>NC_090931.1:886887784-888253617 GCF_040938575.1 Ambystoma mexicanum
TGCGTGAAAGTCAAATCTTGCTGCCCATTGCTAAATTCTCTGTATTTTGCTTGTATACTGTTGCTTCTCTGTAACTTGCCAGCCCAGTGACCTCACCACTCTCTTTTCTTCAACACCTACCTGCCTTAGCCCCCCCAGCTTCTCCATCCTCTCCTCGCTTCCACCCCCATGGCGCTTTCTGTCTCTCCTATCTTTTCCAACTGCTTCTCCATTGACTATCCTTCCCTTCTCACTAAGTTTGCCAGGAAGAAGTTCAAAAAGGATATCTTGGCCTCTAACACTGGTCTTCCTATCTCCGACACCTACTCCAATGCTTCCTCCAGACAGACCCTCACCGACATCTTCTTTGTCCTTCGCCAGATCTATGGACTCTTCATATGATCTCTGTGCTCTGTCCTATCTCCTCCTCTCCCCTTAATGGTGGCACTCGCTGAGAAGTTCTCATGGCTTCCTTCGACTCCTCTAAAGTCATCATTAATGTCTACCTTAATGGCACTGTCATGGTCCAAGGCCCTCAGGCCAAACTCCTCCTCTTTGATAGGCGCTTCCATCGCCTCATCAATTTCCTCTCATCTCCTGCTGTCCCCTCCTCCCCCTCCTTGGCTACCTTGCCCTCTGTCTCCTACTCCTCTGCCCCTCCTAGGGCTCTTTCTCCTCCGCAGGGCATACCTCTGATCTGTACCCCTCCCCGGAAGGTCTTTAAGGCTGGCAACCTTCTTCATATTGCCACTCTCCACTCTCGTTCTGCTGTCAAGCACTCCTCTGACATCTGCCACCTCCTTGAAGAACAAGGACTTAATGTCCTTGGTCTTACTGAGACATGGTTCAAGGCCAGCTCTGTCACAAGCTTTGACACTCTCCTCCCTGATGGCTTCAAGATCCTCTCCGCACCCAGATCCTCCCAGTCAGGTGGGGGGTGGATTCCTGTCTCTATCATTCCCATTCAGACCTACTCCTCTTTTGAATGCCTTGTCTGTAGGCTCTCTCTCTCTCCTACCCATTCCCTTACTGTGCCTGCCATCTACCAGCCTCCTGGTGAAATCACCTAATTTCTCTCTGAGTGGGCAGCCCTCTCCTCCTCCCTCCTGGCCTCTACCACTCAACTCATCCTCCTCAGTGACCTCTATATCCATTTAGACTCTCCTTGTTCCTCTTCTGTACTCTTCCGTGACCTCTGCCCTCCCTCAACCTATCCATCCTCCCCTCTGGCCCGACTCAGTCTGCAGGGCACACACAATGTCTTGATCTCCTCTGACCTCCCCCTCTCCACCCCTCTGACCACTCCTCTCTCCTGGAGCAATCATTCCCTCCTCTCCTCTCATCTCTCCCTCTCTTCCCCCCAAGCCAAGCCATCCCCCAACATTGCCACTTACCTTCTCGGACATCCGGCCCATGAAGCATGTGTCAGGTGAGGCTTTTCGCCGCCACCTTCTCTCCCCCCTCCACTTCTGGCTGTCTCACATCCTGACACAGCCCTGTCTCTGCTCTACTCTTCAATTTCTGATACTCTTGATGCTCTTGCCCCTGTCGTGAGGATCCGTTTGAAGTCCAAAGCCAAGTGCAATTCCTGGTATGACTCTGACATAGCTACGCTTAAATTTAAGTGTAGGGCGGCTGAGAGGAAATGGAAGCCTTCTTGTTCATCCTCCTGTTCACCCTGGCCTGTCACCTGCTCCAAAGGCAATACCGACTCTTTAACCTCACCAAGAAGAGAGTCCACATTCAAGCCTGTGGCTCTGCGGCATCTAACAACTCGGCCAAACTCTTTAAATTCTGCAAGGTGCTGGCCAACCCTGCTGCAGTCTCTACCCATCCTGTTGTCTCCCAGGCTCTTTGCAATGCCCTTGCCTCTCACTTTATGTAAAAATCCCAGGACATCCTGTCCACCCTCTCCTCCCATGCCCCTCCGCTCCCCTCTCCGTCTGTGCTCGCTAACCCCCCTTCAGCCACCCCCCCACCTTCCTTCTCATCCTTTCCTCTTTTCTCCCCTGATGAGGTCGGTAGACAAGTCCGATCTATGAAAGCCTCATCAAAACAGGTTCATCCCTGTTCCTCTAAAACCATCAAGGACCACATTGACATCCTTGCTCCGGCCCTTGCCGATTTTTGCAAATGACTCCTTTGACTCAGGATCCTTCCCCTCCCCTCTGAAGCACTCCCTTGTGCATCCTCTTCTCAAGTAACCCACAGCTGATCCTTCTTGTCAGGCTAACTAGCACCCAATTTCCATTACTCCCTTTCTGGGCAAACTCCTGGAAAAGCTGCCCATCTCTCAGGTTAACCTTTATTCCGATTCTGTTGGCTATCTCCATGACCACTAGTCTTGCTTCAGAGCTGCCAAAAGCACTGAAACTGCTCTCCTGAACATCCATGAAGATCTGCTCTCCAACCTTGACTCTAGCATTCCCTCTGTCCTCATCCTACTCAATCTCTCTTCTGCCATCGGCATGTTCACCCATACATCCTGCTCAACCGTCTCTCTGATAACCTGGGTATCACTGATCAGGCTCTGGCCTGGCTGACCTGTGATGTTCTCCAAGGGTCTAACCTCTCACCCTGGCTATTCAACCAATACCTGGCAACTCTCGCCCACTGCATTGCCATTTTCTGCTAAAATTTCCTGTGCTATGCTGACGACACCCAACTCATTTTCAGGCTATCCTCGGCCACCTCCTCTCCCTCTCTCATCTCTGATTGCCTAACTGCCATTCAAGATTGGTGTGCCGCCAATGATCTTTGTCTGAATGCCAGCAAGACAGAGATCCTCCTCATCGGCACAGCTTCACCATCCTTTCCCCTCACTCTCTAGCTGGCCTCCCTTGGCCCTCCTCCTACCCCCACCTGCGAGGCTAAGAACCTCAGAGTCATCTTTGACTCCACACTTTCCTTCTCTGCCCACATCTCTGATGTCTCTAAAATGTCAAACTTCCTACTGCACCTCAGAGGTACTCTGCCTTTCCTCTCCTTCCCCGAGAAGCTCACTGTCTCCCAAGCTCTGGTTCTCTCTAGGTTGGACTATTGTAACAGCCTCTTTCTAAATGTACCTGCCTCTACTCTCTGCCCTCTGCAACTAATCCACAACAGGACTACAAGACTTGTCCTTGGCCTCAAGCCCTGGGATCGTACCTCTCCAGCTCTGAAATCTCTCCATTGGCTCCTAGTGGATGCAAGGATTACATTCAAAACCCTCTGCATTGTCCACAAGGCTTTCTGGGGCCTGGGTCTAAAATACCTTCAGCTATCCGCACTTCGCTCCTCTACCTCTAGCTCTCTCTGGGTCAGTCATTTTTCAAAGAAACGGGCTGGGGGCAGATCTCTGTCTTTGGCTGGGGCCTCCCTCTGGAAGAGCCTCCCTGCCACTCTAAAACTTCAGGCGAACCATCTCCGGTTACGGAAGCACCTCAAGACCTTCCTCTTTGCTTCTGCCTTCGCTCCCCCTCTCTCCTGCTGATCTGTTCTCTCTTGGCACCGTGCACCTGGCCACCCTCTGTCCTCCGGGCCCAGGTACCAGCTCATCCTGCCACCCTCCCGCACTGCCTCCGGGCCACCCTATGCACTGGTGTCTGTATCTGTACCCATACAGCCCCCCTTGTTCTTCCTACACTTATCAGACCTACCCTGTCTGCTGCCTTAAACCCAGCACTTGCCACTTGCTGGCTGTACTACCACTGTTTGTTGCCTTTATTATTTATTTTATTATTTATTATTATTTATCTGTTTCTCCTTTGCTCTGCACTTTCCACTTCTCCCCCCTTCCATGCACTTTTCCTCTCCCCCCCTCTCCCATGCACTTTGGCCTATTAAGATCCTTGTTTTGTTCTCCCCTGTTCCCTTCCCTTGCCTTGTCGTGCTCTGAAACACTTGTGTACAATCGCGATAGAAATAAAAAATCTATTCAATTCAATAGCACTTATACATTTTTGGCAAGTCAGTGCTGGTAGTGACCGATCACAAGCCGCTGCTTCCCATAATGTCCGGCACATCTGCAGAACTCCCAGCCAGAATCGAAAAATGGCTCCTGGCACTGCAGGAGTATAGCGTGACCCTGGTGTACAGACCATGTACGGGTACCGCTGCCGATTACCTATCTCGGCACCCTGCTGGGAAGTCACCGGTACAGGATGAGGATGCTGTTGAAACTGAGAGATTCGCGAGGCTGGTCATGGCTGGGGCCATCCCAAACTCAATGGAGGTGGAGTTGCTGAGGAGAATGTCAGAGAATGACGAGTGCTTCATCATACTGCATGACGCCATGCCACAAGGCGAATGGAAAAACATCCTAGGGAACCACGACAAACGCACCCAAGAGGTTAAAACAACCCTGATGCACCTGTGGCATGTGCGGCATGAACTAGCCTTTACAGAAGATGGACTCCTGCTGCGAGGCACCAGAATGGTGGTGCCAGCTGAGCTGGTGCAGGGGGGTCATACAACTGGCACACCATGGTCAACTGGAAAAAAACGTTGAGGAATTCTTGAAAGCATGCAATGGTGCCAGGTGGCTGCCCCCAAACACGATGAGCCTCACACCCAGTGCATGGAAAGGAGTGAGGCACCATGGGAAACGATACACATGGATTTTGGCTCCACTCACAGGGACACTAATTTCTTGGTTGTGGTGGACCAGTGGTCCGGCTACCCAGAGGTCGAATTTGTGCCATCGACAACCCTACAAGATGTAATCCCTGCACTGGAAAAGAAATTTGCCACCCACGGGTTTCCCAGCATGCTGTGCCCGGACAACGGTCACCCGTTTCACAGTGGTGGGTTCAGAGAGTTTCTGGAAGAGTCAGGAGTGCGCCACAGGAACATCACCCCAGTGTGGCCAAGTGGCAATGGCGAAGCGGAACGATTCATGCAGACACTGAATAAAGTCTTTCACATCGCCTATGGGCAGGGCACTTGCGAGAAGAGGGCTGTTCCAGTGTTTGATGGAATACCGTACAACACCACACTGCTGTATTGGAGTGGCACTTTCCGAGGCCCTCTTCCAATGCTGCACTCAAGGTCTCGTCCTGGACAATGGGCAAAGATCGCCTGAAACTATCAATAATGATGAGGTGAGGGAAGATAGAGGCTCATTGAGCAGGAAAACTGGAGAAGACACCTTCAAGATTACCCAGTGACACTTGCAGACAGAGTTCTAGTACTGTCCTGACATCTTACAGGGAAGCTGTCCCTCACGTAGAAGCCACGACCGCTCCAAGTCATTGATGTCAAGGGATCCATGGTGACAGCTTTGGATGGCGTCAGGACCATCACCCGGAATTCCAGTTTCTTTCAAAAAATTGCAAACATCCGGTCCCCCAGAGACACATATCCTCTCACGAGAGGCACAGACCAAGAGATGAGAAGGGACCTGTACGATAGCAGGCCCGACGATGGCGACCAACGATGGCTGATGCAGAACGATGCAGAGGGAGAAGTGTATGACCAGGAGAGTATGGTGGATGCACCTCAGGAACTGTCAGAGAAGAGAAGATACCCGACTAGGGAATCTGGTCGCTGGCCAGCATTCCTGGGAGACTATGTGACAGATGAGTAGTGTTATGATGGCGTTCTGTTATGTATGCATCGCAATGTTCTTATGTGTTTTGTTGTTCAGTTATGAAAAAGGCTGTAATGCGTGGTGATGTGTGCCGTCACCACGTGTACCAATAAAGACAGCCCCTGCATCAGCACGTATTGTCCTGGCCCCGGGTACTGCCATTCCCCCAGGGACATAACATAGTAGTGTGGAGGGGAAGTAGAATGAAGGAAGGATTAGTAGAGTGGAGGAGCAATTAATGGAATGGAGGAGGGCAGGGTAGTAGAGAAGTGGAAGGAGGGGTGACACCTACAGTGTGGAGACAAGACCTACGAGGAGAGAGAACCTTGACAGACATAAGATTTGAGGAGCAAGGCAGGGTGAACAGGAAGAAAGACTAGAGAACGGCGAGGCAAAAGTGTTTGTAAAGTACCATCCCAGATCCTTGCAAATCACTAACAACTGAATAGAGTAGGGACAGTGAGGAAGTCCCGGGCTGAGTTTAAACAGGCAGCTTTTGGGTTGTTATTCTCAGCATATGCCAGCTTTCTAGACAACCAGGGTGAACATTCAGTAGCACTAACCTGGGATGTAAGGACGCCTAGGCCAGGGAGGAGGTTCATTACCACATGTGCGAGAGAGAGAAAGTGGGGGGGGGGGCGCCTGGGAGCTATCACAACTTCAATCAAAACCCTGAACAACCTCTGCGATTTGGAGTAATTCTTGTGCTATCTGTGACACATGCTTAATCATTCCCAACATTATTGCATGCAATTTAAATGCGTGTGCCACTTATTTAGGCCTTTAAATTGTGAAGGAAGACAGGGCGTACATTGTCAGCCATCTTTGTACAGGACTTTTCTCTACAGTGCTCACGTAGTTTGAAGCACATGAAGCTTTACGAACATTGTCATCAGTGGTTGGAGTTTGCTTCTTTAACATATGACGCGGGATGGAGAAGATGAGGATGCCAGGCATCAGCGAGTTTCGAAAGTGACTGTGGTGCCGCAGCCAAACATTTGGACAAACCCTTACTCTTCAAGTATGAAGTGGAACCTGTGAAAGGAGCTTTTTGAAGTGTACCTTGATATCCAGTATGGAGATGTATTTAGTCCTGCAAGGAAGTTGTCAATGTTGGGTATTGAGGTGGTGCACATGATTAAACCTCTGCCAAGAGATACTAAAGGGGAGACAAAGGACATATATGTTGTCAAAATGCATAGGCTAGAAGAGAGGTTTCCAGACCAAATTCATGATGGAAAGGTTCGATTTTTACTCGAGGAATCAGCAGCCCAGTACTTGGACTGACAACTATATATGTAAAGGACACTGGCCTTGAAGTGTGAATTTGAGCACAAAACGCTGCAGCAAGTTTTGAGGACTCAGATCCTCATCCATGTGTACAATAAGAAAATATTGGAAGGGATGTGGACAGGAAAAAATCCTGACCCGTCGGCCACTCTCGAAATTGCTTGTCATATAGACGCCTTGCAAGCAAAGATACAAGCAATGAAAACAAAAGACGGCGTATATTGAGTATCACATGATCACGTACTTCTACTTAAGAACAGAAAGGCAGCTTTGGATGGGAAACTAAAACATGGGCGTAAAGGAAACTGTTTTAGATATGGTAGCTGAGACCATTTAGCATATTTCAAAATGTATCCTGTAGTGGACAAAGTGTGTTCAAACTGTAACTGGGGAGGACAGATTACAAGAGTGAGCCACATGCGGGAATGTGGAAAACTAAATTAGGTGTGCAGTGATAGTATACATGGGGCAAGTGTTACTGATGATTAGTACCCGACGAGGGTCAATGAGCTTGTAACAAGCAAGCTCATTGGCCCTCGCTGAGGGCATTACCCGTCCGACAAAGACTTACCTAACGGGGGGCGCATCCCTCGCAGTTCCTTTTCTTTCTCCCGTCAGGCCGCCATGCAAAGGGAGAAGGGACTACATGTAGTTCCTTCTCCCCAATCGCTAGCAGACATTTTTTTGCTTTTTTTTCCTCGAGCCTTCTCCCGATCGCTAGCAGCCATTGGTTTGCTTTATTTTCTCGAGTCAAGAAATGCTTACAACGTTGTTTCTCAACGCGAGAAGAATTGCTATTACTACCCCGATATGACGTGCCGGGGTACTAATAGCAATAAAACCCTCAGAGGTGGGCATTATTGGTCAGGTAATGCCCCCGGGGCTAGGCTAATGCTCTTGCTATGCTTGGGTTTCGAACTATCACCCTGGGGGTATTACCCTACCGGTAAGGCCCCCCTACTCGGGTTTTATTACTTAATTATGTGCTTATGACACATGGAGAGGTAAGAATGACCATGGTAGACCTCGAAGCACAGTTTTCTTGAATAATATACCAAAGGAGAAGTTATGACAGACCCTTGTCCCAAGTAAACAATACCAGTGTTGGACAATTTTAGGTAGGTGTTTGGTGAATGTTGCATGTGTGAACTTGAAACTTCTCCTGATGGGTATTGGTGAGTGTGAATTGATATGTTGGAGTGTATATCGTGTGTCCTGAACTCCAGAAACTCTACTACTGAAGCTAAGGTATGTGCAAAAGTAAATAGGGTGCCTATCTTAGATGGAATCCATCTTGGGAATTTGGCATCACTCGTCAGTCATCCTTTGGGAGAATGCAAAGGTGCTCACTCAGTGTGGATGAACTTACAATCCATGATGTTAAAGTAACATTTACAAATGTTTTCACGGAAGAGTTAGGGATCCTAAAGTGTTTTATACAGAAAAATAGTACAAAAGAAGGAAGCTATTCCCTCAAAATGTAACATATGCAGAGTCCCGATGAATTTTCACAAAGAAATTTCAGATTTAGTCAGAACTCGGACAAAATGAGATGATTCTGCTAATGTAAAGTTTGTAGTGGGTGTCGCCCGTTGTGTTCACTACAAAGAGTGATGGAAGCCTCACACTACGTCTTGACCTCTGTGGGGTAAATGAGGTGGGGTAAATGAGAGCATTGCAGTGGCTTGTCACCTAAGAAGGGTTAGCCTTGTTGGGAAAAGCAGTCTATTTAACACATTAGACATGACTAGCTACTTACCACAAGTGCTGCTTCATGAGTCATCTATGTATATTACAGAGTTCATCACACCTGACAGCCTTTTAAGGTTTAGGAGCCTACCATTTTGTTTGGTGCAGACACCCTATGTGTGCCAGCTGTTGTTCAAACTCTTGCACGGTATACGTGGTGCTGTTAATTCCAGGATGATATTTTGGTATGGAAAGAACAGAAAAGAAGCTGATTGGGGCTTAGAGCAAGTGTTAAGAGCAGTGGGCTGGTCGTAGTGTGTATACATTGTAAAGTGGGGATGTCTGAAATGGATATCTTGGAGCAAACAATTTCTGGAGCAGGGATTAGGCTTCAACTCAAGCTGCTTGAGGCCATAAAAAGAACACCCAGTCCTGGTGATGTCAAGCAATTGGGTTCCTTTTTTCGGTATGGCCATATTTGATACCTTTTTGGTGGAAAACTGAACCACCATGAACCAGTAAAAGGAGTGAGGTTTAAACCAACAGTTGAAACAGAGTTTTTTTGTCGAGCTCAAGAATATTAGAGATTCACAACCTTTGCATGGCTTTGATGTATAGAAACCATGTGCCTCAATACAAGTTTGGCAGTATTCCTGTGGTAAATTTGCCAGAATACTGCCAAACGAATTACCATTACTGCCTCTTGGTCTGGCGGAATTACCAAAAATTACAGGTGGTGGTATGGCAGAGTTAGTCCCCATTTGTGGATTCCATAGAACTCCATGGGATGTCAGCTGAATTTCTAGCAGCAGTAATTTCCGCTGGCGGTAATTCCAATGGTTTTGCTGATTTTTGGTGGTCAGATGGCAGAAAAACCTCCAGCATTTTGCTGGAGGGTTTTACTCTGCCTCACCATGAAGCTGTAGTACGGCAGTGCAGTAATTCAGCAGTAATGTAGTGGTAACAGAGTTGCCACTGCATTAGCACCATTTGTTCCTGCACCACCATACTTGTTATGAGGCCATTATTCGCTAATAGAATGGGCGACCATAGCATGTCTTCGAGCAGTATTAGTGGTGTAGGGCTTTCATTTTACTCACTGACTATAAACCATTAGTAAATGTGCTTTCGCTGGGTGGTGGAAGGGAGTTGTCCTCCAGGCTACTTATATTCATGTCAAAAGCAAAGTCAATTTAAGGTTGAATACATCCTGGGCGGTGATTATAATTATAATTGTTCTTTTATAACGCGCATAAATACCAGGGACCAGTTTCTAAGCACGAGCCCGTTATTCAAACCTGTGTTGCTATGCGTTGCCTTGCTTCCAAGACAAACGCGTTGCCCCTGAGCTTTCCTCCTGGGGTGGTCTGGCCAGTACTAATGAGGAAGTTGGTTACCTTTTTTGCATGCACCTAAGTGATAGCAGGTACCACTGATGAATGTAAAGTCAGGTGGGTGAAAAAACGGAAGCAGACATTTTGTGAGGTGTTGTGGATTGGAGAACCTGGCCTCCCTGTTGAAGAGTTTGAGGAATATGACAAATCCAGACTATTAGTCCCTTCACCGCAGAGAGAAGCCACCCCCTTTGAGGCTATGTAAGTGAGCCCACTCAGCAAGACCCTCCCTAGGGGTCTATGCATGTCGGAAGGAACTCCCAGTCCAGAGTACACTGTCTGCCTAGATGGGAATCATGAAGACCGTTGATACACCTGTTTTCGACTCTCCCAATAGTGACATTTCTCCAATCTCTTTGGCTTCAGGCAATGCTGAATCTCACCTCAACTCCACAGTCAATGAGCAGCAACACACCCCCTTTGTTTGTGATGACGTACATAAAAGAACAAGAAACTCGGAGAGAAAGAGAGAGAGAGAGAGAAAGAGAGAGAGAGAGAGAGAGAGAGAGAGAGAGAGAGAGAGAGAGAGAGAGGGGGAGAGAGAGAGAGAGAATCCTATGCAAAGCGAGTTTCTGATGGGAGGACGTCCTAGAGGGGTAGAGCCATGCTAGACCGCAGAGCCAGCGGTAGTATGGTGAGTGAACAAAACGCTTGCAGGATTCTGGATGGCTTGCATCCTGAATGACAAATAAACCAGGGTCAAGAAGGAGATGGCGATGGTAAATCGACCGTCTCGCCTAATGGTGTGACCACACAGAAGCCCTTGTGGGCCTGTTAACTGACACAGAGACCAGAGTGCAGCGGAGAGACCCGTTCACTGATCTCCTCATTAGAAGGGTATTAATTGACGAGCCAAGCACTGGAAGGGAAGCAAATGCTCCCAAACAGGTAACGCCACTGAGGGGGGTGAACACCGCTAATAGAGGCTGGGAAAGCCACACAGGTTACGGGAGCCGAGAAAACATGAGCAGACAGACACCCTATCAAAACCATGCTAAAACAAGCCTACAAAAGGACCCAATGGTTTTGGGGAGCCCTAAAAAACAGAGACATTCATATTAGAGGCTGAGGGAGCCACAAGGGTTATGGGGGCTCAGAAAACCCAACCGGGCAGAGGCCCCACCAAGACCCCGCTGGAGACAGCCTGTCAGAAGGCCAGAGGACTTTTTGGTAACCTGGAAATATGGAACAGAACTTGGAGGAGAGAGAACCTGGTGACTACCAATGCTTAAAAACCAAACAGGGACTCTGTCAAGCAACAAGCATGAAATTCAGGAATTATATTAGTAAAACATTGGGCCTCATTACCAGTGTGATGGTCCGGAAATAAGGGTGCTGGTCACAACATACCAGAACCCTTTCCGGATCGCTACACTACAATTTTGTGGGCGGGGGCCGTTGCGCATGACAGGTCTGAGCTGCCTGCACAACGGCACCCACCGCAGAGTTTTTACGGAAGGACTGGCACGTTAGCAACAGTGCCAGTGCTTCCATGTTCCCATTTCCATGGAGTCCTATGGGACTCTATGGAAATGGTAACTTACACTTTCCGCCACCTGGTATCCCAGCCCTCCGGGACTGGTAATGTGCACCAGGGTCTCAGGTGGCAGAAACGGTGTTAGGAGTCCGGCGGCAACCCACTGGTAGCACCAGCGGGTCACCGCAGACTTGTAATGAGGCCCATTACTGTCTTTACTCAGAAAATGTACCCATATGACATACATGTGAAGACAGATCATTTGGCATACAAAACCTGCTGAGTACTGTATTGGGAGAAATTGATTAACTTTTGAAGAAGCCTTCTTGAAATCCAAGTGTTGGGCCAGGCAGGAAGCCAAGGACAGAGGCTATTGCTCTGGCCTCCTTTGTGTGATATTGTCGTAGGGCCAGTTAGCTAATAGAGTTTTGACTAAGGACTATTTCGTTTGTACTTTGACAAGCACCCTTATTTTTAGTTTTGTTAGGCAGTGAACGTCCCTCAAAGTGCTATGGCTAGATAGGTGTTTTTCTTATTATTTAAATAAATGCCATTTATCATGGCATTACTTAGTCTGACTCCTTCTTCTGACTCTACACAAGACAAGGTGGAGGGATGTTGCAGGAAGGATGATGGTCTGAAAATTGCTAATGTGGTGAACTGCAAATTCTCTGCACAGTGTGTAATGTGTTTAGTATGCAGAGGGTTTATTTAGTGTCAAATTAGAACATGTGTCTATGCTCAGCATTCATTACAGACTTGTCAGGTTGGCTCCTCAAAGGCATCCTGGCATCAACAGCAGAAGATGAAAGTTGCAGTAAGACATTTGGTGGCCCCTAATGGATACAGACGTGGACTATAAGGTGCCTGCATGTATTAATTGTCAGTGCAGTGATAACGTTTCTACATATCCTATGGAGCTAGTGGGTGGTCTAGCAGGACAGGGGCATAAAAGTAGTATTTACATTGGTGGGCCTTTCTGTTCTGTCCGATGACTGTGCCTACCTAGTTACTCTCGTGGATTATAACTCAAAATGGCCAATTGTTAAACTTGTGTGCTAGGTGACCAGCAATTCTGTGAGAATGTTTTTGGAAAAAGCATTTGCAAGTGAAGCGCTGCCAGGGGGGATTACCTCTGATAATAGTGTTCAATTTACATCCAATGAAATGCCTGAATTAGTGAAAGCTTTCAATGTTGAGAAACAACACCCTTTGCTATATCATCCCCAGAGTAATGGACTTGTTAGAGGGATTGAACAGGAATCTGAAAAACCTGTCAGAAAAATGTATTAAAAACAAGTGGAATGTCAAGGATTAGCTTGTTGTCTTTCTTGTGTCCTACCACACCACACCACACAACACAGCACAACAGGGACCACCCATTTCAAGCTCATGCACAGACGGCTTCCTTGCACTGACGTGTGTTCCAGGTACTTGAGGTCCAGAGGGTTCAACTTGAGTGGGGCAGGCATAAGAAAAGTACAGGGCAACAAGACATACATTGAAGCAAAAAGAGGAACCAAACCAAATCTAGTTAACTTGCAAGGTCTCCATAGCAACAGACAACAGCTGCTTACCATGGTCCTTTTCACTTTACCTTTAGCTTTACAAGTCTGCAGTTACTGGCACTGCCATGGCTATACCCGTTACTTGTGCTGCCATTCCGCTGCCATTGCAATATTTCTTCCAACCATTGTATTTCTTGAATTTTGGTCTTATTTCCTTTCTGCATGTCTCAGTTACTTGTGCTGCTATTCTTGAATTGTGCTCTTGTCTATGCTATTCCGTTGGCTGGTATCCCGGTGCAATTAGCATTGCACTAATAGTGCAGAAAAGGTACATTTTTACCTCGAGCAACAAGCTGGAGGGAAAACTACCACTTTCCACTCAACTTGGGATTGGGCGGAGCGGTAAATGCAGCAGTAATAGAGTTAACACTGCATTCCTCCGCTCCGACCAACTCGTAATGAGGCAGCAAGTCTTCTGCATGATGAGCCACCATTTCTGGTATGCACACTAGATTTCATGTTACCCTCTGCGTACTCCACACATACTTGCATACCCAATGCATCACTTGTTCTGCGCATTGTGCACATACTCGCATTCACCATGTATACATCACTTCCGCACAATTTGAAAATACTTCTAAACGCCGTGCCTCATTCCTTGGATGCTTCACATGGGTTTGCATACTTGCATACAGACAGCATTATGCATGCTCCACAAATACTTGCTTTCAGGCATCTTTGGAACTGTGCTTCAGTTCAACCTACCTTTTCAACCCCCATGCTACTCTTGCACCCATGTTGGTTCCCGAATACCATCACCCCCATCTTGCAGATGTCCTCCCCCTACCCTAATTTGGGCAGGCCCAGACCAGTCCCGTGCCATTGACATAACGTTGGCATCCCTACACCAACGTGGTTTCGGGATTCCACCAACTTCAACACAGTAGGCATTGCCACACCCTGGAAATCCAGTTCACACCAACTTCCATATTGTTAGCATTCTCCCCATAACCAGTTATAGCCTGGGAAGTCTCACTAGTTCACAAAACCTTTTTTTATCACAGATGTGCTAATGCCACATGCTTGAACTATTACTGAAAGGTGGTGCGGTCCTGCCTGTTGCCCTTTATGTTCATTCCACAGGTGTGTGATATGTTAAAGAGTTAGAATGTAGCTCCACTTCTGCATGCCACCAGGTATATTCAAATACATTTTCTCTGCATTATTTAACACTTATTTTTCCACAGTACTTAAACTGCACATTGTATTGTTGCAGAGCATGAAATGTGTGTACCACATGTGTATTATGTATTGTTATCTCTTTTGCTCACTGACTGACAGTGTAGTGGTTTGTTTAGAGGAGAAACAGAGTCTGCCCACCCCCCCCTATATCATATCATGTCATGACTTCTCTCTTTCTGCGATTGACTTGGTGACGCCTTGGTGAGGAATGCCCATCTCTTACATAAGCTATTCCTTTGTCTTCATGTGTCACACCACCCAGTTGGGTTACTTTGTCGCATTCCCTAAACCAATAAGGGGCTCCCTTTTGTGCGCACCCTCTGTGTACACCTTCCTCGCTTCACATTATTGCACAATCCTTCTTTGCTGGTCCAGAAAGGGAGGTTGTATCGGGTTTGGCTGTCTTTATACTGTGTCACATCTAGCTGTGTGTGCATCATCTCAAGTGTTAGCCCCGCCACTCTGCTTCTCTCTGCGTCTACCTGTGCATTCCACCTTTCTTTCCTGTTTAACTAAGATTTGCTATGTCCTGTTCTTCCTCAGTGATTGGGTCCTTTGAGGACTGCCATGTGCATGTGGTGTTTGGGGGCCGGGGATCTGTCAGTGTTCCATCTGTAGGTTCTGCATGCCCAAGCTAAGGCATTTAGGTCTGGCCATCCTTGAGCATAGGATGCCTAATTTCTCTACTTTCTAGTACTTAGTACCGCCGACCTTTCCACCAATTACCTGCTCTACTTTACGTCTGGAATAGAGTCGCCTACCTGCATCAGCTGCCTCTAAGACATTCCTGGCTTCCTGTCTTCAATCTAACAACGAAGTAACGCTGTGTGTGTTAAAGTGTGTCTGTATCTTTGCTACACAACACATCCCTCTTTTAGAGACTTCAGTCTTGATTGCTGGATCACCTCCACCGAAGGTGAGCGAATAACCTCCAAAGCCATGTCTAACCACTGCAGACATAATATCCAGCCATGGAGCCGGAGCGGGCTCCAGCAGTATTACCTTAAAACATTGCTGGTCTACCTTAAAACAGGGCTCATCACTCTTGCCTGAAAACAAGGTTTGGAGAGAAGCCTAACACATTAACAGGCCGATTCATGGAATAATTAGCGCGGCGCAAGTGGGCAAAAACGTGCAAATCGCAGTGGAATAGCGAAAATCGCAGTGCAATTGCGAAAATCGCACGAAAAGCAGCGCACGTCGATTCATGGAAGGCCGTGCGCGAGAAAACCAGCGGATGTGCGATAAAAAAGTGCGCGGCGCACGTTGGCGCACAGGCCATCTAACAGCGTGCGCCAGGTCACAGCGAAAATCGCACAGGCCACAGCGAAATTCGCACATAGCGCGGCGCATGCAACAAAAGTAGGCGGAACACGGGCGTAACACTAGGAATGGGGAACAACTTGCCAAAACGTGGGCGTCACGGGGGAAGTACAGGGCACAAGTGCGCGGAACGCCCACACGCTCGCCTACAACACGTATTCATGGAATAGAATAGGGGAAAAAAGCGCACGCTCAAACCAGCGCACAGGCACAAACACGACCGCCACAAGAAAGCAGGCGGTAGCGTCTCTGCGGCTGTAAGAAATGTGCGCCAAAAGGTGCGCCAACAAATAGCACCTATATACTGCCATGATGAATGTCCCATACTGTGGCCCTCCAGGAAAAATGACGTGCAAAGGGGTACCCACAAACACGGACACCCGCTGACAAAAAATACGTGTGCGTGTATACCGGGGTGCGCGGGAAGTCTAACACGCGATTTCAGCAGGGTACGTGCATCACAGGGGTTCGCGTGAAGTTATTCACGCGATCGGGCCTGGGGGAGCGGGCTACGTGTATTTCAGGGGTTCGCGTGAAGTTTCTCACGCGATCGGGCCTGGGGGAGCGTGCTACGTGTATTTCAGGGGTTCGCGTGAAGTATCACACGCGATCGGGTCTGGGGGAGCGGGCTACGTGTATTACAGGGGTTCGCGTGAAGTCACTCACGCGATCGGGCCTGGGGGAGCGTGCTACGTGTATTTCAGGGGTTCGCGTGAAGTTTCACACGCGATCGGGCCTGGGGGAGCGGGCTACGTGTATTACAGGGGTTCGCGTGAAGTTCCTCACGCGATCGGGCCTGGGGTAGCGGGCTACGTGTATTACAGGGGTTCGCGTGAAGTTCCTCACGCGATCGGGCCTGGGGGAGCGGGCTATGTGTATTCCAGGGGTGCGCGGGAAGTTCCACACGCGAATAGCCTGGGCGCGTGTATTTGAGGGGTGCGCGGGAAGTTCCACACGCGAATAGCCTGGGCGCGTGTATTTCAGGGGTGCGCGGGAAGTTCCACACGCGAATAGCCTGGGTGCGCGTGTATTTCAGGGGTGCGCGGGGAGTTCCACACGCGAATAGCCTGGGTGCGTGTATTTCAGGGGTGCGCGGGAAGTTCCACACGCGAATAGCCTGGGCGCATGTATTTCAGGGGTGCGCGGGAAGTTCCACACGCGAATAGCCTGGGTGCGCGTGTATTTCAGGGGTGCGCGGGAAGTTCCACACGCGAATAGCCTGGGCGCGTGTATTTCAGGGGTGCGCGGGAAGTTCCACACGCAATAGCCTGGGCGCGTGTATTTCAGGGGTGCGCGGGAAGTTCCACATGTGATTTGACAGTGTGGGTCCTCCCAGGTGTACCCTGTACACCCTCCACGGCCCCTGCAGGCAGCCCACACCACAGGGGACTACCCTGCATCCCTGGTCATGTCCCGCAGGCAGCCCACCCAACATGGGCATGCCCCCCAGCAAAGGCACATGTCTCCTTGAACTAATGAACACCAACTCATGTCCCCTTGCACCCCCACCCCCCAGCACTGTGGGGCACCTGCCAGCAGGCCCCCACCCATGTCCAACTCATGTCTCCCACCACCCCCACACCCCAGCCACCAGGGGCACCCTCCACCAGGCCCCCACTCATGTCTCCCACCACCCCCACACCCCAGCAGTGCAGGGGCACCCTCCACCAGGCCCCCACTCATGTCACCCACCACCCCCACCCCCCAGCCACCAGGGGCACCCTCCACCAGGCCGCCACTCATGTCTCCCACCACCCCCACACCCCAGCAGTGCAGGGTCACCCTCCACCAGGCCCCCACTCATGTCTCCCACCACCCCCACACCCCAGCAGTGCAGGGGCAGCCTCCACCAGGCCCCCACTCATGTCACCCACCACCCCCACCCCCCAGCCACCAGGGGCACCCTCCACCAGGCCCCCACTCATGTCTCCCACCACCCCCACACCCCAGCAGTGCAGGGGCAGCCTCCACCAGGCCCCCACTCATGTCACCCACCACCCCCACCCCCCAGCACTGTGGGGCACCTGCCAGCAGGCCCCCACCCATGTCCAACTCATGTCTCCCACCACCCCCACACCCCAGCAGTGCAGGGGCAGCCTCCACCAGGCCCCCTAAACCAATAAGGGGCTCCCTTTTGTGCGCACCCTCTGTGTACACCTTCCTCGCTTCACATTATTGCACAATCCTTCTGTGCTGGTCCAGAAAGGGAGGTTGTGTCGGGTTTGTCTGTCTTTATACTGTGTCACATCTAGCTGTGTGTGCATCATCTCGAGTGTTAGCCCCGCCACTCTGCTTCTCTCTGCGTCTACCTGTGCACTCCACCTTTCTTTCCTGTTTAACTAAGATTTGCTATGTCCTGTTCTTCCTCAGTGATTGGGTCCTTTGAGGACTGCCATGTGCATGTGGTGTTTGGGGGCCGGGGATCTGTCAGTGTTCCATCTGTAGGTTCTGCATGCCCAAGCTAAGGCATTTAGGTCTGGCCATCCTTGAGCATAGGATGCCTAATTTCTCTACTTTCTAGTACTTAGTACCGCCGACCTTTCCACCAATTACCTGCTCTACTTTACGTCTGGAATAGAGTCGCCTACCTGCATCAGCTGCCTCTAAGACATTCCTGGCTTCCTGTCTTCAATCTAACAACGAAGTAATGCTGTGTGTGTTAAAGTGTGTCTGTATCTTTGCTACACAACACATCCCTCTTTTAGAGACTTCAGTCTTGATTGCTGGATCACCTCCACCGAAGGTGAGCGAATAACCTCCAAAGCCATGTCTAACCACTGCAGACATAATATCCAGCCATGGAGCCGGAGCGGGCTCCAGCAGTATTACCTTAAAACATTGCTGGTCTACCTTAAAACAGGGCTCATCACTCTTGCCTGAAAACAAGGTTTGGAGAGAAGCCTAACACATTAACAGGCCGATTCATGGAATAATTAGCGCGGCGCAAGTGGGCAAAAACGTGCGAATCGCAGTGGAAAAGCGAAAATCGCAGTGCAATTGCGAAAATCGCACGAAAAGCAGCGCACGTCGATTCATGGAAGGCCGTGCGCGAGAAAACCAGCGGATGTGCGATAAAAAAGTGCGCGGCGCACGTTGGCGCACAGGCCATCTAACAGCGTGCGCCAGGTCACAGCGAAAATCGCACAGGCCACAGCGAAATTCGCACATAGCGCGGCGCACGCAACAAAAGTAGGCGGAACACGGGCGTAACATTAGGAATGGGGAACAACTTGCCAAAACGTGGGCGTCACGGGGGAAGTACAGGGCACAAGTGCGCGGAACGCCCACACGCTCGCCTACAACACGTATTCATGGAATAGAATAGGGGAAAAAAGCGCACGCTCAAACCAGCGCACAGGCACAAACACGACCGCCACAAGAAAGCAGGCGGTATCGTCTCTGCGGCTGTAAGAAATGTGCGCCAAAAGGTGCGCCAACAAATAGCACCTATATACTGCCATGATGAATGTCCCATACTGTGGCCCTCCAGGAAAAATGACGTGCAAAGGGGTACCCACAAACACGGACACCCGCTGACAAAAAATATGTGTGCGTGTATACCGGGGTGCGCGGGAAGTCTAACACGCGATTTCAGCAGGGTACGTGCATCACAGGGGTTCGCGTGAAGTTATTCACGCGATCGGGCCTGGGGGAGTGGGCTACGTGTATTTCAGGGGTTCGCGTGAAGTTTCTCACGCGATCGGGCCTGGGGGAGCGTGCTACATGTATTTCAGGGGTTCGCGTGAAGTATCACACGCGATCGGGTCTGGGGGAGCGGGCTACGTGTATTACAGGGGTTCGCGTGAAGTCACTCACGCGATCGGGCCTGGGGGAGCGTGCTACGTGTATTTCAGGGGTTCGCGTGAAGTTTCACACGCGATCGGGCCTGGGGGAGCGGGCTACGTGTATTACAGGGGTTCGCGTGAAGTTCCTCACGCGATCGGGCCTGGGGTAGCGGGCTACGTGTATTACAGGGGTTCGCGTGAAGTTCCTCACGCGATCGGGCCTGGGGGAGCGGGCTATGTGTATTCCAGGGGTGCGCGGGAAGTTCCACACGCGAATAGCCTGGGCGCGTGTATTTGAGGGGTGCGCGGGAAGTTCCACATGCGAATAGCCTGGGCGCGTGTTTTTCAGGGGTGCGCGGGAAGTTCCACACGCGAATAGCCTGGGTGCGCGTGTATTTCAGGGGTGCGCGGGGAGTTCCACACGCGAATAGCCTGGGTGCGTGTATTTCAGGGGTGCGCGGGAAGTTCCACACGTGAATAGCCTGGGCGCGTGTATTTCAGGGGTGCGCGGGAATTTCCACACGCGAATAGCCTGGGTGCGTGTATTTCAGGGGTGCGCGGGAAGTTCCACATGTGATTTGACAGTGTGGGTCCTCCCAGGTGTACCCTGTACACCCTCCACGGCCCCTGCAGGCAGCCCACACCACAGGGGACTACCCTGCATCCCTGGTCATGTCCCGCAGGCAGCCCACCCAACATGGGCATGCCCCCCAGCAAAGGCACATGTCTCCTTGAACTAATGAACACCAACTCATGTCCCCTTGCACCCCCACCCCCCAGCACTGTGGGGCACCTGCCAGCAGGCCCCCACCCATGTCCAACTCATGTCTCCCACCACCCCCACACCCCAGCCACCAGGGGCACCCTCCACCAGGCCCCCACTCATGTCTCCCACCACCCCCACACCCCAGCAGTGCAGGGGCACCCTCCACCAGGCCCCCACTCATGTCACCCACCACCCCCACCCCCCAGCCACCAGGGGCACCCTCCACCAGGCCCCCACTCATGTCTCCCACCACCCCCACACCCCAGCAGTGCAGGGTCACCCTCCACCAGGCCCCCACTCATGTCTCCCACCACCCCCACACCCCAGCAGTGCAGGGGCAGCCTCCACCAGGCCCCCACTCATGTCACCCACCACCCCCACCCCCCAGCCACCAGGGGCACCCTCCACCATGCCCCCACTCATGTCTCCCACCACCCCCACACCCCAGCAGTGCAGGGGCAGCCTCCACCAGGCCCCCACTCATGTCACCCACCACCCCCACCCCCCAGCACTGTGGGGCACCTGCCAGCAGGCCCCCACCCATGTCCAACTCATGTCTCCCACCACCCCCACACCCCAGCAGTGCAGGGGCAGCCTCCACCAGGCCCCCACTCATGTCACCCACCACCCCCACCCCCCAGCACTGTGGGGCACCTGCCAGCAGGCCCCCACCCATGTCCAACTCATGTCTCCCACCACCCCCACACCCCAGCAGTGCAGGGTCACCCTCCACCAGGCCCCCACTCATGTCTCCCACCACCCCCACACCCCAGCCACCAGGGGCACCCCCCACCAGGCCCCCACTCATGTCACCCACCACCCCCACCCCCCAGCCACCAGGGGCACACTCCACCAGGCCCCCACTCATGTCTCCCACCACCCCCACACCCCAGCCACCAGGGGCACCCTCCACCAGGCCCCCACTCATGTCTCCCACCACCCCCACACCCCAGCAGTGCAGGGGCACCGTCCACCAGGCCCCCACTCATGTCTCCCACCACCCCCACACCCCAGCAGTGCAGGGTCACCCTCCACCAGGCCCCCACTCATGTCTCCCACCACCCCCACACCCCAGCAGTGCAGGGGCAGCCTCCACCAGGCCCCCACTCATGTCTCCCACCACCCCCACACCCCAGCAGTGCAGGGGCAGCCTCCACCAGGCCCCCACTCATGTCACCCACCACCCCCACCCCCCAGCCACCAGGGGCACCCTCCACCAGGCCCCCACTCATGTCTCCCACCACCCCCACACCCCAGCAGTGCAGGGTCACCCTCCACCAGGCCCCCACTCATGTCACCCACCACCCCCGCCCCCCAGCACTGTGGGGCACCTGCCAGCAGGCCCCCACCCATGTCCAACTCATGTCTCCCACCACCCCCACACCCCAGCAGTGCAGGGGCAGCCTCCACCAGGCCCCCACTCATGTCACCCACCACCCCCACCCCCCAGCACTGTGGGGCACCTGCCAGCAGGCCCCCACCCATGTCCAACTCATGTCTCCCACCACCCCCACACCCCAGCAGTGCAGGGTCACCCTCCACCAGGCCCCCACCCATGTCCCCCTGCCCCCAGGTCCTGACGATACACAATCATGGCAGTGATGGGCAGCATACCCAGCACAAACACCCAGGCAAGGATTGCATCCACCCACATAGTGAATGCAATTACATGACACAACCCCAATGGCAAGTATGTAAATGAACACATGTCCATCACACACACATACACAATGGCTGCAAGTGAATGTCAAAACCCATATCATGACATGTATGAAACCAAAGACAAAATAAGACAAGTGGAAGTAAAAATAAAAAATGTATTAAAGATTAAAAATAAGTAAACAAATCAAACATACAACTATGTGGATAATAAAATAAATGGTCCATGTTGGAGAACAAAAGTAAAAATCAAAAAACGAAAAAGGAATACAAAAACAAATGTTGACCAAAGCAATATCAAGTAGAAGCAAAAGAATGAAAAACCATTTCCACATGGTGAACACAATAATGAAAAAAAGAAAATGTTCCTTCAAAAAACAAACTAAATACAGGAATGTACCAGGGTCCATGAGCCCAACACCATAAAGGAAACCTACTACTACCTACTGAAAAAAATATATACAAAAAAGTGGCCATTGTCCGAGCGGTCCAAAATTATAAAAACAAATAAAGGAAACCTAACACTAACTAACTATATAACTATATTCAAAGGCAGCGGGCAAGTCCTGCGGCTCACTTGTTGATGTTGCTGGCCAGGGCACCATCGAACTCCATGTCGATGTCCTGGAGGCGGGACTCTGTCCTGGCCCCGAGGTCTCGCAGGGATAACCCCATGTTCAGCTCAAACTCCCTGCGAGCTTCCTCGAGGCACTCAGCCCGCCTCAACGCCCGACGCATGGAGAACTCCGCCCTGACCATGGCGAGCCGCTCCTCTTCCGCCCGCTGCCGCTCCGCACCTATCCGCTGGACCAACTGCTCCCACACGGAAGACACCACCATCCCAGGGTTGCCCTGCCCTCCGGCCGATGCCTGCCCCTCTGATCTTGATGGCCCCGAGCCATGATGCCTCCCACGTCGAGCCCGCTGCTGCCTCCGACGCCACTGCCTCTGCCAGCACGACGGCATCCAGGCTGATGGAAACCACCGATGCCGTCGTGCACATGCCCTGCCCGATGATGCTGTCACATCTTTCATCTGCTGGGGTCCAGTTGCTGTGTTGTCCACCCCTGCTGGACCTCCGACTCCCAACTGTGACAGGGATGGGATCCCCACCGAGCTGGCTGCATTGGTCGGGGCAGGTCCACAGGGGGCCCTGGTGGCATCTGGGCTGGAAGACGGCAAGGGGAACGACTGGTGGATAGCCTGCACAGAGGAGGAGAGGGCCGCCACATTGGCCAACACATGCAGGAAACCCCCGAACATGGCCGATCCCAATTGGGCCACGTCGGCACGGTGCACTTCGTGATGACGTGCGTGCTCCTCCCGGGAAGCACGCACGGCATCACGAATCACAGCCGTGCGCATCGCGACCCCAATCAGGACCTTCTCCGCACGACCAGGGGTTCCCACGTCCGCAGGTGGAGGGGAGTCAGGTGACATGGACATCCCCTCTACCTGCGGACAGGCCTGGGACGGGGCATCCCTGCTGGTGCATGGTGGTGCACTCACAGGGTCAGGGACAGCGACATGCACAGGCCCCTCCACGGTGACCTGTGCTGCCTCCTGCCCCTGGACTGCACCACTTGCACCAGCAGGGATGCCCCCACCAGGCCCCATGTGTGCCCCAGTGGCGGCCTCCTCCTCCTCCTCTGTGCAAACCACCAACCTGGATGGCTCCTCATCGTCTCCCACCGTAGCAGGCCCCTGTGGGGGCTCACCCACCCCTTCCGCTGCAGCCGTGGGGGCATCCCCGCCGCCTTGCTCCACAGCGCCGTCTCCGCCCTCTTCTTCACTAGCCGCTGCGTAGAGGGAGACAAAGAACACAAGCATCAGGGCACTGTACAATGGTCCCCTAGACAGGAAGCAATAGCAGATGAGCACCACTGTCAAAGTACACTTCCATCATGTCCCTCCACAACACATGGGTCAGTCCAGGCAAAACACACACAGTAACAGGCATGGTGCATGCCATGGACATTTCCATGCATGTCCAATGGACTCTTGAAACATTCAATGATATGTAACTCACATGCATCATGGCTCATGCCTATCACATGCACACACTTCACCTCAGTCACATCCATCTGGCCCCAAAGACACCAAACACAGCGGATACAAGGGTAATTTGGCTGCTACACTGAATCTGTGCATTGTCACACACATGTGTCATGCATCCATGGCATGCACAAGTCACAGACACGCAGGTCAGGCACACAGACATGGCTACCATATATGTACCTGGCATCAGCACCCATCCCTCACCCCCACCCATGTCCAGGTACAGAGACTGGCATGCTCTCATGTTCAAAATCTGCATAGGGCTCCCCATGCGGCATTTCAACACATGCAACAACCATGTGGATCACACATCACTGGTCGCACATGCATTACCATGATGTCCCTGCACACATACATGCATACATGGCCTATGGCACACATACAGGCAAGTATCATAGAACCAGCACACCGCAACATGCCCTGTCTCACACAGTAATGCTTGGACACTTACCGCTCAACTCCAGACGGGCCTCCCTCTCAAGGATCTGGGCGTGGAGCGCTGGGCGTACGCGTTCCAGGACCCTCATCTGGATGGAACTCATGCGGCCCCGGCCCCCCTCCACGAGGCGCCGGGCCTTCACAAGGGTCCTGGACCTCAAGTCCTCCCAGCGCTTCTTGATCTTCAGGATGTCGCGGGTTGCCACCCCCTCCGCGTTGATGGCAACCACACAGTCGGCCCAGATCCTCTGCCGTCCTTCCTTGCTGGCGCGGGACGATCCAAAGAGGGCATCATACTGCCCCAGGACATGCTCCACCAGGACACCAACTTCGGTGACAGTGAAGCTGGTGCCCCTCTGCCCCTCTGGCCTGGGGTTGCCACTGGTGCCAGATGTGGAAGTGCCAGACATGGCAACCCCAGAGGCAGGTGTGGGTGGGCAACTGGGTCCTGGGGCTGGGCTGTGGAGCGATGTAATCCCAGTCGGGAGTCTTCAGTTCCAGCAGGGGTGGACACAGCAACTGGACCCCTGCAGATGGCTGATGTGCAGGCACCAAATGGCAGGGCACGGTGGCAGCAGGCAGGCAGGCAGGCAGGCAGCAGCAGATGGCACGTGGGAGGCTGCTCGGGGCACTGGGGGGCAGTAACTCGGCCTTCTGGGCAGGAGCGTGGTCTTCCGTGTGTTTTCGCGTGGCCAGCTTGATACAGAGTGATTTGGCACGTGAAAATCCTGCACGTCAGCGTGAAATCCGAGGAAAGGCCCTTAGCGCGTAAGCGCGTCAGCACGCATACGCGATTCTATTGGACCAGAGTCCCTCAGCGCGTAAGCGCGTCTGTGACGTGACCCGCACGGGTGTTCCCCACTCAGCACGTGATGACGGGGCACACGTGGAAATACTGCACGTCAGAGTGTCATCGCGTGTAATTGGACAAAAGTGCGCGTACACGCGATTGGCCTATGTACGTGTATTTAATGGGTGCGCGGGCACTTACACACGCAAGTACGTCAGCGAACCTGTATCCCGTGGTGCATGTGAATTTCCACACGCTATTGGACTGGGAACTGGATTCCAGGGGTGCGCGGGTCACACGCTCGCCTAGAACACGCGCAAAGCATAAATTTGCGGACTTTAACAATAACAAGCTCAGACGCCAGGATGAACATACCGTTCCTAGCAGCAGTGGCAGTGGGCTACCAAAGGAGGAGGATAGTCAGGGCCAGAATATTCACACCCAGAACCAGCCTTTTCGGGATGCCTGATGACCAGGTGTATGGGAGGTACAGGTTTCCACCACACATTATACTGGACCTGGTGAGTGAGTGGGAGGATGACCTCACATCACCCACCCTGTGCTCCCAAGCACTCAGCCCCCTGGAGAAGGTCCTCAATGTACTGCACATCTTAGCCACTGGATCATTTCAGCGGACAAGTGCCATAGTGGGTGGGGTGTCACAGGCCACCCAGTCACGCTGCCTACACCAGGTCTTGAACATCATCACTGCACGCCCATCAGTCCGCAGGCACATATACCTGCCCAGAACACCTGCAGAAAGGCATGCTGCCGCCCTGGATTTTTACGCTGTGGCACGATTCCCCAAAGTGCTAGGTGCCATCGACTGCACCCATGTGGCTCTACGTCCCCCCAGGGCATCTGAGCACATCTATAGGAACCGCAAGCACTGGCATTCCATCAACGTGCAGGTAGCATGTAATGCCAAGGGAATCATCACCTCAGTATATGCCAACTATCCCGGCTCCACCCACGACAGCTTCATTTACCGAATGTCCACCCTAAGCCGGGACCTAGAAGCTGGGCGGCATGGCGATACATGGCTGCTTGGTGAGTATGTATGCCACTGCACATGCATGCATGTTGGATACTGAGCAAGGTCACAACCCCACCAATGATACCAATCACCACCTCCACAGGGGACAGTGCCTACCCTCTCAGCCCACACATGATGACGCCAATTCGGAACCCCACCACGCCACCCCAGGTAAGATATAACACAGCCCACATTACAACCAGGGGCATAGTGGAGCGCACATTCGGAGTGCTAAAGTCACGCTTTCACTCCCTTGACTGTTCTGGCGGGCAGCTGTTATACGCTCCCCCAGTAGTGTGCAGGATCATAGTGGCAGCATGTGTCCTGCACAACGTTGCAACACGCCGGGGCCTGGCCGTGGACATGGTGGTGGCCCCACATCCCCAACCACATGCACAGCCGCTGCGCATGGGAGGGGAAAGGGCACAGGGGGAGGCAGCCCGTACACAGCTAGTGGCTAATTACTTCACATAGAAATCACACCCCTGTGGAGTGCACACTGCCCTGGCACATTCCATCTGACAATCAATGACGACTCAACCTGACACTGATCCTGAATGTCTGGAGAATGAACCGGGAATACCATGTCAGCCTGAGATTGTTCACCTGGAAGTGTCACAATGTGTGCATCCCTACCCACACAGACACCACCAATGCAGTTTTGTGAAGTTACACATTGAAGCAGCTAAAATGAATACCCACTTGCAAAATGCAACAAGAGGACAGTGCCATGTCAGCCAACCCAACCCCAGCACCGCCACACGACACACCGTGCCATGTCATGCTAATTGCAGGTAAACAAAGTAATCCCCACAACATGACATCAGTCTCACTATGTACAGTGGCACTATTAGAAACCTGCAACACCTGAAATGCTCACAGCAATGCCGGACCAACAACATACTTGAGCACGTACTACCATTAACATGACATCACAAATGTTACATATTAGTAGTCTCACCACCTGGAAATGCCTGCACTCCCACCACTACCAACTGTGCAGTGTTGTCGCCATGTAGAGTTGTAGGTGCACTGCTGCCAACATGGACCCCATCTCCAGACTGGAGGTCCTTGTGTGGACATAAGGAAGGGACCTGCAAATTGGGAGGTAGACACAGAAGAAGAGTTACACATCAATGCAACATGCAGTGTACAACACAACAGCAATATGCACTAGGAATGTATACACAGTATTGACTACAGACTGCCCACACAGCTCATGGGAGTCCAACTTCACTGTGTAATTCACTGTCACTTGGGCACACCCTTTGCAAGCCCATGGAAACGGGAAGCAGGAGGGGTGTGTGTGACTCAAACCCAAGCATCTGAACCAAATACATTACAAGCCTGCATGTGCCCAGCCACAATGCAGCGTATGCCCACAGGAACCACGGAAGCCAACAGATCGTCCCAAAAAAATTGGGAATAAAAGAAATCAAAATAAAAATAAAAATAAGAAACAATCAAAAATGGCCATTGATGGGCCCGGGGGAGTTGGGGAGGCCACCCAGGAGGTCCGAGGACAGGATGCACACCAGAACCCACCTGCGTGGATCCTGGGAAGATAAAACACCTCCATGGGCTCATGGCCCACACGGCTACCCTATTGTGGGAGTATCACTGCTGTCGCTATTATCACACTGTGCAGCTGCATCCGGAGGTAGTTGCACTATGGGAGGCAGCCCACGCAAGGCCCTAGTCTGCTCCTCCATGGCTGCAAGCATGCGGGTGTGGTAGGTCTGGTTCTGGAGGATGAGTGTGCGGAGGTCCCCATGCAACAACTCACGGGATGCCCGGACCTCCGCCCTCGTTGCCTGCATCTCAGCTGAGAGCGTACGGGTGAGACGCTCCAGCTGCTGTTCTGTCCTTTGGTGTGTTGAAGCCTCAAGCTCAACAAGAGTCGTCCTGAGGTGAAGGAGCTCCTGCCTCAGGGCTTCCCTGTGGCCCTGGGACTCAATGGAGATGGCCTCCTGAAGAGTCGCCAGTGCCGCCCGCCTGTCCCTGTTGGACCCCAACATGTCCTCCCTGTGTGACTGGCAGATGGAGTCGGTTGCCTGCTCTAGTCGCTCCATCAGCCTTTCTGGGGGGACAATGGAAGTGGCCACCCTATCCATGGCCTGAGCCATCATCTCAGATGATGCAGCCTGTTGGGTTGCCATACCGTAAATGGATTGCTCCCATGCGGTATTGCCGGGTGGCGTACGGCCACCACGTCGGCGGGCACCACACCTGTCTGGGGCAAGGCGAACTGCGCCTTGCTGTGCCGGCACTGCCTGAGGCTGCAGGACTGCATTCCCCCTCTGATCTGCTGGCCCAGGAACAGGATCCGATGTCGCGGAGTGTGACCCTGCATCCGTAACCACCGAAGGCGTAGCTGCCAACACTGACATCCCCATGGAGGGTTCTGATCCTGGTGCAGGTGGGTGAGACAGAACAGAATCCCTCCCTGGAACACTCACCTGCGACGGCACGTAGGTCTCATCCGAATCAACACCTGAGTACAGCTCGGGGGAGGTGCAGCCAGAGACACCCCTTGAGAGCACGACCTGCAGCACTTGTGGGTTCTCCCCCACCACCACACCACGTCCCTCACTGGTGGTTGGTCGGCCCTCGGACCCCTCCTGGGTCTGCACCATCTCCACAACCCCAGCAGTATCAGGTGCGTCTTCCCCTGCAAAGACATGAAAACAAAGAAATGGAAACAGGCATTAGCACCATGGCACACAATGAGGGCTGAGAAGCAAGAGAACCAGTACTTGATTGACACATGTCCCACATGACTAAAACCCTCCCATGCATGCACCCTCACTGCGTATGAAGTGCAGGCAAATGGCACACACTGATGACACCAAGATGGAAGATGAACACATTTTCTGCATGCTGCCTGGCAGTGGCATCACACATTGGCCTGTGATTGCCAGGTGAAACACACATGCCATCACACAGATGGCATGTACCATTGCTATTGAGTGAAGATGGAGAGGAGGGCAGCACCTATTCATTCAGTCCAGTTCCCGCATGTAATTGCTTTTCTAATTCTAACAGGTCAGATTTTTCACCTGGAGCTGCCAGTCTGAAATGGTCCAATTGCACGGGGACATGTGTGTACAAATGATATCCAGGTAACAAAGTCACTCCACTTTACCATACCCATGTCAGACATGTGACTAGTGGACAGCGACATGCCTAGTGAAAGTGGTGGAATGCAAACAAACTGACTGAATGAACAGTGAAAAATAAGCAAATATGTTGTGGCAAGGTGACACTTCAAGGGCAACTGGGGTGCAGTTGGGCTAGATGTCTACTGTTGGCAGAAGGGATACTGCTATGGCCAAATGCAGCTGCGCAGGAAGTATTGCATGAAGCACATGGCTGACCCATATGACTCAGGCGCACACACTCTCACCTGGCACACAAACAGAAGCCCTCACACACACACCATGAACATGTATGACACACACATGCATGTGCACTCACCAGACAATGCCTCGTAATCAGCCAGATCTCCCACGCCTTGGATCTGTTCCTCCGTGACGTAGGTCCCAGCGACTGACTCATGTGGAGTGAGTTCCATGTCTACTACTGGAGACCCACCTCCAGTCACTAGAGTTGCGGCATGACTTGAGGCCAGCTTACTCTTTGCCCTGCGCTTTAGGTCATTCCAGCGCTTATAGCAATCATTGGCTGTGCGCTTCACGATTCCAAGGGCACTTACGATGTCCGCAACGGTCTGCCAGTGTGCCTGGCGTTGTGCAGGTGTGGTCTTGGATCCTGCAACAATGACCATCTCGTTGTCATGTCCGGACACATACTCGACAAGTGCATTCAGTTCGTCATCCGTGAAGCTGGGCTTCCTGGACGGGCCGGACTGTGTAGCCGTGTCTGGGGCATCAGCCTGTGCCGGACGAGCACTCTTCCTCTTCCGCTTGGAAGGTGGTGGTGATCCTGAGTGTCCTGCGCCGCTCTGGACACTAGGGGCAGGAGCCCTGGTGGACTCTGTATCAGGAGTGTGGGATTGCACACTCAGCATGGGAGTTGGTGCAGGCATTGGCTCTAGTGTGATGGTGTCAGGGGGAATGTCAGCAGCATGGACTAGGACCGACACTGTCCTGGCTGGGTGTGTGAGGGCTGGGGTGGATGGAGCCGCAGCTGCCCCTGCAGCCTCTCCGCCCTGCCTCCTTGGTGCAGCAGATGACCTTGCTGCCCCAGATCCACGTGGCATGATGGCATCAACGTGCACCAGCGCACGTGTCGTAGCCCTGCTGACCTGGAAGTCAGCCATAGAGTCAGCCAGGTCTGGTGCCACAATGGGCTGGTCCAACAAGGGCTGAGCATGGATGGTGTCAGCCACATCAGCCTCAATGGGAGGGGGGGAGGGGGGGGGATTATGGGTGCCCGTGACTGGTCCTCCACACATGGGGGGACAGGCTCACCCTGCAAGTTACGACCACGTCCCCTACCGGATCCACCACGGCCACCACTTGTGGCTCTTCCACCTTTGCCACCCTTACGGAATCCTCGCCTCCCAGCCATGGCACTGATGTTAATGTGCGTATGGGAGTGGATGTAGACTATTGTCCTGGGCTATTGTGGGTCAAAGGGGTTGGGTACCAGATGGTAATTGTACCCTAGTGCTCTAGCAAGGCTGAATGTAACCCCTGGGGAAAGATGACGGGTCACGCAACGCACAGGAGGCCCAAAAAAGGGAGATGACGTGCACGCAACCCCTCCTAGACCACGTGTGCAGAAAGAAAAACCTGCACTACGCTGTGGCACCCAGAAACACAAGAATGAACGTATGCGTGTCACACGCAGCCTAGAATGACCTCTGAAGGGGTAGGCTACACACGGGGCAAGCACAGATGTTAGATACGTGCGTGACTCACCGTCTGCCTGGTAAACGAGCGTGTAAAAGGAGCACGTTTGGTTGGCAACACCCCCGCCAAAAGAAGATTTGTACGCTGTCTGAGGAGACAGGACAACAGTAGAAGGGAACACTGTTTGAGGGAACAGGCCCAGGTAAACCAGTAAAAGCGAAAGAAGAGAAAAAGCTGTCAGAGGTAACAGGGAATACGAACTTGAAACGCCGTGAAGTAAATCGCGTGTGAAACGACAAGAAGTACAGAATTCACCCACTCGCTCTCCACGAAAAGCAAGTACAAGGAAGTGGTGTTCTACGCGTACCTTTTATACAGGCACACACGTCCAGCGTCACTTACGCGGCGTGTACGCGCTAGGGCCATTTCCACCAATTACACGCTTTGTCACTTCTGCGTGTAGGGACATTTCCTCCAATTACACGCTTTGTCACTTCTGCGTGTAGGGCCATTTCCACCAATTACACGCTTTGTCACTTCTGCGTGTAGGGACATTTCCTCCAATTACACGCTTTGTCACTTCTGCGTGTAGGGACATTTCCTCCAATTACACGCTTTGTCACTTCTGCGCTAAGGGCCTTTCCTCGATTTTCACGCTGACGTGCAGGATTTTCACGTGCCAAATCACTCCGTACCAAGCTGGCCACGCGTAAGCACACGGAAGACCACGCTCCTGCCCAGAAGGCCGAACTACTGCCCCCCAGAGCCCCGAGCACGCTCCCACCTACCATCTGCTGCTGCCTGACTGCCTGCTGCCCACGTGCACTGCCATTTGCTGCCTGCACATCAGCCAGGGGTGCTGTTGCTGTGACCACCCCTGCTGGTACCGAAGACTCCCGACTGGAATTCCATCGCTCCACAGCCCAGCCCCAGGACCCAGTTGCCCACCCACTCCTGCCTCTGGGGTTGTCATGTCGGGGCAAACACCATCTGTGACCACTGACAACCCCCGGCCAGAGAGGCAGAGGGGCACCAGCTTCAGTGCCACCGAAGTTGGTGTCCTGGTGGAGCAAGTCCTGGGGCAGTATGATGCCCTCTTCGGAAGTTCCCGCGCCGACAAGGAAGGACGGACTCGGATCTGGACTGACATCGTGACTGCCATCAACGCGGAGGGGGTGGCAGTCCGGGACTTACAACATGTCAGGAAGCGCTGGGAGGACTTCAGGTCCAGGACCCTGAACAAGGCCCGGCGCCTCTTGAAGGCAGCGGATGCCAAGGGGCGCCGGGGCCACTTGTCGGAAGAACAGATGGGGGTCCTGGAACGCATATCCCCAGCGCTCCACGTCCAGGTCCTGGAGAAGCAGACCCGTCTGGAGTCGAGCGGTGAGTGTACATGCATCCTGATTGTGAGCAGTGCGTGTGGTGATTATTCGGTATTGTGCAGGTTGCACATCTGTTTGTATGGGGTCGAGTATGGGTGGGGGTGTACATGGCCGTGGGGCTGACACATGCGAGGGCTGTAATGTGTGAGACATGGATGGTGCTTGTGTGTGTAGGCTTGCATGGCAAATGCAGTTGTGCGTGCACACATGTTTGTATGTATGTGTATGTAAGTAGACATGTCCGTGATGTCACGCATGTATGTTGTATTGGGCTGCATGTATGAGCACTGTGTACATGTGCATGTGTGTGTATTTGACAAGGGTGCAACAGTGATGCAACATGGATGCATGTGACTGCGGTATGTGTAAGCCTGATTGGTGATGTGACATGGATGCCCGTCTGAACAGTGCGACACTTGGCAGAGGTGTACACATGCATGCAAGTGTGGTGGTGTGTGTACATGTGTGGTGCACTTCCTGTTTTGCATGTGATGTCTGGGTCACCTTTGGCTGCTCATGCTGTTGTATGTGTATGGATGGTGGTGGCAGTTGCGATATGGCTGTGGTATGGCTCATGTGTGCGAGTTGCAATGACATGTGTGTTGGGGATTGTGATGACATATCTGAGGTTTGCCAATGCCACTCATGTGCAACTGTCATGTGTGTATGTGTCCATTGTACAGTGCCCTGATGCCTGTGTTTTGTTTCTCCCTGTCTGCAGCGTCAACTGATGAAGAGGGCGGAGAAGGTGCTGTGGAGCACAGCGGCGGGGATCCGACCGCCAGCCGGAGACGCAAGGCCCGGCTCCCCTCCCGTGTTGTCATCTCGTCGGGGAGTGAGGAGTCCGGTGCCGCGTCCCAGGCCGCAGCTGCCGGGGGGAGGTCCAAGAGGCGGAGGTTGGAGTTGGACTCCTCGGCAGCAGAAGGGGCAGCTGGGACCCCACAGGGCCCAACAGGGGAAGATGGCACGGAGTCATCCAGGTTGGTGGGGGGTCTGGTGGAGGAGGAGGCCGTGCAAGCACCAGAGACGGGGTCTGGAGGTGGGGATCCCACTGGTGCTAGTGGTGCAGTCCAGGACCAGGGACAGGAGGCAGCACAGGCCGCCGCGGAGGTGCCTGTGTGCAATCCTGTCCCCGATCCTGTCCCTGCATCATCTTGCACCAGCAGGGATGCCTACGTCCAGACCCGTTTCCAGGCAGGGGATGAGCTGACGTCAACTGGCCTTCCTCTGCCTGCGGACGTGGCTATCCAGGTCCGTGTTGAGCCTGTCCTGGCTGGTGTGGCGTTGCGTCAACGGGCCATGCGAGGTGACCTGCAGTCTTTTCATGGAGAGACTGCACGTCATCTCGAATGGCTCGTTGACCACGTCAGCCTGCTGGGACAGGTCACCCAGACCGGATTCCTCCGTCTGATGGGGCTTGTTCCGACCCCCTCCTCAACTGGACCCCCTACGCGCCAGTCGTCCTCTGTGCCATCTTCCCACCCATCAGTCACCTGGGTGCCCTGTGGAGCTGCCTCTGACAGTGCGGCCAGGCTGGTGGAGGAGGCATCCCTGCCACAGTCGGGAGTCGGACGTCCAGCAGGGGTGGCCACATCAACAACTGCACCCCAGCCGGCGGAGGATGTGCAGGCAGCAGGAGGCAGTGCACGGGCAGAGGCAGAGCAGCAGCAGCAACATGGTAGGAGCCATGAAGGCTCGGGGCCTTTGACATCAGAGGGGCAGGCATCGGCCGGAGGGCAGGAGGACCCAGGACAGAGAGTGTCTTCCGTGTGGCAGCGGTTGGGCCACGCCATAGGTGCGGAGCGGCGGCGGGCGGAAGAGGCGCGGCTCACAATGGTCAGGGCGGAGAACTCCATGCGGAGGGCCCTGAGGCGGGCCGAGTGCCTCGAGGCAATCCGCAGGGGGTTGGAAGAGGACACGGCGTCGTCCCTGCGGACCCTCGGGGCCATGGAACTGGACCGCCTCCGGGACATCGAACAGGAGTTCGATGATGCCCTGGCCCGGAACACCACGGAGTGAGCCGCTGGACTTGCCCGCCGCCTTTGTATATAGTTCTTTAGTTTTAGGTTTCCTTTGTTTTTTCTTATGATTTGGAGTCGACGGACACTGCTCCACTTTTTGTATATAGTTGATATTTAGGTAGGTTTTTTAGGAGGTTTCCTTAGTTCAGTTGTGATGATGGACCCTTGTTATTTTTGTACATAGTTCTTTGTTGCATGGAGAGTTTTTACATTTCACTTTGGACAAAATTTTATGGATTTGATTTTCTACTTTTGTGTTTTTATGCGGACATGCAGCTTATTTTTTCACATTTACATTGTAGTCATTTTTCTTTCTTTACCATTCGTATTTTTGTCCAATACATTTTTTTTTCCATTGTTCACTGTGTGGTTTCATCTCATTGGTTTCATGCATGTCATGTTGTGTGTTTTCCCATTCAATTTGAAAATCTGTGTGTGACGGACATGGGTTCATTTGCTTCATGAACATTGGGGGTGTAACATGTGTTTTCATTTCCATGTGGGTGAATGGGTTACTTGGTAGGGCTTTTTGGCTGTGGAGGCTGACCATTACGCACATGATTGGGGATTGTGAGGACCTGGTGGGGGCTGCACATGGTGGCAGGGGGATGGGGGTGGTGGGAGACATGAGTGGGGGCCTGGTGGGGGCTGGCCATGGTGGCAGGGGGGTGGGGGTGGTGGGAGACATGAGTGGGGGCCTGGTGGAGGGTGACCCTGCACTGCTGGGGGGTGGGGGTGCAGGGGGACATGAGTGGGGGCCTGGTGGAGGGTGACCCTGCACTGCTGGGGGTGGGGGTGGTGGGAGACATGAGTGTGGGCCTGGTGGAGGGTGACCCTGCACTGCTGGGGGGTGGGGGTGGTGGGAGACATGAGTGGGGGCCTGGTGGGGGCTGCCCATGGTGGCAGGGGTGTGGGGGTGGTGGGAGACATGAGTGGGGGCCTGGTGGAGGGTGACCCTGCACTGCTGGGGGGTGGGGGTGGTGGGAGACATGAGTGGGGGCCTGGTGGAGGGTGACCCTGCACTGCTGGGGGGTGGGGGTGGTGGGAGACATGAGTGGGGGCCTGGTGGAGGGTGACCCTGCACTGCTGGGGGGTGGGGGTGCAGGGGGACTTGAGTGGGGGCCTGGTGGAGGGTGACCCTGCACTGCTGGGGGGTGGGGGTGCAGGGGGACATGAGTGGGGGCCTGGTGGAGGTTGACCCTGCACTGCTGGGGGGTGGGGGTGGTGGGAGACATGAGTGGGGGCCTGGTGGGGGCTGGCCATGGTGGCAGGGGGGTGGGGGTGGTGGGAGACATGAGTGGGGGCCTGGTGGGGGCTGGCCATGGTGGCAGGGGGGTGGGGGTGCAGGGGGACATGAATGGGGGCCTGGTGGTGGTTGACCCTGCACTGCTGGGGGGTGGGGGTGGTGGGAGACATGAGTGGGGGCCTGGTGGGGGCTGCCCATGGTGGCAGGGGGGTGGGGGTGGTGGGAGACATGAGTGGGGGCCTGGTGGAGGGTGACCCTGCACTGCTGGGGGGTGGGGGTGGTGGGAGACATGAGTGGGGGCCTGGTGGAGGGTGACCCTGCACTGCTGGGGGGTGGGGGTGCAGGGGGACATGAGTGGGGGCCTGGTGGAGGGTGACCCTGCACTGCTGGGGGTGGGGGTGCAGGGGGACATGAGTGGGGGCCTGGTGGAGGTTGACCCTGCACTGCTGGGGGGTGGGGGTGGTGGGAGACATGAGTGGGGGCCTGGTGGAGGGTGACCCTGCACTGCTGGGGGGTGGGGGTGCAGGGGGACATGAGTGGGGGCCTGGTGGTGGTTGACCCTGCACTGCTGGGGGGTGGGGGTGGTGGGAGACATGAGTGGGGGCCTGGTGGGGGCTGCCCATGGTGGCAGGGGGGTGGGGGTGGTGGGAGACATGAGTGGGGGCCTGGTGGAGGGTGCCCCTGCACTGCTGGGGTGTGGGGGTGGTGGGAGACATGAGTGGGGGCCTGGTGGAGGGTGCCCCTGGTGGCTGGGGGGTGGGGGTGCAGGGGGACATGAGTGGGGGCCTGGTGGAGGTTGACCCTGCACTGCTGGGGGGTGGGGGTGGTGGGAGACATGAGTGGGGGCCTGGTGGAGGGTGACCCTGCACTGCTGGGGGGTGGGGGTGCAGGGGGACATGAGTGGGGGCCTGGTGGTGGTTGACCCTGCACTGCTGGGGGGTGGGGGTGGTGGGAGACATGAGTGGGGGCCTGGTGGGGGCTGCCCATGGTGGCAGGGGGGTGGGGGTGGTGGGAGACATGAGTGGGGGCCTGGTGGAGGGTGACCCTGCACTGCTGGGGTGTGGGGGTGGTGGGAGACATGAGTGGGGGCCTGGTGGAGGGTGCCCCTGGTGGCTGGGGGGTGGGGGTGCAGGGGGACATGAGTGGGGGCCTGGTGGAGGTTGACCCTGCACTGCTGGGGGGTGGGGGTGGTGGGAGACATGAGTGGGGGCCTGGTGGAGGGTGACCCTGCACTGCTGGGGGGTGGGGGTGCAGGGGGACATGAGTGGGGGCCTGGTGGTGGTTGACCCTGCACTGCTGGGGGGTGGGGGTGGTGGGAGACATGAGTGGGGGCCTGGTGGGGGCTGCCCATGGTGGCAGGGGGGTGGGGGTGGTGGGAGACATGAGTGGGGGCCTGGTGGAGGGTGCCCCTGCACTGCTGGGGTGTGGGGGTGGTGGGAGACATGAGTGGGGGCCTGGTGGGGGGTGCCCCTGGTGGCTGGGGCGTGGGGGTGGTGGGAGACATGAGTGGGGGCCTGGTGGAGGGTGACCCTGCACTGCTGGGGTGTGGGGGTGGTGGGAGACATGAGTGGGGGCCTGGTGGAGGGTGCCCCTGGTGGCTGGGGGGTGGGGGTGGTGGGAGACATGAGTGGGGGCCTGGTGGAGGGTGACCCTGCACTGCTGGGGGGTGGGGGTGCAGGGGGACATGGGTGGGGGCCTGGTGGAGGGTGACCCTGCACTGCTGGGGGGTGGGGGGGTGGGAGACATGAGTGGGGGCCTGGTGGGGGCTGCCCATGGTGGCAGGGGTGTGGGGGTGGTGGGAGACATGAGTGGGGGCCTGGTGGAGGGTGACCCTGCACTGCTGGGGGGTGGGGGTGGTGGGAGACATGAGTGGGGGCCTGGTGGAGGGTGACCCTGCACTGCTGGGGGGTGGGGGTGGTGGGAGACATGAGTGGGGGCCTGGTGGGGGCTGCCCATGGTGGCAGGGGGGTGGGGGTGGTGGGAGACATGAGTGGGGGCCTGGTGGGGGCTGCCCATGGTGGCAGGGGGGTGGGGGTGGTGGGAGACATGAGTGGGGGCCTGGTGGAGGGTGCCCCTGCACTGCTGGGGGGTGGGGGTGGTGGGAGACATGAGTGGGGGCCTGGTGGAGGGTGACCCTGCAGTGCTGGGGGCTGGGGGTGCAGGGGGACATGAGCAGGTGTGCAGGGTAGTCCCCTGTTTTGTGGGCTGCCTGCTGGGGCCGTGGAGGGTGTACAGGGAACACCTGTGAGGACCCACCCAGCCTAATTGCGTGTGATAATTCCCGCACACCCCTGTAATACACGTACCTGGCCAAATCGCATGTGAGAATTCTCGCGCACCCCTGTAATACACGTACCCAGCCGAATCGCGTGTAGAACTTCCCGTGTACCCCTGTAATACACGTACCCAGCCAAATCGCGTGTGATAATTCCCACGTACCCCTGTAATACACGTACCCTGGCCAATCGCGTGTAGAACTTCCCACGCACCCCTGTAATACACGTACCAAGCCAAATCGCGTCTGATCATTACCACGCACCCCTGTAATACACGTACCAAGCCAAATCGCGTGTGATCATTCCCGCGCACCCCTGTAATACACGTACCCAGCCAAATCGCGTGTGATAATTCCCACGTACCCCTGTAATACACGTACCCTGGCTAATCGCGTGTATAACTTCACGCGTACCCCTGTATTACACGTGCCCTGGCTAATCGCATGTAAGACTTCCCGCGTACCCCTGTAATAGACGTTCCCTGGACAATCGCGTGTTGAACTTACCGCGTACCCCTGTAATACACGTTCCCTGGACAATCGCGTGTTGAACTTACCGCGTACCCCTGTAATACACGTTCCCTGGACTATCGCGTGTTGAACTTCCCGCGCACCCCTGAAATACACGTACCCTGGCAGCCTGGCTAATCGCGTGTATTACTTCACGCGTACCCCTGATATGCACGTTACCCGCTTTGCGTTCCTTGTTTGGCAGCCCTGTAAACTGGTCCAGGGTTAGCGCAGCCCTTTGCGATGATTTAGCGATTTTGATGGCTTTTCCTTGCGCGAGGGCGTTCTTGGGGGCGTTACTGGCGCTGCTGCAGGGTCGCTGCGATACTCTGCGCCACGGCTGGTTTGGGAGCCTAAAATCCATGAATACGCTGTGCGCGGAAATCGGTTTTAGCACACGTGCCTGGCGCAGACAATCGCACGCGGACACTCTGCGCCAGCCGCTTGCGACACTTTTCTGCGAAATTCTATGAATTACCCTGTAAATCTGAATAGAAGACGAAACAGCAGCATGAACCTCGGCTTATCCATGTGAGTGACTCAAGGAGAGGGTGATTGAAGGCAGTTTTTACAAAGCCAGAGTAATTCTTCTCACACCCTCTGTAAGATGCAACAAAGTAGTCAAGTGAAACTTAAAGAACATGTCGCCTACACAGGACTCGTTTGGTAGGGTGATTTGCACGCTTTTCACCTAGTACCGCCACTCTCTTTAGTTCCTTAATCCATTGCTTTTTACTTGCCTCACATATTCTCTTTTATCCCGATTACCATTCATGTCTCTCTCTTCCACTCTCTGTCAGCTGTTCCTATGTTGAGAGCCTTATGCCTTCCATCTTGTTCCTTACTCTCCCTTTATCCTCACTGCTCTGCCTCAGCATCTTTCTTCCTCAATCTCATCTTCAGTGCTCTATCTTGCTTTCACTAACCCCTTCCTCATTCTCGTGTGCCATCTTCCATTTTCTATGTCCGATTTCCCTTATACGTCTCATATAGCCTTTCTTCCTTTTCCATTCCTGCCCTATCACCCCCTGTCTTGATCTTTCCTTGGCTCTCTGCACTGTGTTTCATTTATATGACTTTGATTTGTGTTGACCAAACACTCAATGTCCAACACCAACATACAATGTAGAATGTTAAAATTGAGTACATAAGCTCTCTGTGTCAGTCACTTTGTGGAAACAAGATAATCAGCACCCACCTGAGACAGAGGCTTCCTCCCACCGCAGTTGATTCCTCCAATAAAGACCATATGTGGCATTGTCGGCTGTGGAAACTCAAAGACAAAGTCATGTCTCAGCAGCCAGATGGAGGCCCTGCTGAAGAGCTCCAGGGCGGTCACTTCCCTCTGGAGAAACTGTGAGGCCAGGCGCTCGTATGGTGAGTAAAGGGCATAGCAAAGCCCGTTGTAAAGGAAGCCGGTCAACATGTTGTTCACCCGTTGGGAAAACCCCATGTGGTCAGTAAGGCCTGAGAACATCTCGGGGATGTACGATGGAGGACTTGGGCACTGAGCAGCCACATGGTTGAAACTGCATGGGATAGCTCTCATGAAGAAGACGGATGGGATGGAGAGGTACTCTGCCACTATCTGCCCACAGGGGTAAAAGGGATCCATTAACAGGGCATCAAATTGGTATTCTTGTAGGTACTGTATCAGTTTATGGTCATCGAGAAAGTGCTGACATGCAGAAAGCATAATATCTGACCTTTTGGAGATCTGCTGATAGAAAGTGAAGATTGGGATGGTTTCCAGAAGAGATTGCTCAGTAAAAACAGAGCGACCAATCCAACTGGCGTGGTGCTCAAGCTGCTCTTTGGTGAATGGAATAGAGTAGGTCTTCACGGTGTAGTTGTGTGACTTCCCGATTAGGATGTTGGTCTCTGGCACCACCAGCACAATCTCATGCCCTCGCTCACGGAGCTCTTCCACCACCGGGTGCATACTGAGCCAGTGACTACCAGCCGGTGGAACCACCAACAGCTTGCCACCCTTACTGAGGCTGGGCAGGATTAGGAGAACGAGACAGGTTGATGTCCAGGAGGCAGAAATAGGAACCATTTTATCGGCCCTGTCGCAGCAGAGCGGCAGCAATGCGTCCTCGAGAACTGTGATCAGGATAACCTCTGTTCTCTGAACTTTGCCTTTTCTTTGCCACCAAGTAAACAGTCACAAGAGAAAGGGGATTGGCCTCCCTCTCTGTGCCAGGTTGTGAAAGTTAAAATATAATCACATAAACCTGACTGTAGTGGGAGGCACCCATACAAGATAAATACGGAAACTCCTTTTAAATGTGGCAAGGACACAATAAAAACAACATGAGCAAATCCTAAAAAAGGGAAAAATGCCAAACCTCTGCCAGGGCGTGAGCTCGCTCGCCAGCAACCACCACCAGCACAGATTGAACAATGAAGCCCGCACATGAGCCCATTTGAAGGTGCTCGAAGACTGCTGCAACAGGCCAGGCACTGAAGGCCTAAATATAAGCAGGTGTGTGTGTGAGCGGCCTCGAATTAGAAACCTGACATCTATAGGATTTCATTGGATTGCCTTAATGAGCTCAAGTAGCAGGTGTTGTAAGCACACATCTAAAGAAATAGAATTGCCTTATCTCACAATGCATCATTTAAGCCTTCACAGGAGTACAGGCTGGAGCAGTATCTAAAACGCCTCTCAGCCCTGCGTTACCACTAAACCACTAGCGATCCCAATCATAAAGGTGAAACAGACAAAGCCCAACAGGCATAACCCCTTCGCCTCTTTTGGTAACGTGGACCGAGGGCAGGAGCTGATACAGTTGCAAAACAAACAACAATAGTATGTTGGTACCAAAATAAAAGATTGTCCAATCAAGTTTCTCTAAAAACAGGAACTTTAATAAAAACGAACTTTGCAAACAACCAATTAAAAAGACTAGAGACTAGCCCTATAAAAGAGACACAGAGAATGTAGTCTTTGAGAATAATGGACAGTCTGGATTGAGAGGCAAAAGATTTCAGCACCAATGGCAATGTTCAAGGATATTTATTTTATTTATCTTATGGGCAGTTATAAGGCGCTTATACAACCGTGCATTGTTACAAAACGCCACAAGGCAAAGGGCAGGGAACAAGGAAGTAAATAAACAATGGAAATGACAAAGAATAAAATAAATCGAACATCGGTCCTATAAGGCCATATGACATTCAGACATTCAGAACGTGCAAGTGCAGTGAAAAAGTGAACAAGACAGGGGGAGGGGGGAAGTGCTATTATGGTCCCAGGAGGGGAAGTGCCAGAGGTGCCTGTGGGGAGGCAACAGGTAAGTGTATGGGTGGAGACGTCCCAAACGAGGAAGGTCTACCGCCCAGCAGGCCAATGCTGAACAGGGGTGTGGACCCGGAGGGCAGTGCAAGGGAGAGGTACTGGTGGCTATTGGGCAGAAAGCCAGGTCCATATTGGATGCTTCAGGGACCAGACCGCCAATCTCAGTGACAGTGGGGATGGTTAGCAGGGGAGGGGGAGCGGGAAGGAGGAAGAGAAGAGAAAGGTCTTCAGTTGTTTGCGGAACTTGCGGTGGACCAGCTGGTTCTAAGTGATCCGACCGCGGCTGATTTTGCCGCAGCCGGAAAGTTTGCATGAGAAAGGTGCAAACTACCAAATGTTTGCACCTTTCTCATGCGAACACACTTACATACTACGGGGGCTGCAGCGCTTTCCCCCGCAACCTCCGCTCACTATACTGCAAAGTATCGTGAGCGGGGTGTTGCGGGGGACACCCCTGCAGCCTCTGTTTTTGGGGGGTTTTTTCTACGGGTGTGCTTCGGGGGTGTCCCCCGCAGCCCAGGCAGTCTTTTTCTTTAATTTCTTTTTTTTACTTACCTGCAATGCTACCACCAAAGGTTCGATTTTCGGTCGTATTGTATGGTCGGAGCTTTTTTTTCAGTCCAATCGTACAATACCGACCAGCTCAAGATGGAGAAGAAGAGGGAGGCTGTTCCGGAGGAGGCAGCCATCTGAGGAGAAAGTTTTGCCCCCAGCTCTCTGCTTGGGAAAACTTTTGATCAGCAGAGAGTTAGAGGAAGAAGATCAAAGGGATCTGGGGGGAGAGTAATTAGTGGGAGAGGCCCAGACAGCCTTGAGGAGAATGCAAAGGGTGTTGTATTTAATCCTAGCAGCAACTGTGGAGAGATTTTAGGGCTGGGGAGATACCATCCCTGGGTTTTAGGCCAAGGATAACTCGTGCAGCCCTATTCTGGATTAGTTGTAGAGGGTGGAGTGAGGAAAGGGGCAGGTTGAGGAAGAGGCTGTTGCAGTAATCCAGCCTAGAGAGGATCAGACCTCTGGAGACATTGGGCTTCTGTAGGAAGGTGAGGAAAGGGAGAATGCCTCTAAGGTGGTGAAGTTGAAAGTGGGCCTTCTGGAAAAGGTCCAGGATGTGAGGGGTAAAGGATAGAGAAGGGCTGAAGATAACCCGAGGTTTCTAGCTTCAGAGGAAGGAGAGGGAGGAGAGCCCATTGAGGCCGGACAGAGTACAGGAGGGAAACTAGGAACAGGTGTCCCGATAGGAAGAATCTCTGTCTTACTGGCATTAAGGCAGAGATCATTGGACGTACACCAAGATTGGATGGCAGATAGACAGACAGGGATGATGGATGAGGAGGAGGAAGAGGGGAGCTTGAAGAAGAGTTGAGTGTCATCTGCATAACACTGGAAATGAGGAGAGAAGGCAGAGATCAGGTGAGCACAAAGTGCAAGGTAAATGTTGAAAAGTCAACGTGAGAGGATAGAGCCCTGGAGGACATCACATGTAAAGAGAGTGGTGGTGGAGGAAAAGGATCCCAAGTACACCTTGAATGGGTGGTCGGTGAGAAAGGAGGTCAGCCAATTCAGCACTTGGTCAGAGATACCTAGAGTATCATGGATCCACTTTGGGAGGATTGAGTGGTTGACTGTGTCAAAGGTAGAAGAGGAGAATGAGGACAGCAGGAGAGTTAGAGTCACGGTTAGCAAACATTTCTTCACAGATGATCAGAAGAGCAGTTTCCATGCCTTTGGATGCTCGGAATCCAGAATGATGGTCATGTAAACAACCAACGAGCTCAGTATGTTGGGTCAGTTGGGGGAAGACCAACTTCTCAAAGAGTTTCCCAAGGATGGGTCTAATAGAGATAGGGCAATAGTTGGCTGGACATGAGGGGTTGGCACTATGCTTTTTTGGGAAGAGGTGCACAAGGGAGTGCTTGAGAGAGGAGGGGAAAGAGCCAAAGTCTAAGGAGTGGACGTAAAAGTCAGCAAGAGCAGGAGCAAGGGAGGAGATGTTGTCCTTCATGGTTCTGTAAAAACAGGGGGACACCTGTTTGGAGGGGACCTTCAAGGAGCGGTCTCCTCTAGAGACCACATCCGATGTGATAGGAGAGAAGGACGAGATAGTGGGTGCAGTTGGAAGAGAGGCCAAGGGAGGGCAGGGACAGGAGGAGGAGTTGAGGAGGAGGCAAAAGAGAGAGAGAGATGTCAAGATGTCCTGAGTTTTTGAGGTGAAATTGGTGGCCAGTGCAGTATAGAGGGCCTGAGAAGGAAGAGGCGAGGTAGAGATTGCAGATGGAATGGCTAGTTCGGTGCAGAGTTCAGCCGTGTTATTAGAGGCTCTGGAAATATGGGCCCATTTCTTGGAGTAGATAGAGAGACGGTATTACCTTTGGAGTAGGCGGCAGGCCAGTTTGTCAGAGGATGAACCTAAGGTCTGCCATTTCCATTCATCAGCTCTGCACTTGTGTTTCAGAGTGGCTAGATCAGAATCGCACCAGCTGTTACACTTAGAAGCAGGTATCAGTTGAGTCCTCATGACAGGGGCAAGAAGGTCAAAGGTGTCAGAGCCTGCAAGGTGGAAGTTGGCAAGGACAGAGTCCATGTGAGAGTCAGGAGCAGTGGTAGGAGGGGGAATGAAGGTGGAGGCAAAGGCCACGACTGACAGTCATTTCATTGGCTGGATGACCACGAAGGCGAGAGGTGAGAGGAGAGGAGGGAGTGGTCCGACCAGGAGAGAGGAGTGGTGAGAGGGTTGTAGATAGGATGATCAGAGGAGATGAAGGCATCAATGGTGTGTCCAGCAGAGTGGGTGGGGCTAGATGGAAGAATAGTAAGAGAAAGAGAGGAACGGACATCGCAGAAGAGTGAGGCAGGAGAGAGAGTGCAGTCCAGGTGGATGTTAAAGTCTCTAAGGAGGAGGAGTTTATAGGTAAAAGACAAGAGAGAGGAGGTTAAGTCAGTCCATTGTGAGAGAAAGTGTGAGAGGGGGTTAGGGGGCCGGTAGATGGTGGCAAGGGAAAGAGAGAGTACAAAAGACACCAAGTTTGCAGACAAGACTTTGAAAATAGGAAGAGGGCTGAGTGGGTATGATGGAAGCAGGGACCCACTCAGCGAAGATCGGGGCTAGTACACTACCAGATTGGTTGGGCCGAGGTTTGGAGAGGATCTTGTCGCCATCAGGGACGAGAGAGTCAAAATCAGTGGCAGAGCTGGCATTGAACCACGTCTTGGTGAGAGCGAGAACATCGAGATCAATGTCTTCAAGAAGGAGGTAGATATCAGAAGAATGTTTGACAGCAGATCGGGGATTCAGAGTAGCTAAGTGAAGCCGGTCACCACCTTTGAATGTTTTCCCCAGAGGAGTACAGGGGGGTGGTACACCCATCAGAGGTGTTGAAGGAGGAGCTGAGCGAGAGGAAGGAGGAGTAGCAGGTGAAGGTAGGAAATTGATGAGGGCTGGCAGGCACCGGTCAAAGAGGAGAAGATTGGGTTAAGAACCCAGTGCCGTTATGGTAGGCATTGATGATGCAACTGGTGGATGAAAAGGGAACCAAGAGTACTTCCCATCTTGTGCCACCATTAATGGGTGAAAAGGAAAAAGGGGAGAGGGTAAAGATCAAATGAGGAGTGCAGAGATCTGGAGAGGGGACAGAAAAGAGGTATCAGTAATAATCTGTCTGGAAGTAACGCTGACATAGGTGTCTGCGATAGGTAGGCCTAGATTTGAGGCCAAAAGATGTTTTTTGAACTTTCTTCTTCCAGACTTCACAAAAGCAGAAGGATAGGTGATAGCACAGCAGTTAGAGTAAATGGGCGAGATGGCGAGTGCCATGGAGGAGGAGAGAGGGATAGAAGAGAAGGCTGCACAAGGCACAAAACAAACTCACCAGGCGGCCTTGCAGCCAAGATGCAGCACAGAATGTAGGGTGCACAGAGGTAAATGCATGCACAGTTTCGAATTGCACCAACAAGCATAGCTAAATTCAGGATTGTCAAAAGGTACTAAATGCAGCACAAAATGGAAGGTGCACCGATTGCAAAGCACAGCTAGCTTCAAATTTGCCAAAAAGTACTAAATGCAGCACAAAATAGTGAGCGCCTACATATGTGGAGCTACTGATACTAAATTAAGTAGGCATTACACGAGGTGTAGGAGTTACAGTAGAGAGTCTAAAATAGTCCAGGACTGACCAACAGCCACCAGAGAACCAAAACGCATTAGGTGGCAAGGCAGGCACAGGAACAGAGCCTCAAGATTCGCCTTACCACCGCAATACAAAAACAGAAAGCAGCAGAAAGTGAACAAGTCAGAATGAGGTATTGGGACTTATGGCGCATCCATAAACTTCGCTATCCAGTAAATAAGTAGATGAAGTAAGATAAGGTAGACAAGGATAGCAAAAAGAAGGTAAGTGCAGGGCAATTAGGAGGTCGATAGTTGCGGGTTATCAGTGGCACGCAGAGAGGGTGTGTGGGGGGACAACGGGCCTTAAGGTTGCGATGTTGGAGGAACCGTCATGGAGCACAAACCTGTGTAGCAGGGGCCGAAGTCGGTGGAAGTGGCAGTAGTGCGGATGGACAGGAGATGTAGATCAAGGCCAGAGCAGTAAACAGAAAGAGCTCAGAAAGAGGAAACACAACCTTCGTAGAAGCAACCTTTCAGGGGACAGACGGTCGCCTGCTGGCTCCCGTGTCTGCATGATTGAAAATACACGGGCCAGCCAATCATGCAAGCCTCATCCGGGATATGGAATGCCCAAGTCTGCTGTTTCGGTTGCTGCATGGGGTGGCCATGATGAAAGGCGCTCGCGTCACGAAACAGAAGGAATCACTGTGTTGCAGGAGATGTAGATCAGGGCCAGAGCAGGAAACAGAAATGTCTTTAAAAGGCAAAGAAGGGGGCTTAAAAGTCATTAATGTCTTTAAGGCAGACAAGGGGGGCAGGAACTCTTCAAAAACCTTTGGTTTCTTGTCATTGGGGCTCAACATCACCGAGAGGGCATTTAAGGTGCTTTGCTGCAGTCGTGATGGTGTCAAGATGGTTGAGAGGTGCTTTCCCATCGGTTTGAGGTGTGGGCTCCTGGTGGACAGAGTTGGCGTTCGAGGCAAGTTGAGTCCATGTCTTTCAGAGGTTTGAGTAAGCGTTCCAGTTGATTGCTGGCAAATGGGCGATGTTAAGGCGGCTTCTGGACGGCTCAAAGAGAAGGTAAGCGGTTTGAAAATTGTAGAGTGCAAAAAGCAGCACTGAAGGCCCTGTAAAGGCTCAAAGTCAGTCAAGCATGGTCGAGCCGAATTGAAAAGGTCTTCAGGCAGTAGACAGGTTACGCACTGCTTCCGAACTTCTAAGTTGCTGGGAGACCAAATCCAAAGTCAAGCTCATGGGCATTTGCCAATCAACATCATGGGTGGAAAATATAATTGTATACTACATAGTGTGTTGCCACATGAACATCACAATTCTGGCCCAGTGCTTTCATATTGCAGTGGTGCTCAGTATAAATACCAGTAACATAATATAACATAATAACGTATAGCATGCTTGACCTTCGGATGACTGCATATTATCATGACATCTCATGCCAGGGGCTTGTCCTGAGCCCATGTGGTGAGGATGTGAACTCACAGAGCTCCCATCAAGACCCTCTATTGATCCTGTGTTTCGGCGGTTTCAGATGACTGCAGACATTTCTATGAGCAGAAACCTGAAGAGGATACCATCACCCTGCTTACCGTTGGTATCCCAATGAAAAAATGACTCTGGGGACGGAGTGTGTGCCTTCCGAATATCGGCCCCGCTGAAAGAAAGATGGTGGCCGCAACCGCATCGCAGTGAAGAGGAGGTGGTGGAGCGGGGACACAGCCGAGCGGGGGCAACACCCCGGCCGTTGCCGGCGCTGGGTGCATATAATGCTGTGTGAACTCTGGTGCGAGCAGTTTGGGTCACTGATCAGCCCGACCATATCGAATGCTGGACCTGTGCTGCTGAGCCGGATGAACTGCCGAAACAGCGGTTGGGAGCCCGTTGCTGATTCAGACTACGCCGTCCGTGTGATCCTTGCCTGCGCGCAGTGTGAGATCAGAGACCGTGGTACATTGTGATTGCTTGAGGTGGTGACAGATGGCTCTGTGAGGCGTGGCTAACAGGGTGTTGGATGCCTGTTGGGGACTGGCGCAGGGAACTACAATGAGGTGGCTGCCTGGCTGCTGGATGCATGGAGCCTGGAGAAGCATCTGCGTTGTGTGATGACGGACAGCTCAACACACTTTCAGATCGGCTACACTGACAGCTGACCTAGCGGGAGTCTTCACTAGCACAGTTGTACTGCACGCCCCAGAGGAGCGTGATCTGGGTCCCCCCCATGTGTGGACCTTCCTCTGCTCAGCTGGTGTCACCTGATATGCCTGTGGGCGGTGGTGGTCTGCTGTGGTCTTGGTGGCACCCCAGGAAACATTGCTGCTGCACTGTGCCCCAGTGCGGGTCAGTTGACGTTCGTTGGCAAGGAGTGCATCTTATCTGCCTGTCACCCGGCCTGGGAAACTGTGAATGGAGACCTGGGTGGCGCTGGGTCTAACATTGTGCTGCTGGCAGATGTGCTGAACTTCAACACTCGTGCTATGTGGAGGCCCTGAACAGCGAGCAGGGGCAGGGGAACTTTTGCTTTCCGCCTGTTGGGACGGCTGGCCCTAGCACCATATCAGGAATCCTGGGGTCACGTGGCATATAGGTTTGTGGCTGTGGCCTGGACAGGGGAAGAGGCAGCTTCTGGCACGGCTGAGAGGGCACACTGAAGGTGACACCGGTGCCCACATGGTGGGGCGGCCACAGACCCCTTCAGCAATCAATGATTTGAGGGGTCATATAGAATGAGATGGTGATCTGGTAAAACGGCCGAGCTGCTGGGAGGTGGGCACTTCTGGACTTCTGGAAATAGGGTCTGGGTATTGGACACACCCTGATTTCTGACCTTGAATGAAGCGGCTCGAATCTCACCTGCATTAAGCAGCAAACCTGTTGGCAGGCACAACCTCTCTTGACTTTGCCCTACTGTTGCCTGGTGTTTGAGCATCACTTGCTTGAAGGAGAGGAGTGCTATATTACAGTGTGGCCAGAACCAAACTGCTAAGTTTTTGAGTGGGTCTCTGCCTGACTTTGGGTCTTGCGGTGTGCAGGGGCAGGTGGCTAACTGTGTTGGCTAAGGCACGATAGCTCTGTGTGACTGGTCACTATTGGCTGCTACGCCTGCCAGGGCGAACAGCAGGGAACGTGCACATTGGACATTACGGGGGCTGGAGACTGCATTTGGCACTCCTCTCAGCTTGATTGCTGTGGAGATCCCTAGGTGGTGTGTGTTATCGGCATGCCTGGTATACTGAAGCATAAGAGAATAACTACTCCTTGATGCTGACTGGGGACACAGGACCAACTCTTCGCTGCTGGCTATGTGCTTCTACCACTACTGGGACTCGAGTCTGCATCCGCTCTGACATCCACTTGCAATAATGTCCCGACCAAGGGTAAGAGCAATACTTTGATCATAGATTTGTTCGCCAATAGGGGCAAGACCCATGAGCTTGCACAGAGTGCACCTGCAACGCAAGCGCAGGCATGTGATCCTAGCATTGCCTCCCAGGAAGACCTGGTACTGGATGCAATAGCTGCACTGAGATCCTCGGTAGAGCTGATAATAGACGAGGTCAAAGTGGACCTTCAATTGCTGCGACAGGACATCCGCCAGCTAGCAGGGAGAGGTACGACGGTTGAGATGGAGCTGAAGGAAACGCACAACTCTACTAAGGTCCTGCAGACTTGGGTACGGGAGCTGGAGAGAAGAAACACTGCTTTGGAGCTGCGGGCTGCAGATGCAGAGGGCAGGGCCCGTCGGAACAATCTACAGCTGCTTGGGCTCCCAGAGGGCTTGGAGGGCTCGGATCCTACTCAATATGTTGAGAACTTACTACTGCAGAAAATAGGGCCTGGAAACCTGTCACAGCAATTTGCGGTCGAGCAAGCTCACCTCTCACTACAGAAGAGAAGAGACCCCCACAAGGATCACATCCCAGACCTATCATTGCAAAGATTTTGAACTTCCGAGACAGGAAGGTGATACTGAAACACTCCAGGGAAGGTGGTGAAATCCAGAGAGACAACTCTAAAATCGCCATCTATCCGGACAAAGAGCCGATGGTCCAGAGGGCCAGGAACTCCTTTGTACTGATCAAGGCATGACTCAGGCACCTCAACATCAAATACATGCTCATGTACCCTGTCAGGCTTAAGATCATCTACAAAGGCAGCACACACTTCCTTGAGACCCCTGCCGCGGCTAACATGTGGCTGGAACATAACAACCTGGCTAGCGGGGACGACCCCAACACTTGACCCGGCTGGCATAATTGCTGAGGCGGATTGTGATAATGGGCAGTTGTGACTTCCAGGCACCTCTCGTGACACTAAGTGAGGTTGAGAACTATGGGGAAACAGCATGTTTGGAGGTTTGCAGCTACACCCTGGTGGTTATCCCGTAGAATGGTGCATCTGGTATTGATGATTACAGGATTTTTGTTTCTCCGTATGTGATATGAGAAGTTTATACCCACCTGAATAAATAGCTGCACACATGATGGGGGAAACATTTGATCACCCTCCACTGGCCTTGTTGGAACGCTCCACGCGTAGGCTGGTGACTGGCCTGTTACTGGCTCCCATTACCCGACACACAATGGCCTGGACAGGCCCTAGTGGTATGGGTGCGCCTGAGCACTGTACATACCGCGCAGTAGCTGGGCGAATTCTCATTGTTTGGTTTGCTTTGTTATAGTAGGAAGATCCGCTCTAACAGCTAAAGACGAGAAGAGACACAGAGAACAACTTCGGAAGAAAAGCGACTGGACGCTACATTTGGAATTTTAACCAATATACGAAGAATATACTCTCCAGTTGACAACAAAAGCACAATATTGAAAGGCCATACAAAAGGACTAAGAAAGCCTACTTATAACACCCACAAACACAACAGCAGCAACATATACGAATATACTCTTGGAATACGCGTGGAAATACTCATCTCTTCAGATGTATAAACAACGACCTACTTAAATACGACATCATCTGCCTCCAAGAGACATGGATATCCTCACTGCCTCTTTGCGACAGATACATTACCCATATGACTGCTGCCATAAACAACAAAACAGGCCAACCTAGTTCTGGACTATTAACACTCTGGAAAGTGGAAACCCACCTGGACCAAATCGAAACTACGTTCATTATCAACTGGTCCCAAATAACCATACTAGAGCATAGTCATATGGATACCACAAACCAACTGGATAAAAGGGATCGCCACCTGATCATGTTACTCTACTGGAGCCCATTGATCCTGGATAACGACTAATTCCTTGATGAAATATTAACCTCCTTAGATGATGCTTATGCAAAATACGAACAACCATATGTCTTCATATCTGGAGACTTGATTCTCCATCTCTTCCAAATCAACGGACAAAAAACCCCAGCTTCCGAAAGAAGTAAAAAAGCAAAATCATGGACAACTGCGATGGAGAGACGAAATCTAATCTTACTGAATGGCTACACGGTAAGTGATAAACTAGCAAGACCTACATGGCACAGATATAAACTCATAGGATACCTATAGACTATATACACATCTCACCCAATCTTAACAATAACATTCTAAAATTTGAAATCAAAAAGAACACAGGTGGTGACCATGCAAAACTTGCTGTTACCTGGGACGCCCACACTACCGTATGGACAAAATGAAAGGCCCACAGATAGAAGTCACTGCCACATTAAACAGACAGCGAATACCAGATGAAAAAATCCCAAAACTGGAAGCGAACTTCAGAACTTCCGATATGAAAGAAAAAGAAAAAATCAAGTATGGATGGTTGCTTGCCCCATTTATACAAAAACTAATTCAATGACCAGAAAATAGAAACACCTATAGAAGCAAATAGCCAGCAGCGAAGAGTTGGTCCTATGAGGAAATAGCCATCGCAAAGAAAGAATCAAGAAAACAAATAAGGAAAGCAAAGAAAACAAAACACATCAATTTCATTGACACTATTAAAAAAATCAAACAGAAATACAGAAATCATCTCAAAACAATGAAAGCAATGATTACACAAAATGATGCGGAAGTGATGCTACATGCATTGAACAAAAGAAACACCAGAGACATGTGGACACATCTAAATCCAAATCACACATCACAAAACCGATTGATCACAGACGTGGCGGAAAAGAACTGGATCCAACACTTCAGCGTATTATACAAAAATACCAGTCCTACAGGAAACAACAAAAAAACTGCACTTCCAAAAAGAAGCCCTGGTACAACCAATGGGATTATGAGGAAATCCTCACCCACATCAAAAAATTGAACACCTCTAGAGCTCCGGGGCCAGATAGCCTAAGCAACAAAATTATCAAAAAACAACCGGAAGCTTGGACAAAACTGTGTCAACAAATATTCAGTCTAATATAAAAAAAAAAGTTATATTCCAAACACCTGGAAAACAGCAATCATAGTCCCAGTATTTAAAAAAGGCGATAGAAAACTTCCGGCAAACTACCATCCATTAGCAATGCTGGATCCCTTAGGTAAAATATTTGCCGCAATCCTCGTTAAAAGACTCAACGAGTGGAGCAAAACCCACAATAAGCAAGAACCTAGACAGACTGCTTTTTCAAACAATGTGGGCACAAACATAAACTTGTTCATACTGAATGTACTAAAACAAGAAAGATTTAGAAATAAGACAAACGTACATGCCGTCTTTGTTGACCTACAAATGGCTTTCGATAGCATAAACAGAAGCACATTGTGGAGGAAACTGGAATAAGAAAAATGCCCAAAAGAACTGCTAGCCCCAATTAAAGCTCTATACAGCGACACAACAATACGGATTCAATTGACAAAAGATGGTGCATTATCAACAGCTGTAAAAACTCAAAATGGATTGAAACAAGGATGCCCTTTGGCCGCCATCCCTTTCAATTTTCTACTTGCTTGACATATCCAAAAACATTGCAACTACGGCAAACAACCCACCGAAAATAAATACAGTACACGTCCCGCAGACGATACGTCCTTATGGACAAAACAAAGGTAGGACTACAAAACTGTTTGGACGCCCTTAACAATTACTTCAAGGAAAATGACATGAAGATCAACTCCAATAAATCAAAAGTCATGTCATTGGGATACTGCACCACCAAACAACACTCACTCCTCAAGATATACCTAAATGGGAAAAAACTGGACGAAGTTAAAGAAATGAAATACCCAGGCATTGAACTAAACCAATCGCAACTGGAGCAAAGCTGGTCTCTGCACCTAAAAACACGAGCATTAACTTTGGCGAGACTAGCATTCACAATACAAAGGAAGTTTGGAAAATACTCGCTGAAACCAGTGACAATCTATTACAGACAAAAAGTGACAGCAATACTACTATATGGAAGTGAGAGCCTGATCAATATCGCAAATAACATCTGGCCACTGATCAAGGGCATATTTTGCAGTAAGGTTCTATCTCTTGCTGCCTCATGCCCAATACAAAGGATACGACATAAGCTAGCTCTCCATTCCCTCCAATCTACACAACTGGAAGCAGCTAGACGTATACCGTAAGACCATGAATAATGATGACACACCTGCAATGAGGATTTTGAAACAGACAAAGGAAACCCTGACATCGCCCACTCTGATAGCGTGGAAAGAAGCCTGCAAAACTCTACTAGAGAAATATGATATAACAACGGAGACTTTGATAAACAGACCAATGGAAGCCAAAAAAAAAGATAAAGGAAATGGATTGGATTGAAACCATCGAAGGGAAAAACAGATACAAAATGAACATAAACTCCATACTTGACATAAGAGCAGTAAACGAACTACCACTATATCTGGTGAAATTCCCCTCTAAACCAATACGTGATACCTACCTGTGATTACGTCTCAATGTTCTGCATACCAGAGAATACCTTACAACTATAAAGCAAATAACAAAAGAGGAAAACATATGCCGATTCTGCGAGCAAGAAAATCAAGAGGAGACAATCTACCATATTATCATGGAGTGCCCTAGCCTTACAGAACACAGGAAACGATTTGCCAATACAATGAAATTCCCGAAAACAGTTGATGGAGACGAAAGAATGTGGCATCAAATAACATCTGGAAAAAACATCAAGCTAAGCATCATGACAGTTCAATTTTGGAATTGCATCATGGACATAGAAACAATATAAATTATAGAATTGAAACCATGTAATTCAAATAACAAAATGTAAAGGTTTGGCAACAAACTACCATATTTAATTTAAAAAAAATGTTTTTAATGGTTTGGTTTGCTGTGTTATTGTTTTAACGTCCTCCATGCATGTTGGTTTGCAGGTTGCACATAAAGTGTGCCTGGTCAGGTGGGAACGGGGCGAAGGTGCACTGTGGGCAGATACATGATCTGGGGTCTGGCACAGGAAGTTGGGGAGGTACTGTTGAGTTCGTACACAGTTTGGTTTGTGGACAGTTATTATGACCCCCATTGAAGTACTGACCTGGAACGTGCATAGGTTGGGCACGTACCTACGTAGAAATAGAGTGAAATTATTTTTGATACGCAAGAAGATATCCATTGCCATGCTCCAAGAGACCCACTTGATGACTGAGGATCTAGAAGGGGCCTGTGGGTGCTGGGGGGAAGGGATATGAGGCGGCATACTCTAAATACGCTAGAGGGGTGTTCACGTGGATAAATGACACCTTACTGTTCCAGCTGCTAGAGACGGATGCGGATAGGGAAGGGAGGTATCTCATCCTGCGGGGCTACATTGACCACATTGAGGGATGTATAGTTAATTCTGATTTCCCGAACCATGGTATCCCATCTCTCGTTCGCACACTTTGTGCTAGGGTTGCGCGACACCTGGAGTGCTTATTCCTATGGGGAGATGATTTTAACTGTACTAGAGACACTGAGCTCGACAGATCATCTCCTCCCCAGGAAGGTCCATCGTCAGCATCTGCCGCACTTAATGGGGCACTGACTAACTTGGACTTACTGGATGTCTGGAGAGAGCTGACCCCTGAGTGTAGGGGTTACTCCTTATATTCTTCGCCACATACCCAGCACACCAGGATTGATTACATTTTTGTCGGGCAGCACCAGGTGTCTGATATAGATGGGGCAGGATACCTGGGAAGAACAATATCAGATCACTCTCCCCTGGTGGTTGCTTGGAATCTAAGAAGCCCAAGGCCCCCCATCCCGATGTGGCGTATGCCAGCAGATGCCTTGATATGATATGATATGATAGGTTATTTATAACGTGCTTAATACCCAGAGGTTTCTAAGCGCGGACCCCAGGGAATCGAACCTGTGGTGCTCCGTGTTGTCTTGCTTCCAAGGTGAAAACGTTGCCCCTGGGCTATCCTCCTGAGACTGACAGGAGACAGCGCTGGCTGAATTTTTGGAACGTAATGTGGGCAGTGTCAAGGAATGGGGTACTGTGTGGGAAGCCTTGAAGGTGGTGGTCGGGGGGATGTTATAGCTGGTGTGGTGTGGGCATCCGGAGAATGTTGAGGGTGGAACTGGAATGTCTGCAGGATGAAATCCGAGATTTCGAGGCCCAGAGTGTGGGGTTGCGTCCTAGTGAAGAGAAACTGGTTAAAACCCGGTACCACTGCCTGGAGGCATGGGAAAGGTTATCTAAATTTGTTTACGTCTCAAGAACCACCAGAGCGCATGCAGAGGGTGATAGACCGGGTAGGCTCTTATCGTGGCTCTGCAGCTGGGAACACCCTAGACATCTGACCACTGCACTGAGAGATGAGAATGGTGACACATGTAGGACACCATTTGGGATTAATAATATTTTCGCCAAGTACTACTCTCAATTATATAGTCATGTTGAGCGGGTTCCCCCGGAAGATGTGTTCGGCGCCCTGTCACTAATGGTGCTCCGCAGGATAGATGACACACAACGGGCTACATTAGACCTGCCCATCACTGTTGAAGAAATGAGTGATGCGATTGCTTCACTTGCTACCAGCAAAACACCGGGAAGTGATGGACTTCCACCTTCATTTTATAAAAGATACAGCTTGACACTGGCCCCTGAGTTGCTCAAGGCCTTCGAAAAAGCCTACTCCAAAGGCATACTCCCGGCAAGTATGCGACAGACCCTAGTGGTCCCGGCACCTAAACCAGGAAAACACACAAATAGATGCGAATCGTACCAGTGCCTGGCCATGCTTAGCTATGATATGAAAATATTGACCACGATATTGACAGGGCGGCTCTGTAGAGCGATTGCAGGTCTGGTACATTGTTATCAGACTGGTTTTATTCCGGGCCGAAGCACTACACTGAATCTGCATCACCTGCAACACATTATCGCACAGACTAATGATTGCCCTGAATAATTTGTAGTGCTATCGCTAGATGCAATCAAAGCTTTTGATTCACTTTCTAGGGAATTGCTATTTGCAGTATTGCAGGGATTTGGGTTCGGCGAGCAGTTCATACGATGGACGAAGATCCTATATGCCTCACCGACTGCCAGGGTCAAATCTGGGAGACAGGTGTCAGCGGCATGGGGCATTCAAAGGGAAACACGCCAATGATGCCTGCTGTCACCCATGTTGTATGTATTGGCATTGGAGCTCTTGGCGGTCTTCTTACACCAAGAATTCTTAGAAGCAGGCATCTGAGTGGGTGGGACCAGACACTTAATATCGTTATATGCTGACGACGTCCTACTATATATAGGGGAGCCGCAACACAATTTGCCAATGGTACTGGAAGTGTAGGAATTTTCTGGGATATCCTTCAACAGGGAAAGGTCTTGTCTTTTCCCACTGGCGGGACTCCGCGGGGTCAAGGCTGATGCTTTACCGAGACTGGGGCTCTCATGGGAGGTGGATTCTTTTAGATACTTAGGTATACAAATCATGCACATGCCGGAAGACATGTACACAAGTAACACTGCTGGGGTAGTGAAAGGGCTGAGAAGGTCAATGTCCTTTTGGTCTAGGCCCCCACTCTCATTGATGGGTAGAGTAGGAATTATAAAAATGATTGTTCTGCCTAGATTTTTGTACTTCTTTACCAATATTCGTCACTATATTAACGTTTCCTTCTTCTGCCTACTGCACTCACTGATTAGGAGATTCTTGTGGGACTCATCACATCATAGGATTGCCCTTGCTACTCTGTGTCTGCCTAACAAGGAGGGTGGTGTACAGGGCCTGAATCTGGAATGTTATTACTGGTGGCGCAACTCAGCTTTGTGACAAAATGGCTTTCAGACGATGCCACGCCTGAGTCACTACTGCTACAGCGGCTGGTGGCCCCCACTCTCCTCAAGGACGTGCTTTGGCTGCCACTGAACTGCCTGAATTCCACTCCCTTGTTGGCTGGCCTAAGCAGGAAAGTGTGGTCCAGAATGTTGAAACTACTGAAGTTCAACTGCCCTTACTCACCGGATGTACCGATAGCGGATGATGTTTGCGGGAACAGGGAGGATCTTGTAGTGGCACGGCGCTGGGAAGGCTGGGGATTCTCTACCTGGGGAGACATATTTGATAATGGCAAATTTAAAGAACTAGATGCTGTAGTTGAGCAGTCAGGACTGCCTGGCGGGCAGTTTCTGTGATGTATGAAAATAGCGGGGGTGGCTAAACGGAAATGGGCTGGGTGGCCTGAGGACCCGGAGGCTAATGTACTACTGGCTTTCATGTACTTCCTGGAGGATGGCTGGCGATCGGTGTCTAGGCTCTATGGTTGTCTAACCGATAGGCCTAACCCCAGGAGCTCTAAGTTGAAACTGTGCCGATAATCCGACCTAGGAGTGGAGATCAGGGAGCAGGAGTGGGAACGTATGCTTCACTGCACCTATATGACACCTAGTAAAGTGGCAAAAATTAATAGAGGCAAACAGTCAACTTGCCCCTGGTGTCGTGGCGTTGGTGCCGATCTGGTTCACAGGTTCTGGAGTTGCACAAAGAAGCAGGGTTTCTGGGCCTGCATTGAGCAAGCGTGTAGGAAGGCTGGGGTTACGAGATTTTCCTGGACTCCAATGGAGTGTCTACTAGGCGCATACCCAAGTAATAGCAAGCACAAACACATCTTCAAGTTTATGGACTTGGCTTTCCCTCTTGCTAAGAGACCAGAGTGTGGGCCAGGTCGGCGCAGAGCCTGGACACGACCTTGAGCAGGGCTTATGAATTCTGGAAGTGGTTGGTTTGGGATATGTTTCACCCCTCTGACAATAAACCGCCATGAACAATCTGCTATTGCTTAAAATGCTGCATGGATAGCTGTATACTCTGTTCTCCTGTCTGTTCTGACATCCCCAGATTGGGCGAAAGTGTGTGTACCATAGCCCAGCTGTATAAGATTGGAATGTTATTGGACTCCTTACATCTGGCCTGGCCATGGATTTGGAAACGCACAACCTAGTTAATATGCATGGAGAACTGGTGATTTGTTGTTTGAACAAAGTTAGCCGGACGATGCGGTTGCAATTGTAAATATATTCTGCTTCTAATGCAAAATGGTTTTATGGACTACTGTGTGCTTATAAATGCCAATAAACACATTTTAAAAAATAAAAAATCATGACATCTCATGCAGGCAGGTGACAGTGCTCTCTGTAGTCCCAGAATGTTCGGCCAAAATTCCTATCTACCTGCATACTGCAGATTCCAATAACATTCACCATTGCAATTATAATAAAACCTTTGAAAGGACTTTGTATGCTCCATCGAAAACACAAAATTAGTCAAAGCTTTTTTTTCTACCAAGCACATACAGATTCTTTATAAAGGTTGTGATATATGCATGGGAAACAAGGGCACGATTCAGACAGTGTTTACTGTAGGAGACACACAAAGTGTTTGGCAGAGCTGCAAGGCAATTCCCCGCACAATGAACAGCTGCTGCAAACATGAGCAGATGTAGCAGCCTTTTGATCGCCTGCAGCCAAGGGCTCTACGGCAATGTCTCGTTCCCTGGACCAACAGAACAAAGGTAATAACAAAAATGTCTTTAATTGTGTCTGCATGCATGCAAGTGTGCGTGTATATATATATATATATAGATATATAGATATAATGTAATGTGCATTAATGAGTGAATGCATGATGCAGCCTGGGTATGCCTGTGTGAGTGTATGACTAACGTATTAGGCTAACGCTTCAAATGTTGGGAGAGATGCTAACTTCGCAGGCGGTGGGGGAGGGGCAAACTTATTTGTGTGGGGGCATCTAAGTTCTTTACGCATTCTAATGAGACTATTCTAGTGTAGCTTCAACCTTACAAGCAGTTAACGCTCTCCTTTAAGTTTGAAAGCACCCAGCTGTGAGAATGAGCAGTCTGCTGTCCCCTCTCTACTCTTCTAATCACCCCCCTGGGATGCAAGCACTAAACCCACATCACGATTTCAACTGCCTAATAACTGAAATTCATTACGTTAGTAATTGCTGGGACTTTGTTAAAAGCGAAACCCAGGTGCTGTTTAATATCATCTCTGTCCTGTTCTGTTCGGCAACAGATTTATAGGTCAGCCAGGTCGAGTTAATATAGCCCAAAAGGTCAGGGGGTAGGGGAGAGGACTGACGCCCAGTCAGATCAATGGCGTATCGTTGTGCCACTGCTTGGGTTTAATGTCATGATTACTTATTGGTAATTTTCATTACTCATAGCCCCATTCTTCCTCGTCCCAGTACTTGAGCATGAGGCACGTTGCCTCATACACATTCACAAGTACTGGGATGAGGTAGCGGGACATGGAGGCAATGCCTGTCTTAGTTACCTGTAATCTTCATTACTCGGAGCCTGACTATTCCTTGTCCTAGTACTTACAAATGAGGCAAGGTGCCTCATACGTAAGCACTGGGACAAGGAAGAGAGACGTGGAGGTAATTCTGGGCCGAGGTGCTGATTTTGGGGGCTGGGGGTTTGGGGGGGGGGTTGGAGGGAGAGAGGCTGTGAGCGGGAGCAGCAATTGTGTGATACATTGTAATGGTAATTCGTTTCCAGGCTAAGCAGGCATGATATGTTGTATTAGTGGCTAGAGAGGCATTTTGGTGCAGCCAGACTAGTCATGTTTTAGTTTGGCTTGACTTTTTTCTAACTGGGCATCTCTGATAAAGCAGTAGAGCTGGGGGAGCCAGGGATTTCATGGTAGGGCAGAGCCAGGGCCAAGTCTGGGTGTCAGGCCTGGGGGTCAGGCCTGGCTCTAGGAGTTTACCATGAGCTAAACCCATGAAATCCCTGGCTCCCCCAGAAAAAGGAGAACAAATAAACGTGGCCCTGGTGAGCGTATTTATTTTTCCCCCCTTTTGCGCATTTACTTCCATATACAGCCCACGGGCAAAATGGAAAGAAATGCAGAAAAGGGTCCTAACCTGCCATCACGGCGGCGTTTATTTTTTTTCATTCATGGGCATTTCTCTATTTTGCCAGCGTTCAGAGCTTGCAAAGTGGAAAGAAATGGTCAAATATGAAGAAAAAATAAAGAGCATTTCTTTCCATTTTGCCTGCACTTCGTGCCGGCAAAATGTAACGAAATGGCCATTTATTTTTCGCTGTGCAATGGGCAGCCATGATGGTGCCTGTGTCATGCCCATGGCATCCGGGGGAACATGCCCGAAAGTAGGGTCGGGCGCGAGCCCCCATTGGAGCGTGGGCCGGACAGGGCTCGCCCACCTCTATAAAGCAGTCCTGCCAAGTATTATTACCTGTCTAGACTGGCATTTGGGTTCTGCCAGTCTAGCCGTTTCTTACTGTGGCATTGTATATATTTCTGCCCATCTGTGATAAAACAACCATGATAAGTGTTTTTGTTTCGACTGCCATTGTGATGCAACCAGTCTAGATTTTTTTTATAGCAAAGCATTAAATTAATGAAAGCATTAATGTTCCTGTGCACTGTTGGTGACTTGCATGTATTGGAATTTTGGACTGGTGTTACCCTACAAAACAATTGCAAACGCTTTTGATTTTTAGCCAATGTTTCTCAGAAAGTGTGCTGTATAATGCATTAAAACACATATATATATCCTTCTCCTAGTACAGAGTGCGCCGTACCCCTGCAGCAGCCTGTTCATATGTACTGCGCAAGCGTGGTAATCTAGGCCAGCCCAGAGTGGGGCGCTACCTGTGATTTGTTGCCAAGCTGGGGGTGGGGGTGCCCTCAACATGACTCGCAGGGGTCCCCCAGATTTTGGCCTACGCCACTGCTGTGGCACTGTACAACAGGGAGCTGAATGCTTGCTAGGTAAAGGTCAGTCATGGACAGGAAACTGTGCTGTGCAAGAGACCCCTGATCTACTAACAATTTACTACTTGGTGTGAAACCTGGAAGTAATTATTATCAGGATTTAGAATGAGAACAGATGAGGAGACTAGAGCAGGAGTACTCACCAGGGAAGACACCCCAGGATACGCAAACCAGGTTTCTGGCTTGTAGAAAACCTAGACCCAATAGGTCCAAGTCTCCTAACCAAGAGGGAGACCTTTCCAGCGATACACCCCACTGACCTCTAGTAAACAGGGCCAGATGAGAAAATCACTAGAAAGGGTGTGTGATCCGGTTTCCCACGATGAGAAACCAAGCTGGAATAACAGTAGAGGGGCTTTAATCAGGTTTGTGATACAACAGCAAAAGCGTAGCAGACAAAGAACCACAAATGAAGTCAGGGACACTAACCTGTTTGATAGAGATACAAGATCTTCAAGTGGAGTACCAATTACGTCCCCCGCCTTGGTCTTCCTCCAGGAGAACACAAGAATCAACATCCACTAATTATCCTCAATCAAAAAGGGGACAAGGACCGCTATGCTAAGTAATGCTCAGTAAGGGGACAAGGGTAACTTCTTACAGTGATGTAGTGTTCGAGATGTCCAGAATATTCCTATACAGTGATGTAGAAGAGTAGGAAGGATGAGGAGAGGGAACAATGAAGGAGGGAAGGTTAGTAGGGGTGCTAGAGACGGGCGGCATGAGGGACACACTAGTCGGGTTGCAGCACAGTGGTAATACAGTTCTGTGCCTGATGTAACGCGGGATTTGCAGAAGGGGAATGATCAGGAGGATGAGAGGTAAGCGGGATGGGATCCAGAGTGGATGATGTGTCAGGTGAGGTGCAAAGGTTTAGGCGTAGTGGAAGAGTTTCAACAAGTGAAGAGTACTGACTGATGAGTATTCACTTGCCGGGATAAACGACAAGCGCAGGCAATCCAGGGACAGTCCGTGTCAAGGCAATATGGGCAGACGTAGAAACAAAATCAGCGGACGAAAGCCAATCCTGGAAACAGAGCAAGGTTCCTTACTGTGCTGATAATGCCAGGAGCAGAATCAGAAGGAAACAGCGGTATACAATAGGCAGGCCGGAGTCGGAACAGGGATAGCGGGTTCACAGTACAAAACAGAAACAGGTGTATAGTCTGTGACTATATCAGGTCCGGCAACAAGTAAATCCTTCATGAGAGTCCAAGACTTGGAACGAGGGAGCTTCAGAATACAGAAAAAACAATCAAAAGCACTGATGTAAACGCTGCTTCCTGCATTATGTGTTCATTGGGTACGGCTCATACGCTGCAACCATGAGTCCTGTGTCACATGGCCGTGCGTGGCCGTAAACTGCAGCACAGTCAAACTGCGACTTTGTGAGGCCCACATGGCAACCTCCAGGGCACTCCACAAGACCCAAAGAAGGCGGTGAAATCAACAGTCACTCAACTTATTTGGGCCGGTAAGCAGCCAAGAGTATCGTGGGATAGATTTACAGCACCCATAAATAGGGGAGGGCTGGCGGTACCAGATTTAGAAACGTACTATACTGTGGCGCAGGCTGGCTTGCCCGTTATTGATTTGGAGGTCAAAAAGGGAGAAGACACAGAGAGGTAGAGAGGGCACTTGCAGCTCCCTTCTTGCTATGATCCAGTATTCCTACCACCCGGATAGGGGACGTAGAGCTAAATATATGGTGGAGATCACCTGCACCGCTTGGGGACACATAGAGCGGAGATCAAGGACAGAAGTCCTCTACACCCCAGAGCTACTGGTCTTGTTTACTCTGGGCGTCCCACTCACCTCAGAAAGGGGTTTTGACAATCTCATGTGGAAACTGGAAGTGCACAGTTACTGTGACCTGTTTCCCGAGGGGAGGTTCATCACATTAGATGAGCTAAAGACAAAAGGGGATCTTAATCCCCTGGATGTGTTTCTATACGATAGGTTGAAAGCAACCCTCCAGAAGATGTTTTCAACTTTCCCAGAACAACCAACAGTGGCCCCAATACTCGACAGGATGATCTCTTGGGGGCAACACAGAAGGGTGATCTCAGTCATGTACGCCCTGTGCCAGGAATCTAAGCCGCAGGTTGTGTCCCCTAAGGAGAGGTCAAAACATTCATTAGGACATGAGATACACAGAGGGGAGTGGAAATACTGCTGTGAAGGAACTAAAACGACTGCTATGAACGCTAGCTACAAACTAATACATTGGACATTGCTACATCAGTTCTACTATACCCCTATTCAGATTCACAACTACTTCCCAGGTGCATCCACCAGCTGTATTAGATGCAAGGGGCGACTTCATGCACATGGCATGGGGGTGCCCCGCATTATACACCTTTTGGAAAGCAGTGTACAAAACCGCAGGAGAAATTATTGTCGAGGGACTAGATCTAAACCCCATGACGGCTCTCCTGGGGTACACCAAACCTATCCCCAAGGGCAGGAGACGATTAATTGGGCTACTCCTACTGTTAGCAAAAAGAAGGATGGAAACACACTGGAAGGACCCAGCGTGTCCCAAAATAGAGGACTGCCACGCGGATGTGGTGAAGTGCAATGACATGGAGACAGGATACAGGGGCCTAACGTCCTTCCGCTCTGCCCCATCTAACATATGGGGCCCATACATTCATTACCTGCTGAGTCAAGTGGGAAGGGGAACCAAGAACCATTGAGGGAAGCTACCTCAAAGAACCAATAACTGCTCTACTCAACATAGTACGAAGAAAAAGACTGCTCACACCCATAACCCTACCAAGAAAACAAATGCACGCACGTTAACCATATAAGTGACAGGAAGGCAGATCGATTCCATGCTTCCAAATCGATCCACCAAGAGAAAGGAGAAAAAAAGACTAACAGAGAGACAAAAACTCAATTGGACTCATGATATCAAAATGAGAAAATGCAAAGATTATGCTTAAACTGCGATGCTTCGTCTGTTGTACTTTTCTTTCTTTTAAACCTTTTTCTTTCTTGTATGTCTTGTCCGAGTATTTAAGGTTAAGTGCTTCCCTGTTAAAGAAAAGCCAATAAAAAGAGTAAAAAAGAAATGTGGAAGTAGAAAGTGTTAAGCAAATGTCAGAATGATGTATGATGGTGAAGGCAGGCTTTAATATGTTATCCATTGTACAGTTAATTGAGCTGAAGGGTCGAGCTCCGCAAGAGGAGCAGGATTCATGGAAAAGACAGGGATGTTCTTTATCACCCACAGAGGCTATATGGAGATAAGATAGTACTGGAAAGCCAGTTATGCCTCTAGCACTATTGAGAGTTGTGCTGGATCAACTTCACTATCCTGCACATACAATGAGAGAGAATCTTGCTGCCATGATTGCAGAAGACTGGTTTTTGCCAAATCTATTAGAACATGTTGCACAGTTTATTGTGAAATGCATTGTCAGTCAGAATTTCACAGCAGAGCATACCTTGCGAACAGTGAGAGGAGCAATACCCCACCCCAATGGTCCTTTTCAGCATCTGCATATAGAGTATGTGGATATGTTGCAAACATGCTATGGCTACAGATATATGTTAATAGTAGTGTGTCCTTTTTCCTGATGAATTGAGGCAGGTCAATGCACGTACCCCGATGCCACATGTGCAACAAGGTTTCTCGTACGTGAGCTGTGTTTCCTAGATGGGCTGTATGTGAAGTCCTGTGGTCTGATATTGGGGCGCATTTCATAAATGAGATGTTCGAACAGATCGCTCTTCTATTAGGCATAAACCATACATTTTCATTAGCTTATCACCAACAGACAAATGGTAATTGTGAGCATTTAAATGGACTCTTAAAGAGAGGCTCACCAAGATAAAGATGACTGTGAAGAAGGGAGGGCTACCTTGCCTTGTTTGCCTTGAGAAACCAGTCTGGCATAGATCACCACTTGATTCCGCATGAGTTGATGACTGGGCGCCCCATGAGTGTACCACTTGCTCCTCCCACTGAAACAGAAACTGATGCCCATAGTGTAGTGTTTCTTTTATTTCCTAACAGATCAAAAATTGGAGGGACGGGTCGAAGACGATTGAGAAAGACAACCGCCAAACTATCAAGACTATCAAACTGTTAAAGCAACCTAGTTGTATCCAGGGGACAAAGTGCTTGTAAGAGTTTTTCTTACACTTGGAATAAGCACCATTTTTAAGGACCGTACCTAGTAGAGGGGGTCACCCTCACTGCCGTGTAGATCCAAGAAAGATGAGGTTGGCTGCATCTGGATGACGTAAAGCCTTACAAAGGAGAGACCCTTACTCCTCTGGCACCCCTTGAAAGTGATGCAAGAGAAGAAGTTCCGCAAAATGCAGACTAGATCAGCTACCAAGAGCCAACAAGAACAGATGAAATAAAAACTATTAGATCTTTCGATCATTCCCAAGTTTAGAGGGAAATGAATAACTGTTCAGTGTTCACAGAACTAATCCTGTTAGGTAAAAGAGACAATGGGCCTCCTTCCGAGTATGGCGGTAGGGGGTTGACGGCACCGGTAAGGATGCCGGTGCCATTAACCCCCTACCGCCACATTCCAAGGTCCCTTAGCGGGTCCCACCAGGAACGGCTGGCCTGAGCCGTTCTTTGCAGGACCCGTTAAGGCACCTTGGAGCTAATAACGGGCGCGCAATTTGCGAGCCCTCTGGGGGCTAAAATGGGAATGGGGAATGCTTTTCTGAATGGGGACTTACCGGGTCCTCCAGGGTTGGAATGACCCGGTAAGTCCCCATTCAGAGACACCGGACCCGGGTCTGGACGCAGCCATGGTGCTAATAGCACCATGGCTACCTCCAAACTCGGAATGACCCCCAATGCTTTCAAGACAGAAAAGGAAGAACACACACAACACTTTCTGCTGTCTATAATGTTGCACACATTCTTGTATGCTGTTTTCACTTATATAGTTTGATCTTATCCAGCTCTAGTGAGACGAAAGGTTAATATTGTCACCTTTTTGGGAAATCCTTAGACAGCCCCTATTATTTATAGGATCATCACTGCAATACTATTAAAATTTCTGTCATAAAAAGTGTGGTTGTTACAAAAAATAAAAAGAACAAAACATTGATTAAAAGAGAATGTGGATTTTTCAAATTCATAATATAGACATTGCTAACAAGAAGACGGATTAATACAAAGGATGCAGTGCCATGAATGAATTATTTTGCAATATTTCTTGTAGCCGCGTTTTCTACAATGTGTAGTGTTTATTTCCTTATTCACATAGCACTTCGTCAAATGATGTTTTACAACATAGATGAAGTATCCAACAACACATCTATTTATATTCCCAACAAAAGCACAAGTGATATTATCCCTGATGTTTCCAAAGAAATTAACCGATTTAAGAGGGATGCTGGAGAAGATGATGAGGCCATAAATACATACCTTGATAATTCAGCCAATTTAAAAAATAACATGTGATATCAGCACATGTGTGAAGTGGGGAGAAGAACGTCAGATGAGAGCTGTTATGTATGTTCTCTAATCCCTTATGCCATGAGCACAGCCCAAAAATGTATAACAAATGAAATACCCACACAGGATGTGAAGTGTGTCAGCCATCCAGCAGCATGCATGACAAGAGGATAAGACGGAGATTCTGGTGGTTGGGTCCCCTCTCACTCTACTTCATAGTCTCCTTCTTTCTGTATCCAGTGACGGAGGTTAAAAATCTGGGAGTTGTTTTTTATGCATCACTTTCTATGGCCTCTCGGATTAGTGCAGTATGCAAGACTGGCCATTTTGTTCTGAGAACATTCCACATGATACTAACTTTTCTGCCAGGGCATCTTCGCCATCTTGTAGTGGCTTCACTTATTAACAGTCGGATTGATTACTGTAATTCCCTTTACCTGGCCCAACGTTTGGGCCTGATCCATCGGCTCCAGCTTTTACAGGATCCGGCTGCTCGGATCACTACTCCAACTCCCTTGGGTGCCCATATTAGTCGAGTACTCGAGTTCTAATCCATTTGCCTAGTACGCCGTGCATACTACCTTCTAGGCGCTGATTAACTACAGGATACATTTCCACACTATACTCCTGATCGGACACTACGATTGAGTAATGCTTTTCTAAAAGCCATCCCTAAATACCGCTGCACCAGAATAGGCAGTCTGACCTTTTCGGTGGCTGCTGTAAACTATGGAACAAGCTACCTCTGGCCCTCAGAAGCACTGAGAATCATTTGGAATTCAGACTTTCATTGAAGACTTACACTTTTAGCTTTTTTGCTTCACCCTGCTTTTCTCACACCAAGGTGCCTTCCGGTGAACGTGCGCACTACAAGTGCTGATAACATAACATAACAAGAGGATGTTCCCACATGAAGATGCCTACATAAAAACGCAGAAGATGATAAAAGACCCGGATCGGAAGAGCAGACTGCTCCTGTACTCATTTAGTGGTCTCACTGGAGGAGAGATAAGAATTGTTGAACAAAGAGACTGGAATGTGCAGACATATGGGAAAACCCAGGGTTGCCAGGATGCTGGGAGAGACCTCGGCTATTGGTGTATGGACAAGTAGCCACCAGTACAGGATGGGAAGAAGTATTATTAGGATGCAATGCACACTTATTGATGACAGCACCAGTGAAGATAGTGCAAGTAGTAAATGATGGATACCTCAAGGAATGGCCAAGTATTCAAAGTTACTGTTTGTTCTGTTTACTAAGGCCCTTCAGCATTCCTTTACTACAGGGACTATTCCTGCTTCTTTGAAGCATGCTGTGGTCGCCCCTCTCTTGAAGAAAGCTAATTCAGACCCCAGAGGTTGCTAACTATCGTCCCATCTCCCTCCTTCTGGCTATTATGAAACTGATGGAGGCAGTTATTACTCCTCAGTTCTCAAGATTCTTGGAGAACAATCACTGCCTACAACCTTTCCAGTCCTGTTTCGGTCCCACTATGGGAACAGAATCCATTATGATATCATTACTGGACGACTTAGCTCTCCTTCAAGACCGTGGAGAGTCTGAAGTTCTTATTCTCCTTGATCTATCTGCAGCTTTCAATACAATGGATCATGATATAGTACTAACTCGATTGGAGCAAGAAGGGGTGGCAGGCTCCCCATTGGGTGGTTCAGATCATTCTTTGAGGGCAGGCTTCAAAGGGCCTCTTTTCAGGACTGTTTCTCGCCGACTCTGGGGCTGCCCTTTGGGGTCCCCAGGGCTCGGCCCTCTCTCCCCTTCTCTTTAACCTGTATGTCCGACTCCTTGCCAATCTCACTGCTGAGTGTGGAGTCCTTTTCTACACTTATGCTGACGACACTCAGTGTTTAGGCTGGACTCCCCTCAAACTGATCCTCCCAGTAAACTTTGGGACTGTTTGTACAAAATCAGTAAATGGATAGCATGGAATTGGTTACAGTTAAATGGCAGCAAAACTGAGATTTTGGTGTTTGCTCCACACAGTGCAGTCAAGCTCTGGAATGCCCAATACTGGCCTGACTCTCTGGGTCCCGGCCCTGTTGTCTGTTCATCTGTTAAGAGTTTAGGGGTGAAGCTACTCCCTGATGGCTCATGAGAAGTACAGATCTCAGCAATATGTAGCACAGTGTTTGGGAAGCTTAACATACTGAAGAAAATGTTCCCTATACTCCCACTGTCATGTCGCACTACGGTGGTTACATCCACCATTATGGGGTCCTTGGATTATTGCAATGGTATTTATCTGGGGCAACCTAAATACCAAATCCAAAAGTAAAGGGAGTAACAATTAGGTGTGTGCTTGTCCCTTTAACCTATGCTATATGGTCTTGGGCTGCAGATACAACATGCATAGCCCCCCTAAAAGCATGCCACCTGAACAGAAAATTCAAAAATATGTTGCTGTACTGCAGTGAGACCCTGTATTTAAACTTTCAAAGTTAAATATCGGAAGTTCTTTAAGAGTATATCACATCCAGATCATCTTTGTTTCCAATATTGTTGCTTTATTGGTACAGCCGACACGTGTTTCGACCCATCGGTCGTTCTCAAGGCTGCTACATTATCAACAAATTCCCATATACCCAACAATGATTGAGATCATATAAAGTACAGGAATATTAGAGATTTCACAATTTACACAACCAAGTGCATAAACAATCACATTTACATACCATTTTGTCAGTCAATAGCAAGAGTGATGAGCGGACACAGGGGAATAACAAAATAAAATAAGATTGAAATTAAACTATTATGAATTTGTTTGTAAAGAGTATGATATACTTGTACATACGTGATATGCAGATGATGAAACGTAAGCATACTCGGTCTGCATAATACATTTTCCTACTTCTGCCCCATGAAGAGATGTGAACAAGCATGCAGTGCCAGCCTCAAGCATGCCAGGGAGATAACTGAATTAGTGGGTATGGAATTGAGTCCGAATTATTAAAGATTGACTTCATGGGGTTAGTGACAACATCTTTTTGTGTTTTACATAGTGATGGGCCACCATTGCCCATGCACTGTGTTGGTATTGTATCTTAATCGAGTTGATCAATTAATATGGCTTCATAGCAATGCCACACATGTGTACATGCAGACCCTCATGAATAAATTGTATCTGTAACAACTCACCCAGTCTGTTCCTATGATAGAGTCTAAAAAAAATCAAAAAAGATTGCTAATGAGAACTCAATGTGATCTGAGACTCCTTTCCACCTGTACAGCAACAAAGACACAACTGTCCTTACCCTTCCTCTATGTGCTTCTCTTCTTTTTGCCAATTCCTGATGTACTTGAGTAGAACCTTCTTCCGTTAAATTATGTATATAGTCTAGACTGAACAAAAACTGTTTCCATCCAGACAACATGTGAATACGAAATAATATGACTCAGAACAAGTCTTGAGTTCTATTGCCAGAGAACAAGTAACATAGTTTAGATGGCATATAGCTTACCTGAATGCATATTGGGCATCCGTGCAACTGTTGAAGAATTCTTCAAAAGTTAAATAAATACTAAGGGCCTCATTCGGGGTTTGGAGCTAACCATGGAGTAATTACCTCCATGGTGGCCTCTGAAACCGTCCCAAATCCGGCATGGTGAATGGAGTAATTACCGGTCCATTCCAGGGTTGGAGGGACCGGTAATTCCCCATTCACCTTTTGCCCTTCCCCATTCCCATTTCTGCCCTATAGGGCTCAATGGGAATGCGGAAGGAGGTAATTACGGCACCGTAAATTACGGTACCATAATTACCTCCGAAGTACCTTTGCGGGTCCTGTACTTTACTCCTGCTAAAAGCAGGAGGTAAGGAAGGACCCGCAAAGGGACCTCGGAATACGGAGGTAAGGGATTACCGGCATCGGCACCCTTACCGGTGCCGGTAATTCCTTACCTCCAACCTCGGAATAACCCCCCCAATCTTTTACAGTTTGTACTCGAAATTCAATTTTATAGGTGTGGATACCTGCAAGTTTTAAAGCTTGTGTTGAGACCTAATCTATATATTGTGTGTTCCATTGATGGAACTGTACAGATAAAAAACAAATTTGATTGAAATTAATTTATCATAGCATAGAAATGTGCTGGTATGGTCATGGCCATAGTCCCAGCAAAATGAGAAAATATAATAGCATATACACTTAACATATTCTTCATATGGGGATGAATACAAAAGCCATAATTCGTGGCACACGCGATCAGTGCCATTTTGGAACCAGACTTTGTAGTGTAAACAATGTGTGTGTCATCACGCGTACGGCATGACGTCACATGTAAAAGCGTCATCGGCGATTGCGCTCAACATTTATTTTGCTTGCAAAGATTCATGGGAATTGTAGTTTAGCAAATGGAAATTGGTATTGTTTCAAAATACTTTGTGTCTGAGCCTGTAAGTACATATAATGGTGAATATCAGTTGTAATTTATAACTGTGAATAATCATTAAAATGAATTGCATGTTAGTGGCAATGTGCTAATATGGGATATCGCATAACTACATCTCACCAGAATCGATCAAACCCGTAACGCTACATTACCCAGGTAACAATGACTAACTGTATCCTGTAACGATTACATTAGAGTCTGGTATCATTGTAAATTACTAACACCAATACCAATTCAGTGTATGTTAATTACGGCGCGTGGGCCAAAAATGTAATGAAACGACTACTCACATTCCATTTTATAGAACTTCAAATTTATGCCAAACAACTGGCTGGATAATTTGGAAAAAATACTGCATAGTGGATCAGTAACTCCATGGTCACTTGAGGCCGGCACCCCACCTCCTCCACACTCCATGATGGTCCTATTCAGAGAAATACACCCATCTCATGCTCCCAAATGAGCCCTGTCAGAACACATCGCAAATTACATATGTATTTGGCTTCTGTTTGCCTCAGCTTCAATTGTAAATCACCTCCTCTTTTGCCCAACTGTGCTTTTTTCGAACCAATAAAACTAATATCCTTAACATTGTCTAAATGGTGAAATTCTTGCCAATGGCTGGCTAAAGGAAACTTATTATCCTGTTTGTTTAAGGAAGAAATATGTTCCCTAATTCTCCTGCGCAACTCCCTAATGGTGCTGCCACATAAATCTTCCGGCACACGCACACAATTGCATAAATTACAAATTTGCTCTGACAGTTAATAAATTCATTAATCCAGACTTAGATGCCCATGTCATTGGTGAATTCTTAGCAGCCTGGATATGAAAAACAACACATACTACATGTACCACATTTGAAGAATCCCTTCATCGGTTTCAGCCAGGCAGTGCCCCTAGGGCTGCTGTCCATCAAGAGCGATGGGCAAAGTTTGTTTTTAATGGTGGCTGCTTTTGTATAGTTAAAAGATGGTTGATCTTTCAAAAAAGGTGATATATCTCTGTCCAAATGTAAGATGCCCCAGTGTTTATGCATAATCTTATTAATCTTATACATCATACTCGCCTCCTTTGTATATTTTGTAATTATACTAACATTACTGGGGTATCCTGTTCCTTTGTCAGTAGTCATTTTATTCAGCACATCCTTTCTAGGTTTGTCCTTAACCTTATGACATGCTTTGGAAATTGTCGAAGCATTGTATCCTCTATCTGCAAATCTCTTGGACAGAAGATTACATTCTTGTGTAAAGATCTGCTCATTAGAGCAATTGTGGCATGCCCTGAAGTACTCGCCCACTGGAATATTTGCAATAACAGATTTCCTATGACAGGTTTGGGCATGCAACGTCGAATTCACCTCTGTCGCTTTCCGAAAAGTCCTAGGCCCTCATTACGACCCTGGCGGTAAGTGAAATACGATTCCGGTAAAGGATTACCGGCATTGCTTACCGCTCTGGCCGATCATGACCTGACAAAGTGCTATTAGCGGCACCGTAATCAACGGTGCCGCTAACAGCGCCAAGGGCGCGGGCACGCGACCTCCCATGCCGTAACTACCGGCATGGCGCAAAGTGAGGAACATTACGAGTCACGCGGACATGCATTTAACGCCCTTGTGAAGGCCGTAAAGTACCTTACCGCCATGGTGCTAATACCGCCATCGCGGACCAACTGTAAACGCCCATATGCAGTGTTCCAAACTGCCACAGGTGCACACAATCAGCACAGGTGGAGGCAATACAGACTGGGCAAGCACAAAAGGAGCACACCCCAACCCTTCCCACATCCAGTCACACTCCACAATGATTCCAATACTACTAACAATGTTGGGGCTGGAGGACCTCATTGCAATCGAAGTGCTACAACAACAACAACAACAACAGGCCGCTTAGAGGAGACGCAGGAGGAGAAGGAGGGCAAGGCAGGGCCAGCATGCCCCACCAGCACAGCCAGTGCCACCATGCAGGCAGCCCCCAATCCCATGCATCAGACCCAGTCCATTCAACCTCACCGCTGAGCAGATCCACACCCTGTACCGTCTGGACCGGGACAGCATCACCACCATCGTGGACATGATACATGACGACATCGTCAATATGATTGAAACACGCACCGCCATCCCAGCCCTACTGAAGGTAGTGTCTGTGCTGCACTTCCTGGCCACAGGCACCTACCAGCACACAGTGGGGCACTTGCATGGCATTTCACAACCATTATTCTCACGTGCGCTGAACCAAGTGCTTGATGCCCTCCTCAAGCACACAGATGAACACATTTCCTTACCACGGTCTGCCCAGGAGATCTCAAACACCAAAGTGGGTTTCCATGCACTGGCCGGCATACCTGGTTGCATTGGCGTCATCGACTGCACCCATGTGGAATTGGTGGTCCCACATGCCATGTAGGTAGCGTACCACAACCGTAAGCTATACCACTCAATCAACGTGCAAATGGTATGTTACTCGAACAGGATCATCGCACATTGTTGTGCCCGATTCCCCGGATCAACCCATGATTCAATGGTCCTGCGGATCTCCACGATATCACGCTACATGGAGCAACATGCAGGGCAGAGATCCTGGTTACTCGGTGAGTCGCATGTCATGGCCATGGAAATGTGACGTGGGTAGGTGATTGAGGTACAGATACATTCTTCACCTGGCTGAGATGGGGAGGGAGAGATGCATACCTCACCTGGCTGAGATGGGGGGGGAAAGATGCATACTTCACCTGGCTGAGATGGGGGGGGAGAGATGCATACTTCACCTGGCTGAGATGGGGGGAGAGATGCATACGTCACCTGGCTGAGATGGGGGGGGAGATGCATACTTCACCTGGCTGAGATGGGGGGAGAGATGCATACTTCACCTGGCTGAGATGGGGGGGGGGGAGATGCATACTTCACCTGGCTGCGAGTGCCACAGGGAATGGAGCAAGCTCATACCCCAAAGCAGCCCAGGCTGGAGCTGACACCTGACCACATAATGCAAGATGTAAGCAGAACCTACAGAATTTTTCTTGTGCAGGTATTTTATTCCTGGCAGCCATGATTTCTCGTGTATGAATGATGTTCAATCTCATTCGCATGAAAGTGTCTCTGATTTTCACTGACGGGAAGCATTTAAGGTATTCTGGTAGTTTGTTGATTGGTCTTATATCTCGTATACACGAGATGTCCAATGTGTATGTAGACTTGATCTCATTTGTCTTTATCCAATCATTTTCTATCAGTCTTTTTTTTGCCCTCTGAGGTCTATTTATGAGCTGGTCTCCGGATATGCCTTCAGCTTCGCATTTTGCTTCGATGCATTTTTTCCAGATATCGAGTTGTTGTGCTTTTATCTCATTTGTTGTTTTTTTAAAGATTTCTAGCGGTGGAGCATAATTTTCACTCGAGATCTTTCTGTACAAATCCATTTGTTTCCATGTGACAAGAGATTGTAATGACTGTAACGCTAGTTCTGCTCGTAAACGTGGCATTGGAAATTATGTTGGTAAATTTAAAACTTTCCTCCAGAACTGTCCTTCAATCTGTTGCCATGTGTTGTTTTCTATGTTTAATAGAGCTTCTGAGCCATATGTGAGTATTGCCGTCACTTTCTGCTTATAGAAATTTATGACTGGTATCAAAGAATATTTTCCGTATTTTGCATGTAGCACTTTTGCTTGCCGTGCTAATGCCAGAGCTTTATCTTTGAGGAGCAGTGTCGTGCCGGTCTCGACTGCGGATTGATTCAGCCATATTCCAAGGTACTTGACTCTGGTTACTTCCTCGATTTTTTCTTTTCCAATTCGGAAGTTGTTGGCAGGCCCCTTCTTACATCTTCGCTTCGTTGGTGTCATGATTTTGGTTTTCTTTACATTTATTTCAAGTTGGTTTTTGACCATGTATGTCTGTATGTTTTCTAGAGCTATCTGTAATCCTCTCAGTGTTTTTGCGAGTACAACGATGTCGTCTGCATACAGAATGCATGTCAGTATTGGCCATTCAATTTTGGTGGGTTGATCCGGGGTGAGTATATGCATTCTTCTAAATCAGCTGTGTAAAAGTGAAATAGCGTAGCAGCTAAAGGGCATCCCTGTTTCAATCCTTTGTCTTTTTTTATCATGTCTGTTAGTGTGCCTTCTTTGGACATTCTTATTCTTATGGTGGTATTCTGGTACAGTAACATGATCGGTTCCAGGATGTTACTTGGACAATCCTAATCTCACAGTTTCTTCCAAAGGAGGTCTCTATTGACCGAGTCGAATGCAAGTTTGAGGTCCATAAATCCTGCATAGATTTGCGTCTTTGATTGTGTTGCTTGCTGTTTTAGCAAGTTCAGAATGAAAAGGTTGATGTTCGTTCCGCTATTTTTTATGAATCCCGTCTGCCTTCTGGTGTATTTTTTCCTTAGTAGCCCAGTTGTTCAAGCTCCTTAATAGGATTTTCGCAAACACTTTCCCTAGCGGGCCCAGTAAGGCCAGTGGGCGGTAGTTGCTCGGTTCTTCAGTTTTCCCACATTTGTATATAGGGATTATTGTGGCTTGCTGCCACGTTTCTGGTATATTTTTCGTTTTCTGTATAAGGTCAAAGATGCTGTTACATATTAGGCCCCAGGGTTCCGGGTTTTGTTTGATGATCATATTGGTTAGTCCATCAGGCCCAGGTGCTCTTGACGCATTCAAGCTCTTTATTGCGTCAGTAATGTCATCTAGATCCCAATCAAGGTGCCATGAAGGAGTCTCTGCGCACATTTTGTTCACCTTCCGCAATGTCTTTTCCCCGTACAGATCCAGGAAGTATTTTGTCCTGCTTGCCTCCGGGACGTTGCTGTCATGGCGTCTTGTGTCTGTGGCTTTGCATTCAGCAGTGACCATAGTTGCCTTGTGTTCTAGTTTCTTGTGGCATGCAGCATGCTCTCAGCATCATCTTGCAGAATCATTGCTTTGTTGTTTTTCATCCAGTTTCTGTGTTGCTGCTTGGCCCACTTCACTTTTTATTACCAAATCTCGTGAGTTCTCTTTCTTTAATGCATTTATTGCGTGTCTCAGCTCTTTCTTCTTTTGTACTACCTTGTGATTGTACGCATGTTGGTGTCTCTGCATTGTTTTTTAGTTCTTTTCGTCTCTTTCCTGTATGGAAGTAGGAGCCACGCATAGTTCAGTTTTTGTTTGTCCTCCAGGTTTGATTTGGACATTATGCTTGGTAGCTTTCTCACTTCGTGCTGGCTGATCCTTAATCTGTTCATTCCTTCATTTATCTCCATTTCTGGTAGGGAACAGGTAAGTTTCTTCAAGGACACGGTATTCAGAACTCTTTTCAATATGTAATGGTCGCTGTTAGGGTTTTTAAGGTTGGTAGCAAACTTTGTCTCTTCGTATGGTCCTCTAGACATATAGATATAGTCTATTATTGCAGTTTTGCTACCGTTTGCCCAGGTTTCCATCATTCGACTTCCTGTAGTATCCCAGCAGTCTGATCTGAGCAGTTGTCTATTAGCTATCTCTTTGTTCCATTTTCTCGCACGATTTTCTAGTACAAAATCGTTTAATTTGTTACCTTCCTTATTGTATAAATGTATGTTTAAGTCGCCGCAGATTATACATTCTGAGTCTGGATGTTTGATTTTGGCTTGACCAATTGTTGTGAACACATTGTCTATGAAAGTTTCTTTTATTGTGATGGGGTTCCAGTATACGTTGAGAATGCACCATAACTGGTCTTTCTCTGCGTCCTTATTGGAATTAGTCCTAGCTTGTGTAGCCCTTAATTTAAGCATAGTTTGGAGGGAGGATTTTCCTTTGGTCACCATGAATGTTACAGCACTATATACTTCCATCAAACATGATCTGGCTCTTAAAACAATTGATTTTATCTTTCAAGACCACGCAGCATCTTACACACTCCATATGCTGAAAGAGTTTCTGAGATTCACGTTAAACAATAATGTTGTTCTTTTTAACGAAACATACTACTCCCAAGTGAAGGGGGTCACAATGGGGACAAAATATGCACATTTGTTGGCTAATTTATTCATGGACAACTATGAAAAAAGGCATGCGCTATGTAAATTCAAGGATAATGTGATACTATGGAAGAGGTTCATAGACGATGTCTTGTTGGTTTAGAGAGGTACTGAAGGAGAGTTAGCACAATTTTTAGAGTATCTGAACAACAATAATTTTGGAATTAAATTAACAGGAGAGTCTAGCTGTTCCTCAATTAATGTTCTCGACCTTACATTTATATCATCCAGGGTAAGATAGAGACTAGAACTTTTCGGAAAGCGACGGGGGTGAATTCGGCGTTGCATGCCCAAAGCTGTCATATGAAATCTGTTATTGCAAATATTCCAGTGGGCGAGTACTTCAGGGCACGCCGCAATTGCTCTAATGATCAGATCTTAACTCAAGAATGTAATCTTCTGTCCAAGAGATTTGCAGATAGAGGATACAATGCTTCGACGATTTCCAAAGCATGTCATAAGGTTAAGGACCAACCTAGAAAGGATATGCTGAATAAAATGACTACTGACAAAGGAATAGGATACCCCAGTAATGTTAGTATAATTACAAAATATACAAAGGAGGCGAGTATGATGTATAAGATTCTGCATAGACATTGGGGGATCTTACATTTGGACAGAGATATATCACCATTTTTGAAAGATAAACCATTTTTTATCTGTACCAAAGCACCCACCACTAAAAACAAAGATTGCCCATCGCACTTGATGGACAGCAGCCCTAGGGGCACTGACTGGCTGAAACCGATGAAGGGATTCTTCAAATGTGGTACATGTAGTAAGTGTTGTTTTGCATATCCAGACTGCCAAGAATTCACCAATGATATGGGCATCAAAGTCTGGATTAATTAATTCATTATCTGCCGGAGCAAATTTGTAATTTATGCAATTATGTGCGTGTGCCAGAAGATTTATGTGGGCAGCGCCATTAGGGAGCTGCCCAGGAGAATTAGGGAACATATTTCTTCCTTAAACAAACAGGATTATAAGTTTCCTTTAGCCAGCTATTGGCAAGAATTTCACCAATTAGACAATGTTAAGGATATTCGTTTTATTGGTTTGAAAAAAGTACAGTTGGGCAAAAGAGGAGGTGATTTACAATTGAAGCTGAGGCAAACAGAAGCCAAATATATATGTAATTTGCGATGTGTTCTGACAGGGTGTCAGGAATCGAGGTGGGTGTGTCAAGAATCGAGCTGGGCGAGCGCCGTCCCCGTCTTGTCAAACACAACAGGGGCATTCCAAAGTACTCTTTGGGGTGTTACATTAGCTTTTCCCAAGCGCCCACAGATAACTGAAAAGGATGACAAATGACCCCCTTTACAGTGTTCAAAAACTCCACATCTTGTGGTTTATTATGAGATATTCTGGTGCCCTTTGTGATTACAGGTGTTTCGATGACTAAATCATCTTTTTCAAATCAGGGCTATTAGTATTACATAGAAATGGTGAATGGACAGGTATTTATGTAATAGTCCATGTGCTTCTTGATTTGTATTTTTTATTATTTTTCGTTATTATTCTTGATTTACTTTTAATTTTTATGGTATCATGAGGAACCAAGTACTCCGTAGTTACTTTTCCATGCAACCCTGAAAAGTCATACCAGCAATATAACCAAGGGCGCTGAGGTCCAGCAACAGGATAACCCCACCAAAAGAGTTCCTCGAAAGATAAACTAGCATTCCAAAGTACGCAAGTCATACCATCGATCACATGTACAGTCTTATTCTTTCCCTCTTAAAGAAGGGTTAACTCACTGCCGTACCAACTTCACAAAAAGATATCCTTCCTTCCTGTCGCGGTTGCCATGGAAATTGGGGCAGGGACACTGACTCCATCAACATCAGACGCACGTTATGGTCAAGTGACCGTAACTTCAAAAACTCTAGTTTGCATTGAACCCATTGCTTCTGATTTTGCATGAAGTGCGCTACGTTCTATGATCAAGATTCTGTTTCCCTGTTCTTGCCCTTTTTTGGTTCCTGCCTTGTCTTCAGCTTCCCTTATCGAGTCTCTGCACCTAGGTTTCGTGAAGTTAAGTCTTCCGTCCTGTGCGCACCCATCCTGCTTTTCCGTCCCTTGTGTTTCCTCCCAGCCTTACCTGTTTACTTTCCTGCTGCCATTTCGGACTTCACCCTGAACTGTTTTTGTATCTTACTCCAACTCTTGCTCTTGCTGTGATAATTCCTGCTGCCGAACCGGATCTCTCCCAGGACTGCTCTCTGCCTCACGTTTGTCATTGTTGAAAATACTCCCCGTTACCGACCCGGACTGCCTTCAGGATTGCCTTTGCCTCACGTCTCAACACCGTTTATCGCCAGCCCGTTACCGACCCGGACTTCATTGGATTGCTCACTACGCTTTAGGATCCACATAACTGCAAGAGCTCCACAAGACTACTGGTACCTTCCTCCTCGCCTCACCCCGGTACCGACTAGAGACTGCCGGTGTACCATCGTGGGGTGAGGGAAGAGCGTCCTCGTTTCGTCGGGTATTCCTTGTTGGACTTCCTTACCCCTAGGCGTTCACGTGCCGGTGGGAATAGTCCCGTCCACCTCTGTACCATGCGGTCTTACTTAGGGCAGTTGCCCTATCTGGATTATCATCTGGCCCACCATGGTAAGAAGTGTCTGTCCATACTTTTCATTTCCCGTTGCCAATGTGGTCTTTTGTAAGTACTAAGAATTCTTATGTCCTTGTGCATTGCAACAGATATGTTCGGGCTTTCCCTTTGATGTTGATGTGATTTGCATTCAAGTTGTGTCATCTAGGAATTTGGTCATTTACACAAAGGTAGTAGAATTCTGTCTGTTCTACCTTGTCAAGATTCAGATAGAGTTATTGTTAATCACTCTTTTCCTTTCCGGTTTAGGGAATCTCCTGCCACGCGTTTGGGTCCATTCTTCCAAACAATTGACCCCTGGTGCTGGTTTCTTTGTATCCAGACACAGGGTTACATTGTAGGGTAGAATTCTTCTTCTACACTACGAGGGCAACTTTGATCAGGCAATCTTAACATAATCAGAAGCCTATCATGGACCCAAACGACACTTTGGCCGAAATCATGAAAATGGTCACTGATTTACGAGTGGATACATATCGCTACTCAACAGCGCATCAATGAAATACAAGCAGGCATGATCCTGGCTGCCCCTACGGTATCTGATCCCATGGCCCCTTCGGGTTCAGGGATGGCTAGGTCAGGGCAGGAAACAGGTCCTGTTTTTATGACAGCCCGTTTTCCTTTAGCCCAACCTGAACAGTTTTGTGGTGATCCTCGCACTTACCGTACCTTCTTGAATCAGTGCCGCCTACACTATCTATGTAGACCTGCTTCGTTCCCTGATTCCAAGACAAAGGCAGCGTTTCTGTTGTCTCATCCCGGTGGTAAGGCCGCCTCATGGGCAAACCGTTACTTGAACAGGGTAGTCTGCTGTTATTTGACTGCAATGCCCTAATTGCAGCCATGAGTCGGGTCTTTGATACCCGATACAAGACCCAGGCCACGGACCTTGAACTTTTGAGTTTACATCAGGGTAATTCTCCGTTGTTGGCATACTTAGCCCGGTTTAATCAACTCGTGGCTGAGACCGGATGGCCCGAAGATTAGAAGGCTTCTATGTTTATCATGGGTTATCTGATTCCCTGAAAGATACTTTGTCCACAGTTCCTATTGTACCCACGACCTTTCCCGAGCTCTTCGATATGGTGCTCCAAATAGACTCACGTAGAGCAGAAAGGAAAGGAGAGAAAAGGTCTTCTACGCCCTTGGCCATGTTACCTCCAACTCCCATTACTGGAGGACCGGAACCCATGCAAATAGGAGCTGTCCGGGGTCCGTTGACCACCGAGGAAAGAGAACTCTGAAAAAAGAACAATTGTGTTTTTACTGTGAGTCATCAGAACATCTGTTGAAGGCTTGTAACAAGAAGCCAAAACGTCAGGGAAATGCCAAAGCTCGGCAGTAGAAGGAGTCAGTCTGCCGAGCTCAGTGTTTCTTGACTTCCTGACTACAAGACCTTTTACCATCTCTACCCGATGTTCCCATTCCCCAGATCATGAATGGTTTATTGAAGCTGTGCTGGATTCAGGAGCCACGGGAAACTATATCGACGATGCTTTTGCCAAGAAATTGGGCATCCCAGTGGTTAGTAAATATCAACCAGAAATGGTCAACGCTGTGGATGGTTCGACTTTGCTTTCCGGTCTGGTCACGGAACAAACGGTTGACTTGTCACTAACCACAAGTCATGGCCATGAAGAAACCATCAGCTTCGACCTTATAGCCGCCCCACAATATCGTTTGATCTTGGGGTTACCTTGGTTGAGGCGCCATAATCCCGTGGTAGATTGGAACTCCGGGGAACTGGAGTTTGTGTCCTCCTATTGTGAGGCTTCATGTTTTTCCTTGAATTCTTAATCTAGGAATCCTTGGCGACCATTGTTACATGGTGTCTCCTCCATTGGAGCCATTGTCACTAACGCCTTACCAGAGGAATATGTTTCCTTTGGTGATGTCTTTGATGCTAAAGGAGCAGAGACCCTTCCGCCTCATAGACCATATGATTGTCCTATAGACTTGGTCCCTGGGGCTAAAATACCCGCAGGTCGTATTTACTCTCTTATGCAGAAGGAGGGCGTGATTCTGAAAGAATATATCGATAAATCACTAAAAACTGGGTTTATCCGTCATTTGCGCTCACCGGCAGCCTCTCCGATGTTCTTCGTACCTAAGAAGGAAGGAGATCTCAGACCATGCATAGACTACTGTGCCTTAAATGCCATCACCATTCGAAACCAGTATCCGATTCCTCTGATATCTGTCCTCCTTGATCAACTCGGATCTTCCAAAATCTTCACCAAACTAGACTTACGTGGGGCTTACAACCTAGTGAGGATTCGGGAAGGGGACGAGTGGAAAACGGCTTTCAAGACCAAATATGGTCTTTTTGAATATTGCGTGATGCCCTTCGGGTTGTGCAACCCTCTGGCTACATTCCAACATTTTGTTAACGACATCTTTAGGGACATGACGGATCTTTTCCATGTCATTTATCTAGATGACATTCTGATTTACTCCGAATCCTATGACAATCATGCACAACATGTCCGTCTGGTTCTACAACGGTTAAGGGAGCATTTGTTGTATGCTAAACGTGAAAAATGTATTTTCCATGTGAAATCTGTTGAGTTTCTGGGGTACGACATAACAGACCAGGGTATACAGATGAGCTCGACAAAAGTTAGGGCGGTTCTTGCTTGACCGGTTCCAAAAGACCTCAAAACATTGCAGTCTTTCTTGGGTTTTGCCAATTTTTATAGGCGTTTTGTGCGTTCCTTCTCTGAGATCGTAGCCCCTTTGACCGCCTTGACCAGCAGTAAGAAGTCATTTGCATGGGACCTGGTGGCTAACAATGCTTTTGAAACACTCAAAAAGGCCTTCACTACTGCCCCAGTACTCCAACATCCCAACCCACTTCTGCAATTTGTGGTCGAGGCAGATGCTTCAGATACAGCATAAGAGGCTGTCCTATCTCAATCTTGTCATGATTCTACTGCTTTACATCCTGTAGCCTATCACTCCAGGAAGCTTACCATTCATGAGTTGAATTATACTATTACTGAGAGGGAACCTTTAGCCGTAAGAGACGCCTTCATGGTCTGGAGGCATCATTTGCTGGGTACGACAATCCCTGTGCAAGTGTACACAGATCACCGCAATCTGGTAGCCCTTCAGTCGGTGAAATGTACCACTGCCAGGCTAGCTCGTTGGCATGAGTTTTTTTCTGCTTTCAATTTCACAATCACATATCGTCCTGGCTCCTGCAATTCCAAGGCAGAGGCCTCTCATGTATACCTGGTAATGATATGTCAAAGCCTGTTCCTACTCCTGTTCTGCTTCCTCACCAGGTGATATGTGGGTGTGCGGTTGACCCCTCATTAAGATCCCTTCTGGTCACCTGGGTCGAGCAAAACCCACAGACCATTAGGGAGGAGGGTATTAGGGTCATACACTCATTACCTTATCTTCACGAGAAAATATTTCTTCCCAACGATGCGACTCGTTCTTTGGCGTTAAAGTGGTGCCATGATTCAAAGTTTTCTGCACACCCAGGAATCAGAAAAACCTTGGAAGTACTAGACAGATGGAGTTGGTGGCCTACCATGAAAGCAGATACTAGTCAGTACATCAAGACTTGTGCTGTCTGTGCCCAAGGCAAATCCTCTCATACTAAACCGATGGGACTGTTACACCCTCTGCCTGTTCCCAGGTTGCCATGGAATATGCTATCTATGGATTTCATTGTGGATTTACCACTGGTTACTGGTTACAACACCATCTGGGTTATTGTAGATTATTTAACTAAATCCGCCTTGTTCATTCCTTGTTCTGGGTTACCATCTGCTCCATTGTTGGCTGACCTATTCATTTCCCATGTATTCAGGAGGTTCGGCCTCCCTAGTGTTATTGTTACGGATCGGGGGTCTCAATTCACCTACCGGTTTTGGAGGGCTATTACCTTGTCCTTAGGCATTGAAGGCAGGTATCCCAGCGCCTGTCATCCCCAGACTGATGGGCAAACAGAGAGGATCAATGCAACCCTTGAACAATACCTCCATTGTCTCCTGCTCCATCATCAGGGTTCTTGGTTGTCTTTATTGGCCATGGCCGAATTCGCTTATAATAATTCCTTACATACGGCCACAGGGACTACCCCGTTTTTTGCCTTTATGGACATCATCCCCACACTTTGCCATTGCCTCTTCTATCTGGTTCCAGTAACTCAGCAGCTAATTCTTGTGTTCAGTCGCTTACAGTTTTACATTCCCGAGTGAGACGACATCTTTTGGAGGCCCAACGTCGTACCAAACGACATGCAGATGCCCACTGTTTGTTGTCTCCGGCTTACTCCAAAGGAATGCAGGTGTGGTTGTCCACCAAAAATCTATGCTTACCTGGTCGTAGCTCCTTGTTGCCACGATTCTCCGGTCCTTTCACAGTTTCAGAGGTGATTAATCCAGTGGCGGTTCGTTTGCAACTTCCACCCACTTGGAAGATCCACTCTGTTTTTCATGTCTCGCTTTTGAAACCCGTCCAAGGGGGTTCCCGGTTACTCGTCCCAAAACGTCCCATGCCTGTGATTGGGTCGGATGAGTACGAGGTGCATCAAATTCTGGACACCAAAGTCCTTCGTGGGATCCGTCTTTTTCTAGTTGATTGGAAGGGATATGGTCCTGAGGATCGGACCTGGGAACATCTGGTACATATTCATGCCCCGACTTGTTTGCAGGATTTTTGGTCTTCCCGTAGAGGGAGGGGTTCTTTGAGGTGGGGTACTGTCAGGAATCAAGGTGGGCGTGTCAGGAATCGAGCTGGGCGAGCACCATCCCCTTCTTGTCAAACACAACAGGGGCATTCCAAAGTATGCAATTCATACCATCGATCACATGTACAGTCTTATTCTTTCCCTCTTGAAGAAGGGTTAACTCACTGCCGCACTAAGTTCACAAAAAGATATCCTTCCTTCCCGTCGTGGTGGCGGTTGCCATGGAAATTGGGGCAGGGACACTGACTCATTCAACGTCAGACGCACGTTATGGTCATGTGACCGTAACTTCAAAAACTCTAGTTTGCATTGAACCCATTGCTTCTGATTTTGCATGAAGTGCGCTATGTTCTATGATCAAGATTCTGTTTCCCTGTTCTTGCCCTTTTTTGGTTCCTGCCTTGGCTTCAGCTTCCCTTATCGAGTCTCTGCACCTTGGTTTTGTGAAGTTAAGTCTTCTGTCCTGTGTGTACCCAGTCTGCTTTTCCGTCCTTTGTGTTTCCTCCCAGCCTTACCTGTTTACCTTCCTGCTGCCATTTCGTACTTCACCCTGAACTGTTTTTGTATCTTACGCCAACTCTTGCTGTGATAATTCCTGCTGCCAAACCAGATCTCTCCGAGGACTGCTCTCTGCCTCACATTTGTCATTGTTGAAGATACTCCCGTTAACGACCCGAACTGCCTTCAGGATTGCCTTTGCCTCACGTCTGATCACCGTTTATCGCCAGCCCATTACCGACCCGGACTGCCTTCAGCATTGCCTTTGCCTCACGTCTGATCACCGTTTATCGCCAGCTCGTTACCGACCCGGACTTCATTGGATTGGTCACAACGTTTTAGGATCCACATAACTGCAAGAGCTCCACAAGACTGCCGGTACCTTCCTCCCCGCCTCACCCCGGTACGGACTAGAGACTGCCAGTGTACCATTGTGGGGTGAGGGAGGAGCGTCCTCGTTTCATCGGGTATTCCTTGTTGGACTTCCTTACCCCTAGGCGTTCGCATGCCGACGGGAATAGTCCCGTCCACCTCTGTACCGTGCAGTCTTATTTGGAGCAGTTGCCCTATCTGGATTATCATCCGTCCCACCATGGTAAGAAGTGTCTGTCCATACGTTTGATTTCCCCTTGCCAATTTGGTCTTTTGTAAGTACTAAGAATTCTTATGTCCTTGTGTATTGCAACAGATATCTTCCGGCTTTCCTTTAGATGTTGATGTGATTTGCATTCAAGTTGTGTCATCTAGGAATTTGGTCATTTACACGAAGGTAGTAGAATTCTGTCTGTTTTACCTTGTCAAGATTCGGATAGAGTTATTGTTAATCACTCTTTTCCTTTCCGGTTTAGGGAATCTCCTGCCACGCGTTTGGGCCCATTCTTCCAAACAACTGACCCCTGGTGCTGGTTTCTTTGTATCCTGACAAAGGGTTACATTGTAGGGTAGAATTCTTCTTCTACACTGCGAGGGTAACTTTGATCAGGCATTCTTATCACAGGACTCATTTCGGAGCATGAGATGGGTGTATTTCTCTGAATAGGACCATCATGGAGTGTGGAGGAGGTGGGGTGCCGGTTTCAAGAGACCATGGAGTTACTGATCCACTACCCAGTATTTTTTCCAAATTATCCAGCCAGTTTTTTGGCATAAATTTGAAGTTCTATGAAACGGAATGTGAGAAGTCGTTTCATTACATTTTTGGCCCAGGGGCTGTAATTAACGTATACTGAATGGGTATTGGTGTTAGTAATTTACAAACGGACTCTAAAGTAATTGTTACAGGATACAGTTGGTCATCGTTACCTGGGCCCTGTAGCGTTACGGCTTTCATCGATTCTGATGAGATGTAGTTATGCAATATCCTGTATTAACACATTGCCACTTACATGCTATTCATTTTAATGACTATTCACAGTTATAAATTAAAATTGGTATTCACCATTATTCACCATTATATGTACTTATAGGCTCAGACACAAATTACATACATGTTATTTTGAAACAATACCAATTTGCATTTGCTAAACTACAATTCCCATAAATCTTTGCAGGCAAAATAAGTTGTTAGCGCAATCGCCGATGACGTTTTTACGTGTGACGCCATGCCGTATGCGTGATGTTATGAGTATTGTTTACACTACAAAGTCCGGTTCCAAAATGGTGCAAATCGCATGGGCCGTGAATTATGGCTTTGGGATTTATCCCGGTATAAAGAATCTGGTAAGTGTATATGCTATTACATTTTCTCATTTTTGCTGGGACTATAGCCATGACCATACCAGCACATTTCTATGCTATAATAAGTTAATTTCAATCAAAACTTTTTTTATCTGTACAGTTCCATCAATGGAAAACGCAATATATAGATTAGGTCTCATCACAAGTTTTAAATCTTGCAGGTATCCACACCTATAAAATTCAATTTCGAGTACAGACTGCATAGGATTTAGTATTTATTTAACTTTGGAAGTATTCTGCAACACTTCCACGGATGCCCAATATGCATTCAGGTAAGCTATATGCCATCTAAACTATGTTACTTGTTCTCTGGCAATAGAACTCAAGACTTGTTCTGAGTCATATTATTTCGTATTCACAGATTGTCTGGATGGAAACAGTTTTTGTTCAATCTAGACTATATACATAATTTAAGGGAAGAAGGTTCTACTCAAGTACATCAGGAATTGGCAAAAAGAAGAGAAGCACATGGAGGAAGGGTAAGGACAGTTGTGTCTGTATTGCTGTACAGGTGGAAATGAGTCTCAGATCACATTGAATCCTCATTAGCATTCTTTTTTTATTTTATTTTAGAGTCGATCATAGGAACAGACTGGGTGAGTTGTTACAGATAAAATTTATTCATGAGGCTCTGCAAGTACACATGTGTGGCACTGCTATGAAGCCATATTAATTGATCAGCTCGATTAAGATACAATACCAACACAGTGCATGGGCAATGGTGGCACATCACTATGCAAAACACAAGAAGATGTTGTCACTAACCCCTTGAAGTCAATCTTTAATAATTCTGACTCGATTCGATACCCACTAATTCAGTTATCTCCCTGGCATGCTTGAGGCTGGCACTGCATGCTTGTTCACATCTCTTCATGGGGCAGAAGTAGGAACATGTATTATGCAGACCGAATATGCTTAAGTTTCATCATCTGCATATCACATATGTACAAGTATATAATACTCTATACAGAGTGCAGGGAGTGTGTTGGCAGTGTTGGGAACCCTAGAGGAGCTGCAACTACTGGTCTGTTTTCACTATCCATTGGTGTGGAGGAGGAGCTATTTACTACAAAGACTCAATTTCCTACACGGAGCGTCGCAGAGTGCAGCGAGTGTGTTGGCAGTGTTTGCAGTGTGAAGTAAGTGTGAAGAAGTTCATATAAGCAGAGTTCTACTTGACACTACAAGTTACATCTCACACTCCATCTCAATAAACATTTAATTATATTATATCGTACAAGTGCGGACTTCGTGTTCTGCAAGTGCCATGTAATCTGGCCCCCGTGCAGCTGAACGAGCGCTGCCTCCGATCTCTGCCCATCCCAAAACACGCTTGCACTATAGACGGTGCAAATCTGCACTTGAAATACAGGAAATGTCCAATTTGCAGGCTGAACCACCGGCCAATTTACAACGGACGCAGTCTTCTGCTGAGGAGAGCACTTCTTGTAAGTTTGCTGCAACTAGCGTGACATGTTCTTCTGTCGAAATGGGAGCACGTTTGGAACAAAGTTTGGACCAATCTACCAGCCAAATACACTCCACGCAAACCCAAGTGTCACAATCCATCAATCTGCACAACTTAATGGGAACCTACCCAGTTCCATCGGCTCTGCATGAACAGCGGATCTTTGACTCGTCGGCAGTAGAGATTCCTGTCGGATGCAGGCTCGATGAGGCGGCGGCGTGTTCGGATGCGGAGGCGGCCGAGGCTCTGCCTGTCCAGTTACCGAGACCTGCTTCCCCTAGTCCGGCTTCTCCCCTGAGTGTTGCCGATGAGGAGGTGGTTGGTATGCCTGATCTCGGCGGCGGGCGGGTAGCCGCGGGACGCCCCACGGGTGGAGTCAGTGCCAATGAGTTATTTAAGTCGGCCGACCCGGGGTGCCCCGCTGCTGTGGTGAGCTGTGCTACCAGTCAGCTGTAAGCGGCAGCGTCGCCAGTTAGAGGAATGGACCCTACGGGCGCTCTGACTGCAATGAGGGATTCCCGGAATGGAACCTCTAAGATTGAACAACATAAACAAAGGAGTCATAATCTGCACTTGGATTGTGAATCAGGTCCACAGAATGACATCAATGATACAGTAAACAACTTAATTAATAACATTCATGCGATTGAAGAATTTAAAAAAAACGAACAAGTGATTACAAACGAAAATGAAACCGCACGAAATACGGAAAATGGTGTGATGGTGAATCAATCACCGAATGAAAGGAGTGTTGGTCAGTTTGTTACCACGCATGATCCACACAGTGCTTGTAATGGCTCCTTTGAGTTAAATGAACACTTCTGTCCTTTAAGGGGCGCCATAGACAATGGAAATCTACATGAAATCCAGCCTGAAGCAAATCATAGATCCTCATTGGCCGTAGCTGACCAATTGATAATGGATCTATCAACTGTAAACAAGAGACTACAGCTGGAAAAATCATTGAGAAATCTAGTTACTAGAAGCGGCAACAAAAGTGAGCACCATATAACAGAGAATGGGGCCCTAAATCTTAACAGGCAGCTGAAAACCCAAGTGAAAGGAAGCATGAAAGATGTATCATCCTATTCACCCAAGAGAAGAAGAGTTGAACTGAGCCCACAATTAGATATTTTAAGCTCACAAAAAAGACTGAATAAAGTTGGCCAAGAACAAGAGGAGGACAGGGTTTTTGCCTCTTCTGCCGGGATACATCAAAAGCTACATGATGACTCAGTCATCGTCTGATGAAATCTCATCTGACTCTTCTTTTGTTGAAAGACCATTCCCAAAAATCAGGAGAGGACGAAAAAAAATGCCTATGAAAATTATTAAAATTATTGATCCAACAAATACAGCTGAATTAATACCAGAAATTTCACTTGCTATCACCATAGCGACAGCCCCGTTCTCCAAGATGTATGAGCAATTTAATGAGAGTTATCGAGAACAAAATGTTCTTTTAGCAATGCTAAATTCAAAGCTGGCAACAATGGACCTAGAAATGAGAGAAATGAAGTTCCAAGCATGTAAAGACACGCTTTCTTTAGAATCTTCAAACTCCACTCTGAAAGAGCATTTACGGAGTTCGGTAGATGATAAAAAATTGCTGGCGGAGGTTGCCCGTGAGGCTTTACACATTTTTAAACATACTAACTCTAACGGCGACCCCAGAAAACATATTACTGACAATGAAAAGATGATAGCAGAAGTCTGCTGCTGTCAAAATATGAGACGTGGAAACATGGATGGAGCAAACTGGACGCAATGGAGAGGCCAAGGCTGAGGTGCTAAACAAAGAAACATCAGATCAGCCTAGCACCGCCAGAACAATATCTGTAGTCCTTGAGTCTACAAGCGAGAAGGTGCAATCTATAGAGCAGAGCACGATTGTAAAAGATACTACTGATGTAGGACTAAAGAGACCTACAGTTACCTCATGTCAACTTTTGGAAGAGACCCATATACCAACTGTGGAACCAACAGTAAAAATAATAAAACAAATAATGGATGAAGAAACTGTAAAACAGGTCCGAATGTATCCAATATTCGGAATGAAGAAAGTACCGCCAGTAGAAAAGGAAGTATCTCAAAAATAAAAACAAGGGAAGTGTACAAAGAAAACAAAAAATATAGCTAATCATGTGAAAATAAATGGAAATGGTTCGAGAAAATTTCTGTTACGCTCACCTGGACCCCACAGGGGTGTCGATCGGACCCGGACAGCTGTGGTCTCCTTCAACGTGATGCGTAGTGCAGAGATGACTGTCTGGACTGGCCCGCCTAGTCTTGTCTGCTGGACCCGAAGAAGTATTTTCCTGCAAGTGGATACAGGGATTAACCACCTGTGGGTTTTAGTGATGGCCTCCCAACTGTTCTCGCTCTCCCCCACTAATCACCTCCGATATCCCCTTAGTAACCTCACCTTATGTTCGTAAAAGATGAGCTCTCCATCCTGCGTGTCTTGCAGGGGCGCGTAGATACCAGTTACTTCACTGGTTTGAAGGCGTTGGGAGAGTTCCGGTAAGTATTGACTCTGAAGTCCCTGGCGGGATTGGTAAGTATGAAGTTCAAAGAGTTCAGAGTGCCCGATGTTCACTCTTGTCCCCTTCCTTCCTTAAGTTGCAACTGAGTTCGTGAGAAGAAGGTCTCGTAGCTGCTGCTGGCGTTCAGGTAAGAGTCTGTGTTACCCAACGCTGTCCGGTAACTATTGCATGCGTTAACGTGTTGTTTTTCTCCCTCTTTACCGATGCGGCATATGAAAATGTGGAGAGTTATGGAATAATACCGCCGGTGGTAAGTCTATGGTGGTAATAGGTTGTATTTGTTGATTCCCTTGGCTCACCTTGTTTTTTCTTGTGTCCCCTAGGTGCCGGATTACGGCGAAGAAATGATGGAGACAGTGCCAGATCGAAAGATGCTGTGAGAATTGGTGAGTATGGCGCCGTGCTGGAGCTGGCGAAGCGACGCGTGCAGGACTGATGTACTTTCCAGGTCCGGAGATGAAATGGTTCCGGAATTAGGTGACGAATTTGAAATAAGTTTGTTTTCTAACCTTGTCCTTTTCTTCTTCTTTATTCTAGGAGCTACAGATTCGAGGCGGGCGTGGCAGAAGACTGGATGCTGGCTGCAGACACGCGGGTGTGGCAGAAGACTGGATGCTGGCTGCAGGCACGGTGAGCATCACGCTGCTGGATGCAGAATAACGTGAAGCATGTGCTGCTGTTTGGGTGTGGTTTAAATAGCCTCCAAAGTAGTTCCAGGTAAGAAGTTCCCTAGAGCCACGCCCGAGTACAAAATAGTCCCTGTAACAAAATAGTCCCATCCAGGCCTCATGTAGGCTTGGACTCTTTTGCAGCATGGTCTGCATCAGGTAAGTAAAGTCTATGAGCCTGGCGCCTATGGCGCCAGGACTGATTTCTATGATGAGCCTAGGGCTGCTGAGGTTTAAACAAATGTTTGGATGCCTGCTCCCAGAGCTGAGGGTATTGGTCCTGATGCCCGGGGGTAGGCATCATGACAATGTCTTAGAAATTTTAAAATCTTAAATAATGATAGCTTGCAGACACCATCGGAAAAAGAGAACTCAGTTGATACACAAGATCTAATAGCACCATCACATCTGACCGAAAAAGAGAATCCATCCACTCTTGATGCTCAGGAAGATCCCTCAATTGACTTACTGGACCTATCAATTTACGAACCAAGTGATGTAGAACAGAGTGAAAATGAAGGGTGTCAAGAAGTGTGCAAAGATTGTCCGAAGTTCCCTAAAGAGCAAAATGTTGAAAAAACTGAAGATATTACAATTTTTGGGTCGGCTGGAATCACTCAAAAAGGATCCAGGTTGAGAACAGTTGTGTTAATAGACTCTCCAAACAATAATTGCATAGACACTGGGAATGATGAATCCAAAGACGCCGGCCGTTTTCTAACTCTGGAAGAAAAAAGGTCAGCCCTGTATAATAATAAAGGAAAAGCGGTCGTCATTCAAAAAAAGTACGAGGACTTGCCCAAAAATGGTTCCAACAAAGAAACATCCTCGTCTGGATTGATTCAGCAGCTGATAGCAAATCAATCCTCTAAATCTTCGGACTGGAAAACTGGTGGGAACACCATAGAGAAAAACAACAAGAGAACTATCTCACACAAATCGATGCAAAATGAAGAACAAGAATGAGATAACAAGAAAAGAGGAAGATCTAATTACTACATCGCGCTGGAAAGAAGTGATAGTCTAAACGACGGATTTATACTAAACAGCCATAACTTCATACCTTTATTCCAGAATATTCCGGAGCTGAGGTCAATCGTATAGAGTGACATCAAAACCGTTGAATTTGTTAATGAAACTCAAACTGATCGAGTGGTACTCCATATTCACTCAAATTACAAAAAAGACCAAATCCTGGAAGGTGAAACGTCCTTAATACGTCATGGTTTCAAAGTTGTAGAAACATTTGCAAATCTAAGTTATCAAGAGGGAGTTCCTTCCGAAGCAATAGTGGAAGTAAATAAGATGCAAAGACATCAACTCCCAGGAAGAATTATTCCCGAAGAGAGAAATGAGTCTGCACAAACAAAGGCTAAAAGAAAACCTGTACCTCCAGATAGTGAGTTAAATGAGAACGACATGAGGAGAAATGCAAGGCTAATTAAGATAACAATTCCATCTGACGAGAACAAGATTCAACAAACAAATCACACATTGTCAAAAAGGATTTCTAGTGCCATAAATTGTAGAAACTCAAGTTAATGTCTAAAGGAGGACCAAAAGGACCTACTGGGAATTGGATCCTGGAACACAAGTGGCTTTCTTCATTTATTTCAAGAGCAACCATCCGAAGTTACTGAAGCAGATATATTATGTTTACAAGAAACATGGCTATCTGTTCAGCCTGTAGTTGATGAGTATGAAATATCAATGAATCCAGTCATAAGTCCTCTAAAGGGGCGACCAATGTCTGGACTACTCATTTTAGTGCATAGAAGAAGCGGATATCGAATAACAGAGACAATGATTAAATCGCCTTATATTATGATCTCATTCCTGGACAGAATGAAAGAAGATATGGATATGGATCTAAGGTTATATTTAATCAACATATATTGGCAACCAAAGGCTACTGGGACATGGACTTTTGCTGACAGTTTATGCAATGAAATTGATAACATTATGTCTGAATTTGAAAGTCCAAACATAATCATATGCGGAGACTGGAACCTTGATCTAATGGCCACAATCGAGGGAACAGCAGGTATGGAGAATGGTGCTAAGTTAACTGCAAAAGCAAAATTAGCAAAATACATACAAAAGGAGTTAACTAGTTGAGGTCTTCATTGTCTAAATGGACTTATTCAAGGTGATATACCACCGAATCCAACTTGGACTAGGAATAACCAAAGAGCAATATTGGATTATATCTTTGTATCAAGTGGTTTATTGGAAAAGATATCATACCAAAAAATCCATAAAACTCAAAAGAGTGATCACGATCTTTTAAAGTTTGGGATTGGAGACTATCAACGAATCAATAATCAAGGCAATTATATGCACGACTTTGAAGTAGTCCCAGGCCGGAATAGGCTTAGGTTAAATTCCGCAAAAATACTGGAATTGACAAAAGAAATCTGGGAAAATAGTACAATGAATTATCCTCCACTCCTGGCACAATATAAAGAATTGACAACAAGTTACGGGAAAACTAAATACAAACCTAGCCATACTTTTGATTAGGAAATTATGAAGAAAAAAAGAGAGATGCGTCAAAAAATTCGTACATTTAAAAAAAACAAAGATTTGGCGATTTGGCGAGATAAAATATTAAAACTGAAAAGATCATATACTAATTGGATAAAAAGTCACAAAAACATAATTCTGCAAAATGATACAGAAGTAATGGAACTATGTTTAAGAAAGAAAACAACTAGTGAGTTCTGGGCTCTAATAAATAATCTGGAAGCCCCACAAAAGGCCCTAGTTAGCAATATGGTAAGTGAAGTTGCCTGGATCAAGCATTATACAGAATGGTACAAGAGCAAGGGTGAAAGAAAACCTGTGATACTTGATGAAACAAAACCATGGGATTTAAGGATTGACGAATCAGATATTTTAGACAACATAAAAAGATTAGGCTTCTAGCGAGCATGTGGGCCAGATAGTCTTACAAACCACACGCTGAAACAAAATCCAGATGAGTGAGCTCGTTTCTGCAGAACTGTCTTTAATATCGTCATTGAAAAAAAACAAATCCCAACAACTTGGAAGAGCTCCATAATTGTTCCAATTTTTAAAAAAGGTATTCACTCTGATCCTAAAAATTACAGGCCCATTACACTTCGTGATGTTGTCGGAAAGATCTTCGCTACACAACTTCAACAGCAACTGTCATCATGGATTAGAGAGTCAGGAGCATACGACATAAGACAATCAGGGTTTGTGAAAGGTTGTCACGGAGTTCCCCCCTTCTCACCTGAGACCGATCCTTGCAGGACTCCGTAGGCGGTGTCTTCTTGCGGACAGACCTGGACAAGCATAAGGCTGAGCGAGTCTCTTCCGACTCCAGCATGCGTTTAAGATTCCGGGATGCAGCAATCCGGGGATCCGGGAAATGAAGAAGACGTGCTGATGGCGCACGAGTCCAGGAAGCAAGAGGAAAAGGGAAAGAGGCAAGAAATGGAAGAAGAAAAACTAGGAACCAGGAAAGCAATACTGCGAACTACAGAGCACACGTCTGATCGCTACTTGGCAAAAGCATTGAGACGCGCGGAGCTGCGGGGGTGCGGTCTATTAGTAGAATATGTTACGTCCAACGTATAGACCGCGGAAGGCGTGTCACGCTGGATGGCCATGTTGGGAGTGTCAGGGAATGCAAGGCCCATTGCGATAAGGACCAGGAAGACCAAAAGGGGCGCGTCCTGTGGGTCATGACAGCATGCCTCCTCCGAAAACCTGTTCCTCCAGGTTTGCCTGGGTGTATGAGGTGGTATCTTCTGAGCAGTCGAGGGGTATTCAGATCAGAAAGGGGTTCCCAAGTTCTCTCACTGGGGGGATATCCTTTCCATTCAACCAGGTATTGAAGCTGACCCCGTTTATACCTGGAGTCGCATATCCGGGACACTTCATATTCCAGTTGATTGTCCACCACCACAGGAGTGGGTCTGCAGGATTTCCAGGAGGATTGAAATTAAGGTTTTAATAAAGAGGTGTGAAAAACTGGGTGAATCTTTTTCCAGAATTCTGGTAGCTTGAGCCGGTATGAGACTGGGTTTATAATTTCCTTGATGGAAAACGGACCATAATACCGGGAGGCCAATTTGTTTGGCCGTAGATGTCGGGGAAGTAATTTCGAGGACAACCAGACTTGATCTCCAACTGAATAAGAAGGCCCGGGTCTTCTTTTGAAATCCACATATCTCTTGGTCTGTGTTCTGGCCTTCTCTAAGTGCTCTTTGGTCTCCTTATGTATGTTGATGAGTGTTTCAATCCAGGAGTCGACAGTAGGTACCGGTGTGGGTTGTGGAAGAACAGAGGGCAGAACTGATGGATGGAATCCTTGGCTGCAATAAAAGGGACTGGTCTTAACTGCAGAATGATCGGAATTGTTATAGGCGAATTCAGCCACGGGTATCAGGACCGACCAGTCATCCTGAACCTTAGTAGCAAAACATTGAAGATATTGTTCCAGAGTCTGATTAGCATGTTCTGTGGCCCCGTTGGTTTGAGGGTGATAACCTGATGAAAGAGCGCGTTGGATTCCTAATATTTGACAGAGGTGTTTCCAGAATTGTGAGACGTATTGAGGTCCTCGATCGGAAATTATCTTGGAAGGAAGTCCATGAAGGCGGAATATGTTCTCCAGGAAGATTCCAGCCAGTTCAGATGAGGATGGTAACTTATTGAGGGGTGTGAAATGAGCCATATGAGGAACAAGTTAATGGTGACCATGATGGTGGTGTACCCTCTGGAAGGCGGTAATTCCACAATGAAGTCTGTAGCGATAAATTCCCATGGCCTTGTTGGCAGTGCGGGTTGTAGCAGAAGACCCGCCGGCCTCTTGTTGTCATGTTTATTCTGACTACAGATTGCACAGGCTTGGACGTATAGTTGTACGTCAGTCTTCATTTTAGGCGACCAAAATTGTCTTTGTATGAGGTGGAGGGTGTTGGTGATGCCACGATGTCCGGAGTGAAGGGTATCATGACAGAGGTTTATTATTCTTTGTTGTAATTTTTGTGTAGGAATGAGCAGAGCGTTGTCCTTGAACAAATTTCCTTCCTTGACTCTTAGGTTCCATTGATTCTTTCTTGAAATATTCTTCCAGAGTTCAGAGGATTGGGTTTATACTCGGATTTCTTCCAGGAGGTTGACTTCTTGGGCTACAAAAATCGTGTGGGGAAACATCTTAGGATAGACCTTATCATTGGTAGTTTCATAGTCAGGCCGTCGAGATAAGGTGTCGGCAATCAAGTTTTGTGATCCAGGAACATGAGTGATGTGGAACTGGTACTGGGCAAAGAAGAAGGCCCAACGAGCCTGACAACTGTTCCGGCACTCTAATGACTGTATAATTTGAAGATTTTCAGTCTAGATTTTCAATCCAGTCCAGGTCCGTGTGGACCTGGACTGGATATCTTGCTCCCAGGAGTAGATGTCGCCACTCATTGAAGGCTTGGGGGATGGCTAAAAGTTCTTTTTCCAGGACGGAGTAGTGTGTCTCACTGGGAGTCAGGGTTTGTGAAAGGTAAGCAATGGGGTGTTCTAGTTTATCCTCAAATTCTTGCTTCAACACCGCTCAATGGCCTAGTTAGAGGCATCCGTTTCCACAAGGAATGGTCGATCAATGTCGGGTTGAGCCAGAATGGGAGCTTGAGTAAATCTTGTCTTCAACAGTTGTAATGCCTTATCTTGCGGAATAGAACAGACAAAAGGGGTGTCTTTCTTCAGGAGAGCAACAATCGGTTGAACAATCTCAGAGAAGGTGCGTATAAACTTCCGGTAGAAATTGGCAAGCCCCAGGAAGGATTGAACTTGTTTCACGGATGTGGGAGCAGGCCAGGATAATATAGCCTTTACCTTTGAAGGGTCCATGCCAATTCCCTCTGGAGTAAGGATAAATCCTAGGTAATGAACAGAAGCAAAGTGAAACAGACATTTCTCGGGTTTGGCCAAGAGTTTATGTTCACGGAGTCGTTGTAGTACTGCCTTTACATGACCTTCATGCTTTAGAAGGTCCTTGGAGTAGATCAAAATGTCGTCCAGGTAGACGATGACGAAGAGGAATAGCATGTCAGAGAACACCCTGTCTATAAAACGTTGAAAGACTGCTGGGGCATTAGCTAATCCAAAGGGCATGACCAGATATTCAAAGTGACCAAAGGGTGTTCTGAATGCTGTTTTCCATTTGTCTCGTTCCCGGATACGAATCAAATGATAGGCACCCCGGTGGTCCAGTTTCGTGAAAATCACAGCGCCTCTGACTGCTTCCAGGATATCCGAGATTAAGGGTAAAGGGTACCGGTCCTTGAGGGTGCATTGATTTAATCCACGATAATAGAGGCAGGGTCTGAGTTCCTTAGTGTCCTTCTTAGGAACAAAGAAAAATGAAGCTCCGGCTAGAGATTTTGAAGGTCTTATGGTGCCATTCTCAAGGTTGGTATCCAATTATTCTCAGAGAGCCTTTTTCTCAGGTTCGGAAAGGATGAACATCCTGCCAAAAGGAATCACTGCTGAGGGATCCGTGTCTATGGCGCAGTCTTCAGGCCTGTGAGGGGGTAAGGCCTGGACTATGGCAGTTGAGAACACATCAACAAATCCCTGATAGGCCTTAGGAACCTGCACGATATTGGAAACCATGAGAGGTGCTTGATGGTCTATTGGTGGTTCTTTGGAGGGGGTCAAGGAGGGATCCAGGATTAGACAGTGAGACATACAAAACTCTGAGCCGAGGAATAGTGATCCTGCTGTCCAATTGATATACGGATTGTGTTTCTGTAACCGGGGCATGCCCAGTGCCATGGGGTAAAAACAAATGGGCCCCGAAGTGAGGGGTCTTCCATCGATCGCTTCCACCGGTTGCATGATGCTTCGAGTTTCGTATGGGATGTGGTGACTAAAAACCCAGTCTTGATCAATGAATATTCCCATAGCCCCGCAGTCTACCAAGGCCAAAACAGGATAGGTCTTATTCCCGGAGGTTGATAGGAAGGCCTGTAGTATCACTAGATTGTTTTGTCCAGGAGAGTTCAAGGATGGAATTGATGTGGAGCAAACATCTCTCTCCTGAAGCCCTGCTCCATCTAGGATCGGGAGTTGGCGTTTCCCGAATGCCGAGGAGGGGCCAGAGGGCATTCTCTAACGAAGTGTTTGTCTAAGGCACAATACATGCACAACCCCGTATTAATCCTTCTCATCCTTTCTTGCGGGGATATGGGTCCACGGAAGGCGCCTATCTGCATGGGTTCTGGTTCGGTGACTGATGGAGGGTTTGTGTCAGATTTGGAGGTACTCTCAAAGGACACCTTCAGAGGGTTTCCCCTAGATTTTTTCTTCTCTGCCTTCCTTTCCTGGATGCGAAGGTCTATTTGCATGCCAAGGTCCATAAGAACCTGGAATGAGTTTGGTCGGGCCACTCTGGCTAACTCATCTTTAATCTCCTCATTTAGTCCTCTCCTGAAAAGGGTAAAACTTGCCTCCGGAGAACAACCAGCTTCCTTGACCAATTGCTTGAAGCGGGTTACATACGTGAGCACATCCTGGGATCCCTGCTGAAAGTCTGGGCGATCAAACATGGTCTTTAGGGCCCGTATGAAACCATTGTAGTCATCTAGGAGAGCGTCGCCGGAGTTAACTAGGGGTGTAGCCCAGGTTAAAGCATTTTAAAGCATTTCCAGAAAGGTGAGAGATTATGAACCCCACCTTAGCCCTGGGAGTGGAAAAATAATAGGGCTTAAATGTAAAGTGAACCAAACATGAGTCCAGGAATCCAGAAAGGGTTTTTGCCGACCCATCGTATTTCTCAACAATGCCGCCCAGTAACACACTTTCTTTTGCGGCTGAATCACGGATAGAACTAATTGCTTGAGAGCAGCGTTTTCCGCCTTTAAATTGTGCACCTCGGTGGTTAATTCTTGCATACCTCGCATCAGGTCCTGGACGGCCGCTTCCATGTCGACTTCGAGTGCGGTCGGTAGGCGTCTCAAACTGTCACGGAGTTCCCCCCTTCTCACCTGAGACCGATCCTTGCTGGACTCCGTGGGAGGTGTCTTCTTGCGGACAGACCTGGACAAGAATAAGGCTGAGCGAGTCTCTTCTGACTCCAGCGTGCGTTTAAGATTCCGGGATGCAGCAATCCGGGGATCTGGGAAACGTAGAAGACGTGCTGATGGCGCACAAGTCCAGGAATCAAGAGGAAAAGGGAAAGGGGCAAGGAATGGAAGTAGAAAAACTAGGAACCAGGAAAGCAATACTGCGAACTACGGAGCACACGTCTGATCGCTACTTGGCAATAACATTGAGACGTGCGGAGCCGCCGGGGTGCGGTCTATTAGTAGAATACGTTACGTCCAACGTATAGACCGCGGAAGGCGTGTCACGCTGGACGGCAATGTTGGGAGTGTCAGGGAATGCAAGGCCCGTTGCTATAAGGACCAGGAAGACCAAAAGGGGCGCGTCCTGTGGGTCATGACAAAGGTGTCGGATGTAACCTGAATCTATTCATAATCAACGTACTAAAAATGGAGGCGATAAAGAAAAAGGAATCTGTATTTGCAGCGTTTGTTGACCTCGCGCATGCTTTTGATGCAGTGGATCGCGAACTGCTCTGGGAAAAGCTAATAAAGAAGAACTGTCCAGATGGCTTGATCCATGCAATAAAACAGCTATACACCGATACGAATATCAAAATCCGTTTGGATAAAAATGACTCACTATCAAGATCCATAACAACAGAAAGGGGTGTGACACAGGGCTGCCCATTAGGTGCAATCTGTTTAACGTTTTCATCGCGGACATAGGAACAACGTTTGAAGAGATCAGATCGTACTCACCCAAAATTAACAACACCAAAATAGAGTGGATGATGTATGCGGACGATATGGTGTTGTTGGACCTAGCGGAGATTGGGCTACAACGTAAATTAACCGCTCTACAATCATACATCATGGAGAATGGATTGTTGATTAACAGTGCCAAGACTGAGATAATTGAATTGAAGAACTTACAGGGACAAAGAACAACAAAAAAGTGAACTTTCAATGGAAGATACTTTCTAACAGCTTAAAGAAATCCACACAAATAAGATATCTTGGAGCTACGATAAGCGCAAAAATCAACGATGAGCCTATGATGAGAGTTGTAAAGGCAAAAGGTAAACAATTGATGGTACAAGGCTCACTTATTAATAAGAAATATGGTAAATTCAGTCTGGAACCAGTAATGAACTTCTACAAGATGAAAGTTGTGCCCTCTCTAATCTTTGGCACAGAGACTTCATTCGGTTGTTCTTATAAGGTGTGGGAAACCTGTGAACATATGTTTTGGACAAAAATATTGCACTTAGGAAGAGGAGTCTCAAGAGCCTGTATTAGATATGAGTTAGGTCTAACATCTATTACAGCAAAAATAACATGGAACTCGTTATCTTTGTTTGGGAAAATAACAGACCCAGATTGTGCTCCTCAATTCCGAATTCTGAAACCATATCCAGGAAGCCATGATCAATCGATACAAAAGTTGTGGATGGCAAACTGTAAACTGATGCTAGAGACACTTAATGTTGCGGAAGAAATGCTGTGGTTGAATCCGAATAAAGTCAAAATCAAGTTGTGGCAATGGGACTGGATGTTAACCTGCCATCAGAGATTGCAACATAAATGTATGGAACTTGTCCCAATTGAAGCTAAACCATATAACAAATTATCGAGTTATATGGTTAAGTTTCCAAGTAAAAATCTTTGTGACGTGTTTATGAGATTCAGGTTAAATCAATTTGAAACTAAAGAAATCTTAAGGTACAGAAGGAAAATACCACCTGATGATGCAATGTGTAGGTTCTGTAAAAACGATGCTGAAACCTTAAAACATCTGGTTGCTTTCTGTCCTGTGCTTTGTGGAAAAAGATTGTTTTTTGGAGATGAAATTGGAAAAAGAACAACTTGGGATTGTGAAGACTGGTGGCCAGCTTTATTTGAAGGATCAAATAACAGATTGACATTTGCTTTGGTTTACTTTCTAGAATATATTAGAAATGTCCTATGATTGAAGACCTAATGCCTTAGGAATGGAGGATGATGCAATACTGTTTACGGTCTCTTCTGTTTAATGTTAACCTAGTACTTCATATTCTATTGGATGGATAGTTGATCTTGACAGTCAACCAAAGTAAAGAAGAGTGTACTTCAGAAGGGACAATTTGATTTAAATTGAGGTGCTGGACTTGCATGCTCCATGATGAGTAGACGGACACTTTTGACGAAAGTGTGTATTTTCCTCATTGACTCTTCTTTAATTTTCAATTTTTTTTTCCCTTGTTTTACTCCTTTTTAAAAGTTTGTAATAAACTGTATAAAAATAAAAAATAAAAATAAAAAATACTCTATACAAACAAATTCATAATAGTTTAATTGCAATCTTATTTTATTATTCCCCTCTGTCCGCTCAACACACCTCCTATGGAATGACAAAATGGTATGTAAATATGATTGTTTACACACTTGGTTTTGGAAATTGTGAGATCTCTAATATTCCTGTACTTTGTATGATCTCAATCATTGTTGGGTATATAGGAATTTGTTGATAATGTATCAGCCTTGAGAATGACCGATGGGTCGAAACACGTGTCGGCTGTACCAATAAAGCAACAATATTGAAAACAAAGATTATCTGGATGTGATATACTCTTAAATAACTTCTGATATTTAACTTTGAAAGTTTAAATACAGGGTTTTTGCACAGTACAGCAACATATTTTTGAATTTTAAATACCAAATCCAGCGGATGCAGGTGCTTCAAAACTCAGCAGCCAAACTAGCGCTGAGGGCACATTGGATGACTCCGTCTTCAGAGCTCTTACAACGTCTTCACTGGCTTCCAGTGGCATCAAGGATAGATTTTAAGACACTCTGTAATACTCATTGTGCTATGCATAATTCTGGTCCTGATTACCTCAAGAAGAAGATTCAACATTATTGCCCTACCAGACATTTACGATCTGCATCCCAGCTGCTTTTGAAAGTCCCATGGTTTGAACAGGCCGGTCATTTTCAGTTTTGGTGCCCAGACTCTGGAATTTTCTCACCCCAGGCTACGAGCCATTTAGGAGTATTTTCCTTTTCGTAGGGTACTAAAAACGTATCTGTTCTGACTCTCCAATGTGTTTATTTCTTATGTGTAGAGGAGGTCTCTTTTGTTGGATTCACAGCCACCCCTGTAGTGCCAAGAGGCCTCTCTGCCTTAGTCCACGCTATACCCTTTTTTAAATAAATACTAACATGGGTTGAAGATAAAGCAGGGTCTGTATCCATACTACCAATGAAAAATACAACACAGTGTTTCAGAAACAGTGGTCTGACCAAAGTTGGAGAAAATAAAGGATGCAAGCAAATAATTGATGTGCCAGGAATTAAAGGAGGAACTGCTTTGCTAATTGACCACTATTGGGCCTGTGGGTGCAAAGCTTATATGAAGCCACCTAAAAATTGGAGAGGAATATGTTCTATAGTGATAATGCAAGTTCCTGTGTTGGTGACCCCCCAAAGTGATCTCCACATCGCAACTTTCCGAAAATGGATGTACACCAAAGGAAGAAGAGGTCACTGAACCTCAACCGACAGAAGAGAGAGAACTATTTTTTGCCAAAATCAATAGAAGCTTGTTATGTCATTCAAGATTAGCACAGATTATTCGGTAGGACAGCAGTGATATTTACAGCCAAATTCAATGCAGGAATTCAGGCATCAGCAAATGTCAAATGGTTACAAATCACCCGATGGGAGCTGCTATAAACAATTAATACAACGATAAAAGGATTTAATGTGATTATAGAAGAATTGAGGGCCAGAAGTTTCATGACCATCCAGAACAGGTATGTCCTGGACTTAATTACAGCAATGGAAGGAGGTGTGTGCACCAAGATTGGGCCTTCTTGTTTTACATAAACACCTGCCCACGACGGAGAAAATGCAACCTTGACAGAAGCAATAACTATGTTGTCAACTCTGCATATGAAAATGTCGGAAGAAGTAGATGAAATCGAAGATGAAGATTGGTTTTCATCTCTGTTTTCGTGTGTTCTAACCTGCATGGTAAAGGCCTTCAAAATGTTGGGAGCAATACTAGTGCTGGTTTTGCTGTGATTCTGTCTTATAAGAATAATTATAGGGCAATGCAAGAAGACAGTGAAGAAAGCTATTGGGATGATGTTGATTGACGTAAATGCTGTGGCTGACAAGCACACATAGACTGAAAACACCACCAGTGAGCACCTGAAAGGAAGTAACATGGCACCCCCATGAACGAAGTTTCAGTATCCTAAGGACCATAAGAAGTATGTGGGATGGTAGGTGTTCTGTTCAGCACCTGGGGAATGTTGCTACATGACCTGGAGTGTGGATGAACACCTAACAAATGCGGGTGACATGAGGGGGTGACAAAGATATGGAATCTGAGAGAAACCACAGTGTGAAGAAAATTGAGGAGTTGGTTAATGAGTCGACCACAGGGGGGAATGTAGAGAGGCAGAGGTTTACGTCATCTATGGAGCCAACCCCCTCACCTATGCCATATTGGAAGACCAGGAAGAGAACACTGAGCATTACACCTGGTATCATCCCAATACCATATCAAAGGTATGAGAGATGTTAGGCACTCAGACAACCACACCGAATGTATCCCCAAACTGATGCAGTATACATGAGTCTGCAGAAACCACTGGACATAGAAGAACTATAAGTAAAGCTGGACAGGTGGAAAGTGATGTCATGAAGAAGAAAAGATATATGGATGCACTAAGCCTGATCCATGGATGTCTGGAGAATGAAGATGTGACTAAAGTGACGGAGTAAATATATAGGCGAATACGAAGAAAACCATATACACAAAGAAGATCAATGACATGAAATGCAGTAGATGCATATACGCAGAAACACAAGGAAATAAGACAATGTAGAAGCTTGCTAATGTAGGAAATATAATGCAAATAAACTGGCCATGTTTAGAAAATGGGCGTCAGCATCGTATAATAGTAAGCAAGAAATATAGAGGACAGAGACCAAGGCTGCAGAGCCGACACATGCTGGAATACAGATTTGTGCAAGAACAAAGGGTATTTTCTTGGCTCAGGATCACGGATGTCACAGCAAGAAGCAATTGCAAGGAACAAAAGGAGTTAAAGATGAGAAGCCACATATACAAAGGACATATTTCTCTTAGATTAAGTACAGGAGTAGAAATTAATGAGTGCCAAGTATTGAACAATCAAAAATGCAGAAAGCACATGCAGGACGGAGCAACCAAGTCTCCAGAGGCCAAGAGGAGTAATAGCACGCAATATAATTGAATCAAATAGCACTAATAGAAGGACAGAATGGACAAAATCATGGTCTCTTCACATGTGGTGTAAGACCAGAAGGCAAGACCTATTCATAAAGTTCCAGACAAAGATAGCAGTGTACCTTCACTCCTTTTAAAGTTCTGTGGAAAAGAACAGCCAGCCAGTTCAACTAAAGAGAAGAAGCCTTGGCTCAGGGCCTAACTGATGCAAGATGGTAGGCTAATTAGCTAAGGAGGACAGTTGTCTGACATTGTTCCCCTGCACATGGGTTTTGTTGCTTACGTGCTGTTAATGAGCCGAATGTCCGAGGTTGGAAGAGAGTGCCAACCAATCATGAGGGTCTATGTAATGGTGGACCATACATTGTTGCAGAAGCTTAGCCGCTGCTGGTATTATGCTATTATCTGTATTTTACATAGTTCAAGGTTGTTCATGGCGTGCCTACCAGATAGGGAGCAGCCAATAATGATATTAACACTTATATGAACTATAGGTATATGTTCCCTAAGCAATCCCTCCACCCGATAGGTTTTTACTGTTTGCCACGTAGGATGACATCATAGCTGACGTAAATCGATGTATAAAGCCATTTGTGTAATTGAAATGCGTTGAGAGTGTGTAAACTACAATCTGTTTGTTCGCCGGTTTCCCTACAATATTGAACTGATAATAAAGTAGTATTTTGCCATATTCTTTGAGTCTGTCTGGTTATTTCGGCCTGAAATCATTTATTTGGTAAACCCATTTGGCACTTGGAACGCTCCAGGTTTTTTTGTACAATGGCACCTTGGGATAGCCGAGAATGAGACAGGGCTGGCTGGATTTGACGGTTTTGAAATGGATGAATCAGAACATGTTTATAGAAGGGATATGATCCAGATTTGGACTGTCCACTAAAGGCCAGTGCAGGAGGGCTGGGCACTTATTAAGGTGCCCTTGTCAATAAGTGTCCATTGCTATCCGAAAGGTAGAAGTCGTATTCATCATTCATTCATCACAGCTTTATTTAGGCCATCCTGCCATAAAAGAACATACAAATACAACAACATAAGCAAAGCAATACAATACAAACATTATTAAAATGTCTTGTTCCAAAAAAGGACGATAACATCAAGCCAGACCTAAAAAACACTTTGTCATAGCAGGCTGCGGACAAGCAAATGTTCCAAACCTAATGTGCAAGCAATCATTTCAGTGCAATGTGCTTGAATAAATACTATAAAATACAATGTTACAAGATAAGTCCCAACTAAGGGAAGGACACATTCCCTGTGTCTGATGACAAAGCAAGGTAGAACGGAATTTCCATCTAAGACTAGCATTAATCATGATGAGACTAGGCAGCATTTTTTATTTACATTACTCTCTGTCTCCATGCTCTAGTCAGATAGCCGCACACGGAGTCCGCCGCTAGGCTGTCACTCGAAATGCAGCATAATGTCATTGCCTGGTCCGTTGTGCGACCTAATCTGACTAAGAGCAGGGGTTTCAGATAGACCTTCCAAATGTCCAAATATCCTGGGCAAAGGCTCTAGAAGTTGTAATGTTACACAAGGGTCAGGAATCTTGGCTTGTCCAAGAAGAAATGTGTGGAGATTGTGCACTTGGGGTTGGGTCGAAGCACACTTTTCCATAACTTTACAGAGGAACGGAAGGTTGGAGCTGTGAAGTCAATTGCTAAGGCCATTTGGCATGAAAAAGTACTTTTCAAAAGGGGCATGGCCAACATTATTTTCTTTCAGAAAACCCAGATTCTGTAGACTCTCTACAGTGAAAAATATGTCAGTACATCTGCCACTGACCAATACACATCTGTTACTGTGATTATATACAGTGATATGATACGCACCTGAGAGAGAGAGTTCTTGTGAGCACAGTTAATCCCTCCAATGAAGATCATATTGGGCATCACCGGGTGGGGAAACTCGAATAGAAAGTCATAGCGCAGCAGCCATACCGAGGCTCTGCTGAAGAGCTCGAGGGCTGTAACCTCTTTATGGAGAAACTCTGAGGCCAGGCGCCCGTATGGTAAGTAGAAGGCACGGCAAATACAGCTATCAAGAAAGCTGACCAGTAAGTTCTTCAGCCGCTGAAGAAATACCATGTGGTCGGTGTACATTGTGAAATATCTGGGGACGTAGGATGTGGGCCTCGGGCATTGAGCGGCCTCGTGGTTGAAACTGCACGGGATCGCTCTCATGAAGAAGATGGTCGGGATGGAGAGATGTTCTGCCACTATCTGCCCGCATGGAAACACAGGATCACTTAGCAACGCATCAAACCGACTCTCCACCAAGTACTGGATCAGCTCCTGGTCATGCAGAAAGTTCCGGCAAGTGGAAAGCATGATCTCACTGATGTTTGATATCCTCTGATACAAGGTAGCTACCTTTTCCAGAATGCTTTTCTCAGTGAAAACAGCCTGACCCGCTGACTTCATCATTAAATCCAATTGTTCTTTGGAGAGGGGTCCAGCGTAGGTCTTCAGAGTGTAGTTGTGTGACGTCCCTATCAGAAGATTGCTCTCTGGTACCACCACGACGATATTGTGTCCCCGCTGCCACAGCTCCTCCACCAAGGGGCGCATGCTGAGCCAGTGGCTTCCATCCTGCGGCACCACCAGTAACTTCCCCCCTTGGCTGAGGCTCCAGAGGTTCAGTAGAAGGAACCCAGCCCTGAGCCAGGAGCTAGACTGGGGGGCCGGAGACATGAGTGCCCAGAGAAAGGGCTTCTAGAAGGACTGCACGATCTAGAACTGAACTGCCTCGGTGGGCCCGCTGGTACACCTACAGAAGCTCGCAGACTCCACACCAACGCGATAAGCCCTGAAGAAGGCACTTCAGAGACAACGCCTCGCTCTGAAAATGGCCGGGCAATCTTAGCAGCTACTGCAGCTAGACGATTCTCCGGACAATGACGTGTGCTTTGCCATGCAGAACGGCCCCTAAGCACTTCAGGCCAGTGAGACTTGAATGGCGCAAGAAAATAAACACCGGAGACCAGTCTGTAAGCGCGGGACCCTGCCCTTTAGCCCTTTAACCTAGACTTTTTTTTTCCATCTCTGTAAAGGGGATGGGGAGGGTCGGGGAGGGTGGAGTGCAGAGCACCAATCTAAACGGAGCAGAGAAACCGGAGCCACAGAATCCCCTCCCTGCGCTCTCGCGCTTCGGCTAAAACCTTGTCAATCACCCGTTAAGCCGAAAATATAGAGAATCGTCGAATCTAAAACTCTCCTAGCCATCCCACTCACGCGCCTAGGTATATCAAAGGCTGTAATGGGATATGGAGCTCCGGGGGCTTGGCTGCCATGCCTGCGAATGAAGCAAATTAAGCAAAATGTAGTTGGCATGGGGAAATACACAACCGTGCAAAAAGGCAAGGAGCGGCATGGCCCCCTTTGGTAATTGGGGAGTGCCTGACACCTTGGGGTGGGTACGCTTGGATTGCAATCGGTGCAGGAAATGAGCCGGAACAACCGTCTGAAAAACGTGCATTGCGGGAGCTCTGGCCTGACCCCATGCCCAGGAGCTAGAGCAAAACAACCACATACCTGCTGGGAAGCAGATGGGACTGAATATGCGCCTAGCCCTCAAATGTTTGTGGTAGCTGTCCAAATTGGTATATATGTCATGCAATGTACAGATTCTTTTTTTTAGGGTGAGAAATATGTCACTAATCGAAATAATAGCGACCAACTTGCATTTTTCGCTCAAAAATGGGTTCTTACTGAATCTCCTAAAAGACATGTTTCAAATGTACCATTGTGGGCATTCTTACATTCCCACAATGCTCTTTGCTTTTATGCAAATCGCCAGGATTGTATTCTATGTAGAGACACTCTTCCCCTTGGCACCGCCCTCTCCTGGGCCCTGCTACTTCCAAGGAGGAGAATGTTCCCCCAGTAAATGTTTTCCAGCACTGATTGCAATAGAACATGATTTTTCTCCAGCCACATTGTGCCCTGGAAAGGAACTGCTAAGGGGGGAAAGCACATTGCAATTAACCTAGTGATGTTGACAAATTCTGTGTGCTTTTTCTCATGTAATGTCACTTTTTAATACCCTGCAAAAGTCACAAGTGATGTTCTTTCTGTAAGTGCTAGCCTTCAGTGTGTATCATTCTGAATTCCTGTAGTTACACGTAGGGATGTTTTCTCTTTAGCTACACCTATGAAAATGCGAAGTGATGTGAGTTTATCAGCCAAGACTGGCTGAACTTATATTTGACAAGTGGCCAGTTGAGCTCATTCAACTCTCCTACTACTTTGCAGACACTGTCCAAACAATTGTGTGCTACGGTTACTTACGTTTAGTCATTCTTTGACACGGGCAGTTTACCATAACGTGTCAAGCACGCAGACATCGTCGTAGACATGGAATAGACACCTACTATTGTTATTCCAGCCTCGTTTTTGTGTGTGCTGATAAATATTATTCAGCAACTTCTGGACCGTATGTGGTTTGAGATGGAGAAGTGAATTGCAGACAGTCGACGGGGCTCAATGCAAATATACGGACAGTATGCACGCGACGCAGGTTCGAATCCCGGCAGGGCCAAACTCAGCCGTTCATCCTTCCGAGATCGATAAATGAGCACCACACCCCGTGGGTAATAAGCAGCGCTCAGATGCCTGAGGGTTCGTAGAACTACGTGCAGGGGCTCGTCCAGTGCCCCCTCCTCTGTCGAGGGGGCCACCTACCTAAACATAGAGATGTAACTGCCCACTTACATGCACCCTGCCCAGGACTTGTATTCTGTAGAAATGTTATTTTAAATGGTGTCTTTGGGTGATCAGAGAGGGCTGAGACACAGCTTGTGCAGAGGTTAGTGTAGAGCCTCTGTCGCGGCTATCGCCCTCCACCGTAGAGAGCGAGGCCCTTCCAAGGGGCGTGGGGGTAGTGTTGCTAAGTCTGGAAAAGACCCGGGCCTACGCTAATGTCAGAACTGTTGGGACTGGGGGCGCGCAAGCCTTTTGGTTGTAGCTCCTGAGATTCTATCTGGGGCTACAATTTCCTGGTAGGCCTCTGCACCCTGGGCCTCTTTTGTGTAGTATTTCCACATTTTCTCAATGGAAAAGGGTAGGCCTTGCTGAAAATGTGTAATTTGGGGCCACTTTGAACATTATTTCCAGGGCCTCTTTTGGTTCCCAGTCCACCCCTGAAGGAGTTGGGGGGTTAATAACACGTGCATTGAGCTGGTCGGGTTTCAGCCCCACCCATGAAAATTGAGCTAAGGGGTGGGGCTTTTTGTTATTCCGAGAGGGGAGAGAGGCCTTTCCTAAAACCAGAGGCTTAAAGGTGTTGCTGTGTTTGTGCAGAAACATTTATTTGCATAAACGCAGCAAAACTTAAAAGCTACTAATTTCAGGAAAGGCTTCCATCACTGAACTGCCTTACAAAAATGAAATGCACACATCAGCCCCCTCCCCACGGATGAGAGGAAACATATAACAACGTTATGTGCTCTTTCACATCCGGGGGGTAGGGGCTGATGTAAGCACTTGCTTTTTGTTAGGCAAGGAGGCGAGGCAGCTGATTCTGGCGGGTAGAGGGTGAGGGGTGTGGTGGTAAGAGAAGGACGGGTGGGGAAAGAGGTATAGGATATATGGGCTCCCCACCAGACAACCCTGGGGGTAGAACAGAGGGGGCACAGCCTCTAAGTTTGCCCTGCCTTGTTTCTAAAGTGGCCCCTCCCATAAACAACTCCCACTCCAGGTTTTGTTGCACTCCTGGTGAATAACCATATAATGCCGGGTTGAGTGAGATACCCGCCACTCCTGTAAAGTTGGTTTGCTCTGCCCTTCGGGTCTCTTCGGGACAGATTCCAGATATTTCTTCATTCTCGCAACATCAACATTTACCATACCTGTGGATGATGCCGATCGCCCCAACGCCTCCTGTGAAGAGTGGCTGCCATGATGGAACAGAGAGGATTGCCTCTGCATAGGAGCATGCATGGAGTCGGGAAATAGGGACACCGAAACACAGGTTAATGGCCCCTCCCCCACACATGATCATGGGTGTGGCTGCCCCTGCCCTCTGCTCCACATTCCTCTTCCTTCTGCTCCTCCTGAGTGAGGGCTTCTGTTAGAGTGAGTGCATGTATTTGTGCATTAGATTACATGAGCAGTTTAAAGAAATGCTAAAACAGAGAAGGAGACCTTGAGGGCACAGACAGAATTTTCAGGGGCCCCCCGGCCTCAAAAGATGTGTGGTTCCCCTTTATTTGCATCGAAAATGATGTCACAAACGTTGTCATTAATATCCTTGGGGATCAAATAAATGGATGCTCAATTTCTGAATTTTAACTGTTAATATTATGGTTATAGCAATATCAGAAGTGCATCTTATTTCGGAGTAGCCGAGCGAGTGAGCTGAATCAAGTGTAGAGATAGTACCTAAAAAAAATATGTACTGTGACGAGGAAGAGCATGACAAAGAGTAATGAAGATCACTGGTAGGTAATGCAAACATACCTACTGTGACTGCACGTTCCAAGGTTGTAAGGGTTGTAAGGGCAGGGATTGGTCCAGGGCCAGACAGGGCGAAGTGCTTTTGCAGCAGGATAGTGCAATCGTAAAGCCTATTTACCCGAAAGGTACTGAGGCAGTCAGAGTAAGCAATTCCGCAGGTCTTCAAATGTCATCAATATGGCGCACATACATAAAAAAAATGTGGGGGATCATTAACATACGCACAGGGACTGAACGCATCCTAAAATGAAGTATGCACATTTAATGTTTTCATTATATTGTTCATTTCTAACAAAAAGCAAGTGGTTTCTAATCACAGGATTGGGATTCAAACCTGTTTTGCGCCACATTGCCTTGTTTCCAAGACAAATGTGTTGCCCCTGAGCTATCCTTCCTCCCCTAATTAAACTGGCGTTTACTAATAGAAGAAAATTCAAAATAGAAATGAACATTGTCTTTCACAAAATGAATCATCAATACCCCGAAAAAAAAAACAGCTAGAGCAGATTTTCCTAGAACACTGCTGGCAAAGTATAAAAGGTGTGCACCCTTTTAACCCAAATATCTATAATGAAATATTCAATGGAAATGCTAATACAAGACGTGCGCTTTGAAGATGCTTGTGGTTTTGGGGGTAATTGTGTGCCCTGAGAGCTTGAGGACCCATGTTCAAATCCTGGTGGGCGAAAACAAGCTTTTTTGCATGCTGGCCTCACAAACACCCAAGGGGGATGGCGTTGGCACTGTGAAAAAAGTGGGCGGATGTTGGTAACCCACATTTAATCTCAATTTGGACCCTGAAAATCATCACAGGGCCAGTCAGAACATCTTAAGTCCAGCAACCTCTCTTCCCACACCCATGGACCTGGTAAATCATCACAACAAATTCGCCCTCTGATCCTTTCCCCTCCTCACCACAATGTTGGGCTTTCAACAATACTCTGTTTTAAAAATCGGACTTGAAAAGTACACACATCATAATTCAAGTACTGCATCAATATATGACTCATATTAGAAATATGTTAAACAAAAAGAGTACAACCGTTGCATTATTTTCCCCCATCTTCAATACTACAAATACCACAATGCAATTGCACAAAATTATACAAAATGGCTTGTAGGCTGCCAAGACTTAATCATAACAAAACGTAATGTGAAATGGTAACCTTTTGTATCGTTTGGCAAACGTATGCTTTATATGATGCGAGTGAATGGTGACAGCCCCCACCCCCAAAACATTATTTAACACAGACATATGAATACTATTGAGATAGTGCACACCTCTTTTTTGTCAATATATTCTAATTGTCTTCAAAGAAGTCAGATTTGGGCTGCAACTCGTTTATCTGTATGTACTTTCCGAATAAAATGCCCCTTTTTAGTCCTTTGTCCACAAAAAAAGGTTCTTAAATGGGACATTAATTTAAACAAAGAGCGCGATAAGCCCTAACTGTGAGGCCCCAGGAGTCTGATGGGCTGCAGGGGAGGTAGGCGGGATATATTTGTCTCTAGAGCACTTCACAGGGGGTTGGGAGCTGGCAGCAGAGCCTTGCTAAAACAGGCACAAAGAAAAGCCCTGTGGCTGGAAGCAGCCCAGCCCTCGTTGGACCGCCCATGCCTCGGGCTGGCTCTGGGCACAGGCGAAACAATTTGCCATCTGATTAAATCGAGACCGGACCATGTAGTTTGGTGTATTTTTTCATCAGCTTTGGATGGTTTTAAAATGACAAATAATTGCACTAACATGCAGGGAGAACGTTGGGACCCTTCAACTATTTCAGTTCATATTGTCCTTCGCGCCTCGTCGGGGGCCTGAGCAGCTTTCCCCTGTGTGCAGTCTTATCACAAAGCAACTTTCTCCTTCAATTCTATTAAATGTGCAGTTTGCAGAGAGCAGGTACAGCTGTCTTTGATGCCGCCCTCAGGCTGCCACCTCCCTTGGGCTTCGCAATATCCAGCAACGTTACTATCGCCTGTCATAGAGCCATTAACTACTTTTCAGTGGACATTTATGACCCAATTGTGAGCGTTGGCGAATGTGGTGCAGAAATCCATCAGGGTCCCCTTCTCCCCTCCACCTCCTTCTGAGGGGATGGGAGGAGTGACAGGGGAGGGCGTGATAGGTGTCTTGATGGGAACCACGTAAAACATCGGAAAGTGGTTCTGGGGAGTTACTGTGTGCACTGTGCACAGCAGCACGTCCTTCTCTAGAGATCAAAGACATTGCCGAGCGTGTCGTCGAGATACTGAGCCGAAGGCATTTATTTACATGTCAAAAATGGGTGTATTCTGGCCCCCGCTTGCATTCTACTTGCAGACGTCACTCTTCATTCTTCTAACATCGACGTGTTCTCTTCAACCCATAAGTCATTTTTTTCTCTGCTTAATAGTGTGCTCGCTCTGCCATCTTGTGGCCTTTGTATAAATGTACTACACGCAGCGCGCGGAAGTGAAGAGCCCGACAGAGCTGGAGTAGACCCGAGATAAGAGGACGCTCCTCCCTCCTGAGATCAGGCCTGCAGCCTGACTGTATGTAAAGGCAACTTTAATCAATATTGTTTGTACACAGCATAAACCCACGGCAGTGAAGCAACTGCAGTAGTTGTTGTCGGTGGCGTCGTCAGGAATCAAATTTAGGGAGGGCACCGAGGGGGCCAAAGATAAAAGTAGGGATGCCACAGCAAAAAGTAGGGGGCCGCCTATGAAAGGGAATGTGTGACGTCACAAGCACTCCTGCAGAGAAGCTTTTGTGCATACCAACTACCAAACCCCACTGCACCTCCCCTCCCATCTGAATGTAGGCACAAAACCATTAAGTCACCAATGACCCCTCGTTCACAGTTTTGTGCGCTACATTCTGATTTGAGGGGCTTGTCTTGACGGCAGAGGGAACTTAACAGCTCTTCATTGTTGATTGCCTGTGTGCCTTGCGGGTGAAGACAGCACTGCAGACAGTGCATAGTGAGTAGCCCAGGTGACGTAGGGGGGAACAAGATGAGGCCAGGATTTCAGTGGAGGGGCCCAAGGGGCCCAGCCCCCCCCCCACCCCTGCTAGCGACGCCACTGGTTGTTGTCCCACAGACTGCATTGGTTCTCCAAAGTGCATACCTGTTCGTGTGACCCCTGTCAATAAAGCCTGTCACACAATCAACCCATGTCCAGTGTTCAATAAGCCACTATCGGTACCTAGTTCAGCTTTTTAGTGGTGCAGAACTGACGGGGGCGCAAAGAAACCTACATTTCGGGGGAAGGGCTAAGTGTTGATGGGAGGAGCCACTTCAGAAAATGGGAGGGCCACTTTAGAAAATAGGCGGGGCATACATAGAAGCTCCACCCCACTGTTCTACCACCCCCATTGATGGTCTGGTGTGCGGACCAACTACCAAATAGTATATTTTAAAGCGCAATACACAGAAAGGCGATGTAAGTCTTTCTTGAAAGTAGCAGCTTTAAAGTTTTACTGCGTTTGTTCAAGTACATTTTTCTGAACAAACACAGCAAAACTTTAATACCAGCAGTTTTGAGAAAGGCTTCTTTTACCTCTAAGCCTAACAAAAGGCAAGTGCACACATCCAGGGGTGCACCTAGGCTGAAATGTAGGCGGGGCTAACCCTTCAAATGTTGGAAGAGGTGCTAACTTCAGAGACAGTAGAGGAGTGGCCAACTTACTTGTGTAGGGGCATCTAACTTCTTTACTCACTGTAATGAGACTATTCTAGTGCAGCTTCAATGTTACAACCAGTTAACTATCTCCTTCAAGTCTGAAAACACCCACTTCTTGCAGATCCTGGAGGTCCTAGAAAGTGTGCAAATGGCAGCTGGTGTGCAATGAAAGACTCAATATCATAGCATAACGGGACATAGCAGAGTCTGGGGCAGTACACTGGACGGCCCAAGCAAATTCAGTGGCTGAGAGCAACAGGGGAGAAAATGGAGTGCTGGTTCTACCACAGTTAGTCCACTGTACTAGAATCTCTGGTGCACTGACTGGCCGGTGAGACTATGTCTGCCTGTCAAAGCAAGTGATACGAGACTGGGGGAGGGTCAGTGCAGCAATAATGCAGTTCTATGCGACAGTATTGGAGCCACTAGCAGGGGAGCACCAGGTACACCAATTTGTCCCTACACTTCTTAAAACTGTCCTATTGTAAGGGTGTAAACTCATAAGCACTCCAACTTTTGCAGTTGAAGTCAGGGTGAGATTACATTTATTTGCCCCAGATCACACACCTACATTAAACAGCGAAGCATTGATTTTAACCAACTCTGCAAATTGGGCATTGCCACCTTCTTCCATGCTTTACTTGGAACAAATATTTAATATAGAGTTTACTTGCAAAATACACAAATTGCATAGTAAAGCATCATAACAACATGTAAATCCTTATAGCAGCATGGTGAGCCAAAATAATATCAGTGTACCTTTTATTTTCCACATCCTGAATGCAAAACTATAAGATGCAAAAGGCAAAATATCTATTTACCGTCTTTATTTTCAGCATTTTAAGACACACAATAAAATACGTTTTGTAATAAACTCACTTAGGTTTGGAGATTCGTTTCACACTTCCAGCATGTTGTTATGTATGGTTTTAGGAACATTCAACTAAGCGCATCAAAGCAAACGTTACTTTTCAGCATATCAAGCTATTAGACATCATGGGTATGAACACATTTTCAAATGGTGCTTTATTGGGTTGCTCGCTTTAACTGTCACAGATATGCAAGGTGACTGGTGGTCTTTCAGTTAGAAATTCACCGTCATGCATAAGAAAGGCTATGCTCCTGATGACAAAAATAAGTTTTGTCAAGTTCATTACGGCACTGGTTGCAGGGACGCAGCCTGTGTGTCTCAGTGCTTGTTTATCCGATCCGATTTGCCTCGGAAGAAAGAAAATACGCCAACCAGACCATCTTCAGCACGGAAGCCCCACCACTCAGCTAAAAGTTCAGGAGGGCCTCAGCCCGGTCAGCTCAATGACGTTGCGAGTCTGAGAACTGGTGCTATACCTTCGGAATCTGATTGCAGCAACAGCTTTGCAATTGTTGTGGTCATGGGCCCTTTGCCACGATATAAGGTGACGACAGGAAGCAGTGAATGAAAGTGGTGAATTTCAGAATTTCATTTACAGCCACTACTTTCATATTTCTGCATAATAGGGACCTGTGACGAACTGGATTCTGCTCCGTAGGTGTGCAAGGATGAGTAGGGGTAAAATGCCCAACTCAGCCCCAACACTTCTACAAACCAAAACTCAATGGGATTATTTAAAAAAAAAACACAGACAGTTAGATATACCTCCTTCCTCTTTTGTGGTAAGGTGAGCGGAGGGAAGGCTATGCTCTTAAGAGGGGTGTGAATGTGATCCATTAGTGACCCGAACAACACAGTAACAGTCCAAAACAAACAGAATGTCCAATTAAGGTTCTATAAAACTGCCTCCTTGGTCTGAGTGGACAGAGGAGGCAGTTTGTGGTCAACAGTAACTGATTTAGGTTCTATGCTGGGCTGACAGTGTCGAGCCTAGTGTCTAACATTGATGTGAGCGGATCAAGCTCTGTTCCGGCACTTTGGATCGTGTGTGCCCAAGCAGAAAGCAGGTGTTGAGTAGGGGCAAATGAGATCACTTTGTGCAGTTGAAGGGGGGCTCTCAGCGCTGCAGGTCACAGTGCTCCCAGGATCTCTTCGCAGTTGGGCCGAATTGGGGTTTAGCTGCTGGGAGTGGACGATGCGTGATGCTCCAGTGGTCCACGTCGGTGGGCGACAGTCGTCAGAATTGCAATGTTGATGTGTGGGTTGGTGAGGCAGCCGTTCGAGGGCTAGCCGAGGCATGGTTGTAACCCCTGGCCGGAGACACCATGTGATTCTCTAATCGTTCTGATTGGGTCCAACCATCGAGCAGTGGATTCAGGCCTAACAAGTGACGGGCTCAGCTAAGGCATGATGCAGCATCAAGCTGGTTTGAAGTGCAAGCAATAGTTCGGATTGGTGAAGGAGTGCAAAATCAGCGCCAGTGCCTTCCTTCTCGTTCAAGGTGCAGTGAACACGTGCTGGTTCGATGTGGCAGAAAAGGGAGTTTCAGCTGTTCTGGTCCCCCAGTTGCTGTGAGGCCCACTGAGAGGGACTCAGAGATAGGATGGTTCCATTCAGGGTCTGCTCTCCCAGCTTTAGGAGATTCCAGTTCAGAGTGGCAGGTCCTGGTCTACAGCAAAAGTTAAGCCCCAATGTGCCCTGGGAGAGGAAAGAGGCAGATCTCTCTTCTGCCTTGGACGTCACCTTCCTCACCTCAGACTGAGGGCTTTAGAAAGTATGACTTTCCCAAAGGATGTCCAGTGAGTTCTTCTCAGGTGTAGTTCCAGTGTGAAATTACTAAAGGGGGGTCCATTCATTTAAAGGCACAAGTCCATAGGTGATTGGACTAAAGCTAGCCTGCCTTAGTGGTCCAATACCTGCCCTTCAAAGAAGTGGACTTTGCCCTTCTGACATCGTGCCCAAGATGCATTGCTCCAGAGGAAGTGGAGGGGACAGGAAAGAAAGAGAGAAAAACAAAATGGTGGAAATCTCCTTCTCATGAACATAGTCCTCATGCCTACTCTAATCCTGCCCCCTCCCCTTTCCACTAGGAACAAAGGTCTTTAGAGATACAGCACCCTGGTGTGAGACTACTCCTTTTGAAAGGGTATGCTACTTTGATGCCAGGGCCCAGGACAGCGGCCTGCTGTACAGCTGTCTCTGGCAGGGGGTGTCACCTGCCCTCACCGAGGGATCAAAGAAGAGGCATGGCCATTCAGGTACTTATCCGGCCATTTGGCAATGTCTACCCATCTGACCAGATCACCTTCCACCACAGGCCGTACTCATAGGAGTAGACATATATGCAATATCAATTTGGATGTGTAGATCCTCATACATAGTACCATGCACCATGCCTAAACTCAGGCATAGCTTTATTTGAGTGTTTATCCTGCCACCATAATGCGTTTTTTATGGTTATCGTAGTTTTGGTCCAGGGGTGCAATGTCATAAATTACGCCCTGTGCTAGAGACTTGGCTGTCACTAACCTGTGTTGTGCCACTGGCAGAGCAGGCGCTGCCAATTAGGCTTCTAATGCAGCAGAGCACAAGCACCCTATGGTTTTAGCACCGAGCCTATGAAAGGGGGATATAATCAGCAGATTACCCTGCCAAAGATGGAATTACCTGCATCATTTGATCTATTAATGCAAATAGAAAAGGACAGGGCTTTGCACCCTTGTCAGATGGTAATTTCTTACATGTGCCTTTTAGAAAAGTGTTGTGCTTCCACACAGCGACACTTTCCTGAATTGAGTCAATTGTAAGGATTGGGCACATAGAGTCTGATTCTGAGTGCTATGTAAAATAAGAAAAGTTTAATTTCTTGATGGAAGGAGACTTTTCTTTTTTGCTGCATATAATGTGCCTATAGTATAAAGGTACAGAATATGGAGCCAATAAAAAAGTGTAATTCCATCACATAATGACACTTTTCTAATTTGACACAGAGCTCAGAATCAGGCTCTGGGTGTTTTAGCTAACTAACAGTCCATACCGGGATACTATGCAGCTGTGAATCCGCTGTCTGGGCCCGATTCTTAGGTGCATGTAAAAATAGAAAAGTGTTCTTGCATGAAGGAAGAACACTTTTCTTAAAAGTACCATATTCTGTCAAAGTGAGAATATGTCGACCGAGCATCAAAGCCGCTACTTTATCATGTGCCTATTTCATGGCTTGGCTGCAACTCTAGCAGCCATCAAGAAAACTTGCAAGGGATTCTCCTTCAAAAAGCCTTGGTTTCGCATGTAAAAAAAAGGGAGTTAAAAAGAAGTGATTTCTCACTCAGCAGCACCACGTTTCTTACTTCCTGAATGGTCAAGGATACCTTCCTAAATAAGAAAAATGGCAGACCTTTTAGAAATGCTCAGTGTAACTGTTGCACAGGCTGGCCCCATAATGACAGATTTGACCAGCTTTTACAACGGAGAAGCACAACACCTCCCCTCCAATCTTTCCACCCACCTCAGAATGGTGGTGCTTAAAACTGGAGGGCAGAAGGCCACCTTTTTACGCTAATTCTATCCCAAGCTCAGAATCTGGCCCTGTCATGGTTGCCTGTCCTGTGATAATTGGCAACTATTAACACCCTTGCTGCATTCCTTTGTCTCCATTATAATCTAATTACCCCACAGGTGCGTCAGACTCGTTTTCCCAATGGTAGGCAAGGAGACCGCCAAACATCATGTTGGAATGGGCCTCCACGAGGCCTGATACATCTTCAGCTGGCTCTGCTAATACATGTTATGTCACTGGGATGTATACTGCACATCGCTGCCATTTGCATCGTATTTGCTGTTTAGTGTCAGGGTGATTGTGGGGTGCTTTGGTTGCTGTGTGTGGGTGGATTAGTCGGCCTGTGTGTTGCGTTCGGAGTATTGAGAGTTTTAGTAGGGATAGTGGGGGAAAAGGGGATGATCCTTGTAACAAGGTATAGGGTAGAATCATTTTTGTGCACGTTGTTTGATAAGTAAACTGAAACCCACTGTACGGTGGTTAACGATGTTAGGTTTCTTTTTCACTGTTAGGGCAATGTGTTTGGATCAGGTGAATTGGAAATACCGAGCTAAGATCCAGTACTTTGTGTTGTACCTAAAGCCAGGCCTTTAAGTGGGCTGGGGCCTGCCGGGGCTGAGCCCCGGCAGGCTCCGAAATTTCGTTTTGAGGCGGGGCCCTGCCGGGGCCCACTAATCTCCCCTGGCAGCCCTGGCCACTACACGAAAAGGCATTTTTTTCTACAGCCTGAAGCTCTCACTCGTGAGCGAGAGCTTCAGGCTTCAGAAAAAAATGCCTTTTAGCCATAATGGTGGCGCCGCACCTGCGAGGCATCCCTTTAATTAAGTGATGCACGCGGGCCGGCGCCACCATTATGGAGAAAACGTGAGGCCGCTGGAAGCAGAGGCCTTGCTTTCTAAATACTGAAGCTCCCGCGGATTCGCGGGAGTTTCAGTCTTTAGGAAAAAGGCCTCTGCTTCCAGTGGCCTCACCCTTTCAGCCTTCATGGTGATGCAGCCCTTCTCCAGCTGGCGAGGGGCAGCACCACCATTAAGACTGAATAGGCGAGGCGCTGTCCCCTGCCAGGCAAGCCTATACAAAATAAATGCAGAGATCAGCACCCTCTACTCCATTAGGGAGAGGGTGCTAATCTCTACAAAAGGCTGCCTGGCAGGGGTGCCAGTAGCCCATTGAGCCAGGGCTCGTCAAGGGGGCGTGGCCTAACGGGCCATGAAGACCCCCGTTGTTAGGCCACGCCCCCTCGATGAGCCCCGGCTCGATTTGTAGTGCCACTTAAGGCACTGCCTAAAGCTGCATGCTTTTCTTTGACCATGGACCATGGTCTGGCAAGTTAGGTCAGCAAATCGAAGATCTCTGTTTTTACTGCTTTTCTGAAGGTCAGGAGGTCCTCTATTGTGGGTATTCCCTTGGGGAGGAGCTCCAGAGTTTTGTTTAGATGTTACAAACGGCTGATCCACCATATTTCATTTTCGGTTATTGTTTGGGTTCAAGATGTATGTCATTGCTAGACCACAGGTCTTTTCGGTTGGTAGATGCAGATTTGCTCTTGTAGGAATTCTGCTCCTTGGCCGTGAATTGCTCTGTGAACAATACTAGGTGTTTTGAAATAGATCCTTTTCTTGACTGGTAGCCAGTGCAGAGATCTTAGTGCTGGTGTGTTGTGTTCTGTCTTGCTGAGTCCAAGGAGGAATCTTGCTGCAGCGTTCTGGATCTGTTGCAGTCTTTTGGTGAGGTACTCAGGCATTCCAAGGTCAAAGTTCTTGACATAGTCTGTTCTTGTCATGGTGAGCAAGATGATGTCAGGTGTTCTGTGCTGTGTGGGAAGTAGAGATAGGGTAACATGTGCATGATAATACATAGGTGCAAGAAGCATTTCTGTACTACTGGCTTGACTTGAGGTTCCAGTGTTAGGTCGTTGTCCATTTAAAATACTGAGATTTTAACCTACTTTGGATGCTTCCAGACTGGTTCCTATTTCAGTATGTTTGTATATGCCATTGTATAGAGAGGTTGTTGGGCGTGATCACGATTTCAGTTTTTTACAGATTAAGTTTATGGCTATTGTCGCTCATCCATGCGTTTATTTGCAAGCAGTAGTTGACAGGCGTTTGGTCTATGTCTTTGCTGGTATCAAGCTTGTAGATGATTTAAGTAGCATCAGAAGAGTTGTTTCATGTGAATCTGTGTCCCTTAATGAGTTTCATGAGTGTGGTCATGTAAATATTTAAGAGTAGAGTTGAGAGTGATAAGCCTCGTGGAACCCCATAGGTGAGTGTGTATAATTCTGAGCGGAAGTGTGGTTGTCACATGGTTTTTCTAGTGTTTGCACAGTATCACAAGGCTGCAGTGCAGTGTAATCACGTCATCTCGCCGTGCTGATTGCTTTTCCCGTTATGGGCTGCGCGGAGGGGCTCGCAGCAGCGCACATGGACAGTGCACACAGGAATTATTAACAAGCTTCTGAAAGTCCATCAGATGACCTGTTGTTCAGGGAAGGCCTTGATGTAAGATTCTTATCAGAGCACTTCTCTTGGATAAGATGTGCAGCCAAGGTAACAGGTGTGGACATTGCCTCTCCAGGGCCAGCATTTATGCATAGGCAACAGCATTCTTCCTTGCCATGAGAAACTTTGGCAATATCCGAGAAACTGGGGTTCTATTAAAGGATAAATACCAGAGAGTCGGGCAAGTCTCTTGGGAAATCAGATGATATGCTGACAGGCCTGTGCCTCAGAAGGGCCAATAGGGCAGTGCTGGATATTATTAATTAATTCATTCATTCATTCATTTCAATAGCACCTTTCACCATAATTATGGTCCCAAAGCGCTGTTTGGTTGAACGTCCTCGGAGAAATTGGGAGGTGCTATTATACGTGTGTGCATTTCAGCCATTACGGTTATGTGAGAGTGGCCAAGACCCTGCTAGTCACCCATGTCGAAATGGTGTGTGGTTGGGTGCAGCAGAGGTAAGCTATGAACTAAAGAGGGTGGATTGTGTTCAAGGAGATATAGAATTATGTGGGAAGCCACAACAATCTTTGTCTTTAAACATAGCTTCATTCTCATGGCCAATGTGCTGTGCAGTAGTGTTTGTGTTATATGTGAATGCATGGTGTGTGAAATGAGCCTGCTCCTTCCACTAAGTTACGAAGGTGCGGTGTGCAAGGGGAGAAAATTAGTTAGCTTTACAAACAACAATGTTTACATCCCGGATTCCGTCTATGTACAAAGAGCAGTGCTGTGTATCACTTAGATTCAAAACATGCATAGACAGACATTGAGTGATTGATTTTAGAAACACCCTATGCAACATGTTGCTACCTTACACAAGTAGGCTAAATGCAGAATATGGCTACCATGCACAACTAGGCTAAATGCAAAATATGACTGCCTTACACAACTAGACTAAATGCAGAGTAAGGCAACTCTACTCTACACAACTGGGGCAAATGCAGAATATATCTGCCTTACACAACTATGCTAAATGCAGGGTGCGGCTACTCCACACAATACAGCCAAGTATCAGAGCAGAATACGGCTACCTTACAAAGATCAGGCTAAATGCACAATATGGTGACCATACACAACTCGGCAAAATACAGAGTAAGGCTACTTTAGACAATTGGGCCACATGCATAATAAGGCTGCCTTACACAACTAGGCTAAATGCAGGGCAAGGCTACTCTAGACAATTGGGCCAAATGCAGAGTAAGGCTGCTGTTGTAATGTATGTCAGGCTTGTGGGTGACATCACTTACTCCAGATAGATGGAACATTGTGATGTCAGTATGGAGTGCACGTTGTGATGTCAGCATGAAGTGTTTGATGTTGTTATCTGAACCTGAGTTCCAAGGGGCAGTTGGAGAGTGTAAGCTGGCACTAAGGGAGGTGCCGGTGTTTCTGTTGACTATCTTATGTGATAAACTTACAGTAAACTTACCTGCTCTGAAAACACTGCTGCAGCATCTGTGAAAACGCTGGCAAGGACTTTCTTCTGCCACACCAAACGAACACGTTGTCCTCAAAAGCGTTCTTACCACGTGCTCCTGAAGAAAGTCCACATCTCCTCTCAGAGTCATTTCTGCGCTTCCAAAACGCATCCTTTCTGGGATCCGCTCCTTCCTAGTCCATACTCCACCGACCAAAACACATTTCACTGATGCCACTAATTATGGACCAGGGGGGCGTGGCTACGAGAGCCATGTAGGAGGACGCGTTCTGGAGGAGCTCCCGAGATCCTACAACGATCCGGGCAAATATGTGCGGTACGACGGACCACTGACCACCGACGATACACATGCTGGTGTGTGAAGGTGTTGGCCACGCACTGTGAACTTCTGGAAGGCACAGGATTAACGGCGACGGAGATGGGTGACGATGAGTTAAAAGACGCCGGGAACAAAGGGCGACTCAAAATGGCCGACCAGGGTCCGGGACAGGAATAGAAGCGAGCTGCACGGAGACCCAGCTGTGAAGGTGCACTGTACGCACACTTGCTACTTGAGCAGCTTGTTGATTCCCTGAGTCATGTCGGGCAGGCCAGTGCGACCGAAGGTGAAACAGCCCACCTTAGACGACTTCACTAGGACGTCCCCGAGCCAGGACACCACCAAAAGCAAGGATGCGCTGGCTGCGAGTAGCGCGACGCCTTCGTGCACCAACCAAGAAATCCTGGCGGCGATTGCGGATCTGAGGGCGGCCTGGGAATCAAAGCTGGAACTGGCCGTCACTGAACTAAAAACGGCACTGGACCTCAAGGTTGGAGAGGTCCAAGAGGACGTTAATTTGCTACGACAGGTTGTCAGGGCCCTGGCGGAGCGCACAGAGTCCCTCGAAAAAGAAGTTGGCCCGAATACTGCAGATTGTGCCACCCATAAGGCCGATCTGCACGCCCTGACACAGAGGGTGGGCAACCTGGAGAGCAGAGCGGAGGAGGCAGAGGGACGAGCCCGTCGCAACAACATCCGCATCGTGGGCCTACCGGAGGGGATGGAGGGCCGTGACCCTACGGATTTCATCGAATCCATGTTCTTACAGGAGATACCTGGAGGGGCCCTATCTCAAGGATTTGCAGTAGAAAGGGCACATAGAGCCCTAACGAGGAGGCCGCCTCCGGGGAACCCGCCTAGGCCTATGATCGCCAAAATTCTCAATTACCGCGACCGGGAGAGGATACTGGAATACTTCCGTAAAGGAGGGACGATCACGAGAGGAGCGGCAAACATCACGGCTTACCCAGATTATACCTTGACTGTACAGCGTAGTCGCATGAATTTTGGGTCTGTAAAGCAGAGGCTGAGAGAAGCGGGCTACAAATACATGTTACTTTATCCTGCAAAATTGAAGGTCATTCATGCACATAAAACTTTGTTTTTTGAGACCCCGGAGGATGCCATGGGATGGCTCGATGCGCAAGGATGCCCCCAGGAATCAGAAGTTCGGCCTAGAAAGGGCTCGGAAGACATACGGGAGGCGTAAAATGGCGTCGCAAGATGGCGTGGTTCGTGGGACTTGAATATAGTCGGTGCGACACCTTCGGTAAAGAAGGTCAGATGATTGCACTATTTGTCAAGGACACTGTGATTAATGTTTATTTGACCGGGAGCCTTACAGGGCGATACTCTTTACCCCACGATAGTTTTAGTTGGGTGGCCACTAGGGTGACCTCACCATACTGGGCTCCGTGCACCGACCGGTGCTTGCGGAGCTAGATGTGGGGGTGCCTGAGCTCTGAGGCTGGAGCTGGGCAGCAGTTGGGGTGTGTGATGTTGGGGAAGGTACGGGGGGGAGGGGAGGGAAGTAGGGGTTTTGTTGTGTGTATAGTTAAGGGAGTTTGAGCTTATATGAGGAGCTACTGGACCGGGACGCCATCTGTGTCACGTGGGCAGTTGGGAATCACTACATGGGAGGCAGGAAGATACGTACTTGCCATGGGAGACCTTAAGATTGTCACCTGGAATGTCAGGGGACTTAATAGTTATTTAAAAAGGAACAAAGTCATGTTGTACCTCAAAAGACAGAGGATTGACATCGCACTACTGCAAGAAACACACCTGACCCGACACAAGTTGGAACTGGTGGGGAAAAAGTGGAGTGGCACGGTGGTGGGCTCCCCGTACTCTGCCTATGCCAGGGGAGTGCTAATCTGGGTGGCACCGCACGTTCCGCTCAGAGTTACACGGGAGGTGGTGGACACGGAGGGCAGGCTGGTCATGCTCAGAGCCCTGGTAGAGAACAGAGAGGTTTGCATTATTAACACATATGCTCCCAACCAGAATGCTGCTGCATACTTCAGAACCCTATGCACTCGTCTGGGCACGTGTGTGGGGGGAGCGATTATTTGGGGAGGGGACTTTAACTGTGTTCTCGACCCAAGGGCGGACAGGTCCGACGGTAAGATTGATCGGCCCACCCCGGCGGCCAGAGTATTACAGACATTGCTGGGCGACTTTGGGCTGGCGGATATTTGGAGACTGAAACACCCTAATGCCTCGCAGTATTCTCACTACTCTGCCCCACAGCACTTACACACAAGATTGGATTACTTCTTTGCCACGTCAGAGGTGGTGATGGCGACCACTCAAATTGAATATAGAGCGAGGGTCCTGTCGGACCACTCGCCCTTGGTGTTGACCTGGCAGTATGGCCGCCCTCGTGCGCGGATACCTACATGGCGCCTCCGTGCGGAGGCGCTTAGGGACTCGGTCTTCAGGGAGGACATCAGGGAAGCGATTAAGCGGTACTTTGAGGTGAACACGGGCAGTGTAGATTCGGCTGGTACACTTTGGGAGGCATTCAAGGTTGTGTTGCGGGGTGACGCCATTTCCAAGTCAAGGGGCCTGCAGGGTGGGGTCCTGACAGAGCTAGAGAAGGCGGAGAGACAACTGGAGCGCGAATGCAGCAGGGCAGGAGGGGACGCAGATTTAGTACTCGAGCTGCAGCAGCGGTGTTCGGAGCTTTGGGAGAGGCTCTGTAACCTTAACTACAGAAAATATGTTGAGAGGCAGCATGCGGGTGGAGACAAAACTGGCCGCCTACTGGCATGGCTATATAAGAGAGAAACCCCCAGGCCCCCGATCAGGATGATAGCTAGAGAGGACGGGGAGGAGGTAGACACCCAAGAAGGAGTTAATGAAGCCTTCTTTGATTATTATAGAGCACTGTATGAGGACAAAGGGGGAGGAAATCAGGCAGAGATCAGAAACACATTGGAAGACATAGAACTACCCAGGATTAGTGATGAAGAGAGGGAGGAGCTGGACACACCTATTACACTGGATGAACTAGAGGAGGTAGTGAAACGATTGCCCACCTGCAAGACCCCGGGCACAGACGGACTCCCGAGTGAGTTTTCTAAAGTGTATAGGGCAGAGATATTCCCTCCGATGCTAGAGATGTTCAACGAATCTTTCGAGAAGGGTCGGTTACCGGAAACGCTCAGAGAAGCGCTAAAAGTGCCGCTCCCCAAGCCTAACAAACCGAGACAATGCTGTGGCTCGTATAGGCCGCTGTCGATGCTGAACCAGGACAGCAGGATCCTGACGGCGGTCCTGGCCAATAGGCTACGAAGGGTCATCAGTAAACTGATACACCCGGATCAGACAGGCTATGTCCCCAATAGAAATATAACTCATAATCACAGGCGACTCCACCGGGTGATTGAAGAGGGGAACAGAAGTGATGAAGAGATGGTGGTAGTGTCCCTAGATGCAGTTAAGGCATTTGATTCAGTGAGGTGGCCGTGGTTGCTGGCGGCCCTGGAGGGGTACGGGTTTGGGCCTGGCTACGTGGGGTGGGCGAAACTGCTGTACAGCGAACCACTGGCCAGGGTGCGCACGGGATCAGTGATATCCAAGAGGTGGCGACTCAGTAGAGGCACCAGACAGGGATGCCCCTGGTCTCCGATGTTGTACATATTGGCCCTAGAGCCCCTAGCGGTGTACCTCAGACAACAATATGACTTGGTTGGCATCGAGGTGGGAGGAGAGAACCATTTAATATCCCTATATGCTGATGATCTGTTATTGTACCTGAAGTATCCGGAGGAAAACCTCCAGTACATTTTAGAGGTCATGGAAAAGTATGCGGAACTGTCCGGCATAGCGGTTAATCCCGGTAAATCGAGCATGTTTCCACTGGGGAGCTTCGCAGGAGTCCCTCTGGAACGATTGGCGGTGTTGTCCGTGCCCTGGGCAGCTGAGTCTTTCCGCTACCTCGGAATTGATGTATATCATACTGTGAAGGAAGAACACTTGCACAATACCGAGGTGGCTGTGAAGAAAATCCGCGCGACTATGCAGTTTTGGGAGAAACTGCCGCTGGCAATGATGGGCCGGGGGGCGATGCTCAAAATGGTGGTCCTGCCTAGGCTATTGCACTTTTTCAGTAACATACCATACCTGATACCCAGGAAGTTCTTTGTCAAACTTGACAGTGTATGCAGGGACTTCCTGTGGCACGGCATCCGCAACAGGGTGGCCCTATGGAAACTGCAAAATTTCCACGATAGGGGAGGCATCAAGCTGCCAAACTTTGAGGCCTATTATGTGGCCAGCCAATTGCAATACGTGACTAAAAGGCTCTCTGATGAGGAAACTCCTGAGTCAAGGCTGGTTGGGCGGGACTGCGCCCCGTTTTACCTAAAAGAGATCGTCTGGGTCCCTAGATCAGACTTGAATGGACGCCCAAGTATGTTGCTGCTGGGGTGGAGAATTTGGCGCAGAGCGTGCCAATTGATAGAGAGCCCGTGCCCGTGTTCCCCACAGGTGCCACTGGTCGCCTTAACTATGGGGGACAGCCAGTTTAGGAAAATAATCAGGACATACTGGGAATCGGTTGGGCTGGCCACATTGGGAGACATATGGCAGGATGGGGCCATTAGGGAATTTGAAGACCTGGGAGAAGAAACAGGGCTGCACGGGGGCCAATATGTTACGTACCTAAGGTTGGTACAGATCATCCGTAAGACTGGCGGAAGATCCGGACGCACTGATCGGAACGATATATGATATATCAGAGGGCGGACATGAGATCTCTAGATTATATGAGGTGGTGATGACCCGGGTGGGGAAGGACTTGATGGATTTGAGGCTGGACTGGGAAGCGGAGGTGGGGGCGCAGCTGACTGATGGGATGTGGGAACGGGCCATGGGATACCATAAGAAAGTGTCCAGGAATGCTAGATTGCAGCAAATACAGCTATACATTACGCATAGAGCATATATGACCCCAAAGAAAATAGCCAAGTTTGCGAATGCAGGTAGACAAGCATGCCCGAAATGCGATGAGGAAGACGCAGACATGACACATATGTTCTGGTCCTGCCCAGTGATTGAAGACTTTTGGGGGGAAGTGGCACAGAAATTAGCAGATAAGGGGGTCCTGCTACGCATTGACACGGCCTGGGCCTGCCTCCTGGGAGGGTTCCCCAGACCGCGGAAAACCAAACATCTCGGGAAACTGAGAGACCTGGCGTATGTACTTGCTAAGAGAAGGATAGCCATGAGTTGGAAGCAATGCCATGGGCCAAGAATAGAGATATGGTGGCGGGACCTGCAGAAGTGGGCAGAGGCTGAAACAGTGGTATGGCAGGAAGCGTGTAGCAATTGCGGGGAAGAAGATGTGGGTAACCTAGCGGCTTGGAGGATGTTAATTACGGGACTGTTTGGCACGGAAGTGGACCCTGCTGCTTCGGAAGGAAACGACACCCAGCCACACCAAGTTTGCACAGAACTGTAAGGTTGATAAACTCTTGGGGGGGGCGGTTTGAAGTGCAGTAACATGTGATTAACTGATGTTTACGGTTGTATTGTATAATGCTGCAAGTTTGGTTTGTATTGTTTTATTTTGAAAATAAAAAATATTAAAAAAAAAAAAAAAATTATGGACCAGCAAGACTCCCCTCCTGCAACAGAAAACCAACATCACTCTGTTATCTGCACGCCGCACACGCAGCGCATTCCAGCTCCCTTCCACATTCCAGCTGATCACGCTGGAACGCCTCGCGAGGATCAACCAACGTCATCATCATGCCTACGGGCACCGGAGGGGTCGCATCACTGTTGCCACTTCATTGTGGCGACCCCCTCGGAGTCCATGGCACCGGGAAACCTCCATGCTGGCGCCCTCTAACGCTGCAGACATCCAACGCCAGCAATGTCAAAGCCTTGTGGTTATCACAACATCCAGCGCACACCCGCCAAACTCCACGGCGGGCCTCTAGATTCGCCGGACCACCCAGCACCAACCACCAACCAGCACTGGCCTGCGAAAGCTACCTAGCCTTGCCCCCCACTGCTGATACGAACGCTCTGCTGCACCCCCCGCAAAGACAGGCTCAGTGCAGGATTAAATAATGCTGCTCCAATTATAGCCGCTTCTTCTTCACACCCCAACACTGGCTCCGGCCCCTATGCCATCAGGGCAATCCAAATCCTGGCTCCAACTCTCACAGGAGCTGCCTGTCTTCAGCACCACCCGGCCTGCTGAACACTAGCTCCCAGGTCCGGATACCTGGAGTTACACCGCTGGCATCAATGCCCCCGGGACGTGGACATATGGAGGGCGGTGTCCTGACTCAACTCCTGCCCCCTCCACGACAGGATCCCATCCTCGTCACCAGTGGAATAACATGGTTCCGTACACAGACCAACCTGGGCCAGCAGGTAAGTTTACTGCAGGTTTATTACATAAGATAGTCAGCCAAAACACTGGCACGTCCCTTAGCGCCAGCTTACACTCTTCAACTGTCCCCTTGGAACTCAGGTTCAGATAACAACACCAAACACTCCATGCTGACATCACAAGGTGCACTCCACACTGACATCACAATGTTCCATCTCTCTGGAGTCAGTGATGTCACACACAAACCTGACATACATTACAACACATCTCCCTCCTTATATAGCCGAAAACCAAAAAGGACCTTACAACAGCTGCCTTGCACAACTCGGCTAAATGCAGGGTAAGGCTACTCTATACAATTGGGCCAAGTGCAGGATATGGCTGCCTTACACAACTAGGCTAAATGCAGGGCAAGGCTACTCTACACAATTGGGCCAAGTGCAGAATATGGCTGCCTTGCACAATTAGGCTAAATGCAGAATTGGGCCGGATTTTGGCAGAATCGAGTCCCCCTGAAATAGCCTTGTTAGATCTTTCCCAGGCAGATCTCCAGTGGACACAGCAGACTTTAGTAGAATGAGTGCATTGGCCAAGGTCCCCACATCACCCCGATCCTCAATTCAATTGAGGTTCCCACATCTTTCTCCAGGACCTTTGTTTCTACTTTTCAACAACCTCCTATTAGTCCAGGCCTACCTGTGCCAGAAAGTTAATCCAGGGAAAGGACTCGTCCTGGTTTCTTTCTGCATATTTTACCATCGTGCCTAGAAACACTCGTGTACAGGCGCAATATAAATGCCATATTATATCATATCATATAATGTACAGAAAGAACACCTGGTGTAGGAAATCTGCAATTGCATTTAAACATCCCAATGCCTTGTAGCAGTTTCTGGCAGGGAGTTTCTTGGATATGCCTAGTGCTTGAAATGGAAAGACAGAAGTGCAGGTACTTAGAATCCCAGAGTACCTGCTTACTGTTGAGAAGTGCAGATATCTCCTTAAAAGTAATCACTTCATACTAAGAAGTGACAATACTATGTGTGTGACGAATCCAGGGAATTTGCCTCCTCTCCCCAAGGGGTAGCCACCCCCTTTGGGACTAGGGAGATGGGCCAACTAAGCATAACACCCCCTAGGGGACAGTACAGGCAGGCTCTCACTGGGGTGACCTTCCTCCTTAGAAGCCAGGCAATTCCAAGATAGGGATATTTGTTTTCCTCCCTTATCCCCAAAAGATAACAGTTTTGTTGCTAAAATGTGAATTGAATGTTGTACTGACTCACAACTTACAAAAGTAGGTGACTTAGCTTTTGGACCTTTTCAGACAAAGTCTGTGTCTGAAATGAGAAGTCAGAGAACAAACCCTCCACCATAGCCACTGTGACATAAGTTACGATCCACACGGAGGAAAGGAGAGCGATTTGGCCGTGGAGCAGCAAAGGAGAGACCTCCTCCTGGGACGCCGAGAAGCCTGCTGACCAAGAAACCCCATGCTTGCCCGAAGAGGACCGCAACAAAGTTAAAGGTACGCAATGGCTCCAGCAGGTAGGGGAGGCAAAGGCGAAGAAACCCCAGAGCGGGCTGAGATTAAACCAAACCCAGAGTGTTATTTTTTTGGGGGTAAAGACGTCATAACCTAAGGTGGGCTACAAGAAACCATACCCTAAAGTGGGATGCCCGGAAATATACTACAGGCCTGACTGAGAGCGCCCATACCGCAGGGTGGGGCAATGGAAGCCAGACCCCAAAGCAGGCTGGAAACCCTACCGGAAGGTTGGGTGCTCGAAAACGGACCTCAGGGCTAGGTGAGAATGACCATACCCTAACGCGGGGCCATTCCCTGACCCCATGAGGAGAGGTCACACCCGGGAAAGTAGTGATCACAACATCAGATTCATTGCAAGGGGCACACCTGTCATGTACTTCAGATCATGCCCCTTTTGGACCTCCTGGTCCTTGTCTCAACGGGGCTTGCATTCCGTACTACTTCCAACATGGCCGTCAAGAGCTGAAGCCCTTGCTCGCTCCATGCGCTGAACGCAGCGTGGTCTATTTATAGACCATGCCTTCCGCGGCTCAGCGCGTCTCTATACTATTGCAGAGTAGCCCAGACGTGTGTTCGTAGCTTGCGCTATTGTTTCCCTTGTCCCAGTGCTATTACCCATTCCTTTTCCTTTCCCCCTTCCTGGTTCCGAGCTTTTCTAGCCTTTTCCAGTCTCCCGGATTTCTGGACTCCTTGATCCCGGAACTAAACGCAACCTGGAACCAGACGAATCTCGAGCAGCGCTGTTCAAGACCAGGAGCGTTTGCAAGAAGGCAGCGATCGAAGTCACCGGCAAACATCGGACCCAGGTGAGAAGGGGGGAACTCCTTAACAGTTTGAGACGACTCCCAACCGAACCTAAAATGAGATGGAAGCCACCGTGCAGGACTTAATGCTACAAAGGAGGGTGCCCTGTTGGGCGGTATTGTTGACAAGTATGATGGTTCGTCAAAAACACTCCGCAGATTCCTGGAGTCATACCTGGTCCACTTTACCTTCAAGCCCTATTATTTTTCGACTCCTAGGGCTAAGGTGGGTTTCGTCATATCCCACCTTTCCGGCAACACCTTAACTTGGGCAACACCCCTTGTCAACTCCGGCGATGCCCTCCTAGACAACTACGATGGGTTCATACAGACCCTTAAAGGCAGGTTTGACCATCCAGAGCAGGTCTATACTGCCCAAGAACGCTTGCTGGACTTTCAACAAGGCTCCCAAGATATGCTCACTTATGTGACCAGATTTAAACAATTGACCAAGGAAGCAGACTGGTCCCCTGAGGCTAGTTTTACCCTGTTCAGGAGAGGCCTAAACGAAGAGATCAAGGATGAACTGGCCAGGGTGGCCAGACCAAATTCATTCCAAGCACTAATGGACCTGGCCTTGCAAATAGACTTTCGCATCCAGGAAAGAAGGCTGAAAGAAAGAAATCCAAGGGAAACCCACCCAAGACGTCCTTTGAGAGCACAGCCAGATCGGACGCAAACCCAAGTCCAGCCCCCGAACCTGAATACATGCATGGACCCATATCGCCTCAAGAAAGATTGAGAAGGATCCATATGGGTTTGTGTATGTATTGTGCATCAGACAAACATTTAGTCAGGGAATGTCCTCTGGCACCTCCTCGGCGTTCGGAAAACGCCAGCTTCCGATCTTAAATGGAGCAGAGATTCGGGAGAGAGATGTTTGCTCCACATCAATTCCATCCTTGAACTCTCCTGGAAAAACAGTTTGGTGATACTACAGGCTTTCCTGTCGCCCTCCAAAAGACTAGACCTATCCCATTCTGGCCTTGGTGGGCTGCCATCTTCATTGATCAAGACTGGGTGGTTAGTCACCATATTCCGTACGAGACCCAAAACACCATGCAGCCGGTGGAAGCAATAGACGGAAGACCACTCTCTTCAGGGCCCATAAGCCTGCAGACTAAAGAGATCCAACTTTCCATAAACCATCATCAAGAGCAGATCACATTCGACATCATTAAGTCAGCCCATTACCCCATGGTTTTGGGAATGCCCTGGTTACAAAAGCACAATCCGTATATCAATTGGACAGCAGGATCATTATTCCTGGGCTCAGAGTTCTGTATGTCCCACTGTCTGTCCCTGGATCCCTCCTCTGTAACTCCTAAGGAACCACCAAGAGACCAAGAAACACCATTCATGGTTTCCAATATCATACAAGTTCCAGAGGCCTTTCAGGGATATGCTGATGTATTCTCTACTGCCATAGTCCAGGCCTTACCCCCTCACAGGCCCGAAGACTGTGCCATAGATACTGATCCCTCAGCTGTAATTCCTTTTGGGCAGAATGTTCATTCTTTCCGAACCCGAGAAAAAGGCCCTTTGGCAATACCTAGACACTAATCTTGAAAATGGTACCATAAGACCCTCGAAATCTCCAGCGGGTGCTTCATTGTTCTTCGTTCCCAAGAAGGATACCAAGAAACTCAGACCTTGTCTCGACTATAGAGGCTTAAATCAATGCACTCTCAAGGATCGGTACCCACTGCCTCTGATCTCAGATATCCTGGAAGCTGTGAGAGGAGCCGTAATATTCACCAAATTGGATCTCAGGGGTGCCTACCATTTGATCCGTATCCGGGAAGGAGACGAGTGGAAGACCGCCTTTAGAACACCCTTTGGCCACTACGAGGACCTGGTCATGCCCTTTGGACTAGCCAATGCCCCAGCAGTTTTCCAACCTTTTATGGATAGGGTGTTCTCTGATATGTTGTTTCTCTTTGTCATTGTCTATCTGGACGACATATTGATTTTTTCCAAGGACCCTCAGAAGCATGAAGGACATGTCAAGGCAGTTCTACAAAGACTCCGGGAACATCACCTTTTAGCCATGCCTGAAAAATGTTTGTTTCGCGTTACCTCTGTGCACTATCTGGGATTTATCCTTAGTCCAGAGGGGATTGGCATGGACCCTTCAAAAGTAAAGGCCATTCTCGCCTGGCCTACTCCCACGTCCGTGAAACAAATCCAATCCTTCCTAGGACTAGCCAATTTCTACCGGAAGTTCATAGACACCTTTACCGAGATTGTACAACCCATAGTGGCTCTGCTAAAGAAGGACACCCCATTCGTCTGGTCAACTTTACAAGAAACTGCATTCCAGCGTTTAAAGACTGAATTCACACAAGCTCCCATATTGGCTCAACCCGATACAAGTCGACCCTTTTTAGTGGAAACGGATGCCTCTAATTACGCCATAGGAGCAGTGATGAAGCAGAAGATGGAGGACGATTTTGAACACCCCGTTGCTTATCTGTCAAGAACCTTAACTCCTAGTGAAACGCACTACTCCGTCCTGGAAAAGGAACTCTTAGCCATTCGCCAAGCTTTCACTGAATGGCGACACCTACTTCTAGGAGCCAGACATCCTGTCCAGGTCCGTACTGATCACCGAAACCTACAGATTCTACAGTCACTGGCGTGCAGGAACAGTCGTCAGGCACGTTGGGCCTACTTTTTTGCCCAGTATCAGTTCCACATTACACATGTCCCTGGATCACAGAACCTGATCGCTGACGCCTTGTCTCGCTGTCCTGACTACGTGGCCACTGAAGATAAAGCATTTCCTAAAATGTTCTCTCCCACAATATTCGTAGCCCAAGCAGGTAATCTCCTGGAAGAAGTCCGATCGCAAACCCAATCCTCGGAATTATGGAAGGACATTTCAACACGAAATCTCTGGAAATTAAGAGCCAAGAAAGGCTACTTATTCAAGGACAACACACTATTCATTCCTACACGGAAGCTACAGCAAAAGATAATAAACCTTTGTCATGACACACTCCATTCCGGGCACCGCGGTATCAACAACACCCTCCGTCTTATACAGAGACAGTTCTGGTGGCCTAAAATGAAGTCTGACGTGCAGCAATACATCCAGACTTGTATAACCTGTGCCCAAAATAAACATGATAACAAGAGACCGGCGGGTCTTCTTCTGCAGCCCACTCTACCTTCTATACCATTGGAAATCATCGCTACAGACTTCATAGTGGGGTTACCACCTTCCCGAGGATATACTACCATCATGGTCACCATAGATTTGTTTACCCGTATGGCCCATTTTACGCCACTGATGAAACTACCCTCCTCTTCAGAACTAGCTGGAATATTTCTGGAACACATATTCCGACCACGTGGGCTTCCTTCCAAGATCATATCTGACCGGGGTCCCCAATACATTTCACAATTCTGGATATCACCCCCAAGCCAACGGAGCCGCAGAACGTGCAAATCAGACCCTGGAACAATATCTCCGATGTTTCGCTACCAAGGTCCAGGATGACTGGTCTCTCCTGATACCCGTTGCGGAATTCGCTTACAACAACTCCGAACACTCAGCGTTACAGACCAGCCCCTTTTATTGTAGTCAGGGGTTCCATCCATTGGTCTTACCTTCAGTTCTTCCTGACCCTACACTAGTACCTACTGTTGACTCCTGGATCGAAACTCTTATCAACATTCACCGGGAGGGTAAAGAACACTTAGAGAAAGCCAGATTACAGACCAAGAGGTATGCAGATTCCAAGAGAAGACCAGTTCCGTCCTATATGGTCGGTGACTGAGTGTGATTGTCATCAAAACTACTCCCCCGACACTTACGACCAAACAAGCTGGCTCCCCGCTACTGTGGTCCATTTCCCATCAAGGAGATTATCAATCCTGTCTCATATCGAATCAAGCTACCTGACCCCTGGAAAATAATTCATCCAGTCTTTCACACATCCCTATTGAAACCCTACGTCCAGTCCTCTCGAAATCCCAGTAGACCACCTCCTCTACTGCTTGACAACCAACTGGAATATGAGGTGTCCCAGATTTGTGACTCCAGGTATAAGTGGGGCCATCTTCAATATCTAGTGGAGTGGAAAGGATATCCTCCTAGCGAAAGGACCTGGGAACCTATTTCAAATATCAAGGCTCCTCGGTTGCTCAGAAGATTTCACCTAATACAAGGTGAGAAGGGGGGAACTCCTTGACAACACCAATATTTAATGGAAAATATGTATCAGCTTTATTGAATGCATTGTTACTTTCTGCAGCTGTAGCTATCGGAAAATACAAGGGACATGATCCCTCAGAGCCATTCACAGCCCTAGGATGTACATTAGCAGATGGTGCAGCTCCCTCAGTGGCCTTAAACAGGCCCCTGGCTCCTAGTTCATTTCTTGTTTGTGTTGCAGTTCCACAGTCACCCATTGCTTTCCTTTCCAGTCTGACAATCCTCCAAGATCAAGCCCCTGAAGCTGAAAAGGTGACCTGGATGTCTTTGTAAGTTAGGAGTTGACTTCCTGTGGGGTTTCTTAGATGGCTGCCTGGTGGCACCCACGTTACTCCTCCCCTACCTGCTCTGTGAAGCTCTCGGGTTAGCCCATTCGGGTAAAAATGCTATGATCACTTCATTGCATTGAGATTGAATGGCTCCTGGTTTGGACTCTATGGCTCAGAGCTATTGTGAAAATTGTGTCATAATTCTAACATACAATGTTAGAAGAGCAGTGCCCACGAGGATGTCTGCATGTCCTGTACTGGAAGGTCCATTTTTGCATGTACAAACCTGTCTGCATGAACTATGTTTATTGTTTGGTCCTTGTCAATGTATTTTCTGGTTGGGTGCAGGCAAATACAGGTAGAAATGCAGACGCTGTCACAGTGGATAAAAAGTTGTGAGCATAGCGCATACCTAGGTTTGGATTGCCCCTCGGTATAGACAGCAACCAATGTACCCCTTTTACTGGTCAAGTTATTAGAGTGGAGGGCAAGGCATTAGGAATAACACAACCAGTCCATTGTGCATATCACCTGCACTCTAGCGCGCATGCAGAATACAGGAATGGTGACCTTAAATTGAGGCTGTCTAAAGTGTGTAAAGGGGCAGGGTTGAAATGGCACCAAGCTTTTCCCCTGGTTCTGTTTGTCATGAGAAATAACCTGCAGCACAAACACAAATTGTCTACTCATGGAATCTTTACTGAGAATGGAAACTGCATGCTCAGCAGTTCCCCACATTCAAATCCTGCCATTAGAGGATGATACACAGATCCAATATTGTTGACGGTCCCTCTGCACATCCCTGGGTTCACAGTGAAAACACTTACTTGCATCCCTCCTGGCAGTATGTCTGCATTTTCAATCACACAGACTGATGGGTCCTCCACATTCCCTATCGCACTCATCCCCTTTCAGCAGGGGGATGCATGTTTGGATATCAAGTTGGTTACTCAGTTCCAAGGCCCAGGTCCCTGTAGGGATATCCACGTCCATTTGGGCTTTACCAGTCCTCTGAATGTTCCCACTCACAGATCAACTACGCACTAAGCCAGCAGCACTCCACCTTTCCTCCCCAGCAATTGGTCTTATATGCTACACCAACCTAGGTCGTCTGTTCATGTGAAATAGCAAATGTCATTATTATCTGTCCATCAAGTCCTATGTAGTGATTAAAAATGTTACATTTCCCTTCGCTCATACGTTTCATTTTTCCAGTCTGGGTATGCTACATATTCGGGAACGTATTTCATCTGTGGGGACAATGCTTTCCCCTGGTTACCCATTAATTGGGGAGGGAGTTGTTACATGGGGTATATTCTGCCCACAGTGTGTCATACTGCTACTTTTCCCACTTAGTCCCATCTCAGGAGAAGCACCGCCTGAGAAAACATTGTTGCAGGGGTGGGATACCTTATATCAGCCCTTGGGATTAAGATAAATAGAGATCGCCTGACACAACTGTCACAGTTAGTGGAGGATAATGCAAATACTACTGCATCATTCTCAACTCTATTCTCCCGAGAACAAGTAGCCATCCGAAACATGGTGCTTGAGAATCGTATGGCTCTAGATATCATTCTGGCATCACAAGGAGGCATCTGCACAGTTGTGAAGCGCAAGTGCTGTACTTTAATACCAAGTTACTCATGCAATATTACTGACATCATCACCCACATTCCTCACTCTGTATGCCTCCTCCATACAAGTCTGCAGACTTCCTGAATCTTTGGGTCTTGGATTGAAGGTCTTTTGGCACCCCTGGGTGCATCTATTTGTCAGATTCTACTCATAGTACTGGTCATAAGTGTACACCTGTCTTGCCTGTCAATGGTTTGTAAGTGTCTCTATTATTGCTTATGTAACACTTTTCTGAAGTCTCTCAAACTGCCCAAGTGCTTTATTGTCATGCTAATGAACAAATCATGTTTTATTCTATGCTAGGATGTGGTGTTTGTGCAGAGGAGCAGTTTCATAACTCTGCAGGAAATCCCGCCCCCCTACCTCCTATATGTTGGAAGCCTGAGATTGTGCCATGTTTGACACCAGCAGTTGTGCCAATACTGCAGCAGATATTTGAAAGAAGGTATCCACTGAGAAAACCCTATCAAATGTATCCCGGAAGAGACAACAATCTGAGGGAGGAACCCCCTGAAGGAATAAGAAAAGGAGCGAAGAGTGAAGCTAGTGACATCACAAGAGTCATGTGTGATGCCCGAGAACACTGGCTGGAGAGAATGCACAGATCTTACAGAAAGTGATGACGAAGTTAAGAATCAAGTAAACTTTCATGTGCGAAAAGAAGATTTCACGTGTGCGAAGTGCTGCAGAAAATAGACTGTTCAATAATTGTACAAATGCTGAAACACAAGTAGACCAAGTCATCATAGAAGCTGGCTATAAGTAGTGATTGGACTCTAGGCAAAGCCGCCATTTTATAGGAGCTGGACATCGGTGTCTTGAATTTAGTAAGCGCTGACCCATGGAGAGGATCGGCCGAGAATTGTGTCGCAGCAAGAATAAGCTGAGATCATGGAAGCGCCTGGTGAAGGCTGTCTAGCCTGGTATCAAAACTGAAGCAGCCAAGGTTGCTTACCTATTCTTGAAAGCAGTGAATGTGCGAAGGATGAATCATCCCTTGTTAAGGTGCAAAGAAAGAACACCAAGAGTGCCACGTTTTATTCATTTAAGACATTTAAATGTTGCAAAATTGACCATTTCGTGGTCTCCTTTCACATGAGGCGAAGATGGATATAGAGTTGAGCTTGGAGACTTAGAACAGCGATAGTGAGAGTGTGCACTCCCAAATATTCCCAGAGACAAGGATACTTTGCAAGACCAAGTGCAAAGACAATCTTGATGGCAGAAGGCATGGGTGATGAGAGATGTTGCGCTAATTGAGTGGGGAGGTAAAGTCAAGTCCATCTCCTGGCACCTGGGTCTGAGTTTATGTGCTGCTAAGTGAACCAAATGTTCCGGACATGGCACGAGCATGCCAACCAATTATAGAGGGCCATATAACGAAGGGCCTTATAGTGTGAAGACCAATGATAAACTGTGTACTTAATAGTGTTAAAGATTACATGTTTTTAGAGGTAGGCATAAATTGTCCACCTGACGGTGGGCAGCCAATCACAATCCTAGTCCTTATGTAATCTATAGTTAGATGTTCCCCTTAAGCCTATCAGAGCCTTTGGTAGGTTTTCTATTATTTGCTACGTAGTATGATGTCACTTCTAATGCATTTTTTACATATAAGGATGTTTTTATGAGAAAATCGTTCAGAGCTGAGCGAACGTCCATTGATGTCCGTTGTAAACTCTCTGTTTTAGATAATTGTTAATAAAACAGCAACTTTGCCATCTTCCTGAGTTGGTTAAATTATTTGTACTCAGAATGACTCTGCGATCCCATCCATTGCATGCACGTTACTAAAGGGCCATGTGCTCACGTGGTAGCGGTGCAGATGGTTGAAAAAGTTCCAAACTAGCTTGTTTCCTGTATTTCGGACGATCGGGCCTCCTCTTTCATTAGCCGGAAGATTGCAGGGTTTCCTGTGAAGAGCGGCCGATAGAAATCAACTTGCAGGAAGAACCAACACGGTGGGCAGGCCCCCCTTCGACGAAATCCCTGCCCGGTTTTTACAGGCGCTCTGCTGATGTAAAACAAAGTGGTCGGATTGATGGAGGAGTCAATACCCAGGGACTAAAGTCGATTAATGAATGATGAGTAGACTAAGGGCAATGGTAAATAAAGGGGATGGAATTGTGATAATTCTTTGAGTGACAGGAAATATTGTGAAGAGAAAAGGTCTAGGAGTCCTGATTCAAGGGAGTTTCAGAAGGAAACGTCTCAAATCCCTACAGGGGTAGAGCAGAAACATAAAAATCGTAATCAGGATCACGTAAAGTGACGTCTCAAAACCTGTATATGGTATAAAATAAAGGCAAGAGAGATAAGGTGATCACAGGGTTTATAAATGTGTAATGTCAACTAGTCTGAATGTTGTTTGTTGATTAAAAATATCGAAGAGCGATAGAAGTTGTGAAAAAATTGAAAAAGCTGAGGAGCAACAGTGATTGAGGCTTAGCGTAGTGATTGGCGCCAATCAAGAATATAGATAGAGCCAAGTAAAGAAATAGATATATCGAATGAGAAAATAGGTAAACAGTTGAAATTAGATGCTTGAGCAGTGATTGATGGTACATGATCATATTTGTTGTTTTAAAACATTGAAAAGTGGTGATTTAAGCAAAAGTATAAAGGTTATTTAACAGTCTGTCAAGTATTGATAGTCAAGTGAGATTTGTCATTATGGGAGACACTCCTCTTGTGCACTTATGCAAAACATTACCAAACCACATGCCCAAGCTCAAACAGTATAGTGCAGAATGGGTAAAAGACACAGCAGATAATATGTTCATGACATGGCCACAAGGGGGATCATTGTCAAAGGCAGTATTGCGAGATTTGGGGTTGTTTGACCAAGGTGGAAATGTTTGAAGGAGAAACGACCGAAGATTATTTGTTTGAAATAATCTTCAGTCTTTTCTCCCCCGAACATTCCTGATGTGGCCAAAGCCCTACCCACACATCCACCCCTACCCACACCCCCAACATCCCCCACCACGCCCCCATACCCCTAATTACCTTCAATTCCATCTCGCTAGTCCCTGCGGCGCCGGTTCCCTTTCACTTCCATAATCGGGAACCGCCGCCGCAGGGTCATTTCCTTTTATTTATTTTTTTTGTCTTTGGGTCAGCTGCGGGGTTGTCCCCCACAACCCCCGCTCACTATACTGTAAAGTATAGTGAGCGGCAGTTGCAGCGGACACCCTTGCAGCTACTCCAGCCTTTTCTTTTTTTTTCATCAGGGCAGCTGCAGGGGTGTTCCCCGCAACCCCCACTCACTATACTGTATATAGTGTTGCCGGGGACAAGCCCGCAGCCCCAGCAGCCTTTTTATTTTATTTTTTTTGACTGTGGGACAGCTGCGGGGGACACCCACGCAACCCCCACTCACAGTATACTAAGCAGGGATTGGGATCACCCCCCGCATCACCCACAGCCCTAAGCAAAATCCAAATGACTTACCCAACCAAAAGTCCAAAAGAAGGTTGAATATTTGGTGGTACTTTCTTTTAGACTTTTGGTTGGTTAGGTCATTTGGATTTGGTCATTGTGGCCGAAACCTATTGCAACACATGACCACTTACTTGCACGCTGCTTACAAGGGGAAGAAATTAGAGAAAAGAGTAGAGCATTTTTGAGCTCTGGAAGATGTACCAAGAAGAAAGAGAAGATCTTCCATCTGAAGCATGGATGCTTAGTCAGCGCAAGGAGGAAGGTTTTGAGCCCTGAGCTCCCCTTACCTCACCCGAAGCAAAAGGTACTAGTACCGAAGAAATAGAATTATATCCTTTAAAGGAGTTGAAAGTGGTAACAGGATATAGTAATCCGATACACGAACCCCCCGTCTACAGTAGTGACGATAACCCAGAGAAGAATAAGAGAAAATAAGAGATCTATAAGATCATACAAGACAAAGAAGAAAGAAGTGAGAGGTCAAATCTGTCAATAGAAATAAAAAGGGAGATTAAGAGATGGAAAGGAGGAAAGGATAAAGCTGTCAAGATAATGCTAGTGCAGAATGAATGGACGGGAGGACAGATATTACTCAAAATAGATGGGAAAAGTATCGAGGAAGTGAGGCACAGAGAAGATAAGGATGAGCAAGAAAGAAAAGACAAGGAACTAGAGGAAAGATTGTAAGAGGATGAGCAGAAAAGGAAAAGCAGGGAACAACAAGAAAAGATGTATCAAGAGGGGCAAGAGAAAAAGAAGAACAAGCAGAAGAACAAAGAAAGTATAACAATAGACAGAGAGCGATAGTATAGGGATAGAAGGGACAGGAAGACAGAAGTGGAGGAAGCGCAAAGACTAAGGGACAAGAGATTACAGAGATGAAGGGAAAAGAGGGGAAGGAATAAAGAGAGGATAAGAACAACGGTAAGAGGAAGAAAAAATTAGACAGGATGCGAGAAAGCAAAAAGAAATAGACAAAGAACTGGAACAAAAAAGGAGACAACGAGGTCTTGATACCAGTCTCACTCGTAAGGAACCAAGAGGGCCAAGCCCAGAAATACGATGGGATAGAAAAGAAGAGTTCCTTCCGTTAAATGAAGCAACACCAGGGGCATCTAGAGTTATATTGGAAGAAGAAAGATAGGATATGGCAGGCATTGGAGAAAGGGTCGACAAGGTCTATCAATATTTAAAGGAAGGTAGCAAATATGGGATTCAAAGGAAGGGTGATCAATCCCTAGCTTTTCAATTACGAAGCGAAGAAGAAAATCCGTTCAGTCATGGACGTAGAGCATTGTCTTTAAGTAAACTGAAGCTGGATAAGGGTCAAGGGGATGATAGTCACACTAGTTGGGGAATACACATGTCAGACGAGGAAAGAGAGTCCAGTCTTGGTGTAGAAGGAGGGAGCGCGTGTGCCCCTGAAGGAAGTCTGCATATGGATAAAGAAGTAAGATGGCCGGATCTGGAACAGCCTAAAGATAGGATACCCAATCCCATAGCATATCCGGAGAGTCACCGAGGACGAATGAACAGCGATAAGGGAGAGTCTCCGTCATATGTGAGCATTATAAGGTCATCACCCATGAGGAGACAGACAGGGACGATCGTCCCTGTCATGGATAGACCAATGATGGGATCTGACTATGGGATGGTTACACTCAGTTTCCCTTATTGGAAAAAGAGGGAGCAAGACCACAGTATATCCCATGGTCACAGATGGACAAGAATCATTTCAGGTGCAAGCTCCCAAGTTTGACTTCGGATGCTGGGAAATGGATACATGAATTAGAAAAAATGACAGAAGGAAACACTTTGGCCATAGGGGACATAAAAGGTCTCCTGGCAGCTATTCTTGGGGAGAGGGCTGATGACATGTGGAGAAGAGCAGGATATTCAACTGTGACAGCACAGAATAGAGCGCATGATATAGCACCAGATGTTTGGAGGGCACTCAGGGTACAGTACCCCGATACATCAGATATGGGTGCAATTATGACACGAAAGATGAAGAAAGATGAAGACCCTATTGCTTACATTCAGGATATTCAGGAGAAATGGCAGCTTGAAACTTCTGAGCCATGGGAAAAGACACTGGCATTATTTTACCACATTTTATGCCAGGGGTTGCCTGAGTCAGTACAGAGGCAGATGAAAACACAAATGGGGATGGAAGCGAAGAAATGGGCTGAGATACAGCTGACGATAGTACATCATTTTCAGTTATTAGAAGAGAAAATAAGAAGAACGATGAGAATAGGAAAATCAAGGAAGCCAAGTTAGTTCAGAAAAAATTGTCAACATTTGACATAGAAGGGGCAGTATTGACAAGCTCAGAAGGATTGGGAATGCAGGAAGCAATGGGTGCATCACAGGTGAATAATCTGTGCCCGATGGATCAAGGTGAATATGGGTTTGTGCCAAGAGGCAGAGGTACAGGCTACAGAGGAAGAGGAGGTGGATTTCAGAATAATCAAGGTGGGTTTCAAGGTATGCAGAATGGGAACCCGAGTACTCAAGGAGGATATAACTAAGGAGGGTTTGTCAGATGAACATCCCCAGTATGTTGTACATTTGGGATGACAGGACATATTGCACGCATATGTGGAAGCCAATGGACAAACAAAATTGTCAATTTTCAAGAAGGGGGACAGTTAACCCTCCAACATATAGCACACAGACTAGAGAGGGCTTTGCCCAGGATCACATATTTGATCAGACACAATTGCTGTGATTACAGCAGGTACAGCAACAAGAATGAGTGCAAATGAATTCACCACAAAGGCAGTTGAAACAAGCCCCCATGCAGACACAGCAGTATGCAAACACAGGACAAGTACTGACACCCAGAATAGGAAGTGTCACTGTGGTAGGAGGAAATCCTTTCACATGGACATGGATGAGCCTGTACCCAGAATAGGACAGCTCACAGGGTGACTTGATGTGTTCAATACTATCTGTGACACCAGACCCCCAAGAGGAAACAAGGGTCGAAGTGACAATAGGAGGCAAATCCTTTTCTTTTCTTGTAGACACTGGTGTGACTCGTTCATGGATACAAGAGAGTAAATATCCGATGTCAGGAATTGCCATGAATGCTCAAGGGTTCCCTAGAGCAATGAGTTGAGATCCTTTTTACCAATGAATTGCCAGTGTCTATAGGAGAATGTGACATGTCTGTTCCTTTGTTATATTCACGACAGACACCAGTTAACATTTTGGGAAGAGATTTAATGGCAAAAGTAAACATGACAATTTAATTTACTGATCAAGGAATAGTGTGCTCCTCTCCAGGAATACACTATTTAAATGTGGGAGAATTTATACTGGTTTTCACAGGGCAAGTGACTGTGCGAGGCGTTCCAGTAGATCCAGAGATTTTTCTATATGGAGTGAGCATTTTACTGACACGGCTACCTGGATTAGTGGGAAAAATAGTAAGGATACCTGATGAGTTTTTGTTCAGACCGCAAATACCTATGAACAAAGAGGGGGGACAGACTATTCCTATAGAATTAGAAGCAGCCATAGTACCTGTCACGGCTCGCTCCCTTTGCTCCCGTTCCCGTCACTTGGGGGCATGTTTTGGGGTTTTTTCCCTACTGGACATTTCCCCCGAACCTTATGCTACAGTGCTGTGAAGAATTGGGAGCGCTAAAACCTTATTTTCCAAGTTACTTCCCTTCCCGATCCATTCCAGGTTTTTGGCAGCCAGCATGCTACGTTAATCTAATGACTATGCTTCCCAGAATGCCTGGCTCACTGCCTCACCTCCTCCCTTGCAGGACAAGGTTGGGTGGAGGATAGGCAACACCTGTGGCTGCAGGTGCAGCAGGCGGCACACCTGAGGGGTGTGCTCGTTAAGGAGCTTTAAAAGCCTCAGTTTACTTCAGTCCAACGCTGGTCATTGTTGCAGTGTTCCTGTTGTGACTGGTCCCTTGTTCCTGGTTCCTAGCTTTTGTGCCTGTTTCCTAGTTCCTGTTTCTTGTTCCTCTGCCCTGGATTTCCGATTTATGTGCTTAATTGATTTCTGCTTTCTGGATTTCCCCTTCTGTCTTCCTCTGTCTGCAGGAAGCCTTTCTCTGTGCTTTACCCTTTGTTGCTGCCCAATCTGCCTGTGTTCTCTGTTTCTTTGAAGCTGTCCTTTGCTACTGAAAAACTTGATGCATTAGTCTTTCCCTTTATAGATTTAGCTTCCTGCCTTTTCTCCTTGGATGGATGGGAAAGGTTTCCTTTTGTGATATCATTTTCCCTGCTCCTGATCCTTACTTTCTATTGGGATCCATTCCATGTTTTCCATTGCACTTCTGCATTTATTTCCCATTGATTATTAGGTGTGGGGTGCTGTTGCTACTAGTCCCTGTATGAATGCCTTTTTGTTTTCCTCACTATTCTATAATCACTATTCCTACTTGCCCCTTGACTAGGGTCTTATGTATTTTAGTTTCCTCCACCCATTGCTGTTATAGCCTTCAGGGTCTGTGTTTGATCAACTGGGTTTGTGGGTTTACTGACATTCAAGTGGTCTTTCCGGTCCTCGTGAGTACCGATTCTAAGTTCCTTATTCAGTATCATCCAGAGTGTCAGCTCACAGATCCTGTCCTTGCTTGCCCTCTACGTGGGCTTAGCGCTGTCAGTATCTGTAATAGCATAGTGGGTAAGGAGTTTGCCGACTTTCCTTTCAGCCATAAGGAGGTACTAAGTGCTTACCCCACATCCCTTTTCATATATTGGTATTATTGTTTCACTCTATTTGCACTCCTGGGTTTTAGTATACACAAGTCTTGGGTATTGTATGCACGTTGTTAGATTCAAAGTTGTTCACTGTGTGATTCTGTGCACATGTCCCTTGCCATATTCATTGCCTTCTTCCTTTCTTAACAGAATGACCAGCCATTATTCCCGTTTGAATATGGCCAGTTTAAGAAAGAAAGGCAGCAAGGCCACTAACAAGTTTGTACAGAAAACTTCCCTTAAGTTTACCTGTGACAATCAAATCACTGATCCTGACTTAAATGAACTCCTTGTTACAAATGGGTATTTACGTGCAAAGTATTTTTCCCACAGGATGGCCCATCGTACATTGCCTGATCCTAGTTCTGTCTTTAATTTTGATCCAGATTCTATGTCCGCACAAGCCTTAGCAGCGGAAAACAACACACTGCTAGATTTACTACACACGAGTACGTCTGTTGTTGAACCCCATGATTCCGGTTGTGCTTTACCTCAGATTGAACAGTTTCATGATTCAAACATAAAGAATGGAGGGGTTCATTGCATATCTTCTGTTTTCAGCCCTCAGTCTACTGCTTACTCCTCTGCACAAGTACTTACTGTAGTCCCTAATGCCAAGAGGTCTGATGTCAGTAGTCTGCTTAAGGAAAACACAGACCAAGTCGGTAAGAGAGAGTATAGATCACAAAACCTGCAAGCAGTAAATGACAATGTACACTCAGTGCACATCCGGATGGCTAGGGCAGGATCCAGCCCTGATGCCACCATGCCTTCCCCTGTGCCTACTGATAGGGATGTACAGTTAAGGCGGGGCATGCTAAAAGCTGAACTTGAGGAGTTAAAACAAGAGTACATTACTTTACAAGAGGAGAATAAAACCTTACGGTCTTTTCTGAATACACCTCAAACTTTATCCGTTGATGAAGTGAATACTGTTCAGTCCCTGAGTGCGGAGGTTTTTGCAGGTCATGATACTTGTCAATATGAAAAATCTATTGGGAGTGAAAGTCCTCTTTCTAGCACAGCACTTATTCAGGGCACAGGTTCTGACAATTGTTCTACCGTTTGTCAGGAATTGCCGTTAGCTGAAGATTTACAAGCCACTCCTTTACCTAAGAATTCCTGTGTAGCAGTCTGCCATAATTCTGAGCTTGAACACATACATGCTTCTGATTCCCAAACACAATCCACAATGGGGGCATACACAGAATCAGTCACTACTGTAGGCTTAGGTTCTGCCCTTGATCTAGCTGCTGAGACTGAAGTAGACATTCAAGCTGATGTGGAAAACGATGCTACCTCTGTGTTCGCTCCTCCTTCTGCCAATTTTTGTCACAACGAACAGTCAAAGACAGTACAGAATTCATGTTTTGATGGACTCATTCCACAGTATACTGAACCAAAGACCCGGCAGGCAATTTCTGAACTGTTGATTGTTAATATGCCACTTTCAGAAGCTAAGACAGAGGAATGGACATTTGACGAAATCCTGATTAACAGAGACTTTACTATGGTGATTCCTCTGGTTGATTTTGACTTCTACAAAGGAAGAGACTCAGTGTCATCCACTAAGGAGAGGGACGGCAGGGGTACAGCTCAGTCTTTGGTTACTGGTGCCAAGGAGTCAGCCGCCCTAAAGGTGCTTTCCATTCCTGAGCCACAAATGTGCCTGTCGACTTCTGGGACTTCAGTCTGTCCTCCTACAACTATTGACTCTTCGATTATCCAGTCCACGGCTCTGCAGTCATCGTTGTCAAACATGTCTTCAATCAATGAACAATTGCTATGTCTGCCAGTCACTCAAGAGCCTTCACCATGTACGTGGTCAGAGCCAAAGACCTTGACAAGTTTGTCTTCAGCTAATGAGACAGCTCCAGCTTGCATGCCCTCAGCTTCTGAATTTCCTCTGGCATGCCTGTTTTCAGCTACAGTGACTCATCCAGCGGATTATCCTTCAGCCATGGAGCCTCCGGTAGCACATCCTGAGTGCCTGTCTTCGGTCCCAGAGCCTACTGCTAGTTTGGCTTCAGTTCATGAGAGACCTGTATCCTGCTCAGCCTCGCTGCCAATATCGGAGGTGCACCTGTCTACTCTGTCTGATCATGTTGCATATTCGTCTACTACAGAGTTACCTCCTGAATCCCAACCATTTATTACGGATGAACGTCCAACCTGCCCTTCTTATGCTTCAGGAGGATCACCAGAAGGCCTGTCTTTTACACAAGATGATTCTCCCAACTGCTTGACTGTAGAATCAGCACCTCCTGAATATGCAACATCTGAGTCTGAGACTTCTGCCAGCTCTCTCTTCAGAAACATCAAGCTGGATCACGACTCGGGAGGGCCTTACATGCAAGGCCGTTGGACTTGCCTGGAGTGTTACGAGAGGGAGACGGATACCATCCGCCATGGCCCAGACACCGAACAAGTAGCCGACCAGGATAATGGGCTGGACGGTACACATTTGGGGGCCGGTTTGGATCAGCCGCTTGACAGCCTTTTTGTTGCCGGATCCCACATGAGCCTGAGGGAGGGGACGGGCACGGCCCCCCAACTGCTGCACCACCCGGGTGCTAGTAGCCAAAGGAAGGGTATGACTGCTGCAGTTCAAGATGTGCCTGTTATTGCTCCTGCTGCGAGTGTGCCTGATGTACCAAGTACTGCGCCTATCACTCCTATCGGTATGCCAAACGTCCCTGCGGTTTTATCCCACGTGCAACAAGGTGGCTACATGACTGACACCAGGAGTGCCAGCCTCGTACAACCCATTGGACTTCCAGGCCCCCAAGGCGTGGAACAGATGCAGTCAAACCTTGGTCACCCTCAACCACAGGCCTTTAACCAGATGGATGATGGGAGAAGATCCGAACTTCTACCTCAGCCACCACCTTCTTTTTCTGAACATGAACATTTCCTGAAACCTGCTATTTTCTGACCTCCTGTGTGTCCGCTCTCAGCAGGGAGGCTACCAGAGCATCTACCATTGTCTAAAGCATGTTGCACCAACCTGCCTCCCTCCTCAATGATGTATGAGTGTTCCCGCCCAGAGACTGAGCTTCCTGGACCTTCCAACTCTGCTTCGGGTCCTGCAAGTTCGTCATGCCTTTCTTCGACCCATGAGTCTCTTCCTCACCGGAAACCTGCCTATGGCTCTTCCAGACTGCGGCCTGATTCTATTAATTCTAGTCCCTCTGCTTTTGCCCGCGGGTCATCGTTTCCGTCAGTGCCACCTCCGAAGACAAAGCGCTCCTGTCATGGAAGGAAGATGTTTTGTGCAGGTGACGGCCGACTGGAGTCGGCCGTGGGAGGGGGTATAGTGTCACGGCTCGCTCCCTTCGCTCCCGTTCCCGTCACTTGGGGGCATGTTTTGGGGTTTTTTCCCTACTGGACATTTCCCCCGAACCTTATGCTACAGTGCTGTGAAGAATTGGGAGCGCTAAAACCTTATTTTCCAAGTTACTTCCCTTCCCGATCCATTCCAGGTTTTTGGCAGCCAGCATGCTACATTAATCTAATGACTATGCTTCCCAGAATGCCTGGCTTACTGCCTCACCTCCTCCCTTGCAGGACAAGGTTGGGTGGAGGATAGGCAACACCTGTGGCTGCAGGTGCAGCAGGCGGCACACCTGAGGGGTGTGCTCGTTAAGGAGCTTTAAAAGCCTCAGTTTACTTCAGTCCAGCGCTAGTCATTGTTGCAGTGTTCCTGTTGTGACTGGTCCCTTGTTCCTGGTTCCTAGCTTTTGTGCCTGTTTCCTAGTTCCTGTTTCTTGTTCCTCTGCCCTGGATTTCCAATTTATGTGCTTAATTGATTTCTGCTTTCTGGATTTCCATTTCTGTCTTCCTCTGTCTGCAGGCAGCCTTTCTCTGTGCTTTACCCTTTGATGCTGCCCAATCTGCCTGTGTTCTCTGTTTCTTTGAAGCTGTCCTTTGCTACTGAAAAACTTGATGCATTAGTCTTTCCCTTTATAGATTTAGCTTCCTGCCTTTTCTCCTTGGATGGATGGGAAAGGTTTCCTTTTGTGATATCATTTTCCCTGCTCCTGATCCTTACTTTCTATTGGGATCCATTCCATGTTTTCCATTGCACTTCTGCATTTATTTCCCATTGATTATTAGGTGTGGGGTGCTGTTGCAACTAGTCCCTGTGTGAATGCCTTTTGTTTTCCTCACTATTCTATAATCACTATTCCTACTTGCCCCTTGACTAGGGTCTTATGTATTTTAGTTTCCTCCACCCATTGCTGTTATAGCCTTCAGGGTCCTTGTTTGATCAACTGGGTTCGCGGGTTTACTGACATTCAAGTGGTCTTTCCGGTCCTCGTGAGTACTGATTCTAAGTTCCTTATTCAGTATCATCCAGAGTGTCAGCTCACAGATCCTGTCCTTGCTTGCCCTCTACGTGGGCTTAGCGCTGTCAGTATCTGTAATAGCATAGTGGGTAAGGAGTCTGCCGACTTTCCTTTCAGCCATAAGGAGGTACTAAGTGCTTACCCCACATCCCTTTTCATATATTGGTATTATTATTTCACTCTATTTGCACTCCTGGGTTTTAGTATACACGAGTCTTGGGTATTGTATGCACGTTGTTAGATTCAAAGTTGTTCACTGTGTGATTCTGTGCACATTTCCCTTGCCATATTCATTGCCTCCTTCCTTTCTTAACAGTACGAAGGGAAACGCTCGAAAGAGTAGATGATGAGGGTAGACCATGGAGAACAGTAATAGCTCTGGAGGAAGGGTTCAGATTGACTGATATAACTGATGACGACATGTTCAGGGAAGACCAACCAGACGATGATGTAGTGTTCTTCATGAGCATCAGATACTGGGTAAGGATAGAAAATAGGGAAGTGCCACAGACAATGGCGATAATGCGGCAACGTCCAGCATTTTTTTAGGAAGTCTTGGAAAAGGTGCCAAACGCCCTTTGGACCGCAGGCCCTTATGACGTAGGTTTTTTAAAGGGATTAGGAGAGGTTAAAATAATGCTTAAGCCAGGAGCGATTTTACCTCGAGCAAAACAATACCCCATGTCTCAAGAAGCTGATTAAGGTATATTTCAGACCATTTCAGCACTGATGAAGCAAGGGATTGTGGTGCCTTCAAAATCATTGTGTAACACTGCAGTATATCCTATTAAAAAATCTAAAGGATGATTGTGGAGATTTATACAAGATATGAGACTGATTAGCTAGATTGTGGATGCAGCGTTTCCTTTAGTTCCTAATCTGGCGACGATACTGTGCAGTATCCCGGTGGAAGCTCCATATTTCACAGTGATCGATTTGAAGAATGCATTCTTCTCGATCCCGTTGCACAAGGACTCACAAGACTTGACTTCTTTTATGTTCCGCCAAACTGAACTGAAACATACTAGGCTGCCCCAAGGGTACTGTGAGTCCCATCAATCTTTAACAGAGTTTTACAGGTGGTGTTAGGCACTATTGATCTCAGCAGTGTGGTTTATGTCGTACATAGATGACATTTTAATTTGCAGGATCACAGAAGATGAGCTTAGACAAGATTCTATTCAGTTGATGACCATTCTAGCAGACAAGGGATATAAGGTAGATAAGGATAAATTACAATATTGTCAAGAAGAAGTGTTATACATAGGTCAGTTGATTTCACATGAATGAAAGAAAGTGACACCTGAGAGAACCAAGGCAATTATGAAGACCTCAAAACCAAATACAGTGGGTCTCATTACACAGTAGGCGGTAACCATGGCGCTATTAGCGCCATAGTTGCCGCCGGTATTTTACTGTGTCCGCCTTGGTGGATGGCAGAATTACCGCCCTACTCCAAGGTGAGTGGGGCGGTAATTCTCCATTCACCAAAGCCCTTCCCCATTCCCATTTTTGCCCCCATAGGGCATAATGGGAATGGTGAAGGGGCTAATTACGGTACCGCAAATTGCGGTACGGTAATTAGCACCAAGGTCCCTTTGCGGGACCCAACTTTAACGGCTGGTAGAAAAGGGAACTCGTAGTAAGACGGTAAGGGTTAACGGTCACCGGTAGCATTACCGGTGACTGTTAACCCTTCTGTAAGCTTTAAAGAAGGCACAAGTTGAGAAAATAAAAAGAGAATGCACTGAAGAGATGGCAGAAGGGTTTGAAGAGCTGAATAAAGTAATTTGTACAGCCCCTGTTTTAGGAATTCCCAATTATGCTGAGGAATTTTGTTTTCCCACACAAATGGAACAGTCATGACAGCAGTGCATACGTAGATAACTACATTGGGGTACAACCCTTTAGCATATTGCAGTGGGATTTTAGACCCAGTTAAGAGTGGATACTTCCATTGCAAACAATCTTTGGCTGCTGCCGCGTTCGCGATTGAGAAATCTACAAGTATTGTCATGGGCTGATCCATTACTCTCTTCATGGAGCATGCTCTGTTTGGCATTTTAGAGAAACCCAAGGGTACATTAACACCCCAATGAGCTTCAGCTTATGAGGTAACGATTTCTAATCCAATGATTATGATTGTAAGATGTAAAATAGTGAATCCTGCCATGTTTATAGCTCAGCCAACAGAAGAAGGCGATCATATGCATGACTGTGCTAATTGTGTTGAATTTTATGATGATATACCTCCTCTGAAAGAAAATGCCTTAACAGGAGGGGAAATTCCCTTTATTGACGGTTCTTCAAAAATTGATTCGACTAGTGGCGAAAGGCATTCAGGCACCGCAGTAGTGAGGCATAGATTAAATGGAGAATTTGAAGTTGTAGCAAGTGCAAGGCCACCGTCTCACTTTTCAGTGCAAGCGGCAAAATTAGTAGCACTCATTGTCGCGCTCAAGAAACATGAAGGGCAGGAAGTGATGGTATACGGTGGGCCTCATTACGAGGTGGGTGCATAGGGATACTGGGCACCGTTAAGGACATCGGTGCTGGTAATCCCTTTGCACCCTATTCCGAAGTCCCTTAGCGGGTCCCGCTATGGGCGCCTGGTTTTACCAGGTGCCCTTAGCGGGAGCCACAAAGGGACCAGGGAGCAAATAACGGTACTGAAAATTGCGGTACCGTTATTAGCTCCCACCCCATTCCCATTGAGCCCTATGGGGGCTCAAATGGGATTGGGGATTGCCTTTTTCAATGGGGACTTACCGGTCCCTCCAAAGTCGGAATGGACTGGTAAGTCCCCATTGAACCAGGTCGGAGTCGGTACCGGTATTGGAGGCAGCCATGGTGCTAATAGCACCATGGCTGCCTCCAAACTTGGAATGAGGGCCAGTGACTCTGCCTATATGACGTCAACCGTACATGCCCGGTTAGCACGTTGGAAGAGGAGGGGATACCTCAGCGCAGACGGCACTCCAGTGCAACATGCATCCTCATTGGATAGGCTTATTAAGGCACTACAGCTCCCACTGGCCATGGCGGTCGTTAAATGCGCAGCGCATACTAAGCGAAGAAATTTTATCTCTCGCAGGAACAAAGCCACAGACGAAGACGCCAAAAGTGTTGCACGTTCCCCAGACACTTTGAGTCTTGATAATGAGGATATTAAAGAAAAAGTAGTCACAACCAAGTTAGTGCAAGAAAGGTTTAATAAATTGTCGGTAACCCAACTAATGGAGATTCAAGGGAGTGCACCACAGTAAGAACAGGAACTGTGGAAACAAAGGGGGGTGTTCTTTATCCCCCACAGAAGCATTATGACGACAAGACAGCATTGGAAAGCCTGTGATGTCAGTAGCATTATTGAAGGTCGCGCTTGAACAGCTGCATTACCCAGCACATGTAACCAGGGAGAGCCTTGCTGCTACAATTGCAGGAGACTGGTTAATTACTAATATGTTGGAGCACATTGCACTATTCATGGTAAACTGCATTGTATGTCAAAGGTTTACTGCTGGGCATACACTGAGAACGATCAGAGGAGTAATACCTTGACCGAATGGTCCATTTCAGCATTTACATATCGACTATGTTGATATTGTACAAGTATGTAATGGATATAGGTATCTATTAGTGGTGGTGTGTCTCTTCTCTAGGTGGATCGAGGCAGGTCCTTGTACACACCCTGATGCCACTTGTGCAGCACAGTTTTTAGCATGTGAAGACTTCCCAAGGTAGGGTGTGTGTGAAGTGCTGAGTTCCAACAATGGGCCCCATTTTGTTAATGAGCTATTCGAACAGAAAGGGCTTCTATTGAATACTAAGCACAAGTTTTCTTCTGCTTATCACCCGCAAACAAACGAAATATGTGAGAGCCTCAACGGCCTCCTTAAAGAATGGATTGCCAAGATTAAATTGACTTAGAAGGAGGATGGCTGTACTGCCTGCCCTTAGCCTTGTATGCCCATCGGAATCAGCCAGAATCGGACCACCACCTCACCCCGCACAAACTAGTGACAGGGCGTTGAATTAGAATGCCCCTTACTCCTCCATCTAGAAGAAAAAGTGATGCCCAGAGTGTAGCAAAAACTTTAGATGATGAAATGCACGACTATTTGACATGTATGACCTCTAACATTTCTTTCATTTCAGATCCAATCAAGCGCAAGGGGGGTTGGTCTCAGAACGCAGAAGAAGACAATTCAACAACCAACCCAATTGAACTTTTATCGGCACCTAAGTTATATGTTGGACACCTAGTTCTCATCAAGAATTTTACTAGAAGGTGGCATGAGCCACATTTTAATGGTCCTTTTTGTGTTGAGAATATAACCCCTTCAGCTGTGAAGGTCCAAAGGAGACATGTTTGGCTTCACTTGGGTGACGTATAGGCCTATAAAGGTGAGGCCCGCCCTTCCACCATTGCTGATAGAGAAGCAAGACAGGAAGAAGAATTTCAGCATGTGCAGACTCGATCAATGACTAAGAAGAAGGACGATAAACCAACCAGCAGTTAATACAGGTTTTGTATTGGACTAGACTTCAGTGGACACTCCCTATAGATCTTTTAGCAGAGCGTGCAAAGACCTGCCGAGAATTCTAGGAATTTTGAAATGGACTTTTAGAGATACATTGAAGCATCAGAGTTATACCTAAACATCTGTTTTTTATTAGAAATTGGAAACGAGATCAGAATCCATATTCATTTCTTGGACAATAACTGTTCTAAGAAGTTAAACATATGGTGCTTACTGATACTGACGTTCACTGACTTGTGCTTGCTGTCTTTGTGTTTATACTTCAAGCTTACCCTGTTCTCGTGAGAAGAGACTTTGATATTCATACTTTCTTACGGGATCCTATAAATGGCCCAGTGATAAGAAGGCTGCTTATTGCAATTATTGAGCAGATTTCTTACAGTTGCAAGTATAAAGAAATATAATGATTGTATTAAAAATGATTAAATTAGAAAATGGCATGCCTCTAGGCGAAGAACAAGTGCAACGAGTAGTAAGATGGTATGAGAGATGGATGCCTATGCTCCTATGCATGATATATGCCTGTACGATTACTTTATTTGTCTTTCTGTTCCTCATCTTTCACAGTCTTGAGCATGTTACTACTTCCACTGAGGAAGAGGTCCCTATGATTCTTCCCACTATGGGAACCTCTTTTGACATACTTCCTGAATGCTACATGGCCTCTAAAAGACACGAGAGAGAGGCAGAGGAGGATAGTTAGGGGATAAATGCCCATCTAGATAACGCAGCACACTTGGGGAATAACATGTGGTACCGGCACATGAGAAAAGTGGGGGAGAGAACATCTAAGGAGACTTGCTACGTCTGCTCTCTCATTCCCTATGCCATGAATACAGTGCAAACTTTAATTGCCAGAGAAGTCCCACAACACGATGCAAGGTGCTTCAGTCATCCTGCAGCATGTATGGCCAGAGGACAATTTCAAGGAAGTTGGGCCACTCTACGACGGAGATCGAAATGGTAATTTCCATACCAGGATGACTATATCAAGACCACACTGATGGAAAAGGAACCCGGATGGGAGAGCAAGATGCTTGTGTATCCTGCAGCAGGACAGGACGAGGTGGTCATTGAAGAGATGAAGAAAATCAACTGCACTGATGTAACAGAAACAGCTGGATCACCTGGGTGTTGGGAGCAAACTCAAGTCCTGCTCTATTGACAAATGAAGTCCAAGAAGGGATGAGAAGAAGAATTGATGTCCTGTGCAGTTCATCTACTGAAGCCAGAATATGTATAGGAGGTGCAAAGAGTGAACGGTGGATGTTTGACGTCATGGGCTAGATATGCCAAGCTAGTGACATGGGAACAAGATGTATCAGGCCCATTGGTTGTAATCCCATTGGCTAATGCAACATTGTGCTTCCGAAGACACAGAAAGGTGAATGTGGGAGATAACAAAGGATGTAGAACTACAGTTGACATTTCCAGGATGGGAGAAGGGACAGTGTGTCTAATGGATCGATATTGGGCTTGTGTGTCTAGAGCCTACATGAAGTTGGCCAAGGATTGGAGTGAAGTATGCTCCTTGGTGCTCATCCATGCTCCAGCATTAGTGATTCCTCACAGTGACCTGAACATTGGAGAATTTCCAAAAGCAGATGCTCATTTGAGAAAAAGAAGATTGCTTGAATTTCTCAATAAGACCAGAAGAGAGAATGACTTCTCAGGCAAGTCAAGAGAAGCATATGACTCCATTCCATATGAACACAGGTTGCTCAGCAAGACTGCCTCAATATTTACAACTTTATTCATGTCTGGGATTCAAACGATGGCCAACGCCAAATAGCTGCAGATTACGAGATGGGAGCTCCTGCAGACAATCAATACCATCATAAAGGGATGTAATGCTATCAAAGAAGAGCTGCAGGCCACACGACTAATGGCCCTGCAGAACAGAAATGTCCTTGACATGATCACAGTGATAGAAGGAGGATTTTGCGCCAGAATAGTGCCAAAAAGTGAAGCCAAGCTCACCTGCCTTGGACTTTCACTGCTGAAGGGGTTATATTTTCTACGCAAAAGGGGCCATGAAAACGTGGCTCGTGGCACTTTCTGGTGAAGTTTTTAATTAGGACAGAATCGCCAACAAACAACTTAGGTGCCGATAAATGTTTGAGTGATGGAGTTGCTGAATTGTCTTCATCTATGTTCTGAGATCAACCCCATGACGCTTGAGTTGATCTGAAATGAGAGAGATGCTAGAGATCATACATGTCAAATAGTTATTTAATTAATCACCTAACATTTTAGCTGTACTCTGGGCATCACTTGGACTCCTAGACTGAGGTGTAAGAGGTGTTCTAATTTGCCTCCCTGTCACTAGCTTGTGGGGATGAGGTGATGGTCTGTACCAGGCTGATTCTGAAGGGCATATAAAGCTAGGGGCAGGTAATATAGTCATCCCTTCTTCAAAGTCAATTTAATCTTGGCAATCCTTTCTTTAAGGAGGCCATTAAATCTCTCACATATGCCGTTTGCTTGTCGGTGAAAACTTGTGTTTGATATTCAATAGAAGCCCTATCCGTTCAACCAAAATGCGGCCCATTGCCGGATCTCAGCACTTCACACACACACACACACCATCTTGTGAAGATGTCTTGCACTAAAAACTTTGCTGCACAAGTGGCATCAGGGTATATGCACGGAACTGCCTCGATCCACCTCGAGAAGGGACACACCACCACTATCAAATACCTGTATCCATTGCATACTTGCAGCAGTAAATGCTGAAACTGACCATTCGGTCAAAGTATTACCCCTCTAATCATTCTCAGTATATGCCCAGCAGTAAACATTTGACACACCATGCAGTTCACTATAAAGAATGCAACGTGTTCAAATAGATTTGTAGTAAATCAGTCTTCCGCAATTGTTGCAGCAAGACTCTCCCTAGTTACATGCGCGTGGTAATGCAACTGTTCAAGTGTGACCTTTGATAATGCTACTGGCATCACTGGCTTTCTTGTCGCTATAATTCTTCTGTGGGGATAAAGAACACCCCCTTTGCTACCATAATTCCTGCTCTTCCTGCAGTGCACTTCCTTGAATCTCCATTAATTTGGCCATTGCCAATTTATTAAACCCTTCTTGCATTATTTTGGTTGTGACTAACTTCTCTTTAATACTCAGGGTATCGAAACTCAAAATATCTGGGGAATATGCAACCCTTTTGGCTTCTGCATCTGCAGCTTTGTTCCTGCAAGAGATAAAATATGGTCACTTAGTGTGAGCTGCACACTTAACGACCCCTATGGCCACTGGAAGTTGTAGTGCCTTAATAAACCTGTCCAATAAGGATGCGTGCTGCACTGGAGTGCAAGCCGCATGGAGGTAGGCCCTCCTTTTCCAACGTGCTAGCCCTGCATGTACGGTTGACATTAAATAGGCGGAGTTACTGTACACCATAACTTCCTGCCCTTTGTGTTTCTCGAGCGCAACAGCAAGTGCTACCAATTCTGCTGCTTGCACTGAAAAGTGGGCTTGTAGCCTTGCACTTGCTACAACTTCAAATTCTCTGTTTAATCTGTGTCTTATTACTGCTGCGCCTGAATGCCATTCCCCACCAGTCTGATCAATTTTTGAAGAACCATCAATAAAGAGAATTTTCCCTCCTGATAAGGCATTTTCTTTCACACAGGGTACTTCATACTAAAATACTAAATAATTAGCGCAACCATGCACCTAATTACCTTCTGCTACTGGCTCAGCTATAAATGTGGCAGGATTCACTATTTTACTTCTAACAATTTTAATTGTTGGGTTCAAAATCATTACCTCATAAGCTGAAGCTGTTTATGATGGCAATGTACCTTTGGGTTTCTCTAAAATAGCAAACAAAGCATGCTCCACAAAAAGGGTCATAGAGCAACCCATCACAATGCTTGTAGTTTTTTCAATTGCAAATGCGGAGGCTGCCAATGACTGTTCGCAAGGGAAGTGCCCTCTCATAACTGGGTCTAAAATCACACTGTAGTATGCTAAAGGCTTGTACCCCAATGTAGTCCTCTGTGTAAACACTGCTGTTATTACTGTCCCATTGGTGTGTGAAAACAGATACAAATCCACTGCATAGTTGGGAATTGCCAAAACAAAGGCTGTACAGATGGCTTTTCTCAACTCCTCAAACCCTTCCTCCATTTCTTCAGTCCATTCTATTTTTATTTTATTCACTTGTACCTTCTTTAAAGCTTGCATAAGGGGTCTCATGAATGAACTGTAATCAAACACCCAGGCTCTAATACAGTTGCATAACTCTAGAAATTGTTGCATCTGTTTCACTATATTTGGTTTTGTGGTTTTCATAATCGCCTCAGCCCTTTCAGGTGTCACCTTTTATCCTTCAAGTGAAATAAATTGTCCTATGTATAACACCTCTTCTTGACAATATTGTAACTGTTCCTTGTCCCCTTGTATCCTTTGTCTGGTAAAATGTTCATCAATTGAATAGAATCTTGCCTGCACTCATCTTCCGTCGTGCTACAAAATTAAATGTCATCTACGTACTGTATCACTGCACTCTTAAGATCAATATTGCCTAAATCCATCTGTAGGACTCTGTCAAAGATCGATGGGGACTCACAGTACCCCTGGGGCAAACGAGTATGTTTTAGTCGAGTTTGGGGAAACATAAAGGAAGTCAAGTCTTGTGAATCTTTATGCAAAAGAATCGAGAAAAAGGGATTCTTTAAATCGATCAACTTGAAATATCGAGCTTCCACCGGGATACTACATAGTATTGTCGGTTTATAGTGATTTTTTTGAATGCCATTTTTTCGAATGCCATTATGTTGAAAACATTTCGCCTAAAAAAAATATTTCGAATGTCTTTTTTTTTTAATGGGGGTTCCCCCCAAACACCCGTTTTTTTAACCCTTTTTTACTTATGAAACAAACAAAAAAACTACGAAATAAAAAAAAGACATTTGAAAAACAAATCGGCAAAATGTTTTAGACATAATTGTATTTCGAAAAAATGTTTTTAAAAAAATGCCCGGATACCGTATTGTCGCCAGGTTAGGAACTAAAGGAAACTTTGCCTCTACAATCTGGTTAATCAGCCACATATCTTGTATAAATACCCATGACCCACTTTTTGATTTTTTTATCAGATACCCCGTGGTACTGCGCGATGATTCCGATGGCACAAGAATACCTTGTTTCATTAGTGCTGAGATAGCCTGAAATATGCCCTCATCAGCCTCTCGAGACATGGGGTACTGTCTTGTTCGAGGAAAAATTGCTCCTGGTTTCAACTTTATTTTAACTTCTCCTATCCCCTTTTACAAACTTATGCCATAAGGGCCTGTAGTCCAAAGGACGCTCAGCACCTTCTCAAAGTCTTCCCAAAAAAATGCTGGATGCTGACGCATTATTGCCATTTGCTGTGGGACTTCCCTTTTCTCTATTCTTATCCAGTATGAATACCAGTCTCTATAGGAGAATGTGACATGTCTGTTCCTTTGTTATATTGATGGCAGACACCAGTTAACTCTTCTCTTCTAGTCTATCCCATCGTATTGCTGAGCTTGGCCTCACTGGTTCCTTTTGAATAATACTGGCATCTAGTTCTCTTGATTTTCTCGCCTCCAATCTAATTCTATATTCCTCTTTCCTTTGTCTTCCCTTCTTAATCCTTCCCTTCTTTCCTCTTCTTCCCTTTATCTCTGTATACTTTTATCCCTTCATCTCTGTGCTTCGTCCTCTTCTCTCTTCCTTTCTCTCCTATCCCTATCGTCCATCGCTCTTTGTCTATTGTCATATTGTCTTTGCTCTTCTGCTCTTTGTTTTTCTGTTGTTCCTCCTGATACATTTGCTCTCATCGTCCCCTATTCTTTCTTTTCTGCTTGTCTTCTTTAATCTCTTCTCTCGTTCCTTGTCGCTTCTATCTTGCTTGTCTTTATCTTCCCATTGTCTAACTTCCTCAATGTTTTTCCCATCTAATTTGAGTAATATCTGCCCACCTATCCATTCGTTCTGCATGAGTGCTAGCTCGTCAGTTTTATCCTTCTCTCCTTTCCATCTCTTAATTTCTTTCTATTTTTGTCGATAAATTCAAACGCTCACTCTTTTCCTCTTTGTCTTGCATGATCTTACAGATCTGTTATTTTCTCTTATTCTCCTCTGGACTATCGTCACTGCTATAAGCAGGCGGTTCGTATATCAGGTTACTATACCCCATCACCGGTATCAGTTTGTTTAAAGGATACAACCCTACCTCTTCTGTGCTTGTGCCTTTCACTTCAGGCTAGGTAAGGGGAGCTGAGGGCTCAACACCTTCCTACTTACACTGACTAAGCATCCACTTCTCAGGTGGCAGATCTTCCCTCTCTTCCTGATACATTTTCCAAAGCTCTAGAATAGCTAACCTGTTCTCTAATTTCTTTCCCGTGTATGCGGTGTGCAAGTATGTGGTCATGTGTTGCAATACCACTTTGGACAGCAATCCCCCTTGTGGCCATGGCATGAACATCATATCCTGCTGTACCTTTCACCCATTCCGCGGTTTATACTGTTTGAGCTTGGGCATGCTTTGACAGTGTCTTGAATAAGTGCATCAGAGGAGTGTCTCCCATTGTGACAAGCCCCAATTGACAGTCAATACTTGCCAGACTTCATAAACTACCCTTTACCTTTGCTTAAATCACCAATTTTTTAACACCTTTAAAACAACAAATATGAGCATGCACCATCATTCGCCGCTCAATCCTCTAATTTCTCAATTAGCTCTGCCTACCTCTGGATTGGTACCAACCACTTCGCTAGATAGTTTCTATATTTCCTCAACTGTTCTCAACCTCTTCACAACTTTCATTGATCTTTGATACTTTTACTCAATGCACAATATACAGACTAGTCAACTTTACACATTAATAAAACACTGTGATAACACTTTTTCCTTTCCTCGCCTTTACGTACACCCTGTACAGGGTTTGAGACATCACCTTATGCAAACATGTTTGCACGTTATATATTTCTGCTCTACTCCAGCTGGAGTTCGAAATGTCTCCTTCTGAAGGTCCCTTGAGCCAGGCGCTATTCTCAGTTCACATAATATTTCCCGTTACTCACAATTATCACAATCCCAACCCTTTAATTTGCCATTCCCCTTAGTCTACTCACCATTTGTTCGTTAATCGACTTGAGGTCTTCGTTATTGTCTCCTCCTCCAATCAACCCCTTGCCTTCCGTCCCCAGAGCACCTCTGGAAACCGGGCAGGGATTTCGTGAAAGGGGGACCTACCCACCATCTCGGATCTTCTTGCAAGACTTCTATTTGGCTGCTCTCCACAGGAAACCCTGCAATCTTGCGGCTTAATGGCTTTGGATCTTTTTGAACCATCCGCAGTGCTACCACGTGAACTTTAGAGCCCTTTGGACAGCACAAATACAATTGATGGGATTCAGAATAACTCTGATACCAAATAATCGAACCAACTCAGGAAGATGGCAAGGTTTTCTGTTTTATTATCAATTGTCTAAAACAGGGAGTTACAACGGACATCAACAGACATTTGCTCAAGTCTCTCAGCTCATTTCCCAAAAAAACAGATCTTTATGCTAAAAATTCATCATACCTGACAACACTCTATGTGGCAAATTAGAAAAACCTACGAGGAGTTGTGATAGGATCAAGGGGAACAGCTAAGTATACTTTCTAAAAGGGGTGAGGTTGTGATTGAGTTTCTAGGTGGACAATTGATGCCCTCCTTTAGTGCAAGTCATATTCATCATTATTAAGTACACAGTATCTCATTGGCTCTCAAACTATAAGGCCTTTAATTATATGGCCTTGTACAATTGGTTGGCATGCTCATGCCATGTCTGGAACATTCGGTTTACTTAGCAGCACGTAAGCTCATACTCCGGTGCCAGGAGGTGGACATGACTTTACCTTCCCACCCAATTAGCCCAACGTCTCTCATCGCCCATGCCTTCTGCCATGAAGATTGTCTTTGAACTTGGCCATGCAGAGTATTCTGGGAATATAAGGGAGTACGAGCACGCACTATTGTAGCTCTGGAGCTTTTTGCCCAAATCTATTTCCATTCTTAGCCCACATGACAAGAGACCACAATTCGGTCAATTTTTCAGCATTTAAATGTGTTCATTGGATGAACTTGCCATGCTTGGTGTTCTTTCTTTGCACCTTACCAAGGAGTGATTCAGCTTCTCATGTTTGCTGCCTTCGAGAAGAGATAACCGGTCTCAGCTTACTTCAACCTGGGTACTAGGCCAGACAGCCTTGCCACTCACATTTCTTGACCTTTCCTCTCTATGGATCTGGGCTTACTAAACTTCATGACACCTATGTCCAGCTTCTATATAATGGTGGCTCCAACTGCAGTTTATTCACTACTTATAGTCAGCTTCTAAGATTTCTTGATCTACTTGCATTACAGCGCCTGTACAGTTATTGAACGGCTTGCATTTTTTGCTGTGCTTCTCAAACGTGCAATCTTCTTTCCGCAGATGAAAGTTTACTTGATTCTTTACTTCGTCATCAGTTTCTATAAGGTTCATATGTTTTCTTCTTCAGTCAGTCTTCAGGGAGTCACATTCGTCTTTTGTGACATCACTAGCTCCTCTTTTGCTCTTTTTCATATTCCTTCGGGGAGTTCCTCCCTCAGATTGTTGTCTCTTCGGGAATACATTTGATAGGGCTTTCCCAAGGGTATCTTCTTTTGAAATATTCTTCGTGGTATGGTCACAACTGCTGGTGTTAAGCCTGGCACGCTCTCAGGCTTCCAACATAACGGAAGAGGGGGGGGACTTCCCGCAGAGGCATTCAGCTGCTCCTCTACATGGGTGCCCCACAGGAACTGTAATGGTCTTTGAACAGAGAAAGAGAATTGGTGCCTTCCAACAACCTATATCTCCTTTGCTCTACTCCTTCACACACCCTTGTATTACACTTCTTGATACTCTCCCGCTTCTCTCCCTCCCACTCTGTATGTCCTCTCCCTCCTCTCTCTTGCCTCTGTCACTCTTACGTTATCCTGTCTCACCTCTACTCCTCACTCCTACCCTCCTCTCTACTCTCCATTAATTTCCACTCCCTCTAATCTCTACTACTTTACACTCCCACTGGTGGTGTGACACAACATGTGGGGCCCGCTACGAGTCATGCTGAGAGCACCGCCAGCTTGGCAACAAAGCTACACTCCATGCTGGCCTTGACCGAAACACATTTATAATACGCACATTGACCATTCTGCAGAGGAATGCTGCGCACTGCATTAGGTGAAAGATGTAAGTATGTTTTTAAACAAACCTTAAATCTTTCAATTAGCATAATAACAAAGGGGGCTGTGCTTGGCTCCTGAGTCCTGATACCCAAATGTACCAGCCAACTCTGTGCAATGCCAGTAAAATTACAAACATTAATGATACCATGAGGTAAAGTGTATGCTGGTTCTGCCAACATAGGCCAGTATATCATGTATGCACATTTGCTTGTTGGCTTTGCCCTTAATGGCAGTAAAAATCTACCACCACAGTAAGAACATATGTTATTGCTGCAGAAATGCTTGCCCAACCAGCAACATCTCAAGGCCAGTAAACATGCAAATTCTACAGTAAGATGCCTTTTAATTGTTTGGCTGCGAAAAATGCCTCCACCCACGGCCCAGAAAACGCATCATGTTGACTTTGCCATAACCACCATTAAAACATCCAATGCCACAGTAAGAGAATATTTACTTGCTAACCTTCCCCATGTAAGAACACACATCATATTGGCCTTTCCCCTTACGTGAATAAAAAAAATACAATGCTAAAGAAAGGAAATGTCCAGTCTGCCTGCTCCATTGCGCTATAAACTCCCCACCCCAAATCCTCCTCCATGTAATAACATTATTAAGTTGGGTTTGCCCAAAAATACCAGTAAAACATATAGGAAAATATCCATGCTTCAACGCTACTTGCCTGAGCCACAGCCTTGCATGCACACATTCATACCCATTCACCCACTAGCCTTTCACCCAGTAACAGCTCGTGATTCTTTTTAAATTGGAGGGTTGTAAACATTACCCACAAATGTGCCACAGCGACCACACTTAGTGATGAAGCCCGAACCAACCAAAGGGGGTTGGGGTTTTCCACCTCCCCCAAGAACATTTTTGAATAATGGGTTAAAACTGTGCATTATACAGCACACATTATGTGAGAAATTGGGTAAAAAGCCAGACAGTTTGCAATTGATTTTGTAGGGTAACTCCATCCAGAAATCCAATAGATGCAATTTACCAACAGTGCACAGGAGCATTTCCCAATGCATTTTCATAATTCAGTTGCCCACAATATATACCAGTATAAAAATATTTTCAAGCTGGCTGTGCCCATACATGTCAATGATGGCTACACCAATATATGCCAGTATTCTGTGAGAAACCAGAAGATGTCTCACCCACTAGTCCGCTGGGATCTGTCATCCAGGTGGCCCGGACATGGCCATAGCTTTTGGATCCAGCTCCTGGGGGCGAACCAGTGTGGGAGATGGGGTCTTCGGGGAATGGAAGTGGGTCATCGGATGGTGAGATGCGGTATCCCCTTCCCACTAACACCTTCAACCCATCCTGCCAGGTACGATATTTAGGAAGTCAACCCCGTACCTTCTTTTGCAACACAAACACTTTCTCACGGACAGCCCACTATGGGAGAAAACAGACTAACAGCCGAGCAGCTGTTTTCTCTTGATCTGTCCCATATACTGAGACTTGTCAGTGCCCTTTTGTTAAGTCTAAGGTGGATAGAAAGGTGGCTGCTCCGAATGTATCAATTAGGCCATCCATGCGCGGTATGGGTTAGGCATCGAAGTCAGAAATTGCATTAACTTGCCGGAACTCTATAGAAAATCTCCAGGAATGGTCAGGTTCAGTGACCAACACGATAGGAGAGGACCATGGGCTTGAAGAAGGCTTGATAATATTGGCTTTCAACATTTTATTTACCTCCTCAATCACCTGCTTGCGGGTTTCCGGGAGTCGATAGGGTTTTCAATTAACCACTTTTCCATTAGGTATTCTAATACAGTGGTAGGTGCCTTTTACTCTTCCTGGTTTCTCTGAAAATACCTCGGGAAATTAGATAATTACATCTTTTAGATCTTCTTCTTGTTGAATAGATAGCTCTAGAGGAATTAATTAAAGGCTGTCTATTTCTTCGGGAACCAGATGGGTGGCTGATGGGTTCTCTTTCCACTCTTTCAAGAGATGTACATGATACAAATGGACCTTCTGTTTCCTGTCCGGTTGGGCTTTTACCTTTTGTCGCCTCCATTGTATATAGCTCTCTCCTGATACCCAAATGTACCAGCCAACTCTGTGCAATGCCAGTAAAATTACAAACATTAATGATACCATGAGGTAAAGTGTATGCTGGTTCTGCCAACATAGGCCAGTATATCATGTATGCACATTTGCTTGTTGGCTTTGCCCTTAATGGCAGTAAAAATCTACCACCACAGTAAGAACATATGTTATTGCTGCAGAAATGCTTGCCCAACCAGCAACATCTCAAGGCCAGTAAACATGCAAATTCTACAGTAAGATGCCTTTTAATTGTTTGGCTGCGAAAAATGCCTCCACCCACGGCCCAGAAAACGCATCATGTTGACTTTGCCATAACCACCATTAAAACATCCAATGCCACAGTAAGAGAATATTTACTTGCTAACCTTCCCCATGTAAGAACACACATCATATTGGCCTTTCCCCTTACGTGAATAAAAAAAATACAATGCTAAAGAAAGGAAATGTCCAGTCTGCCTGCTCCATTGCGCTATAAACTCCCCACCCCAAATCCTCCTCCATGTAATAACATTATTAAGTTGGGTTTGCCCAAAAATACCAGTAAAACATATAGGAAAATATCCATGCTTCAACGCTACTTGCCTGAGCCACAGCCTTGCATGCACACATTCATACCCGTTCACCCACTAGCCTTTCACCCAGTAACAGCTCGTGATTCTTTTTAAATTGGAGGGTTGTAAACATTACCCACAAATGTGCCACAGCGACCACACTTAGTGATGAAGCCCGAACCAACCAAAGGGGGTTGGGGTTTTCCACCTCCCCCAAGAACATTTTTGAATAATGGGTTAAAACTGTGCATTATACAGCACACATTATGTGAGAAATTGGGTAAAAAGCCAGACAGTTTGCAATTGATTTTGTAGGGTAACTCCATCCAGAAATCCAATAGATGCAATTTACCAACAGTGCACAGGAGCATTTCCCAATGCATTTTCATAATTCAGTTGCCCACAATATATACCAGTATAAAAATATTTTCAAGCTGGCTGTGCCCATACATGTCAATGATGGCTACACCAATATATGCCAGTATTCTGTGAGAAACCAGAAGATGTCTCACCCACTAGTCCGCTGGGATCTGTCATCCAGGTGGCCCGGACATGGCCATAGCTTTTGGATCCAGCTCCTGGGGGCGAACCAGTGTGGGAGATGGGGTCTTCGGGGAATGGAAGTGGGTCATCGGATGGTGAGATGCGGTATCCCCTTCCCACTAACACCTTCAACCCATCCTGCCAGGTACGATATTTAGGAAGTCAACCCCGTACCTTCTTTTGCAACACAAACACTTTCTCACGGACAGCCCACTATGGGAGAAAACAGACTAACAGCCGAGCAGCTGTTTTCTCTTGATCTGTCCCATATACTGAGACTTGTCAGTGCCCTTTTGTTAAGTCTAAGGTGGATAGAAAGGTGGCTGCTCCGAATGTATCAATTAGGCCATCCATGCGCGGTATGGGTTAGGCATCGAAGTCAGAAATTGCATTAACTTGCCGGAACTCTATAGAAAATCTCCAGGAATGGTCAGGTTCAGTGACCAACACGATAGGAGAGGACCATGGGCTTGAAGAAGGCTTGATAATATTGGCTTTCAACATTTTATTTACCTCCTCAATCACCTGCTTGCGGGTTTCCGGGAGTCGATAGGGTTTTCAATTAACCACTTTTCCATTAGGTATTCTAATACAGTGGTAGGTGCCTTTTACTCTTCCTGGTTTCTCTGAAAATACCTCGGGAAATTAGATAATTACATCTTTTAGATCTTCTTCTTGTTGAATAGATAGCTCTAGAGGAATTAATTAAAGGCTGTCTATTTCTTCGGGAACCAGATGGGTGGCTGATGGGTTCTCTTTCCACTCTTTCAAGAGATGTACATGATACAAATGGACCTTCTGTTTCCTGTCCGGTTGGGCTTTTACCTTTTGTCGCCTCCATTGTATATAGCTCTCTCCCCTTGGGTACTCTTCCCAACTCTCTAATAAGATCATGGCTTACTCCACTGTTGAAAAAACCCATCCTGGATCCCATCAATACTGTTAATTACTGCCCAGTTGCAAACGCAACCTTTTTGGATAAAATGCTGGCAGCAAAGTGACAATTCCACCTCAGGAGTTTGTCGAATCTTACAGCCTACTGGGAGACAGTCAGGCTTGTGCCTTTTTCAAAGAACAGCACCAGCTAGATGAAATGCCAGAGAATATCTGCTTTGGAACAAAGATAACCATGACACTACTCTTTTGTTTATGCTAGCGTTTTGTCTGCATTTGGTACCTTTGACCATACAATTATTCTTAATAGACCTCAACAGTGGCCATGTACCCGCTCCAAAGATACGATGGTTAACTTCTTTTCCGACCAATAGATCTTTATGGATTTCACTGAACCATCATTTAGACCCTAAAAGCCTTGTTTACTGCTGGGTGCCTCCGGTTACTCGCTGCCTCCCCACCTTTTTGACATGTATGTTAAACCTTTGCATGTGCTGTTAAAAGAGCTGGGCACAGGGTTTCACTGACTGTTAGGCCAACAATTGATGATTGAATCTGAATCTCTTTCCTGATACAATGGCAGCCAATTGGAAGTTATGGCCTCTATTAAGATCTGGATGGACCATAATTGGCTGAGTCCCAATGAATCAGAAACTGAACTTATATTCTCAGGTACAACAAAAGGTGTGAGGAAATATAAGACTTTCACCCCTAAATTCACTTTAGACAATGGCAGCCCTTAACTTCTCGCGAAAATAGAACCCTTAGGCATGTTCCTCCATCATGCTATGGACATGCACCTGCAGAGCCTATTATTGATCTTCCTCATATTAAGCTTGCCTACTCAAGAAAGTATGAGCATTTATTTATAACCTTGACCAGGGCCATTTAGCCGGAGCATATGTTGGGTCCAAACTAGATGATTGTTTTATCCGATATACAGTGTTTATAACGAAAATAAAATAGTGACAAACATTTTCAGTGACACATAAATAATGACAAAAATAAAAGTATATGCAGGGTCGGGTAAGGGATTAAAAAGGTTGGGGCGGGGTTTTGGGGGTTAGTAAAGCAGGGAAAACAGGGGCCTTGGGGGGGGTGGACCCCCCCTCAAAAAGAGAAAACTTTCGAAATGTTTTCATTATTTTAGAGTCACTTTTTCGTTTTATCCGATTGTAGTGAACACCAAATCTCCCGACTTCACATTTTTCATAAGCAGTCGCCCACATAGTCAGAAATGTCCCAGCATTTCTACCCATCTATCGTTCGGTAATGTACATAGCGCAAACTTACGCCAGTGGCATCATGGCATTTTAAGAAAATACCGACAGAAACACCCAGATTTTACATAAACAAATAAGTCTTCATTTACCCAAGCCATACCTATTTTACTTAGGTTGCACTGAGGTTTTTATATATATATATAATGCCTCAATCACCCATGAATCACCCATGAATGAATGCTTGCTTGGAACCACACATCATGTTTAAGAACTGTGCTACTAGGTATTTCCCTAACAGAAATTGTAGGTCATGCAATCGTCATCCCTTAGTAGTATCCATGTTTTTGCCGAAAAACAAAGGGTGCACGTTCATTTGCGGTTCAATGCACCCTGATCTGCAACAGTCTCCCGTTGGTTACAAGACTTCAATCAAATATTCATCAGTTTAAGAAACAATAGAAAATGTATGTGGTTCGAAAACACTTTCCCTGTTAGCTACATTGCATGGTAGTTGCCAACCAAGTATTCCTCGGCTACTTTTGGTTTTACAGTACTTTAATCCCTCAGGGCTTTCAGTGCTCTATAAGTAACAATGAACATGAAGTACCATGCTTGTCTCTCCCTGCAGGCCGACCAGAAAACGGAACATGAACCGAAGTGAACCACGACCTGCTGCCGTGAAACTGAGAAAGCCGCCAAACAAGCCCAGTGCAGCCGGGCAATCAAGAGCCCAGCAGATCCATCCTGGTAATCCACACTAAGAAGTCATCAGACAGGACCCCAAAGGCCACGCTAAACAATGAATGATATGATATGATATGTCATTTATAACGCGTCTGTACACAAGTGTTTCTTGGGAATGATCCCTAGCGAGGCCGGTCTACCTTCCCACCCATCACACCCAAGTAAACTTGGGTGTGATGACTCTGCCTCACAAGTGTATCTCTGGTTTCACCTAAAGCTCAGCTTTGGAGCTAGAGCCCACTTTAGCTGCTCTTTTCAACACTATCACTCCTCAGGTCCAACAGCACAAAGTCCTCAGTCTCAGGGCATTCGAGTACTGGGGAATAATCCCAGCTGCCTTGCATGAACATGCTGGTGTGACCCGCGTACCTGTAATGACCTCCATCCCACGTGTGAAATCATACACATGTGCCCCCAATATCATGATCTTCACCTTGAACAAACGTCTTTCTCGCATGCACAACTCCACACATGCCATCCACCCGACGCCGCAACTTCAGAACCTGGAACCCCGGGTGAACCAGAAGATTTGCCAGTACCGAAGGAATTGCCCCACCCTCCGAGCACTATTTCTCACCAACCGCACCATCCAATGACCAGGAGCTTGCAAACTACAGCCCTGCAGCTCCTGTCTCAAGTCGATGATAAATAATATTGAAAAACTGCAACCCAGGGGGCTCAGAACTACACAAACTGAAGGTTATGACATCTGGTGAAGAAAAGCCATCAAAATGTATTACTGCGTTGATTAACTTTAGCACTATGCTCTCTTGTGGTCTTGGCTGCTACAGCCTTGTTGGAGACCCTGTTTGAGATCAGATGTCTCCGTGGGATAGGGTTAGAGGCTCTTAGTGTTCTTCTGGGACATTTATTTCACTGCATATATGCTCCAGTTTATATATAAAGAGTTATTACTTTGCAAACCAAATCAAACTGGATAGTCATGTTTGTATAAGTGGTAAGAACTGTTTACGTGCTTAACTCTATCTTGTGCCAGCCAACACATTCCTCCTACAGAGCTTGGGTCTTGATTGGTTAATCATAGCTACCGCGGGGGAGCCAAGGAAGCTTCGAAGCCCAGTCTAACTACTGTACACACAATACCCAGCCCTTGCACCGAAGAGGGCTCCAGCAGTATTACATCAAAGAAATGCTCGTCACTCACTTTTGAAAGAAAGTTTTTGAGAACAGCCTGCCATATGGAAACCCAAGAGCAGCGCAAGGAACCATTCTCAATCACTAGGAGTGAAGCAAGGAGGGAGGATTCTGGGCAGTTTTACAAAACCAGAGCACCTCTTGTTCACACCCATTGTAATATGCAGCAACGCGGGCAAGTGCACCTCCATGAGCCTGTTCGCATTCTGCACGCATTTGACTTCCCATCTCCACTCTCATGAATTCCTTAATCCATATTTTTCTGTTCGCTTCCAATCATCTGCATCCTGTATATGACCCTTCATTTTGCTCTCTATCTCACTCTGTCCACTGATGTTCCCACACCCGAGCCCGCTACCACTCCCTCATATTCCTCACTCTCTCGTTGCAGTTCTTTCTCTGCCTCTCTCCGTTACCCTAACTCTCTTCTTCAGTGCTCGCGCTTCCAGTCTCCATTCTCTTTCTCACTCTCCTCTGCCCTTCTCTTTCGTTTCCATCTTCAATTTGAAATCTCTTGTATCCCTTGTTGCCTTTCCCTCTTTTCCAACCTTACCTAACACCCTCTCTCCTCCTCTTTCCATAGCTCCCTTTACTTTCTCTCACCCATATTACTTCAATTTGTGTAGTCCAAACAGTGAATGTCGAAAGCCAACGAATATTCTAGAATGTTAAACCTACTACAGAAGTTCTCCATGTCAATCATTCTGAGGAGATGTGACAACGGACACCCACCTGAGACAGAGGATCCTTCCCGCCACAGTTGATTCCTCTAACAAAGACCGTATTTGGCATCAGAGGTTGCGGGAACTCAAAGACAAGGTCTTATCTCAGCAGGCAGATGGAAGCCCCACTGTCGAGCTCCAAGGACGTCACCTCCCGCTGAAGGAGGTGCGAGGCCAGGAGCTCCTACCGTGAGTAAAGGGCATATAAAAGCCTGGTGTCATGGAAGCTGGTCGGCGTGTTCTTCACTAGTTGGGAAAATACCATGTGGTCATGAAGACCTATGAAAAACCTGGGTACATAGGATGCAGGACTTGGAAACTGACCCCTATTTGACCTAACCAAGCTGAAACGGTACACACACACAATTTGCTTATAATAACTTATCAGCCTTGTATTGTTCCAAATTTACCGAAAAGGACAGGCTTCTGTTTGTTGTCTCAAGCTACATTGTTTGAAACTTGAACTCTATGTTGTTTTTGAGTGGTCAAAAATGTACAACTCATAAGAAGTGAAGGCATGTTTTTTTCTGCACCATTGTTCTAATATTCTTTCTTGTCTAGACTCCACATGCAACAGGCATCATTTCTTTTTCTTGTAATGTTCTACTTTTGTTGTACTTTCTCCTTGTAATGTGCTTGAATTGTTTGGCATATAGTTGGACATATTTTCTATTGTAATCAATAAATGTGAAATCCATACAAGTGCTAGGATCCAGCGTAGTGTGTCCCTTGCTCTATTCAAATAGAGAGAAAAACATGTGGTTACTACATAATGGGTAAACAGTAGACACAGTCTATGCAGCCCCCGTGAGACACTTACAGTGACTTAATCCACTGTTAAACCGTATGCTTTTTCCTGTCGGGACAACCCCCCTGCCTTTAGGACTTGGTAACTGAGCAGCCACCTGGTTGACACTGCATGGGATCCGCCTCATGATGAAGGCGGATGGGATGGAGAATCACTCTGCCACTATTTGTCCGCAGACAATAAATGGATCCATGAACAGGGCATCAAATTTGTATTCTTTTAGGTACAAGATTAGTTTCCGGTCATCCAGAAAGTGGTGACAAGCTGAAATCATTGTCTCAATTAGTGAGGAAATCTGCTGATAGAGAGGAAGGAATGTGTCCTGAAGATATTTCTTGGTAAAACGGAAATGACTCATTGGGCCTCATTACGAGGTGGGCGGTAAGGGATTACCGGTACAGTAAGGGCACTGGTGCCGGTAATCCCTTACCGCCCTACTACGAGTTCCCTTTGCGGGTCCTCCCTTAACGCCTGGTTTTTCCAGGCGTTAAGGACGGGACCCACAAAGGGACTCTGGAGCTAATAACGGTACCGCAATTTGCGGTACCGTTATTAGCGCCTTCCCCATTCCCATTGAGCCCTATGGGGGCTCAATGGGAATGGGGAAGGGCCCTGGTGAATGGGGAATTACCGGTCCCGCCAACCTTTGAATGGACCGGTAATTGCTCCATTCACCAGGGCAGTGTCGGGACGAGTTTGGAGGCAGCCATGGTGCTAATAGCGCCATGGCTACCTCGAACCTCGTAATGAGGCCCTGAGTTAGTGTGGGACTTATACTGTGGGACTTATACTATTCTTTGGTGAATGGAAACGAGTAGGTCTTCACGGTGTAGTCGTGTGACTTCCCGATTAGGATGTTGGTCTCTGGCACCACCAGCACAATCTCATGCCCTCGCTCACGGAGCTCTTCCACCACTGTGTGCAGGCTGAGCCAGGAACCTCCAAACAGCGGCATCACCAGCAGCTTGCGGCCCTTGCTGATGCTGGGAAGGATGAGGAGATGGCGACAGGCTGTATTCCAAGAGACAAAACTAGGAGCCATTTTAGCGACAGTGTTCCTGCATATCAGCTACCAGGCACCCTCCAGGACAGAACTCCTCGCCTTTAATGCAGTCAGGCAAAGAGTCACAAGAGAAAATGCATTATCCTTAACTCAGCCCTCTGCCCTCGTGTGTAGCACGTCATCTAATTTCATTGCTGGTGTGCAGGGATAGGCACCCGTAGTCTACAAACACTGCCTCGGGGTGAGAATTTACAATCAGGTTCCGAGGAAATCCGGGACGAGAAAAAAAGTCAAATACGTGCCTGGACAAGCAAAGAATGAGCTCAACCGTCAACAACCAACACCAGAACAGAATGAGCAATGAAGTCTGCCCTGCCTGCCGCCAGGTGAAGGAGCTAGCAGGCTGCTGCAAAAACTCAGGATTGGAGGTTCAACATATAAGCACGTCGGTGTTAAGTTCCGCCCTGCGTCCCGCTACGCGGTGACGCAGGGTGTCCTAAATAAAAGCCCCGCCCCCGCGTTCGGGAGGCAGTTCCGCGGCCTACCAGCATTCTGCCAGCCCCCGCGCGCGCAGGCCGAGGGCTGCCAACATAACAATGGCGACGAGGCGAGATGAACTCCACTACACGCTCGGTGTTTTGAAGGCACCCTAACTCCCTACAGCCATCGCGGCGAAATTTTTGGACACCCGGTGGGGGTGGAATCACACACGTGACCCCCACCCCAAAAAAAAAAAAAACATTTTTTTTTTTTCTCTCTTCCTTCTCTGTGCCACTCCGTTTTTCGCCCCATCCACCATGACTAAAGCTCTTCCTCTGGGCACTGGAGAACCTGGTGGCATCTGGCATCCAACACCAGAGGGCAGCAACACGGAGTGACGGGAGCGCCAGGCCCTGAACTGTCCCACACAGCGCCTGGGAATGGCAGCACCTCCAAGGTAGGCCCGACGTTGCGGCGCTGGTGGTCGTCGGAAGAACTCACGACAACACCGAACAGGTCCACGCCAACATGGCAGCCAGCACGTCCACGCCTGGGCCCACCACGCCGTCCAGAATTGCGGCGAACCTGTCCATGACGTCACCTCCACCTCGCACACACGGGAGTTCGTCGACACTGGTCCAGCCGTTTGACCCATTCACGGATCCATCATCGAGCGGACCCAGATGGCAGCTGTGGATTCAGAAATTTGAGATGGCGATGGAGTGCAAAGAGATTACGGCGCCCAGGAAAATGAAGGCACACCTACTACTCAGCGTGGGTGACGAGGTACTGCGCATTTTCAACTCCCTGAACGTTGATGATGGCCAGGATGCATACCAAAGCACGAAAGATGCCCTCACGGCTCATTTTCTCCCTCAACTAAATCCAGACTATGAGACGTTTCTCTTCTGCACCACCTTACAGGCAGCGGAGGAAACCCTTGATGCATATCACACCCGTCTGAGAAAGCTAGCCATGTCCTGCGAGTTCACGAACGTGGAGAGGGAGATCAGGAGGCAAATCATCAATGGGATACACTCGGAAAAGCTAAGGCGCCTGATACTTAGCGAAAAGGGTATTCCCCTACAGCGGATCCTTGAACTAGGACGTCAAAGGGAACTGGCCCACACCAGAGCGGCCAACATGGAGGCCACGCTACACAGGCTGCAACCTGCTCTCAACACAGCTATGGTGGCCCGGATCACCAACAGACAATCCTCGAGGGACGACAACAGTGGAGGTTACGGCCAAAACAGGTGGCAACCGCACATTCCGGGGCCCACAGAGTGCGGCTGGTGCGGTGGCCCACGACATGGCCGTCGCAACTGTCCTGCTCAAGGCACCACATGTGGAGCATGCGGCCGGAAGGATCACTACGCAAAGGTATGCCGATCAGCGGACACCCCCATACAGCCCCCACAAAACCCGCCGGAGAAGAACGCGACCAAGAAAAAGAAGCAAGCCAGCGCCAGAAGGGTCGCAGTGGCCAACTCTTCCACGGAGGATGAAGGGGATGATGTCTCGGCAATGCAGCAGGACCCCACCAAAGACATCGAGAGAAAAGGGAGGAAGGTATACCTGGTGTCTGCACTGTGCCAAGGTCGGGGACCACGAAGAAAAGCCGTCCGAAGGCGCAAGTGCATGGTCACCATCCAAAACCAGTGCATTCTCATGACCATCGACACAGGCGCCTCGGTGAACGTCATGCCAGAAAGCATTTTCCAGACTCTAAACCCTACACCAGAGCTGAAAAGCACAGACACTCTGTTGTATGCATACGGCAGTCGAAAGCCCCTGCCGGTGATTGGCAGGTTCCGCACTACGCTGGAACACGGAAAAAATAGACTATGGTCCAAGGTCTATGTCGTGAAGGCAGGAATTGAGAGCCTCCTTAGTGGGGACGCAGCGGAGGACCTGGGAGTGGTCCAATTCATCTGCCATGTCAACGAAGACAAGGAGGTGGAGCAGATGCTGAACCAATACCCTGACTTGCAAGAGGGAATAGGCTGTTTAAAAGGGAAAACCATCAAACTTCATATTGATGAAACAGTGCAGCCGAAAGCCGTTAGGCACCGGAGAACGCCATTCCACATGAGAGAACAAGTGGAGCAGGAACTCAAGGCATTGGAAGAAGCGGGCATCATTGAGGAGGTCACAGGGCCCACACCGTGGGTCTCTCCAATGGTGGTGACACGGAAGCCTAAGCAGCCTGGAAAGGTGCGGATCTGCATAGACATGCGTCTCCCCAACACTGCCATTAAAAGAGAACGCCACATCACCCCAACGATCGACGAAATCGTGGCTGACCTCACAGGGTCGTGTGTATTCTCAAAGATTGATCTCAAGGCGGGATATCATCAACTCAAACTCCACAGAGACTCTCGCTACATTACAACGTTCTCGACGCATTTGGGGCTGCGGAGATACAAACGCCTAAGTTTCGGAATATCGTCTGCTGCTGAGGTATTCCAGCAAACCATCCAGGAGGTCATCAGAGGCATCCCTGGTGTCCTCAACGTGAGTGATGATATTTTGATTCACGCCCCCGACAAAGAAATACATATCAAGAGGCTTCACGCTTTACTGGGCAGACTACAAGATGCTGGGCTCACAATACACCGGGAGAAGTGTGAGTTCCTCAAATCGGAGATCACTTTTTTCGGGTACAAGTTTGGCGCACAGGCATCTCCCCTGACCCGCAGAAGGTCGCAGACATTCAGGCTGCAAGCCCACCGATGACCCCCACAGAAGTGCGCAGCTTCCTAGGCATGGCCACCTACTGCGGGAGGTTCATCCGAAACCTGGCCACACTATCTGAGCCGTTGCGGGAACTCACCAAGGCCAACGTCAAGTGGGATTGGGGGCAGACATGCCAGGACGCGTTCGAGAGCATCAAGGACTCCCTGTCCGCCGACACCAAGATGGCCTACTATAGCACCGAGCTGCCCACAGAACTGTTCGTGGATGCAAGCCCCGTGGGGCTCGGAGCCATCCTAATGCAAGTCACGAAGGAAGGGGAGAAGAGACCGATAGCATATGCATCGAGAGCCCTCACAGAGACCGAACAAAGGTACTCACACATCAAAAAGGAGGCCATCGCTGTGCTGTGGGGGTGCCGGCATTTTCACCTCTACTTATATGGGCGTCGGTTCACGACGATCACGGACCACAAGCCCCTACTACCCATTTTCATGGGGACGTCAGCACACCCTCCGGCACGAATCACCAAGTGGTTACTACACCTCCAGCAATATGACTTTGATCTCATCTACCAACCGGGCAGCGGAAACCCGGCGGATTTTCTCTCCAGGCATCCGCAAGAGGCCACCCAACAAGAGATCCAAGTAGCTGCAGAGACGGAGGAACACATATGTCAAGTGGTGCACGCGATGAGACCCAAGGCGGTGAGCATTGAGGAAATCGAGGCGGAAACGCTCAAGGACCCGTGTTGTGACTTAGTGAAGGATGCCATCCTCTCAGGTGACTGGAAGACCTTCATGAGACACACGCACAACAGAACAGCGGAAGCAAAAGGGTTTTTGTCCGGCATATTCACAGTCCGGCAAGACTTGTCAATCACAGAAGGTGGACTGATACTAAGAGGAAACCGCATCGTAATCCCTCTCAAAATACAAGACAGGATAGTGGCCCTAGCACATGAAGGACACCAAGGACTGGTAAGGACAAAAGCCCGTATTCGGCACCGAGTATGGTTTCCCCAGATCGAGGAGCGGGTCGAGACACTCGTTAGCACGTGCCTATCCTGTCAGATAACGGGGGCCCCGCCAGAACCGGAACCAATCATGTCAGCAGAACGTGGCCGCTCTCGCTGGGAGGCCATCAGCATTGACTTTTGCAAGCTACGAGAGGGCCTCCACCTGTTGGTGGCCGTGGATGATCACTCCCGATACCCGGAAGTTGAGATAGTTGAATCCACAGCAGCTGAAGTGGTCATTCCGGCCCTAGAGAAAATGTTCGCAACTCACGGGCTACCGACCTCAATCAAAAGCGACAACGGGCCACCGTTTACGGGAGAGGACTTCAAAAATTATCTACAGGACCTCAATGTAAAATATCATCATATCACACCAAGACACCCCCAGGCAAATGGGGACGTAGAAAGGTTTATGAGAACCATCAACAAGGTGCTCAGGGTGTCCAAGGCGAACGCCAATCCCTGGAAGGTTGACCTCTTCCGATTCCTCCGGAACTACCGGGTCACGCCCCATAGCACAACCGGCATACCACCAGCGGACCTCATGTTTGGCACTGTCATTAGATCTTCGATCCCGCATCACCCAAGCAGGACCCCGGACGCGGTCAATGAGGAACGCACAGAAAGAAGGAGAAGGGATGCTAACGCACACATGAGTGGCAAGCGGAGAGCAAGGCCGTCCCATCATCAAGTGGGTGACCAAGTCATCATGATACGAAACCCCTCCAAGTCAAAACTTGATACCAGGTACGAGGAACGTCCATGGACCGTCAGTGACCGGCATGGAACCATGGTGACTGTGACACGAGGACGCTGTCAAGTGACAAGGAGTTCGTCATGGTTCAAGGCCGTACCCAGTACCCTGTGGACCGATAAGGAGGGCCATCGGGAAGGCGAGGATACTCAGCCCAGCGAAGAAGAGCCGGAGGCCATCCCTGAGGAGACAGGAGCGGGGGATGGAACCTGGGAGCCGTTGGATGCACCCGGCCTCGAGGGCCCGAACAGCGAAGGTGAACCAGAGCATGAAGCAAGGGGGAGAGCTCCCCGAGAAGGGCGATACCGGCTGAGAACAACGACGAGACCGCCATCCAAGCTAAGTGACTATGTGTGGTAATTAGTGCCCCGGTGCCATGAACCCCAATGGCAGGGTAGCTGGGTGTCGAAGACTGTAAGTTCATGTTGGACTTCGCCGTTGTTGGTAGTTAGCGTTATGTTTGTTTGTTTTATAATAAAGGAGGAATGTTAAGTTCCGCCCTGCGTCCCGCTACGCGGTGACGCAGGCCGTCCTAAATAAAAGCCCCGCCCCCGCGTTCGGGAGGCAGTTCCGCGGCCTACCAGCATTCTGCCAGCCCCCGCGCACGCAGGCCGAGGGCTGCCAACATAACAGTCGGTGGGGTTGGCCTCGCATTAGAAACCTGTCACGTGTGCCATTTTGTTGAATTGCGTTAAAGAGCTCAGGCTGATTTCTGCATATAGCAGGGTTACAAAACCCCACCAAATACTTTAAATGGCCACATATCATAATGCAGAATTTAGGTCCTAACAGAGAGCCGGGCCTGGGGAGGGAAGAGTATTTTGAAGATGCGGTAGTGTCAGCCTTTTCTTTGATCCATGTTGTTATATAACTCCTGTCTGCCAATCCTCAATATCTGGATCATTCATGTCCTACAATGTACTGGTGATTTTAATCTTTTTTATTTTGAAATATACAATGATATGCAGAGTAAAAATGTGTGCTAGATTAGCCCTGCAGGAGTCTCGACACGTTCCTTATTGTGCGGCAGTCCTTTGCGCCGCCCAAGCAGTTTCCTTTGGTTGGTGTCCTGTAGAACGAGGAGTTCTCTCGCGGCGCCTCCCACCTTTATCGACTCAGTGACTATAGTGGCCAGATGCCTTCATGTCCATGAGGCATTTACATTTTGAGGACTGCACTTAGTTTAACAAACTGATGCATTCTCGTAGTGGATCACAAAATAATAATACAAAGTGTGGTGGAAGTGCAGGATTACAAGTGAGAAGCTGCTGGCTGTGTTGTGTGCTGCTCCTACGGATTACTTTTGGTGCCTGCTACCTCACCAGTCTGACGCTTCCACTGTGCAACAAAGGACATGGGCCCTTTAAGAGCAGCTTCATGCGCAAAGAGCACGCGAAGTGCGGCGGAAGTTAAGTTATGCTGCAGGATTACAGGCGAGAGGGAGCTGACTGTGTTGTTTGCTGCTCGTATGGATGACATTTTGTGTCTACTATCTCACCTAACCGACGGTCCCGCTGTGCAGTGGAGAAGGGGGGTACCGGGGGGAACGCGAAGCGTTTCCCCCCGGGGAGTTTTTGGCGCTGCACACGGCCAGCGAGTGGTCGTGGGAGGCAGAGCGCCTCCCGGGGTATTTAAGGGGCTCAGGGAAGGTTCGGGAACCAGGCGACGGTTAGGACTTGAAGATTGTCCCGCCCTCCCACCCCTTCATTTTGGGTTTAGTTCATAGGTCTGTTTGAAGCATGGGAGTGGGTCTAGGGTGCATTTTGTGGGGTTTTTTTTTACTAGAGGTAGAGGTGGTAGTTTTCTGTGACAGGTCAGGGCATTGTGAAGATGTGATGTAAATTTCAGTTGCTGATGTGGCAGGTCAGGCTGGCTGCAGGTCAGAGGAAGGGGGGAGATTGGTGTAGAGGGGAGTATAATGGGGATGAAGTGTTCTGGGCGCCGGGGGCATGGCCCCTTTTGATGTGAGGGGAGGGAAGCACAATGAGGAATGACACGGGAAAGGATGGGGTGGCGCTGTTTGCACAAGCAGGTCACCCCGGGGGAACAGGTATTGAGCCTGGAGGGGCATGGCCCCTGGGAGAAAGCGGGACGCCTGGGAAAAGGGCAAGAAGACAGTAGGCTCCAAGGGGTAAGTAGGGAGGAGATAGATGAGTTATTTATTTAACTGTTGGGAAGATGAAAATGAGCAATGGAGAAATGTTTAATTATTTAATTGTTTGTTGTAATATTTATTTAGTTTGTTAGGCCATGGAGCCAGTTGAGCATTTTGAATTGTAAGCTTTGGCCTGTCACATTAAAGCGACCTTTTCCACTTTTAAATGAGTCTGGGTTTTTGTGCAGTAAGCCAAAAAGGGTGTGGCCCCTTTAAAAGCGGCCACACGTGCTAAGCGTGGCGGAAGTGCAGTTACGCTGCAATTGAACGAGAGCGTCTTACTCTGAGGAAGTAACATTTGGAGTTCCACTCGATGTATTATGTAAGGAACAGGAACGGGAGGGGAATCAGACCCAGAAAGGGAAAAAGCATTGTTAGAGGGTGCGCTGCCCCTAGAGCTCCCCCTCCAACAATCGCCAAATCCCTGTCTGTCAGTGAATTGCTGGAGAATCCTCATTCTCGAATAGACTTGGAGGAACCTCATGGTTTTACTTTGACACCTACTAACATTAAAAGGAATATCACTGACTTATTTTTTAAAACTCGCACAGCTAGCCTGGGTGATCTTCCTTCTAATTGTTCCCCCCAAATATAACTCCCGCCGTACCCAGGGTCGGACCCCGGCAAGAAACAGGCCCGGACACCCAAAAAAAAGTGGCCCACTCCTCGCCTAAAAAAAGTAGCCTACCCCTCGCCTCAAAAACAGTGGCCCTCATACCATCAGCTGTGAAGCGCATCAATTCACGACTTTACAGAAAAGGCTACTTATGGAGGGTTCATGTGTCTGTTACATTCCAACAGAACTCATAAAATAACATAACTTTGCATAGAAGAATGGATCACCATATGTATCATTAATATCTGTGTGTATAGATCCATATTGTCAAATTACTGTGATTGCAAGCAGACGTCTAAGGCCAAATGATAATATGTTAGTGTATAGCACTTACGCTTAAGCTCTTTTTCTATAGAACAAATATGCATACAGTATCACCCAACCTGTGTTGGTACTCATTTATCGACCTCAGAAGGATGAAAGGCTGAGATGGCCTTCGAACCTACAACCTGCATATCACACACACATCGCAGCAGCGAGCGCTCAACCCACTGAGCTATCATATCGGCTATAGTAAAATGAGCAATTTTTATCCACTGGATACCATTAAACTGGTAACTGAGATTGAACAGCAGACCAGTTGAGTTCATCTGCAGGTCTGGTGCAAATTTAGCCGCATGTCAAGCCTGCGTGCATCTACTTTTGAGGCTTCGGAGGTATGGTGGACAACTTTACAAAATGGTTTTGCATCCCTTGGAGAGTCGCTCACATCTGTGTATTGCTCTGATACCTCTGCCGACTGTCCCTGCATCATTTATGCCTGGGTGTCCATTTTTAGCAGTCACCTTTCTCTCTCACTCTCGGCATAGTGTGGGCTATGCACAGGAGTAAACAGGTACTGCAGCCTCTTATCTATCCGCTCGGGCCAGGCACAGTGTTGACGATGTTCTACCTCTGTGCCTGAACACTGTAGCCCCTTGCCAGCTCAGGGCCGAGTGAGTGACGTCCTAGAAACGCCCGGGCGGCCGCTCCCATCCATTGGAACTGAGCACCCCACAACCGTACCCTCTGTTTACACCGCCCAGGGAAGGATCCTGCCCTGCAATTAAGCCCCACTGGCAAAGGAACAGTACAAAATCACTTCACAAAACCAGGCAATAAACATTGCACACTGGTGGCGAGAAGTGCTGCGCGAAACTAGGCACACCAGAAGCATGGACGTCATCACAGTGAGGACACAGAAGCCTTACACACAACTGGTCACAGTGATCGTGAAGAACAACTGCACCAAAATGGACCTGGCTGGACAGCACATAAATCCGGTCACAATGAGGGTGCAGGGGCAACCGATGCTCAAAGCTGCGCTGAGCTGAGCAATGGAGAAAAACAGTGTCACAACTCTGCACAAAGCCCTGCATGAAACTGAGATATGAGGGGACATAAGTACCACAGAAAGGGTTCAAAAGTATTGTGCGGAAGTGGCCATAGAGAAAACACACTTGTTACAGTATGAAACCATGCAATCCTGGAAATGTGTAGGCACAGGAACCACACAAAACTAGGTAAGCGCAGCAGTAACGGACTACACTGGGCACAACAGTAAACTGGCGTTAAAACAAGTGTGCAGGAGCGCTGCACTAAAATGGGCAACAGGAAGAGGACAGAAGCACTGAATAAAACTGGGCCCACCAAGCGTGCAAGAGCACAGCATAAAACGAGATCAACCAACGTATGCATACAAGTGCAGGGCCAGGATCTGGGTGCTGTGCGGGCGAAAGAGCACTGCGGGAAACTGCAGAGTGAGATTTTAGCCTGAGTCTATGATCAATATGAAGGATAAGCATGCACAAGTGTCCGGTACCGGTGAAAAATCATGTTTAAGTGCCATGAATTCTTCACAAGCCATATGGGCACAGAAGGACCCTGAATAGAGTCTGCAAATGGTTTCCATCCAGTACATGCACGTCTTCATGTGTCTCTAAGCCACTATGTGAGTTCCTTATACAGACCTGGCACTCAATGTCAGCCTACCTGCATACCTAGACGGGTCTACCAGCCAGTGCACACGTGCTATGTGTGCTAACCCAGAGGGCACTGGGCGACCGACCTTCAGGCGCTGCATGCTGCTCTAGTACTTACAGTGCTCTGGGAGCGCTCGCGACGGATGTGTTTAAGATCCACACAGCCGCATCCGGGCCCGGGGCTCATATTACAATGCACTGGGAGCGGGCTGGGCTGAGGCAGCCCTGGTCCCGTCCAGCCCGGCCGCTCCCAGTGTTTTGTAAAAATAAAGTTACACTTGTGTGTGTCTATTTCACCCGGTGGCACGGCTGGTGCCATGGTGTCTCTGAGCGCAATGCAACGCAACACAACACAAACTGGCTCTCTGCAGACACAGACCGGCCCAGGAGTGCTTCGGAAAACCGGCCCATCACCCCTCACAGTGATTTTGGACCGGCCACGGGCCGATGGGCCGAGGGCCCAGTCCGACCCTGGCCGTACCTTTTCGAGGGGCGTGGTGTCTTGAACATGGATTCTCTTTCTACAAGCCCTGTAAGGTTGGAGGACATACTTCCACGTGAATGTCCTCAAACTGCCTCTCGCTCCTTGGACCCTCTGTCTGATACACCTGCTCTATTACCCTAAAATGAAAGTGATGGACTCGTCCTTTGACTCTCCTACTATCTCTTGCTCCTCGTAGACTGACTTTTAGCCCCTAACCCTGGTGCAGAGAAAGAATTAAGCGAGTTATCAATCTTAGCTCTTAACTTTGTGTTAAAATGTACGACCTTATTAGCATTGAGGGGAAATCACATACAATGAAATAAGACTCTATGCAGATTAAATGCATTGAGTGTGCCGAATCTATTGATAAAAATACATCTCTGATCAAGTCAGTTTCAAGTGTTTCACAGGTGGAGTTAATAACATTAATATGATATTAGACACGCCTCCTTCTAAGGAATGTTTGAAAGAATTCATAAAATTGAATAATCTTCTGTGTGCTGCAGAACCCTTCGCACCAGTGTCCCCTTCAGTTATACATTTAGGACCGAACAAACCCACTGTATAAAATTACAAAACAAAAACAATGAAGCAGTAAACCAAAAAACTAAATATCTAAAAAATAAGAAAACAGATTAGAGCTGTTCTTTCAAATTGATTAAATCCTTATCCCTTAAAGAAAAGGAGACTGCTTGGCTGCCAAGTCCATCAGTTGAGCCTTGTCCTGTAGTTGACATTACACCTGATGCAAGCAAACATGCAAATGCGCTTTCTGTTCATTTTAGAAAAGGAAAGAAGAACAATGTTAAATGGTGCGAGGCTTCAAATTCACCTTCTAACCCACAACCTCTCTCTAATCTGAAGCACCTGAGTACTCAAACAGAGGTCTGAGCACTTTGTAATGGAAATACATCCTTCTGGGAAATCCCTAATAGCAGGGAGGCGGGACATGTAAAGACTCAAATCTACACAACAAGATTCTCTAACAGTATCGGACCTAAGGGATGAGACCTGCTCTAGAGGGAATGATGACAAACTACCTGTTAGGGTGAAATCTCAGGAAGAGGAGCTCTCAAATCATGAAGGAGTGTTCCCTTATCCTCAGTATTTCCATTAGGAGACAAACATCCTGTCACTTTTCCATGAGATTCCTTCTGTCCATTTGAACACCTCAAGCGATATTGAGCAAGTTGAATTCATCATAGAGCACAGAACTGACATAGCGGAAGTGAAAATCCCTTAGTGAAATTGTATTGGCTGTGGCAGATGACCTTTGACAGAGAGGTTTTGATGTCACAAGGTGGTCACGAAAGGGGACATATGTGGAAGGGATGAAAGCAACTTAACCTACATTTTTGAGCCGCTTAACAATTGATGTAGTTTAGGACTAACTGCAAATCAGAAGTGCATCCCTTGGCTGTCTAAAACCCTAACCTCTCAGTCTAAGAAATTACCACTTAAGCATCTGGGTTTTTCGCAGTGTTTCTGATTTAGGGGTCGTTTCTTAAAACTCAATAGTCCACATTAATCTATGAAATAATGTGACCTTTTGTAATACATTAAGAGAGTTTACAGTTTTGTAAGGTGTAGGTTGGCGAGGTCTTCTGTGAGGGCTTCCACTGGAAAGTTCTTCGAGGACCTGTAGGTTTGTCTGCTGGGTTTCAATTGGGAGTGCTTTACTGTGGTGGTGTGCAGGATGTTGAAAGCCACGGCTAGAAGGTCAGACCAGTCAAGCGGGAGAGGAGAGCTGTAGTGGAGGGTATACAGTGCAGTGATGAGTAGGGCGAGGATGTTACCTTTCACGTGTGTTGGGCCATTCATGTGTTGTGTGAGGCTGAGGGTTTCAAGAAGGCTGAGGCGAGATTCCTTCATTGGTATGGTGGCCTTGTTGCCTGAGAGGTTAAAGTCTCCTAGGAAGATGTTTGCATGCTTGAGGAACATGGTGGTGACCAGGTCGGTGAAGTCGCAGATGAAGGCAGTGTTGTGTTTGGGTGGTATGTAAATGAGATGGACAGTGACTGTGTCTGTTGGGTGAGCAGGAAGTGGCAGGAGAGGACTTTGAAGGAACCAATGTTGTTGATGTCAAGTCTGGTGCAGGGCCACAAGGTCTTGTGTATGACTGCAAGGCCTCCACCTGTCTTTTTTGGCCGGTCTCTGTGTTGAATGCTGTAGGCCTCTGGGACAGGAATGTCTAGGATGTGGGTGGAGATGAGTGTCAGCCAGGTCTTGGTGATGAAGATGGCAACAAGGTTGTGTGTAGTGATGAGGTCGGTGATGTCTGCTTCATGGATGATAGCTGAGCGGACATTGGGAGCATCAACTTCCGTGTTGTGGACGGTGAGGGGGTATTGATGGGCCTGAGGCTGATGTAGGTGAGGTTGCTGCATTGCAGAGTCCATGTCTTAGAGGGAGGGCGATGTTGTTGATGTTGGCATTGCCTGGTGATGGTGGGGAAGACCTGTGGGGACGGAGAGCGAAAACACATGTCAACGTGTGCTTATCTGATGTCTGAGCACAGGTTTGGGCCCTGGGTCATGCCGGTTCGAACAGGTCTGAACAGGTCCAAACAGGTGCAAACAGGAATTGCCCTTTTCAATAACTGCCCTTCACTTCAAACGCCTGGATTAGAGACGCCCTTGATCTAAGAGTTCAGAGCGGAAAGGAAGAGGCAGGGCTAAGAAAGTGGGTGGAGGTTAGGCCAGGTGACATAGATCCTCTTGCACCTGCTCACCAACCCACAAATACAAATGAGCATCTCCAATGCAAACATTGAAATCGGCCTTTGGATCTCCGGTCAGCTCCAATTGAAAATAAAAGGAGAGACCATCTCCAACTTATGGCCACACCACTAGGTTTCTTTTGGGCACACTAGCCTATGGCCCCTTGATATGCTGCCCCCATAGGTTTCGTTGGGGCTCACTAGCCATTGGTCTTCGGCCATGTCCACTTTGCATATTGCATTATTCGATTCCTTAAAGTATCCCTCTAGTCATAGCTTTCGGCAACACTCATTACACCCACACCTCACTGTCGCCTTAAGATTCCCCTTTTTCAAACTCTCTCTTTTAGTTAAAAACTTTTTTCCGTTAACCACGGTTATCATTGTTCTACAGGTAACTGTGTAAATCCGTGAAAACGCCCTTGATCCGCCCCATCCCCCCAGACGGGAAATATTGAAAAAGATTTGTTAAAAAATGAAGAAAACCCTTTTAGGAAAGCAACAAAAACACAAAATTCGGCGCACTTCCCTGTCAATGCAATCCCTCCCCTATCCACTTCCCGCCTGACCTTCTTGCCCTCTCTCCCAAGGCTCGCAATTCTGGAGCCCTCTTGGATAGCAACCTCCAACTGCAACAGTTCATTATCTCTGCTGCTCATATTAACCTATTCAACATTTTGAAAATGTGTCCTTTTCTTAATAGCCAGTTACAAGAACTCTAATCTCCATTCTCGTGCTCAGCAGACTTGACTACTGCTCAAGCTTACTGCTCTGCCTTCCTCTCTACTCCTACACCCCTCAACCTTGCTAGCCATTTGCAACCTACCCAGATCGTTCCCCACTTCTACCTACTGGCAACATGCTAGTTGGCTCGCAGTGCACAACTGCTCTCTTTTCAAGTTCCTTCTCCTAGTCTACAAAGCTATCAATGGTCTTGCTCCTCAGTGCCTGTGTGGATGTATCTCAGTTTACTCAGTATCTCGGTCCCCCTGAACCTCCACTGAACTCAACCTCACTGTCCTATATCCTCCAAGTGACTCCTCTCGTTTTCACTCTTTCACCCTACCCGTCCAACTCCATTGGAACCCACTGCCCATAACAATCAAAGCCAGCCCAACTGTGGATCTCTTCAAAGCTCGGCTTAAACTTTACTTACTTGATAAAGAAGGAGATTCCACTTCCCTCTCTCTCCATCGTCCCAATCTGACCCCACCACTGCCTCCCCTAATGCCTAATAATGTCATTCTGTATAGTCAAATAGTACTCTTTAGTCTGAATCACTTGCCACCGAAGGTCAATGTTACCTTTGTAAGTCACTGGTCTCCTTATATATATATATGTATCTCCTACTTTTTTACACCCTGATAAACTGGCTCACCACTTATTCTCGTCTTTGTGCTATTGTACAGGCACCCTTCGTGTGAGCGCCTCATCCATCTATAAATGTGTTATTGTAAATCATTTATGATCAAAATTGACTTGCTTGTTCTTCAAATAAATACAAAGTTTTATCTGTGATTATCGTGATAAAAGAAGGATTGGAATAGTGAGGGTACATGCAATAGGGATAACTCACAATGAGCACTGGCAATCCTGCTAGGCCTTTTTTGGGTTTTAGGTGGAGGCAGGGAGAATGGTAAGGAAAAGTCTGCAAGAAGGAACCTCCTTACTGGTCTCTGCTGTTCACCTAAAGTTAGATTTAAAATTGCAGGAAAACATGCATAAGCTCATTTTGGAGGTACCCTTAGTAAATAGAGGCATATCTTAAAGGCTCCATTCACCCTATCGGGAATTTCCATTGTTTTTGAAGGTGGAGAGCAAGGGCATAACTGAAGTTACCTTTCCGCCTCCCATTTGCCCTCCGCCTTAAAAAATAACTTGGTTTCACACCAGCATGACATTTTCATGTTGCCGTGAAATCAATAATTTCCTATGGAAAGTGCTTGCTTTTTCACCAGCAAAAATCAGGTCGTTTCCATAGGAGATTATTGTAATCACAGCTCCCATGGTAGGCAGCGTTTACAATTACAAACAAACACGGTCTCACATGCCAGCGTGTCACACAATGCTCATTTTTCATTGTGAGTGCCGCTTGTCATGATATGATATGGCATTTGTAACATGCCTATACACAAGTGTTTCAAGGCCCTCACAATTACAAGTAAAGACGCATGCCAGGCAGCAATTACTTCATTTGCACTGCAGAGTACAAATGTGAAGGGGCAAAAGGTGGCGTACACACTTGTACGCCATCTTTTGCCCTTTACATTTGCACCCCGAAGTGCAATTGACAAACATTTGGTGGTGGGGAACTGACTACACCGCAGTGCAAACGTACCAGGTCCCTGCTGTCATAGTGTTTCCAGCCATTGTGTCCCATAGCTCCAAAACCCAGTGGAGTAACTTTGCTGAAAATGTTGGGGGGAACATGACAACTGAAGGAAAGCGGTGGGGTGATGGGAGGGTGGATGGTGGCTCTGAGGGATTGTTTCGGCCAAATAGTTTAAAAACATTTGGTTGAATGGTAGATTTGACCAAATTCGGTCACCGCCATTCGTTTGAAGCTGAAGATACTGAACATGAAGAGCAATGGGTTCAGGGGTGGCCCCCTCAGCCCTCGTTCAGTATTTTTGGCTTTGGCCGTTGCGGGTGTGTTCCCCGCTTCCTCAGCATTTGTGGCAGGGGACTCAACAAAAAAAAGAAGATGAGGGACGCTGCAGCGTCAGATCCGATCTGCGTTAAAGGGATGGATCTGACGCTGCATGTTACAGGAGAGGCAGCGGATGGAGAAAAGGTAAGTGGGGGGGTTTATGGGTGTACTGGCAGTTTGAGGGGACATGGGTTTGTTTTTCTGTACAGAGGTAAAAACGTATTTGCAGCGAAAAACACTAAACTACTACAGCACAAGAGTCCATTGCTGACGCTCTGTTATAACTTTCATAAAACAGGTGGTGTATCTTTAAAATTCAATTGGGCCCCACACATCTTCAGCCGGCCTGCCGTGCACCCAGTGACTCAACATAACATTCACAAACTTAATTCCACTATTACAAACAATGCATTATTTATCATTCATTCAGACACAAAAATCAGCACACATATGTGCTCACACTCTCACTCACACACAAATGCACCCAGCACCTCCACTGACGTACACTGTGTGCACACAACATTTAGATGTGCATTTACAATAACACATGGAAACGGTGGTGCCTCGTACATTGAGCAGACCAGACTTTATCAACCCCTGATACCTGACATTTTGGGCTATGTTGACTTGACCTAGCTGAACTATACAGCCATGGCCGAAAGGACCAGATTCACTGGAATGTCAGCAATTTGCCTGATTTGTCCTTTCATTCAAAGGCAGAAACCATTGGTTAATGCAATGCAGTGGGTGACCAAGCATAATTGATATGGATTTTTAAATGCCATATATCTTCAAACTTGGGTTCTGCACAGCGCCTTATATGTCTACGTGCTGATAGATTTTTCTACAAGATTCTGACTGATTAAAGGTATGTTTTCCTGTGTACAAATGGTTCCAAGCAGTGGCGTACCGAGTGGGAGAGTCACAAAGGTGTGGTCAAGCTGCCCCCCCCACAGCTCTTTTAAGAGCCAGACCAGGACATTTGTCATTGGGACACATCTCCCATTTGGCACCTCAAAAGGGGTGCCCAACAGCAAAAGTGTCCCGCTGGCAGGGCAATGTGTGCTGAGCAATTCTTGCTCAGCATGCTCATTGTCCTGGCAGCAGGACAATTCACCCGTTCCGAATGGTAGAGGTGTCCCGCTGCCAGGATAATGTCCCAAGGAGTATTACAATGTGAGCCATTAGGCACTGACAGGAGGGAGGGGGGTTCTACTATTAGGGACTTCTTTCCATTGAGAAATGGGAATGGGAGGGAGTCATCAGAAGTGAGAAGGGTGCATAATGCTGCATGCTTTATGAAATAATGACGATGGCTTTAAAACCCAAGGAGGATGTGTTAGGCTCACATTAATCTGCATGATGTTATTGTGACTGTGCATGCAGAATGAGGAGAATGAAACTAAAGCCATTCTCCCATTTCTCAACATATTCGCGGTAAGGGTTAACGGTCACCGGTAATGCTACCGGTGACCGTTAACCCTTACCGCCTTACTACGAGTTCCCTTTGCGGGACCCGACTTTAACGGCTGGTTTTACCAGCCGTTAAACTAGGGTGCCGCAAAGGGACCTTGGTGCTAATTACGGTACCGCAATTTGCGGTACCGTAATTAGCGCCTTCCCCATTCCCATTATGCCCTATGGGGGCAAAAATGGGGAAGGGCCTTGGTGAATGGGGAATTACCGCCCCCGCTCACCTTGGAGTAGGGCGGTAATTCCGCCATCCACCAAGGCGGACACGGTACAATACCGACGGCAACCCTGGCGCTAATAGCGCCATGGTTACCGCCTTCCGTGTAATGAGGCCCATTGTATATAGTGTATGGTTAGTTTACTATGAAAGGCTAGTTTGTTATATAATGTGGTTTGCTGCTTCCAATGCATTGCTGTACATAATTATATGCTATATGTATTATATAAATAATAAGCACATGGAATGTAAAGCACCTTAATAAATATCTATATCAACTAAGGCTGGAAAGATGTGCACGGTCGCTTACATTGTCCACATCCCAGTTTCACCATTTAACCAAGTGTGTGATCCTGTGCAAATTATTTAATCACATTGTGCCTTATCTGCAGCTCTGTAAAGTGATTCTGGTTCACTTCAAAGCTTATGTTAATGTATCATGCTATTATAATGGAAACACCTAATGACTGTAGAGTTGCTCCACATATAACAATAGTGCAATTTGGGTATTTTGCACCACAAAGTTATTTGTCACTTGGCTTATTTATGGTAACTTATTCTAAAGTCACTTCCATGGTGCCTCCAAGTATCAAAGACTGATGATGCACCTTGCAATGTCCTTATCTGTGAAGTCCCTTCTGTTGGTGCAATCCATATGCTAATTAGGAAGTGTGCATGTATTTTGCCTCAGAGGGCTTACACAGAGCTCCCTGATAAACAAGCACAAACACAATAAAAAAACTTTTATTTAAAAAAAAAAGGTACCTCTGCTCTGCTTTCCAATGCCGCTCGGGCCACGTCTCATGTCACACCAACCTAACCTCTTCGTACTCACGCGCCAGACAGAAACCAGGAAGCTGAATGAGCTTCCTAGTTCCTGTCTGTGTGTCGCACGAACACAAAGCCGGAAAGCGATGCTCTGTGCCGCTGGCCCCCAGAAGTGCTGCTGCTAGCGTGACAGCACAGACGCCAGGCCCTGTAGCACTCTGTTCAGCACCCTGGCTGCTGACCTTGAGTCAGTCCAGCCAGGGTGAGGGACTGAGCCATGCAGGGCATCCCGACCCTGAATGTGTTGCAGCGCAGCTGCCAGGCATCTCTGCATTATGTAATGAGCAGCGCAAGCCTTGATGAGCACCCCAGCCGGGCTTGCGCTGTCCAATTACATAATTGATGATTGCGGCCCCCCTGCCCTCCCTCCAAAAGATGGGGGGGGACAAAAAGGCATGCTACAGAAGTTGGGGGGGACAAAACTCCCTGTCCCCCCATATAATTACGCCTATGCCAAAACCTGACAGTGTGGGTGCATTGAAGGGGAAACAGTAGTGATGCAGTGACCTGTCTGTCTTCGATCTAGAAGGATCTCTGGAAAGGTAGCGCCGCCTCCATCCCTGGTGGTGGTATAGTTCTATGTAACATTTTAAGACGCATGGCAGAATGGAATCACTGCTGGCCCATTGAGATTTTTAGAGCTGTTGTTGCTGCTGGGATATTGTCGACTGCGGGTATACAAGGAAAATGAAAATGCTTGACTCTTTTCCATCACTTTTCCCCTTAGATCCTGTACCACCACATCCCCATTAAATCGGCCCTAATGTCTTCTTTTAAAGAGGTCACCCACCTTACATGCCCTCCCAATGTTGATCACTCTCTTGTAGAGTCTTTCTCCTCTGTCAATGTTCCCATCAAGCAGTGGCATCTACTTCCGCCCATGGTGGATAAGAGCGACTTACCTGTGGCAGCGTCTTTGCCTGCGCGCAGTTGATTCCTCCTATGAAGACCATGTTGGGCATCACTGGACGTGGGAACTCAAACACAAAGTCGTATCTCACCAGCCAGACCGTGGCTCGGCTGAAGAGCTCCTTGTAAGTCACCTCCTTATGAAGGAAGGTTCTAGCAAGATGTTCAAAGGGAGAATAAAGAGTATAGCAAAACCAGTAGTCGGAGAGCGCCACCATCACGTTTTTTATCCGCTGAGCGAATGTCATGTGATCTGTGTTGGAGGACATTGCCTTTGGAACATACGAGAATGGACTAGGGCTCTGGGATGCCGTCTCATCCATTCCACCAAGTATAGTACGCAGAAAGTACACAGTGGGGAGAGACAGGTACTCAGCGACGATCGTGCCGCAGGGGTAGAATGGATCCATCAACAGAGCATCGAATTCCATGCTCCTCAGGTACGCCATGAGCTCCTCGTCGTGCAGGAGGCGCGCACACGCAGAGATCATCATGTCAGTGACATTGGTCATTATTCTGTTGAGGGCAAATATCTGTTCTAGTAGAGATTGCTCAGCAAACGCGCCAAGCCCAACTGCCATCACTGCTCCATCAAAGTGCTCCTTGTCGAATGGTACTGAGTAGGTCTTCAGGGTGTACCTCTCAGAGCCACCCAGGGCAATGCTGACTTCCGGCACCACCACCACAACCTGGTGCCCTCTCCTCCCAAGCTCCTCGGCGACTAGGCGCATGCTGAGCCAGTGGCTGCCATCCTGAGGCACCACCAGCAGCTTCCCGCCATCGATGGACGCCATCAGCCCCAGAGCCAGGAGGAGCTGAAGGGCAGCCTTGGCTGGGCGAATGGATCTAAACCCGTCTTCCATCTCCTCACTGATGCTTGAAGGGCTGTTCAGTGCCGAGCGCAGTCCAAAGGTACAGTGTTATCGCAACAAATACAACGTGCAGGTCACTCCCTCTCCCTGCTCGTCTGCCCGCAGTCTGAGGCCGGTTACAAATACTTCAAGTTCACAGTGTATTGGAAAGCATTTGGTAACGGTAAGAGAGTAAAGGGTTGGTTCGCAAACCTGTTTGACACGCCCGGGGCACGTTTCATCTGTGGGAACGTGCCCACTAAAGTACACTCCGCGCCCACAGTGCCAATAAACGCAGGGAGTCAGCCCTGAGCTCGGTGGTGTCGCCTCACCCGTAGCGCGCGGAAGTTGCTTCTGCGAGACTACAGTCATCCCTTCAAAAAGCTGTATAACAAATCAATAAATGCATTAAACATGTTGGTTCCTTTGCCAGGAAGCTTTGTTTTGTGAGGCCAGTCGCATGTTAAAGGTGATGCCACTGGAACTTGAAGCAGCTTGTAAAGCTGGTCTGGAAACGGTTGAGGTGTGCACGGGTGCGGTTCTGGGATTTAGAACCCATGGATGCGAGGGTTGTTTATTTCAGTGGGCCGGGAGAGGGGCGTGTACAGCTTTTGCTGGCTGCTCCCCAGTGGGAATAAATGCGCGCTGCGTTCCTCCTCTCTGCGGTCTTCATGCCCTGCGCATCAGACTTACCAAAGGGACTGGCACACACACCGCTCAGAAACGGGGCCCCGGTCCCCGCAAAGCTTTTGCCATTTGCATGGGCCCTTGGCACCGTGGGTCCAGCGAGTAGCAAGGGGGTCGTTATAGGAGAGCGAAGAGAGCAGAGCAGAGGTGGCAATGCAGGCCATGCTGTGTCTTTACCTGCATTGGGGCTTTTGTGGATGTTGCCCGCTTCCAGGGTGCGGGTTAGTGTAGGTGAATGGTAAGGTGGAAAGGGCGTGTCATCTTTTTGTGTGGAGATCAGCAAGTGTTTGATTTTTGCGATGCTTGTTATCTGGACACAGAATTGCATGTGGGGGGGTTGTTGAATTTGTGGTGTTGGGTGGATACGCATTAGGGTGGGAGATCTCGTTAGCTCAGCTGTTAGCTGCAAATTAAAGATGGTGGACCCTACATTCACAGTCCTACAATCAGTCATTAACTACATTAACTTGGCCAGTAACTGCTGGTCTGACACTAGCACCACCGCCACCTCGTTGCTTTTTGAGAGTCTGGTTATAAGGTACCAGTGAGCGCGTCTAACGGCATATGTTCCATCATCCTGGCGCAACTCCTCTTTACGCCAAAGCGTAGACGGGGGTTCTCGCCCACCATACTTAATAAATGTGCATTCCAGTGCAGAAGTACCTCACACACAGCAGTCATGCCCTGTCGCCCCTCATGTGGCATCTCTACATGCCATTTAATCCTGTGCACCAAGGGTCATTCCCAGAGAAGGGGCCCTGTCTCCACGGAGAAGCTCGGAAGCTCACCCGGTCTAGGCACAAGGGGCATCCATCCATCCAGCCAGGATGTGTCTTGTGGAGGTCAAGAAAAGACACACAAATCAGAAAACAAAAGTTCGCCCCTATGGAGGCTGGCAATTGATAAAAGGCCACTACTATCCAGTAGTGCCCACACAGTTAACCATGCAAGGTTATTCACATAAGGAAAATATGTTGTACCATGTTATATGATGCACTGTTAGTGCGTCATAGAGCACCACGTCTCTCATTTTCATAACCTCTCAGTGTTTAGGGTTGAATGCTAGAAGGTTCGTTGGTAGTTGACTATGGGAAAGGTAGCACCATAGTTGCCTTCAATCTATCTGGTCCACCAGTTCATAATGATTGACACTGAAAACGACATTTGCAAAATGTCGTGTTTATACTTTGCAAATGGACATTAACCAACATTGTATTCACATTAGCAAAAAAAGTTGGTAAAATATAGTAGACTCTCCGTTAAGGGTACTTGTCAGCGTGGTTATGCAGCGGTCATGGTATTTGGGTGCGTGTGGTTGCAATGTGGTGTGTGGCTGGCTAGGTCGGCTCCTAGTACATGGTGTATGTCCAGCTGCATTCCATTGGCGGCTGTTGAATTATTTAATTGGAGGGGCGTAAATATTTCCCACAAATATGGCAGAGTGTAATGAGGGAGCCAAAACCAACCAAGAGGAGATCGGGGGTCAGAGGGGTTCTCCCCCGAGAGTTTTTTTTTTTAATAATGGATTACAAAGTTTCATTTTACAGCACGCTTTTAGTGAAAAATCGGGTAAAAATCCAGTCAGTTTCAATTGGTTTTATAGGGTAACTCATGAATAGATCCTACAGATGCAAGTCTCCTTCAGTGCACACAAGCGTTTCCCCAAATATTATAATGAACCAGAGGATATCGTCCACTATTCGGATCATATTGCCTTCTACTGACCAAGAGGATTTGCGACCATGGGCCTTTGTGCATTTTTGCCCAAAGATTACTATTTTTGACTTTGCTGGATTAATAGTCAACTAATTTCTCTGCATATATGCCTCTAGGGAATTCAAGAGTCTCTGTTGGCCCACCGCTGTATTGTCTAGGAAGACAATATCGTCTGCATACATCAGCCATTTGATAGAATTAAGACCGATCTTTGGACTTGCTGATGCTGCAGAGTCTATTTCTCGGCCAAAGTCCGCCAAATATGTATTAAATAGAAATGGAGCGACCATGCAACCTTGTCGAACACCTCTGCCTACATCAACGTGTTCAGAGAGTTGGCCCTCAATATTTTACCTTATTCTGACAGTGTTACCTTCATGCAGAGATGCTAACATGTTCACACTTGGTTTTGGAGCTCCCCAACCGTCTAATTTTGTCCAAAGAGGATCTCTATTTACTCGGTCGAATGCGCTCAACAAATCTATAAAAGCAGCATAGAGGTTGGGTGCTTTCTTAGTGCCCTTTTTCTCAGAAAGGGCAGCCAAGATTATTCCATTAAGTGATGTTGATTGGCCCCTGCGAAAACCTGTCTGCTCCTTCGACAGAATGTTATTAGACTTTGCCCATTTTTCCTGCTCTCCCAGGAAAAGTTTGGCGAAGAGTTTACTCTCAACATCGAGCAATGTGACAGCTCTATAATTTGCTGGGTTCCCTTTATCACCCTTCGGTCCTGCTACTCTGAAGGACGAAGACTTATTTATTAACTCAGCAGTATCTCTTTCTGAGAACTCGAAGAGCCAAGGGACATCTAAGATCTTAAATTCGGGTAACCCAACCGGCTTATGATAGTGTGTGGATAGATAGTTAACCCAAGCAACTTCAGCCACCATATTAGCCTGACTTATTATTTGGTTCCTATTTGCCTCATTAATTATTGTCTAAAAGCATGTTTTTTTCGCTTGAAGCTTTGAGCATTTGCTCTCCATCTTTCTGAAGTCGAGCCATCCTGTGCTTTTATAGTTTTTTTTGGACCAGCTTTTATAGTTTTTGAATAGCCTTTGTCCTTTCGACAAGTTTACCCTTGTCCGAAATATTCCTCCTTACAGAGTTTATCATAAACTGCATTTCTCGTTTTTAAGCCAAGTGGCATCATCAGAATTATGAACATGAGAGAGGGGTTTACATGGCAGCACACCCTGAGGACTTTCAACAGCCCATATAAAACACTGAAAGCCGTGGGGATTACATTTTTGCTTAAGTTCATTGGCCCGGAAAACTTCACAAACCGAATGAAGAAGCTTGTTGAATTGAACACAATCTCTTTTATATTTAGCTAAACGATTTTTCTTGTTGACCACTACCGAGTGTGTCCAAAAATCAGATTTTTACATAAACCTCCAGGAGAAAGATGCTTCTAGACACCTACGGTCACTAGTACCACCCTATTTTACCATAAACTGTGTGCATTTCCCAAACAGCCTGGGTGATAGAAATATGTAGTCTAGGGTAGATGTTGATGCCCCACGACTCCATGTTATTGCAAGTGGTACATCCCCCTCTCTGAGCATAGTGAGCATGGGGTCCATGCCTGGGTTCTCCCAGGTAACTTTTGGTGACCAACCCCAAATTCCTTACATAAATGCAAAAAAGGGTAGAAGGAGCCCCTCCCTCGAAAGAACATGGCATCATAACCTGTTTGGTGGTTTTTACCCACTGTGAGAGTCCGCAGCCATCACATTTAGCTCACTGTACTTTTCACAAAGGAGGAATATCCATTTGCATATCAGTATTTGTCCCTCCCACAAGGGCAGTCCAGCACCGAAATGCCAGACAAACCTCCTTTGAACAAGAGTACCAACAGCAACCCCATACACGTGTTTCAGCCTTGTTGGGCCTCATCAGTGAGGTGGAGCTGTGCCTCTCTGAGCATAGTGAGCAAGGGGTCCACATCTGGGTTCCCCCAGGTAACCTAGGGTGACCAACCCCAAGTTCGTTACACAAATGGAAAAAAGGGTAGCAGGCGCCCCTCTCTCGAAAGAACATGGCATCATAACCTGTTTGGTGGTTTTTACCCACTGTGAGAGTCCGCAGCCATCACATTTAGCTCACTGTACTTTTCACAAAGGTGGAATATCCATTTGCATATCCGTCTTTGTCCCGCCCACAAGGGCAGTCCAGCACCGAAATGCCAGGCAAACCTCCTTTGAACAAGAGTACCAACAGCAACCCCATACACGTGTTTCAGCCTTGTTGGGCCTCATCAATGAGGTGGAGTTGTGCCTCTCTGAGCACAGTGAGCAAGGGGTCCACATCTGGTTCCCCCAGGTAACTTAGGCTGACCAACCCCAAGTTCCTTACACAAATGCAAAAAAGGGTAGCAGGCGCCCCTCTCTAGAAAGAACATGGCATCATAACCTGTTTGGTGGTTTTTACCACTGTGAGAGTCCGCAGCCATCACATTTAGCTCACTGTACTTTTCACAAAGGTGGAATAGCCATTTGCATATCCGTCTTTGTCCCGCCCACAAGGGCAGTCCAGCACCGAAATCTCAGGCAAACCTCCTTTGAACAAGAGTACCAACAGCAACCCCATACACGTGTTTCAGCCTTGTTGGGCCTCATCAGTGAGGTGGAGCTGTGCCTCTCCGAGCACAGTGATCAAGGGGTCCACATCTGGGTTCCCCCAGTTAACTTAGGGTGACCAACCCCAAGTTCCTTACACAAATGTAAAACATGGTAGCAGGCGCCCCTCTCTCAAAAGAACATGGCATGATAACCTGTTCTGTGGTTTTTACCCACTGTGAGAGTCCGCAGCCATTGCTTTTAGCTCACTGTACTTTTCACAAAGGAGGAATAAGCATTTGCATACCAGTCTTTGACCCGCCCACAAGGACAGCCCAGCACCAAAATGCTAGGCAATTCCCTTCTGAACAAGAGTACCAACAGTTACCCCATACACGTGTTTCAGTCTTGTTGGGCTCTCATCAGTGAGGTGGAACTGTACCTCTCAGCACAGTGAGCAAGGGGTCCACATCTGGGTTCCCCCAGGTAACTTAGGGTGACCAACCCCAAGTTCCTTACACAAATGCAAAAAAGGGTAGCAGGCGCCCCACTCTCGAAAGAACATGGCATCATAACCTGTTTGGTGGTTTTTACCCACTGTGAGAGTCCGCAGCCATTGCTTTTAGCTCACTGCACTTTTCACAAAGGAGGAATAAACATTTGCATATCAGTCTTTGTCCCGCCCACAAGGACAGCCCGGCACCGAAATGCCAGGCAAACCTCCTTTTGAACAAGAGAATCAACAGTACCCCATACACGTGTTTCAGCCTTGTTGGGCTTCATCAGTGAGGTGGAGCTGTGCCTCTCTGAGCACCTTGACCAAGGGGCCCACGTCTGGGTTCCCCCAGATAACTTAGGGTGACCAACCCCAAGTTCCTTACACAAATGTAAAAAATGGTAGCAGGCGCCCCTCTCTCGAAAGAACATGGCATCATAACCTGTTCTGTGGTTTTTACCCACTGTGAGAGTCTGCAGCCATTGCTTTTAGCTCACTGCACTTTTCACAAAGGAGGAATAAGCATTTGCATATCAGTCTTTGTCCCGCCCACAAGGACAGCCCAGCACCGAAATGCCAGGCAAACCTCCTTTGAACAAGAGAGTCAACAGTAACCCCATACATGTGTTTCAGCCTTGTTGGGCCTCATCATTGAGGTGGAACTGTGCCTCTGTGAGCACTGTGAGCAAGGGGTCCACTTCTGGGTTCCCCCAGGTAACTTAAGGTGACCAACCACAAGTTCCTTACATGAATGCAAAAAAGGGTAGCAGGCGCCCCTCTCGAAAGAACATTGCATGATAACCTTTTCTGTGTTTTTTCCCTCAGAGAGGCACAGCTCCACATCACTGATGAGGCCCAACAAGGCTGAAACACGTGTATGGGGTTAATGTTGGTACTCTTGTTCAAAGGAGGTTTGCCTGGCATTTCGGTGCTGGACTGCCCATGTGGGCGGGAAAAATACTGATATGCAAATGGATATTTCCCATCTGTGAAAGGTACAGTAAGCAAAAAGTGATGGCTGCGAACTCTCAAAGTGGGAAAAAAAACAGAGAACAGGTTATCATGCCATGTTCTTTCTGGAGATGGGCGCCTGCTACCTTTTTTGAAAAATGTTTGCAAGGAACTTGGGATTGGTCATCCTGAGTTACCTGGGTGAAACCAGGTGTGGACTCCCTGCTCACTGTGCTCAGAGAGGCACAGCTCCACCTCACAGATGAGGCCCAACAAGGCTGAAACACGTGTATGGGGTTGCTGTTGGTACTCCTTTTTAGAAGGGAATTGCCATAGCATCTTAGTGCTGGACTGCCCATGTGTGCGGGGCAAAGACTGATATTCAAACGGCTATTTCCCATCTGTGAAAGGTACAGTGGGCAAAAAGCGATGGCTGCAAACTCTCAAAGTGGGAAAAAAACACAGAACAGGTTATCATTCCATGTTCTTTCTGGAGAGGGGCACCTGCTACCCTTTTAGAAACATTTTTGCAAGGAACTTGGGGTTGGTCACCCTGCGTTACCTGGGGAAAACCAGATGTGGACTCCCTGCTCACTGTGCTCAGAGAAGCACAGCTCCACCTCACTGATGAGGCCCAACAAGGCTGAAACACGTGTATGGGGTTGCTGCTGGTACTCTTGTTCAGAAGGGAATTGGCATAGCATTTCGGTGCTGGACTGCCCATGTGGGCAGGACAAAGACTGATATGCAAATTAATATTTCCCATCTGTGAAAGGTACAGTGAGCAAAAAGTGATGGCTGCGAACTCTCAAAGTGGGAAAAATCCACAGAACAGGTTATCATGCCATGTTCGTAATGGGGAGGGGCGCCTGCTACCTTTTTTGAAAAGCAAAGTAAGAAATAGCTAGACTGGCTGCTCCAAAATACTAGTCTAGCCATGTGAAACAACACATATCATGATTGCTGTATCATAGGCCCATTAGAAAATTGAATTCCATGATGCTGTTTACCCCCACAAAAAGCAGCAGCCAAGCACAGTCAGACAAGGGCACACCACACACACAACATTCAGTTGCCCATTCACACAGCATTCACTTATGCACCCATACACTTGCTCATTCATGCGTGCATCCATCATCCTACCTTGCATCAAACACTCATGCATTCACACATGCACACATACATAGAATAAATACATTCTTCTTACCATCATCTCCAGTCCAGACTCTGCTCCTCGTGCCAGCTTGTGAGCAAACACGGACGCCCTCCGGCTCCACTTCCTGGTTCCTACACATGTGTGCAGAATCCGCAGTGCTACCAATTCAATGCCCCAGCCAGACTGAATGCCCCCAACAGATAATCAGAGGTCAGCTTCCTAGCCTGCATGCCCCATGGTCCCATGCAAGGATGGGGAAGCAAAACATTTCTTGGGAACAGAAACTGCCAAAGGAAAACCAAGTTTCCCTTTGACAGTTCTGCCCAGGAGTGCTTCCTCAGCTGCAGATTATGGACGAGCCACCACTAAATATGACTGCCATTCTTACCACAATTGGAACATGTGCAAATGCACTCCACTCTACTCAGTGAGTTTCTTCCACGCCTGCGAGCATTTGCACATATTGCAAATTGGCACCTAACCTGCAGGCAATTGTGGAGGAGTCAGTACTTGTGTGCTTTGTGTATTGTTTTATGCTGTGTTTTAAGCAGAAACTAGTTTCCTTCAGTATTCTAAAATGTTCATCATTCAGTGGCTGCAGTAAAGTTTGAGGCTTCAAACTCTGAGATGTCAGCGTGGGACACCATATGTGTAGAAGGCCCTACACGTTTTAAAGATATAGGAGCAGATTCTCTCAAATTGTGCGGGTAAAAAATGCACAGAGGATACCGTTTTTTTTCTTGTGCCACTTTAAGAAATGCAAAGTTCACTTTATTCACAAAGATGACATCTGCATTACTTGGCGGCTGAGCAGAACCATCATTGTGCAATGTTAACAGAACAATAAAAGCATGCTTATCCCTGTTTGGGAGACAAAAATACAAGTGCAACAGCAGCGGTTCAAACATCTGCCGTGTGCTGTCACACTTAAAAAAAAAGGGCATAGCGGTCAGAAATGACCCTGTCGTGCTTTGCACCGTTTGGATGACGCAGGTGGGCGGTTACCTCGTTACCATCCTCTTGAAGGGGTGCATATTTAAAAGCCAAATTAAACGCGTGCGTATACACTGATCTATGGTCGGCCAAGAGCAGGCATTGTGTTTTTGGAACGTTGAAGATGCTAAATTGTTCCTCCAGAGAAACAATGGGACCCAAGAAAGTGTCAAAGAAGAGAACATATCTGGGAGGTGTCCTCTTCTAGTGTCACTTTCTCCTACCCAGAGAGGAGGGGAGCATAATTCTTGCAGCAGCTCTGATTCATCTTCTTCTTTTCTTCCTATTCAGTGTCCTCCAGGAAAAGGATAAAGAGGGGTGTGTGGGGATGTGAGTATATGTGTAACAGACCTCATCTTGCAGCAGCTTTGATTCATCTTCCTCTTTTCTTCCTATACAGTGTCCTCCAGGAAAAGGATAAAGAGGGGGGTGTGGGGGAGTGGGGGTGTGGGGGAGCATGCGTTTAACAGACCTCATCTTGCAGCAGCTCTAATTCATCTTCTTATTTTCTTCCTATTCAGTGTCCTCCAGGAAAAGGATAAAGAGGGGGTGTGTGGGTGTGGGGGAGCATATGTGTAACAGATCTCATCTTGCAGCAGCTCTGATTCATCTTCTTCTTTTCTGACTATTTAGTGTCCTCCAGGAAAAGGATAAAGAGGGGAGTGTGGGGGTGTGGGGGAGCATAAATGTAACAGACCTCATCCTGCAGCAGCTCTGATTCATCTTCTTCTTTTCTTCCTATTCAGTGTCCTCCAGGAAAAGGATAAAGAGGGGGTGTGGGGGTGTGGGGGAGCATATGTGTAACAGACCTCATCTTGCAGCAGCTCTGATTCATCGTCTTCTTTTCTTCCTATTCAGTGTCCTCCAGGAAAAGGATAAAGAGGGGGTGTGGGGGAGCATAAGTGTAACAGACCTCATCTTGCATTAGCTCTGATTCAGCTTCTTCTTTTCTTCCTATTCAGTGTCCTCCAGGAAAAGGATAAAGAAGGGGGTGTGAGGGTGTGGGGGAGCACAAGTGTAACAGACCCCATCTTGCAGCAGCTCTGATTCATCTTCTTCTTTTCTTCCTATTCAGTGTACTCCAGGAAAAGGATAAAGAGGGGGGAGTGGGGGTGTGAGCATATGTGTAACAGACCTCATCTTGCAGCAGCTTTGAATCATCTTCCTCTTTTCTTCCTATTCAGTGTCCTCCAGGAAAAGGATAAAGAGGGGGGTGTGGGGGTGTGGGGGAGCATACGTTTAACAGACCTCATCTTGCAGCAGCTCTGATTCATCTTCTTTTCTTCCTATTCAGTGTCCTCCAGGAAAAGGATAAATAGGGGGTCTGGGGGTGTGGGGGAGCATATGTGTAACAGACCTCATCTTGCAGCAGCTCTAATTCATCTTCTTATTTTCTTCCTATTCAGTGTCCTCCAGGAAAAGGATAAAGAGGGGGTGTGGGGGTGTGGGGAGCATATGTGTAACAGACCTCATCTTGCAGCAGCTCTGATTCATCTTCTTCTTTTCTTCCTATTCAGTGTCCTCCAGGAAAAGGATAAAGAGGGGGGTGTGGGGGAGCATATGTGTAACAGACCTCATCTTGCAGCAGCTCTGATTCATCTTCTTCTTTTCTTCCTATTCAGTGTCCTCCAGGAAAAGGATAAAGAGGTGGGTGTGGGGGTGTGAGCATAAGTGTAACAGACCTCATCTTCCAGCAGCTCTGATTCATCATCTTCTTCTTCCTGTTCAGTGTCCTCCAGGAAAAGGATAAAAAGGGGGGTGTAGGGGTGTGGGGGAGCATAAGTGTAACAGACCTCATCTTCCAGCAGCTCTGATTCTTCTTCGTCTTCTTCCTATTCTGTGTCCACCAGGAAAAGGATAAAGAGGAGGGTGTGGGGGGCTGTGAGGGTGGCATTTGGGCAAAGAGGCTTCTGCTTGAGTTATTTCCTAGATTGCCAGTTCTATGGGATGTCAAGAAGAGGTCGTGCATGCGCCAGATCAGGGCAAGTATCAAGGATGTAGAACTATGCAGAGCCACACCTGTGCATATGAACTAGCACTTATGCATATGATGCAGCACAAAAAGCGACCGGAGGCTGTGTGCAGCTTTCCACTGCGATTGAGGCGGGGACACATCGGGCACCTATTCAAGAGGACTTGCAGTGCCAGGTGGAGCGTTTGTCTGACTTGGCCTATGTTGGGGATTAGCATATCTCATATAAGTATGGGGTCGTGGTCATGAGGGCATGCATTTACACTTCCAAGACTGGTGCAGCGCTGCTCATCAGAAAACGACAACTTTCAGATTCCGTTTGAAGAGCGCCTGTTATTTGGAAATTCATTAGAGGACAAAGGGGGTTCTTTTATGAGATGCTGTAGCATACAAGTAAAGCTTAAAATGCTTTTACATTTTACTTTTACACTCCAGCACACGTTCTGCCATTATGAGGCATAGGAGGTCAGCAAAGCAGAGATAGCTTTGCTTTCCTCCTCCATCTCAGGAGAGCATTTGGTTTTACGTCTGCATGAGATTTATAATCAGGGCTTTAAGTGGGCGGGGACTAGACAGGGCAGAGCGCCGGCAGTCTCCAAAAATTGGTATTGAGCCTGGTCCTTGCTGGGGCTTACATAAGCTTATCACTAGCCCCAGCCAGCACTCAGCATTCATGTGTGCATGGCCTTTTCGGTTTTAGGTGTGATGCTTGTGCATCTGATTGGTGGGCAGCGGCTGAGTCCCATCTCTCAGTCCTTCCCACCAAACACATGCACAAGCATCACACCTATTTATTTATTTATTTGTATTTTTAAAGCGCACAGCTGCCCTAGGGCATCGTGACGCTGTTAAAACAATCTTTACTTGGCATGGGTGAGTATCACAAGATCAATGGAGACATAATTACAGACATAGCTAAAGTTTGGTTTATAGTCAAAAAGTCGAATCCAATAATGTCGAAAGTCAAAAAGTCGAAAAGAAAAGTCAAAAACAAAAATGTCGAATTTTTTTTTTTGGTTGCTTTTTTTTCGAAATGGGGGGGTCCACCCCCCTAACCCCCCTTTTTTTAATTTTTTTTTTGTTTTACCCCTTTTTTTTACCCCCGGAGCCCAAAAAAATATATAAATAAAAAAAATAAAAATTCGACATTTTTGTTTTCGACTTTTTGGATTCGACATTTTTGTAATTCGACATTATTGGTTCGACATTATGACTGGACACCCTAAAGTTCCAAGGTTACATGGGAACAGTGAGCATGATACAGTTGTACAATACAGACATTGTTCATATTGCAGTAGTATTTTAAGTGGGAATCACTTAAATAAAGTGGTTTTCAGTTACTTTCTGAAGGCTGTGAGGGATGATTCAGCTCTCAGTTTGGAGGGTAGGGAGTTCCAAGCTTTTGGCGCTAGGACTTCGAAACTCGAGCCGCCAGCTTTCGCTCTATTGAAGTTGGGGACTGAGAGTTGGTTAGCGTACAAGTCCCTTTTGGGTCTGAGTGTCTGAACTTGTTGTATACGTTCAGTCAGGTAGCTAGCGGCAGATTGGGATATGCATCTGTGGGCAAGGGTGAGAGTCTTGAACTGGATGCGCTCTTTAACTGGGAGCCAGTGGGTATTTTGTCCTGCTAGGGAGATGTGTTCCCTCCTAGGAATGTCGAGGGCTGCTCTCAAGGCGTTGTTCTGAGTGATTTGAAGTCTATTAATGTTTTTGGCAGAAGTGTCTAGTAGGAGGACATTGCAGTAATCCAGTTTGGCACCTATGGTGGCCCTAGCAATTTATAGTGAATAGGTGAGGCTTTACTGCATTGATTATTTTAGTTGTTAGGGCTCCTGAAGAGGAGATGTAACTAACATGTCTATCCATGGACAAGGTAGAATCTAGGTATACTCCCAGCGTTTTTACAGCAGAAGAGACCGAGATTACCAAGTTCTCAATTAGGAAGGTGCTGTATTCGTTGTCTAGCTTGCTGAGGTATTCTTTAGGGCCTACCAGTAACATCTCTATCTTGTCTCCATTGAGACAGAGGCCGTTGGCCGCCATCCAGGCCTGGATGATGGCATATGTGTTTTGTAGGGTTTTTAGGTCTTGTTCGTAATCACCAGTTAATGGGAGAAGAATTTGTGTATTGTCGGCATAGTTGGTGAATGTTATGCTGAATTCTTCTAAGTCGTTGAATAGAGGGAGTGTGAATAAGTTGTATAGTGTGGGGGAGGTGCAAGAACCTTGTAGTACTCTGCAGTTGATGGGGGAGGGAGTGGCTGACGCTTGGTCTGAGTAGACCCTCATAGCTCTACACTCCAGGAAGGATGAGATCCATGTTGTGGCTTCAGTAGAGAAATGAGCTTTATTGGTGAGCTGTGTCTTTAGGGTTTTATGGTCGACTAGGATGAATGCAGCTGACAGGTCAAGGAGTAGGAGAATGGCACATTTGCCTTTATCCATATTTTTTAGGAGTTGGTTTTTTAGGTCGAGTAGCGCTGACTCTGTGCCATGGCGTGGACGAAAGCCGGACTGTCTCTTGCCTAGGATTTTGTGAGATTCAAGGTACGCTTATATCTGTAGATAAGCAGCCTTATCCAAGATTTTCAGCAGAAATGGCACTGTTGTGATGGGCCTGTAGTTGTTGTGCGAGTCTGGGTCTAGAGAGAACTTTTTTAGCATTGGGCGAACCCAGGCTTCTTTGAGGGAGGAGGGTACTGAGCCAGTGGCAAATGATGCGTTGATAAAGGTTGCAATGAAAGGCGCTAGGCACTTAGCGCAGTCTTTGATTATGTTTGCTGGACAGATGTCCCCTTTACAGAGTGAGGGTTTTATTTGTTTCATAATGAGTACAGCACCATACACACTCCAGTGCTGAACACAGTGGGGGTCCAGGGACGCACCGCGATCAGTGCTATTGTGCGTTGCTGCCCCCTTTGTTTTGTAGTTGAATCTGCGCTGGCCCTGCCTAAAGTGGGGCCGACCCCACTTCAACTACAAAAAAAAGGGAGAGGCAGAGCACAAAAGCAATGATTGCAGTGCGCCAAAAGCAATGATTGCAGTGCATTAAAAGCAATGATTGCAGAGGCCAAAAGCAATGATTGCAGTGCGCCCTTGACCGCCCACCTGGCCACAGCCCACCTTGATTACACCCCCCCTGTAAGTTATACCCCTTGGTATAGCCACCTCTCGTTTTCACACTCCACTTAAAACACTGTGTGAAATCAATGCCTTGCAATGGAATACGCCTCCCATTAGAACCTACTAAAGAGAAGCGGATTCCGCTGGAATCTACTTTAAAACGCTGCTTACAAAGCATATTGTCAGGCTGTGTTTTATTTTTCCCAAAGCGGAGAGTAAAAGTGTGGGGTAAAGACGATTTCGCCTTCATTTAGTCTTTACTTTTTCACTCAGCTTTGGGAGTGTTTAACACTGCGTGCAAGGGCCCAGCAAGCCTTGGCGGCTCCCTGCATGCAATTTCCCTTCTATTTAAAATGACCCCCAGAGTGTATTTAGGGCCGATGAATATATTGACAAATCACTTGAGCCAAATCGGAGCTCACAGTAGTCGACTGGGAAGCCATTTCCCCCTGTGAGATGCCATAGGCCCTGATGCCAGGCCAGCTGGGGCAAGGCTTCTCTGGTTCTTCAATATCATTGGACGCTGGGTCAACAAGTTTCTAAGAAGGGGTATCAACAAAGAATGTGCAAGAACACCAACACCCGCTGTTGTATTTACAGAAACTGAGCAAAGCACCTGGTGCTGACCATAGCTATTCAGCATCTATGCAAGAAGAACACAATTTCCTGGGAACCCAAGAGGTCAAAGGATTTTAAGTTCTACTCCATTATGTTCACAGTTCCAAAACCGAATAGGAAATGTTGTCTGGTGCTGGATGTAGCCTCTAACAGATTCAAGATGGAAACCCTTCAATGGATCATTACGATGATAAAAGTAGACACCTTTTGCATACATGCATATTTCAATCATCCCATCTCACCAGAAATCCCTTAGGTCTGTGATGGCGGGCTGCCACCTACAATTAGAAATACTGCCCTTGGGTCTCAAAACAACCCCTCGTTATTCACAAAGGTGATGGGGCCTATGGTGCCAAACCTTCACAATGAGGGTATTTTCGTGTTCCCAGACTTGGACGATTGTATTCTCAGAGCCCCATCAAGTCAGCGCTTGCTAGAACATCTCAAGAGGGTATGTAAAACATATAAGATGCTTGGACGGTTGATCAACCGGGATAGTCTAATCTCACATCTTCCTAGAACTTAAAATTCATGGGTACCAGATTGTGGTTCTTCAAGAGTGCTCCGGGAAGACCAGGCAAATGGTCTGCAAGCTCTGTTGAAGACAGTCTTAGAGAACAGCAATTCTACAGCAAGGCAGATGCTTCGGTTACATGGAGGCATGGCCTCCTGGCTCTTGGTGGTACCCTGGCACAGGCTTCATATGAGGCTGTGATGGAGCAATTACTTGGGCACTGGGATCCAGAGTCTCAAGATATTGAGACAATGGTTCCCATACTGGAAGAACTGTTTTTAAACTTCAACGGTGGCAGTAGAAGGAAAATGTGTTATGAGGTTTTCATCTCTCCTGGCCTGCCGAGATCTTAATAATAACAGATGTCCCGGGTCTGGGATGGGGACAATTCTAGAAGAACTGCAGACACAGGGCAGGTGGACAAGTCGGGAAGCGCCGAGGTCCTCCATTTGAAGAAAACTATCAGCCATTCATGGAGCCCTCCAAGCATTTGTGGAAAATATCATAGGAAAACCAACAGTAATAAGAATGGACACTACCACAACCATGGCTTATGTGAACTGTCATGGGGGCACACACTTCAGGTACCTGATTCAAGTAGCAGAAGTAATAGAGAACTGAGCAGAGCACAATCCTTTATCCGTCAAAGCCAATCATATCCAAAAAGTGGATAAAATGAAGGTGGACCATCTGAGGAGGTTATTTCCTTCCCCCCCCTCCAGAGAACTGAAGCAAATAACCTTTCAGCAGAAAGCAAGAGGGTCGGGTATCTGGAGGTGGACTTCTTTACCTTTTCCCCTAATAATTTCCAGGTCCCATTTCAGGGAGCATGTGAAGTGGTTTTGATGAAAGATAGGGCTGTTGTATGCTTTCCCTCCTCTGACTCTCCTTCCCAAAGTGAAAGTAAAACAGAGAATGGGCACTTTCCCATGTTTTAATTGCAGTTGTTGCAATAACATTACAAATGGAAATTATATCTTACATCCACACTCGGGCAAGAAAATCTGCCTTGAAGATGATGCGACATGTCTTTCAACAAACGATGTGTATGCCATCAAATGCCCTTGTGGATTGTTATACATAGGACAAACCTCAGGAAGGCAAGAGAGAGGTTGGTGGAGCACAAATCTAATATCAGAATGCATAACCAGGAATCCCCTATGGTGAGAAACTTCATTGATAAAGGTCATCATATTTCACAGATGCACTTTACAATTCTAGAAGTAGTTAAGTGTTCTGTGAGGGGTGACGGCATGGGGAGGAAATTTCTTCCACATGAAGCATTCTGGATTACAATTCTGGACACTATCCCACCAAGAGGCATGAGCAAAGCGTTTTTTTCCCTTGCACTGCTTTATCCGAGTAAGCTGTGTTTGCTCTGTTTACATTTTTCTGTACATTACATATAATTATAATAACTGTCTCTCATTCGAATACAGTGTCCAGGAGAATCCTTCATCTTTGATCATTAGGCCCTTACCTTTGACTAAAAGGTTCAGTCCTTGCGGAAATCCAGCATTCATGTTTTATTAGTATACTAGCTGTCCCCGGCCACGCGTTGCTGTGGTCCAGTCTGGTTAAATGGAAAAGAAAGAAAAGAGAAAGCGCACGTTTCTTATATGATTAATTTCACAATGCTTGTGGGTAGTTTTTAATGGCTCTGGCGGTTCTCCCAGTTGAGGCAGTTTAATTTTTCCAGCAGTGCAACACATTCCTCTCGTTTCTCCATTAAATTTTAGAGCCTTGCAATAAGGACACACTTCAGTCATGGTGCCGAGTCATGGTGCCGATGAGAACATGCCGGCTGAAACTATAATCATCAGCTGGGTTGTACCGGAATGCAAGGCGATTGTAATCGTGTGATTACTGAGCACGGAGTCGTGTTTGACGCTGATCTGCTGTTTCTCATTGACATCTCTCAGCCACTCTCAGCCTGTCGTGTTCATTCTGTTGAGAACGAAGCAGATCTGAAGCTGCAGAACGCAATCACCATGCTCGCAACCATGCATCCTGAAGTCTGGCTGCACATCTGCTGCTTCCTCGGCACGTATTTGAGCCATTCTAAATCAAAAACATTGAAATGGAATCGTAAAATGTTCAGTATAGCGTGTGTTGCTTTTACGTCCAACAGACGGCGCTGTTTTTCAGTAAAATATTTAGTATAGCGTGTGTTGCTTTACATCCAACAGATGGCGCTGTTTTTCAGAAAAAGCATGTTTTTACCTGTCACAGGTGTGACATCTATGTATAGTAGGTATATAAAAACATACGCCTATGCAAATGCAACATTATGTCAAAATTTCAAAACAATCAGTGAAGAATTTATTAGAGATTTAGGATTTTGAACAAACAAACATTTACATTTTTATTTATATAGATAATTACTATTGGTCTAGAAAAATTATAATGTATAAATGAGTAGATTCTTGAAGATCTTTAGGGATCTTGTATATTTGAGTTACAGTCCTGATAGTGTACTGTACAGTGGAAATATACATTCAACAATGTCTTTGATTATGTGCAAGTTTGATAATTATCTTATCTATTACTGCTTATGTTAATTTTGATTACACTGCATGTATATTGTAAATGTGAAGCGCAGAAATGTTGATTTCCATGCATAGTTATTCTTTTTTTATTTTTCACTAAGTAGGATTTATTATTTAATATTCAATTTGGTTATATGGTTTTAAAGAAAACATTTTTATTTGCTTTGGCTAGATATTTTATGTAGTACTTTTTCCCCTAAGGGTTTTTCTTTATCACCCTCCTTTACTTTCATTTATGATGTTTGCACCCATGTATTTCTATCTGTTTTACTGAACACTCAGTATATAACTAGTGTTAGTTTTGCTTTTTTCCTCAGTCTTTTTTCTTTTCTCGTTGTTTTTAAACATCTAGCAGCATAGCGAGGTTGTACAGAATGACGTAATTACGGTGATTCTATCATCACTTGATCATGAGTCGCGTTATTTTTAAATCCATTATTGATTGGCATTGTTAGTAGGCAGACACGTGGGAGTTCTTACGACCACAGTTTCTTTCTGCTTGGGACTTTGGAGACCTCTTGAAATCACGATTGGTAAGCCACTATACTATCGGGTATATAAATGTACCCAAGAGGCATTCAGTTTTCCTCTGACCCTTTCTCATTACATTTTTGTTCATTCTTTCTGATTTTTTATATTTTTTCCTTTAGTGCTGTTTGCGTTTATCAAGTTTTAGTTCTATGGTTGAAACCTTTGCTCAAGAGGTCTTCGGGTACTTATACAGCTTTTATACTCACGTGGTGTTTCTGTCTTTATGCGCGCGGCTTCTCACTCCGCGTTGATGGTTTTCTTTTTCTCTGTAGACATTGATTGCATTCCGTATCTCTCACAAAAGCAGGGATTCACTCTTCAAGTGACATCCAAATAATGTAGTTTGGGGTATTTTTAATTTGAGGTCGTATTCTCCTCTATAACATCTCTTCAACATTCCTCAACTCCACATTGGATTTACTGTGTAATACAACATGCTTCTATGTGACCATTGAAAGCCAGTGTGCTGCAGAAATGCAAAACAGTGTGGAATTGTATAGGGAACATATGTGAATCCACAAACCCACCCACACATTTTCACTTTTGGTGAAATTCGTGGAAAGGGGTGGGGTGTTCAAATGTCACATCGCCAGTAATATGTCCAGAGGGTCCTAACAGGTCACTGTGCATAATTTGGTGCAGATTGGTGAAACAGTGTGGAATTGCATAGGGAACATACGCCAAGCCACAAACCCAGAGACTTTTGCTGAAATCCTGGGAAAGGGGTGGGGTGTCCAAATGTCATGTAGCTAGTAATGTCCGGAGGGTCCTAACAGGTAACTGTGCAAAATTTGGTACAGATTTGTGAAACGGTGTGGAATTTTATTGGGAACATATGCGAAGCCAGAAACCCACAAACCCACACCCAAATTTGCACTTTTGCTGAAATCCGGGGAAAGGGGTGGGGTTTCCAGATGTCATGTAGCAAGTAATGTCCGGATGGACCTAACAGATGACGGTGCAAAATGTGGTGCAGATTGGTCAAACGGTGTGGAATTGTACAGGGGACATACCTGAAGCCACAAACCCACAAATGTTTACTTATACATATATAGAGATTTATTCAGCAACAATGGTTAAAACTACTAGCCGCATAATAAAGTAACTCATCAAACTGGCCCACATTGACTAAAAAAGTGGCCCACTTTGACCAATAAAAGTGGCCCACACTAGCACTTTGCATTTTTGTTTCGGGTATTGCCCTATAGGTCAATCTGAGCCTGACAGTGCCCCCTCCCTAAAAAACATATTCATGAAGTCTCCCTCTCCCTGTGTGGTTGTCTCTGCAGTCTCTCTGTCTCTCTCAGTCCTCGTGCCCTTCATTTCTTTGCTGTCTTGGTGTCTGTGATTGAAGTCTCACTTGTTGCACATGCAGGTCAGGCTGAAGATGCATGGAGGCCCATTTCCAAATGATGTTTGCCCCCTCTGCATACAGCAGGAAACCCCCATCTGAGGCAGCTGTGTGGTGCATAGATTGTAATGGAAATGCTTCCTAACGGAAATGTCAATGGATGATTTAAGGGTTTTATCAAAGAGGTTGTATATAATGAGCCCCACAGTGGATTTCATTAATCGCCAAGCACATTCCCTGCGCCACACCAAAGAACAGAAAGTTGACTAAACTATGTAAACATATCACAATTTGTTTAACACCTTTTGAAGGGGTCTGTCTTTGGCTGGCAAGTACACAATTCAAGTGACACAACTTTTAGTTTGAAAATTAAATATGTGCATTTATAGAATATTGCATACCATAAGCCGCTATTTCAGCTTCATTTTGTGGCAAAATCCTACACAGAGCAGTGGATGGAGGTTGTGAGCAGCTGCAGATTACACCAGAGCAGGTATGTTGGCCTCTGCACAGCAAAAACAAAGAAAGACAGCCAGCATGGTGCTAAAATCCTGAATGTCAACTTTTAAAAAGCCACTAAGCATTATTTGGCTGAGTCACAGAGGCCTCTGCAAGGTGCGGTGGCACATGTGAATTCAATGTCAATTTGAGGTGAGGGGTTGAAATGCCCCGGTGCCGAGCATGCAGCCCCGTTTCTGGGCTCGGGCGGAGCAGGCGAAGGCCTGGGGTGCAGAGCTAAATAACTCAGGAGGTGGGTGCAGTAAGGGGCCCATTCAGAAAGCTGCTTCTTAGTTTGCCGGACAACAGATTGAGCAGCCTGCTGTGCCGGTGAGCGCGCCTCTGCAATGTGCGGCTGGCTGCTCTCTGCCGACTTGTGGATGACTGCGATCTTTCGGAATATGCAAACAAATGACAGCCTTTCAAGTGGGGAAATGTATGTAAGTTTGGCTCACTTAACAAGCAATTGTTTTTACACAGTATGTGCTTAACATTTCAGTGTTAAGAACTGAACATGGGACATTTTCATTCACCAAGCCAGCACAAGTATTTTCTGACCAAACCTATGCATTCTTCAAAGAGAATTAACGTGGCACACAGAAACGTTTTAAACTATTTTCTTTATTTTCATGTCTTTTTATTTGACACCACCAAACTTTTTTTATTTTTTGTATATTACTTTTTAGTTGGATACGGGGCATCCATGGGAAGGTTAACTCTAACTGTCTGGCTTAAGTATTCTAGTGGCTGCTTTGGGACATTGACTAAATGCATCTGCTCAGCATCAAAGGTCTTTTAATTGTCTAAACGAGCCAGCCACTGTCTAGCGCGCAAACCAGAGGCAACTCAATGTCACTTGGCAACTTTATTAGGAAATGAGGGTTAATTGTGTGTCACCATGCAGACAGTAGTCCATGGCAAATCAATGCAGTGATATGTGTGCAGCAATGATTTGTGCGCTGCACAAGTCACCACCCTGTTGGTTAATGGCTTCTATGTGGTGCTTCCTTATGAAACAGCACATACACCTGGTTTTTGTCTGATGTGCCCATTGTCCATACAAGAGCACACTGAAGGGTTTTGTGTATATGACTCAGAGGAGTATCCCATAATGTGCCCACAATTAAACACATAAAGCAATCAAAGAAGTTGCCTCAAATTGTAAATCCACTAGGCCTAACGCCCTTTCTACATTGCCACCCATGATTTTCACTAGTTGCAGGCCAGCACTAAGAGATGCTAATGTCAGCTCTGTTAGATAAAGCATGGGCCTGCTCTTTTGTACTGAAATTATCCCTGATGCCTGCGTAATAGTGAGAAGGTAGTGGCTGGGGAACTGTGGACCCTTTACCATGCATTAGAAGCCGGTTTTGTTTAAAACGCTTCATTAGCTTATTACTGCTCAGGCTAAAGTTTGAAAGAGGTACAATCATTTCTGTATAGCCTTCTGTGCATTGTTTATTGGATCGCACTTGTGCGGTATCCTTCCCTGTCTGTAGATATAATTCCCTAAAGATGTTTCTGTATTGGGGTTGGGCATGCCCACACTGAGACCCAGCCTTGCCTCCTCTAAAATTCTTCAGAAACAAGAAGCAAATGAGCCCTTGTACCCCATTTGAGTGGCTTTTGTTGCAGCCATGTTATACTTGCATCCAAACACGTAAGCTGTCTAAATGGGCATGTATGGTTTATGGTTACAATCATTTTAATTTTAGGGTGTGTATTGTGAACCGTGATGTAAGCACCAAGCCAAGCATCAGTTATACATTTAGAGATTCACACATACAATCCTTTTATCACAGACTTGTTTATCAAATGTAGAGATCTCTGATCATGGTTATAATCCTGAAATGCTCTGTGATTTAATGCAAAGCATACAGGAATCCTCACTGGTGCTATTTGTCCCCTCTCCCACTCCCAGTGAGGTATTTTGAAAGAGTGTATCAGACTGTCCATCTTGGAATGATGGTTAGTCTAGGATTGCCCCTTGTGAAATTCAAGTGAGGTGCTACAAACAGAACACCTGCAAAATGTTTTCTGCAAGGCATTTTTACCGAAAAAAGTTTACCGACAAACTATGGATTTAAAAAATATATATATTTTGGGGAGGCCCATCTCCCCAAGCTCCCCAGTGCACCGTGTTTGTAACCACTTCCGAACCCCCTCCCCACCTCTTTTAACCCCTTACCCCCTCCCCCCTCATATATATATGTTTAAAAATATTTTTTTTAGGTAATTGTTTTTAGTAAAAAAAATGCCTCCAATAAAATGTTTTCGGTAGCAGCAAGGGAGTATAGACGGAATCGACAAACCTGAAATGTTGTGCTGCCTGTCGGTCTAGCAGAAATCTCTGTGACGCAGGCACCTGAGGAGGGGAAGAGCACTGCACGTAGGGAAAATAAGAGCGAAGAAGTGACTGCAGAAAGTTCTGGTGGAAAGGCGAAAGCTGTACAGCAGAGAGGCTCATCAGAGGTACATGAGGATATCATCACATAGCAGGCCTCGATGACACGTCACACAATGAATCATCTACACCTGTCCTAATACTCGGCGATGAGGTGCTGAATGTGCGTAGGGAGGTGATGGTGGCCATTGGAATACCTAGGCCTACTGCAGCAGGCTCAGCACTACCAGGAGCATGGGAGGAACTGCAGCTGACTACCGATACGCAGTGGGATCTCGTTGAAGGTGTTAATACAGCATGGGCACGGCCAGTGGTGCTTTCCACAGAAGGTCTATTGATCATTTTATTTTTGCTCGAATCATTTGGGCTCGAATTTTTCTGCTCGAATTTCCCCCCAGAAATGTGGATGGTGAGTAGGGTTCGGCAAAATTGGTGGTGGCAGAGGGCATGTAGGGGCAGTCATAGGGTGTGGGAGCCATTCGCCACCCCCCTCACCCTCGCATTCTAACAAAATAATTCAAGCAAAGAAATTAAAGATAAATGATTCGAGCAACAAAAGAAAGACCAATGGACATAAACGCGAAATTAGCCTTACAAACACCATAGCGTGGGCAGTGCCAGACTATACTTTCTTCACAAGCAGGTACAGCACGGTCAGGACACGTGCAAGCTTCCTTGACACAGGGATACTGGCACAGGAGGGGTCAGTGCAGTGCAAGTTTCATTCACACACTGGCACAGGTAGATCATAGGCTGGCCCCCTCTAAGCTCGCTGTAGCAGAACAATTACCTGCATCTTTAATATTGAGGGCAACCTGGAGATTCATAAACACGCTTCCCAAGCAGTTATTGGTATGTTAATGGTAATGTTAAAGGGCATTTGTACCGCGCACTATCACCACTAGAGTGGTCCCCTGGCGCTCTGGCGGCTCTGAAAGAGGAAGGGAGGGGGGGTTAGTGGGAGGGAGCTTGAAAAGTGCAAGAGAGCAGTGATGTGCTGTTGGCGGCCTCAGCCCGGTCGGTCCGTTGGCTGGGCCTGGGGTGTTTGTGGCCGGTAGTCGTCGTGTACTGTTGTGCGAGTCTATGTATCTTGTATGTTTTGTTGTTGCAATGTAGTGAAGTTTGTGCGGTTTGTTGTGCTGTAGGTGTCGGTTGTGTTGGTTTGGAATGTGAGAGGTGTATGTAGAGGGGAAATTGTTAGTGGAGTTGGTAAGTTGGCATCTTTATCCTGAATTGAGGCGCTGGGCTTGTGTAGTCTCCCCTAATGCACCTGTCCTGATCTGGGTCCCTCTGAATTTCAAAGTTCCTTACTTCTCTTGTACCCGCCTCTATCAGGCCCTCTCATAGCCCCACCTGTCCTACCTTCATACTCCTGCGGCCCGTGCACCTGCCAATGTCAACAAGTCAGGTTGTGTGCTAACTGCCAATATCTCAGCAATTCCACAACACTGTGGTACCTGGTGGTAACTAAGGGGCGGGTGGGGTAGTTGACTCGGCCTCCGTGCATGTCGCCTGAGTTCCAGTCTATCTGGTGTCGCCCGTCCAGGTGCCGTGGGAGCTTCCGCGTTATTTCTAGGGCTGTCCATGTCCTTTCCAGTTTAGTCTTCCTTTTGTCTGTTTCGGTTTTCAGTTTGGGTCAGTGGTGTGGAGGGGGCCATGCAAGCTTCACTGGCAGGTTGAACATGGATTGCTTTGGGAGGAGATTCTGTTTATGAAGTAAGAGGATTTGACAGCATCCAGTGCAGAGAAGACAGTAGCCAGGGACTTTTCGTAGGTTAGGAGTCCATTATTTGGCCCAGTGTGATAGGTCATGGCGCATGTATGTTTTGTGGGTCTGGATAGAAACAGCAAGGTCAGCACCACAAGCGTTGCTAGGGGGTGGCTAAGGGGGCTATAGCCCCGGGTCTTTTGGTTGTAGCCCCAGATAGAAGCTCAGGGGTACAACCAAAAGGCTGGCTAGCCCCCAGTCCCGACAGTCCTGACATTAGTGTAGCCCCGGATCTTTTCCAGACCTAGAAACACCCCTGGTCAGCACAAGGTTCTCGGGGGTAATCCATGGCTGAGGACGGGAGGGGGGCAGGAAGGTATGAATGTGCATGCAGTATAGTGTTGGTAAAAGGAGTTATAAGTGCATTGGTCATGTCAGAAAAGCATGGTTAATGAAAGAGGTGGGACTATGGGAAGAGAGACAGGAAAGGGGTCCTCACACCGTCACGGTAAGGGGCAAGAGAGTCCTGCCTACATTTCCTCTTGGTCATTGCAGAGCAGAGAGGAGGAATAGAGGGTGCAGGGGCTGCATATTGAAATGTACAATAGTGTGATACGCGGGAAAGGGGTCAGAGAAGACGAGCAAAGAAGAAAGCCAAGGTCCACTGTAGGTAGGCTGAGAGTGGGGGGAGTAAAGAAAATGGTCAGGTCGGAGGGGTATAAAGTATCACAACATGGCACTGTCGGCCCCAAAAAGATCTATGCATCCATGGTTTCAAAACTGCATGACTACATACTTCAGATTGAGAGCAAATAATGCAACAAATAAATAGTGGGGGTCACTTCTGGAGAGGCAGCTGTGTCCCGCATTGCTTGAAAAGTTATGACAAACATCAGTCAGCTTTTACAATGTAAGCTTTAGAGCAACTGTGCTTCAATCACAGCTCTTTCCATCCGATTGCATGAGTGTGTGGCCACATGCATTTAGCTCTCTACTTCTGAGCCTGCATGAGGCACTAAACATCTCTGACACTGCTTTCTCAACACCCGGCTCCCCGCTGTGAGGTGTGCACTTCCGCTGGCCTGTGCTAGACCTCCAGGTGTTCTAGCTCCAGGCTTCTGCGCCTGCGAGCGCTCTGGGTTGCAGGATGACACCCCACATTTGAGGGTGGGCCTCCCACAGCCACTTCAATTCTGATAAGATCCTGGCCCTGATTCACAGAGCGATTTCCAATGGGATTGCACCATCATAAAACTCTTCTGTGAATCAGGCCCATAGTCTTTTTCATGTTTCATGGCTGCCTCTATTTACCACAAAGTACCATTATAAATCGCCATATGCTACTCCGGGTCGAGCTGCTGTGCTTTCAAAACGACACCTGTTACTTGCCCCAGAATCTCCCCACCAGGTTGCCATGAAAGGGGATAGATTGCAATTCGTGATTGTGTAACGCGTTTATATCAGTGCCTGCGCTTATGCTTCGTCCCAGGAGCATTTTCCCTGGGAATTCACATTATGGCGACAGATCCCTAAAGGTGAGCTGAGTGTCACAGCGGCATTTCGAAACAGTACCTGCAAGGTTAACAGATAGAGGAGGCCACGCTGGCTGGGATATAAATAATCAATAACTGATATACAAAGCTGCCGCTGCAGTGCCTGGCACTTTAAAAGGTTCGACAAATATTAGCCAGCAGGTATGACACGTATTTCATTGACCTCATAACAGGGTCGGACTGGGGCATACAATTGTCTCGGGCACCAATGAAATAGTGGCCCGCAGTTCTGAATGGCAATTCATTCCTTTTGTGACAGACTGCTTGAATAGTACCTAAGAAGGATTTTTTTGGATACAATGTGATACCAATCGTGCAATTTAAAGAATATTTTCCGGCAATAATGGTCGAAACTGCTAGCCGCATAGTGAAGAAACTCATAAAACTGGCCCACATTGGCCAAACATGTGGCCCACTTTGACCCAGAAATTGGCCCAAAATAGCATTTTGTATTTTTGGTTCTGGCATGATATGATATGATATGATATGGCATTTGTAACGCGCCTATACACAAGTGTTTCAAGGCGCGACGAGGCAGGGAGGGGGGAACATGGGGAGACAGACAAAATATTCTACTAGGCCAGGTGTCATTCAGATCGCGCAAGTGCATGGGTAGGGGGGACGGGAAAAGTGCAAGGGGGAAAGGGAGAGGGGTAAGTGCAGTACAAGGTGATTAGTAAAATGCAAGATAAATAATAAGGGCCAGCTGATGGCAAGTGCAGGATAAGTGCAGACAAGTGCTGGGAAGAGGGGCTGTAGGGATACAGAGACAGTCCCGTAGTGCAGGGGTTGCCAGGGAGGCAGTGCAGGGGAGAGTGGCTGGGCCAAGTGCCGAGATTGGCGAGTGACCCAGTTGCTGATTCAGTACAGTTTCAGTGATTTAGCAGGGGAGAGGGAGAGAGAAAGCAGAAGCAAAGAGGAAGGTTTTGAGGTGCTTCCGGAACTGGAGATGGTTCTCCTCAACAGGGCATTGCCCTGTTGCCCTATAGGCCAGTGCGAGCCGGCCTCATAACGATGAAGGGCCTAGGCAATATTTCCAGGATTCAAATCTTGTCACTTGAAGGTTGTACGCAGCTCTCTACAGCAGGTACATTCACCCACTAGGCAATTTGATCTGTTGCATGCACAGCTCCTGTAAACTTTCCAATTGTGATAATTATGCCAAGAATCCTCAGACTTACATTTCAATATTTATTGGTATTCTATACCACCATATAGACCTGGCCCGAGCACTGCAATTGCTGCTTCACTGCACCAACATTTCTAAGGTGACATGAGGGAGTAAGGTTTGGGTGGGCTCTAGGAAGAATAAATAGGTTATATAGTTTAGTAGGGTCGTGGGGGATATGGATTCGAGGGATTACTAGAGTATAAGGAAAAGCAGCTTTGCAGCTAAATGTAACATTGCATTCGGGAGCTTGGATAGAATCATTTTAAACGTCAGTGTGTGCAGGGGGGCATGGCTAACCGCCATGTGAGGAAGACGTGTTTCCGACAGCTCCGTCGATGCGCCCAACATTCTGCCGTAAATCTATAACCTTGCTTTACTAAATTCTCCTGCAAATCCCCCCAAGTGCAGATGATAGCTGACTACACCTTCGCCTGAGGTTTCAGATGGCTGCAAACCCCCGCTGAGGCGGCACCTCGAGGATCGAGGCACAGCGAGCTCGGGGGAAAATGGCACCCGCCATATAAAAACACTGCCAGCCAGGCCCGGCATCCAGGATCGACGGAGGCGCAAGCCCGGCATAACCCGCCGTGACTGAAGAGCCGCTGCTGCGGGCCAGCGAGTGTCAGGGTGGCCAAACAGAGGGAAGGAGAGACATCTGGCGAACTGCAGAGCAGCACCCGGATCCGTGTGCCGGAGCTCTCCACAAGCGAGGACCCGTAAAATAGGAGCGAGCTACTAGCGGAGTGGGTGGATCCCCGTCCGCATCACGCTTGTGGGACGAGCACAAGCATACCAGGGAGTCGGAGTGCGGCCACTGACTTATACCGGCGCACCAGGATCCCAGCCAAGATAACCCGGGGACGCGAGGTAAGGAGCAGGAGTCGAGGGGGTCGGAGCGCCTAGTCATCATAGCGCTGTACAGGAGTGGCGCCCTCCACCCGCTTCCCTATTAACCCCCACGCAGAGAACTCAGTCTCCCTGGCCCACACGCGGAGCTTGACCCGCTGCAATCCACATCGGCCCCACGCGGCCTGGCATCGCGGGTGCTCGGCGCGCGGAGGGAGGGCTAACTCACCATAACGCCCCCAGCTTGGCGCTAAAGTGGCACTCCCTGCCCACCACCCTTGGCTCCCCTGCACAACTCACGGCATTCACTTGCTGGTGACCACGATCCACCGGGGCCACCAGGCACTGGACAACTTCTGCGATTCCCACAACCCAGGACATGCAGCTCGCCTGACCCTGGCACGACAGTGCCAAATAACGGAGGGCACCGCAACGCGCAAGACTTGGGCGGCCTCCTTTGAAGACCCGCTGATACCCCCCTGGGATCCCCGCGGGCCCAGCGCTAGACCGGGGCTTGGACACGGTGGAGCAGTCGCTGCCAGGACGCCTCACCCCGCGCTCATCTAGATAGGAAGAGCACACACGCCAGAGCTACAGAGAAGCAATACTACGAGCCGAAGCAACACCACTGCTAAGCTGACCACCACGAATAATACATGGGCAGCCGGTGGGAAGATCCTGCAAGCCCAAATGCAAGTGAAGGGATGACTACTAAAGGGGCCAGAAATAAACACTAGCAAACAACCATGGAGGCCTACGCGGCCACGGGCGTCGCTAGGCCAGAGGCTACTTCCACCTCCACGACCGCTTCGGGTGCTGTGTCTCCCGAACCAGCCAACTCTCAGCTTTTGGAGGCCATCACGACACTACAAAAGACAATGGAAAGCAAAATCGACACTGTTGCTATTGACTTAAATTTGCTACGGCAAGATGTACGATCCATAGCAGGCAGAACAGAGGTACTGGAGACCCAAGTGAAGGCAAACTCGGAAGCAAAAACGCAGCTTCTGAGGAAGGTGGACATTCTAGTTCAAAAGGTAAAAAACCTCGAAGACAGGGCAGATGAGGCAGAAGGGCGCGCGTGCCGAAACAACATCAGAATCATAAACTTACCAGAGGGAATCGAGGGAAACAACCCCACTAACTACGTGGAAGACCTCCTACTCCAAGAAATTGGAGCCGGTAAACTATCGCAAGGCTTCACTATCAAGAGGGCCCACCGATCCCTCACCAAAAGGCTGCCCCATGGGGAACCCGCCCAGGCCGATAATAGCCAAAGTGCTAAATCACAGAGACAGAGAAACGATCCAAGCCTTTTCAAGATCGGGCAGCTGCATACAAAGAGACTCTGCGAAAATAGCCATCTACCCAGACTATACCCTCCAGGTTCAAAGAAGCAGAGCCCAATTGAACCACACCAAAGTCAGATTGAAAAATGCAGGCCTGCGGTACATGCTTCTATACCCAGCCAGGTTGAAAGTCCTCGCCAACAACAAAGCTTACTTATTCGACACACCTGCTGAAGTCTGCGAGTGGATGGACAAGGAACAGATCCCTGACGTTGAGGTGAGGCAACGTCGACCACGGCAGGCAGCACCCTAGCTGCCACCCATAACGTTCCTAACCAGAGTACAAGGAAGACACTGCACCACGCACATAATGCGGCAACATTGAGTTTATTGGAGCTTTACTGAACACAACCTGCTCAGAGAACGACACCCACTGAAGTAGCCTTTCTCATACCCCCTGAATTAGTTTGGGTAATCGACCCGCCCATCGGGCACCAATAGACCTAGGTCGAATGGAGTGCAAACGGGATAGTCAGATTGGGGGCAACCCCATTAAACTGTTTTTTTTTTTGTTAGGGAGTTCAAAGTTTAAAGTTAATGGGGAAGGTAACCCACATGTTAGGATCCTGTTCAGAGCTGCACAAAGGGAACACCAAGACCACTCACTGCACCGTGGGCCACTAGACCAGAAGATTGAGCCACCTAGTAGGTCACCCACCTGTTCGCAGCCACACCACGCCCATGGCTAACAAAATTAAAATCATATAATGAAAAGTTAAAGGCTTGAACAGCTATATTAAGCAACACCGAATCCAAACTTTCATGAGACACCACAAAATAGGAATCGCCCTTCTGCAAGAGACCCACCTAAATGCATAAAAGTTGTCAGCGCTGGCCAAAGAATGGAGAGGAACCTTAATAGGCACCACATACTCCAATTACGCCCGAGGAGTCCTAATCTGTATTGCCCCTTCAATCCCCATTAATCTGATCCACACCAAAACAGATAATGAAGGTAGAATGGCCTTGATACAAGGCACCATCGAAGGGAGGGGACTTTGCTTGGTGAACACTTACGCCCCTAACCACAACGCCACAGTCTTCTTCCACTCCCAGAGCCCCTATACCTACATGGAGACTTAGAGGTGAGGCGCTGTTAGACAAAGCATTTTGCGATCAAATTAGACAAGGCACAACAGATTATTGGCGGACAAATATAGACAGTGTCCAACACATCAGCACGGCATGGGAGGCATACAAAGTGGTGATAAGAGGGGAAATGATTGCTGCTAACGGGGGGCCCAAAGATCAATCACGGCATTGCTAGCGCGAGCCGGAGAAGAGCTGAAAGAATTGGGAACTTTAGCCTCTTCAGACCCATGCCACATAAATAGAACAGTAGAACTAAGGCTTGCCTGACACACTGGGAGTCACTAGGGAAACTTAGCTGTGCGAAACATACAGAAAGAACCCATGCCCTAGGTGATAAGCCCGGAAAGCTACTAGCGTGGCTTTACAAGCGCGAAACCCCCAGAAAACCCATCTGCCTAGTCCAAGGCGCAGACGGCAAGGACGCACATAAGTAAGCTGGAATTAACCTGGCATTCACAGAGTACTATCAGGCCCTCTACACCGACCCTTCACCGCCAACTGACACCGAGATCGATGATGTTTTAGACATCATCAGACTACCACACCTGGACACACAAATAGCAGAGTCCCTTGAGGGACCTATCACCCCAGAGGAGGTCATGGCCGTCATTAGATCACTACCCTCTGGGAAAGCACCAGGACCAGATGGACTCCCGGGAGAGTTCTATAAAACCTACGAGGACATACTCGCCCCACCATTAACCCAAGTGTTTAATGAGGCATATGAATTAGGTCACCTCCCGGACACCATGAGGGAAGCCGTCATCATCCCATTATTGAAACCCAACAAAGACAGCACGGAGTGCGGCTCATACAGGCCTTTGTCCTTGCTAAATGTGGATAACAAGATCCTGACAGCGCTGTTTGAAATGAGGCTCCGTAAAGCCATCCCTCTCCTAATCCAACATGACCACACCGGATACGTGCCCGGTCGATCCATCACGAAAATTTACGTAAGCTGCATCATGTCATATACAGTACAGAAAGCAGACCGGAAGAGAGTGCAGTGGCGTCCTTAGACGCTTCTAAAGCATTTGATTCGGTCCGGTGGAAATGGCTTCATACCACTTTGGCCAAGATGGGAATAGGGACAGGCTTCATTAAATGGGTTATGCTCACCTACACCAACCCCGCTGCCAGAGTGTGCACCAACAACACCTTCTCTGAGAAATGGAGTCTATTCCGGGGCACTCGGCAAGGATGCCTCTATCCCCCATGCTATACATCATAGCTATCGAACCAGTAACAGCATACCTCAGACAGGAGTATGGAGATGGGGGCATAGTAATAGACGGGGTAACTCACTTAGTCTCTATGTATGCTGATGACATGCTTCTCTACCTTAAGGACCCCGTACACATATTACCCTACATATTGGAGACTTTAGAGGGATTCCATAGATATACTGGGATTCAGATCAACCACAATAAATCATGCCTGCACCCCATGGCAGCCCTCAGCAAGTCCAGCTCTGAAACCCTCCCAACTCTAGCCCTCAAATGGGAACCCATCTCTTTCAAATACCTAGGCATCACGATTCACTGAGCCCCCAAGACGGAGCACACGTTGAATACAGTAAGAGCAAAGGAAGGCTTGGAGAAATCAATGGACTTTTGGAGCAAACTACCACTCTCGGTCGCAGGCAGAGCAAGTCTCCTCAAAATGGTGGCGCTACCTAAACTTATATATTTTTTCACTAATGTTCCATACAATATCCCGCAACAGACCTGAATAAGCTCTGCAGGAAATTCCTGTGGCAAGATGGAAGACACAGAGTCGTCTTGGAAACACTGCAGAGACCTTACGACAAAGGTGGCCTCAAGGTCGCCAATTTTGAACTCTACTACTTGGCTGGCCAATTGAAACATGTGATCCAGTGGATGGCTGATGAAGTCTCATCTGACACTTGCCTACTGCAGCCCGCAATCCCCCAAACGCTACTTAGGGATCTGCTTTGGAGCACACCAGGAACAAAACAATACACACACCTAATTCAACTTGGAACCCAGATGTGGAAACGAGCCTGCAAAACTGTTAAATTATCCGATCCCTACTCTCTGCAGATCCCGATCGCGACAATCATGTCAGCCAGACCAGGGGACCAAAAGACGATCAGAGACATATGGAAGTCATTTGGCGCTGCTACCCTAGGAGATCTGGTAGATGACCAGGGTATCCGAACGTTCACCGAGCTACAGGAGTCCTCTGGGATACCAACAGGACAGTTCCTACTACACAACGCTGTAGTAAAGAAACTAGCAGGCCGCTGGCCTACAACAGAGCACCTCGACACAGGTCATGAGTGCATCGAGAACTTGCTGAGTACCGTAGATGGGGGCCATGAAACCTCCAGAATCCATGGAACACTGCACGACTGCATCACCCAGCACGATCTCAAGTGCAAGGAGAATTGGGAACAGGAACTCAACCTGCAGTTTGAAGAGACAGAATGGGAAGCCATAATTCACTAACATAAAAAATATCCAGAAATGCCTGACTACAGTTTATACAATTCTACCTAATCAATAGAGCATATCTTACTCCAGACATCATCTCCAGGTTCAGTGGAGCAGGAACCAAGGTGTGCCCCAAATGCAAAGAACCCCATGCTTGGATGACCCACATGTTCTGAGGATGCCCTGCAATACAAACCTTCTAGACACAAATCAAAGCCAAGGTGGCCGAGGTGGACATCACCTTAGAAGTACACACACCTAAAGCGTGCATCCTGGGGAGATACCCTAGAAACAAAAAGAACAAGCCTTTAAATAAACTCAAGGACCTAATGTACATCCTTGCAAAAAGACGCATCGCCATGGGATGGAAATGCCCCAAAGCCCCAAGCGTAACACTATGGTGGGAAGACCTCCGCAGATGGTCGACTGCCGAAACAGGGGCTTGGGAGACTGCCCAACGTCAACAAAAAATAAACACTTCTAACAACCTTCTCCAATGGGTGGCGCTCACAGTGACTCTGTTCTGCCCGAAGGTGGATAGTTCCTCCTACGAGGACACGAAAGGCCATGAGAACCTCTGGGGCACACAGTTTCCGGTGCAGTACCATATGGTCTTGGAAGGTTGGGAGGGAGGGAAGGGGGGAAGTTACTTGTGATGCGACAATCATCCTGCAATGACTTGTCTGTTGTATTGTTAAGAAAATAATAAATACATTTAAAAAATGTTTTAAAAAGTCAGTGTGTGCATGTGGAGATACCGTGTGGTGTGGCTCGGTAGGTGCACCCTCTCTAGCCAACGAAGGCTTGTTACAACTGGTCGGCATTTTGGAGCTACCTGAATTTTTACTAGTTTCCCTGTACTCTCACACCTTTCGGCATGTTATTGGCATGTTCAGGCCAAGTTGGGAAGTGGAATTTGCCACTGTAACAATGATTCTTAATTGTTAGATTTATTTTGAGGGTGTCATGTTTTGGCAAGATTAATCAGCTTTTACAACCTATCGACTGATGACGAGAAGTAACGCACAGTCTTACAAGTTGGCTTTGTTTGATTGGGAGACATTAGGTTCATCAAAATGCTAGGGGTAGCAGAAGTGACTCCTCCCACGCAGTGCTTCCAACACATGGCCTTTTGAGCCTGAAAACATCACAGGAACTGACACTGTGGATGTAACAAAATATATTCGACCCAACCCCCCTCCGTACAAGGTACAGCCTCGCTTGCACAGGATTTAAGTAAATGCTGACTACAGAACAGTCTTTCCTGCCTCTCTTCCACTTCACAACACAAAACACACATCTGGCATCCTTCCTCCACAAGTCATACGACACATAACTGTTGTCACACCTCACTTCACAAAACCCATACCGGGTGTCCTGCCGTCTCAAACTGTCCAACCCCAAATAAATCCCTTCTGTCTCCCATTTTGGAAACTATGATACAGTGAGATGAAGTGATCTGACCAGGAGCACACCCTTTAGTTAAGAATTGGCCTGGGATTTGCACCCAGGTTGCATTCTAGAGACTCGACCGCATATCTTCTCAGCTTGAGCTGATATAATATATGTTAATGTGTGGCTTTAAATAGCTAAAATAACACTCATAGAATGTCTTGAATGCATAGTGGTGTGGAGACGGCACACAACGCCATTGGCTAACCGAAATGGGATTTGAGGTTTGGGGGTTCTGCACTTGGTTTTTGTTAGGCAGAGAGGAAAGGGAAGTCTTTCTTGAAACTGGCGGCATTAAAGTTTTACTGTGTTCATGCAGAAAAATATATTAGCACAAACACAACAAAACATTAAAGCTGCTAGTTTCAGGAAAGGCTTCCCTCAGACCTATGCCTAACAAAAATCAAACGCACATATCAGCCCCCTCCCTACAGAAGAAAGCCAACATATGACAATGTTATGTGTTCTTTCACACTCGAGGGGACAGGCCTGATGTGCGCATTTGCTTTTTGTTAGGCAGTGAGGTGAGGCAAGCCTTTCCTGAAACTGGCGGTGTTAAGGTTGTACTGTGTTCGTGCATGTGGGGTGTAATCAAAGGCCGCAAACTAACCGAACTGAAAGGCCAACCTGCCAAACTGACATGCCAGCATTCATAACAAGAATTTAACATCAGAAATATGCATATTAAGGCAGACTGTGGGGCTTATGCAAGTAACACAAGGGAGGGCCATGTGAAAAGGCCTATCTGTCATTACAAAAGGAAAAGCGGCATTTTAATTTGCAATGTTAGAAGAAATTCAAAGGTCCCTTTCAAATGAAAAACAGGATTTTTAAACACTAACACAAAAAGGGCTTTGCATGTGTTTTTGCAAGTTAAAGCAAGAAATGAAAAAAAGTCCCATTGCCAACATAAAGATTTGAGGGAAAAGACATGGCGGTTCATTACGAGTTTGGAGGCACCATGGCTGCCTCTAAACCCATGTCCGTGGTGTCGGAATGGGGTCTTACCAGGACATTCTGACCTTTGCAGACCCGGTAAGTCCCCATTCCGAAAAACCATTCCCCATTCCCATTCAAGCCGCCATATGGCTCAATGGGAATGGGGAAGGAGCTTGCGGGCCCGTTATTAGCCCCTTGGTCCCTTAGCCGCTCCCACTAAGGGCGGCTGGTAAAACCAGCCGGCCCTAGTGAAACCCGCTAAGGGACCTTGGAATGCGGCGGTAGGGGGTTAACGGCACCGGCATCCTTACTGGTGCCGTTAACCCCTTACCGCTGCACTCGGAATGAGGCCCATGGTGTGTGTTGACAAAGAGTAAGTTAGATTATGTGTCACATTCAAAATTCTGGAAAACATTTGAAAAGAAAAGCCCACTTTGTTGCCACAAAAAGTTCAATTAGGCCCAAGGCAGACCCTGTTTGCTTGTTGTGGGACAAATGTCACAAAGGACTCCCCCAACGGAAAGCCTGGCTCGCATCCCAGTCGTTTACAACAACAATAAAATGTGGCTCGCCTGAAAGGTGTGGAAACCGAGTGTCCTTTAGACTTGCAGCGTCTAAAGGCAGTTATTTGCAGGCCAACTGTTTTGGCTGATGCATGACCAGAAAGTAAGAAGGAGGTGTGAAAACAGGGGGTACAATTAAGGGAGGCTGAAACTCCAACTTCAAACAGCAAACTCCAAACACAAAGAGACTAATAAAAACTCTGGTTATAGGCTGGCCCAGAGAGGCAAATGGCGTGGAGAAAGGGAAGCTCATATTTGCATATATGAAGATTCCCTTTGTTTAATAGGACTATTATTATTTAGCCATTTTTCGCAGCAACCAAAAGTCGGATTTTCTTTATTTATGTGTCATTTTTTTAGACAATCTTGAGGCGATTTTGGTGATATGAAATTAATCCACCTGGGAATAAGGAACTGCAATAGCCATTTAAACTAGGTTCCTGACTGATCTGAAAATGTCCCGGATTTAAGAACTGGCGAACTGGTGAAGAGTGTAATAATGAATGTGGAGAGTACATTATTTGTTCATACCTGTTATGCTTGCTGTGAAAATGGCAGAAAATTGCCAAATGGTCATTCAAAATGGTGCAGACCTGGCTGTCATTTTATTTAATTCCCCATGATAAGCTGAATCGCAAAATATATATATATCATGGCAGTTAGTAGTAAATTACAAAGTTTTGCCATATAACTATTTTTTGCCAAAAATTTGACATGAGAACACATTGGGATTGCAAATAGTAGCTGCCATATGTCTGATCAATTACTCCTAAGCCAATCCTTAGAGATGGGCTGGAGTTGCATGTCTAGGATGGCCCACATTGTGCAGCCACTTTGGACATGTTTTCTTATTGCGTTATGGCATTTTTAATGCTCAAGCCACCAGAAGTATGTCCTTAGGTGGAGATACGGCCAAATATTTATTTATTTATTTATTTTATTTATTTGCATTTATAAAGCGCACAGCCTGCCCTGGGGCATCGAGGTGCTGTTACAGTGAGCTTGAACTTAACATTGGAAAGCAGAAACATAGTCGATTGCAGCAGTATACATCAACATAGGAAAGCAGAAACATAGGCTCGGTTGCAGCAGTATACACAAGAATAAGCATTTTGAGCGTGCGTTAACATCACTAGGCAGGCAGTATGTACATTATCGGAACAGTAGGGTTTTTAGGTTTTTTTGGAAGGTGGTGTACGATTTTTCATTCCTAAGTGAAGTGGGAAGGGCATTCCAATTCTTGGGTGCACAGTGTTGGAAGCTGGACCCTCCAGCTTTGCTTCTTTTGAAAGATGGTACATCAATCTGGTTGGCGAGGTGAGATCTAGTGGGTCTGTTAGAGGAGGGGAGGGTGATTCTTTCAGAGAGGAAGGGCGGGGCATCTGAGGAAAGACATCTGTGTGTGATGGCCATGGCTTTAAACAGTATGCGTTCTTTTACCGGCAGCCAGTGGGCCTCTTTCCTAGCATGAGAGATGTGTTCCCGTTTGGAAATGGTCAGCTCTGCCCAGAGCGCGTTGTTCTGCGTGACTTGAAGTTTTTTTAGGTTGTTGACAGAAGTGCCTAGGAATAGGGCATTGTAATAGTCAAATTTCGTGCCTACTGTTGCTCTGGCGATGGATAGGCAGTTTTTGGTGGATAGAAAGGGCTTGACTGCGTTAATAACCTTGGTGGTAAGCGCTGTGGAGGAGGCTATGGCGTTGACCTGCGGGACATGGATAATGAGGCATATAAGTAGACACCTAATGTTTTGACAGTCTTGGAGACTGGGATGGTGGAGTTGTCGATGTTGAAGGTTTTGTATTGCGGGGGAAGTTTATTGAGTGTTTCGCTATTGCCAACTAGGAGAATGTCAGTTTTATCCCTGTTGAGGCAGAGGCCGTTGGCAGCCATCCATGTTTGGATGGCTGTGTAGATTTTGGTTAAGACTGTTGCGTCTTCTTCATAGGTCCCAGTTAGTGTGAGTTGAACCTGTGTGTCGTCAGCGTAATTGGTGTATGCTATGTCTCGACAGTCAAGATCATTAAAAAGTAGAAGGGTGAAAATGTTGTAGAGTGTGGGGGCGGAGCCCTGAGGAATGCCGCAGTGGATGATGGAAGGGGATGCAGATGCTGTGTCTGAGAAGACTTTCATGAGTCTTCCATTTAGAAATGAGGCCACCCAAGCGATAGCTTCTGGGGACAAGTGAGCTTCCTTTTTGAGGTGCATGCCTAGGATATCTTGGTTCTCAAGGTTAAAGGCGGCGGACAGATCCAGTAGGAGGAGAATGGCCGGTTTGCCTTTTTCCAGGATGTCCCCAAGTTGTATTTTTAAGTCAAGAAGGGCTGACTCAGTTCCGTGACCTGGTCAGAATCCTGACTGTCTTTTGCCTAAAATGTGGTTGGTTTCTAGATATTCCTGGATTTGCGTGCAGGCGACTTTGACCAGGATCTTGAGCAAGAATGGCACTGTGGTGATGGGCCGGTAGTTGTTAGCAATTTCTGGGTCGAGAGTGTTTTTTTTTAGAAGGGGGCGTACCCATGCTTCCTTTACACTTTCTGGCACTGTGTTGGAGTTGAAGGAGGCGTTAATGAAGGATTTAAGAAATGGGGCAAGTGTTTCGCTGCAGTCTTTGATAAGGCTGGCTGGGCAGGGGTCTCCTTTGCAGTTGGATGGTTTAATCCTGTTCATTATCTCAATGACTTCACGTTCAGATACTTCCCTGAAATGGAAGGGAGTTATGGGGGGGGGTTTGGCGGGTGGAGGCACTGGGCTGGAGGTGGGCATTTGATCAGTGCTATTGGTTGAATTAATGTGATGTGATAAATTCTTATGGTGCTCCTTAATTATTTCTTGTAGGAGTTCGATTTTGTTCAATAGGGCAGATTGAATAGAGTTACACCGGGTTTGGTCTTTAACAATATCTTGTGATTTGGTGGCTGGTGTAGTGAGTTCTTTGAAGATGGCAAAAAGTTCTTTGGATTCGGAGCTAGCATTCGTAATCCTTTCATTGTAGGATGCTGACGTAGCTGTAATTATAGCTTTTTTGTATTGAGAGGTAATTGTTTTGTAGGAGGATAGCGTGTCTGGGGAAGGTCGTTTTTGCCAGGTGTTCAGAGCTTTTCTTTTCTGAGAGCGAAGCTCTTTTAGTTCCGAGTAGAACCAAGTGTTTGAGTGTTTTAGCTTTTTTTTTCTGTAGCGGGGAAATGTCGTCTATGGTGTGTTTGTAATATCTGCTAGCACAGATGGGTCTGAAGACCTGAAGTCTGTTGTGAGGGTGCTGAGGTGGGGTGTGAGCTTATCTCTGGTAAGGTTTTTAGCACATCTTGCCTGGGCTGGGGGAATAGGGTTAGTTTTTTTGGCCTTGGGAGTGGTGGGGATGAGGAAATGAATGAGGTGATGGTCTGACCATGGAATGGGGGTGATGGAGCTAATGTCAACCTCACAGTTGTGGTCGGCTATCCAATCAAGGATGCAGCCTTTGATGTGTGTAGGTTTCGGCTATTTTTTGGTCGAAGCCTAGTTCCTTTAAGGCTAGTGTGAGGGATTTTGCTGGCTTGTCCATTTTATCGTTAAAGCCGAAGTTGAGATCACCTAGAAGGATGCTTTTGGAGGTAATTTTTAGGTTTTTCTTGCTAGGCGGTGTAGGAGGTTCTCTTGGAACTCCAGTAGCGGGCCAGATGGGCGGTAGACGAGATTGATGGTGGAGTTGGGGGAGAGTGTGATTTGTATAGCAAGGGAGTCTGAATTATCACCCAGGTTAGATGTGATTTGTCTAGCCTCTAGGTGATCTTTCAAGATGAGTGCTACCCCTCCTCCTACTGAGGAAAAGTGGTCTTGCCAAATGATGGTGTAACCCTGTGGGATGGCCAGGTTGAGGGCAGGCCCTGCGGCACTGTGAAGCCAGGTCTCAGTGATGGCTAGCATGTCGAGGTCCAGGTGGATTAGGAGTTCCTAAACTTCGGTGGAATGTGCAGGGATGGATCTTGCGTTGATCAGGGCACATTGTAAGTTGTGAGGGGTCTGGGAGAGGGTAGGGGTGGTGCTGGGTGGTACAGGTATGGCGGGGTTGGGAGGTGTCATGGCATGTGTGGGTGGGGCTGGTTTGGACTTGTTGGTGAGCGGGTCTGTGGTCTTGGAGGCGTTAGGTGGGGCTAGGTTAGTAGTGCTGGGGTATCTAGAGCGGAGACCCAGGAGTTGGTTCCTGATGTTGGTGGGTCTTGGGCATGAGGTTGTGGTGTGCATGTGGCCGGTTGCTGTGATGTTGCATTTGGTGAAGAATGAGGGTAGGAGGTGGGTAGGGGGGATGTTAGAGGGGAAGGTGTGGGGGGCAGCTATGCTGTTGGTTGATAGAGGGTGTTCCATGGTGAGCATTGGCATGAGTGTGAGGTACACGAGAGTGTCGCGGTAACAATGGACCCTCGTAACAGAGGGGGCTCTGCTGAGGGGGGGGGCACCGTGCATATACTACTGAGATAAGTATGCTATGAGCAGTAATCAGTGTACAGATGCAGGTAACAGTAGCGCAATTAGTTAAACAGGCACACTGGATACTGGCACGAGATAAGTATGCTATGAGCAGTAATCAGTGTTGGCAGAGCCTGCATGGACATGTTTTTTTTATAGTATTATTTCTGGCACTATGCACAAAGTAAACATGAGTATGTTCATATATGGGACTATTGGCATATTTTGGTACAGCCAGAATGGAAATGTATGGGCACAGCCAGTGTGAACATGTTTTTATACTGGCATGTAATGAACAGAAATGTATGCTTTTGATCTAATTTTTCGAAGTTGGGTTTGTGGAATTGCTGACTTGTCCCCTTTCGGTCACTTTTGCTAAATGGTGATACCTTGTCAGATACCTGGGCTTTAGATATAACAATCATCAAAGCAACTAACTGTGTATGTTATCTTTAAATCCAGCCACTTGGTCATTCTCACTGGCATATTGTGTTTTAAAAGTTGATACTTGGGTCCCACACAATGTCAAACTAGAAATTATATCGTGCCTCCTATTGCTTTGAATATATGTATATTGGCCTACGCCAAGCTGCTAACAAGCTGCTTATAAACTACTTGTGAATACACTCGCATTGCAAGGTCCTGACCTTAGAAACCATGTAAACTGTCATTTTGGGTCAAGCCACCATTTTAGGTTTTCTTGCTCTATAAAGTCACCATGTGAGCTAAAATGGTAGCCTATGGTATTCAGAACAGAACTTGATTGTCATGACCTCTGTACAGCTAATGTATAACTTGCCTGCAGGCCACTTGTTAGGGTCATGAGCTGAGACCTTGTCCTTCTGCTGACCTGTGTGCAATGGATTACCTGTATCACCGAAACTGATCTATAATTGAATGAGAACACCTGCTTAACTATATTGTATAAATTAAGTCCTGCATTGTAATGTTAGGCCTAGAGCATACATTATTACCATTTCTTTTTGTTAATGTATAAACCTAAGATGAACTAGATTTGACCTGGCAAGGGACCCTAGAGCAGTAACTTATTTATGGAATGGTTAACCTGAAGAAAGGCTGGACAACAGGCTGGAGAAATGTATAAAAGCCTGACTGTTTCAATGAATATTTGCACTCACTGAGCACACCAAACCACACCGGAGTTCGCTGTGTTGTACTGAGGGTCGATAGCTATCTGAATTTTGTTCTGTTCTTTTGTAACTGGATTCAGTATAAAATAAAGTGCTTTGTATGTTCCTTTGTAACCTGTGTTTGGTGTGTTTCCTTTTTGGTTACCCTGCCTCATATTATTTCCTTGTTTTCACAGTTGGCGCCCGGAATAGGGACCCTCAAGATTGATGCCGGATTATTGAAGGTTGACGCACGCTATCGGACCGGGATCGGACAGTGCGACATAACGGGCCCGACTGAACGAGACGCGACACCTCAACAGCGCTGCACGATCCGTTCCCTGGACGATAGCCGTGTGGTCTGAGACGGCATCTTGACGAGGGTCAATTTTTTGAGGCGGGCAGATTTGCCGAAATCACCATACACAAGGTAAAATTCGTTAGGTAAGTCCTTTGTAAACCGATTGGTCCTCCTTAGGTTTGGTCAGGTGAGTCGTTACCCGACTCTTAATTCAACCCTGACAATTTGAATTTGGCGCATTGTATCTGCAGACACAATTATTGACCAGGTAACACCAAGTATTTGAGAAATGCCTGGGAAAGTGTCTAGCTGCTTTAGGGCATTATTCCGCAGCGATAGACAATCTTTGGAATTTAGCCGTCCAGCACCACAGGAGGGGTCACCGGCGTGTACTATGTACTGTAAGCTTGGCATTGGAAGTGTAGTATTTAATAAAATTTGGCACAGACAAACCAGACATGCCTCCGAACTTCAGTGGCCAGTCAATGGTAGTTTTGAGATCCCTCGTATTGAATATTTACAGTCAGTCTTGTTAAAAAAGAAGGCCAGACCTGCAGCATTTGATGTTTTGCAAAATTGGAAAAGAGAAGCGCTGCAGCAGCTTTAAAGTAGGGAAAAATATGTGCGCCGTCATAAAACAAATGCTGAAAAGGCGTTGTTATATGATCAGGACAAACAGTCTGAGTCGGTTAGGAATATGGACAGGGCTTTCTCACTTGGTATTCAGAAAATCTATCCTTCTAAACATCTTCATGTTTCTGATGAGTTTATCGACAAATTGTTAAATGAACGAAGGCCTGGTGCCTCTGCACCACCTCCGTATGTTCCTCTTCCTCCTGCTGTACCTTTTCCTGCTGTTATTCCTGCTCTTCCTGCTCAACCTGTTGTTCCTATTCCTCCGGTTGTTGTTCCTCCACCTGCTCCTCTGCCTCTTCCCATTGCACCAGTAATAGTACCTCCATTGAATTTGCCTGCACCCTCACTCCCAAGTAGTTCTGTACCGCTTATAGTTGATCAGGGTGCGGGGTCGAGGATTGTTACTCGTAATACTGTTCCTACAGAAAAGAAACAGGATTTGTTTGCATGGGCTAAGCATTGTATGGAGAGAGATGATCGAGCTAATGTTCTTGCCACACTTTCTAATATGGATAATTTTCCTGAGAAAAACGTTTTCATTGAAGGTTTAGGGATTCATTTATGGGTAATGTGGGGTAAATTAAATAATGCAGACCTCCCACAAGGGTTGAGGGACCTGAATGCTTTAGCGTTTTCAAGAGACACTGTGAAGAAGGTACATGAGCATGTTGAGAGGATATTTGAGTATAGAAAGGAGTTGGAAAGGTTACGGAATGAGGATGATGAAGAAGAAAGTATGTATGTACAGAAACGATTTCTTCCGTGTCGTAAATCGACATCTGAGGAGGCGTGAATTTGTACAAAAGATGCGATTAGATGGATTTCAGACATATGGATAACTCCAGTTGAGGTATATGACACATACAGTCAATATACGCTAGAAATGCAGAGGAAAGTGATACAGGTAATGGTAGAGTACCTGCAGGATGAATGTTTAAAGAGAAAGGTTAGTTGTCCCACAGAGTTATTGAGCATTTATAAGAGAGCTTTTTCACTTGACACTTCTTCAACTGCTTTAGCGCTCGACTTAGCTCTGTTGCTTAGTAAGCGTTCGGAGTTGCCTACATCTCAGTTGCCTATGAGAGAGGTTCCTCCGACATTTGTCCCAAAGGTTGAGATTCCTGCTAATGCTGCAGCAGGTACACCTGCTGTGGACATTCCTGCACATTATGTATCGCAGTTTGTTCACGTCCCGTTTTCACGACAGGAAGTGAATACTATTAGACAAACTATTCCTGATATTAGGAAAAATCCGACAGGGTTCTATAAAGAGATAAAGTCTGTTTTGCAGTCCTCAGTGTTTACCCTAGGCGACATTGATTTGCTATTCCCTGTACTCCTGCCTGTAGATTTGTGGAAACAAGTTAGAACTATAGACGATGTACCAGGGTTGGGAGATACATGGGCTAACATAGTTAGGCTTGATGGGGAAAGGCCAGCTGGTGGGAGACCACCTCAGGTGATACTAACTTTGCCTGACAGAATCATTGCAAAACTGAAAACTATAATCCCCGAAAAGAGAATTATTTGGGACAAGCTTACGGCCTGTGTCCAAGGAAAATCTGAGGGTGCTACCGAGTTCTTTAATCGGTTCAAACAGGTATTCTCGGATTTCAGTGGACAAGACTTAGGCACAGAGTCTGGGAAAAGATTATCTGTGGACAAATTTGTACGTGGATTGCTGCCTGACATCCAGTCACAAATTATGTCTTCTGAGAGCGCTTGGCAGGTGAAATCCCAATCAGAAGTACTGCACATGGCTCAGTACTACGAGAACCGTGTCAATAATGAAAAAGATAGAGTCGAGAAGAGAAAAGGTGATTTGAAGACTAAAGTATTGTTACAGCAAACTGTTAGAGGCCCCAGAGGGGGTAGTTCACAGATTAGAGGTCAGTATGTTCCACAAGGGAATGTGCCCTTGGGTCCTGTGAATATTAACCAGTGTGCCTATTGTCGCCAGGAGGGTCATTGGCATGCACAATGCCCCGTCCTTCGACAGAGGTCGAATAACACATTTGGAAATATGGGTAGACGATCCAGAGGTCGCCCGGGTGTAGGGGGCCCTTGTAGAGGCCAGTTTTCGCAGGATCCCCAACAACCTTTTTCACAGGATAATCAGACTTCGAGTGTGGATACTAGAAACATATTTGATCATCCTTCTGCTGCATATCTATCTGAAGAGCTTCCTTTTGATGATATTTTGTTTTGTTAGGATTGCCTGAAGCAGGGTTTGGAACCTACACCTATTCCCGTTAATCAGAAAGGTCCATACGTTGAAATAGTAGTGGGAAATAGGAAACATCAATTTTTGATAGACACTGGAGCACAGAAGTGCTCCATTGATCATTCTCGGGTTCCAAACATTCCACTGTCAGGGCAAACCAATGTTTCTGTAGGGTTTTCTGGCACACCAGTTGTTTGTCCGGTTTCTTCACCGGTACCTATTTCTTTGGATCCCTTTACGGACCACTGTCCATTTCTCTTGACTTCGAATTGTGGAGAGAATTTGCTGGGGTTGAATCTGTTGAAGGAATTAAATGCATTGTTCTTCTGATGGAGTGCGTTTGACGATTTCACCACAGCAATGTTCTGTTTCGCAATTCTTGACTAGACCTTTGCCGCCAGACTTCAGTAATGTACCAAAGTGTTTGTGGGCAGTTGATGACAATGATGTCGGTGTTTTGCAGATTGAGCCTGTTAAAATAGTTTTGAAACATGGAATTAATCTGCCCCGTATTCCACAGTATAAGATCTCAGTTGAAGGCGAGCAAGCTTTGAAGAGCATTGTTTCCAATTTTGTGCATCGTGGGGTGATTGAGGAGATTGCAGGAAGTTTGTGCAATAGTCCGATTTTACCCGTGTACAAAAAAGGTGATAATGCAATTCCATTTCGTTTTATAATTGATTTACGTGCCATTAATAAAGTCGTGCTCCGCAATTTCCAATTGTGCCTGATGTGACGACAATATTAACCATGATTCCAGCTACGGCTACTTACTTCAGTGTTGTGGACCTAAAGAATGCTTTCTTCAGTATTCCTATACATGAGGATAGTAGATATTTGTTCGCGTTCACCTTAGGGGGACGCTCATTCACATTTACTCGTGCACCTCAAGGTTATACTGAGAGTCCTAGTATTTATAGCAGGGCTTTGAAAGAGCAGTTTGATACCCTTGGATTGCCCCCTACTTGTACGTTGCTTCAATATGTTGATGATTTGCTTTTAGCCGCTGACTCTGAGAGCTCTTATAAAGAGGGCACTGTGTTGTTGCTCATCCATCTAGCTAAGCATGGTCACAAAGCTTTGCTTAAAAAGTTTCAATATTGTTGCCAGGAGGTCGCCTATTTAGGCTATCTCCTGTCAAAGGAGGGAAGAAGATTGACACCTGAAAGAATAAAACACATTTCTGGCATGTCTGTCCCAAATACACAAAAGGAAGTTAGAGCCTTGATAGGTTTGGCTTCTTACTGTAGGTTATGGATCCCAAACTTCTCACTAGTGATAAAACCGATGTTGGCCTTGACGAAGAAGGGTATTTCTTTGCCATTGCCATGGAATACGGAGCATCAACATTCATTCGAGTTGCTCAAGACTGCATTATGTTCGGCGCCAGTTTTGGGCACACCGAACTATGAGAAGGCCTTTGTGTTGTTTGTGCATGAATGTGATGGATGTGCTTTGGCTGTATTAACGCAGGAACATGGAGGGAAGAATAGGCCATGCGGTTACTACTCTTCCGCCCTTGATCCAGTCGCATGCGCTTTGCCAAGATGTTTGCGCGCTGTCGCTGCTGCTGCTGCGTCTGTAAAACAGAGTGAGGGAATGGTCCTAGGCCATGATTTAACCCTGATGGTGCCTCACTCTGTAGATATTCTATTGAACAAAACCCATACGCAACACCTCACTTCCGCACGACTGACAAGATATGAATTAATCTTGTTTGCTCCACACATTCAAATTAAGAGGTGCTGCGTTCTTAATCCGGCTGAACTCCTACCTTTCCCGCAAAATACTGTTTGCGGTGACGAAGAGTCACATGACTGCCTGTATACTACTGAACAAGATACAAAAGGCAGAGTTGATTTGAGGGACACTCCTTTGGATAACCCACAAGGGGAGCTGTTTTGTGATGGCTCCTGCTTCAAACTACTGGATGGTACATCCACAGCTGCTTATGCAGTCACTACATTGAGTACGGTTGTGGAGACCAAGAGAATTACGCATAACTCTGCGCAGGCCGCAGAGATTATAGCATTGACTCGAGCTTGTGAGTTTTCCGAAGGGCTAACAGTAAACATATATACTGATAGCCAGTATGCCTTTGGGGTGGCTCACAACTTTGGGAGACTTTGGTCAGAGAGAGGGTTTTTTAACTTCGCATGGCACCAAGATCCAACATGGCTCCCTGATAGTACAATTGCTTTCAGCGCTTGCGCTCCCTAGTCAGTTAGCAATCATTAAGTGCGCAGCACATCGCAAGATTATAGATGATGTAGGGAAAGGGAATGCTTTCGGTGATCGCATAGCTAGACAAACTGCCTCTGATCTCTTCACGGAGATGTATGTTTCAAGGGAGACTGTAGATGCTTATGCAATGGATGAGGGTGTTGGGTCTGTACGGGATATCCAAGCCAATGCCACATTAGAAGAATCCAAGAGGTGGGCTGAGGGCTTGGGGAAACTCGATGATGATGGGTGTTGGGTGGACATGGTTGAAGGGAAATGGTTGCTTCCTAATGCCTATATAGTAATGATGGTTACCATGGCACACGGTCCCACACATGTGTGCGCTCAACAGATCACGAGAATGTTAGAGAAAGTCTGGGTAAATGATAAGATTTCAAAAATTGCCCAGCATTATGTCCAAAATTGCATGATTTGCCTACAACACAATGTGGGAAAGGGGACAGCAACTCCAAGAGGTAGCTTTGGGCCTCCTTCTGTCCTGTTTGAAGTGATTCACTTTGACTTTATTGAAATGGAGCGATGTAACAATCTAAAATATGTCCTTGTGGTCATTTGCGCCTTTAGTAAGTGGGTCGAGGCTTTCCCTGTTAAAGACGCTACAGCCATGACCACTGCAAAGACCATGTTAAAGGAATTCTTCCCACGGTTCGGTTTGCCGAGAGTTATCTGGTCGGATAATGGTCCGCATTTTATCGCTGCTGTAATTATACAGATATCTACGGCATTGCAAATTGACAAACGATTCCATTCGGCCAGACATGCTCAGAGCGCCGGATTAGTGGAAAGACACAATGGTATCATAAAAAACAAGCTCGCTAAGACGTGTGCCGGCACCAAACTAAAATGGCCGGACGCCTTACCGATCGTGTTACTAGCCATGAGCACAACCCCTCAAACTAAGACTGGGCTCTCTCCATTTGAGGTGGTAATGGGGAGACCTGCCAATATCTGGGGTCTTCCGAAGCCTAGGGCATTGAGGAATGTAGAAAATGTATTGCTTTCAGACTATTGTAGCCAGTTGACTAAAAACCTGTATTTCATTTATCACCAGGTACGAGACGCTTTACCCGCGCGATACGAGGGCGCAGGCCACAGTATACAACCTGGAAGTTGGGTTTTGGTCAAATCCTTTGACCGATCTTCCTGCCTTGCACCTCGGTGGCGGGGCCCGTTCCAGGTCCTGCTGGTCACCCAAACAGCGGTGCGTGTCGCAGGCCGGAAGCATTGGATCCACGCGACGCATGTCAAGAAACTTCCTCACCCAGTGCCACACGTTACAGAAGAAACAGAACCCCTCGCTAACGCTGCAACCAATGATCCCAAAGCAGTGAGTAGCACTGAGAGTGCGTCGGAGAATCTTTCTGAGCCCGTGAGGCTTGGGGAAGCTGCCATTTTGTCTCCGCACTCTCCGAAAATTTTGCTCCCGGAAATTGCTGTTCCAACTTCACTTGCCTCTGATACGTTCCTTCCAACGGGAAGTGACGACATCTTGTTCTTGGATCAAACAATGCCAGGCAAAACAAGATACAACTTCCGGCCACGAAGATAGACATACGGCACAGTTTTGCTGTGCATCTGATAGACATACGGCACGGTTCGGCTGTGCATTCAAGGAAGGAAAGGATCATCAAGGGCTTGCTTTTGCCCAAAAAGTTGAGGAAGGGGATTCTGTTGGCTAGGGGTTGTGGAAGGACTAAGAAGCCGCGCGACCGTAGTGTCGCCAGCAACGAACATTGGGGTCGTCGATTGAAAATCTACAATGCCTGCTACCGCCACCGTTGCTGCTCGTATTGGATTTATAAATAAGGGGGTGACCATCTCGGACAATGAACAATGTGCCTGGGCCCCGAAAACGTATTGTTGTGTTTTTATGATAATATTTGGTTTTATAATAGTCACTGTCTTAGGCCTTTGGTATTTTGAATAAACTCATCCTTTAGAGTCTTTGCTGCCGACTGAAATTGTACCCACTGTTCCTACAGCTTTTGTACATTTGCATACTCTGTCACCTAGGGACTCTCTGCATAGACAGAAGTATCACAATAATACCTTGTTGCTTATAATGAATGCAACACATGCCATTTTTAATAAGACTAATTGTTGGGTCTGCTCGCATTTACCGCAACATGGGGATAAGGGGCTAGGTTGGTATATTCACCCTTTACCTTTGACAACTGCTTGTTATGCTTCACTTAGAGCACTGTTCTTTGGCCGATGGAACGATAGCATCTCAGGGAACTTTGATGGCACTAATTTGAATAGTTTTGAGAAACGTGTTCTGACTCCCCTGGGATGCTCGCTTTTCGCAAATAGGAGTAAGCTCAATATTGCTTCTATTAGGCCTTCTGATAGACTATCTCGTCCTTTCCAATCTTTGATTTCCTTTAAAATGGCTCCGATAGGCAATAAGGATGCCGTGCCTCCTTCTTATACTGTTAACCATAGCCCCGATTCAGTTTCTTTCTGCATCCAGAGGAATGGCACCCGGTCAATGGGATATTTTAAAGGTTGTGCCAACGTTGCAAATTTGACTGGGGAAGACAGGCCTTTGTATTTAGGTGAACCTATCTATTTTGTTTGCGGTAATGTAGCATTTCCATGGTTTCCCAGGGATTGGCAGGGAACTTGGTATCTAGGAATCCGGTTACCTGGGGTGTTTATAGCAAGTACTGTAGAGGTTTCGAAGGCTCGTCCACGGCGGGACGAGAATGGCGACACTCCAGCACAGGTTTCAGGAGAGGGAAATTGGGTTCTTAGCGCTTGGTTCTGGGACTTCTTGTGGTTTTGGGGTTGGAAAGTGCTTTCAGTCTTGCTGATTATTTTGGGAATTCTGCTATTTCTTTGTTGTTGTATCCAATGTCCACCAAGTATATGTTCAATGCTAGGGGGATGTTGCGCTCAGGCGATAGGTACAATAGGACATGAAATGTATGCCCCGGATAAAACCTCTAAGGAGTATGTACTGAAAGAGATCTTAGTAAAAGATCTAATGGCGATAGATATTTCTGACAGCTATTCAGGGTGTATGGACGATGACACATGGAGTTATTTGCAGGGAGATCAGAAGTAGTTTAGCACTTGGCATAGGCCAAAAGGAGGATTTGTCAAACTAGAAATTATATCGTGCCTCCTATTGCTATGAATATATGTATATTGGCCTACACCAAGCTGCTAACAAGCTGCTTATAAAGTACATGTGAATAAACTCGCATTGCAAGGTCCTGACCTTAGAAACCATGTAAACTGTCATTTTGGGTCAAGCCGCCATTTTAGGTTTTCTTGCTCTATAAAGTCACCATGTGAGCGAAAATGGTAGCCTATGTTATTCAGAACAGAACTTGATTGTCATGACCTCTGTACAGCTAATGTATAACTTGCCTGCAGGCCACTTGTTAGGGTCATGAGCTGAGACCTTGTCCTTCTGCTGACCTGTGTGCAATGGATTACCTGTATCACTGAAACTGATCTATAATTGAATGAGAACACCTGCTTAACTATATTGTATAAATTAAGTCCCGCATTGTAATGTTAGGCCTAGAGCATACATTATTACCATTTCTTCTTGTTAATGTATAAACCTAAGATGAACTAGATTTGACCTGGCAAGGGACCCTAGAGCAGTAACATATTTATGGAATGGTTAACCTGAAGAAAGGCTGGACAACAGGCTGGAGAAATGTATAAAAGCCTGACTGTTTCAATGAATATTTGCACTCTCTGAGCACACCGAACCACGCCGGAGTTCGCTGTGTTGTACTGAGGGTCGATAGCTATCTGAATTTTGTTCTGTTCTTTTGTAACTGGATTCAGTATAAAATAAAGTGCTTTGTATGTTCCTTTGTAACCTGTGTTTGGTGTGTTTCCTTGTTGGTTACCCTGCCTCATATTATTTCCTTGTTTTCACAACAAGACAACCCTTTGGGATAGAACAGAGGGGACAGAGCCTCCAAGTTTACCCCACCCAGTTTCTGAAGTGGCACCTCACGTCACAATTTAGCCCCCCTTCTGAAATGTAGGTTTCGTTGTGCCCCTAGGCAAGGCTTTTTTACCAAAGAATTGTGAGATGGAAATATCTTTCCAGTTGTGAGATGACTATATTTTCCATTAGTACTGTGTGCTGGGTGTTTGTGTTGCGTTCATTCAGCTGTGGGTTTCTTTCTGAATTGATTGCACAGTGGGCCTCTGTTCAAACTGTTCGAGATAGTGGAGCCCAAACACTGAGTCTTTACATTACACCCCAAGAGCAGAACTAGCCCTGGTGTTATACCGATCTCACACTTTCATTATGCAGCATGCACATTTTAGAGGTTGTGCTTTGCAGGTGAATCATTCAGACGGCAGACAGCAGAGCTAGCTTTCAGCTGTTACAAGATCAGGCCACGACCTACAGAGCTAACCCATTGGGGGTGCACAGATGGTGCACAGATGGTGCATATCCCTGCATCACAGCAAAGCTACCTCAAGGTTTCGCAAATTTACATGCACATAATGTAGACTGTATTGCAGATCGATCTTGCAGGGTCGCGGTTTAGACAGCAGCATTTTCACGTGCCAATCCTCCTGCTGCTTACCCTCCCTATCCCACCCCCATGCAACCAACGCCTTGACGCCTGTGGGTTTTGTTTGCTCTACAAATGTTAAAATAAATAAATACATACATAAATCTTCCTGGCTGGGGCATTTACAGAAAGCTACCCCTCAGGTTCCACAAATTTTCTAGACCTCTACCTCAGATCGATGATACTATCCGCCGGGTTAAACGGATCAAATGATTTCAAACCATTGCTGAGAGCAAGCATGTGCTAGCCAAGAGGGCAATGCCCCAAGTGAGGGCCAACCATGATAGTGTGGGCCAGATTTTTTGGACAAAGTGTGCCAGTCTGATGAGTTACTTTACTGTGCAGCTTCTAGGTCTGGCAGGTGTTACTAAAGAAATATTCTTTCAAATGCACAATCTGCAACACATTCACCCTTCCCACCCCTCCCCATCTCCCAACGCCCCCTGGAGTACTACTCAAGCCCCTTGGTTCACAAAATGAATGAATTGCCATTTGTGTATCTAGGTCACTTTTTCATTGGTGCCCAAGCCCCTTTTATGCCCCAGTCCGATCTTGCTGAGAGCTTACTTATCCATTGAAGGGCACCGGGTTTGCAGGCTCCTAACTCGCAGTGCAGCTGGTTTAAGATTACGCAGATCATAGAGGCTCATTATATAGGGTGTAGAATGTACCCTGCATTGCGGATACATCTTATAGATGGTCGGGCGTCAGACAGCAGAGTTTCCCTGGGTTCTCGTGTACTTGGATTCTATAAGTTCGAGCACCGACGCCCAGATGGTTCTACGTTATTTCGCCACAGTATTTTTCATCGCAGGTTTTTTCATCGCCGTTTTTTTTCCGACAAACTCATCGCTTTTTTTTTGGGGGGGGGTGTTACCCCTCCCCCCCAAGCCTTCCCTTTTTAGTTTTTTTATGCCCTTACACCCACAACCATATATTTAATTTTTAAACCCCCCAAAAAAAAAAAAAGAGTTTTTTCTCGAAATAAAAACGGCGATGAAAAAACACGCGATGAAAAATACGGCGGTGAAAAGCATGTATACCGCCCAGATGCCTGTCCTCTAGTGCACACAGTTGTTGCAAGCTCCCGGCTCACAGCACAGCGGGTTTAAGATTACACAGATCATACAGGCTCAATAGGTAGAATGTACCATTTAGAGACAGACAGATTTTGCAGGCTCGGGCCTCAGACAACAGAGCTCTCCCTCCGGGCACACACATCCTGCTGAGACCTTTCAAAGCACAGCTATCCCTCAGTGGGCATCCGTTTTCTTAGTCATCAGACCTATTCATCAGGATCCTACAGGCCACTCCTGGTCCCATAGATCCCCTGCGGCTCAACTATTAGATGCATTCCTTAGGCTGAACGGATTTTACAAGCCTTGGACTCCATCACCAGCCTTTTTCTACTGACTCAGATGGTCCAGGTGTCCCACATATCTTATAGAATTAGGATTTACAGGTGAGGCATTGCAGACAGCCCCATGTTTGACAATACTGAAGAGCCTCACATACTGGGTACAATGCTCACGTACTACAGTTTGGGAAGCAAGCCTGACTTAAATGGATTCAATGGCATAATATTATCACGAGAAACAATAAAATGATTCAAATATGACCTTTTGTATGTCTTTGTAATTGTGGTTATGTTCTCTGTGTTGAAGAGGAATGGGCAAAACCACCCACATCCCCCTCCTATGAAGTATATGATGCAGAGGAAGAACAGAAGATACTGTGATCGTCCATAATATTTTGGAACAATTCCGAGCGCTCCAATAATTGGCCGGTATGTCGAGAGGGAAGCACTCAGCCAGCCCTACAGAGAAGGACCAGTACAGACGTTGTCTAGATTGGACAAAGAGCCTCAGAACGCCACTAAGGAGACTTCAATTGATGATATAGATTTAAAGCGCCAAGAAACCATGTACAGACGTTAGAGACACTACGACATAGCAGCGTTTGACAAGAAGCACATGTGCCATCCACACAGTGAAACACAAACACGCACTCGATTACACAAAGAACACAGATGCAAAGTTCTACAGTTAGAGGACAGCTACACTTACATACTGTCATTACTGAATTATTTTGTCATTAGCTTAGACGCAGAAACACGGAAACCGCAAGAAGCAAGAGATCCTGAATACCACTTGCAGATGCTTATATGCAATTAATCTTATGGAACTGAAGCAGCACCTATGGGACCTGACAGTACAGTGTGACTTATGTATGGAAAATATTGAATAACACAAACATGTAGAAGCCATGGTATGTTTTAGGTAAATTACAGCCGTCCACAGACCCTCAGCAAGAGCTGTGCTGAGTTGAATTCAGGCTGAACCGACGAACAAACATGCGAGACAGGGTCTGCTGCCAAGGCCACCAGATACGGGTGACATTCCATTCCCTGAATGGCAGTAACACCAGAAGCAATGAAGACGAATAATTCCTCATAATTCATAGAAATCCAGAGCTACAGAAGTCCAAACCACAGTCTCTGAACACGTGGTCCGGCCGACCCAAATAATGAATCGAAACCAACGCTGGGAAAGAGGAGCGATCTCACGCCGCCAGATAGAAGCTTGCAACAAAGAAGTTACATTGAGAGACAAGTGTTGCACATTGTGAGCGGGCACTCTCATAGACTATGGTGGTAAACACAAGTTACAATTCAGACACATAATTGTTCTTATTACCTTGAGAAGGCACACCAAAAGCTGGAAATCATTTCGGGTCCCAGGCCTGGGGACGTCAGCTCTAGCCAACCACAGCTCAGTATCCTAGGGGTGGTTAGCAACAGGCAAGAACCAATGGCAAGACCCTCACACTGTAACATTGTATAAAGTAAGATAATTGGGGATCGACCAGGCCACCCACCTGACATGCAAGAACCAGTAGACTAACATGTGTAGTGTCCACTATAGGTGGACTACTACTGAGCGTCCAATCCCAGACGACAAAGAAGAGCCCTCGTTGTAGCATCATTCTGACGTAATTCTAGGTCAAAACTGGCCTGTGAGCCAGGGAACAATGAGACTGGCTCACAGGCCAGTCCTTGTACTTATCACTGTTGGTGTTGGCAGTAATAAGTTTGAACTTGCTGTCTGGCTGGGTCTGCATTCCTTTTGGGGGAAGGTGTTGGACCTTCCGTGAGTCCGCGAACCCCTATTAGCCCCCAAACCTACCTGGGAGTTTGTCCCAACAAGTTGCTAGCAGAGGATGGTTCGCTGCACCAGCCGGGCACAAAGCTGACTCCTTCACTGCTGAACCTGAGAGGCTGTGGGAGCCTCGCATATTTCGAGAGATGGGAATACGCATGCCCGTTTAAAGGTAATCAGGAGCCTTTTTGGAAATCATCCCATCCGAGATCAGCGAGTTGTCCAGGCAGACCAGGACAGGTAGGCATGTGCCTTGACAGGGAGCCGGCAGCCGAGCAGCGCCAGTCCAACACAGAACATAAGTATAGCCCAGACTGACAGCAATTGTGGGTGTGAGGGAGAGTATTGGCTATTGTGGGGTATTGTCTAGTATTGTCGAGTATTGTTAGAGTATTGCCTGGTTGTGTTATGGTATTGTCTAGCACTGCCATAGTGAGTAGGGACTGGAGCGGAGGTAGAAGTCCTTTTCTCTGTTTAGGGCAAATTCAGTTCTTGAGGTGAAAATGTTCTGGCGAACAGCCTAAATTAGTAGCCGAGAGGACTCTGATGACAAGAATTTTGTGACAAAAGAATTCCTGTGGGTTGGGCGGTTTAGCTCGGGACATAGATGATGGTATTCCTGTGAGGGTTAGCTGGAGCTATCCTAGATTGCGGAAGGTGAATTGACTGGTTAAGTCTCCTGGAGAGAGGCATTTCACACGTTAAGCGATGCAACTGGTGCAGTTCGATCACAAGATAATATTGGTGTATTCTGCCTGGAGAGCAGGAAGACAGCTGTGGGGGTTTTGTGTGGGAGTGGGAATAACAGGTTATTGTTGTTTGCGCATGATGTTCCATTTACCTATATTGTACATTTAGCTTGGTGATGTAACCCTCAGGTTGATGCATAGGACACAGAGAGTTTTGACGGTGAGGAGCTTGTGTCGAGAACTTGAGATTGGCAGAGGAGGTGAACCTGTGGCAGTGCACAGAAGGCGCATGTGCAGGGTTGTGTTTGTGTGCTTAAGGAGGCAGCGATTGTAAATGCGGGACGGTGCACAGAGCATGCCTCATAAGATACAGAGCCAGAGAGGCTCATAGAAATCGGAACGTATCATCAGTGTATTGTGACTTTTCATCCTTGAACAGCGGATTATCGAAAGCCTCGACTTGAGGTCAGGTAAAAGAGGTATTGAAATGTATCAAGGGACCAGTGGGGGAGTTACCGCACTTCAGCATTTATGCAAGAGACTGCCACCTTATAAGGAGAAGATCTGTAAATATAGCATTGAATGGTCCAAAGGTACAGAAGGTAAATTAACCAAACCATGGCACGCTGTGGTAGTTTATCTATGGACGTGCAGCAATCGCTATTGACACACATACAGGGTGCTTACAAGGGGAAGAAATTGACCAAACGCATGGCACTATACGAGTTGTGCCACATGTTTCAAGAGGGAGAGGGGGAGACTGAAGAGGGAAAATCAAGATCAAACTCCTGCCCCCTCACCCCAGGCAGATAAAGAGACAGAACAGCAGGAAGAATAAGGAGCACACTCATCATTTGCACCAGAATCCAGTACACCCATGGGTGACAAATATGCTGAGAGACACCCACTTCACCAACATTGCAACCTACATGCTATATTAGCCTCAATGCAGCAATACCAGAATCTACAAAACACAAGAATCCCTGTTTAAAGGCTTGCAGATGCTTATATGAATTAACCTGATCTAATGGCACAGTGTAAAGCCTTGTTTCAGGAAAATTACAGCCAAGTGCATTTGTCTCATTGAACACCAGCCGCTGTGGGATTCGTGCTGACTTCAGCAATGCTCCTCGCAAACCCAGCAGCAGCCAAGGTCTTACAGTAGGATAAGATTCCTTTCCTTGAACGACAGTGAACTCTGGCATACAAGCTTTTTTAATTCCTCACAAATATGTGTAAGTAAGAGCAGAACATTGAGGGCCCAGTGTTTTTCCCTGGGAACGAAAGACATTTTCGCAAAGACCCACACATCATTTGAAACATAATTGTAACAAGAATGGCTCAGCTCCGGCCAATGGATGCCGTGAGCCCAGGGGCAAAAAGCCTGTCCAAGCAAAAACTGATGGGAAAAAGTTCATAATACAGCAATTTTAGAATTAGGTAATGGGGGTGGCACAGTTAAACCAGCCCACTGACGCAAAAGTCCTAATGTCCAATGATCAGGCTTCCTATAAGTGCTCCATAGGTAACCTATCATTTAGCAGCCAATCGCAGGATGAGATAGGTTTCTGGGAGCTGGTCCAATTATATGATGTCAGCCTGCAGTGTGTTCCAAAGCTGGCTTGCAAGCCAGCCCCGGGGGAGACGGTGCCTAGATTTTCGCTGTGCACGAAGCTCTATGTGTGTTTTTTTGCTGCCCAGAAATAAACGCAGTTTGGAAAATGTTGTTGCCTGCTTGGGACTCTGCTGCATTTCTTTGGGCAAAATGGGAGGTGTTGGGGTCTCCCATAGCTGGTACCCCCAGAAGCCCCGTTGGGGGTCCAACTTCTCCCCAACAAGACCGCAAGACGTCAATGGATGATAAGCCAGCAGGAGGTTAAGGGTGAAGAAACGCATCCCTCCGCATCTCCCCCTGGCCCTCCAAGTGTAGTATCTGATGACACAGACAAGGAACAGGGAATGTACCCAATGAGGGAACTAAGGGCAGCAGAAGGGTATTCAAATCCAACATATGAGCCACCACCATACACTAAAGAGGATAAGCCGAAGGGTACAGGACAGTGTACTGGGGACACAGGGACGAGCAGCGAGGCAGAGCAGCACGCAAGGGAAGAATGTGGGAACATAAGCACAAGCGAATGGATAGCAGCACAGATAATGTTGAAGCTAAAGGGGAAGACAGAAGGGGAGGCAGAAGGGCGACTGAGGCCATACAGAACCTGAAGAGGGACATCGACATGACAGACCGGGCAGAACTAGTGGAAGAAGAGGACAAAAGAGAGAAGGACAGGGAGGTGAGATCAGAGCACGAGGACAGAGAAAGAAGGAGAGAGGAGAAACTAGAGCGAGGAGATAGGGAACGGAGAATGGAGGAAGAGTGGGAGCATTTGAAAAGGGAACGGGAAGAAAGGATAGAAAGAGACCTGAAGGAATGGAAGAGAGAGGAGCGGGATATGAGGGTGAAAAAGAAGAGGGAGCTAGAGAAGGCAGAGGGACGGAGAGAAACAGCAGAGCAAGAAATACATAAGTTAGCAGAAAGGAAACAGAGGAAGGTGCAGTTGGATAGATTGGCAAGGGAACGAGTGCACAGGTAGGAGGAAGAGTGGGCCATAAGGGCAGTAAAGACACAGGTGGCACTGGAGTGGGAAAGAAATAAACATGAGGAGGAAAGACAGGCAGAGCCAGAAAGTACTAACTCACAGGGCACGATTGCAACCGGAAGGAATGGGACAGGCCTGGGGGCATGGGCAGGAGGCAGCAAACATGATTTAGTAGATATCGATCTTAGCATGAAACCTAACACAGACTTCACTTCGAGGAGATTAAGCTTTGCTGACAATTTTGTTGTAACATGGACACAGGATCAGACAATGACGAAAAACACAGCTGGGACAAGAGGGGGGAACAGCACCAGTCACAATACAATGGGATGGACAAGTGGGCGTCATGGGAGTGTAGGAGGACAGACCAGGGGAAGGCAGGGCTGATTTAGAAGAGTGAGCGCAGGAGGCGAACGACAGATGCACCACACATAACACATATGTCAATAGACTAAGAGATCTCCCAGCACGCAGAACGGAGGAGACAGCACTAGCACATTCGAGAGGACGATTGTGTAGGGCTTATGACGAGAGCAGTCAAATACCCGCATTAAAAATGGCAGATATATATTCGCAGACATTGAGGACGAGAGAGGGCCTCGACAGATCAGACTATACTGGAGGACACCAGAAGAAAGGGTGGCACATTCACAGATGCCTTTATTGGAAAGGGTAGGGACGAGACCTCAGTATGTGCCTACGAAGCACAGAGACAAGGAGAATGTGAAATGTAGGTTACCATCACTAAGCACAGGAGCTGGAAAAAGGATTTATGAGATGGAAAAACTGACAGTGGGTCACAGATTAGCAGTGAGTGACGTAAAAGGAATATTAGTGTCAATATTAGGAGATGCAGCTGATGAGGGTGGGGTTCACAGGGTGACGACACAGAACAAGGCTCATGACGGGGCACCATTTAAAAACCGCAGGGCCGCATTATTGCAAGCTTTACGAACACAGTACCCAGACACGTCAGACATTGGGGTGATTACGTCACGCAAAATGAGGGAAGACGAAGACCCTGTTCAGTACATTCAGGAGATTCAAGAGCTTTGGTGCCTCAAATCCAGAGAGACTTGCCACAAAACCATAGCCATATGTTATCACATTTTGATTCACGGACTACCAGTGCCGGTAAAAAATAGTTTGAAGAAATTGGTGGAGATGGAAGCGAAGGGATGGCCAGAAATACAGCTCACAGTCGAGCACCATTGTAGATTGTCACAGGAAAAGGTCAAGCAAAAGGCAGAAGAAAGGAAGGCAGATGAGGCCAAGTTAGTACAGAAGAAACTATCAACGTATGCAATGGAGGGGGCGGTCATAACGAGCCCCACTCCACAGACACAGCAGCAGCACCAACGGCAACAGCAGTATGCACCGCCCATGGAAGGAGGATACATGAGACCAGGTGGACCACAACAGGGATTCAGAGGAAGGGGAGGTTTTCAAAGGGGGCGGGGCTTCAGGCCACAAATACATCACAACCAAGGGGGATTTCGGGGATACGGGCAGCAGATGCCATCGAACACAGGGGACTTCAAAGGGAGTTTTCCAGGACAAGAGAGGGAGCCACCACAGTGCTGGACCTGAAGACAGATAGGACACATTTAACGAGCTTGTCGATACAGAGGGACCCAACAGAATTAAGGAGGGCAGGGACAGCAGAACTATCAAGGGGGGCAAGAAGATTATTATACACCAGACCAACAGCCACAAGGGCAGATACAAGGCACATATCAGCAAATGCCACACGCACCATCACACGCACCAGCACAGGAACAGGTGTGATGGTGCGTGTGGCATTTGCTGATATGTGCCTTGTATCTGCCCTTGTACCACGTACCACAGATGGCAGCACCACTACCACAGTATTTACAAACACCATAGATTAGCGGGAACATACAGCAGCTAGCACAAATGCAGAACAATGACACAGCAGACAGCATGGATGCAGTGGCGACAGAACCGGTTCGGTAACTGGGAGGGGTCACCATGGTATGGAACAACCCCTTTACAGGAAATTGGTTATTTATGTACCCCCAATAGGACAGCCCACAGATTAAATTTATGTGTCCCATGCTGTCGATCACACCCAACCCTGCAGAGGAACCTCGCATAGGGGTGGCGATAGGTGAGAAAACATTTTCCTTTCTCATTGACATTGGGGCAACTAGGTCATGCATTAGGGATGGGACATTTGCGTTGTCAGGCGATGCCATGAACACTCAAGGATTCTCTGGGGCTCGAGACGTGGTTCCTTTTACTGATAACCTCTCCCTATCTATAGGAGATCACGACTTATAACTACCTTTACTCTCGACAGACACCTGTAAATATTTGGGATGAGACATCATGAGCAGAGTAAACATGACTATTTCATTCACCGACCAGGGCATAGTGTTCTCCACACAGGGTATACAAATGTTGAACGTAAAACAGATTGTCCAGGCATATTGTCGACGCACAGTACAGAGGCGGGTGCCAGTGGATCCAGAGATGTTTCAATATGGGACAGACATTACAATTGCATGGATGCCAGGCATCGCAGGAAATGTGTGGTGAGTACCAAACAAATATTTATTTAAGCCAGAAAAACCATTGGATGAGCCAGAAGGGACCATGGTGTCCATACAGATTGAGGCAGTGTTGGCACGAGAGGACTGGATTGCAGTACATGCAACCGACCACACTGGGAGGGCTTGAAGAGCAATTATTGCAGTAGCAGAAGGGTGCAGATTGATGACAGTGATTGGAGATGGTGTTTGAGATGAGTGTAACATTTTGGTTACAGATCCATTAAAGAGACGTACCACAGAGAATGGCAATGGCGCTAGAAGCGCCACCCTCATTCTGGGAAGAGGACATGGCCAAGGTACCAGACAGCTCATGGACCACAAGTCCTTATGACGTGGGGTGCATAAAGAGCATAGGGGAGTGAAGATTAAACTGAAACTAGGAGCAATTTTGCTAAGAGTAAAGCAGTATCCTTTAACTAAGGAAGCAGACAAGGGTATTGATGAGACAATTAATGCCCTCATTGAAAGAGGCATTCTTGTACCATCAGAATCTCCATGCAACAAAGCAGTGTACCCAGTGCGCAAGGCCAACAGGGGTCATGGCATTTTATTCAGGATTTAAAACCTCTTAACCACATTGTCGAAGCAGAGCATCCAGTGGCAGCAAACCCAGCGACAATTTTGTGTGCCATTCCGGCGGAAGAGACCTGTTTCACAGTAATTGATCTAAAGAATGCCTTCTTTTCAGTACCATTACACCCAGACTCACAATATTTAACCAGCTTTATGTATCGAAATCATAAGTGGAAACATACTCGTTTGCCACAGGGGTACCGTGAGTCCCTATCTTTTACAGCGTGATCCAGATGGATCTAAGCAACATACAGACAGAGAGCACGGTTTTGCAGTATGTAGATGATATTTTGATTTGTAGCAAGACAGAAGACCAGTGCAGGGAAGACTCAGTACACATGCTGACAGTGTTAGCTGACAAGTGGCACAAGGTGGACAAGGCCAAACTCCAGTACCGTCAGAAGAAGGTCCTGTACATTGGTCAAACGATATCCAAGGACCGTCGACAGACTGCACCAAAGAGAGCAGAGACAATCTGCAACACACCCCAGCCTAAGACAGTGAGGAAATGCAACAGTTCCTGGGGTTATGCAACTATTGCAGAGCATGGGTCTTCGACTACAGCACATACACAAGGCCATAATTGAGCACACTGAAGGAAGCACAAAGAGGGACAAAGACACTGACATGGACCACTGACATGACTGAGGCTTTTGAGGAACTGAAGGAAGCCATAAGTACAGCTCCAGTGTTAGGGACCCCAGACTATGAAAGGGAGTTTTTCCTGTTTTCGCACACCAACGGTGTAGTGATGAAGGCGGTACTGACACAGAAGAAAAGCATGGACCAAAAATCAATTGCTTACTACAGTGGACAACTCAACCCAGTGATGAGAGGACATTAACCGTGCAAACAATCATTGGCTGCAGCAGCCGTCGCAGTGGAAAGATCAGCAGCTGTGGCAATGGGGTGCCCCACTACCCTTTACGTGGAGCACGCCCTGTTTGCGATACTGCAGAAGCCAAAGAGCACACTGACTACACAGAGAGCATCAGGGTATGAAGTGATACTATCAAATGTAGGATTGAAGATAGTGAGATGCAGGACGGAAAACCCAGCACTATTTTTGGCAGATCCTCTCAAAGCAGGAGAGTATGCACATGACTGTACAAAGAACATAGAGATGTTCAGCGAGACACGCAAGGTGGAGGAAGATGCACTAGAATGGGGAGACATGCTGTACATTGATGTTCATCGACAATTGATCAAACTGATATGATCAGATGGACTGGGACTGCAGTGGAAAGACTGAAGGAGGATGGGACAAGTGAGGTAGTAGTGAGTGCACAGCTGCCATCCTATTATTCAGCACAAGCAGCAGAGCCAGTGGCTCTCATACTAGCACTACAACACAGTGTAGAAAAGTATGTGACAATATATTCTGATTCCACTTACATCACATCAACAGTACATTCAGGATTATCACAATGGCTCAGGAGAGGGTTCGGAAGAGCATACGGGACCCCAGTGCAGCATGCACTACTACTGGGCAAACGGATTGAAGTGATTACATATCCAAAGGAGGTAGCACTAGTGAAGTGCCAGGCACAAACAAAAGGGGAAGACCCTATCTCAAGGGGAAATGAAGCAGCTGATTATGAGACAAAGTGTGCAGCATATTTTGGGAAGTTGTGGGATGTGGAAGAGAGCCCAAAGGCCCTGGGAAGAGTGAGGAACATGGTAATGAGGGGAGGTTACAATGCGCTACCTGAAGCACAGATTATGCAGCTGCAGAGAGCTGCACCACAGGAGGAGAAGGAGCTATGGGTAAAAAGAGGATGCTCCATGTCTCCAACAGATGCCTTACAGTGGCAGAACAACACAGGCAAAGTGGTCATGCCATTGGTGTTATTGAAAGCTGCACTAGCCCAATTGCATTACCCAACACACACAGGGAAAGAGGTCATTGCTACACACATTGGAGAAATGTGGTTTTGTCTGAAGTTGAATGAACATGCAGCTGATTTTACTAGCAGGTGCTTGACATTCCAACAGTTTACAGCAGGACATACCTTGAGAGTTGTGAGAGGAGCCATACCAAGACCTGTAGGTCCATGTCTGCATCTCCACATGGACTACGTGGACATGTTCCAAGTTTGCCAAGGTTACTGCTAAATGATAGTGGTTGTTTGCCCATTCTCCAGATGGATAGAGGCTGGGCCATGTTCCCACACAGATGCCCTCAGGGCAGAAACATTTCTGGTCAGAGAGGTATTCCCAAGTGGGGCGTGTGTGAGGTCCTGAGGTCTGACAATGGCCCTCACTTCACCAATTAACTGTTTCAGCACATCGCAACCCTGCTAGGCATCAAACACAAATTTGCATAGGCATACCACCAGCAAACAAATGGGATGTGTGAATGCCTGAATGGACTCCTAAAAGAGTGCATTGCCAAAACTCAGCACAGCACCAAGAAAAACTGGCTTCACTGTTTGCCTCTGGCCCTATTTGAATTACGCACCAAGCCAGGGTCCGACCACCATTTAACGCCCCACAAGGTGGTGACAGGACGGCGCATGCATCTCCCCCTGGCTCCTCCCACAAGAGCATTGAAAGATTGTAAGAACAGTGCAGAAGTGTTAGGACAGTAAATGTTCGAGTATATTACTTCATTGGTTGCTATCGCTTCTTTTATCTCTTGCCAGATACAGCGGACCCCGGGCAGGCCTGAAGACAGCAAAGAGACTGATTGTGTTGATACAGAATCTGAGAACGAACCAAAACATTTAGTGAAGGTGGGGGACATAGTGCTCCTCCGGAATTATGTAAGGTGCTGGAATGCACCTAGGTCCTCTGGTCCCTATGTGGTTTAAGCAGCAGCCGACAAGGCAGTAAGACTTGCAGGGAAAACAGTTTGGAATCATCTCCAGGATGTCAAGCCCTACAAAGCAGTGGCCTCACCTGGCAACATAATTGCAGTGACCGACAGAGCCAATGTTCAAGACCTTGAGGAGCTACAAGGGCGAGCAAACATTACAGAGTTAGGGAGACAAGGACACCCCATGGTTTGACGATCCCAAAGAGCAGCCGCAGCCGAAATTCCAGTACACCTCGATGACTGAAACACTGTTTGTTATTTTTCTTTCCACACACGCAGGTCTACGTGAATGAAGTGAGGCTTGTCTAGATTGGTGTTCCAATGTTACCTCCCATTTATCACCCCAAATGATTTTCTAATCAGTTTGTGCATTATATACGAAGACCCAGACGATTCAGAGCCCGATCCCCTGCAGTATTTTATCTTCTTTTCATAGAATACTTGGGCCAAACATACCCACAACTGGAACACAAACAGTTCCCAGTGTTGGCCAAATTAAGAGACCCCTCAGTAAGGAAGGTTTGTTACGAGGTCTTTGCCTTCGCCAACAGTGATTATGTAGTTCGCGGAGCTTGAGGATGCTGACAAATACTAAACTAATAACGCTTTTCTTAGTGAATTTCAGGCAGGCATCTTTATCTTCTCATCAGTCTGGAAGGACCCATTAGCGTAAGTGGTCATAAAAGAAACAATAAAGAATATTATTAACATGGTGTGTTTATAACTTCCCAGTGGCATAATGGGAATAGTGTTTTGGCAACTGTATATAGTCATTAGCACTAATGCTGTACCCTCTACTAACACTACCACGACCCTAGCAGGAAGGACGATCATGTCAGGTGGAAGAGAAGACACTGCTGATAAGGTAAGGAGAGGTAAGCACAGTGTTGACACAGACATGAAGGGAGTTGACATTTATCTCACTGACACAGCACAAGTATCTAACAACATGTGGTACAAACATATGACCAAAATAGGTAAGGAAACCACTGGGGGGAGCCGTTATGTCTGCCTGCTCTTTAATCCCCTACGCCATGAATGCTTTCAGAACGTTCATAGCAACTGAAATACCCGCAGCAAGAGCACAGTGCCCGATGTATCTTGCAATTGTACAAACGCAAGGAAGATTCAAAGGGAAGACAGCAACATTGAGATGGATGTCCAAAGGGGCCTTCCCCTGTGAAGATAACTAAATACAGACGCTAGACATGATGAACAATTATTGGCAGCTGCATGAAGGATTGCAGTACATAACTGACGGACTTGAGAAGGGAGAGACATAGACTATTACACTGAATGAATTACCATGTCGCTGGACAAGAGTAAAAGAGATAGGAGGAGAACCAGGATGCTGGGAAAGACCACAGATATTAGTGTATGGGCGAGTGTGCACTAATGACAGCTGGGAAGATGGAGTGGTGAAAAGCAAAGCACTGACACTGGCACAGTCAGCAGTAAACAAGGTGCAGGAAGAACATGACAAGTGCCTCTAGGGATGGGACACAAGCGCACATTTACTAACATGGGTAGAGAACGAAGCTGGTCCGATACCAATAATTCCCCTTAAGATGCCAGCCCTGTGGTATCAGAGCAATGGCGATGTCGAGGTTGGTGAGAATATAGGATGCTAGACCGTTGAACAATTCCCAGCAATGAGAGTGGGAACGGAAGTGCTGATGGATGACTACTGGGCATGTGGATCAAAGGCATATGAAAAATTGCCACCTGAGTGGGAAGGAGTGTGGTCCTTGGTACACATCAACATGCCCTCGTTGGTGGTACCCAAGAATGATCTGAAGCTCGAAGAGATCCCGAAGATGGATAATAACAAATGGAAGAGGTCGGTCAAGATAGCACAAACGGCCCAGACAGGGAAGGCAGAGAAACTGGGCAGATTGAGCAGAGTAAGAAGAGGGGGGGATTACTTTTCTTGAGGCATCAGAAGCAGCACTGGATGAAATACCAGCAGAACATAGATTGTTTAGCAGGACACAAATGTTCTTTGCAACAATAATACGAGGAATACAGACGTACACCAATGCTAAATGATTACAGATCACTCGTTAGGGGCTGATGGTAACAATCAATTCTACAGTAAATGAGTTCAAAACCATAAAAGAAGAGCTCAGAGCAATAAGGCTGGTGGGGTTCCAAAATAGGTACGTTCTGGATCTCCTCACAGCTATGGATGGAGGAGTTTGTGCAAAAATAGGGAGTTCATGTTGTACATTTCAACCAGCTAAGGACGAAGATAATGGAACTCTCTCAGATGCAGTTACACAATTGGCACAGATGCATACAAAGACGGAGGACGAAGCACGAGGAATGGGAAAGGACAAGAGCTGGCTAGCATATATATGGTATTGGATGCCATCATGGCTGTCAGACAGACTAAAGGTACTTACTGGAGCCCTCATACTGAGAGCAGCATCAGTATGTGGAATAAAGATATGCATTGGAAGGGGCAAGAAGACAGCAGAAGAAGCTATTGGAATGCAGATACTGATGGATGTGAACATAGGTGGAACAAAGGATGAGATTGTTGCAGAACGAGACAAGCTAAAGGTGAGGATCACACAATGAAAGCTATTTCCAAGCTGGATAGCCCTGTGATCAACGTTCTACGAAGGGAACTCGTTTTGGTGCAACCCTTAAGGAGTATGCTGTTAAATACACTGGTCATTCGATGACCACACCAATTAGTATGGACACCTCAGAGGAATAACAAAAATATGGCAGCCTAGAGCCCAAGGACGGCCATTTAAGAATGTGTTACGCTCACCTGATATCCCCGGGGGCGTCTGGAAGGCTCTGAGGTCTGGAAACCTGGATGCGTAGTTGCCCATTGCTGAATAATGAATCTGTAATTACAGAAGGGAGGATTTTTGATAACTGTATCAAATGGGTGAATCTCCCACCTCCCTCTGACTGATTCCCTCCCCACTGGGTTCTTTTCTCACCTTAGTTATTTGTAAGGGAGCTATCCGTCCGGAGTTCCTTGTGCAGGAGCACCTGACGTTTGTTGGCGAGTTGCACGAGTTGTTTCACTGGTGCAGTACGCCTTCCTTGGGCCCAGGCCTGCTGCGACCCTGAATCTGCTGGTAGGCAGGTAGGCTTGTTAATAGTAAGTCTTTGCTCTGTTTATGGTGGGAATTCGTTAAAGTCTTTATCTCCTTCTTTTCAGGTGCGAAGGTCTTGATGCTGGCGTGCCGGATGGAAAGGCACGTTTCTTGGTAAGAGAAAGCGCAAAGCACAGCGCCTTTATTGTCTTTTAAAGCTAACCTGTGTTTCTTCTTCTTCTCCTCACAGGCCGCTGTGGTGCTGCGAGTGGATGAGAGCACGATGAAAAACAGGCCCCCGGAATCCGTTGAGGTAATTACAGCGCTGTGCGGTTCTTTAATATTGAAAGCGAACCTGAATATGTCTCTTTTCCTTTGTAGATGGTACTGTGGTGCTCCGGATGGAAGCGTGGCGTAGCGCGATGGCATTCAGGTAAGACTGATGGAATTCAATGTTTTGGAAGCACAAATTCTAATATTGTTTTTCCCTTTCTCGTTATTACAGGTCGCAATGTTAGAACAGCAGCTGTGGTAGTAGTTCGCCGGAAGTCTTTAAGCTAGTACTCACAGGTGAGTGATGTTTCTTCTTCTCTCGGTTTCCACAGATTGCAGCCCAGTTGAGATGCTGAGTGCTGGATGGTGTTCTCTCAGGTAAGACAGAATAATCTTGTTCTTGTTCTTGCAGGATTACAGGAAGATGAAGAAGACCAGGAGCTGGACACGGTGAGCGTCACGCTGCTGGTTGCAGAATAACACGGAGCGTGTTCTGCAGTCAGATCGTGGTTTATATAGCCCAGGTAAAGTAGTACCAGGGAAAGTAGGTCCAGGCCGGCCACACCCAAAACACTACACCGCATGGCTTGGTTCTTAGAACTAGACTGTGTGGGTGCTTCCATGTTGGATTTAAAGGCACATGTACATAAATGGGATCTAGTTTGAATAGCCCTTCCTTCCTACATATGAGCCTGGTGCCAAAGGTGCCAGGACTGGCTCCAGGAGCCCTTTTGCAGTGGTTTTAAGGCCCTCAGGGTTCTGGTGGGAGCCTGCTTGTGTGCCCCCTCACAGTGGTCATGACAGCACTCCCCTTCAAAACCCCTCTCATGCTATCCTTCCTGTCCGGTCCTGGTTTGGTGGGGTTATCCAGGTAAAACCTCTTAATCAGACGTGGTGCGTGCATATGTTCAGTTGGTTCCCAAGTTCTGTCTTGAGGCCCGTACCCTTTCCAGTCCACTAAATAGTATAGCTTAGATCTGGTACGTTTCGAATCCAGGATATTTTTTACTTCAAATTCAGTCTCTCCATCAACTAGCACAGTTTTTGGTGGTGTTAAGACTCGGGTTCCTGGTTGTACAGGTTTTACAAGTGACACATGGAACACCGGATGAATTTGCATGCTTGGTGGTAAGGCTAACTTAACGGCCACCAGATTTATCACTGATTCGATGGCATAGGGTCCTAGATATCTTCGACGAAAGGTCTGGGTACCTTTTATGGGCACATGTTTTGATGCCACCCAGACTTCGTCTCCAACTTGGTAATCCGGAGCTTTCTTTCGATGCCAGTCTGAGAAATTTTTTTGTCTGTCTTTGGCTTGCAGTAAATGTTTGTTTGCCCTTTTGAAGGCTTGGGTTATGCTTGTGTCTAGAGTCTTTACCGCTGCCATTTTCAAGGTCGTGGGGGAGTCTAGTTCAGAGGTACGTGGATGTCTTCTGTATATTGTGTAGAATGGGCTTTGTCCCGTGCTGGTGTGTATGGAGTTATTGTATGCGTATTCCGCTATCCATAACAAGTCTTTCCAATTCTCTTCCACTTGATGCAGCATGCAACGTAGATACTGTTCTAATGTTTGGTTTGTTCTTTCTGTTTGTCCATCCTTTTAGGGAATGATGGATAGTGGATAATCGAACATCGATTTGTGCCATCGTACAACATTTCCTCCAGAAGTTGGATACAAATTGGCTTCCACGATCTGAGATTAGGACTGAGGGGAAACCATGCAGTTTTATAATCTGTTCAAGAAATGCTTTTGCCAGACCGGTAGCGTTAGGAAGTCCTTTGAATGGAATGAAATGTGCCATTTTAGAGAACAGGTCTACAACCACCGGGATGGTATTAAAACCTTGATAGGGAGGTAAGTCTGTAATAAAATCAAGAGAAAGAGTATGCCAGGGAGCCGGTGGAATATCCAGTGGTTGTAGGAGGCCAGCTGGTTCTGTTTTTGTGATTTATTCTGTGCACATATCCCACAGGATAGAACAAATCGAGCAATGTCCTTACGCCAGGTTGGCCACCAATAATTTTATTTAACCTTGGCTAGAGTCTTAGCAATTCAGGGATGGCCTTCGATCAGGGAATCGTGATACCCAAGCATGACCAATTCTTGCAGATCTTTACTTGGTAGATATAGTCATTCCCTGAAGTAGGGTAATCCATCCAGAACCGTGTGATGTTCATTTGGGAATTCCATTTCTGCAAGATATCGGGGTTCATTAAGGTTTGAATCTTATCTTGAAGTTCACTCATAGTCAATGTGGTGGTGAGTCCCAGTAGTTTATTACTTGGGATGATGGCAACAGGGTCCAGGGTACTGTTCGTTTTCTCTTCAACACCCATACAAGACAAGGCATCGGCCTTCCCATTGCGAACTCCCGGTCGGTATGTTATTACGTAATCGTATTCTGCAAAGAATAGAGCCCACTGCAACTGTCGTGAGGATTGGGCTTTTGCTGACTTTAGGTATTGAAGGTTTTGGTGATCTGTGATTACTGTGATGGTATGTCTGCCACCTAATAGATATTGCTGCCAGGCTTTGAAGGCTGATTTTATTGCCAACAATTCTTTGTCTGTAATTGCATAGTTAAGTTCTGACGTTGAGAATTTACGTGACTAAAAGGCCACGGGGTGTAATTGGCCTGTTTCTGGATCTCTTTGAGAGAAAACTGCTCCCATAGCTACGCTGGAAGCATCAGTTTCCACTACATAGGGGAGATCAGGGCAAGGATGTCGTAAAATTGGCACGGAGGTGAATCTTTTCTTGAGTTCTTGAAAGGCCTGTTCTGCCTCTTCAGTCCATTGGAATTTTTTGTTGTTTTTTCTCAGTAACAATGTGATTGGATGGACTATCCGTGAGAAATCTGGAATAAATCGACGATAAAAATTTGCAAAGCCGAGCATGCTTTGGGTTCCTTTAAGTGAAGAAGGTGACGGCCAATTAAGGATGGCATCTACTTTGTGTAAATCCATCTTGACTCCCTTTGGCGAGAGAACAAAACCGAGGAACTCAACTTCGGTAACATGGAAGGAGCATTTCTCGAGTTTAGCGTACAGTTTGTGCTGGCAAAGTTTTGCAAGAACTGAGCGAACATGTTCCACATGATCTCTTTCAGAGGGGGAATACACCAGGATGTCGTCAATATAGTAGCGTCTACCACCTTCCTTAGGGGTTTCACTGGGCATTCTTTATCTTCTGGCCACCCCGCTTCTACAACCAGTCTATTAAAGGTGTCAATATTAGTCAGCAAATCTTGATTCCCTTGGCGGAGGGACAGGAGAATGTTATCAAGAGGTTGTCCATGCAAGTGTCGAGCAAATAACTTTTCCATCTCCTGTTGAAAACCCCTGAAGTTCTGCAGTAATGGGTCATCCCGGCTCACTAAAGGTACCGACCAGTCTCCGGCACTTCCACTCAAATATGATAACACAAAGGTCATCCTCGCCTGGTCGTTTGGGAAAGCCGCAGGCCTACAAAGAAAATGGAGGTGGCACTGGTTCATGAATGTTGCGTACCTTCTGGGGTCTCCATTAAACCATTCTGGTGGTGCCAGTGGTACTGCTCCTGGCAACGTTATCTGTACTGGATTGACTGATGATGGTGTAGTGACGGATGGGGCGAATCCGGGCAATGGAGCCTGCCCCCCGTGTTTGTAATAGCTGTTTGCTTAGTTCATCAGTACTGTCTTTTGTGACTAGTAACTCTCATCTTAAGGCATTGGTTTCCTGCTGGGCTGCGTGTACCTCAACGCGTAATTATCCCAAATGCTGGGCTAACTGATCAGTTTCAGATGTCTCCATGACGCCCATATGGATAAGGTTTAAAGGCTTTGTGTTCTGTTACGCTCACCTGATATCCCCTGGGTCGTCTGGAAGGCTCTGAGATCTGGAACCCTGGATGCGTAGTTGCCCAGTGCTGAATAATGAATCTGCAATAACAGAAGGGAGGATTTGTGATAACTGTCTCTAATGGGTGAACCGCCCACCTCCCTCTGACCGATTCCCTCCCCACTGGGTTCTTTTCTCACCATAGTTATTTGTAGGGTGAGCTATCCGTCCTGCGTTTCTTGTGCAGGGGCGCTTGACGTTTGTTGGTGAGCTGCCCGAGTTGCTTCACTGGTGCAGTACGCCTTCCTTGGGCCCATGCCTGATGTGACCCTGAATCTGCTGGTAGGCAGGTAGGTTTGTTAATTGTAAGTCTTTGTTCGGTTTATGGTGGGAATTCGTTAATGTCTTTATCACCTTCTTTTCAGGTGCGAAGGTCTTGATGCTGGCGTGCTCGAGGGAAAGGCATGTTTCTAGGTAAGAGAAAGCGCAAAGCGCAGCGCCTTTATTGTCTTTTAAAGCTAACCTGTGTTTTCTTTTTCTTCTCCTCACAGGCCGCTGTGGTGCTGCGAGTGGATGAGAGCGCAATGAAAAACAGGCCCCCGGAATCGGTTAAGGTAAGTACAGCGCTGTGCGGTTGTTTAATATTGAAAGCGAACCTGAATATGTCACTTTTCCTTTGCAGATGTTGCTGTGGTGCTCCGGATGGAAGCGTGGCCTAGCGCAAAGGAATTCAGGTAAGACTGATGGAATTCGATGTGTTGGGAGCGCGCGTTTTAATATTGTTTTTCCCTTTCTCGTTATTGCGGGTCGCAATGTTAGAACAGCAGCTGTGGTAGCAGTTCGCCGGAAGTCCTTAATATAGTACTCACAGGTGAGTGATGTTTCTTCTTCTCTCAGTTTCCACAGATTGCAGCCCAGTTGAGATGCTGAGTGCTGGATGGTATTTTCTCAGGTAAAACAGAATAATCTTATGCTTGTTCTTGCTGGATTACAGGAAGATGCTGAAGACCAGGAGCTGGACACGGTGAGCGTCACGCTGCTGGTTTCCGAACAACACGAAGCGTGTTCTGCAGTCACAGCGTGGTTTATATAGCCCAGGTAAAGTAGTACCAGGGAAAGTAGTTCCAGGCCTGCCACACCCAAAACACTAGACCGCATGGCTTGGTTCTTAGAACTAGACTGTGTGGGTGCTTCCATGTTGGATTTAAAGGCCCAAGTACATAAATGGGACCTAGTTTGAATAGCCCTTCTTTCCTACATATGAGCCTGGTGCCAAAGGCGCCAGGACTAGCTCCAGGGGCCCTTTTGCAGTGCTTTTAAGGCCCCCAGGGTTCTGATGGGAGCCTGCTTGTGGCACAACTTGTGCCCCCTCACAGTGGTCATGACAGAATGTGGTCGACAAGTCAACCAGAGGGGGGGCTGAAGAGAGATGAGCAAAATCACCCTCTCCTCCCCCTCCTATAAAGTATATGATGCAGAGGAAGATCAGAAGATACTTTGACCGCCCATATTATTTCTGACCGATTCCCAGCACTCCAACAATTGACCAGTATGTCAAGAGGTACCCACTCGGCCAGCCCTACAGAGTAGGATCAGTACAGACCTTGCCTAGAGTGGACAAAGAGCCTCAGACCGCCACTAAGGAGACTTCAATTAATGATATAGATTAAAGCGCCAAGAAACAATGTACAGACATCGTTAGAAACACCACGATATAGCAGCGTTAGACAAGAAGCACACGTGTCATCCGCACAGTGAAACACAATCACGCACTCGATTACACGAAGAACACGGATGCGCAGTTCTATAGTTAGAGGACAGCTACACTTACATACTGTCATTACTTTATTATTCTGTCATTAGCTTAGACGCAGCAACGCAGAAACCACAAGAAGCCAGAAATCCTGAATACTGCTTGCAGGTGCTTATATGCAATTAACCTTAAGGAGCTGAAGCAGCACCTACAGGACCTGACAGTACAGTGTGACTAACGTATAGAGAATATAAAATAACACAAACATGTAGAAGCCATGGTATGGCTTAGGACAAGTACAGAAGGCCAAAGACCCTCAGCAAGAGCTGAGCTGAGTTGAATTCAGGCTGAACAGACAAACAAACGTGCGAGACAGGGCCTGCTGCCAAGGCCACCAGATACGAGTGACATTCCATTCCCTGAAATGGCCGTAACACCAGCTCCAATTAAGAGGAATTATTCTGCGTAATTCTGAGAAATTCAGAGCTACAGAAGCCCAAACTACCGTCTCTGAACATGTGGTCTGGCCGACCCAGATGATGAATATAAACCGATGTTGGGAAAAAGAAGTGATCTCATGCCACCAGACAGAAGCTTGCAACAAAGAAGTTACATTGAGAGACAAGTGTTGCACGATGTGAACGGGCAGTCTCATAGACTATGGTTGTAAACACAAGTTACAATGCAGACACATAATTGTTCTTATTACCTTGAGAAGGTATACCAAGAGCTGGGAATCATTTTGGGTCCCAGGCCTGGGGACGTCAGCTTTAGCCAACCACAGCTCAGTATCTTAGTGGTGGGTAGCAACAGGCAAGAACTAATGGCAAGACCCTCACACTGCAACATTGTGTAAAGTAAGATAATTGGGGATGGACCAGGCCACCCACCTGACATTCGAGAACCAGTAGACTAACATGTATAGTGACTGTTGCTCAGCGGCCAATCCCTGACAACGATAGGTTTTCTGGAGATGGGCCCAGGTTGTGGCGTCACTCTGACATAATTCTAGGTCAAAACTGGCCTGTGAGCCAGGGAACAATGAGAAGTCCACGGATTTCCTCGATCCTTGTACTTATTCCTGTTGGTTTTGGCTGTAATAAACTGCAGTTTGAACTTGCTTTCTGGCTGGGTCTGCTTTCCTTTTGGGGGAAGGTGTTGGGGCCTTCCGTGCGTCTGCGAACTCCTAGTAGCTCTCGAACCTTCCTGGGAGTTTGACTCATCAATGTACTCTGAGGCCCATGGGCCTGTGGCGCTCTATAAAACTTAAATAATAATAATAATAAATGACTAACACGATAAAAACGAACTCTATGAAAAAAAAATGATTGCATGACAAAGGCTCAGTGCGTTAAGTGAATTACCTCATTGAGTAAATAATGATTTCCTGACCTGATCTTCCTTATGTGAAGTTTGCAATTGTTGGGGATGTATGCTGCAGTGCCCTGCGAGACCTACCTCGGTTTGTGGTCATAGAGAGCTATCTGAGTTTTGGTGGCAACGAGGAGTGTGGGGGAGGGGCAGGAGAAAATTAGGTCCGCTGTGCAAACCTAGGTCTGCTACGGCCCACAGAGAGCTATTGAGACCCCACCAGGCAGACCAAGGGGTGAATGGGCAGAATTAATAAGCGAGTGTAGGCCGAGGCCCCCTGGGTAGACTAAAGTCCCTGAAGGCAGGTTCAGGTTCGAGTGCATAGGCTGAAGCCCTACAGACCGACTGAAGATTGATGGGTAGAATAACGTCAAATGGAAGGACCCAGATATGGAGGAATGAGGTCCAAAGGGCAGGGCAGGCAGAGGCTAAAGGCGCAAACTGAGGTACTTGAAAATAGACACAGTTGTGAGGGGGCAGAGTCGGAGACAGGGCCGAATAAGCAGACCGAGTTTGAGGGAGAACAGAAAGAAGTCAGATAATGTTTGAGAAAACGAAAATCCCTTGTTCGAAGGTCCTGTTTGGAAGAAAAAGAGGCAGCAATGCTGAGAATGTTCAAGTCACAGTATGAGTTGGAAGGAACACCGCTTGCAACAAATGCTACCTGTTGAGGGTCTGATTTTGAAAGGTGCTGTGTTCATGCATCGCTTTCGCTTTGTCCATCTCATTTTGAAGGCTTCCAAAAGTGTTGGTAAAGGCTTCTGTCAGGTTCTATCGCTAGCAGAAAACGAGCAGATTCGTCCCCTGCTTTCTTCGCAGATTCCTCTCACCTTCGCAAGATGCCTATTTCGCACATGGCTGCTCCACAATCAGCCTTCGAAGGTATTTTGAGGGCTTATCCCTACATTTCCAACATGTACATTCCGAGGTTCTTTTCCTGCAGGTCACGAGTGTGCTATTGTGTGCTTGAAGTACACAGCAAATCAGTATTGTTCTGAACGCGTAAGATAATAATGGTACTGTACAGCTCCATTTCATATGCCCCATCTGTGCTGAAGGGCGGAGAAAGGGTGTCCAGTTGCAGCACAGAAGAAGGTAAAAGGCCAGGATCTACAGAGTCGTGCGGCTGTGTTTGCTATGTCTTGAGAGCAGACCCTGATGGTATACAGACTAGACAAGGGTACCACAATCTTAATTATGAGGAACATCAGGCAAGATTTGGAACCTAGAAGTGCCTACCACATGCGCTGCCACAGCCCCGTTAGTGAAGCCACTGGCAATGTTGCACTTCTGTGCTTCTGGGTCATTTCAGGGGGCTGATGCCACAGCATCTGGTATGTCACAATCAGCTATTTGTACTGCTCTGCTGCAGGTTTTGGCAGCCATGTTGAAACGGATCCAAATTGTATTTCCCTTTCCAACAACTGCAGAACAGCTTGCGAAGGTTAAAAGTCCCTTCTGTGCTATGGCTCTGTTCCCTAATGTACTTGGACCTGTCGATGGTACACACCTACGCCTAGTGTCGCCATAGGTCCCTGCGGCATATTTTCCAGAACAGGAAAACGACTTATTTGTATTTATTACATTTATAGAGCGGAATAATTGGAAGCATAAATGTAAAACATGAGACAAACCATTAAAACAATATATAGAACAATTTACCTAGAGCAGTAAAAGAGAAAACAGAAGAGAGAAGGAGTGAGAGAAAGGTAAAGAGGTTAAAAGGCCCTGGAAAGAGAAAGGTGAGATTTCAAGGAGGAACGGAAGGAGGAGTACAAGGAAATGGAGCAGATAGAGTGAGGGAGAGAGTTCCAGTGGAGGGGGGCAAGGAGCTGAAAGGATCGGAAACGGGAAGGGGCACAAGGAGGTGGGGGAACAGTGAGGAGGACTTGCATGGCTGACTTCCTCAATGCAAACTTTTCCGGGATCCGCCCATGATGCTTTCATAATGGGAAGCAGTAGTCTCCCTGACATCAGTCAGTTTTCTTTGTGAAAGAAGCTGCTCGCTTGGCAAGTGTTTAAGCGCATGTGGTTGATGTAAACCACTGGAGGCACAGTAACCTGTAGCTTGTGGCAGTGGAAGGGCTGGTTCGTTCGGGGTCCCATTCCAATGATCCTACCTTATATGCATTGCTTAATCACTGCGCCGGTGCTGTAAACAGAAATGTGTCACTATATACAGTATATGTAACCCATACCTGTACGGGTGTTTCTACTGATAGGCCAAGGTACATATAAATGCATTGTGTGCAGTCATGGGCCAGGACGCAACTACAGGTTGTGTGATGCCATTGCTAGCAGCATGACATGTTGCAGGTATGCTCAGCTCTGCATCTGCTTCTCCATGCGGGTGACTGGACCTGTCCTCTGAAAGTCTCGCTGGTGTCTCGTAGTGTGCCTCCAAGGAGCACTGCCGAGCCATAGGATAATGCAGTTCCCATCCACACAAGAAAGAACATGATATGTACCTTTGGTTTGCTGAACGCTAGCGTCCAGTGATTACGTGTGGCGGGGGACCTCCTGGTCTCACAGTGGAAAGGGGGCCACATTGAGCCTTAGGCTGGGCGATAAACATGGCTGTAAGAAGAAATGTGCACGTGCCTAAGGCTGACACCACCACACAGTGGATGATGCAGAAGCTGCAGGGGGTACTAGTGACGATAGGGATGGCGAAAGGGTGAGATCAGACATGGAAAATAGTATTTTCTCCTAATCACAGATTGCGAATTGTGTCTCATTGTATGAAACACATATGGCAACTTTCTATGTCTAAATATTTTATGTTCTGTCCTTTTTCCTATTTGAAGGCTCTCACCCTATAAAACAGCGAAAACACAAGTTACTTCTTAAGTTTGAACAAAAGAAGTTATAAACAAAAGTTGGACAACTGTTGCGTTCTTTTGCACACCATCTATCAAAAACGAACAATTTAGTAGCTATGTTTGGCTAGCTTAGGACAAAATGCTATTGCATAACTGCAATATCATCAAACATTGACAGCACATATGTGTTGCAACATAATATGCCATTACACATAATATAGATGATTTCCTGTGCTTTAACTTTTACTCTCAACACCACCACCAAGTAACTGTTCAGCGGGTATGGTTTTTACATGCCTGGCTTAGAAAGATACCTGTGCAAAACTAGAAACCACTGAAAACACCTAGCATGAGTTACCTGAGTTCGTACGAGAGAAATCCGGTTGACCCGTTCTTCTTCTGTGGGGGATGGCTTGATGGCCTAAAATGAGGTGAACACATGTCATATTGTACTTACCTCTTCAAAAGGTATTGATTCCCTGTCATCGGTGGAGAGCAAAGTAGGCGACCCCTGCTTAAAACTACTCTCCTTATGAGTGGTCGATGAGTCTTGTGCCTCTGTGTGGCGGAAACTGATGTAATCTTCTCAATTATTGCAGACAAGTTCTTCATGCAAGTGGCCAAGACACCAGAGAAGCTCACAAAGTTACAGCAGAGAGCAGATGTACGAGGCTTTCTTGCTGTAACTGCTTTAGTGAGACAACGAACACCTTTGCCTGTTTGCGTGAACTCTTGCAGTGAAGATGATGTGTCTATGTGTGCCGTTTTGTAATGACTCTTAAATGTCAGTGTCGGCCTTCGTAGTAAGTGGTTGTGCGTCTTCACAATATCACAATGGTTGTCACTCGACTCTACCAGCTGCTGCTGCCCATCAAAGAGCATGGTTAAACCCACCATCCTGACCAACATTATTGGAACTAATTCCACTCCATGTTTCCCTGACCACCATCTGCCACACCCAAGTCCCTATGCACATTATGGCCCCCATTGTCTTGGGCTGTGTCCCCCGCAGCAATGGGACATGCAACCTCCTCCAGGAAGTGCATGCCACTGTTGACACTGCTCAACATTGTCTGCGGGCAGAGCAGTGTGCCAACACTATCTCAATCTTCCAACATCACTTCATCCCCTGGTGTACTCGCTAAGGGGGTGTGTTGATCTTGTACTGGATAACAGGTGTTGCATTTTTCTTACTTTGCTGACTGCAGCAGTGTCCTCCTGTGCAGCACCATCCCCCTGCCAGGTCTTCGGCCCTTTCAAAACTTCAAGAGTTGGTACAACTGCTTCTTCAGTTACAAGGAGGAGAATAAAATGAAAGTTTCAACACTTATGAAAGCAACCCAGATTGAAGTCCATCCCACAATTAAAGTCTCAATTTGGTATATTTCATATGCCACTGTAAAGGAGCAGGTATCCATTTCTCACTAGTTCCCGCCGCCTCACCACCATCATACTGGAATGGTCGAAGAAGAGCAATAAATGGGACCCCCTGTCTCATTTCCATACGACATCAAGTCTACGAGAGACGTAATGCACTCAGACAGCCGTACAGAATGTACCCTCACGTTGAGTCAGTAGAAGGATGCCACATAGAAGGATGCCAGCACGCACCTATGGACATCATGGAGAGTTAAGTGAAATCCGACGCGGGCAGAGTGATATCATAAAGAAGATATATGTACCTATGTTGAAACGATATGAAAATACTTAAGAGTAACAATGTAACTGAAGCACAAAGAGAAACACGTACCCAAAGCTAAAGTAATCCTGGCTATAAAGAAGATCAAGTTACTTACTGATCAATAACTTTAAATATGCAGTAACGCAAGGTTGAAAGGAAACATATAGAAGCTTGCTACAAATGTATATATATCGTGGTTAGGACGGCCATGATAGGAACATGGATGCCGATTCATGTCTGATACAACCAGGCTACCTCAGAAACAGACTAAGGCTACATGATCAGGAGACGCTGAAGAATCGTTTTGTGTGCAGAACCGACAATGAGTCAAGGTTGGCCCAGAATAAAGGATGCTATTTCAAGGAATAAGTACAGAGCATAAAGGGAGTTACATGGATACGCTCTGAATATGGGACATTCCTCATAGATTGAAGAATAAGACAACATCTGCGAAAGCCAACTGTTGGTTAATTAAAAGTGCACAAAGTTCATGAGAGATGAAGTAAGCAAGTCTCTAGAGGCCAAGCGGAGCAAGTGCATCCAGCATAATTACAACAAATAGCATAAAATAGAAAGCTTAAATTGACAAATGTGTGATCTGCTAACATGTCATTTTGGGGATGAGAAAAAGGGCTATTCATTAAGCCTAAAACAAAGATTGTGGGGCGCTTACATGTTCTTGAATGTTCCAGGCCAGTGAGCAGTCAACAAGGTCAACTACAAAAGTAAGACTTTGGCTTATAGCATACCAATGAGAGGTGATGCACTAATTGGGAAAACAGGGAGTAGTCTGATGGAAATCAAACACCTATGTTTTTTTTGCTTACGTGCTTACGTGCTGCTAAAAGAGTCAATGGTCCAAGGTTGGAATAGTATGCCAACCGATCAGTGAGTTTGAGGGACAACCTAACATACAATGTTGCAAAAATCAATCCACTGACCGTTTGTCCATTATAATCAGAACTGTATGTATGTAGGGCTAAGGTGTGCCCTACAGATAAGGTGTAGCCAATGATGTACTTATTAATCCTTGTATATTCTATAAGTAGATATGTTCCCTTATCCAATCCTTCTCCTTGATAGGTTTTGTATTTTGCCACGTAGAATGACATCATAGATGACGCACATTGGGGTATAAAGACCTCTGTGTAATCAAGCTGCTTTGTGAGAGTACATGCATCAGTCCAATGTTTGTCAGGTCTCCCTACTTTGACTAAAGTAGTGTTTTGCCATATTCTTTGAGTCTGTCTGGTTATTTGGTCTGTGATCTTTATTTCTAATTCCCTCTAGCACAAGAGACGCTTCAAGGTGCAAAAGCACATTTGGTAGCAGAGGATTGTTATGGTCTAATCGACCCAGGCCCAGATCCAGACTTCCGGACAATCGACTGATCCTGCCATTAGCTAGAGGATCGCGGAGCTTCCTGCGGAGAGTAGAGCGCAGAAAACACATGTTAGAAGAGACGGTCGGCAGGTGCTCCTTTGACGCAATTCCTGTCCGGTCCCCGCAGGTGCCCCGTGAATGAAAGGCAAACTAGTCAATTAAAGGAGAGTTGATGCCGGGGGACTTCAGCTGAGCCATGTACGTAAGTAGGTCATCGATAGTGGAAAAATGGAGGGAGGGATTGTGTTGTAAATAATGAGTATACAAAGTGACAGGACTTTTTTGGGGGGCGGGGGGGTTATAAAGAGACGAAGTAGATACCTCGATTCCTGGTTCCAAGAGGGACAGAAGGGTACGCACTAAAATTGTACTAAAATAGTAAAGGAAGGCGTACGCAGTAAAATTGAATAAGTGCACGTGTGGGGTTATGTAAATGTCAATATAAAGCTTTTGTTGTGTTTAAACTAATAGATATAAAATGATATTGAAACATTAAGGTGATTGGTAGATTTTTTGACCAGGAGATTGACGTCAATCAGGAAGGTACAAATCAAAGGAAATGAAAATATGAATAAAGAAGGGACTCTTAAAATACTAATAATAAAAGAACGAGATAATAAAACTTGATAGAAAGTGTAAACGAAGGACCAAACAGAATACCATTCCATCATTTTTTATTTTATTTAAAGTAAACCGTTAAAATAGTTCCTTTAGGATTATAAATAGTGATTGATGATGCATGCGCCAATTGATCAATGTGGTATATTGGATAAAATAAAAAAACGGATAAAACATTGATTATGTATCGGCAGTCGAGATCGACTTGCCATTATGGGGGACACTCCTCTTTTACATTTGTGTAGGACACTGCCAAGATACACAGCAAAGATAAGGAAATAACATTCGGAATGGGTACGAAGCACGACTAACAAGACACTCATGCCGTGGCATCAGGAGGGTTTACTGTCAAAAACCATGCTGCGGCATATGACTCCCACCTCTGGGGCAAAGCTGGAACTGGCGAGTAGCCTTCTAGGCCTCCAGCCACAGTTTGAAAGAGGTCCCCATCACCTCTTTACAGGGTCACGTGCCTGACTCTTTCGCAGCATGCATATGAAATATCTGTGTGTGCATAACTACTTTGGAAAATGTACACAACAAATTACATTTTGAGCACCACACACCGTGGGTAACAATAAGCAGCACTCAGACGCCTGAGGGTTTGTAGCGCTATTTAAATGCAAATTATTATTGGGATATCCGTAATGATGGCAGGCTGTTCCATGCATGAAAATGACTTCTTGTTTTCCACATTTCAGAAACTCACTGCTACCTGACCCGCCTCTTCTTGTGATCAAAATCAATCACTGTTTACCGCTTACTGTCTTGTAGTTATTTTTCAGTAGGATTTGTAGCGGTCGGGACTAAAATAAGTGTACCACCAACTCGAACAAAATCAGGCCTGAGTTTAGTCATAAAAAAGCAGAAAGATGCATCACAATGGTTTACGAATGGAAATCAAAAATACTTTCCAGTCAAACAATTCCTGTTGTCAAATCGGACAGCATTTCATGAAAAACCAGAAATTTAGTGGCAAAATAAAGGTTAAATATCTCAGAGGCAAATACCAAAGATTGAAGACCTCATTATGAGTCGACTTAAAAATGACAGCAAAGTAGCTTTAAGGGGTTTACCAATGCTTTAACCTACTACTGGATTCTGATTAAGGAGGTAAAGTCAAGGAAAAACCTCCAGCAATCACCTAAAGGTCCATAACATGAAGGATTTAATGAGGGTGAAATTACTGGCCACAGTAAATGCTCCAAATCCACCATGGAGACCAATGAACTCTAAGAATGGAGACCTACTCTGTCAAACTGTCACTTAAAATCTGGGGGATTTGCTACCAGACCGAGTGGTAGTAACTGTATGATGCTGTAAACCAGGAACAGACACAGAAAGGCACAAACTACCAATCAGGTACAAGGTCACTAACCACAGGATGCAGAGCGTTCCTTATGTGTCAATTACCTCTATCCTCACAGTGCCTGGATGCACACACTGTCCCCCAATGCACAGTGTCACCGTTGACACACGACCTATAATGCAAACTGCCCCATGCACGCTGCACGTCTACCAATATACATGTTCATGGCAATACCAGGAGACCAGTTAACAGAGGGTCTGGGGTGTTGAAAGCCAGCAGGGACCCCAAAGCAAACAAGTTAATATCTCGGGTCTCGGGGCAGTGTACTTGCACAAGCTCCTCTCCTCCCTGCCCCCACCATGACTACAGTGGGTATTCCCTACTTCTTTGGGGGGAAAAGGTTCACATACCGTAACAACTTGGATCCCATTTGGTGATCTCCAAACTTGAATAACTGAAGCTGGAGCAATGTGAGAAGCCAATCACAGTAAGGGCAGAAGAGACGGCCACACAGACTCCAGCCCCAACAAGAGAAGTGAGGAATGCCAAGGCTGCAGGATGTCAATCACAGGCTGCCTTGGAAGAGTCCTACTGTGACAGAAAACTGCTTGGCATCAACATGGCGCCCCACAAGTTTCTGACATTAGCCTTAATGCAGATACAACCAGTGAACACCATCTACAGTAAAGATGAAAAGGATTATGAATGATGGAAAGAGAATTAGTTGGAGCAGAGATTCAGAAAGTTCAGCCATGTCCCAACGTCAACTGACCCTATTAATCTGGACAACTGAGCGTCTTCAGAAACTACAGATATCAGAAACTCACTCCCAAAATAATGAACAAACAGAAAACCTTTGTCAAGCCTACCATTGCCAGCAGATGAAGACCTCACCCAAAAGTCAGCTTCTGCAGAAAGTAATGGAGGTCTAGTACCAGCTGGGGTGCTCCAGATTATCCAAGTAAGCCCTGAAAAGAAAAGAAAAGCAAACAAAAAGGGATGCCTGGAACCATCAAGAGATTATTGCTTTAGCAGGTCCATGTTGGCAAGAGACAGGAAAAGAACATCTGAAGGCAGCTGTTCTTCCCCTTCTGCAGTCCCATGTGGGGCAGAAGGAGATGGGAAAGTTAAGGGGGGAGGAGAGAACACAACGAATTATCTGTTCTTGAACAGCTAAGCAAAGCCACAGAGTGAGAAAGGGGAAGCAGATGAGTGGAAGTGTAGTAAGTAGGGTCAGTTCCAGTGGCGGCCGCTTTCATAGGGCGGGGGGGCGCCGCCCCCCCCCGCTGTGCCCCCTACCGAGGTATAAGTATTTTAAGGTATTTTAAGTTGAACTTCTGTTCTAGAAGTTCTTTGTGTGTGTGTGTGGACTGTGTGTTATAACTTATTGCATTTGCCATCAGCAGCGCAGCGCTGCAGCGATCCGCGTTTCAAAACCGCAATAAATAAATAAAATACCTTACCGTGAGTGAGCTCAGCTAGCCTGTGACTGCCTTATCAGGGCCGGCAGCCACAGCGGGGCGCGTCCCATTTTACGCTGATTTTCTTATAGTAAAGTGTTGGAGCTCGTAGCTCCACGCACGTTACGTAAAAGCCATTTAACCTAGGAGGCTGGCGGGGCGCTTGAATGCTGGCCCCGCCAATAATAATATATGCGCAAACAGCGCAATTCCATGGTCTGCTCTGTCACAGTCTTGGCCATAGATACAGAAATGTCATTGGCTGTTTGCCAGCCAATGACATTTGAGTGGGGGTGGGGTGATGGCGCAGGGTGCGTGCGCCATCTTTGGATCATCGTCACACTCGTGTTCAACTTTGCTCGACTCCAGAGACTCGTGACTCGTGTAGCAGATCATCTGCCCAGTGCCCACTAAAACAGGCCGAAGATGTTCGCAACAATCCTACGCCGGGCCTGCCAGTAAGTAAAGTGTTGGTCGTGTCATACACGGCAATCTGGCCTTAACATTCCCCCAGGAGTGCTCCAGCCTCCAGGTCCTCTGGACCGTGCGCCATGGCTACTAGGCCCTGCTGCATCCGCATCAGCGTTCGGCTGTGGCTTTCTTTTTAGTGCTTGCCAAGCATGAGAGGAGCCAGCCGAGCGTCGATGGCCTGGGCTGCCTGGCTCCGGTCACGGTCGGACCTTCTTGACTCACGGTGCTCCAGATTAGGGATTGCTGCGGTCTGTGGTGGTCACCCACTGCCAGTTAGTGTGACCACCACAGATCGTGGCGTGACGGTTGCTGAGATTGAAATAGATGATTTTTATTCAGTTAAGTTACTTAATTTAAAGGCTGCATCCAGCCTTTAAATTAAGTAATTTAACTGAAAAGAAAATCATCTATTTCATGATGAATTGAACAGTGTGCGAGTGCACTGCGGCAGCAGGCCTTATAATTCCCCAGGACAAGTCGGAGGAGGACCGCCCGACTCCGAGTCCTAGCACTGCCTGGGGAATGTAGGGCCTACCGAGACGTGGAGTTGGACAACCCTGCGTTATACCATTCCCAGAACCGCATGTACAGTACTATGCTAGCAATCAACTAGTCTGAAGGCAGCACAGGGCTGATTCGTAAAGGTAATGACTAGCTTGCGAACCTAAGTTACGTGTAAGTTGTGCCTAGGTGGGGTTGCAAATTCCGATTGTTCTAGAACCCTGTGCAGCATCTGCATAACTCACACAACAGACATTATGTGTGTTTCTGCTTCTTGCATTTTCGCCTGAATGTGTGACCCCCAACTGTGCATACGCTATGCAATGCGTGCAATACGCATTCATGGGACTGCCGGACATTACATTGAACGTGTTCACGTTTGAGTGTGCTCATGTGGCTATACATCTGTAGCCCAATAGCGCTGCTGCTTACGTCACCCATGCTGCCGATATTACCCCAACAGGAGTCCTTTCCCACTTACACTGCAGTGCACTCATAATGCTCAGATAATTCAGTTCTGTGCTCGATGTGTGCATGTGCTGGATGGCATTGGACACGTTTGTGAATACCTGTGTGTGGGTGTTCACCAACAATGCCATCCTGTGTCCCTTCTGTGACACTCCGCTGGGCACAACCACTGATGGTGTGCAGGTATGCATGTAATTTATGTGTCAGCAATATGTGCATTCTTATGTGCATTAAGCACTTGTAATTTACACTTTATGACCATGGGATTCGTCACTTTTGTGAAATTTAAGCAAGTGGAAATTATGACTTTCCACAATTTTAAATCACACTTGCACCTTGTAAATGCTTAGTGAGACACCTACAGCGTGTGGCTGGCTGTCCAGATGTGTTGGACTACATCTGCCATCAGCCCTACCCAGCAAAGTTAATGATATGGGATCATGGGGGTAGCAGTCCAAAACATCCGGCGAGCCACCGGTTGCAGAACTGTAGTATATTGTGATCAAAACCCAAAGTAACATTAGCGGACAGTGTTGCATGCAGTAAATAGGCAAGCAGTCAGTGTCAATGGCTTGCTTGTAAATGTATCACATTGGCCTTCATTGATTAAGACTAATCAGCTCAGAAACGGCCCAATCACTTTTTTCTTAGTGGCATTGTGTCCTATAAGCTGCAGGGGACCCTGGATCAATTGATAGCTCGTAGGAGATCCTGGTAAGTGTGCTTCCATGCAGTGCTTGCTTGGAAAGCTGTGCTAGGATCATGTGCTTGGTAGAGAGAGGCAATTGTCACCTGCAGGCCATGGGCTCGAAACCCGGCAGAACAGTTTGACCTTTTACCTACTCAGGCCAACAAGACCAGTGCCTTGGGGTTGAGAAATAGCAGCATATGTTAAATAGAGTGCCTCAACATCTAGGAGGCGTGGCACTTTATGCAAATGTAGTCCTGTTTTATTAATATCAGGGAATCATTCATTTTGCTAAGAATTGCACTGCGTGAAATATGCTTGCACGTTGTGGGACAGGTTTGGACTTGATCTTAAAGCGTCCCTCCAGTACTCTGCTCTGCTAATATTTGAGGTCCTCTCCCCTTTCCTTGGATTCTGCATGCACTTCGGAAATGCAGTCCACAGTCCAGTGGGTGTTGCTAGGTCTGGACATGGTCCAGGGCTACGCTAATGTCGGGACTGTCGTGACCCGTAGTGGACCGTGGACAGGCTGAGGCCGGGTAGGGTAGGCCCTGCCTGCAGCTGCATCGGCGCTCGGCTGTGGCTTTCTCTCACCTAAGTGCTAGCCTGTCTAGCACCGCACGAGAGCCCAGCCGAGCATCGATGCATTGGCTGCTGCCTGGCTCTGGTGAGGTGCAATTGATTTTTAAACACTCAACTGTATGAGAGTTGCGTTTGCCAGTTTGATGCTGTCCCTCAAGGCTGCATTTGTAGCTCGTAGCCCCTGAAAACATAACCAACAACGTCCTGAGAATGAATTGCTGAGGTCTGTGGTGGTCACCCACTGCCAGTGAGTGACCACCAGGCCGCAGCATCACATTTACTGTTGCTCAAATGGAGGATGTTTATTCAGGCTGAGCAATATGCACCACTTTGCTACAATTGAGTCAATCATTCTGAGAAGATTGCTTTGAAAAAACACTGTCAAGCCTTTCGAGCACACAGTTTGTTGGTTATATTTGTTGGTTATGCTTGATAAAGCTAGCTTAAAGAGATCCCAGGAGGATGTGTTTTGCATGGGGAAGGGTAGGAAGTGGGTGGGAATCACCATTGGGATTAGCTTGGCCATGGGTAGTCAATGGGTGGGTCAATAACCATAACATTTAAGTTTGTTTTGTTGTTTTTTTTATAAATAAGGCAACACATTTTGGTGGGGTGGAGGGCCGCCTAACCGTTCAAATGTAGGGAGGGTATCTTCAGAGACTTTGGGGAAAGGGCAAACTCACTTGTGTGGGGGCATCTAACTTCTTTACACATTGTAATGAGATTATTATTCTGGTGCAGCTTCAATGTTACAAGCAGTTAACTCTGTCCTTAACGTCTGCTCTGAGCCTAGCCTATGTTGCCCTTTCTCAGATCAGTCTCTCGCTTTATATTTACAGACCATCAAAAACATCTTGCACACGTAAGAATAGTGTACCACCATTAATATGTAAAACCTAATGCTTTTTTTCATATTTCGGTGGGTTTTTTGGACAGTAAATTGCACATTTTGTAGGCCATTTTTCCAAAAGTTTCACGGGGGGAGAACCCCCCCCCGCAGCCCCTTTGGGGCGTGTGGGCTCGCGCGCAGCGCGCACTACCTACAAAATTTACGCCCCACCAGCTTTCAAACTCACCAGCCGCCACTGGTCAGTTCTGCAAACACTGCGTAAACATTTTAGTGGAACACCGTCAAACAGCGGATGTCCTAGCCATTAGTGAGGGTCAGTCCAGTGATGGCTAACATTGACCCAGCATACTGCAGCAAGAAAGAATCTGCAGCCTGGTGCTAGACTGGGAGGATAGAGAAGCTGGGAGGACCTAGCAGTCTGGAGGACAGAGGATGTGCCAGCATTACCCACACTCGTGTAGCAGAGCTGCCAGCAAGAGAAGCCTACTTGAGAACGCCAGAGTCTGAACAGAGACGCTCTACCTGGAGGCAAGGGAATCAGTGCGGTGGGGAAACGGAGAATAGCCCGGTCCGAAAGCAGCGGGAGGGAGCAGAGAAAAAAGTGGACCCAGGAGGACATGCCGGGTTTACAGGCCTGGTGTGCAGAGGGTATGCTGAGGGATAGAGAGTGCAAGATTGGAAAACATGCAGGAAGGAGGGAGCAGAATTTGGCAAAGGAAGGCTTTGGAATCCGCATTACATTGTTGCAAGTACGGATGCCACGTTAAGACAATTAAGACACAAGGGAGGGGGTTAGAGATAGACCCTCTGTTGCAAGTGGGAATGCTACATGAAGAATATAACGTCTTAATGAGGAGAAAGGCTGTTTAGAGGGAGAGACGCTCTGAGGGAAGTGAGAATGCCATGCTAACACATCCAACCCAGAGGGAGGCGCTGCTGCAAGTGACCACAGCATGCTTAAGACAATTAACCCTTGAAGTGGAAGAGGGCTACATAGAAAGATACTGGCCAAGTAAGGGTGCCGCGTACTTAAGAACATCAACCATTGGGACTGAAGAGGATTACAGAGAGAGGCATGTTTGCAAGTGCCAATGCCACAGGAACAATAGTAACCAGTGATGCAGGAAGAGGGTTTCAGAGAAAGCGAGCCCGGGGCAAATATGAATGCAATGGTGGAGCAAGAGCACGTGCAGACGGAGAGTGAATACAAATCGAGTGGAAATCTGTTGATGAAGCATAGTTAAGGAATGGAGGATGCAATACTCTGGTATCCAAACTGCTGGCATTATGATCCAGAAAGTGGCATAATGCAGAGGCATCGTGGTAAGGGCAATGATATCCAAATGCTTGTGTCCCTGTTCACCATTATAACAAAGTCACACTATCATCTCAATTGTTGTAGAACATCTTTCTGAAATAGATGTGTGGGTGCGAACAGGCCACGGTACCAGAGAGCTAAGTACCTACTGAATGTCAAGCCAAAGGGGGGCACATCAGGTATTTGATGTTGACAATTACTGCACACTGCCCTTAATTCTCCATTGGAGTAAATATATTGATTATATTTCCTTGTTAACTAACACGTTTCACTGGTATAGTGTCATCATCCATTGTCACCTCCACTGGCTATAACATAAATTCAACCCCTTTATTCTTGTTCCTTTTTGCTAATTTTTTCTTTTTCTTTTTTCAAAACAACCAGGTAATCATCTTGTACTGAATGATGTAGCAGAATAATCTTTCTTTATCCAACACATGTCGAGTAACACTCTTCATCAGGGTTCGTCATCCAAACCATACAAATGCTACGTAAAATAACGTAATACCTTTTTATACTAACCACTACAGGGTTAATGACACCTTCCACCATAGTAAAATCCACTGTTTGTAAAATGTATAAAAAGCAATGCCGTTCTGTTTCACTCCTCTCCACCATTGAACCCATACTGAATAATACACGTGAAGTGCTGATCGTGGTGAGTCTAGTCATTACGAAATACCAAGGGAGTCGGTATCAAAGACATTCTCTTTTGGGAATTATAGTCTCTAAAAATACCAAGAGGATGAGGATCAGAATGCGGACTTATTGAAATAGTAATCACCACGTGTGGCTGAGTCCCAGAACAATAACCTTTGGGAAGTTAAAGTCCCAGAGAACTAGCCTAATACGGAGAGCCAGAGCGGTTACCAAATGGGGACTCTCGTCAAGCTAGTGAGGGTTCTAAGCAAGATCAAGAACCGTGTGTGACCTAGTGTGAGTTTCAGTGAGGAACAATTACAAGGGAAATGACTCATTCTTACACATTCAATCTTGAAAAATAAACTCATAATGTGTTTCTGTTCTCGGGTAGTTACCTAATTTTATTTATTATATATATATATATATATATGGAACCATTGGTTTGTTCAGCAGGATGAGTAAATAAACATACCTGGAAACATGTACGTTTGCGTCAGTTCTCTTTACCCTTCATATTCTATGCGGGATGAATTGCCACTGTGCGACAGTCCATTTCTGCTGCACTCTTAGCAGCGGACCTTTCTGGTTTTTATTTATATATATTGTAACGAATCCTCTGATGTAGTCCCTTCTCCCAGAGGGAAAGACCCGTTCCATGAGGCCATGTAGGTGAGGGCACAACCCGATAGTCCCCTTGCGGGTGGTACTCAGCTGTAGCATCTTATGGGGAGGGATTCCCCCTATGAGATACTGGGAGGACATCATGGGCCAACATGGTATAACCCTCACCCACCACTTTCCCCTCGCCTTCCTTACCTTCCTCTTACCCCATAAATTCCCTCATGTACTTATGACACACCAATAGAACTAGTAGTAGTGGGACGAGGAAGTAAAGGGTTGACTTCACTGAACTGTCCTCTCATGATACTTAATTGTAAGAACTTAAAACCTACTTCTTTTAAACATCTCAAACAGAACTTTATTCATTCTTCACATATGCATAACGCCTCTAAACCACATTTGACATCTGATGTTTATGATGATTGTTTTGTAGACAAAAATGGTTCCATGTGTTAAAATTGCGGCAAAATGGCCATGGACACAAAATATTGCGGCAAAAAGGCTGTGGTTTTGCCACCACAATCCATGTAAAGGATGCGGGGGACACCCCCCGCAACCCCCGGACCCATTATATCATCAAATGGGATAATGGGGTACACCTTTACCAGGTCAAACCACAGCATTATTTGTACAGGTGACATTTTTGCCGCGATTTTATCACTGCATACCGACAAAAATATTTCACTATGTAACTCCAATTCACAGAAAGCATTAGTAGTGGAACGGGGAAGCGTTGGAACTGGGAGGAGCAGGGAGAAAACGTGGAGTAACAGTGATGCCAAGTATAACGTGCAGTCTACTTGTCAATCACTCAATCAGCTGCATGGGACATTTAAATTCCAAAATCACCTACAGGTGTAGGAAGGTTAAGGAGAAGTGGAGGCAAGCTGCAGAGAGTGTGCAGTGGGAAGCAGACCCAGGGGCAGAAGCAGAATTACAGAGACAAGCCATGCTGGAAAGTAGAGATGCTTGGAGGTAGTCACCTTGAGGTGTAAGGTGCCGGAGGAGAGAAACTCTGGTATACTCACAGCGGGGGCCCTGGAGGGACTGTTAGACAAAAAACCTTCACTGCGGAACCGGAGCAGACGCAGTCTTGTGGAAAGGAAACAGTTCCATCGGCAAAGCAGTAAAAAGATGACGTGGGAACCGAGAGAGACCTGGCCTGATGGGAGAAGCCTACCAAACAGAAAACCTTTGACGCTGCTACATGTAGAACTGGTGAGTCAACCCAGGGTAGTTGGGGGCCATGGGGAGGTGCCCACAAGTAATTGAATCCCCTTGGGAAAATATTTTGAATATTGCCCAAGTAGATTTGAAGTACAAGGGCAAAGGTGGTACAACTCTCCTTGTATCAGATGTACATTTGAGGGTAGTTGAAAACCGCATTGCCATAAGTCAAAATACTTTAATGAAGAGATACAAGGGCAAAACCTGTACAATTCTTCTTATATGATTTGTCAATTTGGAGAAACCTGGAACAAACATTGCCAAAAACCAATCTACATTGAGAAGGAAGTTGACAGACAGAACTTGAGCAAACCTCTATATGTGGGATGTCAGTGTGGCGAAGTTGGAACACGTTTTAACTGCAGTCAACAAAGTTCAACCAGTGAAGCCAGAACTGATACAAGATGTACATCAGGTAGTGAACCTTTTTGGGAAAAGATACCTGTCAGGAGAGCATACCATGGGATCTGCAAGGACCAAAAGGGAGATATTCCTGGCAGGAGAGTAAACCAGGATATCTGTTCAGTTGGGGAATTCCTGGCAGGAACGTATACCATGAATTCCAATCTTGTTTTAAGGGGATACTTAGCCATGTCAAATCTTTGTTCAAATTGAACATTTGCTTTACCATCCTGAAAATTAGGAAAGACCTGCTCTTGCTAAATTCCAACCAGCGTGTGGGAAATACTTTTGTTTGGTCCTTCTGAAAATCATAAAAGACTTTCTTTTGGTAAATTCCAAACTGTGTTGTAGAAAGGACATTTGCTTTGCCATCTTGAGGAGAACATTAAGTGAAAGAGACATTTCCATTACTTTTAATAGAACATTGGTGAAACAGGACATTCTAAAAACTTTTTTTGAAACAGTTCAGAGGAAAGGAACAAACCTTGGACACAAGACTTGTTTGGTTGCAATATATATATATATATATATCTCAAACAAAACTGCAATTGAGCAGTTTACAACGGCACTCCTCCATTGCTAATCCAAGAACCACGCCCGCATTCACCACGATAATAGTCCTTTATTTGCTTATATGCGGACAGCTCAAAAAACAGACACACAATAACGTGTTTCACCCAAACCGGGCTTCGTCGGATTGTAAATGACACAATGTGGATTTTCTATTTGACCAGTTTCCTGTTTCCCTGTAAGTCCCTTCCTTTACTTGGAAACACTAGATGGCACATTCATTTTGCACTGGTTAACCACTAAAGGCAGCCATGTTGGATTTCCAATGACATTTAATTTAATTTTTACATTTGCCATTGGACTTGTATGAGCTCGTAAATTTGTTGCCTTATGACTTATACTTATATATAAAAATGCACCGATTCAAGTGTATTCGTGAATCTGATGTTTTTAAACACTAGTTCTACTTTATGAAGTCCACAATGCAAGTATCCAATACTTTTAAAAGTTTATAAAACGTAGTTATGTAAAGTATTGCTTGGACCTATGGACCTAATGGCGTGCATGGTGCACCTGGTGCACGTTATATTTGGACAGTGTCTAATGGCATTAAGAATATGAGAAACCTTGGCAGTTTATTGCCTTGTGACACTGACATATCAAAATATGATGATGTAATAAGTAAGTGCACAGTAATGATCTAACACGTTAGTGCATATAATAGATAAAAACACTGTTTTAACTTTATAGAATGCATGATACAAGTGTCTAATACTGTTAAAAGTTTGAAAACTTCATTGTGCAAAAAATGTGCTTTGACTTGATAAAGTGCGTAGTGCATGCCATACTGGAATGCTAATTGTGCAAATGTTGCGTTTGGAAAGTGTCTAGTGCCGTTAGAGGTTTAAGATGCCTGGTTGGTTACCTGAGCTGAATGGAGTGCTTAGTGCCTGAACTTAATAAAGTGCTTTGTGCATACCATGCTGAGATGCTGATTATGCAAATGATATGTTTGTACGGTGTCTAATGTTGTTATGAGTTTCAGAAACATAGATTGGACAAAGAATTGCCCTTACTTTATAAAGTGCATAGTCATACCATGTTAGATGTTCTTAATATATTATTTTACAGATAGAATTATCCGAGACAACTATCGAAATGTACAAAATCGCTATCATTTTCTAAAATCATCATAAAAAATATTGCATATTATATTCTCAGGAATAAATCATGTCCACCATTGTACAAAAAATATCATTTGTTAGGTATTATGGTACAGACAGTTTTCAAGCAAGGATTTTGACTTTTTGGAAGGAGGTCAGGGTTTGTTATTCTGGCATACTCCATTGTGTGATAAAAGAGTTTTTTTGTTAAAAAACATATACTGTGTCCGGGACTTTTGAATGTGCCTATACTAGACATACATAAAAAACTATATAACAAAAGTTGAAGTTTAAAAAATGGTAACACAACAAACATTTGTTCAGTTCGCTATGCCAAATATTGCTGATCTTTCCTTCTGTTGAGTGCACTTAATGATCCTATTGGTGTATTAACTTCATATCTCATTTGCTTCAAGGAAAATAGTGCAATTAACATATCTGATTTGTATTTTTTTTTGTGTGTAAATGTCTTGGACAGCATTGTCATTTCTGATCTACAACAGACGTCTCAATTTCTTCATAATTGGTAATCTGATTCATTCTCCTATAAACGTGTAAAGTTCTTCATCTTTATTATGTCCCCCTGGGGATTTGGTATTGTAATCGATTATATATCTGCTTTCCATTTGTCGCAGCTGCCTCTCTCTGTCACCTCCTCTCGGATGTGGTTGGACATGGTCAATGCCAAAGTATTTTAATGACTGTATGACTCCTTTATGCACTTCTGCAAAATGTTTTGCTAGAGGGTAAGTTGGATCTTGATTTTTGATTGCTCTTGGATGCTGCAATATTCTGATCTTGACTTCCAATTTGGTGCTTCCTATGTACCAAAGGTTACAGCTGCAATCGATTACATATATCACAAATTTTGGGCTGCGCTGTATAGTTTTTGTGATTTCCACATTTGATCCTGTACGAGGGTGTTTGTATTGTTTGCATTTTCCCCAAATTTGCACGCTTTACATTTGACACATCTCTGTAAGCCTTTGATTTTATCCGGAAACCAGTTCGATCTGGATTTCGTTTGAAACAAACTTAGAGACACTTTCGATTGAATAGATTTTGCTTTTCTATATGTTACACTCGGGTTTGTGCTTAGCAGTGAAGTAATGTCTTGATCTTTCCTTAGGACTTGCCAATGTTTTGACAATATTCTTTTTATGTTCTTTGCTCCGTTATCGAAAGATGTAATGAATCTTATATTTTCTTTCTTGTTTTTCTAATCCTCACCTGTTTTTTTATTTGTTTTTGTGAGAATTTCTTGTCTCGTTTGTTTGTTGCACTGAATATATGCTTTATTGATGATTGACTTATTATATCCTCTGGCTACAAACTTGGATGCTGTCAATTTGGCATTTTGCTCAAAAGTCGATGTTTCACTGCAATTTCTCTTCATTCGGTGAAATTCTCCGTATAGTATGCTGTTTTTTAAGTTTGCCGGATGGGCACTTTGTGCATGCAGGACGGTATTTGTACTTGTTGGTTTTCTGTATACCTTTGTGGTAATTTCATTGTTCACAATCTTTATCTTGATATCTAAGAAGATGACTTCACTTTGATTGTGATTTTATGTGAATTTTAGGCTTGAACTTTGCATGTTAATAATTTGGAAAAAATCTTTCCATTCGCCTACTGATCCTTCCCACAGAATGAATAAATCGTCAATGTATCGATGCCATAAAATTACTTTATTGGTATACATTTCTATTGTCTCATCTGCAAACAGTTTCTCTTCCCAGGCCCCCAGGTATACACGCATTTCGCCGAAATATTTGTCAACGTGGGACTTTTCATCGTCAGAATTTTCATCGTCAAAAACCGAGTTTTTTCAATTTTTCAATATTTTATTGTGGGGGGTGTTTTGTAGCGGTTGGGGTATGATTATAATAGTAATGGGGGGACTGGGTGGGGGAACCCCCCCATAATAAAAAAATAAAACAGGGTTTTTGGCGATGAAAATTCTGACGATGAAAAGTCCCACGTTGAAAAATAGGTCGGCGAAATAACGTAGAACCGGCCCCCATATATAGGTTTGCGAATGTTGGAGCCACCGCTGTGCCCATCACTGTACTGCATATCTGTGTATAGTACTGGCCATCAAACATAAATGCATTATGTGTTAAGCAGAATGTCAGCATTTCCAACAACATTAGAGAGTGTTCTCTGAAGCTTAACAATCTTGTCGATAAATATCTTTTAATTGCTTCCATCCCGTCTTGATGGACAATACACATATACAGGGAAACTACATCTAATGTAACCAATAGATAATTTGATTTCCACAGTATTTTGTCTATTTGCATTAAGAAGTCTGTTGTATCTCTTGTGTATGAGGCAAGAGTTTCTACAAAAAGGAACAAAAAGTTGTCCAAATGTTTAGAAGTAGTCTCTAGAAGGGAGCCAATTGAGGCCACTATCGGCCTGCCCGGAGGTCTGGTACTGGATTTATGTAACTCTGGTATGAAGTGAATGATTGGGGTTATAGGAAAATCTTTGGTTAGATATTTCTTATTTTTCCAGGTGATCAGGTCTGCTTCATGCCAACTGTTTAGTTTGATATCGTATTCTGTTTTATAATCCATGTATGGATTTTTTGCCAATTTCTGATAATGATCATTGTTTCTTAGTTGTCTTAAAGCTTCGGAATTCGAAACCACTACATTTCCTCCCTTATCTGTGGTTTTTATTACTATTGTGTCATCATTCTGCAAGTTTGTAATAGCTTCTCGTTCTTCTTTGGTTATATTGTGATTTATTTGGCATGAGTGTGAGGCAAGTTGTTTAAATTCCTCTATGACAAGATCCTCAAATAGGTCAATGTGTGGTGTGCTTTGTGCTTGTGGACTGAACTTGGATTTTTTCCGAAGAGCACTCGGTGCTTTCATATCTGTTATCAAATTTGTTGGTACTTGAGCAGTCCATTGATCCTGATCTGAGTTGTTATCATTTGGTCCATCATCTTCTCTGTGTACCACGCTTCCAATGTATTCAAAGTTGGTATATCTTGAATTGTCAATTTTGACGGCATCTTATTTGTTTCTATTTCAGGTTTAGTGTTGTCTGACTTAGCAAAATACTTTGCGAGTCTTAATTTCCTGGTGAAACAATGCAAACCTATTCTGGATTGTGTATAATTGTAATTGGAGATCAGACAGAAGGACAATCCCTTTTCCAATAAATTTGTTTCCATGTTTGTTAATATTTTCTTTGACAAATTTACAATTTGAAGTTTTTGATCCATTTGTATTATTTCTTGTTCTTCCCAGAGCGCATTTGATGGCGTGACGAGTGACTTCTTTTTCTGGCCTTTCCTTTGTCCTCTTCGCCCTTCGTTTGTTCTTCCTCTTGTTTGTGTGGCAGGGTTTTGTTTGTTCCTGTATTGACTTCTTCCCTGTGTTGTTTTTCCCACTTGGTGTAACAACCTAATTTCTTCAAAAAAATGTAACCTTATGGGTGTTTCTTCATTATTACTTGACATTGATGTATCTGTGGAGGAGCCTGCACTCACTTCTGATTCTGAATCTGGGTCTACATTTTCCGATGTTTGCACTGTTTTTTGAGTTTAAAAACCTTTTCTCACCATATCATATTTTTTGGCAAAAGTATATATTCGTCCTGTGGCATAATCCGTGCAAACATTTTCTTTGTTTTCTGTCTTTGATTTCCTCCTCAGATTTGGAAATATTTTTATCCATATATACTTTTAATTCTTTCGCAGTGTTTGCATCTGACCCTGTGTAGACTGCTGCCTCCAGTTCCTCTATTTTTTTTAGTGCTTTTGCTCTGTCACTTTTTTCATATTTTACCAGTGTACCCAGAATATTCCTTGGTTGCTTCCCTCCATTCTTGTAACATTTCCGGGTCTCGATCTTCATAAGTGGGAATAGTCAATATTCTCAACCCTCTTGGGATTCTTTTATTGTCTATATAGTTTTGGAGGGACTTTATTTCCCACCATTTATTTGTTTCCTTTTTGTGTAATTTCTCTAATATAAACATTGTTTGTTGTACCGATTTAGATTGTTGACATTGCTGTCCTCGTTATGTTTGCTTTGTTATTTGGGGTCCTATAGCTTCACTGAACAAAGCGGAAGCTTCCGCATCCCGACTGCTTTCTTTGTCCACCATAATTCCGTTCATTACTCTTACTCGGACACTGGTTGTGGGTGTGGTGTGAGTTGTTACGCTCACCTGGTTCCCACGGGGACGTCGATCTGGACCGGCCTGGTGCCACGTAGAGCCGAGATGACTGACTGGACACCCCCACTTACTTCGTTTGTCGGCTCATATGAATATCTTTCTGCAAAGGAGAAAGGGAATTAACCTCCCGTAATTCGAGCGTTAACCCACCTTCCACTCCCGTTGTCTGCCCACTGACCACTCCCGATGTTCCCTCTTGTTCTCACCTGATGGTTTAGAAAGGTGGGCTCTCCATCCTGCATCGAGCGTCAGGTAAGTCTATAGTGGTTTTCCCCTTAGGGGTCGGGGTACGGCGATGATGCAGAGTTAACTGCGCCGACCCGATATGAGGTGAGTTCCCCCTGCGGTTAATCAGGTACCCCCGTGGTAATCCGGTAAGTCTTTGCGGGTAGCTTGTATTGCCCTTTTAAATTCCGTGCTAACCTGGCTTTACTTGTCTCCTTAGATATCGCAGAGCAGTTTGGAAATGCAGAGTCTGCGATGGAGTGAGGAAAAGCTGCACTGGATGGTGAGTACAGCGCGGCGCTGCGAGGTGCGTGACGGTGCGCGTGCGATGACTCCTTCTTCAAGATCGACGGCGCGATGGATCAAGAATTCAGGTAAGGTTTCAAGTTTGAACCTCTTCTCCTTCTTTCTTTTCGTTTCCAGGTGGTCCAGGACTGAAGCGGGCGTGGCTGAAGACTGGAAGATGCTGGAGGCACGGTGAGCGTTACGCTGCTGAATGCAGAATAACGCAAAGCACGTGTGGCTGTCCGGGCGTGGTTTAAATAGCCTAGGAAGAAGTCCCAGGTAAGTATTCTTCCACAGCCCCCACCCGAGAAAAAAGTAGTCCCTTAGGTAAAATAGTCCCTCCTAAACCCCATTTGGCTTGTGGCTTCGTGCAGCATGGTCTGCACCAGGTGAGTATGCAGCATGGTCTGCATTAGGTAAGTTTTCTGAAATGAGCCTGGCGCCCATGGCACAAGGACTGACTTTATCCTTATGAGCCTGGCGCCATAGGCGCCAGGACTGCACCCAAACAGCCCCTAATTGGGGTTTTTGGGCATGTTCCAAATGGCATGATGCCTGCTTCCGGGGTTGCTGGGCCTGGTCTGGCTTCACGGGGCAGGCATCATGACAGCGTTCCAAGGATTGTTGTCGTATTTATATATAGATGTGTGTCTTTGCACATTTTTGTTGAATTGAAAACAAGAACATTTCCCTTGTATCGTTTGATTCTGTATGTTAGTGTGGGGGTCAGTTGTATTTTGGAGACAAGGTCAATTTGCTTTACTTTTAGTTTCATAGTCAGGGACATTCTCTCTTGGATAGGGAAAGATAAGCCTTTATCCAAACCCCTCTTTCTTTTATTAAACATGGCTAATGTTGAGAACATTACCACTTTGTGTCCACCTCTCATTGCTGACCCCTCACAAGAGGCTCATCAAATCCCTGGGATAGGGCAGGGGAAAGGAGACATTCCCCCTACCTTGTGAGCTATACCCATCCCGAACAAGGGGGTCATTCCTCTGGACCCAGAAGAGACAAATCCAGTTTAGTTTGGTTATAAGTGTAAGGGATAGAAGTATGGTTTTGACGTGGGATGGTGGACTTTTTAGTTACAGACATTCTGACAGTTGCTTAATATTTTGTTGAGGCAGGGAAAACCCTCTTAGAGTTAGGGATAGGTATGTTTTCTCTTTATTTTCTCACAAATAAAAGTCTTTGTCCAAAAGCATACCACCTGCGTGTCAGTCTTCTTGTTCCACACCCTTACAATATACATATATATGGACTAGCGGCAAGTTCTAACTCTAACCTAAAGAAACTAACCTCAAACTACGCATCCTTTAACATTGACAACAATATCATTAAGGTTATGCCTTAGGTAAAAACTCTAGGATTCTATCCGGACTCTTCTCTCACCCTGAAGAAGCAAGTCAACTCCCTCTCCTCCTCAACAGCTTACACTTGTAAATTAATCCGAGCTGCCAGACCATTCCTCTCCAGTGCCAGCTGCATCACCCTGGCCAATGCTCTTATCATATCTAGACTAGACTATTGCAACGCCTTGTACTCAGGAGCCAATAAGTATGTCACTGACAAACTCCAAAGATTGCAAAACAACGCCTTCAGAGCAGCGTTGAACATCCCTTACAGAGAGCACATCACTAAATTCCGGAAAGAGGCCCATTGGCTAAAAATAAAGGACAGAATCCTCCTCAAAACCATATCTATTACCTCCAAATGTCTAAACAATCTAGCACCTCCCTACTTATCAGAAAAAATCTCCAGGAAATCCACAACCCGACCGCTGAGATCTACCAACACATTCCTGCTCGAAATCGCTAGATTTAAACTAACCACAGCTGGAGGAACAAGCTTCCCAGTCAAAGTTGCACAATCACGGAGCACACTCCCAATAGACCTCCGACGTCCCCTACCTTACGCCAGAATTAGAATCAATGCTCTCAAATGGCTTCTCTCTAATGACCCATAACCACTCTACCTGACAACACTGCACCTAACATTATTACTGCGACTTACCTATTTTGTATCTGTACAATTATACCCTCTATGCTTTACTTATGGCAAATGTCTTTACTGCCTCATTGTATTGTACTCACACTGTATTCACCTGTATCCACGAATGACAATGTCTGTACCGCTAATTCACTGTATTACACACACTGTACTCACATGTATGTACCAGCCTGCGACAGGCACTGTAACTAAGCTTTGAGTCTTCTTGTATTGTTGCGCCCGGCTGCCCAAGGGCTTGGAGCGCATATCAAATTAATAAACAAACAAACAAACAAACAAACAAACAAGTTGCCTGTCTCGATGTCACAATGCTGCAGTCGCGACAGCACCGGTTCAAGGAAGAGGGTTGGGAAGGCAATGTATATGTCACCACTTCTCCATGAATGAAAGCAACTTTCAACCAACCCCACCATCCAGAATCATTGCAGAGCACTCTTCCTCCACTAGCTGGTGCTTTGTAAGAACAAACTCCAGATACAACATAGTTTGTTCGATTATGTGTCATTTGGAGAGTGCTCATCTGCCCAGAGGAGCTGACATTTAAATATACCCTGGCGAAGGTAGGCAGCATAGGACGTGACATCACAAACCCCCCTGAAATGGATACATGCATTTTCCTCACATAATTTGAAAATGGTACGTTAAGTGACATAATTAATGAAAAGATTAACATGGGGATGTGTATATTATGCCAAATAAGTGACCCTTTTATTTTGCCTCTTCTTGCCAAACCCCTCGCACACTGCCGCGTATTGAATTAGGGTGGCTATTTGCAAGAGCAGAATCTTCTAGCCATTCGCCTGGTCATACTGCCTCATTCAAATGCCTCCCTGCATTACTCCATGCCCAGTGCTACATTCACTGATCATTGAATCGTTCACTATTATGCCTGCCCCATTTACTGATTTCACTGCAGCATTCACTCCCCGCTACTCGTTGCCTCATTAGCTGGCCCATGGCTCATCCCCTAGCCATCCTACCTGATTAACTGGTCAACCTCCTTCATTCACCATTTACTTGTGTCCCTCCTTGGGAATCCACCAGACTCATTGGTCACTCTCCCTTATTCACTAGTCAACCTGGTACCTTTACATTGCCACCTTGATTTACTCAGTGCATGCCATGCTTTGCTCACCGATGACCCCACCTCAATCACATATCACGCTACCTTGCCACCATATCACCCTTCTTCATCCAATGGACAACCTCTTTCACCCGTTTTCAAGTCTGTCTCACTGGCCATCATACCTTATTCACTAGTCACCCTACATCTCTCATTGCATTGGCCACTCCACCTCATGCACTGCCCCAGCACTTACTCTGGGAGCGCCCCAGAACTCCTATGCAGGGTGCAAGACCCTGCCTTTCAATGTCTGCCCTTCCGTTTAAGTCTCGTTTTCTTAAAATAGTTACATGTGTCCTAAAAAATAAGTTTATGCCTTCAAAAAGGAGATTCAGTGCCCTCAGAAAATGAAAAATGCCCTGCCCTCTTCAAAATCTAGCCAGATAACCTGCTAACTTGTCTCCCTGGCTGATATGTACGGGTCACTCACAATTCACTATAATGTGCTGATCACTATTGGTTAATCTGCTTCATATTGTGCCGGTCAATACCTCCTTTTGCAGATCTCTGCTGTTTGCTTACTGCAGCACATATCTCTGCTCATTGTTGGTTATGTTTGTGTTCATTGCCTCATATTAGTGGATATACATTAATGGTACCATGTTTATTTTTTGCATGCCCCTGTTTCTGTTAATATTGCAGGCGCTAAGCATGGCTAAAGCAAGCAAGGTTATTTTTTAACATTTGGTTTAGTTTACATGTATGTAACAATCCCATGTACTTATATCATTCTTGAGGGCTATCTGTGCTTTAGGAAAGGTCCTTCACCTGGACCCTCTGAAACCTCTGCGTGAAGAGAGGAAACCTTCTCTCCAGTGACTGATGTCACAGCCATTCTATCCTCACATCCAAATTGCGAGGTTGTCTGCACCAGTATACATGGCTCACTATTAAAGGTTATTGTAATAGTAGGCTGAGAGTTGTGAAGAAAGGAATGAGCATTAAGCTCAATGTGCATTATGCACCTAATGATTCAAGCGTAAAACCCTTTTATCAAAGACATAGGGCCTCATTACGAGGTTGGAGGTAGCCTTGCCGGTTCTACCGGCAAGGCTACCCCCAAACTCGCATCCGGCTCCGGCACCATGAAAGGGGAATCACTGGGCCATTCCGACCTCGGCGGACCCGGTAATACCCCTTGTGCAGGTGCTGGAGCCGGTACGTCCCCATTCCCATTTGAGCCCCCATAGGGCTCAATGGGAATGAGGAGGTTGGTAGCACCGGCATCGTCTATAACAGTATCGTTGCTACCATCATGTTCTGCTTGCGGGTGCCGGTACGGCCACCTGGTCAGACCAGGTGGCTGCAAGGGCACCGGCGAGCAGAAGTCCTAGTATGGCAGTACGGCAGCAACCGTGCCGGCAGCGATACCGGCGCCGTTGTTGCCTTACCGCCATACTCCTAATGAGGCCCCTAGTTGTCAAATATATGGTCAGTCTTACACGCAACATCAGCAAACAAAGATTGCTGCTGTGCAGTCTCCTGTTCCTCCTACCCTCTCATCTGGTAATCTGCCTCTTTCCTTGCCTTTCAAGTCTCTTAATCTGCCCTGGCTGCACAACTTTATCCACCCTGGCTGCACACATACTGAGGGCATCCAATCACTATTTCCTACCCAACTCTCTCCGCTGACCTAGACTACAGTCCCCGAGGGCGTTCAACCCACAGCTCTTTGAAATCATACAAATGGTAAAAGGCGCTATAAAAATGCCTAATAGCATAACATACCCCACACCCCTTTGGAGTAAAAAACATAGTATAACGACGATACTAGTATGTTTTTTCTTAACCTTAACAAATAGATGTAATAGGTTATTCTACTTCCAATATACGGACTAATGTGCTTTACAATTCACCAATTGGACCTGTGTTTTCCAAAGTGTGTTGAGTGTAGTATCACCCCAAACATGTCAAAGAGGGGCCACTTTTGGTTTCCCAACACCGCCTGCGCATGTCCGCTAACTGTACAGCTCCCTTTGGCTGGATCAAGCTCTTCTACAACCTCAAAATAATCCTCATGCAAACCCTTAAAAGAGGCGGACGCCACTGTGTGTTGCAGCACACTGATACGCCCCCCCCTCCTCCGATACTAAGACAGAAAACAACACTGGAGGGCAATCACCACTGGAACATATACAAAAAACTGTAAACCCAAATCCAAGACCGCAGAGAAGAAGGAAGCCACCACAATCCTACAAGTTGAGAAACGGCAACCGCGCCATTTCTTATCTTAAAACAAAACAACACTATTAGTATCCCAGAAAGCACGCCGGGGTGCTAATACCAATAAAACCCTCTGTGGTCGGGCATTAGTGGGTATGGTAATGACCCGGGGCTCATGTTAAACTGGAACCCGGGCCATTACCTGACCCGGTAATTCCCACCCACGTCAAGCTTCATTGCTTGATAATTACAGCACTAAAGCACGTGACAATCCCCAATGAAGCACTACATAAATAAATGATATTATTACTTTAGATGCATCTCAAAATACATACATAATCAACCCATACAGCTACTGTTTTTTAAACTTGATTTATTCGTGTTAGGCACAGATAAACAGAAGTCGAAAAAACAGTTTTCACATTCATCAGAACATACATTGAGAATCAACCCAATAGAGGACTTGCAGTTCCAAACCATATGACAAGCAGTTAGAGCAGTAGGCCTGGCCTAGTGGGTTACTCAAGCTGGGTCCCCAGCACATTGCTATTTTGAAAACGGAACCTTCTAGGCAGGTTGGAATTGTGATAAGTAAACCTGATATTCACACCAAATATCTTTTGGATTGGACATAGCAGACAACGTTCTTATAAAGAGGTCCTCAGAGTTCTCATTCCACATCAAGCCAGTCTTTGCAAAGCAGCCGGACAACATTTGCTACTCTCATAGGAGCCAGCATATGCTTCACGTCAGCTGGGTTTTTTCAGCTTCAGAACAGGACTCCCTCTCAGGTGGACGACGCCAGGGTGCACGTAAGCCCCGCTCATTGAATGCACGGTTTGCGTCTTCTTGCAGAGATCTTTCAGGCGCACCTGGGAAGTACCCGAAGTACGGCTGTTGGCTGGGAACGCTGGGACAGCTCGGACTGCTGGATTAAGAACACCACTGAGGCGCCGTTCTTCGCGGCGTCAAAATACCTCGTAGAAGAAGCGGTCAGGACGTACATAAAGGCAACACGGAAGTTGCCTGACTCTGAGGTGCATGACGTATAAACTTTAATAGCTAAACTTTAATAGCTAAAAGCTATCTGTTATAACGGTTCTGAATAATAAGGAAGAGGACGAGGTGTGTTTGTTTCTGATGCTTTGCCGCTCCTCTTCCAGATGTTCTGATTGGCCATTTCTTTTGCAATCACGCCCAGACCCCGCCAGCTCGTAGCGTCAAATACGCTGGTCACTGCGCACCTGCGCGCGCACCTGGGAAGTACCCGAAGTACGGCTGTTGGCTGTTTGCTGCGTTGTGCGGTGTGCAGTTGTGCATACGTGTGTGTGCTGAATTATATAATCGAAGGCCTGTACGAAGACTTAACAACAGGGCAGCCAGTTGACAAAGGTAAAACATCTATTGGAGGGAAAGAAGTAGATCTGAGTAAGGTACGCGAAGGTAATCACGTGTGTATGCTTGATTGAAGGTACGGTTTTTTCGACACAGATCATAAGATTAGTAATGAAAAGGAAGTTTGCCAGGGGTACAAGAGACCCAGCTATAGCAATGAATATAATAAAAACGCGCCGTATGAGCATGGCGCACGCTATTGCAATAGCTCTTCCACTACCCTCCGATTCGGATGAGGACCTAATTGAATGTGCCCAAAATGAATCCGACAGATTAATTGCTGAAAATCTGAATGATGTGATCCCTGTCTCCTCTCAGTCCCTGTTCAATGAAGAGCAGAGACTGGATACTGTCTCATTTATTGACACACCTCACATATTTACCTCTGGTGAAATAACTTTACTGGGTTTATCTGAACACTTTGATTCATCTACCCAATGTTCGAATGAAGTACGGAACATAGGGAATGTAGAGGAAGCTACAAGTGAGCCCAGTCGAACACCGAGATCAGAGAGAAAGGATGAGATTCAGGATCTCATACTAAAAGAAATGAAGTCGCAGACTCATACTCTAAAAGAAATCTTGCTTGCCTTGACAGCTTTCCCGGAAATGCTAGCTGAAAATATGAAAAAATGGAAATTAATGTCAGGAGAAGGCGCCCTCAATACTACACCTAATACACTGAACAATGGGGATCAGGACGCGGATGAGTTACACCTGATTCTCCCTAGTTCAGATACGGGAGACATTGAACAGAGTGTTATCGAGGTGCACAATACTAGGAAGAAGGATAGCTTGACGGGAGATTTGCATATTCCTGCTGCCGCCAATGCTCCTATCAGAGTGGCGGATATATTTAATGTCAGGATCTCTAAAAAAAAATGAAAACAAATAGACAAAAACAGGCTCGTGCTCTAAAGGCCATGAATGCATCTGCCTTAAAGTCCTTGAGTGATATTGAGACACGTAACCCTGAATCAGCACGGGGAGTGAACTCAGCTACAGGACAGAAAAAGGATGGGGTTGATGCATGTATGGACGCTGATAAGCTTAAGAGAAAAGGGTCGAAGTTAGGAATCACCTGTATAAACTCTACGAACAACAAGTCTGAGGGGAATAATGCCCAACCGAGCTCTGGCAATGGCTCAATCACTGATCCCAGTTTGATTTCGATCCTTGACACAGAGCTTATTAATGAGCCAAAGGTGTCAAGCTACTCTGATGCGGCCAACAACTTATCAGATGCTATGAAAAATAAAATAGTCACTGATAGAATTGATACTAACTAGAAAAATTTAGAACTGGGCATGCTGGATATCTTTGATTTATTCAAGAACCCGGATGCTCGGATGCGTACAAAGACACCCTTCAGCGAGCCGAACGGGAACGATAAGTCAATGGAAATTGTCGAGAATGCTAGTAGCTTAAGAACAATACATGACGAGCTTAAGGGTGCTCAAAGAGATAGATCTATGGAAGCGAGAAGTCTTGAGAGAATTAGTAACGAATTCTTTCCTATAGAGCAGACGTGCACAAATAAAGGGGTTCAAGACAAACGAATCCCTGCAGAGAAGAGGAGAGATAGCCCAGCACGAATGCCTGTACCAGAAATAAGGTCAATGAGTGACATCGTACAATCTAAAAAAGAGGACACAGAGGAAAAAGAACAGCCCTTGACTGTTTCAAGTGTGAGAGAAATAATTCAGGAAATTTTGTCAAATAAAGCAGGAAGACTGCCCGCTTTAGAAAATGCAATCACAGGAAATGATATGTCGCTTAACAATAGAAATAATGAACCGAGTAAAGAGTCCTGGGGAAAACCTAGGCTTGAAGTGAGTATACAGGAGGCGACCAGTTCTCCTCATGAAGACGCTACTAGGGAGCGCGAGGTGCACCATTATCGAATGCAGGACATGGCATATGATAATTATGCAAATAGGAAAAATCTGAATGGTAATCTATCTGATAAAGTGAGACGGCCTGAAGAATCTAGTGAACCAAGCTTGATTGTATATTATGTGTTTGATGATGGATATCATCCCATCTTAAATAGATCTTATATCTTGAATTTGTTTAGAGAGATACCAGAATTAACTCTTGTATCCTCATGCAATATTCAGCTAGTGGACTTTATTGATCCTCATAGGATGGATTTTGTGCGTTTAGTGATCACTTCGCCCATGGTGCGAGCTCTTATACTCAAGGAAGCCGGGGCCCTGCAAAAGAGGGGGTTTGATACGTATGAATATGTTGATCATGGTGAGAATACACGTGTGAGATATGTGGAGCAATACCCCCGAAATAATAATACAAGAGAGAAATATAGGGCGGCGAATCAAGCAGGAGGTGAGCATGTAACCCTAAGTGAAATGGATGAATGGCGATTGATGGCGAACTCTCTTAGAGATACTTTGGAACAACTAAAGGGATTGGGTAAATCCCTTTAGCGATGACAGCTTTTTTAAATTGATATCCTGGAATTCTAGAGGACACACACACCTGGTACAAAACAAAAAAGTATGTATGAATTTAGAGAAATTTGACTTTGTTTTGTTACAGGAAACTTGGGCATGTGGTTCACTTCTCTGGGAAGGATTTGTTGTCCTCTGTTTGCCTGGTACGAAGGGCACGAGAGGTCGCCCGAAGGGTGGCATGGCGCTTGCGTACCGTAATGACCCAGATATATCTTTGATAAAAGAGACGCATGTACATGAGTCATGCCTAATGGCCAATTTTAAAATCCTAACTAAAGAGAACATTATTCACCTCATGATCATTAATATCTATTGGAATGATGTGGAAAATGATGATCGTATGCTTGAAAAATTGTTGTACGACCTGAATGTACTGCTAGATGAATGGATAGTGGCTACCCCAAATGGTTTGATAATTCTAGCAGGCGATTTAAATGCGGATTGCGATGTAACAAGTAGCGAAAGAGCAGCAAGATTAAGTGGGTGTTGCAACCAAAGAAGGCGACTAGATAATAAACGAAAGAGAGGAGCCCTATGGTGTAACTTTGAAAACGCATGGGGGCTGATACGGTTGTTTAATGACAAACCCACTTGGAAGGCGCGTGGACTTTCCTCAATTATTGATTTCATTTTCGCAAGCGAACATCTAATTGGTAATAGGACCAGTATGCATGTGGAAGACAATTTAGAAAGTGATCATGCAATGTTATCAATGAACATAAATATAAAGAAACAAAATAACCTTACCAAAGCATATTGTACCCAAACAACTGTTAATGTCAGAGGTTCGAGAATTAAGTGGAACATGAAAAAAACAGCGAAATTTAATGCTATGATGATGCATGATTTTGAGAAACGTACTATGGAGGTAAAAAAGACCCAATACTCGGGTGACAAATTTAGTGAGCTCTTGGGTACAATCATGGCCAAGGTGGAGCAACTAACAGCCAGAATAGTGCTAAAAGATAAAAATCATAGGCACGCCTTTGATCTTGAGATTAAGATGCAAAGGGCATGGTTGAACAAAGATCTCCGTGTCATAAAAAAACAAAAATTACCTGTTGAGGATGTAAGGGAGCAATGTAGACGGAGACGTCAAGCCTATAGGAACTGGAGGCTGCATCATCAAGCCTACTTATTACAGAAGGATGGTGAAAAAATGTTGAATGCAATGAAGGAAAGCAACTCGAGAAATTATTGGGCCATCATCAATAGTACTGAGATTACTCAAACCCAATTAAACACTAATCCAATCAGTGAAAAGTTATGGTGTGAACACTTTGAGAAGTTGTATGCTCGCTCGGGTAATGAGGATTATATGTTTGAAAAGACGACCTGTCAATGGTCCCTTGATGTCTCTGTGGAAAAAATATTATCCATAATAAAGGAAATGAAAGCCTCCGGCACCCCGGGACCCAATAATTTGTCCATGGCGGTGATAAAGCAGAATGAAAGGATGTGGGCGAAAATACTCCACATACTATTTAAAAATGTAATTGAGACGCAAACTATGTTACCTGGAAAGTTTCTTACGTAATCCTGATCTATAAAAAAGGGAACAGACTGAGTACGATTAATTACAGACCAATATCTTTATTAAATATAGAGACAAAGATCTTTTCGGCCATAATTCTAGAGAGTCTATTAAAATGGATGGAAGAAAAAGATATACTAGATATCAGACAGATGGGTTTTCGTGAAAACTTAGGAACTGATGCTGGGGGCTTAGTACTTACAATTATGCAGAATCAAAGATCCAAAAAGGGGTATGGACCAATTTATGCTGCCTCAATGGACCTTTCGGCTGCATTTGATACAGTGGATAGGCTTCTTTTATGGCAGAAATTGGCAAGGTTAAACATAGAGGGCGGCTTACTTTCCATGATCATGCACCTGTATTCAAACACAACTCTAAAGGTGCGACTTAATAATGATGGACTGATGTCTAAGGAAATTCATGCAAAGAATGGTTTGAAACAAGGCTGCGCATTGGCAGCAATCTTATTTAACCTATACGTCTCTGGTGCGAATGCTAGACTGGACCCTGCGGGCCTATTATCCCCCAGGGTTGGAGGCATTGAGATTAAATGGTTGGCTTATGCGGACGATTTCATTCTTTTTGACAGAACTAAAATTGGTCTTCAGAGGCTTATTGATGCTTTTGTTAGATTTATAAGTGATCTGAAATTGAAAATTAATCCGCAGAAAACAGTGGTAATTAACCTAGGTGAAAGTAAAAAGAAATGTGCAAATCCGGTTTGGTATGTTGAGGGTATCGCAGTCCCCCTACAGAATGCATTCAAGTACTTGGGTTATTCTTTTGTTAGTAATATGTCATATAGTTTTGTGAAACAATGTTTGGAAGCAAAAACCACTGATGCGGCAAACCAAATGAGAGTTATTGAAAGCAAGTATGGTAAATTTTCGATGAATGCCTGTAGAGATTTCTACCTAATGAAGGTGGTACCAAGACTGTCTTATGGTCTTGAATTCTACCCAGAGAAAGAAGCTTTACAGCTAAAAAGTTTTGAATCAAGAATTTGGAAAAAGCTACTATTTTTTCTGCCAAAATGTATACCGATGGAGTTAATAAGATATGAGTTTGGTTTTAATTCATTAAAATGCTGCATGGATTGCAAAAAAGCGATGATTTATAGAAAATGTGTTCTTGCCAAACAGAATTCAATATACCAAGTTTGTAGGAATGATACGGGGACATATATGTCTAACTTGAAGGCAGAGGTGGAAAAGATCCTGAGAAATATGGGTGTTACAGTGAATGTCCTCTTAAAAAGACCTGATAAAATCAAAACAATGATCAAAGCCTTCGATTGGGTTGCGAATAATTCTGTAATAATAAACTCAAAACTGTATGCGCAAGTACTATCGGTCTGGAAATGGTTCCCAATACCTGAGCAATACCTAGTAAAATGTCCTTCACAGAATTTGAGATACAGTATTATGAGATTCAGAATGAATGTAATGAATACCAATGAAATATGTGCAATAAGAAAATTGATCCCACAGAATTTGAAAGTATGTAGATTCTGTAAGTCTGAAGATCTTCCTGAATCTTTGTTACATTTGCTGTTAGGCTGTACCATGCTAAAGAATGAAAGACTTGCCTACTTTGCTGAATTTGTCACGGATACCTCATGTGTATTTAGAGAGCAAATCTGGTTTGAAATGCTACATGGTCGTAATATCATACTAAAAATAAGGGTGATAGCGTTTTTGGCAAATGTATGCAAAGTTACATAGAAGGATGGAAATCTGTCATGGGTGGTCACACGGATATATCCCTGGGAAAAATGACCAAATGTATGTAGTTAGATGGAAAAGGGAATTATGTACAGTTGAGGTCTCCAATTATGGATGAGGAAAAATCAAAGAATCTTAATTACCGTAATTTCTTTTTTTTTTTTTTTTTTTTTTTTAACAGAAAGAAAAGAATTGAAGACTTGTATGTGAGTTCTTTTAGTTGTCGGGTGTAAAATGCTTATTATATGTGTAAAAAGATGTTTTAAAATGGAGGTGAAAAATGATAAAATGTATTTTTGTACAATTTTATGTTTTGATAATGAAAATTTGTAAAGGTTTTTTCAAACCAATATACAATAAATAAAAAAAAAAAAAAAAAAAAAAGGACCTGATTCTCCTCTCAGGAACAGTCCCACAGACCCCAAACAAGACACTCAAAGGAGAGTAAGGTAGAGTATGGTTAACAATTTCTGATAAGATATCAATCACATGTTTCCAGAACCCTTGCAGCCTGTGGCAACTCCACAACACGTGCAGTTGGCTGGCCTCCTAACTTCTGCAATGAGGGCACCTGTGATCCGACTCTGGATAGATAGTTTTAAGTCAGCTAGGGCTGTAGTGTAACCTGTTTAAAATCTTATATGGAATACATTTAAACCTAGAATTGAATGAGTCCGTTTTCTTTAGAGAACACATCCTATCCCACTGTTCATCAGACAGCAACACCCCCAGTTCATCCACCCATTTTTGCAAAGCTGAGGGCCTCTGCTTCAATGATTTGTCTTCAATCATCCTGTACGGTGTAGCACGTATCTTACGTATTTGTATTTGTATTTATTTATTTGTAGAGCGCAATAGAGCCCTGAGGCATCTGGGCGCTTTGGCCTGCAAGTTACATCGGCAAATATGTACAGGAACAACACACGGTACACAATGATAACGGCATATTAAGCAACTGGAAGCGTTTGCAGTAATTACAGTCAAAGTTTACATAGACAGTCAAAAAGTACATAGACATGGGCAAATATTGCTGATAAACATACATTGAGTATTACAAAATGACACAAGGTAATAGTGGTGTATATAAAACAGGTCGTAGTACTTAATATTGCATTAATTCTAGAGGGAGATGACGTGTCAGCAGTCATGGACCGGACTGGCTGGGGTCCTTTTCGAGGAGCCAACCTTTAGTCTTACTGCGAAATAGGGAGAAGAATGATTCCTCTCTTATTGCTACAGGGAGTGTATTCAATTTTTTGGCAGCGAGGACTGGGAAGCTGACACCCCAGCACGTTGTTGATTGAATCGTGGGATCGACACACAATTTAACTGTGCCGTTCTGATAGGTCTTGTTGATGAATGGCATGAAATAGTGTTAGATAGGTAGGTGGGCGCTTGGTTATGTAGGCACTTGTGGGTGATTGAGAGTGTTTTCAAATCTATTCTTTGCTTGATGTTAAGCCACTTTATGGATTGTCGGTAGCCGTGATATGTGGTTTTCTGTGAATGTTACAGGCGGCCCTGATAGCGTTCTTTTGCATAACTTGCATTTTGTTGAGGTTTTGTTGGGAGGTTCCCAAGTAAAGCGCATTACATCACCCTGAGGAGTTAGTGTCTTCGAGGTAATTGTGGTTGACGAATGTAGGGATCTCATTTTAGAAACATTTTCCAATCAGAATATTTTGGGCTAGGTGGTCATGATCATGTATGCTTTTATGCCGCAAATGTATACCTTCTTAAACATCCCACCATTTGAAGAAAGGGTATGTAAGTTGTTATGCATATAAAACATGCATGTACCACTTAATGTCTCATCTTGTCAATTTCATAGTGTGGTTGGGGTAAAAGGGGAGGGAAGAAGTTAGGAGGAGATGAAAAGGAAGCAGCGCCAAGCTATATATAGGTGGCACCTAAAAGAGCATGAATGCTATTACAGAACACTAGGAAGAGGAGGGAGGTAAGTGGGTACTAAGGGCTGGAGGGGATAATCAGAAGAAAAGGACGAGGATGTGAGGGAGGAGAAATGATGTAGGAAGATGGTGAAATGTGAATTAATACAGTGAGCAGCAAGGGCTCAGCCCTCATAGGTGCCTTGAGTCATGTGTTGTATCTGTGTGGACTGCAAGGCACGCGATAAGGGGCTCTGTGGGAGCAGGGTATTTGCTAGAGTATAGCGTGATAGTTCTATGCAACAGAGCAAGGGAAACAGTACAAGGACAATTTTGAGAGGTCCAACCTTGCCACAACTACCAGCGCTATAACCCAAATTGTATTCCATACTAGCTGCCCACCCTTGCCACCCCCATCGGTCACATAGCCCAAACCCTATCCTTTTCAAGTCAACTCGTGCAGGCAGGGATGTGGGAACACCCTAATCCGCACCCAGTGGGTGTCCATGACAGATGAGGCATATTTGAATAGGCCTAGGAACCGTGTGATCTGGTGACAATAGAGCCTTCCATCCCTACATCTATTTATGCCAGATTCCATATATGTCCCTTTAATGAAATGATTAGAAGGGCGGCCGGGAGGATAACTCAGGGGCACTCGTTTGTCTTGGAGGCAGGACAATGCTGAGTAGTAACACAGGTTTGAATCCCGGTCTCACGCTTAGAGACTGGTCTCCGGTAATAAGTATGTTAAAAAAAAGATTAATTAGAAGAAGCCAGGCCAGGGTGATAGGACCCAAATTGCAAACATTCCTGTCAGCTGAACACATATATATCCACTAATCAATACGTGAGAGGTTCAGACAACTGCATTAAGCAGACTGAGCATTGGTGCACCAAATGTTTTTTTCACTGTGGTCCTTGGTCTTGGGCCATTGGCATGTAATAAGGTTCCAAATGCCCGATCTATAGTTGGCATTACAGGGTGACCAGATGCAAGGTCTAAAATAAGGGTGTGCTTTCGCTTGGAGCTTCCAGTAAGAGTGCTGTTGCTTCAACCTGCTCTAGGAACCTTGACAGCACATCAACAATGGACATGTTACCAGCTGTCTCCATTTGCTGTATCTTAATTCAAAGAATGATGTTGCCTTGTGGGTTGCAGAATATGCTGTACTGTGTTGGTTACATCATAAATAAATAATTCGTCAAGGAATTGCTCAGTCAGCCAATAGCACCCTACAGGAAAGGTCTTTGTCTTGTCCTTCTTGCCTATTTGCCTATCAGCAAATACCGAATGCTGCTGCTCGTCTGTCCACTGAACCACACTCAAAGCCCAGTTCACAGTGACCAATTTCTGAGAGCTCGGCACTGGTTCCGAGTTTGAAGCTCAAATCACAGATTCTTTCTTTAAAAGATACATCCATTAGGATCCCTCTAATTAGAACCTGGGGCGAGGGCCACAGACAATCAGGTTGCTCCAATTCCAGGCTGAATCTAATGATCTTAGTCCGGGTTTGGCGCACACAGCACGCTGCTCACACCCACCCGACATCTTTACACCTGCTCTTCACCATCCCTGATTCACCCCCCTACCCTTGCCGCCTCCTGTCGGTTGCCTCCTCCCCTCCCACTTACCTTTCGGTTTTGCTGCACCACCATACCACTCCTCAGATACTCCCATACCACCATGCAAAATGGAAGAGGGCTTCGCACAAACGTCAGGCTTCCATTTCCATGGTGGCCATATTGGATTGAGTATTTGTTTCAGAGAACGGGTCCGAGAGAGTGTGTGGCCCATTCTTTGAAAGAAATGCATTGCCATCAGCACAATGGTTTTTAAGCCTGGGTCATAAAAGCAATAATCACCCATCGTCCCCGAGTGTTTTCAGGCCACTAACGTCATTAAGACCGAAGCGAAAACCATGGTCGGTGGGGGTGCTTATTACTTTAATGTTAGCACTATAATTCCTACCATCAATTAAGATATCACTCTCAAAATCGGCCTCAAGAAAGTACACAAAAGTGGAAGTGTCTTCTTGGTGCAGCCCTTACAGCTGTGAAGCTCTGCAGCCCCAAACCTCATAGAGAATGAGACCACTTCTTATTACCTAGCAGCATTAAGACCAGCCTTGGACTGACTCATCAGGCATTCTGGCAATGCTCGAACCGGATAGGCCAGGGCATGGGCCAGTCTTAAGATTCTGTGTGAGAGTGGGTTTTGAAATCCATTATTTGGGCCAGTTTTGATATAAGAGTTATGTCTGGCCTGCACGTCAAGAGTGTGTCAAGTGCAACGCATGAGCACTTGACAGACCCGGCTCATTAATAACCAGTCAAAAGGGATTGCCTCAGCACAGTTGCATTGCAACTGCAGTGGTACTCGTGCTTCAGAGTGCCAATCCTGGCCTACTCAAATGTTGAGTTACTAGGTGGTGATCGGCAGTTGCAGCAGGTGGAAGCCGTCTGCAGAGCCTGCAATTGCCTTCAGAAAGCTGCCACGTGCCTCCCACACCTTTGGTTGCATCACAGAATTTCAAGCAGACCGAGTCCTCCATGGGCGCTCTCTCTGCAGTAGTTCTCATTAACATGGGGCGAAGGCAGGGCAGGGCACCTTTTTCAGGGGAAGGACGCCGTCCACCATGTGTGTTTTCAATGAATAATGATGTGTTTTTTAAAGTGCTGAATTTAAAATGTCTTTCAATTTAAGTACATTGCCGGTGGCCTCACTTCCCACTGCATACGTCAGAGTCCCCCCACCTTATTTTTAGGACGGTAGGACCCAACTGCAGCCCCAGGCGATGGTCTAGCTGGTTTGGCGAATATTCAAAGGAGCAGGTGTGCACTTCAGGGTTGCTGGGGGAAGGGTGCGTTAGGCGCTGGAAGGGGGATCGACAGGTCAGATTTGATGGTTCACTTCCACATTGAACTGGCTATCCTGGCCCATAGCTGGAGGCTATGGTGTGCAGGGGACGCAAGTGATCCACAGTCTGTGGACACCCGTTTGGTTTGTCTCCCGTAGCCGGAGACTGCCTACACATTTTTTATCCTTTTTAAAAAAAAAGTTTTTAATTGCCATTTTGACTAATAACAAACCAAATTCGCCAACCACCCATCTCCCACCACAGCCCTGTTTCCCTCCCCTCACCCCGCCCATCCCATAGAGCATGATTTGAGCAGCAATGTCTGTAGGATCACGCGATACCCAAAATACGAAGTGTCTGAGGACAATAAGGCAAATTATAGTCACTGTGAAGAAACGTTAAGACCATGTCCCAGTCTCTGGTAAATTTAGATTGCCTGCCTTGTATCGAATAAGTAATCCATTCAAGTGCCAAGAAGTTCCACACCTTAGAAAACCATTCGCTGATGAGTGGCAGATCTTTCGATTTCCAATTTTGAGTGATCACCAATAAAGCAGCAAGTTGTAATATGGCAAAGGCTCAATTTCCTATTGGCTAACTTAATGCACCCCCCAGGTCCCCCCCAATTATGTTAGGACTTGTACCCTCTTTCCGCCACTTCATTGGTGCTGTCTTCCCTGGCTTCCCAGCAGAACCGGTGGAAATAAGGTCGCTCTCCTTTGGCTTTTCCGAAAGAGCAGTTTGCATTTTAAAAACCCGACGAGGCGCGATCATTAATAATCTAGTAGGGTTTGTCCAAAGTTCTACAAACCCAATCCGGTCCGTCCTGCGTCTGCAAAGTGCAATGTGAAAGGGGAAAAAGTCACTGTTAGATCATTTACGGTGAGCTTGGGATTGGAGTCTGGCAGGTCGCATGTGTGAATGCCTGCAGTGTCACTTGCCTTTCCCTCCTTGTGCTCAATACTAACTACCACCACACTGACAATAGTAACCAAAACCTGCTGTGTACAGCTCTCCCAAACAGATGCGACTTAGCAAGTGATATTGATCCACAAGATATCATCAATATTATTATTCATGTTACACTTCCATTTAAACTGCAACCACATTAAATAAAGCCAGGGTTGGTCGTGTAGAGGACTGTGTTATGTGCGATTTGCACTGAGGGGAGCGTTGCTAGCGAAGGCAGTGCGGTCAGTTATCAAGCGAAAGGGCAGATGTGAACATCTTAGAATCCTCGTCCATTTAGAAGGAATTGTGCGTGCAAAAAGGAACAACATTTTTTCTTTTTAGTTAAACTATAAGTAGTATTTCTTGGCAAAGTAATGCCATGCGTACAGGTTGATTTCTGACAGTAATATGAAGGGGCAGGCAAACCCTGTAGGCCACTGGACGCGCGTGTTGCTTAAGGGAAAAAGCCCAGTGTACTTTGTGTTCTGGATAACATGTGTGGTTGCAGACATACGTTAGTCATTTCAGCGACAATCTCAATATTTAGTTCAAATGCCATCGCTAGTTCACAACCCCGAACTATTGCGTCCGCCCAATGCTCATGGAATGACATCTTAAAGTTGTGAGGGTTGGCAGCGGCTACTGCGCCTGGCAGTTTATTGTGCAAGTGTTCTCCTTATATGTTGAAATAAAAAAAGATCCGTAATGCTTTGGTTACTTCATTGCTGCTTTATTTGGATGCTCTGCTCATAATATCTCATAACACTCACCTTGAGGGTCTTCTGTTAATTTGGGTTATATTTGAATGTTGTGCAGCTGTGTGTCATGAGTGGCCGTGTCATAGCGCTACCAAATGCAAAGACAAAGTGCAATTGAACTTTACGAAAAGATTATCGATAATGAAATTATATACAGGTAAATCAAAAGGCTTCAGACGATTAAAGTGCGTCATCTCTGATCATGTGCTCAGTTCTACCTTGTCCCCTCTGTCCCGACATGCTTCCCCTTGAATTCAAGAGTCTGGAACCTTTTGCTATCTAGATGCTCTAGTCTAGATCATTTGGACTACAACTCCCATCAGCTCTAGCCAGCAGAGTCAATGGTGAGCGGTCATGGAAGTCATAGTCCAAAACAACTGCAGAACTGCAGCTTGATGACCCATTCCCTAATTCGAGGTGAGCTCAAACCCTGCAGGCTAACATTTTTTAAGACCAACCCCATACCGTGTGTTTTTTTTCTAGTCACATCCTCCCCTTCAACGGTGCACTATGCATAGGGCCACTGTATTAGCTCAGAAGTCCCCCTATTTGCATGTGGTCTTTTCTTCCCTCAGTTGTTTTAGGGGGTCCTTTGTTAAGACCTACAGATGTCCCGTTTTATAGCACACAATTGCTTCACTGCTCGAGTTATGAATCTTTCTTAAAATGTCTTTGGGGAGAACCCGAGAGCCTCCTGTAAAATGTTCCAAACCTATATATTTGTCAGAAATATTACTAACCAGTGGACTTTAAAACGTTGTAAAATTGCCTGTATATCCTGTGCGGGTTGACTGACATCACAGGCTGAGTGTTCTTGAAAATGCATTACTGCTGATTCATTTCCTTAAGATTCCAATGAGAGGTGCTTCTAGCGCCCCCTAGCGTTGTCTTCAAATCCGATTCAACAGACGCGTTGCTAGGGGGTGGCTGAGGAGGCTATAGCCCCAGGTCTTTTGGTTGTAGCCCTGGATTGAAGCTTAGGAGCTACAAGCAAAAGGCTAGCTAGCCCCAAGTCCCGACATTGGCATAGCCCCTGATATTTTCCAGACTTAGCAGCACCTCTGCTATTCAGGCTTGACCAATGTTACTGGCCCAGTGTGCTTGAAAAGGCATCATACACCCCACCTTTCTCCAAACTTTGTGGTACGAAAATGTATGCTTGCAAATGCGGGCCGCCTTTTTTGTTGTTGTTGCGTGGGCCTATTTTATGTCCCAGTCCAACCCTAATGAAGGCCTGACTCTTCTGTCACAATTCAGTGGCTGTATCAAAATGGCAGCTTCCTCCGGCAGTTTAGCACTAACTGCAGGAGGAAACTGCTACCGTGCCTTACAGCCGCACTTTATAAATACCCACGCGAAAGCATATATCACATGCACAGATATCAGCATCCAATTACCCTTGGATTTGATCACTGAATCCCAGAAACCACATGACCCCAGTAATTCAAAAGTTGTACCTCATTCAGCCTTGCGCTCTCCTTGCAGTTCATGCCTCCGATGAAGACCATGTTAGGCATCAGTGGCCGTGGGTATTCAAAAACAAAGTCGTACCTCAGCAGCCAAACCGAGGCCCGGCCGGTGAGCTCCATGATATCTATCTCCCTTTGCAGGATTGTGGCTGCGAGCTGCTCATACTGGCCGTAGATACTCTTTAAAATCAAGTGCTGCACTTGGCTGAAGATGACGTTCCACACGCGTTCGCTGAAGGCCATGCGATCCGAGCTGCTTGTATAGCATTGTGGGATGTAGGATGTTGGGCTGGGAGATTGAGTGACCAAGTGTTCTAGGCTACACGGATAACCACGGAAGAGGTGTATTAATGGGACTTTGAGGTGCTCAGCAAGGATCACTCCAGAGGGTAAGGCAGGGTCTGTAAGCAGAGCATCAAAGTGTTCTTCTCTCAGGAACTGGATCAGATCTTTGTTCTGTAAAAGACCTACACAGTCATCAAATAGCCGGCGGACGAACTTGCTAACAGTGTTATATTCCCTAAATCCCTTCTGGAGGTGCTCCATGAGCGACCACTCCTCAAAATTGAATGCACCGAGGCCTTCATATGTTTGATGAAGCTGCTCCTGAGTGTAGTTGAGCACTGGGTAGGTTTTTGTGGTGTAATGCGGAGATGATCGGATGAGAAGGACAAGCTCAGGGATCAGGACCACAACCTGGTGGCCCCGTTGCCCGAGCTCCACTGCCACTATTCGCATGCTGAGCCAGTGACTTCCATCCTGAGGCACTACCAGGAGCTTCCCGCTCTCAGCCTTGTCCCAACACATTAGGAAAAGAAGGAGGAACGCCAGAGGAGCCATCTCAACTTTGAGCGCTCCACTGCAAAGCACTCATTTTTGTAACCACTCTGGCTGGCAGATTCCCATTAATTGATAGATAGAATTGGCAAAAGTGAGGGATGCCCAAATATTGAACTTTAGAAATGGACAAAAAGAGCCAGTGTGTTCCACAATCAGGGCTGGGGGTTGTGCAATGTGCTCTTTGGAGAGGTCAGTTAAAACAGTAAATATGCAGCTTGTGTTTGATAAGAGGAAAAAAGGTCCATGCTGTCTTTAGAATGACATGTCAAGGAGGAAAGTCATTTCAGGTAGCTGGGTTAACTATCATGTGCTATTAAGGCACTGATAACTACAACTGTTTTGCTATCGGCTACCAGTGGTCGAAATGTACGAAAAGAAGTAGTGGAACTATGTTCCCTGCCGGCCTGCCCCCGCTCCCCACAAACACCATCACCACGCCCCCTCCCACGCACCATACAAACCCCCCAAACACTTGCACCCTCTGTTTAAGGGAACGTTCAGTGCAGTGCACTGAAAGGGCACATTTCAACGTCTTACTACACAGTGGTGTAACTTTGCTGAAAAAGTTGGGGGGCTGAGGGAGGTCATGACATCTGAAGAAAAGGTGCCCCAGCCAAATTAATGGGGACAAAATGGAGTGCTATGAAAGTTGGGGGGACAAACACCCCTGTCCCCCTTAAAATTACGCCCATGTCCCTACACTTTTATTTTAAAACGAAACCATTCCGGAACGGAAAAGGTAATCCCGACCGCTCCCGCTCACTTCGACCACTGACGGCTACGGATACGCTCCATGCATTGTACAAATCGTTCATCAACTGATTTGGCTTAAAAGAAGATTACACAACAGTATAATCCGCGACTCGGGGAACAAGAATCACTTTTGCCTACAGAGGTGCACAGGTGGTGTATACTTAGCAAAATAGGTTCGACGACATGTAGAACCTGGCTTTTCTGCCAGTTGCCTCTACATGTATTTAATCTCATGTTCCCTCTGTCATGTTGTTATTCAGCTCTGCTCTTAGGCGATCATGTGAGTGTTCCATAAAACATGTTGGACAGAAATTATCTTGTTATGCTTTCCTTCGTACAATTTCTTTAATTATGCGCTTATATTATGTTACGGTCTACATCTTTTATACTAAGGCAATCAGCATCAGAGTGGTCCTATGGCGTAACTTGGCTGAGAAATGGAAGTATTGTGCCCTTGCCCTGGTTAACCAGACTGTAGTTTGTTGGGGAAGAAGAGGAAATGGCAAAAGTGAAGGCGGAGGGAGAAGCGGGAATAGGAAAGGGCCACAAAGAACCGACATATTGTACAGTGGGGTTGAGCTAGAGGGACTATCATTGTATAAATAGCGGTGCGTGAGTATTGGTAGGGAGTCGAGCGGTGCGTGAGTATTGGTAGGGAGTCGAGCGGTGCGTGAGTATTGGTAGGCAGTGGAGCAGGTGAAAAAGTGATCTAGAAAAAGGGAAATAAGACACCAGTGGCAACAAGCATTTTCCAGTGATGGCGGTTCCTAGCACTTTGGAAGAAAATACTAGAATTAGTGGAAGCACAGTTGTGTGATGGCCCTGAAATGTCTTGAGATGGCCATGCCATTCCCTGAGAAATCGGTTTAGTACACTGCTCTCATGTCGTCTCTCCATTGCCCCCGAAAACTCTCCATGACCCTCAAACTGCTCTCACTGACGTATACAAATCCTTAACCATTGCTCTTCACTTTCAACTCTCTTCCATTGTGATGAACTCTGCAGAGTTATCACTGATTTCCTGGTGATGAACTCCTCCCATATGGCCCGGGTACGGCAGCCGCTATCTGATCCTGACCCTGTGGGTGGTATTATGAGGGAGGCTCATGTGGGTGGGGACAACTACCCGGAGGGTGTGCTGACTCCGTTAGTGGAGACACAGTATTCTTCCCCTATGACACCTAAACCTCAGATGACATACTGTAATTATAAGCAGAATACCGTTCAGACCTCATATACACATAACACACAACACACATCTCTCCGTCTCTGAAGTTTTTGTTCTAAACAAAAATCCTAAATAATATCACTTTAGAAGTCCCGGAAATCCTATGGACTCCCACCCCCATGAAACCTCAAGTACTAAGACGAGGAAGCGGAAGAAGGAGTTAATGTGAATTGAAGGAAACACCAAGCTAGACATGCAGGCTAGTTGTTGCAATGAAGTCTTTGTGCACGGGACATTTAAAAAGTGTGTCCGCTTTCGGGGACCAGAGAAGAAGGAGAAGATGGAAGCAGAACCGAGGGAGAAGGCAGCAGCACGGGATCGAGCTGTGCTAGAAAAGGCAGGCACTCCATACTGCCACTCACAAGCTTTACCTACTGGCATGGCACAAGGCCACAAGAGACACAGCAGGCACCGTGGGAGAATCATAGAGGAACTAGCAGCAGCAGCAGAGCTACTGGGGGCGCGGTCGAGCAGAGAAGCAGCAGTCTTAACGGCGGGTGAATGCAGAGCTGGCAGGAGAGCTAGGAGAGAGTTCGCAGTGCGAGAAACGGCATTCCCGAGGGTGAACCTTCACTGCAGCAATGTGCCACGGGTTGGGAATGCTGCCAGACACCGGTGAGTCTGCCCAGAGCCATTGGGGACCCCGGGATGTACCGACGGGCCTGTAAGCAATTAAGAAACTGTTTTTAATACCGACAAAGTAAAATATAAAGACAGAACTAGCACAAATCCTCATTTATGAGATGTCAATATGGGGAAAGTTGGGGCACGTATTATCACAAGCAAATGAATACTAATGAAGAAGTTGAAAGACAAAACTTGAACAAGTCTCCATATAGGAGATATCAATGTGGAAAAAGTTGGAACAAGCAGGACCTCAAGCCAATGAAGTATAGAACAAGTGAAGGAATACAACTGTGCTATACTAAAGACAGTGAACTCAGAAAAGAAGTCCTGGTGAAAAATGCACACCAGGTAGTGAGCATTGTGGGGGGCAGATACCTGCCAGCGAGACATACCAGGGATCTGCAAGGACCCTAAAAGGGATTCCTGGCAGGGGAGTACACCAGGCAATCCATTCAAAATTGTTGTATAGTGCTTGGGATGGATGTGCAAGCCTGGTAATTTAAAAGAGAATGTTGGCTGTGAGTTAGAGAATGTATGTAGACAAGGGTCTAGATACAGGCAGTCGGAGAGCCCATGCCTGGGTGATGGGAGCCAGTGGTTATCTCTGAGTTATCTCTGTTATATCTTAATGTAACTGCTGAAGCTGTAATAAAGGAATTGTACTGAAACCTACCTATGAGCCTAAGGATCATACATTATCTCACTGGCGACAAAGATGGTCTTCATGAAGACAAGAAACGGACCTGAGTGGCAAAAGAGAGACCTTTAAGATAACCAGTCTGCTGTGAGGGGGTGCAGTAAAGAAGAGAGAGGAACCACTGTCCCCACAAGTAAGTCCCACCACCCAGGGCAGAGTAGAGGGGAGTTGCAGGAAGTCCCAGGGGTAAAGAAGCACAAGTCCCCAGCGCAAGACTCAGGGCACAGCAGAAGGCCCAGGGCAGAAGAAAACCCAGGGCAAGGTAAGAGGGGAACTGCAGGTGGTAAGAAGTGGCTATAAGAACCAGAACTATGCCCCAGTGCTGAAGAAGGGCAACCTAGTTAGTCTGGGCGAGCAAAGCGGTGTCCACCCTGTATATGCAGTAGAAGCGCTCAGAGTTCAATGGGCAAGAAGTTGGCTTTCAGGCCAAGACTTTGCTGATGGCAGAGGAACTGTGAATTAGCTTCACGCAACGAATTGCAGGAAGTGAGCAGAAGAGGGGCTATGAAAATTAGCCAGTTAATTGGTACCTAGCGTGAGCGTGCTTTCGGGATGCTGCCGTTGTCGTTAAAGGCTCTCCAAAAGAACTGTGGCGCTTACCAGATCAGATAGTAGTGAAGAAGTACTGCCTGCCCCAAGAGGTTCATACATCTTCCATCTGGTGCAGAGCGACCGTTGGAAGCACTAAGCTCCACAGGCCCTGGTGTCCTAATGAGAAGTTATGACGTAATAGTTTCGGTGGAAGGGATGGCGAATGGCCAGAACGCTGGTCTCAAGGTAGTGGAGCGTAGTTCCTTGTTGTAAGAAAATTCAAGGAAAGGACCTAGTGGCATGCTGTTCGCCGCAATGTCGTCACTACAGAGGGAGGGCAGTTCTCTTGTCCACAGCTACATGCATAAAGTTTGAGTTGAAGTGCAGGACTTGAAGAAAGGACCAGACAACGCGTCATTAAGTGTATTGAGGAAGTGATCACGGTTAATGAAGACCGAAGGGAGGTGATGTTCACGTAATAATTTTCGGTGAAGGAGAGGAACACACGGTTGGACCAGGGCATTTGTTGTAAGGTGATCTCCAATTAAAGCAGAGTAGATTTGGAGGTCATCGGGCACTGTTTTGAATTTAACAAATGCTGGCCTCACCAGGCAGAGGTAATGTTATATGGTACCATCGCGGCACACAAGTCATTGTGTAACTTTATAGAGTGCCATTGCGGCACACACATCATTGAGTAACGTTGTAGAGTGCCATAGCGGCACACAAGTCATTGTGTTAAAGTGAGCTACTGTATTAGAGGACAACCGAGATGAGAATATCGCTGTGTAGTAAGAGTGATATTTAACTGTCCTTATTCATATGATGTTCATCATTCTAACCATTGCAGGAGGTACAATGGTATCTGTGACTCGTGACATGGAATAGAGCTAAGTGAAATGCTGCGCCGTAAATAAGCAGTATTAGTGTTGGGGGTGAAGGAAAGCCCAATGTTGTAATATTGCTGTCAAATTTTGTTGAGAATAATCAGAAGATCCAGCAAGAGGGCTGTGAAATGTTAGATCAGAGTGAGGTTGACCTAGAAATAGCATGTTTGAGGATTTTCAAGAGTAAGGTTGAGCTAGAAATAATTTGTTGGAGACTTTTCAGATTAAATCTGGCACCAGCTAAGGACTTTTGCAAAAAATGTGGCCCAATGATAATCTTTGCTCATAGCTGAGTGTGTGCTTAGCAGATGTGCTGAGGGATGAGAGTGCTAGTAAAACCTATTTTGAGGAATTTCAGGATTAGGTCTGAGAGTCAAGGACTTTCAGAAAAATACTTTGATATGTTTAGATCTATTATGCTATATATTAGCATGCTGTGGAGCTAATAGTCCTGAAAGTGACGTTTCTTGAAATTCCAATGTGTTCTTGTTTGGGAAGGGATGGTGTATGTCTGCACCAGGAGTATGGGTGTTAAAGTGTAATATTGTCCCAAAAGTTGTGTGTGGATCTGCGTGGAACACTGCGGTATCTGCAGAGAGGCACTGCTCAATCAAAAGGTGTGTGTATGATGTAACTACCATCAGTAGAGCTCTGAGGTAACTATAGGAGAGGGGTTATATGTTTTTGTTTAACCCAGAAGAGATAAGGGGGTGCGTCCTCCACATTGTTATGATCGACACTGCTCACTAAAAAAGGTGTGTGTATGCTTTAGACTACCATCAGTATTATCCCGAGGTAGCTGCAGGAGAGAGCTTGATTATATGTTATTATAAGCCGGTAGAGACAGAAGGTGCGTCCGCCGCAATGTTGAGAGCTGCACCTCTTGTAAAAAAGGTGATTGATGAGAGGTGTGCGGTGTGGATTTAGGTGTTTTGATGTCTGGCTATTCATGGTGTAGTGTGCCAGGGAGGAGTGTTATTTGATGAAAGGTGCTTGCTTGCTTTGCAGCAGGGTAACGACATATGGCCCCCACTTGCCTTTGTGTTCTTGCATAGTAGTTGGTTCTGCCCCTTTTTATTTCATACGTTCTAGGTTGACCCAAAGTTCAGCCGACATCAGCAGTGATGAGTGTGTGAGGTGTGTGTGATGGATGCTGCTTAATGTGAAGAAGGGAGATGTGTTGTGATGTGCTTTGTTATATTGTGGTGAGATCTGGAAGGAAGGGGGCTGTGTTGTATAGTGCTTGGGATGGATGTGAAAGCCTGGTGATGTAAGAGAGAATGTTGGCTGTGAGTGAAAGCATGTGTGTAGACAAGGTTCTAGATACAGGCTGTTGGAGAGCCCCTGCCTGGGTGATGGGAGCCAGTGGTTATCTCTGAGTTATAACTGTTATATCTTAATGTAACTGCTGATGTTGTAATAAAGGAACTGTATTGGAACCTACCTGTGAGCCTGAGGATCATATGTTACTTCAGAAATACACTGAAGAATAAGACATTGTGGAAAGATGCCTGACAGGAGAGTATACCAGGGGATTTAAAAGAACCTATTAATGGATTCCCGTCCAGGGAGAATACCAGTAGGCTATCCCTAAGAAACTACTGTTTGAAAGAGACACTTTTGCCATCCTTACAGAACTGTTGTTTGGAAGAGACACTTTTGCCATCCTTACGGAATGGTTGTTTAAAAGAGACACTTTTTCCATCGTTTAGGAACTGTTGTTTGAAAAAGACGCTTGTTGCCATCCTACCCGAGTAATCCAAGAGATAGAAATCCACCCTCTGGATCCAAGGATTTCTCCATGGAAAAGACTATTTTTGTTGGATTTAACTATTTATTTTAATTGTGAACACTCTTTGCCAAACCTAAGTCAGAGACATTTCCTTACACCCTTATTTGTTCATTTCTAGTGTAAGGGTCAGATTAGTATGTTTTGAATACAAGGACAATTTATATAAATTTGATGACGAGACACAGATTGATCTTTAGTTTGAGCTTCCTAGGTAGGGAAACTCTATTTAGTATAGGGACAGAGAGGCCTTTATCCAACCCTTTTATTTTAATAAAGATGTCTGACAATGAAAACATTACATCTTTGTGACCACCTCTCATTTCTGACCCCTGACACCATCATCATAGAACTTGACCACGGAATCATTTAACACTGGACCATTCATCTTTCCTGCAAAATAGTCCTCCTTTAAGCCATCTTCTGATGAACTTAGACTCTTAGCTCCAAAATCACGAAAACTATGGGACACCTTACACATTCTCTGGTCTCACCTAGCCCCTTCGCCTTTCTTCCCACTGGCCCCTCTCTGCAAAGCCCTACTGTGCCCCCATCAACAGCTTTTCTCTGCAACATATTAAGCAGCTTCCACCCCTCACTTCTCACCATCTCTGAATCCTCTTCAACCTCTTTCTCTCCAGCAGTTTCTTTTCTCTCTATTACAAAATTACCACCATTATCCCAATAATCAAGAAACCCAAGGCAGACCCAACCAATCCATTCTTTCTATAGACTGATTTCTACCCTTCCCTGCCACTTTGAAATCCTAGAGTGGGTTGTCTTTAACCATACAGCTTTTCCAGCACTCACTCACTGCAATCCCCTCTCCTATCAGGATTCCGGATCAGGCACTCTACTGAAATTGCTCTCACCAATGTATCCAAATCCTTACCCACTGCTCTTCACTTTCACCTCTCTTCCTTCCTCCTAGAATTTGACCGCTGAATTATTTGACACTGGGCCATCCATCCCTCCTTCAAACCCGTTCTCCTTCTCCATCTCCTGGAATTCAAACACCTCTTTCCCCTCACCCACCATTGGGAGTCCCTCGAGGCTCAGGCCTTGAGCCACTGCGCTTCACTCTTTACAGATCCTCGTTATATAGTCTCATCTCATCTTTTGGCTTCCACTACCACCTCTTTGCAGATGATGCCCACATATTTTCTCCTTTTTATTTATTTATTAATTCATTAATTCATTCATGTTCATTGCTAATTCCAATCATTTACAAAATGACATCATTGGAAACCATAAGAACAATGTTAAAAGTGAGCAAACAATTTCCATCAAATTTTACAATGGGGGTCATTATGAGTTGGGCGGTAAGGAGACCGGTGCCTGTAATCCCCTAGTGCCCAATTCCAAGGTCCCTTAGCGGGAACCATAAGGGACGTGTGGTCGGATCACACGTCCTTTACGGGTCCCGCTAATGGACCAGGGCACTAATAACGGGCTTGCTATTTGAGAGCCCGTTATTAGCGCCCTCCCCATTCCCATTGAGCCCTATGGGGGCTCAATTGGGAATAGGGAATGGTTTGTTCAATGGGGACTTACCGGTCCCTCCAGGGTCGGAATGGACCGGTAAGTCCCCATTGAACAAGACCGGTGCCGGACCCGGTATTGGAGGCAGACATGGCGCAAATAGCGCCATGGCTACCTCCAATCTTGGAATGAGGCCTAATGTCTTTTGTAAACAAACTGCTTATTGTGAAAGAGTATATGTACCATTATACTACTGAGAGCATTCAAGCCCTCACCATTCAATCGAATTCCTAAATATTCAAAGCAGTAGTCAACGAGGTGTCCACACAATCACAAATGGTGCGTACGTCTGTAGTTGTCAAGTGTCTTCAACAGAAGTTCATAATTGACTCAATATGGCATCTAGGAACCGTCCTAGTGCCCAAGAAAACACACGATCATCAACCGCCCTCATATAAAGATAGGTCAGTTCACAATTCACAAAGTGGAATACAGCGGACAAAAGATGTTTTTGTTGATTGGCATGTCTCTTTTCATGTGGTCCCACAAACAAAATGCAAGCTTATCGTCCTCCCTTGCCCAGACTACCCGTAAAGCCTCTAGGGTCCAGCTGGCCAAAGTGAGCCTTAGGTTTTATTATTGTCAGTGGAGCAGCTCTAATATAAACAAGATATTGCTATAGACAGTGTCCCAATTTCAGAGCCAGATTTGCACCTGCTATTCTCAATTTTTAAATTATACATTGACCTGTAACCAACCCCTTTTCATGATCCCAATAAAATAATGTTTGTCAGCTGTGTGAGGATCATGGCTACTGGCTATTAACTGTGAGCAGCCTAGAAGTGCACATGTGTTTACAACATGTTTCAGCCAAAGTATTCTGGGGACTATGTCCTCAGCTAGGAGATCGTCTGGTAGAACCTCTTTGAGGAATAATACCGTATTTGATCGTATGGATGCCCATAATTTAAGATGGACTACTACAGTTCTGCCCGAATGTCTGTCAGGTTAGTTTCCATATGTACCAGGTTGTTGGAGATCAACCATCAAACTATTTTATAAGAAAATGCTTTCCTGAATATCAAACTTTTCCCTGGTTCATGCCCCTGAATTGCGGCTCCCACTTTCCCGATCCCTAGTTATCTGGCCATGTATTTATCAATGACAGTTTTCATATCTTGTCCTTTTAATAGTCTAAAAGGTTCAAAATTGTGTCCTTACTTTGTGCCGTTCTCATTGATAACTTGTCTCTTCAGAATGACCTACACATAGGGCCTCATACCGGGTTTGGAGCTAACCATGGAGTAATTTGCTCCATGGTTGCCTCCAAAACCGTCCCAAACACGGCATGGTGAATAGAGTAATTACCGGTCCATTCCAGGGTTGGAGGGACCGGTAATTCCCCATTCACCTTTTGCCCTTGCCCATTCCCATTTCTGCCCAATAGGGCTCAATGGGAATGGGGAAGGAGGTAATTACGGCACCGTAAATTACGGTACCGTAATTACCTCCGAGGTACCTTTGAGGGTCCCGTACTTTACTCCTGCTAAAAGCAGGAGGTAAGGAAGGACCCGCAAAGGGACCTCGGAATACGGAGGTAAGGGATTACCGGCATCGGCACCCTTACCGGTGCCGGTAATTCCTTACCTCCAACCTCAGAATGACCCCCATATTGTCGGCCATCCATAACCCAAGGTAATTAACCCAAGCAAGCTTATCGTCATCCAACCAAATTGTCCTTTTTTGTTTTTTGCCACCCCAACCACAATATGGCAGTCATAGTTACATGAATGGACAATTGCAGAATGGTCATTAAAAACAAAATATCTGGTTACCAGGTTCTGCATAGTTGCTGCTGTGTGCCCCATTGAAACAGCATTGTCAGCACAGATGAGGACAGGCTCCCACTGCTGATAGACCTAAAGATGCCTGCAGTAAATAAAATATCTAAACCATTAGTATATCATAAAATGAACAGGGCGCCCAGAAAACATCCCTGTCTAAGTCCACATGACAAATTAAAATGCAGTAATAGCTCTTTATGTGGCACCATTGGGATCCTAGCGGTCCAGATGAACAAAAATGCAGGTTAACCGAATGTCCGTTCCCTGAGATGGATAACTAAGCAAACAGGCCAGATAACCAAGCTTCCTGGCCAATTTGCTCTGTTATCGGGCCCTGAAACCCGTCTCCCCCTCATATTTCTGGTTCTTTTCACAGTCTTATATTTGCTTCCTCTCATTCATGGTCTACTATTACCACATTTCCTTTTCCTTCTTCTGATCATTCACTTCTGTACTTTGATTTTATTCCTCATACCCATCCCTCCCCCTCTACGATCCCACTTTTTTTCATCATGACCTTCATCATTTAAATTCTTACAATTGTATTGATTCTTTTACCTCTAACACTCCCTCTCCTTCTGATCTTGCTGTGCAGACTCAGCTTTTGCTACTTTTAATTCTGTTCTTTTATCAACCCTTGACATCTCCCACCCTGATCATCCTTTTAAACCTTCTCAGAAGCCTCCTCAACCTTGAGTTACTCTAGACCTTCAACTTCTTTGCTCCTCATGGACTTACTGGCTCTGTCTTTTATACATTGATCCTATAGTTCTACTCTTCTTATTGATAACAAATTTACTCTAATCTTATTTAGTCAATATCCCATCATCCTCGTTGTCTCTTTCTGAAATTAAATCAATGTCTTTCATCTCCATCCCCTGACCCTTGACTTCATTCTTATCTCTCACCCTCTGATTTCTTGACTTTTTTTCAGAGAAGGTTCTTCTTCTACGCTCCTCTCTCAATCCCTCTTCTCCTTCTCCTTATTCCCCTTCATCTTCTAGCTCACCAGCTCATTAATCTTTTGCTTCTTTTTCTCCTCTCAGGGTCACAGATATTACTGACCTTTATTTCTAGAGTTCATTCCTCTGCTTCACCTTCAGATACTATTCCTTCTTCACTCATCCCTAAAGTCTTTCCTCTTCTAATTTCTTTTCTCACTACTCCTTTCAATCTTTAGTTCACTACTTCTTCTATTGCTTCACTATTTAAGCATGCAGTTATTATTCTGATACTGAAGAAGCCTTTTCTTGACTCTTCAATTCCATCTATCAACCAGTTTTCTTCTACCCTATCTCTCAAAACTCCTAGAACGTGATGTCTACTCTCAGCTCTCACTTTATCTTGATCATAACTCTCTTCTTTCTCCCTTTCCATCTGGTTTTCGTCCTCTGCACTCGTCTGAATCTGCTCTACTTGCTGTTATAGGTTCCCTTTTATCTGCTCGTCATCCTAAGTTATGTTCTATTCTTATTCTACTGGATCTTTTCGCTGCATTAGACACTGTGGATCACTCTCTTCTCTTGTCCTCACTCTCTTCTTTTGGTATTACTGGCCCGTTTTAAAATGGTTCTCTTCCTATCTTGCTGATTGGTCTTTCTCGGTTTCGTGGGTCGGTAACCTTGAACCTTCTGCTCCACTTCAGCATGGTGTTCCTCGAGGCTTTGTTTTTGTGCCACTTCTTTCCTCTCTCTTTACTGCCCCTCTTGCTCACATCATAAACCTTTTGGTCTTTACACTGACGAAACTCTGATTTTTCTTTCTTTCTCGTCTTTCACTGAGAACATTCATAGTAACATCACTGATTGTCTACTGTTAGTCCAATCCTGGAAGCATTCACAGTTTTTACACCTTAATCCAACTAAAACAAAAATCCATTTTTTTCCATCTTCTGTTATCTCTCCCTATCTTGCTCCTTCCACTACAGTTTTTCCTCCTTCCTCTAACTCTTTTTCTACTAGGTCATGCAAATAACAATCTATATGTACTGCCTAATGGAGACCACTCAGGCTTTCTTGCCCGCCCCTGGGCCCCAAACTTCACAAACAACTTGTCCACTTTCCCAAAAGGCTGTTGTCCTTTCAGTGTATATGAGAACCACCTTCTGGACATCCAAAATATGGCAACTCTCATCCTCATGAGAATATGGGTTTCAATGGAAGGCTGGCAGCACAATATACTATGACCTATGGAAATCACATTTAGAAGAAAGACAGGGCCACAATGAAACAATAACGCCCCAGGTAGACTCCTTACGAAACCCTCCGTACACAAAAGTAACCCAATCTCCTCTGACTTGCATACCAATGTGATTGCAATCATAACAACAGCCATCACCATCAATAATTTCAGATCAACATCTTCCACTGGCTCAAATAGAGGACCATGGATTAAATTAAACACCAATAAAAAATCCCATATTGGGGTCACTGAATACCAAAGCTGCTCCTCACTGATGAGGCCCAGCAAGGCCAAAACATGTCTGGGGATTCCTGTGGCCTCGTGCAGAAGAGATAAGACCAAGTTGTTTGGGCTGGACTGCCCCTTTTGGGGTGGGACCAAGCCTGATAAGATATGGTATATCCCCTTTTGTAATGGCTTGGCAGGTGAAGAACGATGGTCTGAAGTGTTTCCCAGGGGGTTGCCCTTTTGTTTTTCTTAGTCACTGAATACTCTACAGGTCTGGAGAAAGAGCAGCTCCTCAAAAGATCCCCATAAGAGTCCTGCCTTCTGAGGTGACCCCTGACAGGCCCCCTGAATGCCTTCACCACTGATCACTATACCCTCAGAGACATCTAAGCCCTTACTCAATCCATCCATTAAGAAAAGCAGTAGAGCTGGAATGCCAAACATCCGAGCCTGCTCCAGATCTTTCATGCACCAGGATACACAATGTTTCCAATGCCCACTATAGCATTTCAGTCATGGCTACCAGACTCCCTGTTCAAACTGAAGAGTAGTAGGGCTTAACTGCTGCCACCATCTCCTCTCAATTTCCAAACTACCCATTGCACCAAGAGCACTCCCTAATCCCACCCTGATGATCTGAGTGGAATGGTGTACTTCATTTGGATCCACACTGGCTACATTTCCAAGTCCACCAGACCCTGTGGGCCAATACGGTGCCACCAGAACCATATCCTAATTGCTGTCCTTGAGTTTACTCAAACCGTAGGGATCAGGGGAGGCCCTCTGGTCATACCACTACTATCAGATCCTGCCTCTAGGCCTCCCTGCTTATCAACCTGGAGCAGGACAATTGGAGCTCGGCATTCTCTGGATTGGCAAAGAGATCCAGGAACAGAGAACCAACCCTCACCCCAATCCTCTGGAAAATTCCCAGCTGAAAAGACACTCCTTGGAGGATGGAAACACCCGACTGAGTAGGTCTGCTCTCAAGTTGTTCACTCCCCTGATATCCAAATGGAGCGCTGTCTATACTCCCAGAATCCTGGCCAGTTTTTTCAACAATTTTAACTGAGTGCCCTCTTCCCGGTTGACAAAGGTTAGCACTGCAATATTGTCCATCCACAAGCATCACAGATAAACATGAAAAGTTTCCAAAGCTCTAGCAACCATCACAAAGATCCTCAAATTGAAGGAATTACTGGTTTCCTGCTGGGTCCACATTTCCTGATGTGTGAACTCTGCAAGAGTTGTTACCCGATCTGTGCCGATGGCAAGAATGCCTGGTATTGGTTGCACGAGTAAGAAACATTTGCTCAGCGAGCCCAACTAAAGTCTCCAACAAAAGCTGCCCATCAGTGCAGGGGTCACTGGCAGGCAGCGTTCAAATTCCACAAAGGCCAGATATCAATATTGACACAATCGGGACGTTAGAGGCTTCAGGTCCAACCTTGGCCATGGAGCCAAAAGCACACATAGAGCCATATGCCTCTGCTTGCAGAACAGCATCCTGGCTGACGATACCTCCATCCCATCCAAATTCTGCAGGAAGTCCTGCAGATGCACTGCCCGATCTATTGGGAGTAAGAGCATCTCCAGGTCCATCCTAAATTGGGCCAAAGGAATGCCAGATCCTGAGAAGACCAGAAACATGATTTAGTTTCCGAGTTGAGTAATAACTTGTGCAGATGCTCATGGAAGACCGAGCAGGACGCCATAAAAATGAGAGACGGGTCCTGTCAGTGAGAGAGGAGGACCGAAAAGCTCAAATTGGCTGGTGCTGCCCAGCAGATCATGTCCTGCATGAGTACCTTCCAACAAGGTGAAGAGAATCCAGAGAGAATTCCAAAGCGCTGCTTTGGGGAAGGGAACACACGGTGCAGACCGAAGTGGGAATCGAGCATTCAGAGAAACCAAGAAAACCAAAGCAGGTTGGGAAAGTGGGAAAGTGGCGTCGTAACCACTGGAGAGATGCAGTGGACCCATTGGTCCTTCATCAACACAGAGACCACAGAAGCGGAGTCGATCAAGAACGAAACGAAGGAAGGAGAAGCCGAGCAACAAACTGCTCAGTTACCGGAGCAAGGAGCCATCCCAACACGACGCAAAAGAATCCCCAGTCCTCACAGGACCCTGGTGACATTAACCCAGCAAACCAGAGGGGAGGGAGAAAAAGTAGATACAGGAGGGGAACCAGAGAGAATAATAAGCATTACTGGGACACGCATACTAGTCTCAGTGCACAAGATGCCTTAAAGATAACGGGAGTGAATATTAAGCATACTGGGATATGCACACTCATCTCAGTACACAAGAAAAGTTAAACATATCAAGAGAGACTAATAAGCCTTACTGGGACATGCATACTCGTCTAAGTACGCCAGAAGTGTTAAAGATACAGTGAGAATAATAAGCATTAATGGCACACCCATACTCGTCTCAGTACATCAGAAGTGTTAAAGATATGGAGCAAGAGTAATACGCATTACTGGGACACTCATACTCATCTCAATCCATAGCAAGCCTTAAAAATACTAAGGTGTGACAGTCGTTATCTGAACCTTTCTACTTATCACAGTCAAGATGAAATAGAGAAATTACCAAGGAACAGTGATAAAGGTTATTAGAATGTTCCTACTCGTCCCAGGATAGAAGAAGGAATAGGAGAAAGTGAAAAAGAGTGGTGAAACTTTACAGTTTGTATTTCACAAGAGGAAAAGACAAGAAAGACTTGTATAAGAGTAAAAAGAAAAATATGGAAAGATCCTATGAAAGCAAAAGGATTATTGATAGAACAGAAGAGCAAAAGATGAAGAAGAAGAGCCAAGCAGAGAATCATCCTGAAAACTGGCCAGTAGATTAACTGTTGTGATTAATGAGAGTGATGGCAAGAAGATATCTACATGTGCCATATTAAAATGAACTTTGGGAAGGCCCAGACAACAGGAGAAGGGAGTCATTCTCCTGTACTTTAGTTGTTGTTGTATTGGTAAGGTCAGGATACAGTAGTTTGGGAAAGCAAACTGAATCTGATTTGGGAATTTCACCGACGACTGACGAGCACCTTTGTTTGTTAGGTAGGCAACACCCATAGCTTAGGGAAAGATAGGAGTTTGCACTTTTTTGTTAAATAAAAACACCTATAAATGGAAAGTCAGAGTCTGTGTCCTCCTTCTGACCTGCCACAAAACCATGTCTTTCAACCTGAGTTAATAAGCATGCTTGTCCGCCTTACGTATTTGAATCCTTGTTTCCTCCATACAACTTTACATCTTTCAAAAAGGGCAGTTTCAAAGCTGTTGATTTCTAAGTTCCCTCCAAGTGCCAATCTCTGAGATGGAGATGTCATCTGATGAAGACCATTGCCCCAATAGCCGAAGGTGAGGCCCGCACCCCATCAACGTCCAAGTCACATACGAATTTCACCAGCAGCCACATGTGCCCCAAGATAGGGGTGCAGTATGTGCATTCTGTAATAGCCTCCTCCAGCTTCTGAAAGGCCCTCAAGGCAGTCCAACCTGCATAGGACACATACATACGCCCCCTTTGACCTAAATGAGCCCCAGCATAAGACTTCATAAAGGCTGCATCCACCTTACAGTTTACCAGATCAGGCACAGTCTCTTCAGCTGCCATGGATGACTTTCTCTGGGAGCAAAGGAAGAGAGTTCAGGGGCAAGGTATTTGTCTTGGAAGTAAGACAACACCAAGCAACACAGGGTTAAAACATCAGTCCCGTGCTTTGAGGCTGGACTCCAGCATGAAGCACGATATAAGAACCCAATTCTTTCGACAATTTTGGCAATTTTTGATGTATTTCTAGAGCTTCAGCGAAAGAGGACTTATCCCCCTTCATTAGATACAATTTAACCATAAACAGGGAAGTATAATCCACAAAATGGACTCCACTTAAATACAACCTGTCCTTGTTTTCTGAAATGAAACGCAAACGAAGTTTGAGAGGTGTTAGGAACATTTCCCATTTTTGTGTAATTTTCTCTCCAGTTGTGTACCCCCTAACTTTTTACTGTTGTCTGACAAGCCTAGCCTGACTTTTGCCAGTGCAGCACAGCCTTCTGCTGCACTCCGCTGGGGTTTTGCTCACTTGGTTATGGGGAAACAAACATGCCCTTAAAGACAGTCAGTATGGGGAGACTTTGTTTCCCTTAGCCCTTTCCAATGTTGCAACTTTTCTGCAACATGTTACCAGTGCACAATGTACCTTACAGTGTGCTGGGGCTTTCCTTTTGTTTCCAAAAGCCGTAGACTCCCTTAAAAGATTTTTGGTAGAAGTACAGATGTGCCTTGGACAGAGCTGGTGGCAGCTTAACTTCCTGCATATTTTTAACCCTTTCTTGCCATGCAAACCGTGCTTACCGCGGTTGGCACAGGAAGGTGGGCTGGCTCTGAAATGGCCATCCCACGAGGTTCTTTGTCCTGTCCTTTGGCCATCTTGTCCCTTTGCCTTCCCCAGCTTCCCTTTTCTCCACAGATGCAGGTGAGTGGAGTTGTGCTCCCGTGACCCTTTCTGTGCCCAAAATATGTAAAACTAACTGCCCTAAGCCCTGTGTCCCCCCGACTCCATTTTGCTTAAATTTGTAAAAAGAAAGTGCCGCCATGCCCCGTGCCCCCCGCTACCCCATTTAGACTACATTTGTAAAAACGAAGTGTCCCCAGACCCTGTGCCCCCCCGCAACTCCATTTTGCCGAACATTGTTTGGATTAATCACCACCAGGCCCCGCGTGCAGTTTGTATCTCCCTGCCCCCCCTTGCTCTGTCAGCACTCCCACCTCCCATCCCACCCCCACCCCTGATTGGCTGTGCTTCCCGGTATACCAAGTCCAGCAACCCACCTGTCCCCACCAACTTCCCTTTTCTCCACAGATGCAGGTGAGTGGAGTTGTGTCCCCGCGACCCTTTCTGTGCCCAAAATCTGTAAAACTAACTGCCCCAGCCCCCGTGTCCCCCGACCCCTTTTTGCCTAAATTTGTAAAAAGAAAGTGCTGTCATGCCCTGCATCCCCCCGCAACCCCATTTAGGCTACATTTGTAAAAGCTAAGTGTCCCCAGATCCCGTGCCCCCCCTGCGACCCTATTTTGCCCAACATTGTTTGGATTAATCACCCCAGGCCCGCGTGCCGTGTGTATCTCCCCGCCTCCCCTTCCTGGTCAGCGCTCCCGACTGCTGTCCCACCCCCACCCCTGATTGGCTGTGCTTCCCGGTACACCAAGCCCAGCGACCCACCTGTCCCCAGCAGCTTCCCTTTTCTCTACAGATGCAGGTGAGTGGAGTTGTGCCCCCGTGACCCTTTCTTTGCCCAAAATCCGTAAAACAAACTGCCCCATGCCCTTTATACCCCAACTCCATTTTGCCTAAATTAGTAAAAAGAAAATGCTGCCATGCCCCACGTCCCCCCCACGACCCTGTTTAGGCTACATTTGTAAAATCTAAGTGTCCCCAGACCCCACACCTCTGTGACCCCATTTTGCCCAACATTGCTTGGATTAATCACCCCCAGGCCTTGTGTGCAGTGTGTATCTCCCCGCCTCCCCTTCCTGGCCAGCGCTTCTGCCTCCTGTCCCGCCCCCACCCCTGATTGGCTGTGCTCACCTGGTCATTATTGGCCCACCCAAGGCAGCCCTCTGCCCGGCAGCCCCTCCTGCTAAGGGCCCCAAGGCAAAGGGCAGCTCCAACACATGGAATCCAGAAAGTGTCTGCAGGTGTCCACAGGGGAAGCCAATCAATAAAGCCAGCAGTGAACAGACACCAACAAAACTGTAAGTGTGGCATGGGTGGGGTGTAGAGCAATTACTCTACTTCAGAAAGCCCCCAACACTCTACCTTACCTTTCCATAACGTAAACTGCCATAGGCTGACATAGACAGTAAACTGTCATAGCATAACATACTAACATACTTGCCAATGTAAACTAGTGCCACACCCAGAGAGAATGATGATCACCCAGCCTCTCATTTAGACAGGTGTAACAATGTTTGCATGCACCACACTTAGATGAAAATGTGATTGTTACCAAATACCACACTTAGATGGAATCGTGATCACTAGCATCCCTCACACCTAGATAGGTTATTGAAGATTGGCAAGTGCCACACTCAGATGGAATCCTTAACTTTAGCCTGCGTCACATCTAGATAGAAATGTGAATGTTAGCATATTCCAAACTTAGATGGATTTATGAATGGTGGCATGTCCCACACTTGGATAGAGTTGTAAATGTTAGCGTGTGCGACACTTGGATTAAAATGTGAATGATAGCATGTCCCACACTTGGATGGAATTCTTTACCCCCTGTACCCCTGCTTTGAAAACAAATCCGTGGTGGTCCAAGTGCATCGCTGGCCACGAATCGAGCGCCCTTCGCCCGATCCGTGACCAGCAATGCTGTCACACAAGTTGTCATGGAAAAGGAAGAATCTCCTCTTTCCAACGACACCTGCCTCGATCTCCAGCTTGAAATACAGCCGGAGATCGAGACAGAGAAAGGTGGACACTCACCTTTTATTTTCATGTCATACGCACGCCGATGTGAAACTGAAGGTAATCCAACCCCCTGGCAGTGAGCCCGGTGGTTGGATTACAGTTTTGTGCAATCCCTGCTTTGCAGGGATCACACAAAACAGAGTGCCTAAAAGGACGAGGTATCTCACCCTTGGCAACAGGGAGGTAATCCCAAGGATGTGATACCTCGTCCTTGGCACTTAAGGGGTTAAAGGAACTTTTGCTTTTTGAGACTTGGCCATCGACGGTCCTGAGAATTGCCATTGGAACTATCATCTCGTGCTGGAGAAGTTCGAGACTGTGCTATGCTCAAAGCTCCCATCTTACTGTGTGCTCAAAACATAGGGAAGGAAGACCTAGGTTACTGCATCCTGACATATTATTTGAGAACATTTCTTTCTTTTCTTGAAAGCTATCACACATCCTTTTTGTATTAGTTGTAAGGTTTGTCAATAGGTTTCTTAGTATAGGTCCTTTTATTTTAACACAACGCAGCTAGGAGTACCTTATGTTTCTTTTGATGGTTGAAGCTTACCTTCGTGGTACAACAGTGAGAAATCAGATTTGGAATGTGCCCAGCTCCCAGACCTTTTGATAATCTGGCCACCGTGTATGTAGTGCAAAGGTGTGTGGCCCTCTATTTGATCATGTTTTCAAGACTGTGCACACAAGCATGAGTGAATTATCATGTGTGTGTTAAGTGGACACGCAGGGTATCAAGCACATCAATGATTTAATATTCACTCAGCAATGCAGAAAGGTGTTTTGGAAATGTATGTGTATTGCAATAAACATCACATTGAACAATGTGTCTTGTTCATAATTGCAGTTTTGCTGGTAATGTAGCAAAGCTGTTCCTCTTACTCTTTGTCAGACTGTATATTAATGAGAAAAAAATAACTTTGGTTAAAACAGGATTTGAACAGCCCATTACTCTCAGGGCAAGCCCCTTGAGCTGTTTAGTCCAGTTGAGAAAATCAGGACATCTGGGGCATCTAACATTATGCCCAAGTGATTTGTGCCATGCTACACAGTTTTGTTAATGACAATAGAAACTGCTAAAACGCACACAACAGTTGCACTTTCAAAGATGCACTTCCATTGTTTTTAATAATAGCAAACTGAAAGGGCTCACACATGCTATTTATTTTAGCGCTTCAGCTAGGATAGAGAATTCAGCCTCAGAAGGTGTTTCCTTCAATTCACTAAGTAGGTATACAGTAAAGTTATTTGCAATTGTTGATTTGGGAATCACCAAAGTGAAAGGACTGTAAAACATGGAGTTAATTGCACTCTTCAGCGTGCATGGATAGGGTGGGTGTTGTGTTTGGTCTTCACTATTTCCACACACCAGAATACAATAATCGTCATGTCATTGTGCAATTTAATGTTTTATGACCATGAGCACAGACTCCATCCCTCACCTCTCAGCTAATTATGAGTGCTTGCACTGCACTGTGCCACTGCCCAGACTTAATGGAGACCAGAACGTGCTACTTTTCAACCCTTTCTCTGTATTTGATTTTTGCTCCCTTTACCGCACCAACTTCCCCCGTGATTGCTTTTGCAACATATATGTCTGTACAGGGGTTTTAAACAGTGCAAGCCTAGCTAACCTTTGTTTTTACATCATGTGCACGGCGGAGGAGCATCTAGTGTTAAATCAATGGATTCAGAGAATCTGGTGGCCTTGTCTCCTTCTTGTTTGTAAATGGCATAAACCTTAGAATAAAACATATTTCACTGGCTGTAATCCATTGAATAATAAAAATATGATGGACACAAATACCCACTTTAACATCTTTGCAAGCTGGCTGTTGCATAATACTAATTTGTCACCATACTTGGAGATTTTATAAGACCGTTGGTTTGACTTCCTGGGTGGTACAACATGATATGTTGCATGGTGTTATACTTTTTAAGCTACTTCCCTCTTTAGTCATCATAGTCAATCATGTTTCCTCATTGCACCAAAGGCCAGCATAGCTTTTCTATTGCATATGTTTCATAAAGAGCAGAAGGTGGTAGGTTATCTACTCATCCTCTCGCTGAAATATCTTAACAAATTTAAAAGGTTACAACTTCAGACTAGATATTAAAGCTTTTGGAGGAGAACAGAACATCCAAACCACCCTTGAAGTAGAGCTTGCCTTGCTATGCTTGCTTTGCTCATCACTGCATTACTCGGTTGTGCACATGACTGAAAAACGACCTGCACACAAGTATTACTTTGCCGCACACAGCCCAAAAAAGGTTAGAGGGAACATTGCTGGCAAGTCCCTGCATATGGGCCACATAAGGAGAAAACTGCATTTACAACACCCCTAGGGTTATTCCAATTTAAAGTCCTCCCTTTATGCCTACATGGTGCACCTGCTATTTTCCAATGTCTTATGGATAACATCCTACAACCCTATTATGACTTTGGTGCAGCTTACATTGACGATATTGTCATTTATAGTAAGACCTGGGAAGACCATCTCTTCCATCTTTATACCATCATGAAAGTCCTTAGGAATTCTGGCCTAACTGCAAATCCAGCTAAATGCAGATTAGCCCAATCCACCGTGAAATATCTAGGCTTCTTCATAGGAAAAGGAACTGTGCAGCCCCAACATGAAAAGGTAAAAGCTGTCTTGGATACTTCAACTTCCAAGACCAAAAGAGACCTTAGAGCTTTCCTTGGGTTAATAGGATATTACCGTCAGTTTATCCCCAACTTCTTGGATAAAATGGCACGGCTGACACATAAACTTAAAAATGCTGAACCCCAGAAATTCAGTTGAGCGAGGACGATGAGGTATGCTATAACATCCTAAAGCAAACACTATGCCAAAACCCAGTCCTAAAGGTATTCGAATTTTCAAAGGAATTTGTTTTACAGACGAATGCCTCTGTAGAGGAGCAGCCGAATGCCTCTGCAGGAAGTCCCGCCCCTATTCTGCCTATATGTTGGAAACCGGAAATTGCGACAAGTGCAACGCCAGTGATGCTGGCGATTTCACGAAAAGCATTTGAGACAAGGAATCCACTGCGAAAACCCTAAGTGATGTACCCACGAAGAGGTGACGGTCTCCTCAGGGAGGTTCCCTGACAAAGTGTGAAACTGTGAAAAGGAGAGGCTGGTGATGTCACAAGAAATGAGCGTGACGCACTGAGAAGGATTACCAAAGAAGACAAGGCATAGACCTTATAGAATCTGATGGCAAAGTAAGGAATCAAGAATACTTGTATGTGCAGAATGAAGATTGCACGTTTGAGAACCACTGCAGAAAATGCAAGCCGTTTTATAACTGTACAGATGCTGTAACACAAGTAGACTAAGTAATCATGAAGGCTGGCTATGCGTAGTAAATAGACTGCAGGTGGTGCCGCCAATATATATATGTGTATGTAGAATCTGGACATTCGATGTCACCATTTTTATAAGCTCAACCCGTGGAGAAAGGAGGATTGTGTGTGTCACAGCAAAGAAATAAGCAGAGGCTCGAAAATGGACCAAAGGAAGACTGTTTGGCCTGGTGCCAAAGTCTAAGGTAGCCAAAACTGGTTATCAATCCTTGAAGGACAGTGAATGTGAGACGCCGAGGCATCCCTTGTTAAATTGCAAAGGGAGAACACCATAAGTGGCACGTTTCTTTATTCGAGACAGTTAAATGCTATAAAATGGGCCAATTCACGGTCTCCTGTCACGTATGCCCAAGATGGAAATAGAAGTGGGCGTGTAGACCTGAACCTTGATAAGAACATGCTCATGCTCCCCTATATTCCCAGAGAAGAAAAGCAATTACAAGGCCAAGTTCAAAGACAATCTGAATGGCAGAAGGCATGAGCAATGAAAGATGTTGGGCTAATTGAGTGGGCAGGTACGTCAAGTCCACCCACCAGCACCTGGGGTACTAGCTTACGTTCTGCTAGAGCATCGAATGTTCCAGAAGGGTACAAGCATGCCAACCAATTGTAGAGGGCCATATAATGAAGGGCCTTATAGTTGAGAGCCAATGATGTATCGTGTTTCTAATAACTGTTGAAGATGACTTGCACTAAGGGAGGGCATAAGTTGCCCACCTGACTACAGAGACCCAATCGCAATCCAATTCCTTATAGAAAGTATACTTAGATACTCCCCTTAGTCCTATCACAATCCTGCATAGGTTTTCTTAGCTTGCCACATAGCTTGACGTCACATATGATGAGTTTTTACTATAAAAGTACTGTTTTTGTGAAATGTTTTGAGACCATGCTGTGTGACGTCCGTTGATGTCCGTTGTACTCCCTGTTACTCCCTGTTTTAGATAATTGAGAATAAAACAGAGACATTTTGCCAACTTCCCGAGTCAGTCTTCTTATTGGTGTTAGAGGTATTCTGTATCCTGTCCATTGTACGATGTGTTACCTTAATTAAAAGGACCATAAAGGTTCACCTCCCTTACAGGGATTAGGAGCCGTCCTGTCTCAAATTTTCGACCGACTAGAATGCCCCATACACCAGGTACTATGTATTAGGAAGAAAGTTTACTCTGGTTACCCACCACTCACCCTTAGTCTGGATTAGCCAACGCAAAGAGTCCAAGCCTCGGGTCATGCAATGATTTCTAGACCTACAACCCTATTGTATTATGGTAGAACACCAGAAAGGAAAAGACCAGGGAAACGTGGATTTTCTTTCCTGGTTCCCTTGTGAAACAAATGTGGCTACATCGCATGAAGGAAGGGCATGTGAGAAACCTGAAGGTGTCTCTCTAGCTAGTCCCCGGGGATCTGTCATCCAGGAGGCCAGGACAGGGCTGTCGCTATTGGATCCAGTTCCTAGGGGTGGACCAGTGAGGGAGGATCATCTGGATGGGGGGTCCTCGGGTAGTGGGAGACGGATGGGCGAGATGCAGTATCCCCTTCCTTTGACACCTTTTCCCCATTCTCTCCCATAGGACATTCAAAATCACTACCCTTCCGCCCCCCTTTTCCGACATGAACACTTTCGCACAACACAAAGAACAACGGACTAACACCAGAGCTGTTTATCTGACATGTACCAATTCAAGGGTCAGGCAAAGTCAGGCAATTAACCTGAATCACACACACCTTATGGTCCTTTCCCTTGCCCGCATGGATAAAAGGTGGCGCCCGAGAGCACAGGACGAGCACGGCAGACAGCACGACAAGAAGGCTAATCAAGCATGGCAGTTCAAGAGGAGGAAGGCAGCAGGAATGGAGAGGGTGGCGAGGAGAGAAGTGACCTTGCCCTTTTTGTCCCAGACCCGCGGATCCTTCATGGAAGAGAGCCTAAGACCACAGACAATAGCACCAGTGTCTTGCAGCAGATGTCAACGGTATACGGGGCAAGCCTACGCCGATAAGCAGGAGCCAGGGAAGCTCCCAAACCCGTGGGACCAGCCTTGACTCAGATGAAGAAGAAAAGCCAAGCGGGTCATCACAGCCGGTGAGTTGAAGGGGAAACGATAAGAACTGGGCTGTGTTGAGTGAGAATCGCTAATTGGCAAGTTTTTGAACTATAAAATAACTGTAGAGTGTAAAAGGGGAAACCAGCTGCAGAGGGAAACCGGCACCATGTGGGTGCTAACTCAAAAGACTCTGCTCAATCCCCATCTGAGCGAAACTAAAAACATCAGAAGGCCATAGCAGGGTCAGCGAAATAGGTCAAAGTAGTCAGAAAGAGGGTCATGCAAAATCCCTGTATAATCGAAAGACTTTGATGTACAAGTAGTGTGAAAGAAAGGGAGGTGAATCCCGCAAGCAATTGTGAATGTAAAGTTGGCAAGAGTGAACCCGATCAAGGGATGCTGATAGGAGGGGTGAAGCCATCACCCAAGTACTAAAAGTCAGGAGGGGTTCAAGCCCGACAGGGGGAGAACCAGGGGTGAAGCCATCATCCTATGTTAAACTGTGGTAAACAATTAAGAAGGGTCAGCGCCCAGAAGAGGGGGACCCAGGGGTGAATCATTATCACCCTAACAAACTTTCAATTGGTTAAATAAACTTTTATTTTTGTTATTTGAACATGTCAGGCCCTGAAGGCAAGAGACTTTCAAAGGAAACAAGACTTGGCCACCGACGGTCCTGAGAACTGCCATTGGAACTATCATCTCGTGCTGGAGAAGCCCGAGCCTGTGCTGTACTTCAAGCTCCCATTTTACGCCATGCTCAAAACGTGGGGAAGGGAGACCTAGGCTACTGCGTCCTGACATATTATTTGAGAACACTTCTTTCTTTTTCTTGAAATCTATACCGTTATTGTATTGGTTGTAAGGTTTGGCAATAGGTTTCTTAGTATAGGCCCTTTTATTTTGACATGACGCAAATAAGACTGCCTTAGTTTTCATTTGATGATTGACGCTTGCTCCAATCTTAGATTTAGGTTTAGATTAGGCATTTTTCCAACCTGTATACAGTATTAATTTTCTAATAAACACCCTTGAACTGTGATCACTTGTGACTGTCTTACTTGTTGCCACCATGAGTTCCGCAAAGGGTGCAGGAACTTCCATTTATATGTGTATGGACAGAAATGTAAGACTTTCAAGGACCACAAACCGTTAATACCTATTTTCACAGGCTCAGCACCCCACCCTCCTACAAAGGTCGGAAAATGGTTGCTGCAACTGCAACAGTTCGATTTTGACCTTGTATACAGACCGGGCGCAGGCAACCCTGCAGAATTTTTGTCCAAACACTCTCGAGCCGTCACTGCAGCTGAAATCTCAGAGTCTTCGGAAACGGAGAAACACACATGGCTGGTCGTGGGAGCAACAAAACCAAAGGCCGTGAATACAGTGGAACTGTTGGAAGCCACTAACGATGACCCCTGTTGCACCCTGACAAATGACGCAATCCTGGCAGGGGAATGGAACGCCTTCCTTCAAAACAACCACAACTACACCCTGGATGCAAAGAACTTCCTAGCAGGGGTGTTCACCGTCCACCACGAGCTACCTATCACGGAAAAAGGCCTCATCCTGAGAGGGGCACGTATCCTGGTACCCCTCAGGCTGCAGGACAGGATAGTGGCCTAAGCGCACAAAGGTCATCAGGGCATGGTGAGGACCAAGACACGGATAAGATATAGAGTGTGGTTCCCACTGATTGATGCAAAGGTCGAGGCAGTCATCTCCTCATGCCTCCCGTGCATGACCACTGAGGCACTGCCACTACCAATGTCATACTGGGAATCAATGAATGTCGATTTCTGCACAGTACAAGAAGGGACCTACATCCTAGTCGCTATTGATGAACGCTCACGATACCTGGAGGTAGAAATGGTCCATTCAACAGCGGCAGAGGCAGTGCTGCCAACCCTGGAAAAGATGTTTGTGACACACGGGCTACCCAAGTACCTAAAAAGTGACAATGCCCCCCCATTCCAAGGGGCGACTTTGCCAAATACATGGATGATATCTAGATAACACACCAACTCATCACACCATGGTGGCCCTGGGGCGAGAAGGAATGACACCAGACCCCCAGGTCAGCTGACGCAGACAGCCTGGGTCTACAGCCAGAAGGGGCACAGCCAACAAGCCCCCACAACCCCCCCGGACCCAAAAGATCGGCAGCATGGCTGGCGCCGAAGCCACCTGAAAAGCTAAGTGACTATGGCCCTCATTACGACCCTGGCGGAATACGAAAAACGATGGCGGAAATGCAATACCGCCATCGAATACCGCCCGTTGCGATCATGACCCGTCACCGTAAAGTACGATGCGATTAGCGACACCGTAGTGAACGCCAACGCTAACTGCACCAAGTACGCGCACGCGCGCCGTGCAAAACCGCAATATCCGCCATGGCGCAACGGTACGCGAATGCTGACCCCAGCGGACATTCACCTAACGCCATCAAGCATGGCGGAAAGTACCATTCCGCCATGGCGAGAACTACGGCATCGCGAACCAACCGTAATGGCCCTACTGAGTGCCTGTACTCCACTCCCTGGCCACATTGCACAACTCCTCGTAGGCGCAATGCAGTCACACCATGCAACCAGTGAAATGTACAAGTCACCCATGCATGGCAACGAACAAATGCATGCAGGGGCCCCAAGTGCCCTGTGAGTGGCCATCCACAATTGGCAACACACCATTGCCGTACTGATGCAGCACAGCCATCTGAAGGTGCAAGTACACCAAAATGAACTGAAAATTCCATGACACAAAACAACTACAGTCCCCCATCGCTTGCCACCAGTGTAAACCAACAGTCAAAGCAGTAACCTGAGGGAGACTGCACCAGCCCTGTACACATGCCAGTAGTCAAACCAACCATCAGCATAAGCACGTACCACACAACTGTACCCAGAAGCCGGGACCCAATGCAGAACACCTCACAATACATCGCGCCACAAATCGGAATATGCCACATTACTAGCAAAGAATAACGCTACACAGTTAATATCTGAATATAAATTTAATGCACATCAAAATCACCAAGCCCATACAGCCATTTGAGCATTAACTCACAAATGATCAGCATTACTGTGGGCTGCATCCGCAATAAATGACCAGCTTCCCCATGTGTGACGCCCTGTACCTTCATGGCACACAGGGGCTACATCCACGTCCAAAAACGCAACATGGAAGCGCCTAGGACCGCAGGCCCGTCCCATGAAGTAGGCACTAGTCCAGCTGGAAGCTAGGTATGCTGCACCTAGCCACTAGTACTGCGTAAGGGCATGTGGGCCATTGGCGATCGTCCCATAAGATCGTAATGGTGCTCCACTGATTAACTCGAAGCTGCAGGTGTCGACTGTAGAAGCCATCTGCAGGAGTGGCGTACAGATGGCAGCGGCAGAAGGGGAGGAGATACCTGTCACCCAAATGAAAAAAAAGATAGTATGGGCATCCGAACTTCATATGTATTACTCACTTCATTCAACACACCAAACCTACAACCATATGCATGCTAGCCCACTCATAAGGATCAATTGCACCCAAAAATCACTTGCGAATCATTACGACACAAATCGAGGTGAATACACTATTTCAAACGAGTGTCTGTGTGCATGCGCCTGTCAGAACAGGATCCATCAGATGGGATCATCAACGTGCATAGACACAAGTGATTGAAGGCGCGTCGAGACAGGGAGGGTTCAACAAGGGCAGACAGACGATGGTCCCACTATGGCAGCCTTGCATCACATAGCGCAGGGGAAGGGGATAGATTCCAAATAGCCATGTACATGGCAGACTCCCAATTAAATCATCTTTCCATGCATCCATTCATCATTCCCTCATCCCGTAATGAAAACGCCTGAATATTCACTCACATAACATTCGAAATTTCCATTGAGTATGTGCGTAATGCAGCCTTCAAAATCCACTGTGCTCCTGCCCGGATTCCTTGTGTAGTGAAGTCACATGTATTTGGGAACGTTCTGCCTTATCGTCCACTATGCTATAGCGCATCCCATTCAAATCATATCAATCATTGCATTCCCGTCATGGGCCCTGTCCCAAGGACATTCAACAATAGAACGTTACATTTCCAGTCAGACCTGTGGGCGTCTCCACGCCGCTAGTTGAAAACCGAAAGCGCTGTCCTTCGGATTCCTCATTTGCAACATCACGTTGAAAAGGCATCTGTGAACGCTTGTATTCACAAATACATCTATGCAGTGCGGCTGTGTGTGAAAATGGTAACTGGCCTCAATCACTGATGGGACTCCCCGCCGTCGGTGAACCTCGGTACAGTGCTGCATGAGGGTCCACCGTTGATCGAGCACTACATTCCACTGACCCTTCACAAGTCTGCTCGCGAATGCAAATATCGTATGTGCAACAATGGGACCATAGCAGAATTAACATATAAACCAATATTCCACAGCCTTCGGGATTAAGAACATGAATGCAAATGCAAGATGCCATGCGTCGAATTGCCGCGTCGTGTGCGGGACTTGCTCGCACGAAAGGCATTGCAGCTGACACAGGTGGAATGAATCACCACAGGTGAAGGCTATACAGCCTGAAAACACATAAATTGCATACCCAAACCCCTCCCACAACCACACCCACTCCAGAATGCTACCGGCAGGACTAGCGATGTTGGGCCTGGGGGACCTGATTGCACTGCAAGTACTCCAACTTCAAGAAGAAGACGAACGCCAACTACTACAACAACCGGCCGCACAGAGGAGACGCAGGAGGAGGAGGAGGAGGAGGAGGAGGAGGGCAAGGCATGGCCAGCAAGCCCCACCAGCACAGCCACTACCACCACGCAGGCAGCCCGCAATCCCACGCCTCCGAGCTAATCCGTTCAACCTCACAGCTGAGCAGATCCACACCCTCTACCGTTTGGACCGGGACACCCTAACCGCCATTGTCGACATGACACACGCTGACCTTGTCAGCATGATAGATAGCCCAACCGCCATCCCACCCCTACTGAAGGTGGTGTCTGTACTCCACTTCCTGGCCACAGGCACCTACCAGCACACAGTCGGACAGTTGCATGGCATTTCACAGCCACTATTCTCACGGACACTATTCCAAGTGCTTGATGCCCTCCTGAAGCACTCAGACGACTACATCACGCTCGGAGCAGGAGCTTACAAACACAAAAGTGGGATTCCATGCACTTGGCGGCATACCGGGTTGCATTGGTGCCATCGACTGCACCCATGTGGAATTGGTTGTCCCACATGCCCAGTACCGCAACCGGAAACAATATCATTCTATCAATGTGCAAATGGTGTGTGACTCCAACAGGATCTTTACACATTGTTCTGCCCGATTTCCAGGATCAACACATGATTCTATGGTCTTGCGGAACTCTAGAATACCACGCTACATGGAGCGACACGCAGGGCGCCGATCCTGGCTACTCGGTGAGTCTTATTTAATGCATGAGTATGTGGGGTAGGTGATGCGTGAATGACCTGGCAGGAAGGGGGGGGGGTGCGTACGTAGCAATGACATTCCACAAACATCCTTTCTTGTCCACATACAGGTGATTGCGGGTATCCACTGAAGAGATGGCTCCTTACACCAATCCGGAACCCACAGGACCAGCATGAGGAGGACTACAACCATGCCCACTCACGTACCCGTGTGGTCATAGAACAGGCATTCGGCCTACTGAAGGCGCGTTTCCGCTGCCTCAGCAGGTCTGGCGGGGCACTCCTGTACCGCCATGAGAAGGTGGCAAAGATGGTCATGGCATGTGTCATGCTACACAACATGTGCGTACGTAGGAATGTGGCCATGCCCCCCGACGCAGAACTGCTAGCACCTGAAGATGGTCATGATGAGGGTGGGGATGTGGCAGCACCTCAAGGGGTCCGCGAGGCACAGGAGGCCCGTGATTTACGTCAGAATCTCATAGATGCATGCTTCTAGCACTCACGCCTGGTGGCTGTTACATGGACACGGGACTTGTGGCACTGTGTGTGTCTGGAACATGCACAATGTGGACTGTACGCCAAGATAGGCCTCGTACTCAGAGATCAATGTCCACACATCTCATTGGATGGATATGAAGAATTGTATTGCAGATGTGAAATGACATTACACACCCAATCGAACCGCCACCCAAAAGAAGCACAACACACCCCCTCCACCCTCCTACCCCCCCCCCGAACACCAGTGTCCAATGACGCTCATTGTCAGTGGGCAGACGCTATTGCAAGCCCCCTCTCCGGGTATCAGGGGCACCCCTGCCTGTGGAGCGCCGGTTCCTCCCAGATCTACGTTGGGGGCTGCCCTGGACGGAACTTGCAACGGATGATGTCTCTGCCTGCTCACGTCCATGCATGTCCCTAAGGGTTTGTGAGAGCTCAGTGAGCACACGGCGCACAGCGGCAATTTCACCACATACGTCTTTGGACGTCGCATGCAGTTCCCCCCTCAGGCTCTCGGTGCTTCTCCCCATTTGTCCCCTCAGGCTCTCGGTACTTCTCTCCATTTCTGCCCTAAGTGTCTCAGTAGATGTTTCAATGGCTGCCTTAGAACCCCCACATTCATCAGCATGCTCCTTGAGGAGCGTGGCCATTTGCTGCTGTTGCACTATCATCTGCTCGAGGGACTGTTGCCTCTGCTGGGCCATGCCCATTTGCGGTGGTGTCACAGAGGGGCTGGACGCCTCATGTTGCCATGCAACAGGCCTTGTGGGGGTTGGCCAGTCGTCGTCTTGTGGGTGCCCCTGCGTGGTTTCCTCATGGTGTACGGGATGATACAAACAGGGGGATTGAGACAGGTCATGGATGTGTCCTACTTCGGCAGCACCGTTTTCTGTGTCGGAGCATGCTGGCATGTATGCAGTGTCACCTGTGGTGCTGCTGCCACCAGAGGCAGTGCCTTCTGTGGCATCCATTGGGGGGACCTGTGGTGCTGCTGTTGTGGACATGCTGGCTGCTGGGGTGCCTGTTGATGTCCCCTCCAGTGTGCTGCCACTCGATTTGTGCTGATGCCGTGTCTTGATCCGTGCAGCTGAGGTGGAGGGTCTTTGGCCGTTGGTCTTGGCCCTCTTTGCAGGTGTGCTGGTAGGAGTGTCCTGAAGCTCGTCGTTGGAATCGGACCCTGTGGTGGAGTGAAGGAGGGCGAGCGTTATTCATGGGTCTGTGGTAATTGTAATGGCAATTGTGTCACATGCATTGGGGTGGTACCTGGGGGTGATTTGGGTCAGGGCCTTGGAGGTGGTCTCATTTTTGTGTGCATTGGGGATGCAGTTATTTTGCAGTCTGCAGTTAGGGTGTGCATGCTGCACATGTAGAGTGTGTTTTTGGGATTTTCAAATATTTATTTATTTAATCTGACTTTTAAGGGGCACTGTCATGGCAATGTATGTGGTCGTTCTCCTGGACATGTGTTTCTAGTGCACTATGGGGACACATGGTACTTCACATGGTTGGTAATTGTGGATTTGGCATAGTTTCATTTGGGCCACCTACCTGATTCTTCTGATGTCTGCACTCCATCCCTCCGACTCCCTCTATGCTCTCCATTCCAATGGTGGAGGCACAGATTTCTTCCCAGGGGGTCAACTTGATGGGTGATTCCGATCCTCCCCCGGTAGCTGTGGCAATGTTCCGGTTGGCAGAGAGTATGCTCCGGACGCGTATCCGTAGGTCGTCCCATCGCTTTCTGCATTGCTGTGGGTTGCGGGGTGCGGTCCCCACCGCACTTACCCGCTGTGCCACCAGCGCCCATATGGCCTTCTTGTTCGCAAGTGCCGTCCTGGTCATTTGCGTCGAGAAGACGACGACAGCGTTCTCCCGGAGGGTCTCTGTGAGCATGGTGAGTTCCTCGTGGGAGAAGTGGACCTGCCGCTTGCGGTCGCACGCTTTTTTAGCAACTTTTCCCATATTTATTTTTTTAACTGGGGTGGTTGACGGGTTGGGATGTGTCTCAGGGTCGGATTTTTAATGGTTGTGTTGGGATTCTGATTTTATAGGTGTACGGCGTGCTGTTTCCCGTTCCGGCCCCATGTTTTTACTTCCGTTTCCGTATATTTACGGTGACCGTATTTTGCGCTGACCGCTCATTACGGTGACCGCTAAGATGGGTGGCGGAATTGCACCTAGGGCGACGTACGACGGCGGTAAGGGGCGTTTTGGGGTCATTTCCGCCATCGCGGACTTTGCACTTCCGCCATGGCGTAATGCTCGCGCCCGATGGGTCAGAATTAGCTGCACTTTCCTCCATCGTGCAGTGGCGGAAACGCTATTTACGCTATGGCGGTCATGTCAGTTGATTTCCGCCAGGGTCGTAATGAGGGCCTATGAGCGGTAACACGGAACCGTTGGTGTAATTAATAGAATTGTATATAAGTTTGCATTTGTATTATCAAGGGGAAAGAAGAGGGATGGTGTTGTATAGAATGCACTGATGCTGTCAGTGGAACGCTTCAGCATAGAACGTTCCCTGAGGAGCGTTAGTGTTATTGTTAGTGTATGTCTGCCTGCTCCACTCTCCGGGGGCCTAAAATAAAGCTTGCGATCAAAGCTTACACTGTGTGCCTAATTACTACAATGGCGACGAGGTAAAGACCCCCGGAGCTAACCCCACCCTGCCGTTTACAACTAGGTCGACCCGTGAGGTCCAGCTGTGCGGCGGCTCCTGCTTCCCTCACCCCCGCTGCGGAGACGAGTGAGAGGCCTTGCCAGCTGTTCCCACAGACTGCAGTGCTTCGGGTGTGAAAGGCGCTGCTCGTCCCTGCTTGGGAGTTCAGAGCGGCGCACAGTCTACAGGCGGACAGCTCTACCCACGCATCAGGCAGCACACGCTGTCCACCTCCCAGGTCAGAGTCGGACTCCATAAAAAAAAGGGGGGAGGCCACGTCAGTGGATATTTTATTTAAATAGCACGTTTTGTCTATTAACAAACGTACGTGTTTTATGAGACTTGAAAGGAATTCCCCTTTCTCAACTCATCAAAGAGAGCTCCGCCGCTTTGATTGGAACCCTGTATCCATTTCAAATGCTGCCATCAGTTGCCTGGCAACACACACAGCACACTCAACCAGGAGGGAGCTTTGACTCTCACAATAACTATTGTGATGCAATTTGAGAACCCACATGAACATTCCATCAAAGACTTTCCAGGAGCAGTCACCTTGTGCTGTGGCCTATTGTAAGGTCACAATCTGTGCTGGGTGCCATCTAATATGAGCGATGCATAAAAAACTCAGTGGTCCCATTATAAGAATTTGAAGAGCCAACAAGAGGCTGACACATAAAGGGAGATGCCCAGTGATGCAAACGTCTGTATAAACCCAAAACCAACTCAATCCAACCCAAAAGATTCACTCAGCACCTATCTAAGTCAATATTAAAATAAACTCCTCAAGCTTTTCAGTACACGCTGAACTAGTAAAGACATTTTCTAGCCAAAACGGTGTGCAGCGGTGCTCAACCCACACATATCCACATGGGTGGCACATGACATTGTATGTTCTAATCACATTGTGCACAAGTAAAAGACTTTGCCAGACAAAGCACTCCGAAGGTTATTGCCAAGCCTACTTGCAGAACAACGTACGGCCATGCAGAATGTCCCGCCTCCAACGAAGTTCCTTCCATGTCTCGGGATCCCAAAGTGCTGGTGGGAGCAATGGATAGATGGCTTCCAAGTATACCTAAGGGCCATTGGTGGTAACAAATTCAACAATGACCTCAAGAAAGCAACCCTGCTAAATTGCGCTGGAGCCGAGGACCTAAGGATATTCAGGGCACTTCCTAAGTCCGACAATGCAGAAGGAGATGGTAACCGCCAGTTTGAGAGTGCACTGGCCAAACTCACCAAACATTTTGGAAACAGAACAAACGTGGTGCTAGAGAGATACAGATTCTTCTCCAGGAAACCGTTGAAGGGTGAGTCTATCGACACCCACATAGCGTCCCTCAGGACACTCATGTCGACATGTAGTTTCACTGGTGTAGGAGACGAACACCTAAGAGATCAGCTGGTATTGAATGTTGCTGATCCACGAATCCAACAAAGATTATGGCAAACAAAAAACCCATCATTGGAACAAGCCACTGAGATAGCAAGAAGCATGGAGTTGGGGGATCGCCGCATGAAAGAAAGATTTGAACAGGTGGGAAACGCTGAAGTGAAGTCCTTTGAAGAGAACATGGGTGAACCTGTGGTAGCACTTGTGAGAGGAATGTCTGCAAATTCTTCAAGGCCCTATTCCAAGAGAGGAAGTATTCCAGACTATACCAAAATGAATCAAGGGCGGTGCCAGAAGTGTGGCTGGTACAAACACAATGATAGTAACAGAGAATGCCCTGCGGCTGCCATTGAGTGCTACAGATGTAACCAAATTGGGCATTTCCCAAAAGTCTGTAGGAATACACGTGGAAGGTCTAGCAGGTTAGACAGATTTACCAGAAGGCCATTCACCAGGTCAACGAGAGGCACCATGCGAAGTTGACCAAGGACCTGACAACATGCTAACCATCAACCAGAGAAGTCCACTGATACAAATACTCACCGTCACATCCCTACAGCAATCCAAAGGTCCCTGGGTCAATATGCAAATCAATGGCATATCTTTGCCCATAATGGTGGACACCAGATCTCCATATACCGTGGTGGATGTAAAAACCTTCCTTGAAGAACTGTCCGGCAAGATGGAAGATATACAGCACACCGAAGTATGAGCAACAGGTTATGGAAAAACCCCCATAGACATAATTGTCTGCACATGGGTAAAACTCAAGTTTCGCAACAGAGAGACATACTGCAAACTCTTCATAGCAAAGAATGGCTCATCTGTAGTTGCTTAGGAGGAGCAAGCCGCTCTCCACGTAAGAATTCACCCTGGAGAAGAGAACCCCATATTAACTGTGTTGAAAGATAATGTTGACATCAAAGCGACACTGGCGAAACGATTTCCCAAGGTATTCAGTGGAAAAATCGGGCTCTTGGAGGGTTTTCAACATACAATCATCTTGAAGAATGGTGCCATTCCAATAGCTCACAGAGTTCGTGGAGTTCCTTTGGGAACTAAAGAAGCACTGAAAACTGAACTAGAGCGCCTCTGCGAACAGAACATCATACAACCCATTGAAAGTTTGGAATGGCTTGCTCCGATATTGCTCATGCAGAAACCTGATAACTCCATAAGAATATGTGTTGATTTGAGGGACATGAACAAAAACATCTGGATCGATAGGCATCATCTTCCGAACATATCGAAACTACTAACAACCATGAAACTGGCTAAGTATTTCAGCACACTAGACCTATCCTCAGCCTATCATCAGATTGCCTTGGAGGAAAACTCGAAAAGCCTCACCTTGTTTATCACACCCATGGCGGCGTTTATGTTCAGGAGAATGCCTTTCGGACTCACGTCAGCTGCAGCAGTGTTTCAGAGGCTAATGTCACATCTGTTTCGGGGCTTGGAAGGTGTACACCTTCCAAGATGACATCCTCATCTCAGCCATCACGGAAGAAGAACAGGACGCAAAGCTCATGGGAGTGTTACAAGTGATCCAAAAAAGCAGCCTCACATTAAAGTTAGACAAGTGCAACATCAAATGCAACAAGGTATCCTACTTGGGTCATTCCATAGACGCCAAAGGCATCAGTCCCAAAAAAGAGCTAATGGATACCATGCTAAGTATTGCAGAACCAGGAAACAAGGATCAATTAAGGTGTTTCCTTGGTATGACGGAGTACTACTCCAAACTCATAAGTGATTATGCCAACAAAACCAGGAACATGAGAAATCTCATGAAAAAGGCTAATAGATTCATGTGGTCTGAAGAATGTAGAGTGGAATTTGAAGAGATAAAATCCAATATCAATCAAGCGCCAGCTTTAGGAATGTTTGACTGCAAGGCCAAAACAATTATATCAGTGGATGCCAGTAAGATCGGCCTAGGAGGAGTCCTAGAACAACTACAAAACAAGAACAAAGGGACAATTGCATTTGCCTCTAGAGTATTGAAAGGAGCAGAACTGAATTATTTCACAATAGAGAGGGAGGTGCTTGGAGTGAAATGGATTCTACAACACTTCAGAAATTTGATTTGGGACTAACTATCCTACTAAGAACAGATCATAAACCATTAGTGCATGTCCTCCACTCCAAAACACCCCACCTTATATCACCAGGAATCAGACGATGGATCCTAGATAGCATGCAATATAACCTCCAAATATGTTACACTCCAGAGGCACAGAATCAAGTGGTCGACTGCTTCTCCAGATTATCGACGAACAACCATGATATCGAGATGGAATGCCAAGACGGAGACATAGTTGCTGCCATAAATCCAACCATTCCCATGGACGAATGGAAAAACACATCTGGCACTGATCCTGAACAACAAAAGATTAGGAGAGCAATAGAAAATGACTGGAGTGGATCGTGTCAAGATCTAACAAATTTCATACCCATCAAAGAAGAAATATCCATGGACGAAAGACACATCTATAGAGGTGATAGAGTAATCCCGCCAGTACAACTCAGAAAAAGACTACTCGATTTGGCACACGAGGGACACCTAGGCAGAAGCCTGACAAAGAACAGAGTAAGAAGTAACTACTGGTGGCCAAATATGTGGCAAGAAGCAAAAGAAATTGTCAAAAACTGTTCTGCCTGTGCTACAAGCGACAAATCCAAAGTATTGAGAAAAACTCCATTACAACCAGTTGAAACCCCGACTAACGTGTGGTCCAAACTAGCAATAGACTTCATGGGCCCATTTGAAAACCATGAAACTACTAAAATATACATCATAGTACTTGTGGGCTACACCTCTAAATGGACAGAGTGGGGCATATCAGAAACAATCGTAACCACAAAAAAGATCACATAGTTTCTGACAGATGTGTTCAACAGAGAAGGAGATCCCAAAGAGCTGGTGTCTGACAATGGATCCCAATTTATGTCATTAGAATTGCAAGAGTTCCTCAGAGACAGGTCAATTCACCACATAACTACATCATTGTATCACCCAATCTCCAATGGACTTGTGGAGAGAATGAACAGGCTGATCAAAAGTGTGATCCAATTAGCCATAACAAACACACTTCCGTGGCGAGAAACACTCAAATTAGCTTTGTGTGCATACAGGACAACCCCACATACCACCACCAACATTGAACCGTTCACCATGATGCGAGGCAGAGTTGCATGCAATCGACTCAGACCAGCATGGATTTTCATGGATACTGGGGAAGTAAAGATAAACATGGACCATATCCAGAAATTGGTGAAAGAAAAACAAAGCAAATACAAAACATACTACGACTCAAGAAACAGAGTAAAAGAGAAGAAAATCCAAGAAGGTGATTGGGTGTGTGTCAGAGAGCCCAAGAAGACACTCAAAGGTGCATCCAGTTTCAGGTCCCCGCAAAGGGTGGGGAGCTGTCATGGCAAATCTGTGGTGTTGAATGATGGGAAGAGATGGTCCAGTGATGATCTGGTGAAAATAGAGAACGATTTGAATAGACCAAGCACAAGTAGCGACACACAGTTGGAAGACAATATCCAGACAGAAAAAGCGCTCCACCAAGGATATGAAGAAGATGACAAATTCCTCGATGTGAATGATAGAGGCTCGATTGGTGGAGGCTCAACAAGTGGACTTTCCAAAAGAAATGGGAGGGCCATCAGAAACTACAACAGTGACTATGTCTATTATTAGAAATGCATACCGCTGTTTCTTTGTCTCTTGAGCAACCAAATTGTTAATCTGTCACGGTTATTCCTATTCACCTTAGATGTTAAAAAGAAACTTTCTTTCATTTCCTTACTTTTTGTTCTCTCTTTCCTTTTCCATTCCTCTCTTTCACCCTACTTTTCCTATCCCTTATTTCATGTAAGAAGGGAGATGTTGTATAGAATGCACTGACACAGTGGAACCCTTCCGCATAGAACGTTCCCTGAGGAGTGTTAATGTTATTGTATGTCTGCCGGCTCCGCTCTCCGGGGGCCTAAAATAAAGCTTGCGATCAAAGCTTACACTGTGTGCCTAATTACTACAGATGGTAGGAACATGTCACTGCGCCAACGCAGTGACGTACAATAAACACTGGGATGTGCCTCTGACAAGCGAGGGGCAGTTACAGGTGAGTAACTGCAGTGTGGAGGCCTGATTTATGCCATGCAGGGCGTACCCCCCACATGCCGTCTCCAGGCCCAATCTAATATTGGCTGGAGCACCGGCACACCAGCAGGCCCCTCACGTAACAGTGTTGCAGGCAGACCTGGAGCTCCGAGTCGGTCATGTGACCCCTCCACTCCAATTTAGTGACAACAATTGATTACAGCACCTAAAAAATGGAGGAATCCAGCATAAAGCACTATATAGCTCACCAAAGTGTTCTTTTAAAGTGCACTTTTTCAGCTACAGCGCTAGAACGGGAAGGAAAGGCATGTGATATTGTTCTGAATGAAGTGACATGAGTATTCATCAGTAATGTTCAGGCAAAAACTTGATAATTTAAACACTACAGGAAAGACACAGCAATCTGTAATACCTTGTGTCTTTACACAAATCTGAAAGAACAATTTGGTTAGAACGCTCGAACACTTTGGCAAAGGAGGTGGTATGTGGTAACCCTCACCCAACATTCCCTCCCCCGCCTCCTCCAATTGGCTTTTCCCCCTCAGCAGCTGAGGCAGAGTGAGGCATGCATACAGAAGAGGTTGGTCATGAGGAAAAAGCCCTAGATGGCAGCCCTCTACTGATCCCTTTCCCTGGTTCTTGAGGGAACAGCTTGGCCCTGCGCATTAGCACTCCAACTTCCCCCCCCCCCCCCCCCGATGAATAGCGGATTCAAACACATCTTGAATACAGTCACATTGTGCTGCAGAAGAAAGAACATTACATTGTCTTATTTTTTTCAAAATGACATAAGCAGTTCTGCAGGTGATCATATTACTTACACGTAATCCCCTTTGCTGCTGTTCCTACTCTTCCTCGTCACAGTACTTTACTTTTGTGGCATCAGACTTCATGACAGGGACCTTTCTTTCCAATTAAATGTATTCTGCCTATGTCTCCCAGAGGAATAACACCTGCCTCAACTCAAACTCCTCCACCATTTCTCACATAGGATCTTGGGCCCTACCACCCCCCTCCTGGAGGGTGACGCAGGTTATGAGTGCTCTTACTAGGAAGTGTAGAACTAAGAGTAATGAGGATGAACAGTGTTGCATGTCACCCCTGTTGGGAGACATGGTATCTCCCAGTGTTGTTGTCTTGGTCACATGGGGGGAACCATGTGACCAAGTTAATAAAAAGAACGAGCCGTTTCCAGCTCGATCCTACTCTACCTCCTGCGTCTCTTTGGGGTGCACTATGCTGGTGCTGCGCAGAGTGCCATGGGCCTAGCCACGCAGCCCGGCACTGGGACGGTGCCCCTGCTGGGCAACACCGTCCTCTCGGCATTTGTGACCGCCATGTGAACATGGCCTGTTCACCCGTTTCAGCCTGGGTGCCCCCAGTGCCGAGGCGGGTGCTAGCTGGGTGCCCCAGCTCATGTGTGAAACTCTGGTGATCCGGGGCAGGCAGGGTGAACCCTGTCTCCTGCTGGTCGTGTGAACTTGGCCCTGATGGCTATGTCGGGTGATCCCGACATCGGGGTGGCCCGCTCTGGTGACCCGGGGGCAGGCCCCCAACAAACATTAAGTAATGTGATCATTACCGCCATGTCCCTCTTTCTTATCCCAGTACTTTACTTTTGAGAAATACCAAATACAGTGATGATGGGGCCTATGAAACATCACATAAAACAAAATGTATGCTGCGTAACACTGAAACATCAACTTTAACAGTCTAGTGACATCCACTTTCCTCAGTGCATGCTGCCAGAAATCAGAACACTGTTACCAAAGGAACAGGCTGCATGAATGGCCACACTTGGCCGATAATATCTCACAAATGTGTTTGGGTCGATCCACACAGGCCCTCTGCATATCTCATCCAGAGAAACCTTGTACATCTACCCAGGATGTCGCTGTGCCCCTGGCCAACCTCTCCTGAACCTTTTCTGGCAGCGGAATTCCAGCTGCAACATAGGCCATGCAAATAACAATCCATATGCAATCCATAAAGGAGACCACTCAGGCTTTTTTGCCCGGCCCTGGGCCCCAAGCATCCCAAACAACTTGTCCACTTTCCCAAAAGGCTGTTGTCCTCAGTGTATATGAGAAGCACCCTCTGGACATCCAAAATATGCCAACTCTCATCTTCAGGAGAATATAGGTTCCAATGGAAAGCTGGAAGCACGATATACTATGACCTATGGAATTTGGAAATCACATTTAGAAGAAAGACAGGGTCACAATGAAACAATAACGCCCAATGTGATTGTAATCATAAAAACAGCCATCACCATCAATAATTTCAGATCAACATCTTCCACTGGCTCAAATAGAGGACCCTGGATAAAATTCAACACCAACATAAAATCCCATAGTGGCGTCACTGAATACCAAAGCTGCTCCTCACTGATGAAGCCCAGTGAGGCCAAAACATGTCTGGGGATGCCTGTGGCCTCGCGCAGAAGAGATGTGACCAAGCACATTGGGCTGGATTGCCCCTTTTGGGGTGGGACCAAGCCTGATCACATATGGTATTTCCCTTTTTGTAATGGCTTGGCAGGTTAAGAACTAGGGTCTGGAGTGTTGCCTAGAGGGTTGCTCTTTTGGTTCTCTTAGTCACGGAATACTCTACAGTTCCAGAGAGAGAGAGAGCAGCTCCTCAAAAGCTTCCCATCAGAGTCTTGCCTTCTGAGGTGACCCATGAGAGGCCCCCTGAATGCCTTCACCACTGATCACTACACCCTCAGAAACAGCTAAGCCCTTACTGAATCCATCTATTAAGAAAAATCAGTAGAGCTGGAATGCCAAACATCCGAGCCTGCACCAGATTATTCATGCACCAGGATACACAATGCTCCAATGCCCACTATAGCATTTCAGTCAGGGCTGCCGGACTCCTTGTTCAAACTGAGGAGTAGTAGGGCTTAAATGCTGCCACCATCTCCTCTCAATTTCCAAACTAACCATTGCACCAAGAGCACTCCCTAATCCCAGCCTGATGACCTGAGTGGAATGGTGTACTTCAGTTGGATCCACACTGGCTACATTCCCAAGTCCACCAGACCCTCTGGGCCAATATGGTGCCACCAGAACCATATCCTAACTGCTGTCCCTGAGTTTACTCAACACTGTAGGGATCAGGGCGATAGTGTACAAGAGGCAATCTGGTCTTACCACTACTATCACATCCTGCCTCTAGGCCTCCCTACTTATCAACCTGGAGCAGGACATATGGAGCTCGGCATTCTCTGGATTGGCAACGATATCCAGGAACAGAGAACCAAACCTCAACCCAATCCTCTGGAAAATTCGGTATTACCCAAATTGACCTTTTACAATTGACCTTTTGCACAATTGACCTAATTATAGTGGTCCTAATTGACCTTCTGCACAATTGACCTTTATATTATTTTAGTTATTTAATTAGTTATTTTATATATGTATTGGGTTGGTTTTGGATTAAAAATAATAAAAGGGGATTGGTTGGGGGGTTGTGGGGGGTTTTGGATTGGGTGGGGGGTTGCAGGGGGCTCACCCCTGCATATATGTCCTAATTGACCTTCTAAATTAGGTCAATTCTCCTGAGGTCAATTCTCACGAGGTCAATTGTGAAAAGGTCAATTAGTATACAACCGAAAATTCACAGCTGAAAAGACTCTCCTTGGAGGACGGAAACACCCGACTTAGTAGGTCTGCTCTCAAGTTGTCCACTCCCCTGATATCCAGATGGAGCTCTGCCTATACTCCCAGAATCCTGGCCAGTTTTTTCAACAACAACTTTAACCAAGTGCCCTCTTCCAGGTTGACAAAGGTTACCACTGTAATATCGTCCATCCGGAGTAATAGCAAGCATCACAGCATAAACATGAAAAGCTTCCAGAGCTTCCAGAAAAGCTTCACAAACATCCTCACATTGAAGAAATTACTTGTTTCCTGCTGGGTGAACATTTCCTGATGTGTGAACTCTGCAAGAATTGCTACCCAATCTGTGCCACTGGCACGCAAGCTTGCCATTGGTTGCACAAGTAAGAAACCTTTGCTCAGCGAGCCCAACTATAGTCTCCAACAAAAGCTGCCCATTAGTGCAGGGGTCACCGGCAGGCAGCGTTTGAATTCCAAGAAAGCCAGACATCAATATTGACACAATGGGGACATTAGAATCCTCAGGCCCAACCTTGGCCATGGTGCCAAAAGCACACATGGAGCCATATGCCTCTGTGTGCAGAACAGCATCCTGGCTGACAATACCCCCATCCCATCCAACTTCTGCTGGAAGTCCTGCAGATGCACTGCCTGATCTATTGGGAGCAAGAGCATCTCCAGGTCCATCCTAAATTGGGCCAAAGGAATGCCAGATCCTGAGAAGACCAGAAATGTGATTTATTTTCCGAGTTGACCAGAAACCGCAAAAGACCTGTGAGAACACATAGAGTGTATGTACTCCAACTGATCTTTCATGGGTTCCTTAACAAGCATTCGTCCAGGTAGGAAAAAAGCTGAACACCCTCCAGATGGAAAAGAAGCACTAGCAGATCCAACACCATCACAGACACTGCAGGAATATTCACAATCCAAACAAGAGAACCCTGAACTGGAAGGGGCACTTACCCACTGTGAACCTCAGGAACTGGTGATGTGACAGCCCAATTGGGATAGGATAGCACACATTCTAGAAGTCGATGGCGGCTAGAATATCCCCCCTTCTTACCACGAGAACAATCATCTGGAGGGTCTCCATCTTGATTCTGTATCTAGTCATATACTGGTTAAAATGTATCAGGTCCAGCAACAATTGGAATTTGCCTGCCACCTTGTGAACGAGAAAGATAATGAAATAGAGCCCATGACTGACACAGCCCTTGGACGCTCCCCTTAATCCCCTTTTTTCAGAAACTGGTGGACACCCTGATGAAGAGACAGCTTCTTGTCGTCTTGAGTTTGCCACTCAGCAATGGAATGATGACAGGCCTGACATATGACAAGGAGCCAGGAACTCTACCTTGTATGCTTGCCACAACACCCAATTGATTTGGAAAAGGATCAGGTGAAAAGCATTCCCATTCACAGAAGAAATATTGTGCCCCGTTCCTTCACAGCCTTCACAGAACATCAGGACTTTGCCTGAGATAGATGGAACTTGGCAGAAATCTTATCAAACCTCCCCCTTGCCTTCTATCTACTTCTAGGCCATGAGGAAGAAAATAACTTGTGAAAATCTGTGCACCTAGAGATATGATACTGGGGTAGAGGCAAGCGAGTTTCACCGGGAGAGACACCCACTTTGGGGACAGTGACTCCCGTTCCAGTGAGGAACTCCCAAAGCCCAAGACCATCATATCTTTTTTCTCAAGTTCTTATGAAGGAAGACAGGAAGAACAAGCCTTAGTTTGCTACTGTCAACCACGTATTCCTTTAACATCTGTAAGAGAAGCTGGGACGAAGAAGATCACTCGAGTCATAATGAATGAACAAGTGAAAGAGAGGACAGACGTGTGCAGATGCTCAGGGAAGCCCGAGCAGAACGTCATAAAAATGAGAGAAGGGGTCCTGTCAGTGAGAGAGGAGGACCACAAAGCTCAAATCGGCTGGTGCAGCCCAGCTGATCAGGTCCTGTATGAGTAGCATCCAACAAGGCGGAGAGAATCGAGAGAGAATTCCAAAGCGTTGCTTTTGGGAAAGGAACACAAGCTACAGGCCGAAGTGGTAATCGAGCTTTCAGAGAAACAAAGAAAATTAAAGCAGGTTATGAAAGCAGGTTACCAACGCACTGCGTTGGGAAAGTGGTGGCGTAAGCGCTGGAGAGACGCGGTGGACCCATTGGTCCCTCAACAACACAGAGACCACAGAAGTGAAGTGGATCAAGAATGAAACGAAGGAAGGAGTAGCCGAGCGACAAGCTGGTCAGTTACCGGAGCGAGGAGCCATACCAACACAAGGCGAAAGAATCCCCCGTCCTCACAGGACACCGGTGACATTACCCCAGCAAACCAGAGGTGAGGAGGAAAACGGTAGACCCGGGAGCGGAACGAGAGAGAATAATAAGCATTACTGGGACATGCATACTAGTCTCAGTGCACAAGATGCCTTAAAGATACCGAGAGTGAATTTTAAGCATTACTGGGATACGCACACTCATCTCAGTACACCAGAAAAGTTAAAGATATCAAGAGAAACTAATAAGCCTTACTGGGACATGCATACTCGTCTAAGTATGCCAGAAGTGTTATAGATACAGAGAGAATAATAAGCATTACTGGCACACCAATACTCGTCTCAGTACATCAGAAGTGTTAAAGATATTGAGCGAGAATAATAGGCATTACTGGGACACTCATACTCATATCAATCCATGGCAATCCTTAAAAATACTAAGGTGTGACAATCATTATCTGAACCTTTCTACTTATCACAGTCAAGATGAAATAGAGAAATTACCAAGATAGAGTGATAAAGTTTACTAGAATGTTCCTACTCGTCCAAGTCTAGAAGGAGGAATAAAAGAAAGTGAAAAAGAGTGGTGAAACTTTACAGTTTGTATTTCACAAGAGGAAAAGACAAGAAAGACTGTTATAAGAATAAAAGGAAAAATTTTGAAAGATACTATGAAAGCAAAGGGATAATTGATAGAACAGAAGAGCAAGAGAAAAAGAAGAGCCAAGTAGAGAATCATCCTGAAAACTGGCAGAGTCCAGTAGACTGTCAGGTTGACATATCCTTATATACTCTGGGTCAGGTGTTACATACATACATAAATTGGTCATGTGTTGCATACATTGACATTACATACATTGACATATTTTCACATACATTGGGTCAGGTGTGACACATATATAGTATGGAAGGGTTTGGGTGAGTTATGATGGGTTTTATTTTGAAACAGACAATTTGGCCTTAACCTTAATTGCAGACTATGGAAAATGCCCCAAGCCAAGATGGAAGTTCTCAGCCTAAGTTTTGAATGGCTGGTGATTGTTTATAGAGAGGACAGTGAACATTCTAAACTGCCTTTCATCGTCGTAGCCCAGCTGAGAGGACGTGTGCTAAGCTGCTCCTGCTTAATTTGATCAGGGGCTTCAAGTTTCAAGCGGTCGAGCGGCTTCTTTGAGAAAATAACAGGAATTGAGTTTGGAGTTGTTTGGGACACAGACCAGGAGTGTGAAAATTCCATTTTCCTGAGAGAAGAACTTATTCAATACTCTTTCAAGAGATAAGTGCCTTTAAATTATTTCAAAGTGTAAGATTACTTTAGTTCTGAACTCGCTTTCTACAATTTTTTTGTAAAAAGGTTAAATTGTGCTTAAAGGTTCAAGAGCGCGAACACGATCTTCCTACGAATGCATAAACTGAAGCGCGAGCGCATGTTTTCATAAGCTATGTGACTTTTCAAAGCTAGCTCGTGTTCGAGTCGTTAATAAGCTTCAGCGCATGTGTGTGTTAGCGCGTGCATGAACTTTGAGCTACGTGGAACTAACCGCGTGTGCGTGAGAATATTGTTACGTGGATTCTACTGCGCGTGTGCGAGAACATTGCTACGTGAATTAACCACGCGTGTGTGAGTATATTACTATGTGGATTCTACTGCACGTGTGCGAGAACATTGCTATGTGAATTAACCGCGCGTGCGCGAGTATATTGCTACGTGGATTCTACTGCGCGTGTGCGTGAACATTGCTACGTGAACTAACCGCAGACTAAGTATATTGCTATTGCGCGAGTATATTGCTATGTGGATTCTACTGTGCGAGCACATTGCTACGTGAAACTAAAGCGCATGTGCGTGTTTTTTCTACGTGGGACTTTAGCGCGTGTGCGTGTTTTCCGTGTCTTGGATTGGTAGCGCGTGTGCGTGTTTTTTCACGACTTGGATTTTAGCGCTTATGCGTGAATTTCGCCACGTTAATTTTTCATCGCAAGTTTCAAGCTCTTCATAAAGACTATCTTTACATTGAAACTTCCTTTACTTCACAGAAAACTTTAAGACTTTGTTTAAGTAAATAGAAGAATAAGAAGTTACAGGAAAAGACTTCAAGGACCTAACAAAGAAGGCAGAATGATCATTGAGTTTCAATGCAACTAGTAAGGAAGTCTATTCTACTAAATCACTTCTCTGGGCATTTTGAAGAGAAGTACCAGGTATGGTCTTTACAACCTTTTAGTAAAGGATATAGTATTTTTTATATGCTTATGTTTCAACTACAGGTGATGAACCAGCTAGTCGATAGCTTCCAGCCTGGAGTTTGTTCATTTGTCCCTTTTCCCCTTTCCCCTTGAAGTGTGGCAAACTGAGCAGTAATTTGTCCAGAGCTCTGAGTGTTACATTTTAGGTGGATTGTCGGGGGTTCAGCAGCTTCTGCAGAAGCAAGACCAGAATCTCAGCCTGACATAGATGAACTGTTGTGATTAATGAGAGTGGTGGTAAGAAGACATCTACGTGTGCTGTATTAAAATGAACTTGGGGAAGACCCAGAGAACAGGAGCAGGGAGTCATTCGCCTGTACTTTAGTTGTTATTATATTGGTAGGTCAGGATACAGTAGTTTGGGAAAGCAATCTGAATATGATTTGGGAATTGCACAGACAACTGATGAGCAGCAGCTTCCGCAGACGCAAGAACAGAATCTCAGCCTGACAGTATGAAAGGCCTATAAAATTAGTCTGTCTGAGCTGTTATGAACCCCGACGAGACAACCATGGAGGTGTTGGGAGAAATGGTTCGAGAAATACGAGAAGAGTTACGGGTAGCTCATCAGGAATATTCAAATCTTAGTCTAAGAATGGATGAGTTAAACTTAAAGGTAACTCAAAGGCTATATTTAGAAGTTAGAAGAGAAGTTGAAGTTTCGGGGGGTGCTGGGTCTCCTCCTGAGTTGGTGAGAGTGGGGGAAGAACAAGAACCTAGACTTCCAAGAAGAGTGGAGGGGTGGGGGCTTTAGGATCTTTAGTTATGCCTGTTCCTTTGGCCACCCCCGAGCGCTATTTGGGAGATTCTAAAAAGTTTCAAATATTCCAGACACAGTGTGAATTGCATTTCTTAAGTCGTCCTGAATTATTTTCCACGGATGCTTCAAAGGTAACATTTACTTTATCCTATTTATCTGGAGAAGCTTCTGCGTGGGGAAGTCTTTTGGTGACTCAAAAGAGTTTGGCGTTGAATAATTATTCTCTTTTCCTGGCCGAATTTAAGAAAATGTTTGATAAGAGACAGGTATCTTTAGAGGTTGATGGAGAACTACTGGAGCTTCGTCAGGGAGGGAAGGAGTTGATTTCTTATATCACCCAATTTAGATCTCTAATTCTTGAGAGTAGGTGGCCAGAGGAAAAAGGGCTTCTTTATTTTATAGAGGCTTAAAGGATGAATTAAAAGATGCTCTGGCTGGAGTTTTGGATCGTCCAACTACTTTAGATGCTCTGATTGATTTAGTTGTTCAATTAGATTTTCGTCTAACTGAAAGACGTCTAGAGCGTAGATGCTCTCAGGGAGATGTAAGGTTTCAGGGAAGGATGGAGAGGTCTAAGGTTGAGATGGTGAACAGAGAAGTGAAGTCAAAAGGGAATGATCAGCTGAGTCGGGTGAGGGGTCCATTGTCCAAATAAGAGAAGGCTAGAAGAGAGGGAGAATAATTTATGTCTATACTGCGGTAGGAGTGGCCATTTTCTTGGAAACCGTCCTTTTACTCCCAAGATCTTCAGTTCTTCAGGCAGAATGCAACAAGTGGCTAACACTATACAGACAGCTGTTCCTCACATAACTATGAACGTATCCTTGATGTTTGAAAAAGTAATTTTAGGTTCTGGTCCAATTATAATTGATTCAGGGGCTACAGGAAATTTTATGGACATGGGATTGGCAAAGACTCTAGGTGTACCCTTGGTGGCAGAGAAGGAAGTGGAGCAGGTCAGAGCAGTTGACGGGCATATCTTTCTTCAAGTCCGATCACTCATACTACAGTGTTAATTGTGATGGAGTTGACTGGAGGTCATAAGGAAAATATATCTTTTGAGTTAATTGATGCTCCAATCTTGAAAATTATTTTGGGTATGCCCTGGCGTACTCTTCATAATCCTAGAATAGATTGGGGTGCAAGAATTGTAGCCTTAGAATCAACCTTTTGTCAGGAACATTGTTTCTCAGGAAAAGGCCCTGAAGAGGAAGAAAGAGTTGTGAATTCAGTTTCATCTTTGCTTGCAGAAAGAGGGGCAATAGGTTTTGACGTTGGAGCACTGTTGGGTGAACTTCCTACTTGTTATCAGGATTTTTGGGATGTATTCGATGAAAAGGAAGCTGGAGAGTTGCCTCCTCATAGGTCCTTTGATTGCAAGATTGACTTGGAGCCTGGAGCTAGTTTACCTAGCAGTAGGGTTTATGCTTTAACTGAAAAAGAGAATGATTATTTGAAAGAATATTTAAAGGAAAATTTGGCTTAGGGATTTATCCGGCACTCTCAATCGCCGGCAGCTTCGCCATTGTTCTTTGTGCCTAAATCAGATGGTTCTCTTAGAACTTGTATAGACTATAGGGCAGTAATTAGAGTGACTATGAAAAATCGGTATCCTCTCCCTCTCATCTCAGAAATGTTAAATCAGATCCAAGGTGCCACCATTTTTTCGAAGTTGGATTTACATGGAGCTTATACCATCTTGTACGAGTCCAAGAGGGAGATGAGTGGAAAACAGCATTTAAGACCAGATTTGGACTATATGAGTACCAGGTGATGCCTTTTGGTCTCTGCAAAACCCCAGCGGCTTTTCAATTTTTTATCAATGAGGTTCTTAGGGAATATCTTGATATCTTTGTTATCGTTTATATTGACAATATTTTTATTTTTTCTCAGAATTTATAGAAACATAAAATTCATGTCCGACAGGTCTTAAGGAAATTAAGAGAGAATAATCTTTATGCTAAATTGGAGAAGAGTCAGTTCATACTGATTCAGTTGAATTTTTAGGTTTTGTGATCACCCCAAGTGGTTTGGAAATGAATCACAAAAAGGTGCAGGCGGTTCGAGATTGGCCAACTCCAACTAAGGTGAAGGAGATCCAGAGTTTTTTGGGATTTGCAAATTTTTACCGAAGATTCATTGAGGGCTTCTCCAGTTTAGTAGCTCCAATTACTCTGCTTTTGAAGAAAGGAGTTCCGTTTATTTGAGACGCTAAGGCTGATGAGGCTTTCCAGATTTTGAAGGAGAGATTTGTTACCAGTCCGATCTTGATTCATCCAGATACATCCAAACCATTTTTTGTTGAGGCAGAGGCTTCCAATGTGGCAATGGGAGCAGTGTTGTCATAGAGACATAATGTGACCGTGCAATTACATCCGGTGGCCTATTTTTCGAAGAGGTTTTCACCAGCGCAGGAAAATTACACCATTTCAGACCGAGAGCTTCTTGCTATTAAAGCTGCATTTGAGGAATGGTGACATTTCCTTAAAGGAGCACGTCACACCATGACGGTATTAACTGACCATCGTAATTAACTTTTTCTGAAGACAGCAAGAACTTTGACGCCTCGTCAACTCAGGTGGTCATTATTTTTTGCAGACTATGATTTTGTAATTACTTTTAAGCCAGGAAATCAAAATAAAAAGGCAGACGCTTTGTCACGGCAGTTTCCAGAAAGTGAAGTGAAGTTGGTCAGTGAGCCAATTCCGCTAATCGCTCCAGAATGTTTTGTTCTTGCTGGTATTGTAAAAGAGAGTGAAATTTTCAAGAAGGTACGGGAATGCTTCACTGAGACGCAACTAGAAAATTGGGCTTGTTTGGATCCAGCTCGCAAGATTAAAGATAGTTTGCCTTATCTTGATAACAGACTCTATTTGCCATCTGTAGAACTTAGAGAAAAGATTTTGAAGGAGTGTCACAAATCTGTTTTGGCAGGACATCCTGGGTAACGAAAGACTTTGGAGTTGGTCAGAAGACATTTTTGGTGGGATAAGATTAGACAAGATACACTTCATTTTGTTAAGACCTGTGAGGTTTGTGCAAGATCAAAGAACCTCGTTGGAAAGCCTTCTGGGTTATTGGAACCATTACCTGTTCCACTGCGTCCTTGGTACTCAGTGTCTTTGGATTTAATCATGGATATTCCGCAAGATAAAGGGTGTACATCGGTGTTGGTTGTAGTTGATTTGCTAACTAAAGAAGCACATTTTATTCCGATGGAGGGAGAGGTTACCGCCGATAGTTTAGCTCACAGTTTCTTGCAAGAAGTTGTTAGGCTACATGGAATTCCCAGTCAGGTCATCTCGGACAGAGGGTCTCAATTTATTTCCAAATTTTGGAGGGCATTTTGTAAGAGGTTGGGAGTTGAGGTATTTCTATCATCAGGTTACCATCACGAAACTAATGGTCAGGTGGAAAGAATAAATCAAGAGTTGGAGAAGTATTTGAGGTGTTATCTGCAGGCCGGTGAAGAGTGGGTAGATTTGATGTGGGTTGCAGAATTTGCATATAACAACTGTAGTAAAGATGCCACGTCTATGTCCCCTTTTTATTTAGGGCGAGGTTTTCATCCTCGTTTCTTAAGTATTGAGGTAAATAGTGATTCAGGAAACCCTGAGGTGGAAAAAAGACTAGAAGTTATGAAAAGAAACTTGGAGAAGGCTAAAGGGGTGTTGGTGGAAAGTAAGCAAAAATACAAAAGGTTTGCTGATCTTAAAAGGAAGACAAGTCCTCGGTATAGTAAGGGAGATTTGGTGTGGCTATCAACCAAGTTTTTGAGAATTAAAGGAAGAAATAAGTTTTGCCCTCGTTTTGTAGGACCCTTTGTTGTTGAAAAGGTGATAAATCCTGTGGCAGTTCGTCATAGGTTACCAAGACATATGAAATCTCATCCAACCTTTCATGTCAGTTTGTTAAAACCTGTGGTTAAAGGAACTAGATTAACACCTTCTCCTTCGGCAGTTGTGGTTGAGGAAGATGCTTCAGAAGAATTTTTGGTTAAGAGAATTTTGGATTCTAGAAGAGTGAGAGGAAAGTTACAGTATCTTATTGATTGGGAGGGTTTTGGACCGGAGGAGCGCACTTGGGAAGAAGCAAGTGATGTACATGCTCCTCGTTTGGTTGAAAGATTCCATAAGAAATTTCCTTTTAAAAGTGGCCCAGGGACTGGGCTTTAGGCGGGGGGTACAGTCAGGTTGACATATCCTTATATACTCTGGGTCAGGTGTTACATACATACATACATTGGTCAGGTGTTGCATACATTGACATTACATACATTGACATATTTCCACATACATTGGGTCAGGTGTGACACATATATAGTATGGAAGGGTTTGGGTGAGTTATGATGGGTTTTTATTTTGAAACAGACAATTTGGCCTTAACCTTAATTGCAGACTATGGAAAATGCCCCAAGCCAAGATGGAAGTTCTCAGCCTAAATTCTGATTGGCTGGTGATTGTTTATAGAGAGGACAGTGAACATTCTAAACTGCCTTTCATCGTCGTAGCCCAGCTGAGAGGACGTGTGCTAAGCTGCTCCTGCTTAACTTGATCAGGGGCTTCAAGTTTCAAGCGGTCGAGCGGCTTCTTTGAGAAAATAACAGGAATTGAGTTTGGAGTTGTTTGGGACACAGGACAGGAGTGCGAAAATTCCATTTTCCTGAGAGAAGAACTTATTCAAGACTCTTTCAAGAGATAAGTGCCTTTAAATTATTTCAAAGTGGAAGATTACTTAAGTTCTGAACTCGCTTTCTATTAATTTTTTGTAAAAAGGTTAAATTGTGCTTAAAGGTTCAAGAGCGCGAACACAATCTTCCTACGAATGCATAAACTGAAGCGCGAGCGCATGTTTTCATAAGCTACGTGACTTTTCAAAGCTAGCGCGTGTTCGAGTCGTTAATAAGCTTCAGCGCGTGTGTGTGTTAGCGCGTGCGTGAACTTTGAGCTACGTGGAACTAACCGCATGTGCGCGAGAATATTGTTACGTGGATTCTACTGCGTATGTGCGGGAACATTGCTACATGAATTAACCGCGCATGCGCGAGTATATTGCTACGTGGATTCTACTGCGCGTGTGCGTGAACATTGCTACGTGAACTAACAGTGTGTGCGCGGGTATATTGCTACGTGGATTCTACTGCGCATGTGCGAGAACATTGCTACGTGAAACTAAAGCACGTGTGTGTGTTTTTTCTACGTGGGACTTTAGAGCGTGTGCGTCATTTCCGCGTCTTGGATTAGTAGCGCGTGTGCGTGTTTTTTCGTGACTTGCATTTTAGCGCTTGTGGGTGAATTTCGCCATGTTAATTTTTCATCGCAAGTTTCAAGCTCTTCATAAAGACTATCTTTACATTAAAACTTCCTTGACTTCATAGAAAACTTTAAGACTTTGTTTAACTAAATAGAAGAATAAGAGGTTACAGGAAAAGACTTCTAATGCATTCAAGGACCTAGCAAAGAAGGCAGAATGATCATTGAGTTTCATGGCAACTAGTAAGGAAGTCTATTCTACTAAATCACTTCTCTGGGCATTTTGAAGAGAAGTACCAGGTATGGTCTTTACAACCTTTTAATAAAGGATATAGTATTTTAAGGTCAGTGACTCAATGAGAAATTGAGGTGTTTTTATATGCTTATGTTTCAACTACAGGTGATGAACGAGCTAGTCGATAGCTTCCAGCCTGGAGTTTGTTAATGTGTCCCTTTCCCCCTTTCCCTTGAAGTGTGGCAAACTGAGCAGTAATTTGTCCAGAGCTCTGAGTGCTACATTTTAGGTGGATTGTCGGGGGTTCAGCAGCTTCCGCAGACGCAAGACCAGAATCTCAGCCTGACTTAGATGAACTGATGTGATTAATGAGAGTGGTGGTAAGAAGACATCTAATTGTGCTGTATTAAAATGAACTTGGGGAAGACCCAGAGAACAGGAGCAGGGAGTCATTCGCCTGTACTTTAGTTGTTATTATATTGGTAGGTCAGGATACAGTAGTTTGGGAAAGCAATCTGAATATGATTTGGGAATTGCACAGACGACTGATGAGCACCTTTGCTTGTTGGGTAGGAACACCCATAGCTTAGGGAAAGATATGAGTTTGCACTTTTTTGTTAAATAAAAACATCTATGCATGGAAAGTCAGAGTCTGCGTCCTCCTTCTGACCTGCCACAATACCCTCTCTTTCCATTTGAGTTAATATGCATGCTTGTCCACCTTAAATATTTGAATCCTTGTTTCCTCCAATAAGTCACCATACAACTTTACATCTTTCAAAAAAGGCAATTGCAAAGCTGTCGCTTTCTAAGTTGCCTCCGAGCGCTAATCTCTGAGATAGAGATGTCATCTGATGGAGACCATTGCGCCAATAGCCGGAGGTGAGGCCCGCACCCCATCAACATCCAAGTCACATAAGAATTTCACCAGCAGCCACACGTGCCCCAAAATAGGGGTGCAGTCTGTGCATTCTGTAATAGCCTCCTCCAGCTTCTGAAAGGCCCCCAAGACAGTACGACCTGTATAGGACACATACATACTCCCCCTCTGACCTAAATGAGCCCCAGCATAAGACTTCATAAAGGCTGCATCCACCTTACGGTCTACCAGATCATGCACAGTCTCTTCAGCTGCCATGGATGACTTTCTCTGGGAGCAAAGGAAGAGAGTTCAGGGGCAAGGTATTTGTCTTGGAAGTAAGACAACACCAAGCAACACAGGGTTAAAACATCAGTCCCGTGCTTTGAGGCTGGACTCCAGCATGAAGCACGATATAAGAACCAAATTCTTTCGACAATTTTTGGATGAATTTCTAGATCTTCAGCGAAAGAGGACCTATCCCCCTTCATTAGATACAATTTAACCATAAACAGGGAAGTAGGATCGACAAAATGGACTCCACTCAAATAGAACTTGTCCTTGATTTCCAAAATGAAATGCAAACGAAGTTTGAGAGATGTAAGAAAAATTTCCCATTCATGTGTAATTTTCCCTCCAGTTGTGTATCCCCCAACATTTTGCTGTTGTCTGACAAGCCTAGCCTGACATTTGCCAGTGGACAATAGCCTTCTGCTGCACTTCCCTGGGTTTTTGCTCACTTTGTTATGGGGAAACTGACATGCCCTTAAAGGCAGTCAGTATGGGGAGACTTTGTTTCCCTTAGTCCTTTCCAATGTTGCAACTTTTCTGCAACATGTTACCAGTTCACAATGTACCTTACAGCGCGCTGGGGTTTTCCTTTTGTTTCCAAAGGCCATAGACTCCCTCAAAGGATTTTTTGGTAGAAGTACAGATGTGCCTTGGACAGGCCTGGTGGAAGCTTAACTTTTTGCATATTTTTAACCCTTTATTGCCATGCAAACCGCGTTTACCGCGGTTGGCACAGGAAGGTGGCCTGGCTCTAAAATGACGATGCCACAAGGTTCTTTGTCCAGTCCTTTGGCCATCTTGTCTCTTTGCCTTCCCCAGGTCGAGCAGACCCTGGTCAGTCCTTATTTGGTCATGCATTCTACTGTGAAATGCCAAGCTTCTGCATACCTTGTGTTTGTGCCTCCAGGATATGGGCTGGACTGTCTAGTTCCAATACACATCCTAGGTACCAGAGAGTCTGGTGTGCTCGGAATTATTGGGACGGGGTCCACGTCTCATTTGCCTGTATGTGAGCAGCTCTCCCATTGGGTCCTCTTCATTTTGGCATGAAGGAGTTTCTTGATAACAGAAGGCTCCAAACACCCATACCAGGTCGAGCTCTTGAGTTCTCACTGAACCTAGGATAGGATCCAAGCATCCTGAAACTAAGAAGCTGAGTCAAGGAACCGCTTGTACCTGCTGCAAGGTTTGGCACCCTGAGCCCGCTGTTGTTCTGTAGGACTCCTCAGCATCTCATGGAACTAGAAGGTCTGCATAGGTGCTTCGACTCATTTGAATAGTGACAACTATTCACGGGACCTTCATCTTAACATGAAAGCGAGCCTCTTCGGAAGTGTTCCTGGGCCAACCAGTGAACTCACCAGCTTGCACAGGACCTTTGCTTTGAAACCATTGCTGTTTCGAGTTGACACTTGAAACTTGATAGATCAAAAGCACTGGGTACAAGGCACTCTCCTGCCGAGTTTCGTACACCAAGGCACCCTAGGTCTAGAATTAGGAGAGTACGCCTGAACCAGAGTGCACGCGGTTGCCGTGTAGCCCAGCCATGGTGATGAACTTTGCAGGCGCCCTGCTGCTATGTCCCTCTGTGCCCTGAATCCTGCTGCAGTGAAACTGGCCTGATCCCTTCATTAGGAGCAGAGAAATCACCACTGACCTGCCACAGAATCATCGCTGTAACTCAGCCGCTGAAAGTTGCAGAGCCGCACAATTGCCGCATTTGAACCTGCAACCCAAGTGGACTCGACTTGCAAAGTTTGGTGCAGAGTGTGCCTGGAGTCAGTGAGTACTTGCAACCCTTACTGTTGGCCCCTAGTGCATCCATCTATTTTTATGCACGTGTCTCCTAAGGGACACTCACCTTTCCACAGGTAGCCTGTGCTACTGTCCTATTCCCATCTCCTGGAACTTCTTCTGTCCTCTTGGGAAGCGCCCTCCTCCTTGAATAGTGGGAACTTCTTCTTCGTCGCCTCACCCTCCTTCCTGAGTCACTACAGCCCCTGCAAGAGACCCTGTTTTTGCTCTACTGCACCATCCTGTGCACCTGCATCCAGAAATACTTTTGCGCGCCAGGCTCCACTCTTCGTAGGGACTGGGCTGCCTCTTTAGGGATTGATTGATGAGGAGCTGGCTAAAGCCTATTTGCACTGTTTACTCCCTTTATTCATAGGTTGTGGACCTAGTCTGTGCACTATTCCTTTAGGTCACTTGGTAACTGTATATATGTTTCATAGTAGTGTTGTGTTGGTTTGATGTATTACTGTTGATATTTGTTTTGTGTTTGATTTCAAAGGCCTTGAATAAATGTATATGTATTTTCGATATATACACCTGACTGGGAGTGATTTGTGGTGTCCTTTACTGTGTGTGCTGATTGTGGGCTTTCAGTCACCCTCAACCCTCCTGAGACCTAGTCTTGACCGCCGCCAATGCTACCTTGATTGGTCTGGCTTGTCCAGAAGGTTAGCCTGTTCCAATAAACTAGGCTGGCCTTCTGAACCTCGACCCACCAGGTCAGAGTTCAGAAATCCATCTTAACAAGAGACGTCTTAAAAAGCCTAATATTCAGATCCCCCTGCTTCTCAAGCACCTCCTAGGTGGAAAATCCATACCATAAGCCATCTGCAGCAGAACCCTTGTCAGGGCCTCTTTACCCAGGTATGTGCCCCTATGTCACTGTCCTCCTCTGAGGAACTCGATAGAGCCAGTGGATGAGAAAGAGTGAAAAGAGGAGGATGAGACATTGCTCTTTCTGGACTTCTTGTGCCCACTGAGTCTCCTTAAAGCCCTTTAAAGCTTACTGCACAATCTTGTCAGAGACAGAAAGCTGCCTGGCATGCTCCTTATACCTCTCTACAATGGGATGGAGGACGGAGACGTCTGTGACTAAGCAGGAGAAACCACCATTATATGCCTCCCCTTACATGTCTTTTTCCACCCAGAATAGCTAATTTAATCAACCAGCCATTTCTCACAAACAGAAAATGTGTCCCAACGGCAGAAAAGTAAACAGCCCAGGCCTTCCGAGAGGCACACACACCAGCTGGTATTGCAACAAAGCATCAGTGTCAGCTTATCAATTAAATCCCATTGGGCCCTGCATAGACTCAGAATGCCAGTTCCCACCTGAGACCACTTATGGATCAAGACGTGTGCTGCCTCGCCCCCAATCACCGAGAGTGACAGCTGGAGAAGTCTCTTTCTCCTGTCCAGGGCGATGCTGTAGTCCACAGTGCCCCGCCCCACACCGGGGTGGCCATGGGCTCCGGACTTGGGCCCCATACTACCGTGACCCATCTGGAACGCCCAAACGCTCTCCACGTGAAATATCAATGTAGTTCCCCACATGGAACACTGATGTACATACACACTCCAGACGGGAACTCCAGAAACCAATGCCCTGTCCCAAGCACAGCAGAGCACAGGGACGTCATGTCACCAAAATGCCAGGGGTATCAGAAGTGACATCACATGACCCTTGACCTCTGATGGCATCATAGGAAGCGATGGAACACGACCTTTCACCCCTTGACAAAACAGGAAGTGCCATCACATAGCATTGTTCCTAAGTACACTATGAAAAATATGGTTAAGGTATCACTGTAATGTGATATACATTTCATACAAGAATGGATCACCATATGTATCGTTAATATCAGTGTATATAGGACCATATTACCAATTACTGTGAATGCAAGCAGACGTCCAAGGCCAAATGATAATGATGTGTAATTGCGTAGCACTTACGCTTAAGCACTTTATATAAAACAAATATAAATACAATATCATCCAACCTCTGTTGGTACTCATTTATCAACCTCAGAAGGATGAAAGGCTGAGTTGACCTTGCCGGGATTCGAACTTGCAACCTGCAGACCACACGTACATTGCAGCAGCGAGTGCTCAACTCACTGAGCTATCTTACCAGCTATAGATATCTTTCTGGCTATAGTAACATGAGCAATTACATGTCTGAATGTTCTCAAAGTCAGAAAGCAAATGACACTCTGTGGTGGACACCATTAAACTGGTAACTGAGATTTAACAGCAGGCCAGTTCATCCGCGGGTCTGGTGCAAAGTCTTACACTTTTGGAACCCCTTTTCTTAAGAGGCTTGAACAAGAAAGCCAGACTCTCCAGAAACAAAGAGCAAGGGAGAGCAAAGGAGAGCTCAGGGGTCGGAGGTGCAACCCCTGGCGACCCCCAAAGGACGTCCCTGGCAGATCACAGTCCATACAGTACTCCCCGCCCGCCCAGACCGTTTATACGGAAGCTCCCTGAAGGAGTGTGCCACTAGCAACAGGGAATACATGCAAGCATTATCTATTCCATTCGGGAGACGCTAATTCATGCCTGGTTTTAACTTTGCATTCTGTGACTTTTAGTCCTGGATTTATAATAAGGGGAATCCAGGACTACAAGTCACAGAATGCAAATTGAAAACCATGACTGGACTCTCAAATGGAATGGATAATGCTGGCACATAGGACAGGATCCAAGTAAGACCTCTTCCACTTACCTCACCAGTGCCACCACCAGTTAGACATGAAGCCCGGAAGGCTCTGCCATCCACCCATTACCTCTTGCCTGGTGTGGGGCAACTCCCCATCCCAAGAGGAACATCTAAATGCACTGCACAACCCCTGCTCAGCATTATCATGAGCTGCACAGAGCCTACTACTACTCAACGTAGTCCCCTCGTCCAAGCAGGGGGCTCAGGAGTCCCCCCTCGTTTCCTGATACTTTTACCAAGGTGCAAGGTATGTACTCCCCAAATGTTTCTCCTCAAAGCCCAGCAGCGAGATGAAGGTCCCTGCCTGAAGGAAAGGAACATTTTACCTACGGATTGTGGGTGGTGGGGGTGGTTTACCTCCAGGATGGAGCGGCTGAACACTTCTAAGTGGAAACTAACAGTCCTGTCATCAGGCGCTCAACAACAATTGGGCAAAGTGGGCTTTAGCCCTCTCTCCCCTGAAATACTGGGTTAAGTTGACTTGATCTCGCTCACCTATGGATCCATTGGCAGGAAGGAAAGGCCCAGATGATGGATGGTGTCCTGGGCTGCGCTATTAACAAGGGACAGGCAATTACTTCTGTAATGCATTTTCTTGTTAGCAACTGCGCCTTTTGTATACACAAGTATTTAGGCAATTGAAACCGTAATGGGCTGTTAGCACTTGCATGTCAGGGGAGTTATTGTAAGGGCAAGAGCGGCGACAGTAGACAACTTACAGAAGACAACTTACAGAAGACAACATACAACAAAGATTCAAAGATAAAAACAAAGAAAAAACAAATAATTTGCATTTTTTGCAGTTATTATAATTTTTTTGTCTTTTATGTTTGGGTTGCACGGGGCATAACTATAACCCTAATCATTGCCTCACAGCGTTGTAGGGGCAGGCTGCACTAAGTTATGTTTGCATTTGATCCTGTGTGCCCCTGTGTCTACGGCACCTTGTGACATTTGATAAGAAGGCCGCTGCATTATCTTGCTTCTAAGCAAGATTCCCAGCAAGGCTGCGTCTGTCTCCCGGCACGCTATTGGTCCTGGGCTCTGTTTCTTGGCCTATGGGATACCGGCAGGCTTTAGCTGGCCCCTGACCCAGAGGCCCACATGCCAAGGCCCTGTCTGCTCCCTGTCCACTGCCGGTTCGCTGTGTGACACTTCCTGCACACCCCCAAGGGAGCATTGAGGATGTCACTCCCACACGCTTCATTGGAGCCTGATCAACCTGACTTTCTCACCACCACAACAATGAGTTAGTCCCTCTAACTACACACACTCCTACCTCTCTGACTTTCCCTCCCTCTTTCCATCCCACCTCGTCTCCCACTCTTAAAGCCTGTGACTGCATTGTGATTTTCACAGACTGCTACCAATTTTAATTTAGCTATATTTCACCTATTGCTGCCAATTAGGATTGTGCAGTTTCACATACTGCTATCAATTTGAATTCAGCTGTGTTTTCACCTATTGCTACAAATTTGGATTTTGCTGTGCCTTTGTGGCTGTACTGTGATTTTTCTCTTGAACTTGGGCTGGCCCAGCAACTGCATTGTGCTACTCTGACCCGCTGTTACTATTCCGACCCTCTCTCTCTACTTCACCCAGGGCGCTCTCTTTTTCTTCTATCTTCTCCAGCTGTTTCTCCATCGACTAGCTTTCCCTTCTCACTAAGTCTGGCAGGAAGAGGTTTGGAAAGGATATCTTGGTCTCAAACCCTGGACTCCCTATCGCTGACACCTACACCAGTGCATCCTCTAGACAGACCCTCACTGACATCCTCTTTGTCGTTCCATCGCCAGATCCATGGACTCTTCATATGGTCTCTGTGCTGTCTCCTTTCTCTTCTTCTCCCATTAATGGTGGCACCCGTTGGGAGGTCCTCCTGGCCCCTTCCACTCCTCTAAGGTCATCATTAATGTTTACCTGAAGGGCACCATCTTGGTCCAAGGCCCTTGGTCCAACCTTCTCCTCTTTGATAAGACATTTCCCGTGCCTCATCAATTTCCTTTCTTCTCCTGCTGTCCCTTCTCTCCCTTCCTCGGCTTCCTTGCCTTCCCCCTCTGACTCCTCCTTGGCTACCTTGCCCTCTCCTCTTTCCTCTCCTGCCCCCCCTTGGGCTCCGTCTACACCTCCTGCTACACCTCCGCAGGGTAGGGTGTACCTCTGATATGTACCCCTCCCCAGAAGTCCTTCAAGGATGGCAACCTTTGCCACATTTCCACTCTCAACTCTCGCTCAGCCATCAACCACTCCTCTGACATCTGCCGCCTCCTGGAAGAAATTGATCTCAATGTCCTTGGTCTCACCGAGACATGGTTCACGGCCAGCTCTGTCACAAGCTTTGACACTCTCCTGCCTGATGGCTTCAAGATCCTCTCCGCGCACAGATCCAACCATTCCAGAGGGGGGTAGCCTTGATCTTCCCAGAGTGGATTCCTGCCTCTGTCATTCTTATGCAGGCCTACTCCTCTTCATATGCCCTGTCTGCAGGCTTTCTCTCTCTCCTGGCCACTCTCTTACCATGGTTACTATCTTTCGGCCACCTAGTCAGATCCCCTCCTTCCTCTCTGAGTGGGCGGACCTCTCCTCCTCCCTCCTGTCCTCAACCACTCAACGCCTCCTTCATGGGGACCTCAACACACATCTGGATGCTCCCAGTTCCTCCTCTGGACTCTTTCACAACCTCTGCAATTATCTCTCTCTTTCTATTCGCCACCCTTTTTGGCCCAGCGAACTCAGCAGTGCACACACTGGATGTTTTGATCTCCTCTGACTTCCCCCCTCTCAATCCCTCTGACCAATCCTCCCTCCTGGAATGATCACTCCCTCCTTTCCTCCTATCGCTCCCTCTCTACCCCTCAGGCCAAGCGAACTCCAACACTGCCACCTACCTTCTCGCTCATCTGACCCATGAAGTGTGTGAACCCGTTTGGCCCCTTTAAGACGAGGTAACACTCTACAGGTTGGATGTGGATGGAAAATGTACTCATACATCAATAATAAAACCAACTCAGGAAGTTTGCCACAGGTTTGGCTATTTTAATAACAATTATCTAAAGCACGCTCAATAACATTTCATAAAAAACAAACTTTCATACTAAAGATTTGTCATACATGACGTCATTCTATGTGGCAAACTAATAAACTTATGTGGGACTGTGATAGGTAACAGGAAACAATTAAGTATTCTTTCTATGGGGTGGCGGTTTGTGATTGGGTCTCTACTGTCAAGTCATTGTGAGTGTCATCAAATACACAATGATTCATTGGATCTCTAAGCTATAGGGCTCCTTAATATGTGGCCCTCTAAAATTGGTTGGCACGCTTGTACCCTTCTGGAATATTCCACTCGCTAGCAGCCCGCAAGCTGGTACCCCAGGTGCTGGAGGTGCCTCCCCACCCAATTAGCCCAACATTCATCATCACTCCTACTGTCTGCCATTCAATTAGGCCTTTGAACTCGGCCTTGCTTCGGATCTCTATACCTGAGAATAAAAGGGAGTATGAGTATGTTCTTATCTTCTGGTCTCGGCATAGCCCGCACAAACTCTATTGTCATTTGACCATGTGACTGGCGACCACGTTTTGGACTCCTTCATTGTATTTAATACCATTTAATGAATAAACTTGGTGCTCCTAGTATTATTCCATTGCACCTCAACAAGGGCTCGCCCCTTCTTCATCTTTATTGTATCTTTCCATGATAGATAACCAAGTTCTTGGCTGCCTCATCCCTTGACACTGGACCAGACAAGCCTTTCTGAATCTTCCTTCACTGTCAGCTGTTTGTATCGCTACTGCGCCAAACTTTTCAGCGCTTCTATTCACAGAGTCCAAGTCTGCTCTAATGTGTCGTAGTACATCCAGATTCTATACACACACATATATATATATATTGCTGGCACCACCTGCAGTCTATTCACTACGTATAGCCAGCCTACATGAATTCTTAATCTACTTGCGTTACTGCATCTGTACAATTATAAAACAGTTTTCATTTTCTTTCATGCTCTTTACACATTCAATCTTCATTCCACATGTAAAGTGTCACTCATTTCTTCGTTTCGTCGTCAGATTCTATACAGTCTTTTCACCTTCTCTCTTGTCATCTCTTCTAGGCGCGTCATTCTGTTTCATGTGATGTCACCAGTCTCTTTTTCCATCCGTGTTAACAAGCTCTTTGGGAATCTTTCACAAGAGACTATCAGCTTTTCGTGGATACATAAAGAATGTTCTTCTCAATGGATACTTTGCTTCAAAGGCTGCTCATGTTGTAGGCATCAATACAGGTGTCGCTTTTGTCGCTATTTCCGGTTCCCAACATATAGGCAAATTAGGGGTGGGACTTCTGGTAGAGACTTTTAGCTCCTCATCTACACGTGTGTGTGTCATGCCACGGTACAATGAAGCAGAAAACCACTAACCTGGTCATATTGCAGTGTCTTGGTTGAAGGGAAAAATCCCCCTGGAAGCTTTACTGCCCTGCGCCTAGATGTGACTAGGACGGAGAGGGGCAAAACACCCAGGACAACCCTCTGGGGTAGAAAACCCTGTCTGGAATTGAGAGTCATGCTCAACTGCGGCTCCTCTATCTTTGTGACATACAACTGGTCTCGGAACCGGTTGCTTTGACGGAGGATTCCATCAAGGATAGCCTGATAGATGAAAACAGATAAGAAAATAAGCAGAACAGAGGATGTTTAGATGAATAGAGCAAAAGACAATGCCTCACACCTAAGTGGAAGAAGAGTGCATCCTTAAGAGGGGTCTTGGATGTCTTGACACCTTCTAAACCAAGAAGGAAAGAATATAAGACATTAGAAATTAGCAGAATTGAACTGGGATTGGGCTGGTAAGTATCTTCTGATAACCTACATAGGGTAGAATGCAGCCGAGGGAAATAATCCGGCAGTCTGTGTAGCGAGACCGTAACCCGGAAGTATCGGAAAGAGACAGGACTCGGGATCAGTGATTCCTGCAGCCAAAGAATAAGATTGACTATCGGGTGAAAGATATTGTTAAGAAGTATGTCCGAGAGACAAGGTTCCTACCTGGTATTCGTGGAGGACAAGACTAATGAGCATACAGCTCGGATCTTAGCTTCCACATATTGCAGGAAGAGATTTCTTTCAGGGACACGCAGGGTCCAGGCTATGGAAAGCTGTACGGGTGTATTTGCCAGTGGGAAAGACCTAATAGAACAAAGGGAGTTAGAAACAAGGAGCATGTAGAGGAAGCAAGTAGAGATCCTAGGATAAAAACTTACATAGCGTCTTGCATAGAAGTAGCGACGCACGGGAATGTAGAAACCATGCGTCTATATGCCGTCACATGACCGCATGAATGCAGAATCACTGCATCGGCAGGACCTGTCAGCCTTGTTACAACAGAACGGGACTCCCCGGCTGCCATTTTAGGGAGGATGAAGGCCAAAACATAACAACGCCTACCACGGCACCACCAAGACCAGCCCCAGTAGTGCGATATAACAGTATGCCCCCCTCTCAGGGGCTGACATCCCGGCTTACCGGGATGAAGCCGATAGAAGCGACGGATCAGCCTTGGTGCCTGAACACCAAACGCCGGCTCCCAGGACCTTACAGCCGGTGAGTGACCTTTCCAGTCCACCAAGAACCGCAACCGGCCTCTAGAATACTGAGAGTCACAAATTCCAGCAACTTCATACTTAGCCCTCAAGGGAGTGGTGACAGGTGGAGGGTGAGCAGAAGGCAACCTCTGAAAGTGATCCGGAACATTCAACTTGATCTGTGATAAGTGAAACACTGGGTGAATCCTGGGCCATAAAGGAGGGAGCGGAAGACGAACTGCCGCTTCACCAACCAAATGTACAATACGGAAGGGGCCAAAAAACCACAGGGATAGTTTGACTTCTATTTGCCCTCTTCCAACTCCTCCATAATGCCCTCCCCTTCCCCCCTTTTTATCTCAGACACTACCCAATTGTCATTAGGCATAATTATTGTAGCTGTCTGTCCCTCCCCTTATTACGCCTCCCCCTTCTTGCTAAAGTCTGGCACTGCCCCAGTTGCCATCTGGCATAGTAACTCATAGCCTCCTGTCTTGCAGCCACTGGTCCTTTCTCCCCCCCTCACCCTGCCACCCTGTCCCCCTTGTCCGTCTTTTGTCTTCTACCCCCTTCCCTCTGTTTCTGTCTTCACCATGTACCCACCCCCATTTCCCTCTTATGTGCTGTGTTTGTTCCCCTCATCCACCCCATTGCCAGTCTGTTACCCCTTCCCCTTTCTTCTCTGCCCTTAGCACTTACTCTTATCATTGTCCCCGACTTTGATAGCAGTTTGTCTGTCCCCCTCCTTTCCGTTATTGTCCTCTCCTCCCTGCACTATTTTGAATTGTTGTCCGACCTTTCTTCGTTGCTGCTTGTTTTGTTCCTCTCCTTCCCCTTCAACTACACACTCCCGTCCCCCTCCAGCTCCCTCTTTGTATACTCATGCACTACATCAATTGTTGTCAGGCATAGTTTAGTTTAGTTTCTTTATTTGTACCGCGCACCGGACCCTGGGGTAACTGGGCGCTTGAACTTATACAGAGGTTGCAGATTGTACAGACAAGAATTGCATGACACTACAGATGTGATATTACAAAGGTTACATAGGTTGCAGATGATATTACAAAGGTTACATAAGTTCCAGTTGGGAAATACTACAGGATACCGTAGAATTACATGCTGGGAATTACAGAGGTGCATTACATGAAGTGCATACAATAACATGTAGGTATAAGTGCTGAGAGACCAAGTGTTACAGTTGGTGTTTAAGTGTGAGCGATTTACATCTTGCGCTATGTCCTGGCACTGTTGGATACTGTGCAGGACGGGAGATTCCCTAGGAGCCAGTTTTTGACTTTTGCTCTGAATGGCCAGAAGGCGGATTCCGTCCTTAGACTGAGGGGGAGTGTGTTCCAATGTTTGGCAGCTAGCACGGGGAAACTAACTCCTCCGGCTCTTTTCAGATGGAACCTGGGCACGGTAAGGCAGTGAGAGTAGAAGGTTCTGGTAGTTCTGGCGGATTGGTGGAGGTTGAATTTAACAGCTAGGTATTTGGGGGCAGTGTTAGAGAGGCACTTGTGTGTGATGACCAGGGTACGTAGGGCTATTCTGTCCCTAATGGGGAGCAATGGGCATTCTGTCTGAAGCTGGATATGTGCGTGGATCTCGGTATGCTTAGTGTGGCTCTAAGAGCGTTGTTTTGAAGGACCTGTAGTTTGTTGAGGTTCCCTTCGAAGGTGCCTAGGTAGAGGGTGTTGCAGTAGTCGATCTTAGATAACACTACAGCTCTAGCTAGTGTGATGCAGCTGCTGGGCGACAGGAATTGTTTGCATGCGTTGATAAGTTTGTTGGTGTAAGCCGTAGAGGAGGCAGTTGCATTTACCTGCTTCTTGAGGGACAGAGTGGAGTCTAGCTAGACTCCTAAAGTTTTAATCTCTTTGGCTACTTTGATTGTGTTACCATCGATGTTGATGGATGCAAAGCGGGGATCTAATTTATTCAGGCGATTTTGGGATCCGACGATTAGGAGCTCAGTTTTATCGTTGTTGAGGCAAAGGCAGTGTTCTGCCCTCCAAGCCTGGATTTCCAGGTAGATCTTGTTGATTCTTTCACGGTCTACTTCATAGCTCCCCGTGAGAGCAATGAGAACCTGGGTGTCATCAGCGTAGTTGGTATATGTGACACCCAAGTTGTCAAGGCGGTCGAAGAGGAGCTTAGTGAAGATGTTGGGGAGACACACAAGCCTTGTGGTACGCTGCAGTGGATGGGGATCGGATCCACAGAGGCTGAGGGGGCAAAGACCCTGGTGGTGCGGTTGGACAGGGAAGATTGTATCCAGGCTGAAGCGTTGCTGGTCAAGGCAGCTGCTGTAGAGAGGTGGTCAGTGAGGATTTGATGGTCAACCAGGTCAAACGCTGCTGACAGGTCTAACAGCAGGAGCATGGCAAGCGTACTGTTGTCCTTAGCCTCATTCATTTGGATTTTGAGATCCAGGAGGGCTGTTTCCGTCCTGTGTCTGGGCCTAAAGCCAGACTGTCTGAGGCCTAGTAGGTTGTGATCCTCCAGGTGTTTCTGGATCTGGAGGTAGGCTACTCTGTGAAGGATTTTGAGTATGTAGGGAACTGTGGTAATGGGCCTGTAGTTTGTGGGGATGTTAGGGTCAAGGTTTTTTTTTTTTTAGGAGGGGCATGACCCAAGATTCCTTGAGATTGTTGGGTACTGTGTTGGTGTCAAAAGAGGAGATGACTAATGATGATATGAACAGGGCTAGTTCCTTCCTGAATGACAGTGGCTGGGCACAGGTCTCCTTGACATTTTGAGGGTTTGAGCGTTTTAATAATGTTTTCAACTTCTAGAGACGTGACAGGCGAGAAGGAAAACAGTGGGCAGTTAGGAATATTGCATGATGGGATGGGAGGTGAGGGGTTCTTGATCAGATTGCTCTTTTTTTGTTTGATTTTTGATTGGAGCATAGTTATTTTGTCTGCGAGTACTTTCTGGATGTTAGCACACCAGGTTGCGTCTTTGATGCAGGTTTCTGAGGGAGGTGCAGGCGATTCAAGCTCCCTGAGGATGCTAAAAAGTTCTTTAGTTTTGGATTTGGCGTTAAGGATACGGTTGTCGTAGATTTCCTTTTTTGCATTAAGAATGGCAGTTTTATAGGCTGTTGCTGCCTTGGTGAAGAGGGCCTTATTACTTGGAGTAGGGGATTTTTTCCAGTGAGTTTCTGCTGGTCTTTTGGCAATGCACATGGCTCTGAGCTCGGGTGTAAACCATTTGTTGAGGTGGGAAATGGGTTTAGCTTTGGATAGTTTGGTGGGGGCGATGCTGTTTACAGCTGCCTCGAGAGTATTGTTGTAAAGGTTCACGAGTGTGGTTGTGTCTAGGTCTTTAAAGTTGATAGGGTGGAGGACGTTTTGGATCAATGGGCGAACGTTTTGAAGCATTAGATTGCAGTTGTTCCTGGTGAGGATGTGTGGGGCATTGTTATGCGAGGGGCTGGTCGGGACGTTCCCTTGGATAGTGAATGAGATGAGGTGATAGTCCGACAAAGCGGTGGGGGCATTTTGAAGGATAGTTGTAGAGCAGTTGAGGTCTACCAACCAGTCCAGGGTTCTGCCTTTGTTGTGGGTAGGCGAGGAGACACGGTGGTTAAAACCAAGTTAGGTGATGGTGTTTTCCACGGAAGAAGCATTGATGTCATTGGGATCTGATAGTCCTAGGTTAAAGTCGCTGAGGAATATTATTTGTGAACTGGGTTTGGTGTTGTTAGTTAGTAGGTCCGAGATATCTTCCTCGAAGGAGGTGATGAGGCCTGGAGGTTGATAGATGAGGTGAATGAGGATAGTTTGGGTTGCTGTGAGGAGAATTTGACTGAGAGGAGCTCCATGGACGATGGATTGGTTGTGGAAGTGGCTCTGAGGCCGAGGGATGTTTTTGCGATTAGGCACGGTTAGGCTAGTATAAGGCATCAGTAAGGCACGATTGAACTAGAAAATTGCAGCAAATGGGCACGGTTAGGCAACAATTAGGCACAAATCGGCACAGGTGGTCTAGTATAAGGCACAGTTGAACTAGAGCATTGCAGCAAATGGGCACGGTTAGGCAGTAATTAGGGACACATAGGCACAGGTGGTCTAGTATAAGGCACAGTAGAACTAGAGCATAGTAATGTTGCTGCTAGTTTGTCGCCTCTTTTTCCCTTCCCCTTTTCCCCTTATTTGTTCCTTGCACTTGCACTATCTGAACTGTCATCTGGCTCATTATGAATTGTTTCAAGGACCTGTAAGCAGTGCTCCAGATAAGATTTTGGAGGTGGGAGTATTTTACTCTCTATTTTTAAACTTTGAGAGTAAATGTGATTTTAAGGGAGTAAAAATTACTTTTCTCCTTTGCAAGAGAGTAAAATGTATGCGACATCCAGCCGACGTGTGCAAAAAATGTATGGAAATCATTACTACGCGGCAGCTTTCCGCAATGTGACAGAATACACCTTTCATTATTTCTGGCCATTTGATCTCTCCTGTATGTACTTAAATGTTGAAATAACAAAAACTTAGCCAATTATATAGTAAAGCAAATATGAATTGTATTATATGTTTTGAGATTCAATAGCAGAATTGTCTTTTGATGTTTAATGAAAATCCTAATTTTCTGGAGCTATTACTACCTTATGGTATGCCAGTGTTATGATACAACAGTGCAGAGAGGCAAGAACTCCATGCTAAATTCTATATCTAATCTAGTGGTCAAATGGTTCTTTATATAGCTCTTTTGGCAAAGCGTTGTGCATAGAACATATTTATCACAATTACCACCAAACCAAAGTCAGTACTCCTTTATCAACCTCGAAAGGATGAAAGGCTGTGTTGGACTTGCTGGGATTCAAACCTGCAACCTACAGATCACGCACAGATTGCAGCAACGAGTGCTCAACCGACTGAGCTATCTTATTGGCTAACATCCTTCAGAGGTTGGTTAACTGAATATCGACTGAGGTATAATAATCACAGTACCTAGATGTACGACGAGCCATTCATGAAGCGCTACATAAAGTTAAATACCTATCTGGATTATCACAGGGATAGGGTTTGCTGAGTATTTATTTCAATTACCAATGTAACTTTCATTTGTTTGTTTTTGAACAGTGCTTGCACTTCCTTGAGAGTCAGGTATTGCATGTTTTAATTGTAGTCCTGAAGATTTGAGAGGCTAGAACACCTGTGATCAGTGTAATGACAATCACTCACCCTTGAGCAAAGACTCTGCTGCCACTGACCATTTATAGTAATGTACCCCATTGACTGTAAGGTTGAATGGATGTAAAATAGACTGTGCTTAGTCATCATTTTACACACTGTTTCTATAATTAGAGTGTAAAAATGATCTGCCTCTGCATGATTATGCACACAGCACCGGAACCTAAAAATACAATTGTGCAATACTGGTTTGCTTTCAATGGAAAACAAGCATAACTTGTTGAAAAATATGAATTCTCAATTGCAACTTAGTTTTCCATCTTATTAGTTATACAATCCTAACATTCTAGGAAAACATGCACAGTGCTTCTGAAGCTGAATGGAAAGAAACCATTCCTTTTATCACAGTGTGCAGTTTATTTTTTTGAAAGGCTTCAGAGAAATACACTCTGTTTTCAGAGGTGGCTTGCAATTACATCAATGTAGATAAACATCAAATGAAGCCTTCTAGTTTGTATCAAGTAACCTGTCCTTTGCACTGCCCTCTGCTCTAAACCTGTGTGTAAATGTACCCAGGAAAATAATAAAGCTGTCGTATTTACAAGATTTTCATGCGTAAAAAGACCTAGTACCCACCTTATCTGGAGGCCTGCTTGTAAGAATGTAAATGTATTCTCCCATGTTCCCTCCCTCTTTGAAGCACTTTGAAACACTTCATGTATAGGCGCTATCCAAATAACCAATCAATTCAATTCAAATTCAATTAAAAAAAGGCACCGGATGTCGAGGAAGGAACCAAGAAGCCCACAGCAAGTGCCGAGACCAGCCTCCTCCTAAGATCAACATAGTGCTTAGCACGGTCTTGAGCTGCCTGCAGGGACTGACGAGCCGACAGGTGTCCCTTGTGGATATCGGAGAGTAACACACCCACCTGGATACCTTGTGGCCAAGGGTAAAGTGGCAGGGAGAATGGAAGGATGGAAACCATAGGTACAGAAGAAAGGTCTGGTCTTTAGAGCAGAGTGAGGAGCATTATTATAGGAAAACTCAACGAGTGGTAAAAGTTCCTCCCAGTCATCCTGGGCTGCAGACACAAAACAGCGTAAATAACCTTCCAACGTCTAAATAACCTTCCAACATTTGGTTCAGGTGCTCAGTCTGGCCGTTGGTTTGGGAGTGAAACCCCAAGCTTAAAGCTCACCGGAGGTTGAGGAGGGAACATAGCTTTGGCCAGAATTTGGAGGTGTATTGTGAGCCCCTGTCTGAAACGATTGTGTCCGGTAGGCCATGACAAGTAAAGATCTCAGATATGAAAATGCAAGACATCTGGTCTGCAGTCGGAATCCCAGGTAGAGCGGTGAAGTGTGCCATCTTTGAAAAATAGTCGATAGTCACCATTATAGCGGTTTAGTTTTCTGGATGGGGCAGATCGACAATAAAATCTGTAGATATCACCTGCCACGGTTTGTGCAGAATGGGCATCTATGTGAGCAGCCCAAGAGGAAATTGGCGAGGAGTCTTTGACTGCTGACACTTGGAACACGCTGAAACGTAGCCCTTGACGTCTAACTGTACCGAAGGCCACCAAAAATGCCTCTTAACCAGCTCGAAAGTGGTCAGTATCCCATGATGTCCAGCAGTACGAGAATCATGGCACATCTGTAAGACTTCTTTTTGCAAGTCCCCTGAAGGGACAAAAACCTGTTGACCATGAAAGAAAAGGCCTCTTTCCTGTAGAAGACCTTGGGTTTCAGGCAGGTGCCATGGTGTTCCCTTGTGGACTGTCTGATCTTCTGCACAAAATCCATAATAACAGAGATGAATGTCGCATTGGGAAATATTTTCTCAGCCCGAAACTTGACAGTAGAGTGGTCTTTGCGAGAAAGAGCATCGGCTCGAAGATTCTGTTGTCCTGGTAAGAAAGTGAACAATATATTGTACAGTGAGAAAAAATTGGCCCACCGGACCTGGCTACTATTCGTTGTTTGTGCTTACTGGAGAACCTTTAGGTTCTGATGATCTGTTCTGACCTCGATGGGATGAGAGGATCCTAGCAAGAGGTGTCTCCACTCCTTGAAGGACCTTTTTATTGCCAAGAGTTATTTTTCCAGTATAGAGTAATTGACCTCTGAGGGACTGAAGGACTTTGAAAGATAAGCTACTAGAGATTCAATTCCTGTAGTACTCTCCTGAAGTAATGCCACGCCAAGAGCATAATGTAATGCATCCGTTTCCAGGATAAATCTCCTACTTTGATCTGGTGTAACTAGGATGCGTGCAGAGGTGAAAAGTGTCTACATTTTATCAAAGGAGGCTTGCGCCTGTGAATCCCATACAAGTTGTATACCTTTCTTTAGGAGCCTGGTTAATGGGAGAATGATCTCGGAAAAACAAGCAATACATTTTTGATAGAAATTAGCAAACCCAACAAATCGTTGGATTTCTTTAACGTTGGAGGGGGGCATTCTACCACAGCCAACACTTTCCGAGGATCCATCGACACCCTTTGAGCAGACAGCACAAATCCCAGGTATGTAACATGGGAATGATGACATTCACATTTCTCAGCCTTACAATACAACTGATTGGCCTGTAGACAATCCAAAACCAGTTTAACATGACGTAAGTGATCAGATTTGTTAGGTGAAAAGACAAGAATGTCATCAGGGTGAATGACTACAAAGTGTAATAACACATCCGCTATCAAATGGTCCATAAAGTAATGAAAGACCGCAGGCGCATTGGAAAGACCGAAGGGAATTACATGGTATTCGAAGTGTCCAAAGGGCGTTTGAAAGGCTGTCTTCCATTCATCCCCTTGGGCAATTCAGATAGGATGATATGCTTCTCGGAGATCGAATTTCTAGTAGGTGATGGCTCCCCGCACTGCCTCAAGAATGTCTGGGATTAAGGGCATGGGGTATTTATCAGCCACTGTGATCTTATTGAGTCCCCTAAAATCTATACACAGACGTATCTCATCCGTGTCCTTCGGGATGAAAAATAACAAGGCTCCCGCATGGGATGGTGGATTCCGATATGAGTCAGTTCCGTAAATTTGTTTGCAGATATTTTTTCAGTACTGCCTTTTCTTTTTGTGAGAGCATAGACATACGCCCAAATGGGATGGGCTGGTCGGGAAGTAGTTCTATATGATAATCATCTCGTCGATGAGGAGGGAGAGTAGAAAACTGAGGTGAAGAGAACACAGAAGCGAACTGAGAGTAACACTCCAGAATGGCACCTACATGACTGATGACGGTGACTGATTCTGAGATTTGACTGGCAGGGGAGAGATACACAATACTCAGATCTGGAAAAAAGCGTACCTGCTGTACAGTTGATGTAAGGATTGTGGAGACGTAACCATCGAAGTCCAAGAATGATGGGAAAATAAGCGGCTTTGATCAGGGCAAAACACAGAATCTCTTTGTGTGAAGATATGCGATATGCGATGGGCAAGGTTTGTTCCCATATAGGTCCTGAGCTTAAGGGACTGCCGTCGACACCTTGGATGGGTATGATGACAGATTTAGAGATGCGTTCAATACCCTTCTTCTCTGCCCACTTGTCATCAAAAAATTGCTGGCTGCCCCACAATCTACCTGTTTCGGAATGCCGTGGATTTCTTGATCCCGAAAGAGTAAAATGAGGGATATAATCACCATAGGATGTTTAGTGATGTTGACGGTCTGTGAATTAGGAACCAACCTTACACACCCGAGCCGCAGTTCCCCTTACGACTGGGCTTTGGTGTTTCCTGATTTCCTGGGTTCAGAGCATCTGGGTGGTGCCACAGAGCAGTCCCGGACTAACCACAATACATACACAGACCCTGTGTATGTCTGTGATATCTTTCTTTGGAGGTTAGTGGTCCTCTCGCGGTTCCCAGTTGCATATGTTCTTCTATGGGCACCGCTCAAGGTGGAGTGGAATGTCCTTCTGGCCTTAATCGGGAGGACCGACCTCTTTTGCGTTCTGATATGCGTTCTTGCAGACAATAATCCATCTGCATTGTCACTGTGAGCATGTCTGCCAGATTGGCAGGTCTAGGAACTCTAGAGACCTCGTCCTTGAGCTCCTCTGTTAGCCCTCTTTCGAAACAAGGTCAGCAAAGCATCGTCTGGCCAAGCAGTTTCAGCCGAAAGCTGTTTGAATTGTGTCACATAAGACATGAGATCTTATGTACCCTGTCGAAGATCAAGGAGTCTTTCCTGTGAAGTGATAGATATTTCCCGTCTGCTAAACATAGGCTTTAGACTGTTTACAAATGCAGGATAGGAGTCTAAAATAGGATTCACAGTGGTTACCAATGGAGTTGCCCAAGCCAAAGCTGCCCCAGCTAGATGAGAGACCAAAAACCCTACTTCGCTTTGTCGGAAGGGAAGTAGTGTGGCTTGAATGTGAATTGTACAGTGCAACTATCCAAAAGCTTGTTGAGTTTATGTAGACTGCCGTCATACTTGCCAGTGGGCAAGGATGAGGGTGGAAGTTCAGGGTTCACTCAGGTGACTTTATGCCTAACATGAGCATTTACTTTCTTGAGGTTCTGAACTTCACGTGACAAGGACTGTATAGCAGCCATAAGCGGCTGCATCTGCTGTTCCATGGTATCTGCTGTACGGGCGTCGCTATCTGTCATGCCACGGTACAAAGAAGCAGAAAACCACTAACCTGGTCAGATGGCAGTGTCTTGGTTGATGGGAAAAATCCCCCTGGGAGCTTTACTGCCCTCCGCTTAGACGCGACTATGACGGAGAGGAGCAAAACCCCCACGGAAACCCTCTGGGGTCGAAAATCGTGTCTAGAATCGAGTGTGATGCTCAACTGCAGCTTCTCTATCTTCGGAACATAGAACTGGTCTCAGAACCGGTAGCTTTGATGGAGGATTCCCTCAAGGATAGCCAGATCGATGAAAACAGATAGGTAAATAAGCAGAAACAGAGGAAGTTTAGATGAATAGAGCGAATGAGAATGCCTCACACCTAGCTGGAAGAAGAGTCCGTCCTTAAGAGGGGTCATGGATGTCTTGACACCTTCTATACCAAGAAGGAAAGGATATAAGACATTAGGATTTAGTAGAATTGAACTGGGATTGGGCTGGTAAGTATCTTCTGATAACCTACGAAGGGTAGAATGCAGCCGAGGGAAAGAACCCGGTGGTCTGTGTAGCGAGACCGTAAGCCAAAAGTATCTGAAAGAGACAGGACTCCGGATCTGTGATTCCTGCAGCCAAAGAATAAGATTGACTATCGGGCGAAAGATATTGTTAAGAAGTATGTCCGAGAGACAAGGTTCCTACCTGGTGTTCGTGGAGGACAAGATTAATGAGCATACGGCTCAGATCTTAGCTTCTGCATACCGTGGGAAGAGATTTCTTTCAGGGACGCACAGGGTCCGAGCTATGGAAAGCTGTACTGGTGTATTCACCAGCAGGAAAGACCTGATAGAACAAAGGGAGTTAGAAACAAGGAGCATGTAGAGGAAGCAAGTAGAGATCCTAGGATACGAACTTACGTAGCGTCTTGCATAGGAGCAGCGACACACGGGGATGCAGAAACCAGGCGTCTATATGCCATCACGTGACCGCATGAATGCAGAATCACTGCATCGGCAGGACCGATCAGCCTTGTTACAACAGAACGGGACTGCTCGGGGCCATCTTGGGGAGGATGAAGGCCAAAGCATAGCAATGCCTACCACGGCGCCACCAAGACCAGCGCCGGTAGTGCTACATAACAGTGTAGCACTACCGCCGCTCCTCCTCCACCTCTGGCTGACTCGCATCCTGGCGCAGCCCTTTCCTTGCTCTACTCTTCTATCTCGGACACTCTTGATGTTCTTGCCCTGTCATGAGGATTAGATTGAAGCCCAAAGCCAAGTGCAACTCTTGGTATTACTCTGACCTAGCTACCCTTGAACGTGAGAGTAGGGTGGCTGAGAGGAAATGGCGGGTCTCCTGTACATCCTCTGACAAACTGGCCTGCCCCCTGCTCCAAAGACAATACCAGCTCCTCGTCCAAACTTAGAAGACAGCCCACATCCAAGCCCACGTCTCTGCGGCATCTAACAACTCAGCCAAACTCTTTAAAATCTGCAAGGTGCCAGTCAACCCTGCTGCAGTCTCTACCTCTCCTGTCACCTCCCAGGCCCTTTGCACGGCCCTTGCCTCTCATTTCATCTAAAAAACCCAGGACATCCTGTACAGCCCCTCGTCCTCTCCTCCTTCTCTCTCTGCTACCTCTGGCCCTCCTGCAGCCACCCCTCCTCCCTCTTTGTCTTCCTTTCCTCTTTTTTCCCCTGATGAGATTTCTAGACAAGTCCAATCTTTGAAAGTCTTGTCAAAACAGGTGCTTCCCTGTTTGTCCAAAACCATCAAGGACCACATTGACACCCTTACTACTGCTCTGGCTGACTTTTGCAACCTCTCCTTTGCCTCTGGAGCCTTCCACTCTCCTCTGAAGCACTCTCTTGTGCACCCTCCTCTCAAGAAACCCAGAGCCGAACCCTCGTGCCCGGCTAACTATCAATTGAGCTCCATCACTCCTTTCCTCGGCAAACTCCTGGAAAAGCTGGTCATCTCACAGCTTAATCTTCATACCGACTCGGTTGGTTGTCTCCATGACCAGGGCTGCCAGAAGCACGGAAACTGCTCTCCTGTACATCTGCGAAGTCTTGCTCTCCAACCTCGACTCTAACATCCCATCTGTCCTCATCCTACTCGATCTCCCTTCTGCCTTTGACAAGGTCAAACATGCCATCCTGCTCAATCGTCTCTGTGATGACCTGGGTAGCACCGATCAGGCCCTGGGCTGGCTGACCTCTTTCCTCTCTGATCGATCCTCCCAGGTCCAACTTGGGTCCTTCCTTTCCTCTATCTCAATCTCTACCTGTGGTGTTCCCCAGGGGTCTAACCTCTCTCCCTGGCTCTTCAACCAACACCAGGCACCTCTCGTCCACTGCATTGCTGCTCTCTGCTCCAACTTTCAGTGCTTTGCGGATGACACTCAGCTTGTTTTCAGGCGTACCTCTGCCACCTCTTCTCCTTCTCTCATCTCTGACAGTCTGTCTGCTATCCGGGAGTGCCGCCAATGATCTCTGCCTCAATGCCAGTAAAAGAGAAAATCTCCTCATCAGCACACCTTCACCCTCCGTTTCTACCACTCTCAGGCCGGCCTCCCTTGGCCCTCTTCCTGCTCCAACCTGAGAGTCTAAGAACCTCGAGGTCATCTTCGACTCCACACTCTCCTTTTCTCCTTCTGATGTCTCTGAGAAGTCAAACTACCAACTGCATCTCCTCAGAGTTATTCTTCCTTTCCTCTCCTTCCCCCAGAAGCATACTGTCTCTAGAGCGCTGGTTCTCTCTAGGCTGGACTACTGCAACAACCTCTTTCTAAATCGGCCTGCTTCTACTCTCCACAACTCATCCAGAACAGGACTGCAAGATTTATCCTTGGCCTGAAGCCCTGGGATCGTATCTCTCCAGCCCAGAAATCTCTTCATTGGCTCCCAGTGGCTGCAAGGAATACATTCAAGATGCTTTGCATTGTAAACAAGGCTTTCTGGGGCCTGGTTCCACAATACCTTCAACTCTCCCTCCTTAAATACCTTCCTACTCAAACTCTTTGCTCCTCCACCTACACCTCCCTCAGGGTCGGGTCGCTTCTCCAAGCAACAGGTTGGGGGTAGTTCTCTTTCCTCGGCTGGGGCCTCCCTCTGGAACAGCCTCCCTGAAACTTGAGAACCATCTTCGGTTCCGGAAGCACCTCAAGACCTTCTCTTTGCTTCTGCCTTCGCTCTTCCTCTCCCCTGCTGATTGTCTTCTTCGGCACCGGGCACCTGGTTACCCTCTGCACTTGGGTCTGTATCTGCATGCCTAAAGTCCCCTTACCTGCACTTATTTAACACCCCTTGTCTGCGCCTTAACCTTGCACTTGCCACCTGCTGGCTGCACTACCTGTTGTTGTTTTTATCCTGTGTTCAGCACTTTCCACGCCTCCCCTCCCCCTTGCAGTTTCCCCCTTCCTTCTCCCCTGCACTTGCACATTCTCAATGTCACTAGGCCTAGTCAGATTTTTGTTTTGTCCTCCCTTGTTCCCCTCCCTTCCCTCGCCATGCTCTGAAACACTTGTATATGAGCACGATACAAATAAAATATCATAACCTATTGAAATGCCTAAAAACTTGACAAGATATATTAAATGACTCAGAAAGACCTGTTATACCTTATACCTAGGTTATACCCAACTATGAGCAGGTCAGCTGACAAAAGATATACTGATATATTTGTATACTGCTGTTACATAACTCTTTTATTGCAATGTTTTTAAGTTTGATGTGTTTCTTATCTCTCTCTCTTCCCTCCATCTTAATATTTTAATATCATAAAGGAAATGCTAATTTTAAAGCGAATTTGTAAGGTTGCATGGCAACTAAACCAAAAGAAATGAAAAGAAAAGAAAAAAAAAAAATATATATATATATATATATATATATATATATATATATATATATATATATATATATATATATATATATATATATATATCCATCATATCATATCCTAACAGCAGTCCTTCAAGTGTCTGGTCACAGATATTAGGGGAAAGTTAACTGGTTTTAACAGTGAAGCTTCACCAGAAGAGTCTCACTGGAATGTGTAAAGTTAGATGCACTCACCACATTTAATAAACAATGCCCACAGAAAGAAAGTGAGTCACAAAACAATTGTTCGAGGCTGAGTTTATATCCATGAGGACTACAAGTTTGAGACAAAATGAAAACTCAAACCATAGCGAGACTCTGGTTTAAATGGGATTATTTTTTAATTTTTTTTATTTTATACTTAATTAACCCTTAAGGTTTTTACAACAATTTTCGTTTTACTTTTCTGTCCTTTTATCTACTTTTCTTTGTCTGCCGTAGCCAAGATTACGTCCAATGTCTTCGCTGTGGCCGTCACCCACACTGTCTTTTGGCCTCCGATTAGTCTTGACCACCAGACATCTTCGTCAAAAATGTAGGCTGAGGCTAAGACAGGCTTTAAGTAGGGTTGCCTGATGTTTTCCACTCCTGGGCATGATAGGAGGAGGTGCCTCATTGTTTTGACCTCAATAGTATTTTTGCAGAATCTGCATTTGTTTGAGCTCGCCAGGCCACGGATGGCCAAGATTTCGTTGGTATGAATAAGGTTTAGGCACGCTCTTAAAAAGGCGTTTCTCACTTTCCAGTTTGGATATTTGCCCACGAACGGTTGTGGCACATGGAGTTTCTGGGTCACAAGTGGAAGGTGCAAGGTCAGTTTGTAGGTTGCTGCTTGCTCGCACGTTTTGATCCAGTCTGATTTGTTAATTGTTTTGTGAATCTTTGTTGGATTATCAATCAGGGGTTGTTTAGAGCATTGGATTGTTTCTAATTTGGCTTCTTGGTCCGCTGACCAGTGGTTTAGAACTGTACATCGTCCCCCGCCAGCTCGCTGTTGATTGGTGCTAATAGCAGGGTCAGTTTTCTATCAAGAGTTTCCTGAACAACATCATGGTCTTTCTTTCTACCACCGATTGTAACGACAGCTGGCTCAGTTTGCGCCTTATTAAAACCATAGGTGTTGAGTTTGGCAGCTTCAGCACTTTCCGCCCGAAATTTCTTTCGAATTTGAACCAAATCTTCTTGGGTAGGCCTGGCATAGCTTCCGCTCCATATGCAAGCGATTGAACAACCTTTGCTTTGTAGAAGTCTATAACCAGTATTAAAGAGAAGCGGCCAAACGTCTTGTCAATGGCTTTAGCCTGAGATGTTAGGCTCTTTGTTTTATCTTGCAGGTAGTTTTGCATGGCACTTTCATTTTGGGAGCTGTCTAGCATAATGCCCAGGTACTTGAAGTCTATTACGTTCTCAATACCTTCACCTTCTAGGCTCCAGCCGAAATTGTCCGTTTTTCCTCTCCGCTTTCCAATCGATAGTATTTTTGTTTTTGATTTGTTCATTTCTAGATGGTTTTCTGCAATGTATTCAGCAAAGTTGGTCAGCTGTCTCTGTAATCTAATGGCAGTTTAGTCAAGAAGAATAATGTCATCCGCATAGAGGATCCTGGATATTTTAACCTGACCAAGTTGAGGAGGGAAGGCTCAAACCCTGGACTCCATTTCCTTGTAATCGCCCATGTAGGCAAGAAGAGTGTCGGGGCCAGGCGACAGCCTTGTTTTACCCCTCGGTTTGTGATTATTTCTTCAGATAAAGTCCCTTGATGGTTTAGACGGACTTGTATTCTGGTGTTATTATGGAGTGCTGTGATTGGTTGCAGTATTTCAGCCAGGCACTTCCACTTTCTTAATTTCTCCCACAGTCTCGCTCTATCTACCTGATCAAAAGCTTGGCTTAGATCAATAAAAGCCATGAAGATTCGAGGGCCTCCTGCCAGTGATTTGCTCTTCAAGATGCTCAAGGTTAGTATACTGATGTTAGTGCCAACATTTTTCTTGACACCGGACTGGAATGGATCGTCACAAAGTGTCCCACTTGACCATGATTGAAATTGACGTAGAAGCAGTGTCCCATATACTTTGCATATCACATCCAAAAGTGCGATGGGACGGAATTTCTTCGGGTAATCTCCATTTCCTTTCTTAAAGATAGGAACTACTACTGAGGTAGTCCAAGATTTTGGTAGTTCCTTGACTTTTGCAGATCTTTGAAGGACTTGGCTAATGAACAATGACCATTCTTCCGGATGCTGTTTCAGGTGCATGTTAGTTAGCCAAGCAGGGCCTGCGGCTCTTGGGTTTTTGGGTTTCTTCAGTACTTCCAAGATATCCTGTCTGTTGTGAAGCTCCACCCAGGGCGACATGTCTTGTTCGGGGAACTTATCGAGATCTCAGATGGATCATAGAAAAGACTTTTGTAGTGTGTCATCCAAGTGTCTTCTCCAATGCTGTTTATTAACAAGTTGCTCGTAGTTCGTTCTGTAGAGTTGATCAAAGCCCAGAATTTGTGTGTGTTTTTGCTGCAGACAGCCCTCAACATTTCTTCCGAGTCCTTTTAGTACAAGGTAAGGCAATAGGATTTCAGCCAGGACTTATAATGCTTCAGCCCGACAGATAGAGCTTGTCTATTTGCCTCTGAGCTGTTGCTGGCTACCGCTCTTCTTAATTTTCTTAAAGGACATCTTTTTGCGACCAGTGTTGGATCGTAGTTGTGAATATGTTTTTTTGTGGCTGCACCTTAAATCCAATTTGGGTTTGTTGAAGGTGTTAAGCAGCAGGCAATAATCTGGTTGAGGATTTGGGACTTTCAATGTTTCCCAGCTGAGCATAATTACTGCCTAGTTTGAGTTAGGCATGACTTTTTCCACTGAAAAACATGGCCATATTGTGCTCAGTAGATTGTGGTCGCTGGCCAAGGTTTTAAGGATGCTAAAGGAAGCAATAGTTTCAAGCAACGGGGTTGAGGCAAAAAGGTAGTCAATTGTGGCTGATGAATTGCGACCTTCCCAGGTTGGAGTATGCTCAGTACAGGCGTAGGTGGTATCGAGATTAACTAGATCTCTGGAGTTCATCAACGAAAGCCAAGCTTTGCCACAAAGCTCTGCCGAGGTCCCCGGTGGCCATGAGGACTTCTTTGTGCAGACTGCATTTAAGTCCCCACAGATGAAGAGATGTGTTTCTGCGTAATCAATGTATGATCGGTCGATTTCTTTCTCCATCATGTCCAGGAAGTCGTTGTCGGTGATTGCATCTGGGTTCCAATAAATGTTAATGATTATGGCCGATTCTGCTGATGGTTTGACTAGTTCTGAGTTCCAGTAAGTCCACTTCACTTGAACTGTTAGTAGGAAAAGAGTCCATGTTAAGATTTTAATCAATTTAATACCTTTCCCTGAGCGTATTGCGGTTAGCAGGCCTGAGGACGGCCGCCCTTTGGATCCTTTTTTTGCTGGAGCAAAAGCTAAGTCGAATACGTCTCCTGGAGGCACAGAATGTCAAAAGAATCCAGAGTCACGTTCCCCGGAACCGTGAGATGAGAAAACCCTTGTGTGTTCCATGAACCTAATCTGACAATTGAGTTGGTGTTAATTTGTTGTGGTGTTGGGTCGAGTTTCTGAATATTCTTGAATTGCTATTTTCTTTGGAGGGCAAGGGACTTCGGAAGCCAAGCCTATAGCTTCTGCAAAGAATTGAGTTTTCCCCTTTCAGTCGGCTGTTCAAATTCTTTGCCGATGGTCTGCATGAATGTTCTTTTGATTAATGTCAATGGGCCAGTCGGTCTTCGTTCGATTTCTTCGGCAGCCTCTTGCTTTCCTTCTTTGCTTTGATTTTGGATTACTCTTGATCTTTCTTCTTGGCTAAATTGAGATTCGTTCCCTTTGTCCCCATGGGACCTTCTTACCATCTCCAAAGGTGTTTCAATAGCCCCCTCCTGAAAACCAGATTGATGACGCTTGATTCGACTGTTATCGGGCGGTGATCTGTTGCGCCTAATGTTTTCTCTTCTTGTTGATGGACTTGAACGTTTTTTGACGTTGCCTGTAAGTGTCCTGCAGTTGTTGGTATCTGGATTCATTAATTTCTCTGAGGTCATATCCTAGTTTTAGGAGGTTTCCCATAGAGTCACGTAGCTTCTGTTTTACAGATCTAGAAGTTATGTAAAGGTATGTAGTAGCCTCTCTAGCTTCATGATTTGGCTCTACTATTTTTAGATCATTAGTTTCCACTGATCTAAGTTTCGGTACGCTGTGAAGAAGTTACATGACTGTTCTTCTATTGAGGATAACAAATTCTCTACTGTAGCTTATTTGGTCCAAGTGAAAGGCTGGGTTTAGAAACTTCGCTGTATGGACTCTGGATTTTATTTGGGTGCCTCTACCTCGATTTTCAGTTTCTTGGATTTCGGCTCTCCTCTGTGTTCTGCCACCTTCTCTTGAAGATCGTTTCCTCTGCAATTCTCGTGGGGTGGCCGGGTATTCAGGGGATTTTCTTGTTCTTTTCCCAGGACTGTGGTTTAGTGAGGTTGATGCTTTTGAGTGATAATGCTGTTGGGATTCCTTGTGGGCCAGCAGATCATGCCCCCATTTTTCGATTTGAGCCACCTTCTTGCAGCGTTCCTCCAGTGTCAGGAAGAGGAAGTGATCTTTTGCCTCACAAACATTTATGTTTGACCTAGGTTCAGGTCTCTGGGCATTAGGACTGGCTGAGGGCGAGACATCGTCAGGTTTGTCTATCAGACTTTCGTCAAGATGTTGGCTTAAGTTTGATAAGGCTTCCTCCATCAAAAGGTCCTCTGTCGTTTTTGATGTGTCTACGGGGCTAGTTGGCTCCACCAGGTTGATGCAAACAGATGAATGGGTCTCCTTGGTATGTTTACGAGCCGTGCCACTGGAATTGCGGCTCACCCCTGGCCTCACTTTCTGGCCCGTATTCATATTTGACTTGGCGGTCGGCCTCTTTTCTGACAGTGGTAGTCGGAAGACCAGTTGTTTCTCCCTCTTCATGGTTTCGACTTGTGTTTTCTTAGAGTCTGCGAAGATTGGGAAGTCTTTATTCAATTGGGGATCATTTTCCTTAATGTTAGATTTTTCAAGGTCGACTGGCAGTATTGACTCATTATCTTCGCACACACAATTGTGCGGTCGCTTCGTTTCTGAATGACTGTTTTTTTGCCTCTGTCGTTGGTTTCTCTTGAGAGGTTGGTAGTTTTCTCAGACACTTTGGGCTTTTTTTGAGGTGGGTTGTTGGGCGAGTTTTAGCTCGTCCCAAGACCAGTTAGCTTGTTAACTGGTACTTGCTTTAAATCGTTCCATTTGTGCGCGGTCTGGCACCCTACCTCTTGGGAAATTGTTAGGGTTACTTGCCTCTGGTCATCTGAAGTCTCCTGTCGTGCTGTATTAGGTTGGACTCTTCCTGATTGCTTTTCCCTTGCAGCAATGTAACCCTCCAAATAGAGGAGTTTGTAGTGCATCATTACTGAAATTGTGCTGTGATCTTTTAAAGTGTCATTTATCGACTCACACAGTTTTGCAAAGGGGGTGAGAGCCACCGTTACAGCTGACATGATTGTCAGAATGTACTGTTTTTTCTTTGGCAAGTCAGCTGGTATAGTTTCTGGTAGTTCACTGAGTCTTCTAGCTCTCAGAGGTGGTTTTGGTAGTTCACTAATCCTTCTGGCTCTCAAAGGAGTCAAGGTCATTCACGTCAGAGAGTCTTTTTTGGAAGTTCTGGCGTGAGGAGGCGTTTTATTCAGAAAGACCAGTTCTTCCTTTTCTTTAGGTTTGTTGGGCAGGTCATTTGATGTGGGATTCCCTCTATATCTTTGCTCCACAACCAAATCTGAGCTTAGCTGGCAGGTCAACCGTATCTCGTCCACTACGGTTGGGCCCGGAATAGCACCAGAGGGCATGTCTTCCCGAGTTCCCGTTAGAGGTGGACAGGTATTCGCCAAGACAGCTGGTTTGTTCGAAAGTGGTTCTGAGCATGCCAGGGAAGAGGAAACGCCACTAGGGAGCTGCTTGTCGCGTGGAGCAGAAACGCCACGGGGCTGCCGGTTTTCTTGTGTAGGTGCGTTGCCCATTGTTGGTGTGTCTTGGTGATGTGACAGGTCAGGAGTCTCAAGAGTTTTTGGGCTTTTCTCCCATCTGTTCTGGCTCAAGAAGAGTTTCCTTTCGCAGTGGTTCATCGTGATGCAAATTGACAGACAGGTTAGCGCTTGTTGTTTTGTGATTTTGGGACACTGTATGTTCCTCCGAGCTGAACACCACTTCCAACATTTCGCTGTCACTGATTTCACAGATCTTGTCGTATTTTTTTTGCATCATTTCTTCTTTTGTGGTGTGGGGTGTATTTCAGTGCTCACGTTAAAAGGTTGGGTGTGCTGTGTGCGCCCTACTTGCATGTTGACCAAAGCCTCGTCAGGCAGGCTGTTTTCAGATGTAGTCTTGCATTGCTTATCATTGGCTCTATAAGTCCTTTCCTCAGCTGGTGAGACACTTGCAGTTGGTGGCTCAGCTCCCAGACACTTGCAGTTGGTGGCTCAGCTCCCATTCCTAGAGGCTTTGTTGATCTCGCCTCTCCGGCGCCCCCTGGTACACTCTCCCACTCTGCCACCCGCAGCTCCATGCTGGCCCCTCCCACTCCTCCATGACTCGGCGCAATCCCTCCTCCTACAGACGGCGCGGAGTCAGCAGTCTCTGGTGAGGGGCAGGCCCCTGGACCGCCGTCAACCAAGGAAGTAGGCAAGTCGGACGCAACAACAGGTACGTCCTGAGCTGGTGGGGAGATTCTCGGCGGGTAGGGCAGGTTCTTAGAGTTGATGGTTCCGTCGCAGACTCGATCTTCGGCCAGTTCAGCCTCCTGGCGAAAACCCTGCGACTGGTGGGGGGCTTCCAAGACGATGGCGAGTAGTGGCAAAGGCGCCAGAGGCCGCAGCGTCGAAGTGATAGCCTGACCCACAGTCTTGCAAGCCACAGCCCGGTCCGGGTCGGTAGAATCGCCCGTTCCCTCCGATGGGGAGTACAGGCAATCCACTTTCCCGCTGCCGATAAGGGGTTTCTTCTTCTCCTCGGCGCGGGGATGCAAGCGCCTCAATCAGCGACCTTTCTCTTGGGCGTCAGGGCTAAGCAGAGCAGCATCCATGGGGTCTATGGCGTCCATAGCAGCCATAGACTGCCAAAGACTGCAACTCTGCGGGCGCTCCGTGGGAAGTGGAGTTTTTATGCGGTCTCCACCCTCACTGGATACACACAGGAAACTGAAGACACACTGTAGTCTGTAGCTGCAGGGAAAAGAGTAGCTGCAGTCACTGCCAAAGACTGCTACCCTGCCGCTACTCTAATGGGATTATACTACAGTGGAGATGGACATGCAAAATGAAGTAGCAGCTGGCAAAGCCAACCACACACCACATCCCAACTACAGCATTACCATGCTGGAAAGTGCTGGAAAGTGCCAATAGACATGTGCATTTTGTGCTTCAGTACTATCAAGTTTAGTCTCAGTGTCAGTGGTGTGATATGCTTTAAATTGCACAATTGGCTGCTAACTTGACACTAGTTCCCATGAACATGCCATGACAGAGAAAGTCCTCGACAAGTAAGATTGACCGCCCCATTTCTTTTGTCTTTTTTTTTATTAGCTGTGTTTAGTTTGTCAACAAACTTTTACAACGTTGATGTTACAAATATTCTTTTTTAGGATGTACATGCCTAGTTTACAAAATATTAAAAAAACATAATAAAATACTGAAATTCCTTTCATGCGTATGAGTCATGACTCTTTCTATATGAAGAGGTGTTCTTGAATAACAACTTATACAAAACAGCCTTAATTATAACATGAATCTCAATGGCATAACATTGATCCTATTTCTTACTACAACGTATCACATAGCGTCAACAAATCATCTGTACCATTACCCCTCACTTCTCAGTGGAATCCCTGGGGCCATCTCCATCATTGACCAATATCAATTGGCTCAGAATTAGTTCAGGATAGTTTTATAAGCAGGTGTTACTCAAGCAAAAGCTGCAGCTTACTTGAAAGTTCTTCATTAATCTTTGCAAGCAGTCTTATCAATGAATGAATAACCTTAATTCAAGTCCACATGCATGTGGACCAAAACCATTCCCTGGATGAATCAGTATTACCCAAACTCTCAGTTCCAAATATTTGAATACGATGTTCTTCAAAGTATTGACAATGGATAACCAGGAGTTTCATTGTTTCTTTCTGAGATGAAATATTTCAAAATCTACAATTGCTCTTATCATCCTTTCTGATGTGAGAGTAACAATACTTGATTTTCTCATACGTTGGAATTTGATTCAATTTGAATTTTAGATACGTGTCACGCTACAAGTAAATTGCAGTAGGTATACTTGGCGAGGTAAAAGCAATATGATTAATCGTGTTGCACCAATCTAACTCAAACCTTTTTTTTATAACACGTATTGGTCTGAATTCCATATTTGAGACCCATTTCCCACAATATAGCTACCATTCTGTCACAATATTTGGCTACCAAGGAAGGGTTGTGCTCCTTAATCATCACTCCTAAATTCTCATACAATGAGTTGAGAGGAGGAAACATCACCTTAGCAAGATTTGACAGGGAACGCCAATGATACCTCGCAAACAAAGATGAAAAACCCAGCTTGTGTCTGAGAATTGCATTCGGAAGGGGATTTGCTAATCTCAAGGTTTGCTTCCACAGCCCCCCCTGTATTTGATCAAGAATATTATCTGTGTTAAACACATGTCTCGGCCATAAAGTATAGTTGCCTCTACCTTGAGAATATAAAACTCAGTCAAGGGTACCATAGAATATTTTGAGCTAGACAATGCACATTTGTGCAATAAGAGGATTTAACTTTTTGTTTAGCGCTACCTTCCACATCTTTGCGGAATTAGTGTCCACCAAGTCATACCCTAAATATTTGATGGAAACTGCACGTGGTACACAGATTTCATTAATAGACTAATTCAATACAGGGTTTTTTTTCTTGAAATTTCAAAATATGACTCTGGACTTTTTGACATTAAACTGTGGGTAATGTACCTGTAAGTATTACACAAATAAATTTAGCTTGGCTGGAAGGCCAAAAGGCGTTCGATCGAATATAAGAATTTCATCTGCAAAGGCAAGCCAGTGCAACTGCAAATAGCCAAGCCTTGCAGGAAAACTGATATCTTGTAACCAAATGTTATCCATATCACACAGAAATAAGTTGAACAGGGTTGCTGCCAAGTTGCAACCCTGTTTAGCACCAATCTATTTAACCCTTACGAGATATGCTGTATTCTGATGTCATTTTGCAATAAGTATAATCAGATGAGATAGAATACCCAGCCGGGCCATTTTTTCCCACAACAAACTACGAATTACGGCATCAAACGCTGCAGTAAGATCAATTGAGGCCATATATAGTGGGCCAGCATTACATACTTTCGTCTTCGCAAGCAGATGGGTCAAGATGGTAGCCTTCTATGAAGTGCCCATCTGCGAGCGAAATTCGATCTGAAATCGTGACATAGTGTTGTTATGACTTATGTGTGCTTGGAGTTCTCTAAGAAGCAGGATGGAAAATACTTTAGCGGAGGCATCTAGCAATGCAATTGGACGAAAGTTATGGGGCTCAGCTGGATTCCCTTTTTTAAATATAGGCACCGCAATAGAATGAAACCATGATCGCGGCAGGTTTGATGTGAGATATATGTTGTCAAACTGTGTTTTTAGAATTTTTGCCCAGAACTGGATTGCATTTCAGCACACAAGGCGGTATACAGTCCGGGCCCGCAGCTTTGGAATAGTTCAGATTCCTTATTGCTGATTCAACGTCTTAGAGAGACCATGGAGATGTCACAGAGGTTAGAGTCAAAGAACTAAGTGGACTAGTGTGGCGGAATATGCTTGGTAACTGAAATTTGCTGGTGAAAAATTGTGTCCATGATTCTGGAGAGATAGATGCAGAAGGATCATTCCTAAGTTTTGACGTGTCAGCCCTGAGCATGGCCCATACGGATCTCTGATCATTGCGGCATAGATAAGCAATCATCTTTTGGTTGTTCAAATTGTGAATGCGACGCTAGATTTTTATACAATTATTTCGATAGGCATTACAAAGGATTTTTTTCTTATCACAGATCTCTACAGAAGATACGGTTTTTAGCTTTTAATTGTATCAACTTGCGATTTTTCAATCGTTTCACCAAAGTTATCTTCCTACTATAAACTTGGGCATAATTTACTTTTGGTAAACCTTGGATGTGGGCTAGCTTGGCGATTTCAGACTCAATTATATATAAATATGCCTATCTACTACTTGTTGTAATAAACCAAATTAAATACCTGTTTTTGTGTCAACAGTCAGTTGTTTGTCAATCATAGTGATTAATTTGTCACATAGATAGGTGCTCCATCGTAGGGAAATACCCATTCAAAGAAAGTTTGGTTGGAGTCATTCGCCAAAGCCACCACCCTCTGTTGAATTGATAACCATATAATTAAATGCCAGGCTTTGTTGTTACTACCAGAGTACAGAGCCTCAGCAAATTCGATGAAACTGCAAAAAAGTCTATACAGGAACTCCTTGAGCCACTCCTCCAATTAACCAATGGAACCTGCAGGTCAAAACCCAAAAAGAGATGTCCCAATGCGAGAAGTACTAAACCCAGCGATATCCTCGCAATTTGACTGGGGAAGCATCATCAATGGATTGCATAAGAGTAGAGGTAGAATGTGAGTGTAACCACCAAGCATTAAAATCGCCCCCTATAATTATTTTACAATCAGTGTTCAGGCACAAAACCTCTTCTAAAATCGTTGGAAGAAGCTTAAACATATTATCCAACTGAGTTTGAGTAGGATTCCAATACATTGATATCATGAGATAAAATAAATCGGGCTCATGACCAAAAGATACCATAGTAGCTAAGAGCTCAGCAGAGTTGTGGACAATATGCGATTTTACCTCAAGGCTAGTGTTGACAAAAATTGCCAAACCTCTGTATGGCCTTCTTCAAGGTAGCTTTAGCCGAAGCGAACAGGTTAGAGAACCCGCAATAATTCCACGAGGGAATATTTAAGAGAGGTTTGCTACGATGTAGGGGAAGGCCTCTGGGCCGTATTTAATCTAACAGCAAGTGAAGTCAGCTATGACCAATCCTTGCTGATGTTTGAAAGAGCCGCAAGTTGGGTGATCACCGCCTGATCTGATAGTGCGGCGACCTGCAGCCTGGCTTCTATTGAGCCTGTTGCAAGTGGTAATTCTTCATATGTTTCATTTGAAGTAATTACATCATCAATAGAGTCAAACAAGTATGGTGTTAGCCCAATCAGCTTAAGGTCAGTCCTATATGTCCACACCAGTTTGTTTATAATTATGGAATGGAATTGACAACCAATCCGATAATTATTCATGGCTGGCAACGTAATCCATTCAATGTCACCTGAATTGAGAGTTCTAAGTGCTGGAATTGTATGAAACGCCCGTAGAATAAATGATCAATTGAGCTACTTTTCACCAATAATGCTGGCATTACTGAGCCATCCAACAATTTTCAATGTGATTTGGATCTCACTATCATTCCCCACAGAGTTAGATGACAGATTTTGCTCTGTCTTTGTTGGAATAGTCCGTGAGTCATTGTCAGAAACAGGAATTGTTTGTAAAAGTTCCATTGTTTTATTATTCTTTGTATTATTTGTTATTAGCTTAGGAGAGGTTTCCAAAGGTCTCTGCTGCTGGTGGCAAATATGCTGGGCATGAATCGATCATAGAAAATAGCCCATTTACTTCAACTGGTCGACCTGCCAAATTTGTTTTTTTATTTGAGATCAGTTTATAAAACATTGCAAGTTGTGTTTGTTGTGGAGCTGTCAAACTAATTATATATTTAGTTTGTCTAGCAGAGATTGTTTTTTCTAATTGTGTGATCTTGGTTGTGCTAGAAATTGTATTGACCTTGGTTTTTACAGTGGGGTTAATACCCTTCAAACAAGTACCATTAATAGAAGAAGCAATGGGAGGCCAACTATTTATTTGTAAGGCTACCTTGCTTTCTTCAGCGAGCTCGGTTAGATCAATGACCACCTCTACATTGCTAGAAGTGCCATTCTCCTTTGTGGCGACCTCCAATGATTTGATTTTTGCAGCTGGTATTTTTTTGGATTCTTTGCCTATTGCCTTCTGAGCAGCTTGGCAACTGGCTTTACGTTTTAATGCTTGTAAATACAAGTGTTTTTCTCTCCTCGATAATAACTGGCTAGAGGGCCAGGTATTAAGGGTCACTTCTGTGCCCTCATGACCCTCTCCATGCCCTGCTTCACTTTGGGCCTCTACATCTATCAAGTTGGTAAGACTATCTAGCTGATCGGCTTCACAGGGCTTAAAATTTGACGGTCTGAGCAACAGTCTGAAGAGAATCTTCAATCTGAAGAAAAAAGTGAATCTGGTCGATTTTGTCACTGTTCTCAGTCACTTTTTGGCGTATGGAATGGGTGTCATCCATTCCCCCCAGTGCTTGTGCATATTTGGGGGTATTAGTGCATCTTGCACTTGGGTTGTTTGATCAACATTAACAGTGTTGACTGTTTGTATTGCTATTGTCTTTGTATTAAAAATGGGTTGATTAACAGGAGTTGAATAACCTCCTTCATACCTATATTTATCAGCAAAAATAAAACCCTTCAATTTATTTAATTTTGACAAGATTTCAGACATTGGTGTTTTTATGTCATAGTGCGTATAGTCATGACCTTTATCCAATAGGTTCAGTATTCTTGATATCACTAGATACGAGGACTCTAGGTTCAGCAAGTCCTCATTTGGATTCATCCGGCAAGCCGAGAAAGAGGGAGTACCGTTCATGTTTGAAAAGATTTGTGGAGGTTCCTCTACATTCTTAGAGTTACTCAATTCATCACATGAAGGGCTGGATTTAGGTGAACTTGCAGAGGGTACCGTTGGTATTAAATCACTATGGGCTACATTGTCCCATGAAGTATTCGTACCAAGTATACTATCCACATCTCTGTAGTGTAGATGAACATTTTCAAACCTGCCTGCCGATGCAGTAACTGGCGTAGATGGACCCAGAGAGAGTCTCATCATTTCTCTAACTCTGCCATCACTGCAGGGGCTAGGATTGATATATCAGAGGGGTGACCTTTTGAACAATCTACAGCTTCAACCATAGGTGCGCTCTGTAAATTATCGTGCATGCTCAAAAATGTTTTTACGGGTAAGGTATCAGGATCAGAGAGTTCTTGAGTAATGAGAGAGTGCGAGTCAGCCCTTAATTCTACTGGTCGATGTATTTGCGTGCGCATATGAACAAAAGCTACCTCATGACAGATGATATTATCGCTATGAGGCAGGGGCGACTTATCCGAATTGGGCATGGCTTGACATAGAAGGGCACCTAACGGATCAGCTGCTTTTGTTATGATATTTTCATCGTGTTTTGATCCATCCCTGCTAGCCCCACTAAACCTGGGTGGAGCGGACTGCTTTTGTACCATAGTTTTAACTATTCGGCCACTTCTTAAATTGGAGGCCATCATTGATATGTGATGTTTAAAGTTCGCTGTTAGTATAATCACAATTGAAATTTGTCCAAAATATAGAATGAATACCAACTCAGTTGATGTACACAATGCTCACCGAAAATGTTTGAATTTACCACAAAGTGTTATCTTAGTCTTCATATCATAGAACCCATCATCGATGTAATTACATCAGCTTGCCACATTTTGTGCAGCACAAATTCCTTTCTGTAAGTTTACTCACATAAGACTTAGTGCTACTCCCGGGGCATACTCAAAGCAATTGTAAGTGCTCAGCACTAAACTAGCATGCATCAAAAAATCACAAGGCAGAGTTGAAGCCACCCCACGGATTAGATCACAATTGGTGGTCGTTGTTATCTGGGATTAGCCCACAGAATAAGAACTTCACATACAGCAGTTGCACAGTTCAATTTATTTTGCCTACTATGAAAGCTACCTCAGAGGGGTGTAAATATACTGCCTCAAGGCAATTAAAATGGAAAATAACACCTACGTTTTCATAAAAGATGCTCGCCCGAGCTCACCCACTCATAACTGAATAGCCAAACAGCCAAGGCACTTCCTACGAACTTCACGTTTGCGCGCAAAAGGTGCGCCAGCACCTGGCAAATGTAGGAGTTGCTGGGAGCGGGTGGCCGGGACCAGAGGGCAGCAACCAACTGGTGTATTGCAGCAATGTTGTTAGGAGTTTCGACCACGCCGTGTTCAGTGCATGGACCCAGCAAGGGCTTCAGCTCTGGAAGGCTATGTTGGAAGTAGTACGGAATGCAAGGCCCGTTGAGACAAGGACCAGGAGGTCCAATAGGGGCGTGATCTGAATTTCATGACAGCATGCCTCCTCCGAAGGCCTTTCCTTCCAGGTTTGCCCGGGTGTATTAGGTGAAATCTTCTGAGCAACCGAGGAGCCTTGATATTTGAAATAGGTTCCCAGGTCCTTTTGCTAGGAGTATATCCTTTCCACTCCACTAGATATTGAAGATGCCCCCGCTTATACCTGGAGTCACAAATCCGGGACACCTCATATCCCAGTTGGTTGTCAACCAGTAGAGGAGGTGGTCTACTGGGATTTCGAGGGGACTGGATGTAGGGTTTCAATAGGGATGTGTGAAAGACTGGATGAATTTTTTTCCAGGAGTCAGGTGGCTTGATTCGATATGAGACAGGATTGATAATCTCCTTGATGGGAAATGGACCATAGTAGCAGGGAGCCAACTTGTTTGGTTGTACGTGTAGGGGGAGTAGTCTTGATGACAACCACACTCAGTCACCGACCGTATAGGACGGACCTAGTCTTCTCTTGGAATCTGCATACCTCTTGGTCTGTAATCTGGCTTTCTCTAAGTGTTCTTTAGCCTCTGGTGAATGTTGATAAGGGTTTCGATCCGGGAGTCAACAGTAGGTACTGGTGTAGGGTCAGGAAGAACTGAAGGTAAGACCGATGGATGGAACCCCTGACTACAATAAAAGGGGCTGGTCTGTAGCACTGAGTGTTCGGAGTTGTTGTAAGCGAATTCCGCAACGGGTATCAGGAGAGACCAGTCATCCTGGACCTTGGTAGCGAAACATCACAGATATTGTTCCAGGGTCTGATTTGCACGTTCTGTGGCTCCGTTGGTTTGGGGGTGATATCCTGAAGAGAGGGCACTTTGGACTCCTAATACCCGACAGAGGTGTTTCCAGAATTGTGAAATGTATTGGGGACCCCGGTCAGATATGATCTTGGAAGGAAGCCCATGTAGTCGGAATATGTGTTCCAGAAATATTCCAGCTAGCTCTGAAGAGGAGGGTAGTTTCAACAGTTGCGTAAAATGGGCCATATGGGTAAACAAATCTATGGTGACCATGATGGTAGTATATCCTCGGGAAGGTGGTAACTCCACTATGAAGTCTGTAGCGATGTTTTACCATGGTTTAGAGGGTAGAGTGGGCTGCAGAAGAAGACCCGCCGGTCTCTTGTTATAATGTTTATTTTGGGCACAGGTTATACAAGTCTGGAGGTATTGCTGCACGTCAGACTTCCTTTTAGGCCACCAGAACTGTCTCTATATAAGGCGAGGGTGTTGTTGATACCTCGGTGCCCAGAATGGACTGTGTCATGACAAAGGTTTATTATCTGTTGCTGTAGCTTCCATGTAGGAATGAATAGTGCATTGTCCTTGAATAAGTAGCCTTCCTTGGCTCTTAATTTCCAGAGATTTCGTGTTGAAAAGTCCTTCCATAATTCTGAGGATTGGGTTTGCGATCGGACTTCTTCCAGGAGATTAACTGCTTGGGCTACGAATATTGTGGGAGAGAACATTTTAGGAAATGCTTTATCTTCAGTGGTCACGTAGTCAGGACGGCGAGACAAAGCGTCAGCAATCAGGTTCTGTGATCCAGGGACATGGGTAATGTGGAACTGATACTGGGCAAAAAAGTAGGCCCAACATGCCTGACGACTGTTCCTGCACTCCAGTAACTGTAGAATCTGTAGGTTTCGATGATCAGTACGGACTTGGACAGGATGTCTGGCTCCTAGAAGTAGGTGTCGCCATTCAGTGAAATCTTGGCGAATGGCTAAGAGTTCCTTTTCCAGGACGGAGTAGTGCGTTTCACTAGGAGTTAAGGTTCTTGACAGATAAGCAACAGGGTGTTCCAAATCGTCCTCCATCTTCTGCTTCAACACTGCTCCTATGGCGTAATTAGAGGCATCCGTTTCCACTAAAAAGGGTCGACTTGTATCGGGTTGAGCCAATATGGGAGCTTGTGTGAACTCAGTCTTTAAACGCTGGAATGCAGTTTCTTGTAAAGTTGACCAGACAAATGGGGTGTTCTTCTTTAGCAGAGCCACTATGGGTTGTACATTCTCAGAAAAGGTGGCTATGAACTTCTGGTAGAAATTGGCTAATCCTAGGAAGGATTGGATTTGTTTCAGGGATGTGGGAGTAGGCCAGGCGAGAATGGCATTTACTTTTGAAGGGTCCATGCCGATAGTGCACAGAGGTAACGTGAAACAAACATTTTTCAGGCTTGGCTAAAAGGTGATGTTCCCGGAATCTTTGTAGAACTGCCTTGACATGTCCTTCATGCTTCTGAGGGTCCTTGGAAAAAATCAATATGTCGTCCAGATAGACAATGACGAAGAGAAACAACATATCAGAGAACACCCTATCCATAAAACGTTGGAAAAGTGCTGGGGCATTGGCTAGTCCAAAGGGCATGACCAGGTACTCGTAGTGGCCAAAGGGTGTTCTAAAGGCGGTCTCCCACTCGTTTCCTTCCCGATACGGATCAAATGATAGGCACCCCTGAGATCCAATTTGGTGAATATCACGGCTCCTCTCACAGCTTCCAGGATATCCGAGATCAGGGGCAGTGGGTACCGATCCTTGAGAGTGCATTGATTTAAGCCTCTATAGTCGAGGCAAGGTCTGAGTTCCTTGGTATCCTTCTTGGGAACAAAGAACAATGAAGCACCTGCTGGAGATTTCGAGGGTTTTATGGTGCCATTTTCAAGATTAGTGTCTATGTATTCCCGAAGGGCCTTTTTCTCGGGTTCGGAAAGAATGAACATTCTGCCGAAAGGAATTACAGCTGAGGGATCAGTATCTATGGCACAGTCTTCGGGCCTGTGAGGGGGTAAGGCCTGGACTATGGCTGTAGAGAATACATCAGCATAGCCCTGATAGGCCTCTGGACTTGTATGATATTGGAAACCATGAGTGGTGTTTCTTGGTCTCTTGGTGGTTCTTTAGGAGTTACCGAGGAGGGATCCAGGGGCAGACAGTGTGACATCCTGCTGTCCAATTGATATACGGATTGTGCTTTTGTAACCAGGGCATTCCCAAAACCATGGGGTAATGGGCTGACTTAATGATGTCGAATGTAATCCGCTCTTGATGATGGTTTATGGAAAGTTGGATCTCTTTAGTCTGCAGGCTTATTGGCCCTGAAGAGAGTGGTCTTCCGTCTATTGCTTCCACCGGCTGCATGGTGTTTCGGGTCTCGTAAGGAATATGATGACTAACCACCCAGTCTTGATCAATGAAAATTCCCATAGCTCCGCAGTCCACCAAGGCCAGAATGGGATAGGTCTTGTCTTTGGAGGGCGACAGGAAAGCCTGTAGTATCACCAAACTGTTTTGTCCAGGAGAGTTCAAGGATGGAATTGATGTGGAGCAAACATCTCTCTCTCGAATCTCTGCTCCATTTAAGATGGGAGCTTGTGTTTCCCGAACGCCGACGGGATGCCAGAGGACATTCCCTGACCAAATGTTTGTCTGAAGCACAATACATACACAAACCCGTATGGATCCTTCTCAATCATTCTTGAGGCGATATGGGTCCATGAAAGGCTCCAATTTGCATGGGTTCAGGTTCTGGGGCTGGACTTGGGTTTGCGTCCGATCTGGCTGTGCTCTCAAAGGACGTCTTGGGTGGGTTTCCCTTGGATTTCTTTCTTTCAGCCTTCCTTTCTTGGATGCGAAAGTCTATTTGCAAGGTCAGGTCCATTACTGCTTGGAATGAATTTGGTCTGGCCACCCTGGCCAGTTCATCCTTGATCTCTTCGTTTAGGCCTCTCCTGAACAGGGTAAAACTAGCCTCAGGGGACCAGTCTGCTTCCTTGGACAATTGTTTAAATCTGGTCACATAAGTGAGCATATCTTGGGAGCCTTGTTGAAAGTCCAGCAAGTGTTCTTGGGCAGTATAGACCTGCTCTGGATGGTTAAACATGCCTTTAAGGGCCTGTATGAACCCATCGTAGTCGTCTAGGAGGGCATCGCCGGAGTTGACAAGGGGTGTTGCCCAAGTTAAGGCGTTGCCGGAAAGGTGGGATATGATGAAACCCACCTTAGCCCTAGGACTCAAAAAATAATAGGGCTTGAAGGTAAAGTGGACCAGGCATGAATCCAGGAATCTGCTGAGTGTTTTTGCTGAACCATCATACTTGTCAACAATACCGCCCAACAGGGCACCCTCCTTTGTAGCAGAATCCCGGGATAAGACCAATTGTTTGAGCGCTGCGTTTTCCACCTTAAGATTTTGAACCTTAGTTGATAGTTCTTGCATGCGTCGCATTAAGTCCTGCACGGCGGCTTCCATCTCGTTTTTAGGTTTGGTCGGGTGGCGTCTCAAACTGTCAAGGAGTTCCCCCCTTCTCACCTGGGTCCGATGTTTGCCGGTGACTTCGATCGCTGCCTTCTTGCGAACGCTCCTGGTCTTGAACAGCGCTGCTCGAGATTCGTCTGGTTCCAGGTTGCGTTTAATTCCGGGATCACGGAGTCCAGTAATCCGGGAGACTGGAAAAGGCTAGAAAAGCTTGGAACCAGGAAAGGGGAAAGGAAAGGGAATGGGTAATAGCACTGGGACAAGGGAAACAATACCGCGAGCTACAAACACACGTCTGGGCTACTCTGCAATAGCATTGAGACGCGCTGAGCCGCGGAAGGCGTGGTCCATAAATAGACCATGCTGCGTTCAGCGCATGGAGCGAGCAAGGGCTTCAGCTCTGGACGGCCATGTTGGAAGTAGTACGGAATGCAAGCCCTGTTGAGACAAGGACCAGGAGGTCCAAAAGGGGCGTGATCTGAAGTTCATGACACATACAGCGGGCGCAGAGCAGGAAAGCAGATGTGGGCTGCGTTTGCAGCCAAGGCAGTTCCTACGCACTTTACGTGCGCACGACCTGGCAAATGTAGTGGATGCTGGGAGTGGGTGGGCAGGATCAGAAGGCAGCAACCAACTGGAGTACTAGAAACAAAAGAAAGGACTTTAGTTAGTACTCGGCAGGAAAAAGTCCAGAAGTCCACTATAATATGCGTCCTTGTAATTACTTGCAGCAATGTTGTTAGGAGTTTCGCCTCATGAAGAGGAGCGGAGCTTCTCCTTGCGCATACAGCGGGCGCAGAGCAGGAAAGCAGACACGGGCAGCGTTTGCAGCCAAACAGCCAAGGCACTTCCTACACACTTCACGTGTGTGCGCACAGGTGCGCAAGCACCTGCCAAATGTAGGGGCTGCTGGGAGCGGGTGGGCAGGACCAAAAGGCGGCAACCAACTGGAGTATTGCAGCAATGTTGTTAGGAGTTTCAGCTCATGAAGAGGAGCCGAGCTTCTCCTTGCGCATACAACGGGCGCAGAGCAGGCAAACAGACACGGGCAGCGGTTGCAGCCAAACAGCCAAGGGACTTCCTACACACTTCACATGTGTGCGCACAGGTGCGCAAGCACCTGGCAAATGTAGGGGCTGCTAGGAGCGGGTGGGCGGGACCAAAAGGCGGCAACCAACTGGAGTATTGCAGCAATGTTTTTAGGAGTTTCGGCTCATGAAGAGGAGCCGAGCTTCTCCTTGCGCATACAACGGGCGCAGAGCAGGCAAACAGACACGGGCAGCTTTTGCAGCCAAACAGCCAACGCACTTCCTATGCGCATCACGTGCCACCCACCACCCCCCATTTCCCCACAGTCTTTAAAGTTAAGACCTTTGCCTGCATTTGAAGGGTTAGCCCTCCACCCTTAAGTTTTAAGTCTAGAAGCATACCTGCAAACTTTCTGGTGAGGGAACTGACTCCATCGTGGGTGTCACCCGAACAAAGTTGACACTTGACAGGTATGAGCTGTGCCCCTGCCTGTCATGGAGGCTGCTGCCTCAACATTTAAAAAAAAGTAAAGTACTGGGAGGAGGGAGATGAACGTGGAGGTAATGCTGGCTGGTAGCCACTCACACTGTCCAACTGTATTTCTTATTAGCACATGGAAATTGTTATTGACCTCCTCTCAGCCAATCAGAGTGTTTAGAGGGCAGTCAATAACTACTGGTACTGACTGCATTCGGATCATTCTTTCTTCCAGCAAGTTGAAATCAAAATGCTATAAAATGAAACCACATGTAATATACTAAATCAGTTTGTCTATTTACTTTACTCACTCTTAAAGCACTATTGTTTACTTCACCACGAAAGCTCCAAATCATGTATTGCTATTACCAAATTGTCCTAATAGCCTTATGGACCTGGGATGGGTCATTATCACTTATGACCATACATCCCAACATTCTGGAGCACTTGGGAGGGCGATTTTGCCACAGAAAGTGGAAGAAATGAATTTTCTGATAGGCGCGTATTGGCCATTTCATTTTTTAGGTGGAAGAAAGTAAAACATTTGCAACATTTTAATTAAAAAATCAGGACGGTTGCATGTATTAATGACCCTGCCCAAACTTATGTTCTGAGGAGATAAGGCATCCTACAAACATTTTAGGGCAACAGGGTGTTATGTACGCCTCACGTCCCTCAAGCAAGGTGACGTGAGGCGAATGTAGAATAAAGAGACCGCCCTGCTGGAAGGCATTCTGTCCCGGACACAAGCCAGCAAGAGCGCGTGATGTCGTCTTTTCGCTCCACGGCCCGGCCTGCTGCAGGCCCTGATCTTCTCTCCCTCCGCCAGCTGCACTGGCAGGGAGAGACATAACACTGGCGACAAGAAACAAAACACACTTACAACAGCTTCCCAAGCCACAATTCTGCCCATAAACCCATGGCAAGGGCGGATTTTTGGAGACACGGTGGGAGAAACCACCCCCCACCCAAAAAAAACAAAAAAACATTTATTTCCCCCATTACGCTCTGCAATACACTGAGCATACCCAGGGACAGTGGATTGTCGCTGGGGGATTTTTTTTTCTCTCCTGCTACTCGAATTCCACACCGGGCAACACAAGAAGCACCACTGCGCCACCTATTAGGAGAAGGAGAAGCTGGCAAGAGCGTTGTTGCCGTACCTACTGGCCTGGAAATGGAGGTGAGGAGAAATCCATCACTGCCCACACACAGTCTATGGTAACTCCAGCACCAAGATACCATGGCAACGGGCCTTTCCACACCCAGGCCCGGCACACCATCAAGACTAGCTGCATCGCTGATGCTGCCTGTGCCATCCCCTAGACCTCATGGTGGGACCACAGTGTGTTGGGGCCTTTCGACCCCTACACCGACCCATTATCAGTGGGACCCTGCTGGATGCTATGGATCCAGAAGTGCACTGCAAGGACATCACAACGCCCAGGAAGATGAGATCACACCTTCTACTGAACGTGGGTGACAACGTCCTATGCATCTTCAACACACTTGTCATCAGTGATGGTGCAGACATTTACCAACTGGCCAAAGACGCCCTCACAGCACATTTTATGCCACAGTTGAATCCGGACTACGAAACTTTCTATTTCTGTACCAAAGTACAGATGGAGGACGAGACACTGGACGCCTACCACACAAGACCCAGGAAAGTTGCACTCTCGTGTGAATCCGACAACGTTGAGAAGGAGATAAGACACCAGATCATCAACGGCATGCACTCTGAGAAGCTGCGCTGGATGGTGTTGGGCGAAAAGGGCATTCCCCAAACCAGAATCCTCTAATATGGGTGCCAAAGAGAACACTTGCACACGAGGGCAGCACACATAGGCACCACACTACAGAAGCTCCAACTGGTGCCAACAACAGCGGTAATAGCACAGATCGGCAACTGCCAAAAGAGGAGTACAGTGAGATGAACAGCTCACCACGGTGGCAACCAAGGATCCCGGGGCACACCGAGTGTGGATGGTGCAGAGGTGCACGTCATGGAAGAGAAAACTGCCCAGCGCAAGGTATGACGTGCGGGGCATGTGGCTGGAAGGACCACTATGCATCGTGTCTGCAGATCATCAGGGCAGCCTCAACGTTCACAACCCCAACCGCAACAAGCCAAAGCCTTCCCCAAGAAGGAGCAGCAAGCAGACACGCGTCACATAGAGACTGCTAACTCGTCGACAGATGAATCCGGAGATGACGATGGCGATCCAGCTAATCTCTGCACTCGAGCACATGTCATGATCTCTGCTTCCAAAAGGTCAGGGTTTTCCCAACTCCCTTGGAAGCAGATCCATAACCCAGGTTCCGAGTGCCAACCAGTCCCAATGGGGACCTTTTGGACCCAGTCCTGGCGCCAGTGGCACCAGGCTCATAAATATGCCCAGTCCCAGCGCTGGAAGCGCCGGGCTCATAATGCTTGGGTGGACTTACCTGCAGCAGACCATGCTGCTTACTTGCCTGCCAGTTGAGCCTCTGATCCTCTTCTGTTTGGAACTACTTTTCCTGTTGGGTGGGGCTGGAGCCACTCCCTAGATGCAGAACACTGGAACTCTTCTGGAAGGCAGGAACTCTTTTCTTACCAGGAACTCTTTTCTTACTTAGGCGTGGCTGTGGAAGGAGACACCTAAGCACTACAGGAGGCTATTTAAACCACACCCGGTGGATGAATCTTGCTTTGCGTTATTCTGCATCCTCTGCAGCAGAACGCTCATCGTGTCTTCTGCATCTGATCCTGGGCCTAAGGAAAAAGGCTTACCATCCTGAATCCAGTCTTCAGCAACACCTATAAAGACAAGAAAGAACAGGTTAGCATTCCGGCATCTGAAAGGCAAAGGTTTACCTACTCTTCGTGCGCTCCGGAGGTCTTCACACTGTATTCCGGCATCTGAAAGACAAAAGCTTACCAACTCTTCGCACGCTCCGGAGGCCGTCGGCGCTGCATCCCGCATCTGAAAGACAAAACAAGGTGCGTTTAAAGACATTGGGGAACTTTAATACTCACGTGCCATTACTCCTTTCCACATCTAACCCAGTGGGTATCCCGGCACCCTGCAGCCGCTCCGAACTTCTACCTGCAAAATAAAAAGACAGTTAGAGCGCATTGTGAAGCTGGCAACAAGCGCTTACTTACATGCTTCCAGGCGCTTCTATTCATCACACGGGCTCCATCTTCAAGGCACTTCAGCCCGTCATCCGCCATCGCCGGAACCCTGCAAAACAAGAGACATTATTATTAAAGAGTTTAAAGACATTTGAGTTACTCGAAACTTACCGTTCGTGCAGTAAACGACGGACAGCAGTCCTCTGAAGTCAAGAGGCCTGCGCTACCTATCCGGTGAAGAAACTGGTTACAGCACCCTGCCCCGAGACAGATGGAGAGCTCGGCATTCACTTACCTAAGGTGAGAGCGTTAACCTGTGGGGGTCTACAGGAGAGGAGAAGAGGAAAGAGATAGGGACACCCCAATAACCCCAGTTCATTAACCCCGTATTTTCTATCTGCAGACATCTTACTCTGCACGTCCGGCACACAGGGCACAGAGGTCCAGCCCAAAGAGCCAACCGGGTGCTGCACATCACCTTTGAAGATACGGTAGTCGCCCAGTCAAGACCGGCGCCTCTGCGAGAATCAGGTGAGCGTTACAGAACGCAAAGCCTACCGCAAAACTCTCGCCCAGGCGCTATGGAAACCTCGGATACTGACCACCTAGCCCGGTTACTTGGGGAACTAAGGGCAGAAGTGCATGCAGCTCGTCAGGAAACGAACGCTCTAAGAAGGGAACTAATTATTTCCAAGGAGAGAACAGATGATCTTGCTAGACAAATGCTACAGTCACAAGCCGGACAGAACCCGCTACCCGCATCAGGGGCAAATCTTCCTTCAACATCCTCTATGAATCCAGTGCAGATCAACCTACCTGGGAATGTACCTCTGGCTCCGCCCGAACGATTTTCTGGTGACCCAAAGAGGTTTGCGGTATTTATCAATCAGTGCCGGTTGCACTTCTTATGCCGGCCAGCAGCCTTTCCAACTGATCAAGCTAAAGTAGCTTTTGTACTTTCGTACCTTAGTGGCAATGCGGCAGACTGGTCGATCCCTCTAGTTAATCAAGATGATCCGGTTCTCCATGATTTTCAAGCCTTTCAGCTTAGTATGGAAAAACTGTTCGCAAGACATGCACAGGGGCAGGCCTTGGACAATGAGCTTCTTTCGTTGCGACAGGGTAATCAAGACCTTTTGGCTTATATTGCATCTTTCAATAGACTAATAGTGGAAACTCAATGGCCTGAGGACAAAAGGATTACGCTGTTTTATAGAGGTCTACGTGGAGAGCTCAAAGACGTTTTAGCCCAAGTAGTGAATCCCCCACAAGACTGTTCGGATTATATAGACTTGGTCGTTCAAATAGATCACAGACTGCAGAACAGGAAGGCCGATCATTCCAAGTTTGATGCCCGAGTATTTTCCAAACCGCCAACTCCTTCCAAAGGAGTAGACTCCGGGGAACCCATGCAAATAGGGGGTCTGAAAGGTCCTCTAACACAAAGGGAGCGGGAAAGGAGAAAACAGTTGCAATTATGCCTATATTGCGGAAACTCAGGGCACTTTCTTCGAGACTGTCCAGTGAAACCTGCCAAGAAGGCAGTAGGAGCTGCAGTTACCACAGTTACAAACTCTGAGCAGGGAAACGACCTCGCCCGACAAGAATAGAGGTCCTCTTGCCGAGCGTGAAAACCAGTTCCGTGACCTCGCATTTCGTGATACCTATGGTCCTCATTAGCCCTGATAATCCGGATCGATTACATGCAATTGAAGCTTACGTCGACAGCGGTGCCATCGGCAATTATGTGGATCATGAAATGGTTTTGAGGATGAATCTAACTCTTTGTCCCAAGGCTGTAAAGGACGTCATTACTACGGTGGATGGTACGGAGATAGCCTCCGGGCCAGTAACGCATACCACTCAAGAGGTGACGCTAGTAAGTCAAGATGGACACCATGAGAAGATCGTGTTCGATGTGATCAAGGCCCCTCAGTTCCAGATTATTCTAGGAATACCTTGGTTAGAGAAACACAATCCTCTGATCGATTGGCGAGCAAGAACGGTCCAGTTTCCAGAATGTGTCTCTACTTGTCACCCTCCACCTGGTGTTGCACTGGCAGCAATTTCTTCAGAGACTCCCCAGTTACCTCCCGAATACCTAGAATACCAAGATGTTTTCAGGAAGGAGCAGGCTAACTCTCTACCTCCTCATAGGTCTTATGACTGCCAGATAGACCTGATACCTGGATCTACTCCTCCTTGTAGTAGAATTTATGCCCTCACCGAGCCTGAGAACCTTCACCTTCGACAATACCTGGATCAATACCTGGCAAATGGGTTTATTCGTCCTTCCAAGTCCCCTGCCTCTTCAGCTTTGTTCTTCGTTCCAAAAAAGGAAGGAGACCTTAGAACTTGTATCGATTATCGCTCCCTGAACCAGATCACCGTTAAGAATAGATATCCGTTACCTTTGATCCCTGAACTCCTGGACCAAGTCAGAAAAGCATGCATATATACAAAGCTGGATCTTAGAGGAGTTTACCACTTGGTACGAGTAAAAGAGGGCGATGAATGGAAGACGGCCTTCCGCACCAAGTATGGGCTATTTGAATATCAGGTCATGCCCTTCGGACTTTGCAATGCCCCGGCCGCCTTTCAATATTTTATGAACGATGTCCTCAGAGAGCTCATAGATGTGTGTGTTGTTGTTTACATCGACGACATTCTCGTTTATTCTTCATCGGAATCTGAACATCGGAAACACGTGAAAATGGTCCTCGAAAGATTGCGTCAACACAAACTTTTCGCTAAGTTGGAAAAATGTGTTTTCAACGTGACTGAAGTTGAATTCTTGGGATTCATATTATCGCCTGGCGGAGTGCGTATGGATTCAAAGAAGGTCGATGCAGTTCTCAAATGGCCATCACCATCTTCCGTAAAAGGTGTGCAAAGCATGTTAGGCTTCGCTAACTTTTACCGCAGGTTTATCCCCGAGTTCTCTCGAATAGTCCAGCCCATCACTGCCTTGTTAAAGAAAAACAAATGTTTTGAATGGTCTACCGAGGCGGAACAAGCTTTCCAGGATTTGAAGACTAAATTTATCTCTGCACCAATCTTAAAACACCCTCGCCCCGAACTCCCCTACATCGTGGAAACTGATGCTTCAAGCCTTGCCATGGGGGCAGTTCTATCACAAAAGGACCCGGTAACCAATCAGTTGCATCCCGTGGCATTTTGGTCCCGCAAATTCTCGCCTCCTGAAATCAATTACACGATTACTGACAAGGAACTTCTGGTTATCAAGTCTGCCTTTAAGGCTTGGCGGCATTATCTGCTGGGGGCCCGACACACCGTTACTGTGATTACGGATCACCGAAACCTGCAATATTTGAAAACCGCAAAAGCCCAATCCTCCGTTGGGCATTATTCTTTGCCGAGTTTGACTTCATAATTACCTATCGACCTGGTACAAAAAACGGTAAAGCCGATGCCCTTTCTCGGATGGGAGTGGAAGAACACTTGATCAACCCTAAACCTGTACCAATCATTCCCGAACAAAGAATTCTGGGTGTAATCGCCACAGAATCCATAGAGGAAGTTAAGGATAAAGCCAGGCAACTTGTAACTCCAGCAGACATACAGAATTGGCATCTGCAGGGAAAGGACTTTGCAGTAAAGGACAACTTATTGTATTTCCAAGAACGATTATACCTACCCAGCACAGATTTACAGAAAAAAGTAATCTCTTGTTATCACGACTCTTTAATGGAAGGTCATCCCGGTATAGCCAAGACTTCAGAAAAGATCAAGCGCTACTTCTGGTGGCCGTCTTGGAAAAAAGATATCAGAGACTTTATAATGTCCTGTGGAGTATGCGCCCAAAACAAGAGTCAAAAGGAAAGACCAGCAGGCCTCTTACGCCCTATTGACATCCCACCTCGCCCTTGGCATACGCTTTCTATGGACTTCATCACCGATCTACCTCCATGCTCCGGATACAATACGATTCTAGTAATCGTGGACTTATTCTCCAAGATGGCGCATTTCATTCCGCTCAAAGGCTTGCCAACAGCAGCAACTCTGGCCCGAGAATTTCTCGAAAACATCGTCCGACTGCACGGTTTTCCTTTGGTTCTAATTTCGGATCGAGGTAGTCAATTTATTTCTCATTTTTGGCGAAGTTGCTGTCGGTCGGCTCAAATTGATGTGAGACTATCGACCAGTCACCACCCTCAGACCGACGGAAAAACCGAGAGGAACAATCAAACTCTGGAACAGTATTTACGCTGCATGCTACAACAAACTGAAAAAACTTGGAAAGATATCCTTTGGATAGCCGAGTATGCCTACAATAACTCTGTCCATTCGGGAACTGGGAAAACCCCGTTTTTTCTTTTGTACGGCAGTCACCCTCGAACCTCGGAGTTGGATCCCCTCCAAGATCTTGAAACACCAGCAGTAGACTACCTGCATTCTACAATCACCCAAGCCTTTAAGGAAGCTGTTTCTCACCTTCAAAGGGCTAAAGAACAATACAAGAAAGGAGCAGATCAACATCGGAAGGAAGCCCCTCACTATCAAGTAGGGGATCAAGTCTGGTTATCCACCAAATATCTATCTCTAAAAGGGCCACGCACATTCAACCCAAGATACCTTGGTCTCTATTCCATCACTACCATAGTAAACCCAGTAGCGGTCAAGTTGGACTTGCCCCCGCACATGAAGATACATCCGGTCTTCCACATCTCTCTATTAAAACCGTGCAACCTCAAACCCGACTAACCAAATCTCCAAAACCTATCCTAGTTGATGGAGAACTCGAGTTTGAAGTCAAAAGCATTCTGGACTCCAAGATCTCCAAATCTAAACTATTCTACCTAATTGACTGGAAAGGCTACGGCCCCCAAGAGAGATCCTGGGAACCTGCTGAATATGTCCACGCTCCTCGCCTAATCAAAAGATTTCACCGAACATTTCCTGACAAGCCAAAACCCCCGGAGAAGCCCGGTTTGGGAGGGGCCTTGAGGGGGGGTACTGTCATGATCTCTGCTTCCAAACGGTCAGGGTTTTCCCAACTCCCTTGGAAGCAGATCCATAACCCAGGTTCCGAGTGCCAACCAGTCCCAATGGGGACCTTTTGGACCCAGTCCTGGCGCCAGTGGCACCAGGCTCATAAATATGCCCAGTCCCAGCGCTGGAAGCGCCGGGCTCATAATGCTTGGGTGGACTTACCTGCAGCAGACCATGCTGCTTACTTGCCTGCCAGTTGAGCCTCTGATCCTCTTCTGTTTGGAACTACTTTTCCTGTTGGGTGGGGCTGGAGCCACTCCCTAGATGCAGAACACTGGAACTCTTCTGGAAGGCAGGAACTCTTTTCTTACCAGGAACTATTTTCTTACTTAGGCGTGGCTGTGGAAGGAGACACCTAAGCACTACAGGAGGCTATTTAAACCACACCCGGTGGATGAATCTTGCTTTGCGTTATTCTGCATCCTCTGCAGCAGAACGCTCATCGTGTCTTCTGCATCTGATCCTGGGCCTAAGGAAAAAGGCTTACCATCCTGAATCCAGTCTTCAGCAACACCTATAAAGACAAGAAAGAACAGGTTAGCATTCCGGCATCTGAAAGGCAAAGGCTTACCTACTCTTCGTGCGCTCCGGAGGTCTTCACACTGTATTCCGGCATCTGAAAGACAAAAGCTTACCAACTCTTTGCACGCTCCGGAGGCCGTCGGCGCTGCATCCCGCATCTGAAAGACAAAACAAGGTGCGTTTAAAGACATTGGGGAACTTTAATACTCACGTGCCATTACTCCTTTCCACATCTAACCCAGTGGGTATCCCGGCACCCTGCAGCCGCTCCGAACTTGTACCTGCAAAATAAAAAGACAGTTAGAGCGCATTGTGAAGCTGGCAACAAGCGCTTACTTACATGCTTCCAGGCGCTTCTATTCATCACACGGGCTCCATCTTCAAGGCACTTCAGCCCGTCATCCGCCATCGCCGGAACCCTGCAAAACAAGAGACATTATTATTAAAGACTTTAAAGACATTTGAGTTACTCGAAACTTACCGTTCGTGCAGTAAACGACGGACAGCAGTCCTCTGAAGTCACGAGGCCTGCGCTACCTATCCGGTGAAGAAACTGGTTACAGCACCCTGCCCCGAGGCAGATGGAGAGCTCGGCATTCACTTACCTAAGGTGAGAGCGTTAACCTGTGGGGGTCTACAGGAGAGGAGAAGAGGAAAGAGATAGGGACACCCCAATAACCCCAGTTCATTAACCCCGTATTTTCTATCTGCAGACATCTTACTCTGCACGTCAGGCATACAGGGCACAGAGGTCCAGCCCAAAGAGCCAACCGGGTGCTGCACATCACCTTTGAAGATACGGTAGTCGCCCAGTCAAGACCGGCGCCTCTGCGAGAATCAGGTGAGCGTTACACACAGCAGCACAAAGCCGACGAAGAGACAGAGAAGACGCAACTGCCTTGTGTCTGTACAGGGCCAGGAGACATAAATGACGATAGACACTGGAGCGTTAGTAAATGTGATGCCGTCAGCAATGTTCCAGACACTGCGTCCCCGACCTGGCGTCAAGCCAACAGACACACTTCTGTTTGCCTACGGATGCAAGACCCCACTACCAGTGGAAGGATGTTTCAGAACGACACTAAGCAGGGGTGACAGAGTCCAACAGTCAAAAATATACCTTGTCAATGCAGGAATTGAATTCCTACTTAGATGGGATGCAGCAGAAGATCTAGGACTGATCCTCTTCATCTGCGACGTCACAGATTCAAAGGACATTTCCAACCTCCTGGAGAAGTACCTGAGCATCCTCAATGGCATCAGATGTTTGAAGGGCAAACTCAAAGATTCACATCGACTAGGCGGTACAGCCCCAAGCGGTACGCCACAGGACCACCCCATTCCATATGACAGACCTGGTTGAAAAGGAACTACGACAACTCGAAAAGGCAGGCATCATTGAGCAAGTCACAGGACCAACGCCCTGGGTATCCCCCATGGTAGTAACGAAGAAGCCGAAGCAACCAGGGAAAGTAAGGATTTGCATTGACATGCGCCTACCTAATGTAGCAATCAAAAGGGAGTGGCACATCACCCCCACGCTGGATGAAATCATTACGGACCTCACAGGGTTGAAAGTGTTCTTGAAAGTGGACCTGAACGCTGGGTACCACCAGTTAAAACTACACTGCGACTCAAGTTATATCGCCACCTTCTACATGTACCTGCTATTCCAACAGGCCATCAAGGAAGTAATACAGGGCATACCAGGAGTGCTAAACGTCAGTGACGACATCCTCATCCACGCCAGCGACAGGCAAAAACACATGCATCGCCTCGAGCTGGTGCTCAGCAAGCTAGAGACTGCAGGCCTAACCATCCACCGGGACAAATGTGAGTTCCTGAAGGAGGAAATAACATTCTTTGGGTACATCTTCAATAGTGCGGGAGTGTCAGCTGACCCACAAAAGTTTGCAGATATAAAGGAGGCCTCCCCCCCAACAACACACACGGAGACACACAGTTTTTTGGGAATGGCAACCTATTGCGGGAGGTTCATCCTCAGCCTGGCAACAATGTCCGAGCCACTCAGGGAACTCACCAGATGAAACACCAAATGGGACTGGAGATGACTGCCAGGAGGCGTTCAAGGGGATCAAGACGTCCCTATCGGCCGAAACAGCAATGGCATACTATGCCCCTACACTATCAACTGTATGTTGATGCCAGCCCTGTCGGCCTCAGGACCATCTTCGTTCAAATTTCACGGACAGGTGCGACAAAGCCCATTGCATATGCATCCCGTGCCCTCACACCAACCCAACAGAAATACTTGCACGTCGAGAAGGAGGCTATTGCGGTGTTGTGGGGCTGCCGTAATTTTCCAGATCTACCTCTATTGATGAAAATTCAGGGCCTACACTGATCACAAACCACTCATCCAGATCTTCACAGGATCATTGCCACACCCTCCGGCCAGAATTGGGAAGTGGCTGCTCCACCTGCAGCAATACGAGTTTGAGTTGGCATAACACATGGGCACGGACAATCAGGCGGATTTCCTAGCCAGACACCCGAGGGCTGCCACCCTAGGGGAAGTAAGTGAAGCAAAGGAGACAGAAGAGCACAAATGCCAGATCGTCCACACCATGAAGCCCAAGGCAGTCCGCATCAAAGACATTGTTGAAGCCACGCACACTGACCCCTGTTGCGACTTCATCAAGAACACCATCGTATCAGGCGAGTGGAAATCTTTTCTCTGCCATGTACACAACCGCACACCAGCAGCCATAGACTTCCTCACTGGAATGCTCGCTGTACGACAGGACTTATCTGTCACCAGCGAAGGGTTGATCCTGAGGGGAGCCCGCATTGTGATCCCCAGCAGCCTGCAGGACAGAGTTGTAGTGCTGGCACACGAAGGCTACCAGGGAATGGTCAGGACAAAAGCCAGTATTCGACACCGGGTGTGGTTTCCTCACATCGACACCAAGGTTGAGCAAATCATTGCATCCTGCCTCCCTTGCCAAATCACAGGAGCACCGCCAAACCCTGAACCCATACAATCGGCAGAGAGGGGGTCATCAAGATGGGACGCCATCAGCGTCGACTTTTGCACAGTCCAGGATTTACGATACCTATTGGTGGCCATCGACGACCACTCAAGATGCCCAGAAGTGGAGATTGTTTCCTCAACTGCAGCGGAAACAGCGATACCTGCACTCGAGAAGATGTTCGCCACACATGGCCTGCCAAGACGAATCAAGAGTGACAATGTACCACCATTCCAGGGGACGGAACTCAAGAAATACCTGGACGACTTGCACATCAAATATCACCACATCATGCCCAGGTGGCCACAGGCGAGCAGCGATGTGGAGAGGTTCATGCAGACCATTAACAAGGTGCTGCGTATATCCAGGGCCCAATCCAGCGCCTGGAGAGTGGATCTGTACAGATTTCTACAAAACTACCGAGTGACGCCCCACAGCTCTACCCCCGGCAGACCTCATGTACGGGACTTTGCTAAACTCGTCCATACCACACCACCCAAGCAGGGGAGTGGACGTCTACGACAGTGATCGTACCCAACAAAGGACAATGGAAGCAAATAAACACATGAGTGTTAGGAGGCACACAAGAAGGTTGGGACACCAGGTCGGGACCATGTTTTTGTATTGCAAAACCCCACAAAGACCAAGCTTGAGACACGCTACGACAGTGCACCCTGGACAGTGATCCGGACGGAAGGAAGGATGGTGACAGCGGCACGAGGGCACCAGTCGATCACCAGAAATGCATTGTGGTTCAAGAGGGAGCTCCGACAAATGTGGACCGAAGACAGGCAGTCAAAGGCGGAGGCAGAGCTGCTACCAGACATTTCGCGCCACCGGAACGAGAGAGGTGACCCAGAGTCCAGAACCCAAGGAACAACCGGAAGGATCAGACGAGGCGTCTCCAGAAGATTAAGGTGAGCCAGAAGGGAGAACTGGCCCGGAGACAGCTCCTCGGTCAAGGCCTGGCTGGTCTGACCTAAGGGCAGCTCTGAAGGCTCCAGAGAGGCTAAGAGACTATGGGCCTCATTACACGGATGGCGGAGAACCATGGCGCTATTTGCGCCATGGTTCATGGCGGTCAAATACCGGCACCGCCTTGGCGGAAAGGGGAATTACCGCCCCATTCCAAGGTTGGCGGGGCGGTAATTCCCCCTTCCACCATTGCCCTTCCCCATTCCCATTTTTGCCCCATAGGGCATAATGGGAATGGGGAAGGCGCTAATTACGGTACCGCAAATTGCGGTACCGTAATTAGCTCCCTGGGTCCCTATGAGGGTTGGTTTTTAACGCCTGCAAAAAGCAGGCGTTAAATTGCCCTACCTCGTAGTAAGGCAGTAAGGATTTACCGGTACCGGTATTTTACCGGTAAATCCTTACCGCCATCCGTGTAATGAGGCCCTATGAGTGGTAAAATGACAAAGTGGTGAGTGCAGTACTGTGCTGTGCTGGACTAGATTGCACAGTACAATTTAGTTTGTTTGTGTGATATAGTTATGTTTTCTGTGTCGTTGAATTTTGTTGGAAAAAAGGAGGAATGTTATGTACACCTCACGTCCCGCAAGCGCACTGACTGCCGGAAGGCAGTCAGTCCCAGGCACAAGCATGCCAGAGCGTGTGATGTCTTCTTTTTGCTCTGCGGCCCGGCCTGCTGCAGGCCCTGATCTTCTCTCCCTCTGCCAGCTGCACTGGCAAGGAGAGACATAACACAGGGCAGGTGAAAGCAGACAGAGGCCTCGGGATTTAACTATTTCAAAATGTGGTGCGTTGAGAGCTATGGATAAAGTTATATTAAAGGTGTTTATGGTTAAAGAACTGTTACTTCCGTTTAGAGGTATGGATACAGCTATATTAAATGTGCTTATGATTAAAAGACTGTTCTCTCCGTGTTTTCGACAAGTGCCAGGATCCTCTTAACGCGCAAGATATTTTAAAACTGCAGAATGCACTAAACCAGTATCATCATATAACTCACAATTGGCTTTTAGCTTGACTGAAAAATAAAAAAAGATGCCGAGCAATTAGGCTTGTCTTTGTATCTAGAAACGATCCATTCTCAATCCCGCTCTTAAAGTTGGAATTTTCAAGCAGTCGGACGTCGATTCGTGTTAGTGGCGACTGGCGAGAACTATCAAGCTTCCTGCTGACTTCCGGGTCCATGCACGACGCAGCCGCAGATTGTGGCGCATTGCCTGCCGGGAGATATAGTTCGTCAAGTTCAGAGACCCTCTGCTTTCGGGCTGTGAAGTCGAATTGAAAACTACAACTCCTGTCATGCCCGCAGGCCAGCCTACCAAGGCAAGATGGCGCCTTCCTTGAGGACCCTATGGACTGAGTTCTGGAGGCATTAGGACGTAGGTGTTCAGGGAAGAAGGTATAGCCCAAAATATACATATATAGCATCTTCTTTCTGCAGGTATGCATGTACGCGAAGATGGCGGCTGCAGGTAATGTTGGTTACTGTAGGTGATGCTGCAAAGTGGTAGGATAATGCGGTGTGGACGTGCAGCGCAATCGGAGTATCCAAAGACGATAAAGTCAGGTGCTCCATTGAACTCAATAGGAGTTAGGCATTTTTTTTGAAGGTGTTGAAAATGTGCTGATCTTGTTGACGTGTACACGTGACTTGATTTGTTTGGGTACTCTGGGAATATGATTCCAAGGAGGGTTATACTTTTCGGGTAAGTTGAAAGGGATGGTTCAGGTGAGGTGTAGGATGAAAAGACTGGAATAAAAGGGAGTGAGTGAGTGAGTGGGTGGGATAAGGGACAGGTGAATCGGTTGACCATTAGTCAGGTGTTGTCATTACCCAATTTAATGGTACTCAATTAATTGATTACAATCTACGGCCTGCAGAGCTTAGACGTCTGTGTTGCTAATCTCAATAGGCTATCCTGGATGCCATATACTAGGAGCAGACATGCCAACATTCCGAAGCCCCTGAGAGGGAGATTTCCGCACCGAAATCGGGAGAATGCATTTTCCCCATAGGAATGCTTTGGGGATATTGTTATTTTAGGCGGGAGGCAGTAAAAAATAGCACTGTTTTGAATGAAAAAATCGGGAGGGTTGGCATGTATGCAGGAGTAGGATCAGATAAGGACAAATGATAATGGAGCAGTGCTGAAATGGAATGTGCACTCTGGGAATCTACCTCTTTACCGGGAGGGATAGGGATAGGGGTGGCGTCAAGGCAGACACGTGATAGTTTAAAAACTTAGGGCCAAATTGACACTTTTTACAGGGATAATGTCGAACATGCACAAATCTCATAATAAACCAAACACAAAACCAGGTTAACTGTTATAGTAACATATTGAGCAAATATAATACGATAGTAGCTTTATTTTCTCCCTCCCAGATGGAAGCCTACAATTGCCATCATGCAAAGTAACGTCAACCTTAAAATCCCCTCTCGGTTTTACAACTGTACTATCAAAACTGAAATTAACACAGCGAAAGCAAATGCATGATATAATCCATAGCTCTCAACCATTTGTTGCAAAGGCGAGTGAAAACGCCCAATTTTAATTTTTGGCAGGTGAGAGGCCCATTGAAATGAATGGGCATGTAGGAGGCTTGGCGGGTGAGTCAGCTGTTTACAAGACGGGTGACAGTTGAGAGCTATGTATAATCACATGATTGTAGTTATTGTTTCACACAGCAGGAAGGTTTATGGACACTTTCCGATCCCAAGCGGATTGCATTCACACATTTTAAGAGACATGCCACCGAACAGAACCACTGGCCATTACTCACTACTCTCACTACTGGGTATGCAGAAGAGCGGTTCAGGTTTTGGAAGTTAGTCCCTGAGCCATGCGAACAGCTGACCTCTGCCAGTGAAGTGTTATGTGATGCCACAAGCTTTTGATTTCTCCAGATTCGGGATTCAAAGAGACATTATCTACCGGTTTCCAGATTTGGGGAAATCTGGCCCAATTCATATGCTGTAAAGAAGGTGACTGTATGAGGGAAAAGGGGAGACGTGCCAGAATTTGTGTAATAGGGAAGAAGAAGAAAGTAATCTGTCCAGGTAAGTGGGTATGAGGAAGGCTGATCTGCGTGTAACTGATGGGACCGGCGGAGATTGGGCTGAATGAGTGTGTGGGCTGATGTTCAGGGTAGAGGATGGACTGGCGGTTATTAAGTAGGTGCAAATTGTCCAGGCTAAAGGTAAAGAGATAAAGGGAACATGAGGGCTAGTTTCAGGAATGATGGTGGGGTAGTAGTAATCGGGGGGAGGAGGGGGTGGAGGGTGAGAGCTGAAGCCCAGGAGGAGAAAGGGAGTCGGGGTGAAGATCAGAAGTTTAAGGCAGTGAATGAGGAGGGGCTGCAGGAAAGGCGACAGTTTGAGAGTTGTAAGAGGAATGTATTTCTTAATTGTAGAGCTGGGAAGAACTGAAGGGAGCACGAGTAGGAACAGAGCATGTAGTGGTAAGGTTTTGGTGTAAGTGGCAAGGGGGTTGCTGAAGGCAAGGACTATAAAGTGGCTTACAGTAAGGGACAACGGGGAGACTCCTGAAAAAGAGGAGGAGGGTTATGGGAAAAGGGCCTTAAAGGAAAGAGTGGGATGAGGGGTTAGATGTGGTTGTGCCCTGAAGATGCGAGGAGAAAATGATTGTCCCTACAATTCAACCATGGTTCCTAAGTGTTGGACGTAGTATCTTCTTTTGTCATGAGTGTCGGATATATACCTTTTTTCTTAGCTCAAGCGCATGATCATCTAGGGAATCCGGGGTAAATATTTCAATTTGCAAGCTACTAGCCAGACATGAAGTCACTCGGGCTCTCAGTTATCCACATAGAAACAGCACACCATTTCTTACTCGCCAAGAGTCGGTCATCAGTAGCCAGTGGCTAGTGACGAGTGCACATTTTGATCCGTGTTTGAGATGGTCCATAAAGAGAAACATAATTTGCAACTTAGTATTGCACATTATTACCCAGAAACACCTGATTTCTATGCATGGCTTAATCCATTTGAGATTCTATTCCTTTTCTACTTCGGTTGAAAGCCAGGAAATTTCTAACCTGCAATGGAAGTGGTGGTTTTCCCCTTGTTCCTCACTTTGTTGCAACCTATGTTACTCTGACTACGATTAAGCCAACAGTTGTCTGGTTCCAAAGCATGAAATTGCACCTTCAAATCATTTTGGTGTTTTTTTACTCCAATGTTGTTGTAAACTGCTGCTACAGCTATCTCTTGTTCTTGATCTGGTTGTGGTGGTTGTTGTGTCACATATACCAATTCTGTATTGCATCAAGCTCTATCAGGACTGACTTGCAAGTACAAAAGAACTGGGCGGCGAGCTTCTAACTGGGCGGCAGACTTCTCAAACTAAAGCAGGGTTGCTTCTTTTTTGGGGCAGGCGCACTTGAACATTCAGACAGTTGTGTTCAGCATGCTGCATCCAACACGTTTTATTCTCAGTGGATAAGATGACTAGCATGTCGGGGTACCCTTCTGAGGACAGTAGAGAGAAGTACACGTTTTTCTTGCTCCAATTACCTTAATAATTTCATAGATGAGTCGGGACATTGGGCCTTAATCTAAATGCAAAAGGGAAGGGCAGCCATAAATTAAGTTCTCCCACAATATCTTGGCCAAAGTGGTTGCATTTTGATATTTAGTGGGATAGGTCAGGCTGTGCCGAACAGCTATAATGATTTATTATCAGCAAAATATGATTATACCTTTACTGTCCACTTAAAAGCTTAAGGAAGTGATGTCATGGTCCTTCACTTTGCAAGTTTGGAAGCAAGCTGCAGGTTGACTTGCTTTGTTCCAAATGATACATGATATGCGGGAACAGCAGTACTGCTCCACATAACAAATGAGGCCAGTGGAATTGTGAGGTTACGAGCTCAGTAGTGTGCTCAACATCTAGATGTCCATGCTGGTCGTTCAGGGCATGCACTACTGCAAGGTGAAACTTATGAGACAGAAAGAGATTGAAATAACCAGTCTCAAAACTAGTTCTCCTAGTACAACACTCCTCCTTTCTCTTAAGGTGTCTTCCATGCTTTCCCACAATTCTGTGTTTCAGTATCGATATTCACTTGTAGAGTCACCCTCCAGCCCCCCTGCGTATTTCACTTGCAGAAACCTAAATAGAATAGTTTCTCTCATATGAATATCACTGTTTACTTCAACTCAACAGGTGCAGTTCTGGTAGATTCACACTGGATGCATTACAGTAAGCTTCTGGTACTCCTTATTTAAAAAAAAATATTTTTATTGCTTATGGTTAAAATACGAAAATTCAACCTTTTGCACTTGAAAAAGAGATAAGAAACTAGATACACTATTTCTTAGTACATTATCTAAAAACCACACTAAATCAATACCAATAAACAAATGAATTCACATACATTATCACATATGTTAAACCTCTAAAAGGAAGGTTCCTTTTAACCAGAAAATTACCATGCCCCAGAATCCTCCAAATTAAGTGCTTTAAGGAAACCCACTGCTGAGATTATAACTGGGGTAGGGCTCCCTCCCAACAATTTAAGCCATAGATCATAATAATCTAATCTGTACAACAATTTCTGAAAATATAAAATCTGCAAACGAGTAAGTGCAGGACAAAATAAAACCAAGTGCATCAAGGTTTGCTCAATAGTTGAATTCATGCAAAATTTACAAGTGGTCTGTTTCTTTGCAATAAGACCTGTCCTTAGTAAAATATGGCAAGTGGGAATAATATTAAATTTGAATCAAAAAAATCATCTGTACATGTATTTAAATGCAGTGCTACAACACCCATTTTTTGTTTAAATATTATCTGGATGTGATCAGGATTGATTCATGTGCAAATTTTAGGCGTTGCAATCCAAACACCGCAATATAGCAGTTTTTTCACAAGATGCAGGGTGTGTACCAAATCTCCAACACCCAACTCCAGCTTAGTTAGATAAAGAGGCATTAGGTGGATTTAGTATATTGACGTAAAGCATCGGGTATCTCCAAACTGCTTGACTCGCCAATGATTTTAAGCCATGCTCAAATCTGATAGCAGCGATTGGTATGCAATTTGTATATGCAAGACCCTGTGCCAAATGAAGGCTTCATAAAATGCAAGTTTATCTAAAACCCATAATTACAAGGTGCCAGGTTTTTAAAACCGGTTGAAAAGTCAGAATTATTGCACTCTATTTATTACCTGGTAGACAGTGGCAACCTCACTGGACGACTAGGTATCTTCCACAATAGAAAAACCCTTCCAACATGGCCACCTGCATTGACATACTTAGTGATAAGAGTCTAAAAAAGTTGTAGAGGCGTATCTATTTAAGTGAGTAGACGACAGACATGATTGTCTTTTAAAACCTTCACAGCATCCGAGCAGAGAACTGCTATTGAAGACGCCAGCATCAATATACCTTCAGAAATTACAGACTATGTTCGCACCAACCTACATTAATAAAAGGTAAACCGGTAAGCGGTACCGCGCACTCTGAAAGTTCAATTTTTAGGTACTCGTTTTGCAGAGGGTGCCAGACTTTTTTGCCCTGACTCCTTACCGACGTCCTAATCGGCGATTAACAGATGACATCGTAACGAACAACGACAGCGCGGTACAAACTGCGCTTCAACTCAATTTCCTTGATACTAACGACAAGACCCTATGGTATACTTGTCACCATAAGAGTGTACTGGTTACAATACTTACCTTATCTTATCCCTTTTTTTAATTCTCGCGTACCAACCCCTATCCCCCTCATATTATTGCACTGAAGAGAGAACCTAGCGACTGCAGATGCAACCTCCTACAGTTGATTGGCCATCCTAACAGGTAATACTGATAACACTGGGGAAGGAAAGGGAAATATTTAATCCTATCCTTTTGTCCTTGCTGCAGCTCTTCCACCATAGAAGACCTGCCCACATGACCTCCAGCACTCTCAAATTTAAAATATATTATATCAAGGTGAGTGGGGAGGCAAGCGGTTTAGTGGTCCAAGAACCCAAAACCGACTTTGTCTCCTTTTTCTTGTTGACAGTCTACATGGTTTCTGAAGTCCAGGTTTGTACTTAATTAATTACCTGACACAAGGTTTCTAGTCAGTGTACCTTTTTGGGAACAACCATCCCCCCCATACAAATTAATAAGCAAGGTATAAATGAGTTTTCAAAAATTGATTAGCAGAGTTTGCTAATTAATATTTTCTTGATTAGCAAACAAACCCATTTGATTTGCAACATTGTACTAATGTTTATAATGCCACAAAAAGTTATTTGCACCCAAGACATAAAATGAGCAACAATATAGCAGTTTTGTGGGCTGCTGAAGAAATACACTACAGGTCAAATAACTTGGTTTACCTACTCGACCTAAGACAAATTCAACCCATGGGAACAGACAACGACAAATTTAAAAGCGTTTTCTGTAAAATAGTGAATGTCACCACAAACCCAGTTTATTTGGCACACTGCTGCCACCCAGAGGCCAGCCATGCACAGTGAAACTTATTTGACATTTGCTGCAGAGTAAATTTTCAATAAAGGTTTCAAAAATCCCCTGCAAATTGTACTTGCCCTTTGTAAAATATGTTTACTATGCAAGTGGGCGAAAATACTTAGCGAGCCTTGGATGAGTGTCTGTAAAATGTAAGCTAATGGACACAAAGCTCGGCTTTACCCAAAAAGTGACACTGCCTACCCATGAGAAAGGTCGAACACTTGACTGGGTGGCTGACTATAATTGCAACACAACTATCGCATCCATCAGTCCTCAAGCATGGACAGACCATGTTTTATAGCTTTCTCTATTGATGCTAAAATCTTCCTATCACAAAATAATCCATTAGCACCCCCTACGCTAACAAGGAATGAATATAACCACATACAGATTATTACCATTCATTCTCCCTACCTTAAATTCTCTGCCAGACCTACTAGATCCATCCACACTAGTTAATGAATTTAACAGCGTCGTGGCCAATGCCTTTGGTACTATTGCCCTATTAAAAATTAGAAACAGTAAACCTAGAGCACACTTAAATGCCTGGTTTACCCCATACCTAAAATCTCTGAATGAAAAGCGCAAGAGTGAATCTGCTTGGAAACTAGCACCATCAGAGGCAAATAAATCCATCCTTATCAATACCTATACAAAACTGAAATACAGCAAGCTAAAAAAGAAAGCTTTGATAACAGAATAACGCATGCCAAATCAGGCACCAAGGAGCTCTTCACAATACTAAAGGAATTGGAGAAACCCATCCTGGTACCCGACAAGTGTTTTAAAAATAAAACATGGTGCTCCAACATCCAGAAGGCCCTCAGCGGCAAAATTGCCCCCCTCCAAGTTGAAATTGATAAGAAAAAGCTAAACATACCTCCCAATACTACCCAAAGTGACAAATCACACACTATTGCCAAACCAGAACAACAATTCAACTTCACCAAACTTTCCATACTGGAGGTTGAAAAAATACTATCGCTCAAACCATCAAATTGTTGAGGCAATAATTGCCCTGCACAAATAATAAAAGACGCTGCTAGAGATCTATCTCCATTTATCTCTAAACTTATCAACGCCTCTTTCACATCAGGCACCATACAGAGTAATCTTAAAGAATCCCCCCTCCTTAAAAAGCAATCATTGGACCCGGCTATACCCACTACCTACAGGCCTATCACCACGGTGCCCTTCCTACTAAAGATATTAGATAGAGTAGCCTATTTACAGATCCAGAAATTCTTGGAGCTGCACCAACTTCTAGGCACCCAGGTTTCAGACCACAGCACAGCACTGAAACTGCACTCGTTGATCTTAAGGCCCAGGTCGACGAGCTTGGAAACCAAGGAAAACATTGCCCTACTGCTCTTCTGGATCTCTCAGCAGCATTTGACCTGGTGGACCACACCACTCTGTAACCACTTAGAATCAGCAGCGCACTTCTCATCCCAGGCCATAGCCTGGATCAAATAATTTTTAAGTGAGAGAACCATGAGGGTCTTCTCCACTTCAGCAGCTGCAGATCCTGCTCCCATCACGTGTGGTGTACCCCAGGGATCCTGCATCTCCCCTACCATGTATAACATCTTTACTAAGCCCCTGTTTGATGATTTAGACCTTCTAGGTGTCACCTACACTAACTATGCAGATGACACCCAGATTCTCATCCCAATTTCTGGGGATTACAAACAGGATTTGGCCTTGGTGAATAGGATATACCTCATCATCCAGGCATGGATGGCGCTTCACAGTCTATGCCTGAATGATGACAAAACGGAACTCAGCATTCTGGGAACAACACCTAACATTAAGAAACTCAGCCAAGACTACACATCCTTTTGTTATAGATGGCCATACAATCAAAGTTGCTAAGGAGGTAAAAACATTAGGTTGTTACCTGGGCTCCAGCCTCACCCTGGCCAAACAGGTGAACGCTATGGCATCTTCCACAGCCTACGCTTGTAAGCTGATAAGATCAGTGAAACGCTACCTGTCCACAATTAGTTGCACCACCTTGGCAAGAGCACGTGTGCTGTCCAAACTGGATTACTGCATCGCTCTCTACTTGGGATCCAATAACTACATTACTAAGAAAATTCAAATTTTGCAAAATAACGCCCTGAGAGCAGCCCCAGGAATCATCTCCAAAAGCTAACATATATCAACAATCAGAAGACAATCTAACTGGCTCTCTACTGTTGACAAAAATAAACCGAAAACTGCATCCATAACATTCAAATGCCTCAACAATTTAGCACCTACCTACCTGACCGAGAGGTTGAAACAAGTCTCATCCAGACCCACCAGAGTTGCCTATACAAACTGCCTATCAGTTCCCCCCTTTCAAAATGACTACAACTAGAGGGAATAGCTTCCCAGTCAAAGCGGCCCAACTGTGGAATTCCCTCCCGCCTACCTTAAGGACTGACCAATTGTACTCACACTTTAGATTAAACTTGATCAAATGGCTGAAAGAAAACGATCTGTAGCTCCAGCACTACCTGCTCCTCCCAGTACTGACCTTGCTAACCCAACTGGACCCTACTCGTCCGATGTGGATCCACACATGTAAATGCATATGTTTTACGTGCTGTACTGTTGTATTGACCTGTATCTTTGTGCCTATGTAACCTTGTAACCATGTAAGCTTAAAGTATTCTTGTTCTCGCGCCTTGATACCTTCGGGTCTGGCGCATGCTATAAATAAAATAAGCAAACAAATAGATATGATAAAAATGCTCTGAAAACAGTTTGGCCAACTCTCTCACGCAAGTGTGAATATATAGTACAAAATCGTAATCCAAGCGCAAAGCATGCTCTCGAGGCTAACTGCAGTCTTATGATAGTGCAGTAGATTTTTAGATCTACAGACTGGGTGAACTATGTATCACTACTTTGCATAAACATCTAGTTAGCTTTGTGTATTCATTATGTAAGAGGAACAAAAGTAAGAGACCAATAAGAATGGATGGCGTAGCAGACAGAGATTTGGCCAAACTAGGTGGAATATTTTAGTTTGCGGCCATCTCACTTTCAGGGTAGTTGGTATAAAGTAAAAGGGTGAAGGAGTTTGAGATCAGCTCGTGGGTTGAGCACCAGTTGCACAGATGAATGCAACCAGCAGGTTATAGAACTTGGTTTGCCATAAAAAGCATTTGGCTGTGTAATATGTATATTTTCAAAATGTGTCACAAGTTGTTATGATAGGATCTATGTGACCATGTCGAATTACTGCAAATCTGATTTCGACAACTGTTTTTGTTTTCTTGCTTTTTTTTTTGCTGCAAATTAATGTGGGGGTGCCCGCACCCCTTCAGGTTATTTAATACCCAAACCCCACTACCCTGTATGTTGTGGCGAAATGCAGAAATAAAATGGGTTGGCAAAATCGGATTCGCAGTAGTTTCATTCGGTATTTTGGTATGATACCAATATGATGCATCTTCCCCAACAAAATGAAATATTGTTGACACTGAGATTTAGATACACTAGCCTAAACTTTACTGTATAGCATGGCGACAATACAGTATTTACAGTAGCAATGCTGTAATTATGCATTAGGTAACAACTTTTATTTTTAGGGATGGAATTGCATGAATTTCTTTAAAAATAAATAGTTAACACATTTGCCTTTGCCGGACAGGATAGTTGGCCTAATAAAAATATCATCCTAATTACTTCTGGTTTGCCATTATTTGAAAACGAAAAACATGATAGTTGCCTAGCACTCGCACACAGGAGAGGATTACTGCTGCATTCTCTATCCATCAGCCCATTTTGAAGTTGCAGTGAACAGCAAAAAGATGGTGAAGAGATCCCTGAAGGCAAGAGGAATGCAGGGCTTGATGTGCTTTGAAAAGGGTAACCTAAATAGCTAGCTTTGCTACACAAGTGACTATTTAATTAGTAAACCTACAGAATAGCATAGCAAATTGCTATGCGACACTGCTTATTTTATTCCTTGAATAAGCGATTTAATCGAACTTACATTACACTGAATAGATTTTTTGCATTTTTCCTGCCAAAGCCGCAGCCTTGTATCTCAAATATTCAGATTAGCCACTTTTCCTAGGTGGAGTTATATATTTTAGTATTGTATCCGGCGCGATCGCAGCGGATGCAAGTTTAGATTGATAGAATGAAATAAAAGCTGCAGCTTCACAGTGCAGCCCTTATATACACTGCCTCCTTGCCCCTCCTTTTGAACAGGAAGAACACAGAGTGATGGTCAAGTACATAACCCTGAGGTGCCAAACAGCCACACAGTAAAGAGGCATCACAGTTAATTGAACTTGACGCAGGTGAATATGTGGAAGGGTCACTCGGTGAAGCCTTTAATTGACTCATGGCATACAAAAGAATAATGTACATTGGGTCATGAAGAAAGTGGGAGAGAAGACATAAGAAAAACCGCTGAAACCGGTCGACCACAGAGAGAATATCTAATTTGTAATTTAGACATCTGGGTGAAATGACCCCTTGTCTTTTAACTTGCAGTGAGCAGATAAGTAGGGATACATAACATTGGGTTTGACTCCCTTCTGTGCTCCTTTTTCCAATTATTCTGGATTTTATACGTCTTTTGGTATTTAAAATAATACTAGCATGGCCAAAGAATCATCTCCTAGATAGTGGCTTGTCAATACATTTAGGACTAGTCTCTTCTTCTGTCCCCTAACCCTAGATAAGCGGCTCACCAGCACTTGCTAGGGTATGCCACCACATTAGGGATACCTATTGAAAGTTTGAAGGCAAGAATAGCTAAATACTCTAGCCCACAAACAATTATGTAAATTTTATATGCCTGTACTTTGTGTTTTTTCATTTAAATATAGTAAAACCCAGATGAATAAACAGTATATTGGTTTGTCTTTCTCGAGGCAGTAAATTGCATTCTTTTTGTTTTTACTGAGTTGATCTGCTCACTGATTGGCAAGACTTTGAAAGCCGATGAGCGTGCAATCTATTCTATACTCCTTATTCTTTCTCTCCTAGATGGTCCGCCTTCGTTATCTGATCAGGAGTTGGAGCAGAAATGTCCCTACAGTTTGCTCTTGCTTCCATAACCGAAATATGTGCTCAATCTACACTGATACCATTGTTTAATCCCCTAGTTTTATGTGAGAGCGCGCCAGGAACTACATTACTTGATCTGGGATGCTACAACATATGAACAATGTAGGCACCCCGAGTTTGGCACAATTCAGGCTGTAAATTAATGGGTTGTTATCAGTTCAAATTGTGACTGATACTCTATGGATCTAGCCATGAAACGTCTTCGTCATAGTCCACTTCAGAGAAAAGTACTTTAGCTTGTTCTCTGGGTATTTCTGTACTGTTAAATTCAGGCCATGACTGGCGTACAACTCTGATCCCACTCTCCTTTTGTTCTTGATGCAGCAAAGCTTCCACACATTTCAAGATGGCATCCATTTGTAAGGCAGCTTATGATCAGCATTTTACGAGACATGATGTTATGCAAGTGTAGTCACCAATCTTTGAACTGATTTCATACACTTTGGAGACCATAGTTCTCCAAATAATTCTGTGGATTGATAAGTGGCAGAGGTTGACTTCTTGAGCAGAAGGGTAAGCCCAGGTCAAGTCAGTAAGCAGTTTGGTAATTCTGGAAAATGTCACCCAAAATGTTTCCTCTCCAGATTTGTAGGCGTGGGCAGGTTGTTATAGCTTAGAGGAATCTATTGCAATTCTCTGGCCTGAGACAAGATGTTTGACGTATTTCACGCTGCAGTGACAGAATTGGCACTTTTTCAAAGACCCCCTTCAACTCTTGAACTTGCAGTCTGTCAACAACATTGAGTAGTCTCTGGTGATGCTCTTTTTGACATCCAGTTAGAGTAGAATCCCCAGTAGATTCATGTATCCCCCATTGGGTTCCATCAATCTCCTGGCAGCTTCCCCCGATCTTCCAGATACATGTGCATATGCTAGTATCTTTCTCACAGGACAAGTCTCACAGGACAAGAAGTACAAACCCCCCCTGCTTCCTATGTGGAGGATCTAGGCACCATGTCGGTAGTGAGGGCTGCACAATACTTTGTGGCAATACTGCCCAAAACGAATAAATATATATATATATATATATATATATATATATATTTATATATATCAGCAGCAAGAGTATACCCAACTCCAATGCAATAAATCTTTCTCGCGGTAATCTATATTCATAAAGCAATTGGAGCTTCAAAGTATTTTGTGCCGAGTTACCACTTAAAGAACTGTCATCAGAGGAAGAGGATGAACATAAATCTAAGAGTATTTTTATGCCACCTATCAATTACCATTGATTGATATTTTCCAGAATATGGTACTTAATAATTTGGAAACCCTTTCCTTTTGTAAACCTAAATATTCCAACCTTACTAGAGGCGAGCTATCACAGATTCAATCCCTATATTCGGACAACAACCTTACTCTCCGCCAAGTGGATAAAGGTGGGGCACTGGTTATCCAGGGGCACTTGGTACGAGACTGAATGGTATCGAGAACCAGGCGATAGAAACACATACTCTCCCCTTGAGCTCAACCCTACACTGGAGATGCAGAATAATTTGCAAAACATCCTTAATACTTCCCTCAATATGGGGTGGGTTATTGATAAAATGAAGAGGTTCGTAACTATATTACACAGTAGGGTCCCAACCTTCTACTTCCGAAGGTGCATAAACCTCCTTCTCATTCACTGGGTGACACATAGTCGCAGCTACTAATGGACTATTGCTACCTTTAGGAACTTGTATTGATGATTTTCTCCAGCCATAATCCAAAACACCTCAATGTACATAAAGGACACTATTCATTTTTTTCCAGCTACGAGACTGTTAATCTAACTGAACAAGACTTGTTGTTCACTGTTGATGTGAATAGTTGATACACTTGTATACCCCATGACTTAAGTCAGGCAGCAGTGGAATGGGTATTGCTTCAGATGTATTGCTTCAGACGGAACATATAGGAGCAGCCAAGGAGTTAATCTTGACTTTACTAGCTATCGTACAACAGAACTCCTACTTCAGGTATAAGTAACAATATTTCCTACAGACACTGGGCACGGCTATGGGAGCCTTGATGGCTCCTGTATACGCCAATTGTTTTATGTGTACTTTTGAGAGTTTGCACATATTGAGCCATCCAGTATGGCATAAGTACCTCAGATTCTCTGGTAAATAGATGACATTTTTTTGCTGCTTGGCATGGCCCACGAGACACATTAAGAGACTTTCTATACTACATCGATGCGATTGATCCACAGATTCAATTTAGTTCAGAAATTGGTACACCCAATGTACACTTTTGGACTTTGAGGTTATAGTACAAGAGGGCAAGATATCTATTACTCCTTTTACAAAGGAAACTGACAGGAATAACTTACTTCATCGGGTGAGTTTCCGCCCGCCCAATACATTGAGAAACCTCCCATATGGACAGCTGTTGAGAAAAAGAGGATTGTCCGCGACACAGAGCAATGTAGAGAGGCGTTTTCAAAATTATGTTGGACGTTCAGGAGTAGAGGTTACCATGAACTGCAACTTCAGGCAGCCGTAGAGAAAGCCACTGTGAAAACAAAAACATCATTGTTGCACACTAAAATAGGTTGACACGATTGCTTGTTTATATCTCTAAATTCTCGCTGCATAGAACCAACATCAGAAATAGCATTCCTTCAAACATTGTGATATACTCGAGAACAACAGGGCTTCTGACCAATTCCTCCTGTATTTGCCTTCAAATGCAGTCAGAACTTGTGAGATTTACTTGTCAATACTGATAGCCAGATCACAACAAGAAATGCATTGTCTGGTAGAAGCATACCCCGGTGTCAATTGTGGGAATTGTAATAGCGTTATCAAGGGACCCGTTGGGTTTTATCCTAGAACTGAGAATATCTTTGAGATGCTTTGCAATTTGTGAATCAGAGTATGTGGTATATCCGATATGATGCCCGTGTGGCCTCTACTACGTGGCACAGGCATCCAGGAAGACGAGAGTAAGGTTGAATGAGCACAGGTCCTGCGTACGAACGGGCAACACAAATTCATCAGTAGCGTGGCAATATATTGAACAAGGACTTTCTACAGTACAAATGGGATTCCAGATTTTGTAAGTTATTAATTAAAAAATAAATAATTCAGAGGTACCGTTTGCAGGAGACTAGAAAGTAGAGAATCATTTTGGGTGCATCGATTGGACTCTCTTGCACCTGGAGGCATGAATGAGGAACTGAATCTTCATTGTTTTTTGTGAAGTGGTTGATGATGATAATATCTGTTTGAATGATCATCAGGTAACATTGCACTATTCCACAGAAGGAGATTTAGATGTTTCACTTGTCACACCTACATGAAGAACAGAGGCTAACCTCCCTAAACCCTACGTATTGGTTTGGGTTATATGATTATGTTGTTGCTGCATAAGAGATGCATACTGTGTGTGGTTCTCCAGCGCACACTGTGCTCACTCTAGTTGCAGAGTTTTCTGGCCCTTAGTAGACTTGGAATATGTTAACCTTTATTAGATTGAGAATAATTTGTTAACCTTAGCAATCAATTTGTTAGTCGTAGCAGTTTCATCTGACACACTACCCTCGGGGTGCTGTTGGGTCAGTGGATGCGCTAATTCTGTTTAAGGTTGATCTAAATGCTACTGCTCATCTTTTTAGTACGCTTTACTGCTGCGTTTGGATACCAGGTTTTATACATGTCCGTTAATTATAATGTGGTGGTGTAGTTTATATTAGCGGACCATTTTTGCTGACTATGCTCGTTACAGTGGGCGGGCAGGCGGGTATGAACATACGTTACTGGTATACCTATTTGTTCAGATTAGGGGACCAATTGGCTAACTATGCTCATTACAGTTTACAGAATAGTGAGCAGACTGGTAAAGACATGTTACTAATGTACCTACTTGATTAACTTCTCTTTCTTCATTTGCTTGCTGTGGTGTGACTTAAAAATACTTTGCCATCTTTTTTTATTACATTTGTGTATATTTCTTTGTATGTGTGTTCACAAATGTCCTGTTGGTTATTTATCAGAGGTGCGCAAAGCTACTAGCGTTGTGACACGACATAATGATGCTTACTTTAAGTGTATATTACGTTCACAACATATTTGGGCCGTTATACAGGAAGGATACACCCGTCTGAATGCAGATGGTGCTCTTATGCACCTGTTCTACGCTCCACTGTTAAATAAGTTATGGCTAGACAGTATTGACACTGGACTAATCCTGTTTCCTGTGTCAGTCAGTTGAGAGTATCTGTATCTAAGAAAAAACATTTACTGCATGTTTTTCAGAATTGCAGTATGGATGCAGCGTATTGTCGGCAGTAGAACATGTCTGTTCTCGGCGCTGTGGTTTTCACATTGATTGCATATGGTGTTCTGAGAACCTTGAGGTATAATTTAGTTCACCCTTTAAGTATTTTACTTATTTTTTTCGAGTTTTCTTAGCACTGTTAGGATTACGTGCTTGTGTTTACTTTATTCTTTACAGGTCTCGATGTGTTTTGATAGGTGGTTTTCGTTGACAAATTCATGATTGGTGCAGGCTAGGTTGAGTGTCGATTCTCTGTTCTTTACGTGGATTTGTTTTGCTGTGATTGTTCTTCAGATATTATAAGTATTATGGAGTAACATATAATTCTTTTAGGATCTTTTTCTATTTTCTTTTCCTTTTGTATGTTTAATATTCAGATTTTAGTCCTGAAGAAGAACCCTAGTAGTCCCAAATGCATTGACCCATGGTATCTGCCTGCATATTTTTATAAATCGGGAAGTCATTTTTATTTGTGAAGCCACCTCTTTTGGGTCAGCCCATTGCTTTATCCACTTTAGGTGTAGTGTCTTGGTGAGATACAGTGCAACTGTTGAGGAGGTGAGCACATCTATAATGATTGTAGATATGTAAGGGCATCTGAATTCCTGCATGGTGCCAGCTTGTGAAAGCTCTTCCGAGTGATGTCTGACATCTTCCAATTTGGCTGAGACTACACACTGGACTCCTTCCCCAAGTGGCGTGTCATCAGTCACTCTTATGTTTGTAGCAGGGTGATGTTCCAATGCACCTTATAGGGAGACAATGTGGAGGCGGGCCCTCTATATACAGCTTAGCCCTTCACTTCTAACTTGACCTGCCTCTTACCTGTCTCGAAACCCCGCTCTCCTGGGATCGAGATCACCATGGTGTACTTTTCTAGGAAGAAGGTAATGTTAGGGAAGATAAAGAAGTTATGGCTGGTAGGTTCCTCAAATACCTGTAAGGAGAAAATGCAAGGTTAGAGTACCTGGACCACGAAAGGAGAGGATGGAAAAAAGGAATGCTAGTGTACGGTTCTTTTTTAAAAACATTTTTTGTTATTTTATTTATTTATTTTTTGGGGTAAAAGCGTACTCTTATACTTTCCTGGTACACCAGCAGGGTTTTCTGAGTTCATCCAGGCACAATTCCTTCTAGGCCACAGAGATGATGGAGCCTTTGTTTATTTTTTTAAAAAAAACATTTTTTAGTAGGGTATTCTGCTTCTGGCAATATTCTCTGCATTATTGAGGTCTCTGAAAACTTTGGTATTCTTTCCCTGCCTCTCTAAGGGTATTGATATTCATGGTTGGCCTTGTACAGCGTATTTATGCTGCAGCTGTTGTACCATCTATTGTAGTTCCTCAGACTGGCAATGCACCCAAGGAGTCTGTCCACCTTTTCCCCTTGCACAAGATGGCTGTGCCTGCAACCTTCTCCCATCTCTCCTTCCTCTGTGCAAATTACAAAAATCCGTTTTTGATCGGATGATAGGTTTTATAACCATTCTTTCAGCACTTGTCTGATACAGCACTGATTTAGCTTTGCAGTCTCTTCTCTGTTCCACTGATGGATCAGATGCAGAATCTGCTAAATGTGTGTCGGGTAATCTGTTTTTGCCAGTCTCCAGTTTAGTCACATTGAACCTGACCGCTAATTCTGCTCTCGGCATGGTGCTTCCATGCCCCTTGCAAGTTATCCATAATTTCCTGGGTGGTAGGTCAGGGTTGGTATTCAGCATGTGCTGGAGGATCTTTACAGCCGATTCCCACAAAGCTATATACCTGACTCGTATTGTATTCCAGTAAATGTCGGTCTCTGAATCTGTGTGCTCTGATCAGACCCACACTGGTAGTCCTCATACTCTTTTGGACAAAGCTGTTTCCACGAAAAGGACCTCAATAGAATATCTATGTTCAGGTTGTAGAGTTGGTGTTATTGCCCTGTAATGGGGTCATCACTGCCACAGTGGTTGCCAATAGCTGTGCTTACCTCTCAGGGGCAGTAGGCTATGGTATTGTGGAGGTAGGAGTGCATGGTTTCAACCCAGGCCAGGCATCTAAGTACTTGGAATGTTACTGGAGGATACAAATCTGAATCCAAGAACAAACCATGAAGGTCCGTGTGTGAAAACATAGTGGGCCCCGAGAGCTGGCAGGTGATACCGGCCCACTACAAAGGCCCACGACCAAGGACTGTGTTTATGTTCCTTCTCTGGCCCTGTCAGGCTCCTGGAAGACTCTGGACTACTGCACCTCCTCCACAACGGTATGTGCTGCAACCCTCTGGGTCTCCAAACTCTGCAGCACCTATTCTCGAAATATACGCTTATTCGCCCGTTCAATGTAGGCCACCCATCACATGATCAGACCCTTGGCCCCTAACTTCCCCAACACGTGTATCAACACTTGATTAAAAACTCCTACAGCACACGACATGCAGGACCTGACAACCCTTGATGCAACTGTGTGCATCCCCGCCTCGCTGTGGGTAAATCAGTCCAGCATCCATCTGATACAATGGGCATCATACTAAATACCCGGTGTTGAGGGTAATACCACTGAGGAAATCTCACCTAATGAAGTAACCGTTTCCACAGAAACGGTGGAACTGTAGCTCTGTGCACACTTTTATAGCAAACTGAAAATGCTAAATGAGTTCAAATACTTGTAAAAGAAATGAGATTTAATAATGTTACAATTCAAGTCAAGATGCAAGTTAAGACAACATCAAGTCAAAAGTTCAATTGATAAACATGAAAGACAAACAAGGTTGGCAATTTACATTGTTTTGCAATAACAAACTTTTGTAACAATTGCTTTCCGGGGGATCAACCTACATACATTTGTGGTTCAAAATATTTTTTTTCAAAATAGAAGAACCCTAAGGTTCAAAGTCCATTGTTGAGATACTTTTGGATATACATTGCGCTGACATCCGCTGTATATCGTGTCTCTGTACTATGATTTTTTTTCAGGCTGGTATGCCCTTAATCAGGTGTGGGCAATTAAAGGATTCAGGAAAGTTCCTGCTAATTAAATACAACATGAAGGGTGTCAGTCTAATATTCAAAGAAAGTTAAGTCAACAATTTGTTGTTCTTATTATAAGACGGAACAAACTGACCTTGTTGCGCTGGCTCTAGGTCTTAATGAACATACCGACCATCCAGCCACAAACCATCCTACTGAAAGACGAACACTCCTTGCCTGTGGTCAGGCCACCACGTCGTCCCTTTTACAATCCCACTCGGCCCACAAACCAAATCTACCCACTAAACCGCTACCACAGTCTCTGGCTGGCAGTTCCCAAAACTTTAGACCATTGCTCTCCATTCTCTGATGCCCTTGAACCAGAGCTCCTGGACATTGCTGACACAAAGAACTTAGTGGACCTCTACACCGAAACTCTGCCCAGTGCTATTGACACCATTGCCCCCTTAGTACCCAAAAAAGCTAAACCTGTAGCTCATATCAATTATTGGTACACCCAGGACCTTGCAGCTCTCAGGAAAAAAGATGTGCTGATAACTGTTGGAAAAGCAACCTCTCTGATGCCCTTAAACAAAAGTTCTCAAACCTCTCCAAACAATACAAAAAAAGCGCTTTATCCAAGCCAAAGCCACCACCTTATTATACTAGAATAGCCAATGCCAACTTGGGCACCAGAGAACTATTCGCTATCCTTGGTGAATTGGAAGCCCCTGACCCCTTAGCATCCACTCTGTCCAAAGTCCCTGCATGGTGCGACAGCTTACAGAAGGCTATGCTTCTAAAAATTGTCATGCTTCAGAAAACAATACTTGCCAAACAAGCTAGCCTTATTCACTCACGCCAGGGCACTAAAGCCACCCACACCAACACTCCATGTGCCCCACTATTTTGCTTCAACAAAATCACTACTCAAGAAAACCTGCACATCTTAAAAAGCTTACAGCCATCAAGGTGCAAAGGGGATGTCTGCCCAGCCCCCCTGATCAAAGACTGTGATGAAGCACTGGCACCGTTTATCACGGCTGTCATTAATTCTTCCTTCTCAACTGGCGTCGTACCCTCTAGCCTTAAAGAAGCCTGGGTCCTACCCCTTCTAAAGAAACAATCACTCGACCCGGCCTTACCCAACAACTACCAGCTGATCAGGACAGTCCCTTACCACTTGGAAATACTTGATAGAGCCGCATGTGTTAAAATTCAACATCATCTAGAAGCCAACCATATCGTAGGAGTTTGCCAATCTGGCTTCTGACTATGACTTGGCACAGAATCAGCAATCCTCGACCTTAAAAACCAGATGGATGAGACTCTGCATGAGGGGAAATCGGCCCTATTGCTCCTCCTAGACTTGTTCACAGCCTTTCACTAAGTCGACCACACTACAATACCACCACCTCACCTCCTCAGCCTCCTTCTCCCAGGAGGCAGCATCCTGGATCGCCTCCTTCCCAGAAGGGAGAGTAATGAAAGTATTCTCTGAGAATGCCTTTGCTGTTCCCCAAAGGGTCTTGCATCTTGCCAACTCTCTACAATATATTCACAAAGCCTTGCTTTGACCTCCTTGGATTCGCTTTGAATAGCATACACCAATTATAACGATGACACGTAAATTCTCCTTCCCCCTCTCTGGCACCTACACTGACGATGCTGCCAAGCTGAGCTCCACCTACACCAACATCGACGCCTGGATGGCAACCCATGGTGTCCATCTAAACGACGAGAAGACTGAACTTCTCATTGTTGGTCCCTCCGCTGCGCTAAAATAATTGGACCTAGAGTACTCGGCCTTCAACATCGATGGCACATTGATCCCTGTCTCACCAGCTGTAAAACCCCTCAGTCTTCCTTGACGCTACAATCTCCTGAACCCATCAAATAAACACGATATCTGCTCAGCAGCCTACTCATCTAAACTTCGCCAGACCCTTCCTCTCCACAGAAAGCTGCTTGACGATCGCCCGTTCAGTGGTGGGTGCTCGGTTGGACTGTTGAAATGTACTCTTTGCTGGCACCTCGACCCACGACATACAAAAACTCCAAACTATCCATAGTAACGCCCTGCGGACTGCCCACAACATTCCTAGATCAGAACACATCAGCTGCCCACAAAGCAGCACACTGGCTCCCCATGCGAGAGAGACTCATTGAAAACACTCACAATCACCCATCGATGCATCTCCAAATCTGCCCGGCCCTATCTGTTCAAAGAGTCGCCAAAACTCACTCACCCACCAGAACACCCTTAAACCAATAGACTGGTTTAACCTAAATTCAAATGTGCCAAATAGGTGGGGGTAAGCTTTCCAGTCATTGCTGCTAAGCTATGGAATTCCCTACCACATGCGCTAAGGGCTATTTGACTAACCTGCTCAACATTAATCCCTCATTAAACTATGTACCTGTTGTGGTGTGCAGCACCTGCTGATTATAACCATTAATTCCACTGCTTGTGCTCCATGCCTGTGATCTATTGTACTTGACGAATGTAACCACTTTGTATTATTAATTGTGCTCCTGCCTCTGGGCTACATGTAACATGTTCTCTCCAGTGCCCTGATGCCTGAGGGTTTGTGTGCTATACAAATGAAAACATAAATGAATAAAGACCCCTCTCTCTCTCTCCCAGGGGAGAATAGAGATGATCCGAAACTGGATTTCAGAAGCAATGGACATCTTTTCACCACTGAAATGAATCACCAAGGCTTGCAAAATCTATTGGCTATCGTGGAAAAGTAGCTCTCTCAACGAGACTAGAGCCGGCAGCCGCTTGCTTCCAGAACTTTCTCCTCTTACCCCTCGCTGCTGCCCCTTTACATGACTCCATTATGGGGTCCTCCGGGAAAGGACTCAGCGCAGAAATGCCTTTGCCCCTGTTACAGCCAGTAGCTCTACACCAGACCCACCCCGCACCATCAACATCTCGACCTAACTATCTGCTCTTCCCACCAGTCACACGACTGAGAACGAAGTAACCTGCTACATGACCAGCTAATCTTTCCCACACCTCTGGCCGTAAAACTCTGCTGACAATCCAGCCCTCTGTGCGCAGCTGATCAGAAATCCACCCTGAGGAAATGTCCTTGCATTAAAAGACAAGCAGCAACAAATATAAAATGCACACTATTTAACACACGCTCTCTCCCAAAACATGCCGCTAACATTCGAGATTTCATTGTTGAGAAAGACTTGGATCTTCTTTGCCTTACTGAGACATGGACCAACGAATCCAATGGCCCATTTATTACTTTAGCCTCACCTGCCGGCTACACTAATATCTGTGAGAACCGCACCTCAGGTCATGGGTGAGGGGTGGCCGGTATTGCCAAAGATCACCTCCAACTCTTTCGATCTCCCTGTTCCTGCACTAACTGCGTAATTCTGTATGTTAAAAGGACTCCTACCGAGCACAGCTGCATTAACTTTGTGCTAATATATTGTCCCTCCTTTAGACTTGTCTAACTTCGTGGATGACAAGGTTAAAATCCTTAATGGACTACATGGTCTTAACTGCTCTACCCTGTTAGCAGGCAATTTCAAAAGATGGGGTCATCACAGCACTGACCGCCAAGCTATTGCCTTGGAAAAATCTTTGAACATCATTGACTACCATGTGCTTAACGGCAAACCTACCCATAACAAAGGGCACATCTTCAATTGGGTGGTGGCTAGAAACCTCAAAATCAGTATTGGGGATGCTCTTCCTTGCATTTGGTCTGACCACCACTTCATTTTTTTGACATCTTTATCCAAAGTCCACCATCCAAAAGTAAGAACCCAGTGAAAATGGTGAAGAACTGTAACTTTAAGTAAGTCACCGCGAAAGATCTGAAAGACTGCCCGGATGATATCATGACTGCAACTTCAGACCTAGACCGCCACCCCAACACAATTGATTATTTTATAGTCATTTGATGTGTACAATGTTGGACAAAATAGCCCCTATCAGGAATAAAGGTGTAAGAGTCAATGCCTTGCATAAGACTTGGTATACTCAAGACCTTAGTCTAATGAAAATGGGGAAAAGGCAAGTTGAGTCCAAGTGGCTAATATGCCCTACCGAAGAAAATAAAACCCTATGGAAGGCTTTAGACAAAGCGTACAAATCAGCCATCTATGAAACTGAAAAAAACTGCAACAAGCAGATTAATGAGTCTAGCAATAACGCCAAAAAGCTCTTCAACATTGTCAAATCCTTAGAGAAACCTAATACTCTTTCCATACCCATCGATCTTACCAACCAAAAGTGCCTCGAAATACAAGGTGTGGATAATGCATGTTCTAGAATGAAGACCGAAACTACAGACTCGCAAATGCCTCCTCCCTGTTGAGCTTTAGACACCGAAGATGAAACCTGCAAATTCAGTTTTATACCCATCACTGTCTCGGTCATGAACTTCCTGTCCTCTTTACGCCTTTCTCAGTGCCCGGTAAACATTGTTCCACCCAAACATATGCTGGATCATCAGGAAATCTTTGTACCCTTCATTGTTCGACTGGTTTATTCATCATTAGCCAGTAACCAGGTCCCTCATTCCATTAAAAAGGCTGCCATTAGCCCACTAATCAAGAAACCTGGCTTAGATCCTAAAAACTCTAACAACCTGCACCCCATCACAAATTGTCATTTCCTTCTAAAAATATTAGACCAATGTGCCACCACCCAACTTCAAGCCTTTGTTGAAAAATCAAATATCCTACACCCCAGGCAGTTTGGCTTCCGGCCCCACTACGGTACTGAGACAGCACTCCTGGACCTCCAAAATCATATTTTGACAATCACTGACATAGGTTACACCGGCATGCTGGTCCTATTGGACCCATCCGCTTCTTTTGACCTCCTAGACCACTGTCGACTGGTGCTAACCTTAGAAAACTCTGGCCATTGCAGCTCACAAACCATCCAATCTTTCCTTTCACATCTCTCCTCTGGAGTAATTTGGGGCAATGCCACTTCCCGCCTCCATCTCTTGTGGGGTCCCTCAGGCGCGTGTATGTTTCCCCTTCCATTTCATTTGTACATCGGGCCTTTTTTTCTACCTTTTAGACAAACTCATTGTTTTTCACTAACTGCGCTGATGCGGCTCAGTTGGTTGTCGAACTCGCATGAAATTACCATCACAATGCGACCCTACTTGAAACCATCTACGGTCGTATCGAAGCCTGGATGAACCCATGGGAATAAAACCAATGGGAATAAAACCAAGCTTTTGATATTTGGCTCTGCTCACTCTAGATCCAAGCTTGACCCCATATATCGGTCCTTCCACATCCATGGATGCCCTATCCAGGTCTCAAAGAGTGTTAAGACTCGGGCTTCTATCCGGACTCTCAACTTAGCGCTGAGATACAGGTTAATCAGGTTGGTATTAACAGTACCCATTACCTCAGACTTCTGAGGAACCTTTGTCCCTTTCTGACCGAATACAACTGCGCGCAAGTGGCTCGGGATGTCATTCTACCCAGACTTGATTACGGAAATGCGCTCCTGATTGGGGCCAACAAAGAATGCCCAGGCCTTACAAGTGACTCAAAACAATGCTGTCCGCATTGTAAAAAGGAAATATAAAAGAAATCACATCTCAGATACCGAGAGATCTTCACTGGCTTCCTGTCACTGCACACATAGAATTCAAGGTGGCCTCGCTTGTCCATTAGGCCCTACACGGCACCCCCGTCATACATCAAAGAACTTGTCTCTCCTTATGATCCCACAAGAAAGATACGCCAGTTGGCCTTAGCGCTGGTTAAAAACCCTAAATTCAATCTTGCAAACAGCTTGGGTAGATCATTTCCTGTTATGGCTGTTAAAGTCTGGAACGCCCTACCCCCGAGATCTCAGACTTAAGGAATTCAATATGTTTCGTCGGAAAACTAGAGACCACTTAGTTAACTTAGCATAATGATGACTCCTGCTGTCCTGTCCCCCTGTTGTCTGTGTGTTTGTTTCGGCGCCCTGATGCCTGCGGGCTCTGTCGCCATACAAATAAAAGAATAATAAAAAATAAAAAAAAATACTAGCCCACTAGCATTGGTGAGTAGTTTTTATGCTGGGTGAGTACCATTTGCATGATTCTTGACCTTGCTGGTGAGTATGGGGATGTTCGAAACGGTACAACGTTCTTTCATCGTGGTACGTTTTATTGCAGGGTTTTTTACCACAAATGTTTTATCGAAAAGAACCCATCGAATATTTTGGGTGAGGGTTAAAAAATTATATATATGGAATGTGGGTTTTTGGTATTAGATATGAACTTAAAGGGAATTGGTGGTTGAGGGGGACCCCCCGCCCCCACCCAAAATAAAATAAAATTTGATGGGTTTTTTCGATAAAAAATTTGCAGTAAAAAAACCCTGCAAAATAAATCCCATGATGAAATGACATGGAACCATTTGAAATGTATTTTTCATATACTGCAAACAACCTTTGTTTGCAGTAAATGACAAGTACAGGTTTCACTGCATGCTTGACAGCATTGCAGCAAATATGAAGTGTGCTTATGGCGACGGCGACATGCACCATTTTACAAAAAACACTGGTAAATATTTCGTCACCAGTCGCCGTCTGCATTTCTCTTAGGTTGAGTATGTAAAATAAGTAACTCGGCCTGCAGTACTAGTGGGATTTTTAAGAATTTGCAAGGCCTGATCACCCCCTCAGAAAAAGATAGCAGCTAGTTGGTTTATCCCCCATTTGAGAACCCTGAGGAAAACACACTGGAGACTAGAACAAGCCTGGAGAAAACATAACCAGCAAGACCTGGTAGCATACCTCTGAGAGATCTGATACAAGACTGCATTTTTAAAGGCCTGCTTCTAAACTGAATGCATAAAAACAGCACAGCACCCAGAGAGAAAAATGTTGAAAATCGTCAAGGAAATGCAAAACCCTACACTCTGCAACCAGTCAGTCAAGCTCCTCCAAGAAATTGTGCGATGAAAACGCAGACCACTTCCAAAAATAAGGGGAAAGACCTCCAGCAAGCCATACATGCAACACAAACTTACAGAATTGTTGTAATCTTTCACCCAATCACTGTCCCACCATTCAACCTATTCAACCCAATCGCAAAGAGGATATCCGAAAACTGGTGAAGGAAAGTAACAAACAAGACTCCCCAGCACCACTCCCTTCCCTTTTCATTTATAAAGAAATCCACGGCATTCGTGCAAATCATGGCACTATATTTTTGAAATCTTATGAAGCCTTCACTGGAAACAAGAATCGTAACAAAACCTTTCAAAGCTGCCTTTGTTAAGCCACTATTCAAAGACCACCTGGGAGACATGTCGGAAGTTGGTGGAATGATCTATCCTAAACCTACTCTAACCAACTACAATTTTAGGAAGCCATTTTTATGGCCAAATCCTGGAGCAGAGGGTCATACAGCATCCTTTCATCATGTGCAAGTAGGCTTCAGACCAATGAGAGGAACAGAATCGGCACGCTATTTATGTGGGCCGACATCAAATTCTTATACATCAACTGGACCCTCAAACACCTGGATATCATAGCAGTATTTTACAGTCCAGCACAGATCTTTAATCGTGAGATTAGAAGAAGTTGGGCAACAGAACACTACACTACACTGGATGATATCTTTGCTCACTGACAGCAGAAATCACCTGCCCCCCTTTAGTTCTAACTCAAGAAAAATAACACGTGCAGTCCCTCACCAGAATCATGCCTACCGCCCCTCATTTTCAACAACTGCTGCCTTCACTTTTTGTGCTCTTAAAAAAAAAAAAAAAAAGAAACTCGCCTACTACAACTACATGGATGATGCACAAGTCATTTTTAAAATGGCTATCAAAAGTGAGATCAGCACCCTACAAACTGCCTCTCTCACAGGTGAGCACACGGATGACAAAACAGAAATCACAATTGTCTCACCAGACACAACACCGGAAGCACCACTACCTTGGCCTCCAGGCTGAAAACCTCAAGTTATCAAGAATGTGTGGACAATGTGCTCGCACTTGAACTACAGATCAATGCACCAGTAAAGAAATGCTTCAACAAGCTCTGCTCAATCAGATGTTCCTCACCTTCGCACACAGGACCTTTGCCATCATAGTGGTGGCCCGTCCAAGAAAAGTTGACATCAATAGATTTTACTTCTGCATGCCAGCCTACCTCGCAAAAAAACATCAATGCCTAAAGGGCTCGGCAGCAAGACTGTTCTGACTCAACAGGAGAAGGCACACAACTCTGGCACTGGCTCCAAGTCAAAAAGGTTATGTTTCAAATCACTCTGCATTCAGAGGTGGACTGGGAACCAAAAGAGGCCCGGAAATAGTTTTCAAGTTGCCCCATTTTACAGATTTTCAGCAAGCCCAGGCCTTTTCCTATGAGAACATTTAGAAATATTGAAGGATTACCACACAAGGGGGCCAGGGTGAAGAGGCCTAGCAGGAAATCTGCAGAGTTCCATATAGACCAGTCAACCCCTGTCTGCATCGCCCATAGAGTGCTTCATACTGTGGAGTGGAATTAATCTGATCAAAGGTCACACAATACTAACTGAGCAAGAGACAAAGGTCCAGCGACAACGTACTGCTAGAGACCCTGCGCTACACCCAGAGGAGACAGAGAAACGGCCTTCTCTCTTATGGTGACCAAATTCACACTCTCCAGTTGTTGGACATTCTACCTATTCATCTGGCCACTTTTTTCTTTCTTTCAATCGCTCTCTACCTGATTTCTGTCATCTTCCTCCCCCCGCCTGTTTCTATTTCTTGTTATGACCTTTGTTCCTTTAACCCTTCTACGTTCCTTTCTTCTTCGACACTTCTCTCTCCACTCCCTCCCCCTCCAGTTCCCATAAGTCATTGTTCCTAGCTCTTGACCGAGACTGCCTCTAATCATCTTGATTCAGCTCCACCCTTGATCACTTTCATCCTTCCCGCCATTTCCATCGTCCTAAGAAACCCTCCCAACATTGGCTTTCTCCCTTCCTTCTATCTTTGTTCTCCTTACACAAGGCTGAGCGCCACTGGAAGAAGCCTTATGCTCCCAATGATCTTTCTACTTTATCTTCTCTTCACTCTTATGACTCCCAATGATCTTTCTACTTTATCTTCTCTTCACTCTTATGACTCTTCTTTTATCTTATTAGAAACAATATTTTTCCTCACTTTCTTTCCCACCACCCTTAATGACTCTTCCAATTATTAAGCTCTATTCTTTCTCCCTGTTCCCTTTCTCTCATAGCTCCTCTTTCTGCTACTGATTTTGCTGATTAATTCACTTTTAAAGCAACCACTCCTCGTTCCTCCTTCTCCCCTTCATACAAACTCTTCATTTTCTCACCCTTCCCCTCATACTTCTCCTTCATCCGACTTCATTCTCCTCTATCCGACACAGAGATCTCTCCATTTTTGGCTCGGTCGCACCGTCCTTCCTCCCCATTGGATGCAATTTCACTCTGTGTTGATTACTTGATTATCCACCTCTGGCCCCTTCTCTCACTTTCTTAGTCAGTCGTTCCTTTGACTCCTTCATCTTTCCATCTTTTAAAAATGCAGTCATCATTCCCATTCTTAATAAACCTTCTTTGGATTCTTCCATAACGTTTAACTTTCGACCTATCCCTCTATTACCTTTTTTCAATCTAAACTCCTTAAACAAGTTGTACATTATCAAGGTTGTTCTTTTCTTCAGCTTCACTCCCTCCTTCCTCCTCTTCAATCTGGATTCCGCTCCACTCCATCTGCTCTACTACAAGTATCTAACTCTTGACTTCTTTCTGTTAGGCAAAACAAGCAGTCTTCTATTCTTCATTTCTCTGTCGTCTTTGACACAGTAGATCATACTATCTTTCCTCTTTCTATTCTTGTTCTAACTGGGTCTTTATTAAGGTGGTTTGACTCTTATGGTTCTGACCACTCATATTCGGTTTCCTTGGCTGGCCAACTCGCTCTGTCATTTCCAGTTCTTTATGGTGTACCGCAAGGCTCTGTTCTCTGCCCTCTTCTCTTTAAACCTTTGCTCTCTGCTCTCATCAGCGCATCTAATCTTTCCTGTCATTTCTACGCAGATGAATTGCAAATTTTCTTTTTCTATATTCACTTTTTCTCTTCATAACACTCACTTGTTTGCTAGCTGTCAAATCCTGGATGGCCTCTCGTTTTCTTCACCTTGATACCTACATGTAGGCCCTTTTCTTTCCTTCTCTGCCCTCCATTCTCTTTCTCTTCCTCAGCTTGAAATCTTGGGGTCATCTTTGACCCCCTCTTTCTTTCTCCCTTCCAATTTGTAATAATAATAATTAAGTTTAGCATTTATATAGCGCTACGAACCCTCGGGTATTTGAACGCTGCTTATTATTACCCACGGTTTGTGGTACTCATTTATTGACCTCGGAAGGATGAAAGGCTGAGTTTGGCCCTGCCGGGATTTCGAACCTGCGTCAGCAGGCTCTGCACAAATGTCAAAGTGAGCGCTCTACTCGCTGTGCTATCAGACCGGCTGCCCATTTTCACCTTTACAATCGCTGCATGTCCACCCTTTTTTCTTTCATTCCAGGCTACCAAACTCCTTGCTTACTTGCCTGTCTTTGCTCGTCTTAATTGCTGCTAGGTCTTCCTATGTTTCAACTTAACCCTTTATGCTCCGTATTTAATTCAGCTATTTGTCTCCTGTTTCAGCTGTCTTCTCCTATTACTCCTGCACTTCGCGCTCTGATTCCTTGCTTCCCTTTGATCTCTTTTTCACTTTCTCTGCTTTGTCTATAAAGCAATGCACTGTCTTGATCCTTCCTATCTTTGCTCTTGTGTCTTTCTATAGCCCTTCGTTCTTTTGGTTCTCAATTTTTTTCTTCTTTCTCTTCCTAAGCCACCATGTGTTCCTTCTTGAGTTTGTTCTTTCTTGCTCCTTGCCCCAGGCATTGGATTGGTCTTCCATCAACTAGTTGTGCTTCCTTAGCCTATCCTGTTGTCCGTTCTCAACAAAAAAAAATCATCTTCTGCTGTCTGTGATGAATCCACTTCCGGGGGAACCAGTTGTCCAAGGATGGATACCGGTTTCTAAACTATCAATCAGCCCCACACCTCTAGTACACCAGAGTGGATCCAAACAGATTGGAAACACAAGCAAATTATTAACCTCATTGTCCAATTTTGGTAACGTGGATGGAACGGCAGGCTTATCTTTGCAAGGCTGTGGATTGTTGGTTAGTTGCAACACATCGAAAATATAATTATTACCTGATGATAAAAGGGATTGTCCAGTCGAGGTTGTATAAAAATATCTACTTTATTATTATTCAACAGACAGTTCTAGCACACTACAAAATACAACCAACCCTATAAAGAAATGCAGAGGACAGATGGTTTCAAGAAAGATAAGGGATGCCCTCTGGATACTAACAGGAATGCAATTTGGTCATCTCTCCTTCCTCCACCTTGATCATTGCTACCATTTCTTGGCCTCCTGGCACTTCTTCTCTTTTCCTATATGAGTGGGCGGACTTCTGCTCCTCCCTACCCTCTACCACCTCCAACCTGCTACTACTAGATGACTTCACATCCACCTTGACTCCCCTTGCACAGCAACCACCCTATTCACTGACCTCTGCTCTGCTGAACACACGCTAGATGCCATCATCTACTCCAACCTCATTCTGTCTACTCCCCTGGTCACCCCTCTCTCCTGGTCTGACCACACTCTTCACCTCCCACTTGAGTTCCTATGGCCTTGTGACAACTCCTCATAAAGCTCTTCCAACCTTGTTCACGAACATCCGTCTGATGAAATGAGTGTCAGCTGCCGCAAGTGGCGCAGTTGCACACCTCTCAATCCACCACTTTTGCCTGTTTAAAAAAAAAAAAAAAAAGGAAAGGAAAAAGCGAAATCCTTTTTTCTTTGTTTTTTTTTTTTAAATCGTGTGCACTGCGGTTTCGGGTGCAGGTGATCTGCCTACACTGTAAGGCTGCTTTCCTGCCCCCTCTCCATCATGGCTTCCTTGATTCTGTAGGCAGTGGTGTGCCTGGCTCCTGAGAAGGACTCAGACTGATTGGTTCTTGATTTTCTGATACGGCCAAGCAGGACTAGCCAGCAGGCGAATGCCGGCCTGCCTCGCAAGGCCCCACTCCTAAGGCTCCTGTCTAAGCCTGTCATTGCCTGCCCGTACTCCCGGCCCCACTTTCCAAAATCTACAGTCAAAATGCTCCTTAATTATATATTTACATTCAACAGGCCTCTTAACTGTCTTCCCTAATCATGTCATCACGTGAGTATTGCTACTTAATGGCTACCTCGGCTCCACCAAACTCGCTTCCTCTGCTTCTCAAGACATCCACCTTGCCATTGCCCAATGCTGTACTGTGACTCTGTACTCTGCCTTCACTCACTGTGACTCATTCTCACTGACACCAACTACTGTGCCATCCCTCCAGGACTGTGTCTGTATTGTGTAAAAATCGTTTTTAGTGGTGCCTTCTTCCTACTTGTTTGATTTCACACTGAATACCCTTTTGGCCTACTGTGCCTAGTGGATCATGTTCAGAACTGTGCATTGCAGCATACTCGTCCTCACCTTCTTTCTTCCTCCCTCCCTCCGAGATGGCACTCTCAATCTCCCCTCCCTCTCTCCTATCTTCTCCTACTGCTACATCATCACCTATCCTCCCTCTCTCACTAAATCTGGATGGAAAAAGCATGAAAAAAACATCCTTGCTGCTAACCCCGGCCTCCCAATTGCAGACACCTATGTCGGTGCATCCTCAAGAGAAATCTTCACTGACATCCTCGTTTCCATCCCATCCCCCAAACTATGGACCTTTAACCTCACTGCCACTCTCCCATCTTACTCTTCAACTTCCATTAATGGTGGCACCAAGTGGGAAGTCCTCCTTCTGGGCTTCTTCTCATCTCGCTGCTGTAACAATGTTTACATCACGGCACAGTCCTGGTTCAAAGCCCTCAGGCCAACCTCCTCCTATTTGAACGGCTCACGTCTTCTCTCATCAACTTCCTTCCTTCCCCTCCCCCTTCTACTCCTTCTACTCTACCTCTCCAGATGGATGCCCCACGTCCTGACACTCAGCCTCAAAGAAACCTTCAAAGGCAGCGATTGTCTCCATCTAGCAACCCTCAGCCATCAAACATTCTGCCGACATCTGCATTCTCCTTGAAGACACTGACCTGGACATACATACACTCACGGAAACTTGGTTCAATGCCAGCTCAGTTACTTCTTTGACTCGCTCCTCCCAGATGGCTTTAAGATCACCTATAAACCTCGACCCCACCGTGCTGGTGGTGGATTTGCCTTAACCTTCCCAGAGTGGATTTCTTCTACCATCTTACCCACTCAGCACTATTCATCCTTTGAGAGCCTAGTCTGCAAATTGGTCATCTCTCCTTACTCCACCTTGACCATTTCTACCATCTATTGGCCCCCTGGCATTTCCTCTTTTTTTCCTATCTGAGTGGGCGGACTTCTGTTCCTCCCTACTCTCTCCCACCTCCAACCTGCTACTACTGGATGACTTCACATCCACCTTGCCTCCCCTTGCACAGCAACCACCCTCTTCGCTGACCTCTGCTCTGCTGCACACACGCTAGATGCCATCATCTACTCCAACCTCATTCTGTCTACTCCCCTGGTCATCCCTCTCTCCTGGTCTGACCACTCTCTTTTTACCTCCCACCTGAGTCCCTATGGCCTTGTGACAAGCTCTGCCAACCTAGTTCAAGAACATCCGTCTGATGAATCGAGTGTCAGCTGCCGCCTTCTCATCCTTCAATTCCACTTGCCCACCCAATACAGACGTTTCTGCGGACTCAGCAACCTTTATCTGTCCATCACCAGCACTCTTAACATCCTTGCCCCAGTCATGAGGATCCGCTTAAAACCTGCCTCCAATCGTAACACCGGGTACGACTCCGATCTTGCAGACCAAAAACATAAGTACAATTCAAGCTCACCCCCTGACAAACTGGCCTGCCGCCTGATCCAGAGTCACTACAGACTCTCCATCCGTGCCAAAAAAGGAGCCAACATTGGGCATGAGTGTCCAATGAGTCCAACAATACGCCTGAACTCTTCAAAATTTGCACAGACCTTGCCAATCTATCCACAGCATCTTCTGCCCCGGCTCCTTCCCAGGCTCTCTGCAATGCGCTCTCCTCTCACTTCCAAAACCCAGGACATACCAAACAACCTTGTCACGTGCTCTCCCATCCCAGCTCTCCCCTACCATTCATCCTCCTCTTTCACTCCTGTCTCCCCTGAGGCAGTCACAAGAGTTGTCAACTCCATGAATGTCTCAACCAAATAGGTTGCCCCTTGCTCCTCCAGAACCAACAAGGAAAATATTGCCTCTCTCGCCCCTGCTCTGGCTGATCTCTGCAACAACTCCTTTGCTACTGGTTCTTTTCCACCTTCCCTCAAGCACTCCCTTGTGTGCCCCTCCTTTAAAAAAAACCCTCTGGAGACCCTTCCTGCCCAGCCAACTACTGCCCCATTTCCATTACCCCGTTCCTGGGAAAACTGCCAGAGAAGCAGGCCCTCCTCAAACTCAACTCTCATACCGAACTTGTTGGCGGCCTACATGACCACCAGTCTTGATTCGGAGCATCCAGAGACACGGAAACTGCTCTTCTGAACACCCGTGAAGAACTGCTTGCATCTCTTGACTCCCAACTCTCCCGCTGTCCTCATCCTGGTTGATCTCTCTTCTGAATTTGACATGAACCATTCCATCCTCCATAAAAAGGCTCCACGACATCCTTATCTCGGAGCGGGCACTGGACTGGCTTACCTCCTTCCTAACTGACTGTTGCTCCAAAACCATCCTGGGCCCTTTCTCCTCCGCCACCTGTTGTTGTGTCCCCCTGGGCTCCATTCTTTTGCCCTGGCTCTTTAAATTACATCTTTCTCTTCTGGCATGACTTATTTCCTCCTTCTCCCCCAACTACCAGTGCTACGTTGATGATACACAACTCTTCAAACTTCCCACTGATGCCCTTGCACCCTCCTTCATCCCCGACTGCCTCTCTGCTATCCAGACCTGGTGCACTGCTAATGACCTCTACCTTAATGCCAGCAAAATACAGATTCTCCCTATTGGGTCCTCTGCATCATACTTCTTCCCTGCACTCTGGCCTTCCTCCATTCCCCCCCCCCACTCCAACACTGAAGCTAGGAATCTGAGCCCCCATATTCAGGACAAGACCAAGCTCCTCATCCTTGGTTCCATCCCTAACTTAAACTGAATCACAAATACGCTAGCGTTAGTATAGATGCCAATCCTATTAATGTAGCCAAAGAAGTTACAATGCTAGGGTTCTACTTGGACGCCACCCTATCCTTCCGTAAACAGGTTCGCTCCATGGCATCCTTTACAGCCTACACCTGTAAATTAATAAGAGCAGCTAAACCCTTCCTTTCGACCCAGAGCTGCACTACCTTAGCCAGAGCTCTAATCCTGTAAAACTGGATTACTGTAATGCCCTATATGTTGTGTTGGAGCCAATAAATATGTTACAAACAAAATCCAGATTCTGCAAAACAATGCTATCAGAGCAGCTCTGAGCACCGAAAAAAAAACTCTCCGACATTCGGAGAGCCCACAACTGGCTCACCACAACTGACAAAATCATGCTCAAGGTAGCTTCCCTGAAGCGCAAATGCCTCAAAAATGCAGCCCCTCACTACCTTATCAACAGAGTTAAGAGATGCACCCCCAACCGATCTACCAGAGCTGCCAAGTACAATTTACTCAGAGTCCCCAGATTTAAACGAACCAAATCTCTTGGTAATCGCTTCCAGGTGAAAGCACCCAACACTGGAACACCCTGCCACCCACCTTAAGGACACCTCAAACCTAGCCTCACTTTAGGCGCAACTACATTGGTGGATAAAGGAAAATGACAGTTAACCTCACCCATGCTTGCCTTCCTTATGTACATTTTGTAAATTGCATTTTAATGTTTCTGCCTTGTACTTGTACCTGTACATACCTGTAAATTACTGTACAGCACTGTAACCAAGATGAGAATAAACTTGTTGCTCCTGCGCCCTGATACTCTTGGGTCTGGCACGCACTACAAATGAATAAAACAAACAAATTGTCAGGCAGTCCCACCTTTAGCTCTTCCTTCTCAAAGGGACTTTACCCTTCCTCACCTTCCCCAAGAGACTCAATGTTACCCTTGCTCTGGTTCTCTCCAGGCTAGTCTACTGGAATAGCCTCCTCCTTAATCTTCCTTCCTTCCACCCTGCGACCTCTCCAGCTAACCCAGAATAGGGCAGCAAGACCTATCCTTGGCCTCAAGCCCAGGGACCACATCGCTCCTGCCCTACAAAGCCTTCACTTGCTCCCGGTCTCAGCACAGATTAAATTCAAATCCCTCTGTATCATCCACAAGGCTATCTGGGGCCGGGGACCACTCTATCTTCATTGCTTCCTGACCAAATACTCCCCTTCTAGACGCCTACATTCCTCTGGCACCAATTCCCTGCGTGTTAAGCGCTTTGCTAAACAGAGAGCTGGTGGGCGATCACTTTCCTCGGCTGACTCCCTTCTGTGGAACAACCTCCCTCTCCCTCTGTGTCTTGAGCATGACTTCCTTAAGTTCCGAAAAAGCATCAAGACCTTTCTCTCTTTACCTCTTCCTTCTCCTCTGCTAATCGTACAGCAGCATGTCCGATGTGCAGGGCCTTTGTGTCCTCAGGGCCTTGACACCTCCCCCACATCTCTCATCCCAGCCGCTGTCTTTCTGCTGGACTTACTTGGGCTCACCCCACCCATGGGTGGCTGCACTTACATTCTTCTCCTCTTAGCACTTACCCTGAGAACTTCTCCATGAGCATCAAAGCACCTATCCTTCACCCCACCTGTCTGCCCCTCCTCCCCCCTTTGCATTTGCACATTCTGGACACTCCCAAGGCATAGTAGGTTTGTCTCCCCTTCCCTTTATTCTCATTATTCGTTGTACTCATAATTTAATTATTTATCCTTGCTGTAATTCATTGTCTACCTTCCGCTGTTCCCACCCTGTTTGCCCTGTGGGCGCTTTGAAACAGTTTTGGCAATTGTATAAGCGCCTACCAAGTGACAGAGTAGAGACGGTTTCAGGGCGCTTCGCAGATTCTGCAACAGAGTTCAGGATGGGAGACAGCTGCGGCTATCGTACAACAGGCAGTTCGGCGAGCGAGCGAGGCTGGTAGATGGCTGCAGGCTGGCCTACTCGGTCAAGGTTTCTCAGATGGCGTTAGCGACTGCGGCGTAACAATCATCGGTGCAGTCAGTTGCTGATTGGGGGGCTCAACTGGCTCGAAAATGTCCTTTATGGCAGACGCTGATTGATGCTTGTCGGTGCACTCCTCCTAACCTCTTCATTGGGCTTGTCATCTTGTAAGGCGGATGGGCCAAAGCGGAGTTGCAGGCACCGGCCTTGTCCTTGGTTTGGTTCAGAGACTCTCTTGCACTTCCCACCTAGGAAGCTTGCTGCAGAGCCTAGCAGGACTCGCTGTGTGCAGGCTGGTTACCAGTTCTGGAGCTGCTCGGAGGGACTTCTGAATTCAGTATCTCCCTCTGTTCCCTAGGAAATGTTTAGGGCAGGGATCTTGCTTTTCTCTTGGAAATCCTAGCCTTCTTTCACTGGCGGAATCTGTAAGGCAGACTGTATCTTCAGGCAGGGTCCAAAATTAGTTCTTCTTGTAACTTCTTGCAAAGTCTTCTGATGATCTGCCGAAAAGAGAGGCTGAGCCCTCTTTTAAAGCCGAATGGGCCACAGTGATTGGTGTAGACTAAGCCTACCTTAATGAACCAATCCTGGGTCCCCACCAACAATCTCATGTATGCCTGAGGTCATAACCAGAGTGCTTTGCAACAGAAAAGGTAAAGGGGTGAAAGCACGTAAGTCCCACCCATCTTCCTGTCTGGTGTGGATCAAAGAGTCTCTCTGGTTAATTGAGCTCTATGGTTCCTGATTGAAGCAGCAGGTCTCCCTTGTAGCTGCAGTGAGAACAGACTTCCTGTCTCTATCAATCCACATAATTGTACCTTCTGAATGGGGAGGAGATCTTGCGTTAGACTAGATGTACGGTTATGTTATTAGGCTTTGCACCACGCATGGTTGCCATTTGCATGGTCTCCAAGCACTCTGGCGGATGTGAATAGAGGGGGCGGCGGAGGCAAGGAAAATGAAAGAGCATTTTACTTTTGGGTTGATGCATGCAGACCGGAAATACCCAGAGCACTGCATATAGGTCTCATTCCAAGTGTTGTTTGTCAGGAGAATGGAGTGATTCCATGGCCCCCAGCGACGTTCCCGGAGTGTGACCTGGACATTCCCTTGAGATGGTGAGGGGGGGGACTAGTTTTATTCAATAACAAGGCTCAAAATTGAGGGGGGCAGGGCGTTATTTAGCTCCTGCTTCTAACGTAGTAGAGCCTGTCCTCATCAGCTTACCAGGAGCCACATTTGGCTTCCCAGACCAACTGATGTTGAACAAACACACCTATGTAAATTGCCAGCACTTGCCCTCTGGCTCCCTTTCACAGACTCGTCCAACTTGGTTCTTCCCTGTCCACCGCACTCATCCTCCCTCCCCACTACCCCCATTTCCCCAGTACCTGCCACCTTGGCCCATCCAGCACTTGCCTGCCCCCACCCTTTGAGGCACCTCAATCCTGCACTTCGCCCTCTTTCCCCATCCCCCTTGCACTTACCACCTTGTCATGCACTTGCCTGGTAGGATTGTCACATGGCCAATAAAACTGTCTCTGTTCTTCTTTTTGTGATTCCCATGTCCCTGCCCCTCCCCTCCCCTCCCATCTCATCTTGTGACGCCTTGAAACATTTGTGTATAGGCGCCATACAAATGTCAAATAACATTTGTTTTTTGGGATAATCTACAAATAAACATTAGGAAACCTTTTATACAACTTTTAAAGCTTTAAGGGTAATGAATATGGGACACATTTATATATTTGCATCTTATGTGGAAGTTAGGTTTGCGGAATGCCATATACTGGCTCCTTGTTCCTCAGTAATAGCTCCTGGTCACTGGTAACTGAGGGATTCACAGAAGCCACTTTTAAATCCTGCCTATCTACTCTTAATTTTGAACCCCCGCAAAAACACTGACTCTGTATTATATGTAACATTGCGCCCTTCACCAGAGGTATTTGGGCACCCCATGAAAATCTGTTGAATAAAACATACGATGTGCTCTGTTAAACCGCTTTCATAATGTGCAAAATCACTGCTGACGCTTGTTTGGATGGTGGCATGATGATGATGATGATGATGATGATTAAGAACAATTGACTTTTGCTCTGAGGAAGGAATAAACTGATCAAAGTTTATTTGTTAATTTAGCAACTATATTATAGGATTGTAGAACATCAACACGGACATGATATAATTAAACTAAGTCCTATATAATGAGGATAAAAGCTGAAAGCTAGTAGCGAGGTCTAAATAGTTCCTCACCCCTCAGTTCTCCACAGGCAAATGGCACGCTATTTCTTACTTATCAAGTCCATTATCACTAGCCAATGTTTTGAGGCCTAATGGGACATAACCTCCTAAAGTGGGAAACGGATAAAATCTGTCGGTCTTTACAAGCTTCCACCATTTGAACTCCTCCTCCTCAAAGACTTTTTCTCCAACTGTATTTGAAAGGATAAGTTTACTCAAAACTGTGAAAACAGAAAAGGTGTCTATGGAAAGTAAGACCTTTTTAAAGGGTGAGGAAATAAATAAATTCTGGTGGGTGCAGACCACCAAAATGTTGAGGTAACCAGTGATTAAGTTGTCTGGCTAACTGCCCACCTGGCCCAGCCTATTAAGTGATGGGGAGTCCAAACCTGCTGTAGACCAGAACACCTGCCAGGCCTTCAGCTTGACTTATGCCACTTACCTGCTCATGGGCTCCGGAGGATCACGCCACAGGTAAGGCTCCTTTGAGGACTTTAGGCAAAGATGTTGATGGGGACCACTGAAGTGCTGGGCTGAGCTGCCTTGCCTCAGCCGATGCCCTGCATTGTTGGTAAACGTGTGGGCTCTGATGATCTTGAGAATGCAGTGCCACGCTACACTGCCTTTGAGGGATTTGAGCTTTCTGGAATCTGGAAAGCTTTAATACATTATGAACTCTTTCTTCTTAAGGGCATCAGCATGTGCAGGCCTCCTCGTACTCCCCTGCGCACCTTCTTTCTGTAAACACAGATGGTAATTATTTAACAATAATGTAATGGTTCAAAGAGTAAGTAACAGAATGGGTAGAATAATTCACAATGCAGTCTTCAGTAAACAATGAAACTTCTTTTAATTAGGTATATCTGAGCCCAACGCGTGTCGGGGACGGGGGGGGGGGGGTATCCCCCTTCTTCAGGAGCAAAACTATTAATATAAAAGGTAATGGTATAATTAGTGATGTATAATATATTTTCCAACACTAGAAGCTTTTGCATAGTAGTAAAAGATTTCAACAGCATCCCTAATGTGGAACCACATGTAACCAGATCAGCTAATGTCCCAATCATGAACCAGTTAAGTGAAAGATGCAGACTATATAAGTCATGTGAGTGAGGCATCCTCAATAAAGACAACCCCAATTGAAAATTGCATGTAGATAGAGTAGAGAAACATAACACCATTTGTTGGAGATGAACATTGTCTCCAGTGTATTACATAAAGGAACACACCCACTTGTGAACATAATCCAAAGAGGTGAACCCTAAAGAAAGTCTAATATTTCAACCCTGTGTCTCCCGAAGTCAAACAAACCACATAACTCAAAATACAGATTAGTATACCAGAGACGGTAAAACTGTAAGGCTATGTAGTACCTATCTATGTAGAAAAGGCAACAGTCAGAATACCCTTGTGTGACGTCTGAAAACCACTACTGAGGAAAAGAATCACACATCATACCTTAACGATATAGGCTAATCAGGTACCCAACACCTTATAGCAAATTATTGAATTCCAGACAGTCTACGGAAAGTAGAGGAAAATTAAAAAAATGAAGAAGCATGTTTTTTAGCGTCCATGAAAGTTCTACAAATTTGGCATGCAACTGACCTGGCCAAATCTGAAAACTCGGCAAATTTGGCAAAGCGTCATCGCGGTTTTCATGGCTAAATTGATTGCTAAATTAATCTGCTTTTCGCATGGTGCTTTCCAAGTGGACAAAAGACAATATTTAGGTGACAATATCTCACTTTACTTTGATTTTCAAGGTTTTTTTAGTACACACCTGGACCTTTGGCTAGAGAGTGCATGCTGCAAGCCCCCTTAATGCTTCCCCATTTGAGTCATGCTTGCGCACTACGGTTGAGGGGGAACTGAACAAAATGAGGACTATACCGCTGAAGACATCTGAGGCAACACATACACTTGCACTACAGCACACCATTGCAGAATGCAAACGTTAGAAAAATACAGAATCCCCATCGCAAATGCTGCAACGCGCAGTGTCATGGTGCCGGTGACCAAACATTCAAAAAATACATTATGCAATATATGGTTTAAGGAACACAGGGAAATTAGTGATACACCACACAACAAACAAAACCATCTGCAACAACATATCCATAAAATGAAAACAATGTCTCTGAACAATTGAGAACTCTTACACCATCAAAAAATGTAACCATTATAATGCAGATCAAACCAACAAACATGCACACTATACATCAAAATATGTTAACAAGGGGGTGTGGTATGGCTGATGGAGTGGACATTCTGCGGGTGAGAAAATGGACCTGCGCCTACGAGTGCAACAGCCAGCCCCATCCTACTGTTATGCCCGCACCACAGAGCTGGAAGACAGGCCCTGAACATTTGAAATACCCTGGGTGAGAAGATTGTGGCTGTGAAGAACGGGGGTAAAAAATCAACCAAGGATTTGAGAGCAGAGGGCCTCCAGGGACTGGGACTGCCACCTTGCTCTGGTCGACAACTCTGTTGTGTGCTGAACGAGGTACATGTATCGGTAACAGAGCCAGGGCAGCCGATTGGGGCAATGGCGTCTGCCCACATGGAAACGAGCCATGCTATGGGATGAGGGAGAAAAGCGCATGAGTCAGCGGGTGCATGAGATTAATGGAGGGGTTTGGAGCATTCGTTGATTGCACTGATAAGCTGAAAGTAATCATGGCCATAATGATGGTGCCCCAGCATAGATAAAAGATGAGATTCTGCACAGATGTTACTAAACCTGCATTAGACTGTGTTTCCATAGGCATGGAAATAATTGCATGAACCAGTGCCTCGGGGCCATTACATCCCCTCCCAGCGTTTCGAAAGGGAAAACATCAGTAGGATGCCCAGTTTGTGGAAAGAAGAAATAACAAGATGAACAATGGCACAAGCAGGCAAAGGAGTAAAAGCACATCCAAGAAGACCTTCCTACAAGTAGGCAACCAAAACACCATGATAGCTGAAGAGGGGGAGATTGTAGATAAATCTTCCATTCTAGAGAAGCTAGAGGTCTAGAACTCCTGACATCAAGGACGATATCGTGCAAGCTGTAAAACTGGAAATCGCCACCATTTTTAAAACAAAACAAAATTGTTTCAATAGCAGTTGCAGAGAACAGAAAAGAAATTGTACAGATTGTGGAGAGAATCAGTCAAAATGAAAGAACCTTATTTAAGATTGGAACTCTGGTTCCCTGCTTGATCCAGGAAATGAAAGATTTTGCAGAAAGCACCCTATCACCACCAACTAAATGTGATGGTCATGCAGAGAAAATCGTGGCATAAAAGACTGTCAAAAAGGAGCAGAAGCAATGACTGCCTTGGATGAGTGAAAGCTGTTCGGTCAGATATTAAAGGATTCTCATCCGACAGAGAGAAAGATAAGAGTGCACCTAATTTGCACTTCAAGAGCAAATAAAACAAGCCAGCCCAAGGTTGTTATAGTGAAACTGTGATAAGGAAGCGTTAGTGAATGGAGCCAGGAATTTGAGAAGTATCAAATTTAGAAATGCCCCAGTACACATGATCTAGGAAACTACACTAGCCCACAGAAGAATGATGAAACCTATCGGAGTTAAAAACAAAAGGAGAGAAACTGTACAAATGGCTGTATCCATTTGACCTACAATTTAAAGCGGAAGATGGTGCCAACTGGTTTCTCATGCTAACTGTTTTCTCATGCTGAAGAAGGGTAAAAGAAACTAGGTGTGTATTGTGGAAGCGGAGGCTGCATTTTCGTCGCCGGCTACCTTTTGAACTCCAAGGGAAATAGGTTTGTGAGTGGGCCATTTTACCCTACTAAACCTTTGCCTCCTGCATGGCAGAATCCAATTTGTCACACCACCTTCAGGAGATTGCTGGAGTGTTCCCTCTCTCCCATCCTTTTATCGGATTGGGAGCGGTGATGCAGGTGGTGGAGGCAAATATTTGGAAACAAAAGAAGAGAAAAACAGTAAGATAATGCCGATTCATTAAATCCGCAGAGATGCAGAAACCGGCTGTTGGTATGGCTGCCCTATCACTGCTCCAGCCCCTGAACCGTGCTAATCAAGGGCAGGGTCTGGCTCAGAGTGGAGCATGCCTGATAAATCGGTGTGAGGGGGCCATCTGGCTTGTAGGCAGCCGTTGGGCCGAATTATAATTCAGTTCAGGTCTAGAAGCAGGGTATGGTCTTAAGGAGCTCCTGTGTGCCTGATAGTTTGTGGCTGGACTAAGAGGTGTTGGTGTGTACTGCTGCTGCTCTTTGTGGTAGTTATTACTTTTTTGTCTTGAAGACGTAGCTCTAGCTAGAAGAAAGTATACTGGCAAATGCAAGCATACGGAAATGTGTCTGAGCTGGATTCGAAGTCATCAGGGGCCCCCCCTCCGCAATGCCTCTTATTCCTCCCTGGACAAAAAGAAGGAATTATGCATCCGATCAGAGGATGAGAAGGATTGTCCTCAAGACTCTGAATGATGGGCAGAGGTCCAAGAGGGGGGCTGTGACTTCCTTCACCCCATCAGTCATCCTATTACCCAACCGAAGTTGGTACTCATTTATCAGCCTCGAAAGGCTGAGTGGTCCTTGCCAGGATTCTTACCTGCACATTGCATAGAGATCACAGCAGTGAGCGCTCAACTCCCTCAGCTAGCTTACCGGCCTGCAGCTATGATGTAAGCCAGGGGCACTGCCATACATATGCCTCATATGTCCATTTACTGTCATAGTATACCAATTATAGCTACACATGTCCGGTCTGGTAATCGTGAGCGCCACATTGCCAGACGCTGCTATAATACAGTATGCTAAATGTAAATGCATATGTATAGCCATACAGCCAAAATATATTGCTTGCATCTTCATATATCAAGTTGCTTCTATCATTTGTCCAGTAATGCTAACGTTGCCAGTTAATGCCTCATACAGCTGGTATGGTCACTATATCCAAGGGAGCATCACGTGTCTAATTGCTGCCATCATAAGTGAAGGGCAGCCTCAAAGGTCCCACTAATGCCATTCAGTGCCTTTTATGCATTGTATAAGATACCATAGGTGCTACCTCACATGTAATTGATTCCACTGTGTGCAAACACAGCTTCAAATGATCGAAAAACAGTACATTGCTTCTTTGATGCATGGTATCTTTACCATGGGTGATGTACAGTCTCAAATGCCCCAGGAAAGGACAGCAACCGAGTCCCGTTCGGCTTCAGACATGCCAGTTTAAAATAAGAATCGCATATCTCAAGTAAACACTTTTTTTAAAGCAACTCCTAATTTAAGACGGGCATTATTCCGAGGCTATGCTTGCATTTATTGATGCTCTAACTTAGACACTTAAATAACGAATTACTTGTATAGCTCTTTCACTAAAGCACTTGACCTAGTCACTCTTGTATAGTTACCTGGCAACCAAAATGAATACTCATTTGTTGACGTCAGAAGGATGAAAGGTTGAGCAGACCATGTTAGAATTCAAACCTGTGGCCTGCAGAATACACACAGATCCCAGCAATGAGCACTTAACCTGCTGAGCTATCTTACCAGTCTCTTTCCTTAAATGTGCATACCACAACATTTGGTGATGCTCTTGCTTTGGGGATTATTTCTATTAATATGACGCCTGTTATTAAAGTTTTAGAAACAGAAGGAATATGGCATGGGCCACTAGTTAACGTAATAATAATAGTAATTTTTTTTTTTAATGGACTGAAGGGGTCAGGAGAGGGTTGTGGGTAGATATCCTAATGTTTTTCAACTGCACAAATGATTAAACAATATAATGTGTCGCAATTTGATAGCTCAGTGAGTTAAAAGCTGAACTCTGGCACGTACCAGCGTGTTCTTTACACGTTCATATTGCAGCAGGTTGGTGTTAAGACAGATTTCTGAACTCTGACCTGGTGGGCAGAGGTTCTAAGGCCAGCCTAGTTTCTTGGAACAGGGTAACCTCTGGACAAGCCAGACCAATCAGGGTAGCTATGGCAGGCGGTCAAGACTAGGTCTCAGGAGGGGTGAGGGTGACTGAAGGACCTCAATGAGCACACAAAGCAAGGACACTTACAAATTACTCCCAGACAGGTGTATATATCAAAAATGTAAACACAATTATTACAAGGCCTTTGCAGCTCAACAAACAGCAAAAGAATCACAGGAATCCTACTAAACCAAGACAACACAATCAATACAAGATATATACAAGACCATTGGGGTCAAAAGGGTTAAAGGCACGAAATATGTTCAAAACCTAGAGGGGAAGGAAAATATGCAGTGCAGATAGTCTTTAGTCCCCTTCAACATCAAACGCACACCTAACTAAGAGGCAGTCCAAACCCTAAGAAGAGTGGAACCTTATGCTCAATAGTACATGTAGTGCAGGCGCACGCGGTTGTTCCAATGGGCAAAATGGGGTCTCTTCAGTGGTCTCTAGCAGCTCCGGAAGGTGGGTGAGGCGATGAAAAATAGATTCCCACTATTCAAGGAGGGCCTCCACTTGAAGGTAGAGGTGATTCCAAGGTTCGGAAATGGGTCGCTAGTTCGCACTAGCAGTGGAAACGAGAGGGACCCCCAGGGGCTAATCGTCCGTAAAAACAGATGGAAGCGCTAGGGGGCACCGGTTAGGGTTACTCACCGGCCCCAGGCGCACTCCGGACCAAACTTCGCCAGTTGAGTCCACTGCGGCTGCAGGTTCAAATGCGACAAAAAGGAAGTCTCTGTGGCTTTCAGTTCCGGCGATACAGCGATGATTCCCAAACGGGACAGTGGCGATTTCTCCGCTCTTGATGGATGGATAAGGCCAGTTTCACTGCAGCAGGCTTCAGGGGCAAGAGGGCCACAAATGCAGCGCACCTGCAAAGATCATTGCTGCGGCTGGGCAACACAGTAACCACGTTTACTCTGGTCCTGGTGCACTCGTCTCACTTCAGACCTGGGTATGCCAAGTGTTCGAAATTCGGTGTGAGGGTGCCGTGGACATGGAGCTAGCATTATACCAAGTTTCAAGGACGACCTTGAAACGATGGCGGAGCCAGAGCAAAGGTCCTGCATAAGCTGGTCATCCCACTGGTTGGCCCAGGGATACTTGCGAGAAGGCTTACTTGCAGGTTTTGTTGAAGGTGCCAAGAATAGTTGGTCCCATTATTCTAATGGGTCGAATCGTCTTCGCAGATCTTCTAAGACAACCAGATGCAGAGGGTTCCCATGGGACGACAGCAGGCTCAGGATGCCAAACCTTCCAGCGGTTCCTCAAATCGGCTTCTTAGTTTCAGGATACTTGGATCCTATCCTTCGTTCAGTGAGAACTCCAGAGATCGACATGGTATGGGTGTTTTTGGCCTCCTCTTATCCAAAGTTCCCTTTGTGCCAAAATGGAGAACCCAATGGGAGATCTGCTCACAAACACAAACTCTGATTGCCTGGGACCACGGTGGTCCCTGGCATTCACAGCGCTCCATACTCTGACACCCAGCATGTGTATTGGGGACAGACACCCAAGCCCACATCCCGGAGGCGCACACACAAGGCATGCAGAAGCCCACAAAAGCTTGGCGTTTCGCGAGAAACTGCATGACCAAATAAGGACTGACCCGGGTCGGGTCGACCTGGGGAAGGCAAAGGGGCAAGATGGCTAAAGGACAGGACAAAGAACCTTGTGGCATGGCCATATTGGAGCCAGGCCACCTATTCATGCCAAACGCGGTTAACATGGCAGGGAAGGGTTCAAATTATATGAAAAGATAAACTGCCACCAGCCCTGTCCATGACACATCTGCACATTTCCCAAAAAGTCCTGAGAGAGTATCTAGAGTCTTTGGAAATGACTGAGACCCAAGTGCACTGTACTGTAAGGTACATTGTGCACTTGTTACATGTTGCAGAAACGTTGCAACCTTGGAAAACAACTAAGGGAAACAAAGTCTCCCAGCACTGGCTGTCTTAAGGGCATGTCAGTTTCCCCGTAAAAAGTGAGGGAAAGCCCAGAGGAGTGCAGCGGAAGGCTGTGCTCCCCTGGCAAAGGCAGACTAAGGTATTTAAACGGCAGAAAAAAGTTTGGGGGTGTGCAACTGGAGGGAAAATTACATATAAAATGAAATCTTTCCTAACACTTGGTAAAAGTACTATTACATTTCGTAGTAATAACTATTTTTACAGTGCTTAGAAAAACATGATATAACTCCTGGATACGAGAACATCTAGCCCATACTAACATCAAAATGTGGGGTATTATTGTACAGAATGATGGGCCTCAGACACCTAAAATAATCAAGTTGACTGTAAATAAGAAACCTTGGGTCTGTTGAATCCAGTCTGCCTGGGCTATACAGGCAAACACTAATCTCTCCTGCACTTTTACAAATATACCACAAGAGAAAAACAAAACCAGAGGGTGGTATTTGTGGAAATCGAGAGTGTTCTAAGAACCCTGGGCAACATAACAAAAGTGGACCACAAGCAGCCAAAAAAGTGTGACTGCCACCGATTCACGACGCCCTGCGACAAATCAGCTGGGAAGATTGTGGATGGGCAGTGCGGTTTATAGTGACCTTTTTGAATGTCACAATTTCGGATACCTTTTAATCGAATGAAAAATGCTGGAAAACATTTTTTTTTAATTTATTTTTAATGGGGGGGTTCCCTCCCAACCCCCCGTTTTTTTTATTTATCTTTTTTACTAACCACCCCAAAAAACCATAAAATTAAAAAAATATATTCGAAATATTTTTTTTTTTCCGACAAAGGCATTCAAAATTGTTCATTCAAAATTGTAACTGGATACCGGGCAGTGCAGCACTTATTTGTACCGACAGCATGCACTGTTTTGAGAGAGAAATGGGGAAAATCCTCAGCCAAAATTCCAACAGTTCCTTAAAACAACAAAAACCACCCCATCGCATCACTTGCCATCCTCAACAAGCAGAGCCAAGGGAATTCTGTACTCGGGCAGACCAACAAACCTGTGTCACAGAAGCTCCACAACTATGTTTATTCAATTTGTAACGCGCCACAGACAAATTGAATTGTATCAAGGCGATTAATGAATAACAATTTTAAGACCAGTCTTTGTCGTTGGCAAATCCTAAAGTTTTAGGTGCATAAATTCCCTTCCTAAATTGTCCAATGCACAAACGCGCATTATAATATAATAGTGCATTCCAAGGCACAATCCCAGAAAAAGTGGCAAATGGAAAAACAATCTAAAATCGATTCAGTAGGGGAACATACAAACTCATATAGATGCAAGGTTATGACCAGCACACAAATAGTGAACACCCTGCAAGACACTTTCATGCTGCCCACGCCCAAAGAAAAATCATGAGGACCATCTCGGAAACTGAGGTCTGCACTGCTCTGCATCAAATTCATTTTTTTAATTTTTTTTTGTTTAAACCCCCGCGGTGGGCCTGACATATCCTGGGGAGTGATGAAGTTCCCCATGAGTTGCATATCTTTCAGGGTTGTATATCCGTCTAAGCCCACTGTTGTTCTAGTCTAACGCGCACTTGGTAGTGTCGGACTAAAGTTCCATAATGGAAGGTCCCCATGGAATGGTTGAGGAACCCCCAGCAACTTCCATATCATACTCCATGCAAACTAAGTCACGCTAACAGGATCGTATATGCAAGGGTCCTTAAATAATGGGGGTAGCACAATTGAACGGACATCGGAAGCTCCTGTCGTGTATCGTTCAATTCTAACATGTGGATGTGGAGTCTCTTTATCGAAACAGTAAGCCGCGTATTGCTCTCGGACCAGAATCCAGTGTTTTCTGAAGTCTAGGGCCGCAAGGCCTCTGTGTACCTGTGGTCTAGTTAATGTATCCCATTTGAGTCGGACCAACCCCAGCATTCCACATAAAATTTTCAATTGCCGCTTTCAGCTCCTTGAAGAACCCACCCCCTGGCCACAGTGGTATATTTAGAAAATTATTATAAAAGCATTGGGAGGATAATTGTTTGTTTTGAGTAGCGCTACCCTGCCCGCTATGGTTAGTGTGGGTCTCCTCCAGCTTCGCTGCTCATCTGTGACTTGGGACATGTATACACTGTAATTGTGGTCCTTTTTTAGTATGGTCCGGCGTCATGCCACCACCACTCCCAAATATCTCATCTCCTCGGGAGACCAGGTGAACCCCAGGAGGTCCTGCCGCTCCACTGTAGCATCCGCAAACTGAAAGAGTTCAGATTTATTACAGTTAACACAGAGTCCCGATAGAACGCCAAAGGATAGAAGTCGCTCATAATTGGGGCCAGATGTAGTGTGGATTTCGTACAAATAGAAGTGCGTTGTCAGCATGTAACAAAATAATCTCCGGCTTCCTCGATAGTCTAATCCCTCTGTGTATGTTTATGGGGATCAGATCTGCCGGGGTTTCTATCACGATGGCAAATAGGGGTGACAGTGAACATCCCTGCCGAGTCCCCCTAGAGATGTCAATGGGAAATGAAAGTAGGCCATTTGTATTAACTTGAGCAGAAGGGAAAGTATACAGCAATTGTACCCAAGATAAAAAAACTTTGGTCCAAAGTTGAACTTTAGTATTGACCTCATAAATTGCCACTGTACTGAATCAAAATCTTTTTGAATATCTAGTGCCACAACTACCGCTTGTATGCCTGGAGCTATCTGAGAAAGAATGTTTAAAACATTTAAGACCGGTACACAGACCGGACTCTGGTCGTGCGACCCCTACATTCCACACAAAGGCGACAGATACTGTGTTGGTTTACATTGCACATCTACCTGTTCATTGGCATTGCCTCTTTATACATTCCCAATGGTACAGTTCTTAAGTATTCACGGAATGGTCCCCATATATTCCAAGGTCTTCACCTCCTGATTACCGTCATTACATAACCCTCTTATTTTTTATTTACATAAGTTAATTATTTGAGCCATTCATTACATGAGGGTGCAGACTTCGAGTTTCCATTTCAGTAAAATACATTTCTTTGCCACTATGCAACATACATTAAACAATTTACATTTTTTAATGGAAACCTTTCCAATATCGCCTCAGACATATTTGAGAGGAAGGAGTGTGGCAGGTATCCCAACCATGTCATTCAATACTTCAGCGACCTTCTGCCAAAATCGTGATACCATAAGATAGTTCCAAAACATGTGGATCGAATCGGCTCCTTCCCGCCCACATTTCATACATTTATCTTCTGCAATCGGAAAAAAGTGCCACCTATAATGTAACCGATTTAAAACTTTAAATTGGATAAGTCGTAATCTTGGCTTCAGTGCGACTTCCTTCATTTAAAAGACAATATCTGCACCATTTAGACTCATCAATATTCATGTTCAGATCTCTCCCATTTAGACCTCACTGTATTCTGTGGGATCTGTACGGCATTTTAGAGCCTCAACACCTGCCCCCTCAGTATATCATTCGATGCTATCACATCAATACATTCACGCGATTTCTGCTCCCTTGGGAACGATGGCCATCTTCGGCGCACCGCAGCCCTAATTCGGAAGTATTGTAACGCTTAACTGGGTTTGTGAGCAATTTCGTCAGGAATTCCTTTTGCGTAACGAACCGTAGCCTGGAAATAAATCGCCCAATACCGTTTCTGTGCTCTGGTCCAAGGACATCTGTATGTCAGTGTCATAGGTGGGAGGAAGAGCAGAGCAATTCCAAAGACTGATCTAGCTATTATAGGGAGTTGATATTTCTAGGCGTTTGAACAGCCAGGCCCATGCATTCATTGTTGCACAAACCGGGTCAAATGTGCACAAATCAGTGTGCCGGTAGTCCAAAATGACTGCCCTGAGGTCTGTTGGGGTCACACCATATTGCTCCAAATCCCTATGCAGCGGACCGGGGTCAGGTGACTACCAGTGTCCTGCGTATTGTGCTGGGGCAACCTGATAATACAATTCAAAGTCAGGGGCTGCCAGGCCATCTCGTTCATAGGGCTCCTCCAAGTCCCTCCCAGTTTATACAAGGTGTTCCTCCTCCCCCACACAAACTGCACTGCCATAGAGCAGAGCTTTGCAAAAAACATTCTGCCGGGCCAAATAGGTATAGTAGTATAAAAATAATATAGGCATTGGGTATCGCCACCATTTGTAACGGGAATTGCCTGCCATACAGGGATATCAGGAATCTGCACCATAGCTCTAACTTGACTGCAAGAGCATTAAGGTACATCTTGTGGTTATTTTCATATAGTGTCTGCTGTGTACAGGATATCGTCGCTCCAAAATACCTAAACCCTATTGGGGCCCATTTAAGTACCTTAAGATCGACTGGTACTCTAGTACCGTCCGTGAGTGGAAATAGTTCAGATTTAGTAGTGTTAACTTTATACCCTGAATAATTAGTAAACCTTGCCACTTCTAGGTGCAAGTCTGGATTTCATATATACAGGAAGGTGTCTGTGTATCCCCTATGTGTGTATCGTTCCCTCATCTATTGTGACTGTGATTCTTTTGTGAGCGCAAACAGAGAAAATGGGTATCCCTGTCGTGTTCCTCGTGCGAATGCTTGAGATAAAGTTCGGTTAGTCTGTATTCTAGCTGTTGGGTTCGTATGAAAGAGTCTCACACAATTGACAAAATAGCCCCCAAACCCGAAATGCTTGAGTACCCCAAACAAATAGTTCCAGGACACGGATTCAAAAGCCTTCTCTGTATAAAGAGATGCAGCCACTCCCCACCTTTTGGGTGTGCCTTTACCAAGCGCCCGCTGCAGCCCTGCCTCATCCTTATCCCATCCTACTCCCAGCTCCTTCTCCTCCTTTCTCCAGCAGTACCAACGGAGGACTTCCTCCTACTGCCGCCAACTACTAATTGACCCTTGAGGTTTTATAGGGCTTTGGTCCTTCCTTCCAGCTCCATCTGGTTGAATTAGGGGCAGATCAGATGGTGGTTTTATACAAGGAACTTGGACATTACTGTTCTCTGTGCCTGGATTGGTCTGGACCACAGTTTTGAGAACCATGTCAGCCATTTCGGAATTCACTCCCTCTTGTTCTTTAAGCTGCTTGCAGACTGTCTCTCGGATACTTTGATGTAGCTCAGGTCTCCGTCGTTGTTTAAATGGAGCCCAGAGTAGCTTCAGCACCCACAGGCGGGGAGCTGAGCTTACCAATGCTGTCCGCTCTGCGGCAATGCCGCACATCAATTTTCTTAAAGGTGCCAGAGCAGCTTGTGTACTCATCAGATGAAATGCCTCTTTGGCGACGCCACCATCCACCAACGTGGTACTATCACATATTGAAGCGTAGATATATCATTCTAACACCTAATGTGCTTTTCATATCAATATGCAATATTATGCCAAAAGGGTGTCGTAAATTAAAGGCTGTGGATCTTGTTGGGACAAAGCCAGACGGGTCCGGATGTACAAGATATGTCATGTGTTGGAGGAGCCTATTTGCCAATACTTTAACATAAATCTTAGCGTCAGTATTTATTAATGACAAAGGATGATAGGAAGCAACTTCATTTGTTGTCTGCCTGGATTTGGTAACTGCCTCCGTGAATGTGGGTGGACATTTCTCCATCACTTATGCCTCTTCCCAAACCCTAAACAATTCTGGTGTTAGGATGTCACTGTATGTCTTACATACTTCTATACCCAGTCCATCAGGTCCGAGAGCCTTACCGGAAGAAAGCATAGTGAATTCATTAGTTAACGCTTAAATAGTAATAGGAGCATCTAATGTCATACTGACCTCCGTGGGAAGACCCAGGAGAGCAGTGTATTTTAAATATAGTTCTATTTCTGCCTCCTTACAGGTGTCAGCGTTATCCTACAGCGTACCATAGTATCGTAGGAACTCCTTGTTGATCACCTCGGTGGTTGTCAAAAGCTCCCCAGCTGTTCCCTCAATCCCTGTGATGGGCACCACCCCCTTCTCTCCTTTCACTATTCCTGCCAATAAGCATCCGGGCTTCTCTTCCTCCCCATACCGACGTGCCTGGACAGGTTTGGACATATAGCGTATCTCTTGGTCTGTTAGGTCTCGGAACTTCATCAGGTTACCTTAATCACCCCAAGGAGCACACTATCTTTTGTGCCATATTCATTCTCTATCCTTCGTAATGCGTATTCTGTCTCCGTCAGCTCACACCTGGTAGCCTTCAATACCCCTTTCGTGACCAAAATCATCATGCCCCTCAACCAAGCTTTAAAGGTTTCCCATATTGTGATGTAAGTCGAAACCAAAACCTTCTTTGTATCAAAGAATCCTTCAATGTTCTCCTGCATATCCTCTACCAGCGCACTATCCATGAACATTGATCGTGGCATCGTCCACAATAACCGCAGCGTTTTACCGAGCTCCATTGATATCCCCACAGGTGAATGATCTGACAGGGTAGGAGGTAATATTCTGCTGTCATGCAAGCATGGTGCCATTACTGACGAGAGCAGCCAGAAGTCAATCTGTGACATAGCATCATGGACCGTAGAGTAATAAGTATATTCGGCCACTCTTGGGTGTTTGTCCATCCATACGTCGACGAGTCCAAGTTGGCCCATCACTTACTTGATCATTTTTGCTGCGCCAGATAAATCACGCTGTGTGGTGCTTGAGCAGTCCATAAGGAGATCTAAGATTGTATTAAAATAGCCCCCACATATGTTTGGAGCGTCTCCCTTGCTAACCAATATCTCTAACACACGGGCACAGAATCCTGCATCGTCTATGTTCGGACTATAGGTGTTTACCAATATAACCAATGTAACTCTCTCGCTTCGTAGCATCCCTCTCACTATAACATATCAGCCTTCAGGGTCCGCCTGTATCTCCTCTACTTGAAGAGGCAGCGATTGATGCACCATAGTCAGCACTCCCCTAGCTTGAGATGAGTAGGTTGTATAATATTTCTGTTGCCAGCCCCTATGTGCAAACCCATCATGTACTGGTATTAATGCATGAGTTTCTTACAGCATCACTATTTTGGGAGAGTGTCTATCCAGTTATGCTATAATCTTTCTAGCTTTAATGGGGTTGTTTAGGCCCCAAATATTCCACAATATTAAACCAATCACTTCACCTGGCATTTAGTTGTACCCACAAACGATAATTGAGAATCACATTACATAAACCAACCGAAGCACAGCACAACCCCAGTCCATTTATCCACCTGCTGTCGTCTGCTTTTGAAAACCCCCACTCGCCCTCCCCCACCCACTTACAGCCCTCATTTCCATACCCAAACATATCCCATGAACTTCCCTATCCATTCCCCACCCCTCCCCATCCACCCCAACTTGATGTTGCCCCTGTGTAACCATGGACATTTCTTGAGGTACGCCTTGAGCTGCCCCAACCTTAGTGGACCTGCCAAGCAGCCGCCTCCCCGGCTACATTTCAACAGCTTTGTGTGCCTGCCTATACTATACTAATTACCAGCACTAGAATAACACATCTCGATCAGTCCTCCATGTCAATCTGTCTGGAATCCTCTCCTGTGTCCCGTTTAGGTTCTCTTGCATTCCGGTATCGGGAGCGGGATCGACGACTCAATATAGGCTGTAACGTCTGCAGGATTTTTGAAAAAATGTGCTGTTCCCCCGGGCTGAATGTGTAATTTTGTAGGACACATAGCATATGGGACACGTCTAGCCCTCCGTAATCTCTTCACCAAATCATATCTTCTTTGGCCTTGGACCCCGGCCGCAAAGTCGGGGTAAATATGATTGTTATTAGCCTCATAGTGGAACGTCCCTCGTTCCCTTGACAACCTTAGGATGAGGTCTCTGTCCCTATAATGAAGCATTTTTGCAACAATGGTGCGTGGAGGAGCTCCTGGTCTAGGAACCAGGGCCAGAGAACAGTGTGCACGCTCAACAAAAAAACGTGTGGTTAACTAATCTGTGCCTAACAAAGTTTTCAGGAGGTCTTCAATAAATGATTCCATAGGTTCCTTGCATGTGGCCTTGCGCACCTCGACAATACGTACATTGTTCCTTCTGTCGTGATTCAAGATAGTCTCACTTTCCTCAGGTCTTAATAAGTTCTGCCTTTTAAGTTTTATGATAACGCAGTCATGTTGGCTCACTCTGTCCTCCACTGCACCTATTGTGGCCTCTGCCTCGTTGATACGACCACTTTCTTTTTCGAGTTTGGATTTTAAAGGCCTGATAGTTGCTACAATATCATCTAATTTGACATTAACGGCCATAAAACTGCTTTGCATCTCTGCCAATAGTTAGTCATCTTTTGTCTCACTATTCGAGGTGCTGGAGGCTCCCGCCTGCTCCGGAGTCGCAGGCCTGGAGCCTGGGGCACAATTGCTGGTGAATGAGTCCATTGGGCCACGCTTCTTCCTGGTGCATTTAGTCATGTTGCTCCACCAGTGACTTCCCAATCATCACAATTCAGTCAGAGGGAGTCGAGACAAGTTTCTCTACGTGCAACAGAACGATTGGCCGAACAGGCCTGCCAGTGTCCACCAAAGCAGGGGAGTTGCTAAGTCTGGAAAAGACCCGGGGCTAAGCTGATGTTGGAACTGTTGGGACTGGGGGCTAGCTAGTCTTTTGGCTGTAGCTCCTGAGATTCTATCCGGGGCTACAACCAAAAGACCAGGGGCTATAGCCCCCTTAGTCCCCCCCCTAGCAACGCCCCTGCATCAAAGGATTTGGTTCCCGCAACAGAATGCTCTGGAGCAGCCATCGTTGCCCCAGAAAGGACGGTGGGGTAAGTCGCTTCTTCTCTGGCGTGAACATAGGTCTCCTGGTTGCCTACAGGTTGTCATTAACACTACCACACCACCCCACAGACTGCAGGCCCCTTACTGCACTACAGCATCCACCAGTGCTTGCCAACAAATGTACAGGATCAGGGGACAGGCCCCTACAGCTGCAGTGTCCGGATGTAATATAGCAATGCACCCAGTGTTTCCCATTCAATGTGTATCAGTGGTTGTGAGCACTGGATCTCGCCACTTACTTGCACCCCCCCCCCTCCCAAGTATAGCCTGATCTCAGTGTTCAGATGTGTCTCTGTGGCCGCCCAAAAATCCTCAACACTGCTTCTATTCTCACACCACCAGTTGGGGCCCTTCCTGGGCACTATAGTTTCAGGACCAGGCCATTCCCCGGCTTTGCATGGATATTAGTGTTGCACCCTCCGGCTCAGCTCTTTCCCAGATCTCCAGACTCCCTCCCTCCCCCTTCTGTGGTACATTATTCTGGTGGTGCAGTGTGATTTCCTGTTTCCCCCTTGCACCGTGATGTGGGGGTGTGTGCTGCTCAGTAGATCAGGAATATGTGCAATGAAATGGACTGCAGGCTCAGACTGTGTTTTCCGTAGCGTTGTCTCATATCTTGCTAAGGCGCGTATTGTGCAGAATATCTCGTCACTTATCTTCAAATATCCGTTCACCAATGCTGAATATATATCTTTGTCGGAGGCTTTCCCGAACCTGCTTCACAATCTCATGCAGTATTCTTCACGTCTCACAGGGGACGTTTCACTCGGCTGGAGCTTTGAACTCTGATGCTCCTCCTCGGTACATGCCTCTCAGCACCGGGCGCACGTTAGGATTGCATCATCGCCCCTGAATTCCTCCACCAGCGTCCACCAGTTTGTTGGGCTGCCGGCTATGTCAATCTGTTATAACGGCACTTGCAACTCGCTGCATGTCTGGAAACTTGGGCAGTTGTCGCACCGAGCCAGCATTCACCTCCACGTCGGAAGAAAGTTCGTATAGCAGGCACTTTCTAGGATATATTTTATTTAGTATTTTTGCAGGGGCAGGAGCTCGTAACTAAGCCGCCATTCCTGTTGCTGCTCAATAGCGGCCCTTCTGAGAAAGCATGTTAAATAGTTGTCTCAAATTGAGCACTGTAGAGTGCCCAGGGACAAAGCCCGATTGATCAGGGTGGATGATCTACCTCATGTGGGGACCCAGTCTAATGGGCCATTACTTTGGCTAATACCTTTACATCTGAATTTATCAGCGAGAGAGGTCGTAAGAGCCACATTGTTCAGTTGGCTTGTTAGGTTTTAATAACACCGTAATTACTGCCTCTCAATGTGGAGGGGTGAACATCCCCCATTCCCCCCCTTCACCTCCCCCCCGATGCAGCGCTCCTCCCACAAAACCGTGAGTTCAGGGACCAGATGCAATTTGAAATGTTTATAAAATTCCATTGTCAGGCCCCGGAGCTTTCCCAGGGGCGAGGGCATCAATTGCTTGGGATATCTTGGTGGTGTCATTGGGAGGTCTACAAGTTCCCTGGCTTCAGTAGATCAGTTAACGGTAGTTCATGTAGGAATGATTCTGTCAGATGGGGATGCTGTATCTACATCTGTGTATAGTTTGGTATAAAAGGGGTGAAACACATAATTTGCTTCAGGCGTGGTGTGGACTAATTCGCCAGATTCATCCTGTACATGTGAGATGTGGTGGCTATCACCTGCCTGTCACAAATCCCTGGCCAGTAGTTTGCCAGGATGCTCCCCCCCTCCCCATATCTTCTTGACGATCTCGGGTGTTCGAAGAATTTCAGTTCCCTATCCGTGTGTGCTCTGAACCTATCCAGTTCCGACAGAATGATATTCGTGAGTGGGAACGCATGTAGTTGCTCCAGCTGGTGCAAGGCGGTTTTGCTGGCTTTAATGTCTTGTTGTGTCGTTCAAAGTATCCCCAGCTCAGTGGCTATAGCCATGCCGCAAATGTATACTTTAAAATCCTCCCACAGAGTTGTATGTGTGTTCACTAAACCTGTGTTCACTTCGAATTATTCTGTAGCGTGTTTTGCCATCTCTGTCCCAAACATTCCATCTAGTAACGCCTGTGATTTAAATCTCCAAAATCAGTCTAGATCTCAGAGATTCACCCACTGTCCGTGTCAGTCACTGGGGTGTGGTCAGAGACAGTTCTCGGCAGTATGTCCGCATCGCAGACCGTTCCAGCAAAGGTGTTGGACACAAACCACTTATCTATGTGAGAATGAGAAGCGTGCACTGAAGAGTAGGAGTATGCACGCAGCATTGGATTAAGCCTTCCCCAGGCATATAACCCCCTGCTCAGACATATTAGTCCATAACTCTTGGGCAACTTTAGTCAATTGCCTAGCTTTGTCCATTGGTCAAGTTCCGTATCTAAAATGATGTACAAATCTCCCACCCACCGCCCAAAGAATCGGTACCAGGTGGTACAATGTCAGTAGGTTTACCATGGCAGGTTATAGGTCAAATGCATTTGATCGAATGACAATATGCTCGAGTCAATTTGACCGAAAAAAGGGTCGATTTTATTAATTGTTTTATTTTTGGGGGGTGGGTCCTCCACCCAAACCCCTGTTTTTGGTGTTAAAACACCTTTTTATTTTAATTTTTACCTATACTAGAGCAAAAAAAATATATACTTAAAAAAATAAATAATTCGACCTTTTTGTTTTCGGTCACATTGACTCGAGCATTTTGTCATTCGATCAAATGCATTCGAACATTTGACCGGACACCACCATGGCAGTGTAGAATTGCGTTTCATCTACGTTGGCCCCATAGACGTTCATCAACACCACCTCTAGTCTCATCAGTGTCCCGTAAAATAGCACATAGTGACCCAAGGTATCTAAATGTGCTTTCTTGTGTGTATATTGTATTGATTTATAGATTAAAGTCATCGCTCCTCTACACTGTGTGGAATATGTTGTGAAGAACCTCTGTGCCCCCCAGTTATTAGTAAATCTTTCACAACCAGCGTTCACTGCTTGTGTTTCTTGCAGAACCAGAATATGGGTTTTGTGTCGCTCCACATAAAGTTAAGCTTCCGCATTTTAACTGGGTTCCCTAGTCCCTGCACATTCTAACTCATGCACTGAGGTATCTCATCCCTTATCATCCCAATGTATGCTAAAGGTCCTGTATCTGTGTCAGGTCAAGGAAAAGCATTTCAGAGAGATTACTTCCAAATAACACTGCACATTTATAAACATAGCATCTATGTCAAGCACGTTTTGTATTTTAAACCCAAAACCCAAACCCATCCCCAGTCAGAGGAATGTATACCCCAGAACCACCAACCCAACAATACCTGCAACTTTGCATGGTGGGGGAAAAAGATTGCCGGCCGCAGTCCGGGCTTCACCACAGCCATACGCAGTATATCTTGAATACGTTTTGGGGTGCATAATGTAAAATCAACAGTGAGTCAGATGCGGAGTCTTAAGAGCATGTCCACCAGAGCAACAGTATTCAGAATGTGAAATAACATCAATAGACGACAGTTGAATTGTGTGTGTCATATCTCAACGAGTACCAGTTACGGGCACATCCCAACAACAGAGGTCACACAAGCCCTGTTCAGCCAGGGGAGCGTTCATCCAGAAATCTTATGGTTTCTTCAGGTATATTAAAAAAGTGCACCTTGCCGTCATTTTCAACTCGCAGTTAAGCTGGGTATTGTATGGCGTATTTTACACCTTGGTTGCAAAGTCTATTTTTCACAGCCATGAAAGTTTTCCTCTCCTGTTGCACCGCAATCCAGAAATCTGGGTACAGGTGAATTCTGTTGGATCCCAGCAGTAGTTCTCCCTTGGCTCTTGCGGCAAGTAGGACATCTGTCACAGTAGTTGAGTACACTGGCTATTATGAGGCAGGGTGGCGCACCCGGCTTAGGGTTGGGCTCTCATGTCCGGTGGGCTCGTTCAATTGCAAATTGTGGTGATAGTTTAGGATCTTATAATAAGCTCATGAGGGTCCGCTCCACAAATTCCTCCATGGATCCATCAGTTATCCTCCGGGATGCCTGTTATCCGCAAGTTGTTGCATCTTGAACAGGATTCTAGATCATCATTTTTCTTGCCAATGGCAAGCACTTGCTTCGAGAGTGAAGTGACGTCTGCTCTAAGCTCTCTGATCTCATCTTCGGTTGCCCCTACTCTAGTTTCTGCTTCAGAGATACGAACATCTGTTTGTTCCATACAGGATTTTATCGAACTGATGAGTTGGGGTCTGGTGCAGGATCACGTATTCAGGGGATAAAGGGGTAGGGACGTTGCACCGCTATTTGGGTCTCTCACTAACAGCATCTCGTGTGGTGTATGGCTCAATCTTAGGATTGCCAGTTTAGAGATATACAGGGGTCCAGCACAGTCAGCACTACATCATCACCGCCCTCGTCACATCCCAGCCCGCAAACATGACCCAATGTGGTCTTTTACAATTGCAGGTATTTAGTCCGATGACTGCTTGTCAGTAGTACTCGTTTTACTCAAAGTTTCGTAACCGGGCCTTGAGCTAGTGGTAGCATAGGTTTATCACAGAGGTGCCACTTCACATTGTACAAAGCGTAATATCCTGTCAGGATTAACAGTGTGATTTACAGCCTCTGTGGGTATCGGGTTTATAGCACAACGGGTGATCAGTCTGCAGTATACACAGTAAGAAGTGTACAAACATACCAGGTTTGACGTAGCCCACACTCCACCATCGTTGACACATCTTGCCATTTCAATCCACAGCCAGATCCATGCAGGAAGTTCAGTCATGGTTGCAATGGTATTGACCGGTGCACTAGCAGGCGGCAGTTAGCCTGCGCAGTGTTGGCACAGCCACCGTGCCGGTGGATCGTAGCAACTAAAAGGGGCAAATTGCATAGTTTGCAGCAGTAGTTTTTTAAATTTTTTATTTTATTTCGAGCTACCGCCGCTCGTAGCATTATAAATTTGTCCCTCAGTTCAATGAATCTTGCACTCCGGGCCGGGCCGGACCAACCTGGAAGGCACAGTGGCTAGCATCTCCCCACAGAGCAGTTGCAGGTCCCAGTGTCTCTGCGTAGTGGCCTGGCTCACCTCCTATCGTGGCGAAGAAGCCATGTGCAGTCTCTGCCCGTGGCATCAGGATGGTCGGGGGAGCAGTGCGCCACCAGCACCGCGGGTCCCCACACATACAGCACACGCCAGCACTGCTGCCATTTCTAGTAGGACACGGGTCCCCACACCGCTCAGTCCGCAGCTCTCAGCTGGGAAGTTGCTTTGGTCAGTGCAGCGCAACACAGGGCAGGAGGGCGGCCACCGGGCATGCCACAGACGCGCCAAAGATTTAAGATCTCAGTCATCATTCAGGTAGTACAAGAACTGATGGCATTGGGGGGGAAATATAGACTTTCCGACACTAGATGTGGATAATGCAGGTCGATGTGCACTCCTTAAATCGAGGTTTTGGCTGTGAAATCTCGGTTCCATGTAATAATGTCCCCACAAAAATATCGCCATGTAAAAAAATTGCTGAAAAATTGCAGTTTTTTGTGGGGACTGTATTACATGTTTTTCTTTACAAATCACTACCTCGCGTAGTGCGAGACTCGGAGTGCATACAGCATTCTGCCTCTGTGACTCCGGTCGCTTAACATGGGACTGACGGATCGTTCCACGATCCAATGCTCAGGCTATTCATAGCCTGGATTAATATGCACCCGTACAGTCCGTACCTTTTTTTTGTTTCACTTTACTTCTATTTCTGTCTTTGTATCGGCTTGTTCATCCAGCCGTCTGACGAGTTAGTGGGCTGATTTATTCTCCGTTTTCTGTTAAGCCATTTGTACATTTTGCGCAGGCGAGATTAGATTGCCTACAATGTGTTTGATTCTCATTTCGCTTTCTGCACGTATCTAACAGAGTTTCCCCACTCATTTGTTTGTTCTATAGATGTGGTTCACTTTCCTCACATGGATTAATCTAATCCAAGTTTACTCTCCAGCACTGCTTTCAACAGAGTTTCTGACACTATGACCTGCTGAAACGTTACATTCTTTAAAAGTTAATTGCCAGCACATGCACGATCAAGCACACCTGGAGGTGAGTTGTGTGCTTCCCTTTAGGCGTTTGATTGTGTAGTGGTCTGGTTCCTTTTTTGAATATATACGGGTTCTACTTCAACTGACTCATTGTCGGATCCTTTGGCGACATTCATTTTATTTTATTAATTCAATTTAATTTATCCTTTCAGATTAATGGATTTTTCTTTAATTTTGTTATTAAGGTTTGACTACTGAAGACTCAAGGCAATTTGCAACTTGAATTGTGACGTGACACCTTACTTTACAGATCTGATTTGTATGAGATCTTTTCGTGATGTGGCTGAGCCGTTAGCTCCTGGACTTATCGACAGGTTTTTTGAGACCAGCCCCCGTTCAGGGTTGAGACTATGGTAATTACCTTTTCTCTCCTCTATTCACATGACTTGTCTTAACCTAAATACATGGGCATAGCATTGTTTGTTCATTTTTCGGATCACCATGCTTTTAACAATTTTAATCTTGCTGTTGATTCATGATGATGATTTCTTTTTCCTTTGCCTGTTTTCTGTTTTGTTCATCATATTTTATATAGGTCCCCATTAACCTAATGTGCTCTATTACAGATGTGAATGTTCTTTCTTCAATCTGAGCATGTTTATTATGATGCGGCTTAATGACTCAAAGATTCAATTTTTGGGAATGCTCTGTCCTGATGCAGATGGATTCCATCTGCACCTTTCTGCAAGATGTACTTCTTCCATCGAAACTACCTAATCTTTCATAATGCCATGCTTCTCTGATTACCGTTTATTCTTTGCATGACATCGGAGTAGTTGACACACAGCATCCCTAACTTGTACTTTTATATATATGTCCTATAGATGTGTTTTTACTCTGGTATTGAGTTTTTTACAATTGGTCCTCTAATTTGATGATTATGACAATGATTCCATCTTGTTTCGCTGCATTGTTCAGCATGTGCCATTAACATAGTTTTGCTGTTTGCACATTAGAACTCCCTTAGAGTTTCTTTGGCCTTCCCTGATTGAGTGATCCCCTTCACTCACTTGGAGATACTCCCCAGTTACCCTGGTGTTCTCCGTTTGGGAATCTATTTAGATTGATGTACTTTCTGTCGATATCCCTTTGAGGTTTACAATTGACATTGGCACTTTACCACAGTATGCACTTCATCTCTTAAATCAAATGACTTAACCTTATGCATTGCACAAGTTTTTGGCTATTTAATTCTGTTTTTTAATATATTGAAATAAATTTATATAAAAAAACTCAATAAACATGTTATTTATTATGATATATTGATTGATGTATGGTGATCGGTTATATGACCAGCAGTGCTGTGTCCATTTCCATAATGGTGAGACTAGGTTCTTAAAGTTAGTTTATACATTTTCCGCTGACTTGATTTCTGTTTACCATGATTTTGCTTCCTCACAGTCAGCGAAGTAGAGGATACCCATATATTGTTCTTTGACATTATTACATGGAACATGCGGGGGACACCCCCGCAACTCCCAAACCTTTTTTTTTTCTTCATGGGAAGCAGGGGGGCACCCCCGCAACCCTCACTTCCCCTGTCCCCATATATATGGTCACCCAAATAATATCGCCACAACTTTTTCCCGGCGATATTATTTACAGCGACCATATATATGGGGATAATATTACCTGATACCGAAATCTCCGGGCTGCAGAGCTCCTCTTTCAGGCGACCATCTTCAGCAGTGCGCAAGAGAGCCCCTGTAAATCGAATTCTTACCCTGCATGTGCATAAAGAAAACAGGGGCATGTCTCAACAATATACAGGCCATCATTGCCTGGCAAAACATACCGTCATGCAAAATATGCCTAGCAAAACATGTCACTGTCTCACAGAGCACGCTTTCATGCAGAAAGTGCACACAAGACTAAATGCCAGGCTTGGCCTAGGCATGCACAAACCTTGTAATATTGATCATATTACATACCCTCCTCCTAAAATCTATTTCTATCAACTCAACTTTATGTCGAAGTGCTTAATGTTAATGATGGCAAACAATGAACCCAGTAGCACCTGGCATTTCCTTCTAAGATCCTTTCCCCATTCCTTAGCAGTATCCAGAGTTGTCCGTCCCCCCCTCGGGTTATGTGATTTGTTTAATGCTGACATTACATCTAAATGCAAATATAACAAAACATGTTTAACTTTAGAAAAATAACCTCATACCTTTTGCATCGCACATATTATCTACATGCAATCTGTTTTTATAATCTGTGACTAGCATCTAGTGGACCTTTTTTATAATTAAAATCTTGGTTTTGTTTTTAAATCTTTTTCACTAATTTGCCACTTTTACCATACTTGCAAATGCCCTTTTACAGAGGGGGACAATTCAGAACCCCTTTGACCACTTATGCCTGGCAACACTCTTCTCCCCATCCCCCACTTAAACGCAAACCTGCAATAATGTATTATTGCCTATATTTAGTTCTTTTTTTCATCTTGTCGTTTTGTACCCTCTGTAGTTTTGTAATTTGTTATCTCCATTTCTTCATTTATTGTCTCCGTTTTCATCCTTCTATTTATTGTGCAGTTGGCACTTTTACATCAAGTACATTGTGTTTCAAAGCGGCAACAGGTAGGGAACTAGGGAATGAAAATCAAATATAACAGTGAAAAGATCAAGCAGATTTACTAGGCCTTGTGAAAATTCAGAACGTACAAAGTGCAGAGAAAGAGAAGGGGTGAGGGGGTTGGGGGTGAGTGCTGGTTGTACCCAGAGGGAAGTGCTGTGAGTGAACAGCTGTAAGTGCATAGGTGAGAGTGGTCAACTGCCAATAAATATGTAAGTGCAGCCTGTGGTGGCATTGGACAGTGTGTGCCAAGGCAAGTGCTGGGAGCCAGCGGATGCTAAAGGCGATTGTGTGTGAGAGGCCAGGACCCAGGAGGACACATAAGGGCCCTGATCATCTATCTCCGCAACAGTGTAGATTAGGAGAGGAGGGAGGAAGGGAAAATGGGAGGTGAAGAGGAAAGTCTTGAGGAGCTTCCGGAATTTGAGGCGATCTGGCTCAAGCCAAAGAGGAAGGGGGAGGCTGTTCCATAGGAGGGAGCCTGCTGAGGAAAGCGATTGTCCTCCAGCTCGCTGTTTAGCAAAGCGCTTGACACACAGGGAGTTGGTGCAGAAGGAACCTAAAGATCTGGAGGGAGAGTACTTAATGAGAGCAAGTTGTAGATGGCGTGGTCCCCAGCCCCAGATAGGCTTGTGGATGATGCAGAGGTATTTGAATTTGATCCTTGCAGTAATTGGGAGCCAGTGGATAGTTTTCAGGGCTGGAGAGATGCAGTCCCTGGGCTTGAGGCCAAAGGTAAATCTTGCAGCCCTATTCTGGATTAGCTGGAGGGGTTGTAGAGAAGAGCAGGGTAGATTCAGGAGAAGGCTATTGCAGTAGTCTAGGCTAGAGAGAACCAGAGCTCTAGAGACATTGAGCTTCTGGGGGAAAGTGAGGAAATGAAGAATTCCTTTGAGGAGGTACAGTTGAAAGTTGTCCTTCTTGGCAAGGTATTGAGTGTGAAGGAAGAAGGAAGGAGAGGTGTTCAAGATGATGCTAAAGTTTCTGGCTTCAGATTAAGTAGTAGGGGGAGAGCCCATAGAAGACGGCCAGAGTGAGGGCAGAAAGAGGCAGCAGGAGTCCCAGTAGGGAAGGATCTCCGTATTGCTGGCATTGAGGCAGAGATCATTGGAAGTACACCAAGACTGGATGGCAGATAGGCAGTCAGGAATGATGGAGGAAGTAAGGAGAGGATCAGATGCAAGTTTGAAGAAGAGTTGTGTATCAACTGCATAGAAATGCAAATTTGCGGAGAAGGTGGAAATGAGGTTTGCAAGTGGAGCAAGATAGGTGTTAAAGAGCCAGGGAGAAAGCCATGGGGGGGGCAGTGCAGGGGAGATAGAGGTAGGGGAGGAGCAAGAGCCCTGAATAACCTGGGACGGACGGTCACTGAGGATTCAATGTTTAGTTGGCACCCTTCATAGTCGAGTATGCTGGCATGTTTCCAGACTTTTTTTTTTAATCTTCCTGCCAGGGATACTGTTAATGGATTTAAGTGCAGTGCAAGCCTCAATTTTACTTTACTACAGCAGAGGTGTTCTGCTGTGACCCTGAAGTGCTGCACCTGTTTCCATTTACCACTTTACCAAGGGGTGCTGTTAGGGAATTTTTTTGTGCTGCCTGCCTCCCTTTACCTCCCAGCAATTGAGTGCTGTAAGTGCATACTTTCTTCCCCATCTTGGTTTTTTGCTAGAGCTCTTACATCATTTGGGGAATTTTGTTTTAAATTGTATCCCATTGGCCTATTAAGCCTTGTTGTATGAGGGTGAATTGAACCCTTATCAAGTTGGTAATAATATTAATAATTTTAGAAGGGTCAGACAGTGCTTACATGCTAGTATGATGTATATCACCCACCATCATAAGCAGCTTACAAATAAGTGATTAGCCTAATGAAGGCCTCCACGTAGCCCCAACAGTTTCCTCTACAGCTCTTAACCACCCCCCACATAGGGGTTACGCGAGGGACTGAATGGCTTACAAACTCCACCGGGCCTCCAGGAGACTGGGCCTGATTTACAAAAGCGTTTTCAATGTGAAAATCACATTTAAAAATGCTTTGTAAATCAGGCCCACTTTGTGTAAAGCCACACATATATACACAATTTGAAAACTATTTTTGGCTATGCATATTCACTCTTATTACGTTTTTTATAATTGCTAACCTTTAAGTATCTCTGAGGCTCCAGTATCTCAGCTAGAGAGAGAGCCAGGCCTGCCTTTGACAGGAACATATGTGAGGGTCCAGGGATTTTTCAGTAAATACTAGTTGCCAGGCAACCTTGATATGTTTAAATAGGTTATTTATAACGTCCTTAATACCCAAAGCTTTCTAAGCGCGAACCCGGGGATTGAACCTGTGGTGCACCGTGTCGTCTTGCTTCCATGGCGAGCCTGTTGCCCCTGAGCTATCCTCCCAGGACCTTGTTCTAATGTAACCTCTTCTTGACTGCCTAAGCATGGGGTCATGGAGTTGTGTTTGTTGCTGAGCTGATACAAGTCCAAGGTGTAACTCGGCAAGAAATTAACAATAGTATAAGTGCCTGGTTAGCTTAAAACCAACAGTTACCAGGAGCTACTTTTGGTGCCCAGGCCAACTGATGCCGAACAAACACAACTATGTGACTTGAACTCTGTGCATTTGGGACAATCAGTAATTAAACATTAGGACACAGCATTGTGACATTTAAAGCATAAGGGGTTATAAATATTGGAAACAATAATTGTCTTTTAATAATTGTCCCCTTGCCTCATCACCTTGATCATCTCCCTCCACTCCTCCCCATTCTCACCCTTTACCCCATCCGTTTCCCTCTCCTCCTCCTCTTCCCCACCCCTACCCCTCCCTCTCAGTTCTACTGCACTACTCTCCTCTTCCCTTCAGTTTAATTGCCCTACTTACTGTTTTGTTGGTCTGATTCACAATTGGTAATTGCCTCTACTGTTATGTTAATTGTTTTATGTATCCTGTTAAAATGTGCAGCGCTTTGGAGTAAAGCGCTAAATAAACTAAACAAATATAAATAATGTTTGTGTTTTGTGTAGCGTTGCTTACTAGCTCCTCATTCGCTGGTGTTATTTCCTGGTGTCTGATTACTGCTGGATACCCAGGAGTTGCTTATACCTCCTGCTTATCTAATCTAAATTGTAAACCCTCCATGGGGTTACTGCAACCTATTTTTCAGGAGTCTTTTCTCCTTACCTCATCTCGGTCCCAGGTGTTAGCCCCATACTTTGAATTGGTGGAAGTATTCTGTAAGCGGGGCCGGAAATAGCTGGCCTTCCAAGATGGACTGGAGCCAGGGGGTGACCAAAGGCTGCCCTAAAGTTGGGACATGACTTAAACACAACATCCCTCACTTCCTCCTTCCGTGCCAGGGTTGGGCTTCTCCAGCCACCTGCTAGAATCTCTCTCAAATCATTGCTCTTCCACTTCTTGGGTGTACCCTTTATTAACTTAGGGTCCACCACTTGTGTTAATTATCAAATTCCTGCTTTGTTCCAGTACCCCTTCTCCTAGTCCTTTAACAGTCCACCCACCTCACCACCTCTAGTTTCTGCGACTACCACCTCCTTCACCTCGTGGAGGATACCCAACATTCCCCCTTCACTTTTGTCACGTCCTTTCTGCCTTTGAGGTTTCTCTGCTTCTTCACTACTTCCTTTGCCCACTATGATTCACTTTCCTCTATTGCCTATGCTTTTCTTATCCAACCCGCATTAATAGTTTCTTGCAAAGCCCGTTTATGCCACTCGTCTTCACCTCTTCAGGCCCCTCTCTCAATCCACTTCAGATTGCCCACATTTTTTCAAACTCTCTCAATTCTTCACCCCGTTCAGCATTTCTGTTATTACAATTAATGTATTCGAATTCACTCCTTACTATCCCACCTCATTAACCCCTCTGTGTACTTTCCTCATAGCCACCACTGTTCTCCACTTCCCCTTTATTTGTCACTTCTGGACCTTACTTTCACCAATCTTTTGAATCCTACTCCTCCATGCCTACAGGTCTCTTAACTCCCCACCTTTGGGTGTGCCTTTACCAAGCGGCCGCTGCAGCCCTGCCTCATCCATATCCCATCCTACTGTATCTCTTCTCGTACCTCCTGCTCTGCCCAAGTTTCGCTCCTGTTTCCAGCCTTCAACACCTTCCCCAGCTCCTTCTCTTCCTTTCTCCAGCAGCACCAAAGGAGGACTTCCTCCTACTGCCGCCAACTACTAATTGACCCTTGAGGTTTTATAGGGCTTTGGTCCTTCTTTCCAGCTTCATCTGGTGGAATTGGGGGCGGATCAGGAGTGGTGGTTTTATATAAGCAACTTGGAAATTACTGTTCTCTGTGCCTGGATTGGTCTGGACCACAGTTTTGAGAACCATGTCAGCCATTTCGGAGTTAACTCCCTCTTGTTCTTTAAGCTGCTTGCATACTGTCTCTCGGATACTTTGATGTAGCTCAGGTCTCCCTCGTTGTTTAAGTGGCGCCCAGAGTAGCTTCAGCACCCACAGGCTGGGAGCTGAGCTTACCAATGCTGTCGGCTCTGCGGCAATGCTGCACATCAATTTTCTTCAGGGGCCAGAGCAGCTTGTGTACTCCTCAGATGAAATGCCTCTTTGGCGACCCCACCATCCACCAACGCGGTACACACAGATTGAAGCGTGGATATATCATTCTAACACCTAATGTGCTTTTCAATGGGGTGATATCTCCCAACGTGTGCACCGATTCTCCAGCAGACTTTAAAAGTTTTACTTTTTTGTAAGTTGTTGCTGAGCTGCACCTTGGACTTGTATCAGCTCAGCAAGAAACACAATTCCATGACCCATGTTTATGAGGTCAAGAAGAGGTTAGATTAGAACAAAGTTGACTGAAAAATCACTGGGCACTCACAGATGTCCCTGTCGCAGGCGGGCCTGAGTCTCTCTCGAATTGTCTCTGTGTGGCTTTACACAAAGTGGGTCTGATTAACTAAGCCTTTTTCAATGAGATTTTCACATTGAAAACGCTTTTGTAAATCGGGCCCAGTCTTAAAGGCCCGGTGGAGTTTGTTAGCCATTCAGTCCCTCGCATGACCCCTATGTGAGGGGTGGTTAAGAGGATTAGGGGAAACTGTTGGGGTTACGTAGGGGCCTTCATTAGGCTAGCCACTTATTTGTAAACTGCTTATGATGGAGCGTGATTTCATTTTTGTAAAGCATCAACTAACCCATAGGCCTCAGAGCGCTACAATATAACAAACCATTTTACATAAAACATCAATAAGGACGGACAAATGTAAAAAACAAGGCAGTCAATTACAATTTTTTGTTTTTTTGTATTTGTATTTTTTTTATTCTTTTATATGGTGCCTTTTATCCAAATCGCTTAATTCGTGGTAGATGAGTTTTCCCAGTTAATTACAACAGCTCAGAAGGGAATGGAGTTTACTACGGCCACAGCTGATGACCATGCAATCTGAGCCATTCATCGGGGACCACTCCTTGATTTGGACCCTCCTCACACGTCTAAAATCCAGGGTTCTGATACAACTCTCCCCAGGTTTTGACCATAGCCAAGACTTAATTCTGCAGGGGTTATCTAGGCTCTGTTTATCCCAATTTATTAATGTTCACAAGTACCATATTTAATTGGTCGCCAATCAATCCTTTTTAGAAATGGGTCCATGATCTCTGGTATTGCAGACTTTCAAATACGTAAATCTGTTCTCAGTCGGGGATGAAACCATTTGTTCATGGGACTCGTAGTTTCTGTAAGTTTTGAACTATTTATGGTCCCTTCACAGATTAAGGCGGCAGAACATCCGGTGCAACTATGCTAAGGGCTGGGCTGTGCGATACTTCATTTGCAACCAGTAGATTCTTAGCAGGCTTCAGTTCAGTTTGGCATCTTGTCTCTGCTTTATTGGTGACTATCTGTATTGTACAATGATCGGTTTGCCACTCTATATCCATCCTAACTAGCTGAGGAATTGTCTCGTCAAAAGAATCAACCCATGCATGAAAATCCATAACTTTCTCACATTTAACCAAGTCAAAGATAAGGGGAGAATTACAGTCTGACAGTTATTAGTAGCATTCGTTCCCTTTTCACCTAAATTGGGGTTGACAAGGGCTTCAGTGATGACATTAGCCATACTTTTGAAAGGGGGTGGCATTGCATTATACACTGCTGAAGTTAAATGGTCAGTTATCCCTAGTGGAAGTTCAGTGGAACACTCTTTAGGCTGACTTGGATGATTAAATTGAGGGATCTCGGGAGATTTAATGATGCCCCTTTGTTGGCGCATGGCAGTCGTACAATCTTTTTTTTCCCGACCTGGCTAGTGGTCAAGAGGTCTGTTAATTGACAAGGTTCACCACTCAGTAATTCCCTCCTCTCCTTTTGTAAACGCTGTCTTTGTAGGTTGCTTCCATCCAGAATGTCCATCATGCGCCCAACATTAGAGGGATGTTTGTCTGATCCCATGAAGGGTGAGGTTGGGATCCCGCTAGAATGCTAGCATGTTTAGGAACCTCCATGGCCCCCGGGGTGAATGGATTTGTAAGGAGCGGAACACACATCTACTGGTCTTTGTGCAGCTTTATGCATACCCACTCTGGTAACGGTCATTCTAGTGAGAGAAAGTTAATGTATTCACAAAGTCTGGGATCACAAAGCCCTTGGTCCCAAACACCAGAGAAAAAAACATTTAAATAACTGAAATTAGCAGATACAAATTGGCCCGAGACAGACCGACACCAGTCATGCCAGAACTCGGCCACGGCCAGACAGATTAACCGCAACGCGTCACTGCCTTGTGTATTCACACTGCCCTGCTCTGCATGCCTCTTCCCGCACTGCGAGGCGCCAGCAGTCGGGACTCGCCAATTATTGCAGCGTTCAGCTATCAAGACTGGGATCAGCAACCCAACTGGCAGCCGCTGACTGGCCGCAACTCCTAGTCCAAACTCCCACGGAAATTCCTCAGGTGCACCAGGGGTTCAGAGGACTCCAGTAACAGTTGGACACAGGTTGCTTCAGACGATTAGAGTGGAGCCGTCAAGTCGCACAGCCAGTCAAACAGGATCAATTAAAGGCCTAAGGCAACATAAGCCTCCAAACTTCAAGAGATTGGTTGAGCACATTTCGAATCTGTGACACAAACATACACTGCACTTTAGACTATCTAAGAAAAAACTACCCCCAAGTAAAATGCTCCTTTAGCCACAGACAACTTGGAACTTCATTCTCACTTTCCACACATATTTGCTCATTCTTATTGGTGCTTCACCCATCCAATTTCCACACTCACTACTCTTTACTAGTTTTACTTAACCAATGTGTCCTTTATTTGGGGCCCTCTTTGTCTTTTCCTCTACCTGGTCTCCTTTCCCCCTGCTTCAAGGACTGTGGTTCGAAAACCTCTGCCGAGGGCACAGTATGCATCTTTTTGGACAAGCCTAGGTGCTAAGAGATTACAGTGGTGGTGATTTGGTGGATCATAAAAACATAAACCAAAAGAACCTTAGTCCGTGTGCAGTCGATTAAAACAGGTCCAAAACAGGCGCACATTTGGGCAAGTGTGTTTGTAAGTGTGCTGCTGTCTTGCTGCTGCCGCTGGACTCACTGCTCGACCTCGCATTTGCCTTGGATGTTGATTCCTACATTCTACTTGGACTAATTAGTGTGGTACGACCAGTACAGAAAGTCTATACCCTTTCATACACTGAAACAGCGTCTAAGCACTCTTAGTATATTGCTTTCTTTTGTGGTAATAGACGCCACTCAAGCCGACACTTTCCCTTGCCCAGAATTTCATAAGACAGCGGGGGCACGTGCATTTGCGTGCGTTAGGGCAAGTGTGTTCATAAGTGTGCTGCTGTCTCGCTGTCTAGCTGGCAGCTTGAACATAGCGTCCATGCGAAGGCCTCTTTTTGCGAGGAGTTTACCAATTATTCTTTTCTTTCTCCTTTCATTCCTTTTTCCTCGCTAACGTGCAGTGTGAATAATATGCAGAAAGTGTATTTTATACAAGACTTGAAAGAGAGGTTAGTGTTCTCAGATACTCTTTCTGCCGACTACTCGCCCAAATTATATAACTGTTGGAGTATTGATTTTGCAAACTTAACGTCATTGTTGCATTATCGGTCTTGTAAACCTTTTAACACTATTGTTCGACTATCTAATTGAGTGATTCAAACTGCCAACTACGATGCCTTTGATTCTGTACTCCTTGAAATCTGATAAGCCATCACACATACAAATGAACGAAACCGGTTTTACTAAGAAGTCTGTGGAAAAAGTACAATGTCGCTGTGAACTGATAGACGCGTTTATGGTTGGTAAGGTGACTGAAATTCGGACCGTGAACAGAGGCGGTAATCTTAACCATGCTAAAAAAATAATTTCATGTAATGAAGCCGTTGACATGATTACACCGTCACTGGACTCTGACCTGGAAGTCACTTCTGTGAATACTGGACCAGAAATTTCAGATACGACAACTGAGGCTGCTTATGTATATTGTGACCGGCGAAAGGGCGAGTCGTCTCTGTTGTGCTGCTGGATTGGTTCGACTGCATTGCGAACTGTGATTATTCTACGGACCTGACTTCGGACCCGGAGACTGCGAGGTGCGTGTGCCTTTAAGGGTGAGTCAGCTGACTTCTGCAGCCGCCCTTATCTAGGCCGCCTCAACGCCCTTGCGGCGTAAGCCCTCGGCGAAAGGGCGAGTCGTCTCTGTTGTGCTGCTGGATTGGTTCGACTGCATTGCGAACTGTGATTATTCTACGGACCTGACTTCGGACCCGGAGACTGCGAGGTGCGTGTGCCTTTAAGGGTGAGTCAGCTGACTTCTGCAGCCGCCCTTATCTAGGCCGCCTCAACGCCCTTGCGGCGTAAGCCCTCGGCGAAAGGGCGAGTCGTCTCTGTTGTGCTGCTGGATTGGTTCGACTGCATTGCGAACTGTGATTATTCTACCGACCTGACTTCGGACCCGGAGACTGCGAGGTGCGTGTGCCTTTAAGGGTGAGTCAGCTGACTTCTGCAGCCGCCCTTATCTAGGCCGCCTCAACGCCCTTGCGGCGTAAGCCCTCGGCGAAAGGGCGAGTCGTCTCTGTTGTGCTGTTGTGCGGGGAGTGCGGCCAGGACAGGGGTTATCGACTGCAGTAAAACGGGTGTGACTAAACTGCTGCCTGCAACCCATAACCCTGCGGAGTCTGTTAAAATGAGCCGCAGAATCGAACATGCTGGGACAAGTCCATCCAAACGGCCAAAAACACGAGCCCAATGTAAGAACTGGACGCCGATAGGGGAGGACACAGAAGAACCGGTGCAGCTGGCCCATGCACTCACAGACCAGGTAAGCTACCCAGTAACCACTCCACCATCATCCAACAGGCCACTACAAATACATAGTGGTGATAATTATGGAACGGATGCTGAAAGTACAAGTGTTACGTTACCAAAGGATATCACAAAGGTAACCGTCATCCCGCTGTCGCCTGTTCCGACTACTATGCATAATCCTATCACATGCTCGCTTACACTGATGAACGTTGCGACCTTGAATAGTGCTAGCATGGATCAAACAGGAGAAGTCGATCCCTTATGTGAGCAAGAGCATAGTCGATTTCGCGGCTACGCTGGGACTGCTGTTGTTGGCAACACTCAAACAATAGAGGGGATAGGCGAAAATAGTGGATATTGTAGCCAACTAAATTTCACACAAAGTTCAACTAATGACAAGCAAGGCGAAATCGCTATCGTTGTACAACACAAGGTCCCAGTGTTAAAAACTCTAGCCTGGAATTGCTACAAATCACTAACTGGCACACAACAGGAAGATTCCGTTTATCAAACACAACGTCAGGAGCCTGGCACGCAATCCACACATCAGACACACTTAGATCTCACCAGCATCCCCCTATCTACTGGTCCGGTAAAGTCAAGATCAGTCTACTACAGCACACTAGAAACCCAAAGTGATAAAGCTCTCTCTAAACAAATACTTAATGACGATGTACTAGCTCACTTAGATGAGGAGGTGTTTTTACCGCATTCCAATGCGCTGAGCACAGTAGTTCCAAACACGACAACAAATACTGATGTCCATACTTTCCGAAAGCAAGACGCGACTGAAAACCGTCGTAACTCACTGGAAGTAGTAAACAAACTGCTGTCTGATCTAACCCGAATTAATAAAACACGTGCCCTGAGGTGCGACCCAAACATGCTACCAACAACTTCATTACAAATTACAGGACATTCAAATTTGGACAACTCCACCCATGAAGTACGGTCGTCACTTACTACAACTCAAAGAACGGGGTTCACAAAACGAAGTAGAAGAGATGTAAGCAGTATTGAAAGCTTAAGATGCTCCCAAAGAAAAAAATCGAAATGGGAAAGCACTGTGAGGCGGTCTTCGCCTTTTGCAGAAAGAACAATAAGGAACAGCAATTTAAACAACAACTTGGACACACAAGACTCGATTTCCTCCTCCACATCCTCCGATTCTTCAGTGGACGAACCTTACTTAAAGAAACAATCTCAGGCAAAGGGGCTTAAAACCAAAATTGCCTCGCAAGATAGGCGTGCCCAAGACCACAACAGGGCCCCTCCTACAATGAATCCCAATTGGATAAGCGATATGCAAGCAACCATTCTATCATCCATGGCCATTTCTCTGGCCCCCTTCACAAAACTATATGAACATCTAAATGAAAACACTAAAGACCTCTCAACATTGGTAGCTATGTTAAACACAAAAATTGTAGCCGTGGAATCTAACTGTGACCTGACAAAAGCTGCTCAACATGACCTAGCCCTTAAGCAAGATCACATGATGACTGCGATAACGGCCCAATTAAAAAACAACAATATGGACAAAAAACTTCTGGCTGAAGTGGCAAGGGAGGCCTTGAGCATCTTTAAACATAAACATATTACAAAAGAAGTCACACAATCAAGCTGCCCAAGCAGTGTGGTTTGCCTCACTGAGCAGGCGGAATCAGAGTCTCCACGTAACTACGACACCTCAAAAGCCACGACCACAGAATTGTTAACAGGATCGGACCACCAAAGCATCGAAAATAAAGGCGATGAATTTCAAAAGCCTAGCGAAATCAGCTCGTTTGACGAAGCACTGAGCGCTAGTAAGGCCATGGACAATCCGGCCCTCGCAAACCCACAGATTGCCTCAACATCAGATGACAAATACGTGGGTAACCAACCACCTGATGAGAGATGTGCAAAGAATGATATGACAGAGGATTCGACACGAGTCGCTCCTACACCACTTGCTGAGCCACTGTCATTGATAACAGACGTATCTAACTCTGGCCAAGCATCTACTAACTCAGATACAACGAAACCCTCTGTGTTCGACATTTTTAAGAACACACAAGGGCAAAATCGATCAACCGCGGCAACTACTGCTGTCAACAAGCAGATGACAAAGAAAACAAAAAACCAAATCTCAAAAAAAACGAAACAGACCAACAACTCAAGAAAATTCTTGCGCAATCTGAAAACGGTAAACGTCATTGTGAACACAAATGATCGTAACGAACGAACACAAGCCTGCTCGCAGAAAAATAAACCTGAGAATAACACAGAGTCAACTGAAGAGCAGGTGGCTGAGCAACTCGAACAGATAAATCTGTCAACGTACGATGACGAAGCTCTGTCCCAGGACATCGAACTGTTGGAGACCGCAAGGTCTAACGCAGAAACGGCAAAAGAAGAGTGTCTTTCAGATGATGGGAAAATTATTCAAGAGGAACTGAAACCTCAAAATAATCCGCGCATTTGTATAATTACCGAAGAAGTTGATATCAGTACTGTAACGGCTGTGGCTCACTCACCCATATTCCTAACAATGGAGGAAAAACGAAACAGGTTATCTAAACTCAGCACTGCCACAAATGACACGAAAATCGCCACGGAAAAGTTTAACGAAAAACCACATACTGTCATCAACTTCCCTAAAGTGACACCATGCAATAACACGAAGAGATACGTGGGCCCTCGAAAGAATGCCCAGAAAGCTTCAGTGGACAAATCAGAATGGTTCAGTCCTCATAAAGTGACCTTGGAAAGAATTGAAAATGTAGACAACTTGATTCTAAATCGACACAATGTGCTGTATTTGTTCCAACTAATCCCTAGTTTAAGAACGATTCAGTCTGAGGACTTGAAAATCGTTGAATTTTGCGACGAAAAAAGGAATGACAAAGTGACCCTACATATGAAATCAAATATAATCTCGGAGATTATATTGGAAGCTAGCTCCACTTTACTATCACTAGGGTTTGATACTTACAGAACCTGTGACCAAGGTGAGGAAGAAACGTCACAGACCGCTCAAAAGCTTGAGTACAACAAATCTACCCTTGAAAGAACAAATGCCAAAGATAACGGTAAAGACGCACAGATAACTACTTCTGAGTTTTACAACAAGGAAGAAATACGTATGAAGCAAAATCGGCAAATACAAATAACAATCGACGGGTCATCTACTGTTAAGAGTGGCTCTGAGGCCAACCAAAAAAAGAATAATGAGAGGAATGAATGGGATTGGATGGCGGCTGCACTAAACGATAAGTCAAACTTATAATGCCAGGTGCGCGATAAAAAAGAGTTAATTAAACTAGGATCCTGGAACACAAGAGGTTTCAGTCATCTCTTTCACACACCTTGGTCACATGATCTGGACTTGATTTGTTTGCAGGAAACTTGGCTAGCTGACACTCCCATTATGCAGGACTTTGAAATTGTATTCAATCCTGCAATAAAACAAGATAAAGGAAGACCAATGGCTGGACTGCTGATTGCGGTAAGGAAAGCAACGGGCCTGCAAATCGTCTCAGCAACTAACGTTTCACCATTCATTCAGACCGCCAAGGTGACATTCCTAAATGGCACTAATAATAAATCAGAAGTTCTGAATATCATCAACATCTACTGGAATCATGCTAGGACAGAAACACAACAGTTTATTGATCAAATAACAACAATAATAGACGCCCTTTTTGAAGCTATAGAAACTCCAAATTTGATTATATGTGGAGACTTTAATATAAACTGCCTAAAGCATGTAGATGTGAAAAATAAAGAGAAAGTAGCAACTAATGTCTGTAAAAAAACAGCGACAAAATGGTCACAGGAGATGGAAGCAAGAAGCATGTTTATGCTGAATGGAAATACGACAGGTGATATTCCAGCAAACGCTACATGGAACAGACTAAATCAACAATCCGTTCTGGATTACATATTTGTGTCAGAGGCCCTTCACCTACGAACAACTAAGTTTGAAGTTAAACCAATGGCCTACAGTGATCATGATATGGTGGTAATGAACCTAAATGTATCAAGTATGACACTGCCTGACCACTGGTCATGGCCTGTACTAGTTCGATCGAGTAGAATACGGCTCGAACTTGCAGACGCAGAGGTAATCAAAATTGTGTCTAATCTAAACTCGGCTATAAACGAGGTCGAATACTGCCACCTACTGACCGACTTCACAGAACATAAACAAGGTCTTAGGAATAAAACATTTAAACATACACACAGTTTCGACTTAAAAATGCAACAGCGTAAAAGACTGATGCGTCACGACCTGCGAAACATAGTTACGGGGGATAAAGACGCAATGGTCTTAAAGAAAAAAGCAATCAAACAAACTTACAAGAATTGGTGTAAGTCTCATAAAGCAATCATGCTTCAAAATGACTCAGAGGCTATGTTGACAAATCTACGAAACAAAAATTCTGCGAACTTCTGGAAAACTATAAACAGCAAATTTGCCCCGCAGGATGCTATGCAGGCAAACTGTATTTCGGAAGAAACTTGGACTTCCTTTTACACCAAAATGTTCAGTGCGAATGGGCTTGTGAAAGATGATGTCCACTCAAATCTAGTGACCTGGGATTTAAAGTTTGATCGACACGACATTTTAACTACAATAAAGCGAGCAAACGCATCGAGAGCACCTGGCCCTGATGGCCTCACGAACTATACGATCAAGCGTAACCCAGAAGCGTGGTCCAATTTCTGCATGACCCTGTTCCAAAGAATAGTCGACAAGCGACTATCGCCAACATCGTGGAAAAGTGCCATAGTGGTCCCAATATTCAAAAAAGGCAATAGAGCCAACCCTGGGGACTACAGACCTATCGCCTTGTTGGATGTAATTGGTAAAATCTACGCGACACAACTACAGCAGATGTTGGTAAGGTGGGCAGGAGAAAACAACCACATTGATCAAAGGCAAGCTGGTTTTGTGAAGGGCGTGGGGTGTGGCCTAAATTTGCTAATATTGAATCTGTTTAAGATGGAAGCAATAAGACGAAATACAAAAATACACCTAGCCCTCATAGACTTTTCCCATGCCTTCGATAGTATTGATCGAGGAATTCTATGGAAAAAATTAAGAGCCTGGAAGTGTCCGGAAAGTTTGGTTGAAGCAATCAAGGAACTACATTCTAACACAAATATCAGAATACGTTTGGACCGGCAGGGGACCTTATCAAAGCCTATAGAAACCTTTAAGGGCGTGAAACAAGGATGTCCTCTGGCCGCTGCAATTTTTAATTTGTTTTTGTCCGACGTAGGAGAAGCCTTTAGCGAAATCTCCACTTTTCCACCAAAGATGAATGGCACTCATGTGAGCTGGCTCGTATACGCGGATGACCTCATAATTTTAGACATGACTTACATCGGTCTCCAACGAAAACTAGATGCCCTGGAAACATACGTACATCAAAATGGACTGGTGATTAACAAGCAAAAGTGTGAGATAATAACACTCCAAAATTTAAGATCCGTGAAGAAAAAACAAAATAAACGATATTGGTACATAGAAAAGACAAAGTTAAACACTGTCTATGACACACGATACTTAGGCATGAGAATAAGTTCCAAACTAGACGATGCACCGTGGGCAGAAGTTGCAAAATCAAAATGTAGACAATTAGCATGCCAAGCAGCTATCATTAACAGACAGTTTGGAAAATTTTCGCTAAAACCAACGATTGATTTCTATCGACAAAAAGCTATGCCAGCAATAATCTATGGGGCCGAAAATGCCCTAGGATGCTCCCACAAGCTCTGGAATACTCTAGAAAATATTTTTTGGGTAAGAGTGCTACACTTACCCCGTGGCACGCCAACAGTATGTATTAGATATGAATTGGGGCTAATATCTATCCATGCTAGGGTGTGTTGGAACATTCTATGCCTCTTCAGGAAATGCTCATTAAACACACCTGTGCTGCAGTACGAAATACTAAAAACAAAACAGGATCTCGGTTGCACCACCTTAGCACTATGGAAAAAGTACTGTACTGAGATATTAGACCTGTACGACATTAAGCTATCAACGTTATTGGAAAATCCGACGCTAGCGAAGAAAAAAGTATGGAGCTCAGATTGGCACTTAACATGCGAACAAAGACGGAATTGCAGAATGATGGCAGATGTCCCAGGGGAGGCCAGAGCGCATGGGAGTTTGCAAGCTTACTTGACGCTATTTCCCAATGCGCAAGCTAGATCGATCTACCTAAGATTCAGACTAAACTTAATGTACACCAAAGAGCGCCGTCATGCATACAACCCTACCACAGAGTTATGGTGCCGCTTTTGCAAAACTGGAAACGAGACGTTGAAACACCTTACACTCTTTTGTTCTAACCTACGTACACTAAGAACTCGCACGTTTGGTCCGGTGTTTGCAAAAATGCAGACACGGTGTGCGGATGATTGGTGGGAAGGGATATTTGAAGGTTCAAACCGCCCGTTGATGTTTGCTTTAATAACATTTCTGGAGGAACTGAATAAACGTCTAAACACAGATTTAGAAACAATAGCTTCGGAACATTATACTCAATGACACCCCAAGGAGAAATCACTTGTATCTACTGTGTAATGATGATAATTTGCACCGGTAAATGACTATTCTTAGGAGTTTGAAGAAATACATGGAGAGGGTTTAATTTGAACTTGAAAGAAGTTGTGTTGCGTGTTGCGCTTGCCTCACGGGTATAGCTTTGGGTTGTGGCTATTTTCTTCTTTTTTTTTTAAAAGGTTTGTATAAACCGTATAAAAATAAAAAAAAAAAAAAAAAAAAAAAAAAAATTGTGACTCACGTCATATAGACATACCTGACATGGCCAGTAGCCTGCACAGTAATAAACCACAACTATGTACAGAGGAGCCGTAGCACAAGCTACGGGATGCATACAGCGTTATATCAATAACAGGTCAGGTGGATGCTGATGCAGATGTTCAGATTTTCAGGAGGTCCTATTTATACACTCTGGTGATTTAATATAGTTGCATGATAATGCGGGGGAGGATAGGATAGTTAATCAGGGAAATCCTGAAATGGACATTGTATCACCACTAGCTTATTTAGCCACCGTCGACAACACACTCACTGAACATATTACACCGCAGTCACCTGACATATTTGGCTCATCTGTGCATCATTCATCCGTACATTCATTATCTTTTATTACTCCCATCCCACGTCATTCATGTCTTACTTCGAAACAAGCTGGTGCACAACAGATTGAACAAAAATGCAATTTTCATCTTTCACAAGGTGACGCTTCAGTTAATAACACTCTAGCCGCAATGAACACAGCCTTATTAGCCATAGCAAAACTATATGAGGCACTTGATCAAAAAGTCAATCATCAAACAATTGTTATAACACAATTAGCTAGTCATAAGAGAATGGTTATAGCTCATGATAATGTAAATCTACCTTCCAAATCATATGCAATATTTTGGCATTGTACTGAAGCTTCAATAAGCACCCAAACTGAAAGTTCACCAAAAGAGAATATGGTACCCCATAATGATTCGATTTCCCTATCAGATAGCCAAAAAGTCGATTAGCATGGTACAGCAACATCAAGTTGGAACTCACCAGCCTGTTCCTAATGAGACAGTGATATTTACCATTGTCGGTTCAAACACTGTAACAGTTGATAGTCATTCTCTAAGTCGCATACTAAAAAGCTAAAAAGGATGAACACAATCTCCCTTTGAAGTCCTTTTTCAGTAGGTTTTAATCAAACGAAAGCACGAACTGAGGTGAATAAAGAAAACCTATCAAAGGCATTGAAAGTAAAAAGAGCTGGTAAAATTCAAAAGAACACTTAGGCGCTTTATTAATGCCTTAACTATGCCTGCAAAAACGACCAAAATCAGGATGCCTCAGACTGCCCCCAAAATTAAAGCAAAGCAAGCACAGATAATTGATGTGTCAACGTTGCCACTTGCGCCCATTCTGAGTTACGAGCCATTAAACAAGCTTGTTTCTTTGTCAAAGCAGACACAAGTGATTCAAACTTCAATACAACCTGTGACGGATCTGCATCAATCAAAAATGATTGTGCCTGCGAGGACGCAACAACCCTCTACTGACAATTGAACATATGCGTGAGGAGATAAGGACATCCATAGTCCACTATGGGACCAATCAAGGGATGCTAAAGGATATCGTGGAACCTAGTGGACCACGGTTACCAGTTCCTTATGATCCAGTATTGAAGGGTCTGTCTATCATTATCTTCACGAAAACAATCACAAATTCAACCATCACCTCTCATTAGAAATAGATCAATGCCCCAGAAAACGCAAGCACCTGCACTGAATTCAGTGAATAAAAACCTTGAAGAGCAACAAATATATAAGAAATGTAACTGTCTACTAATCGAGTGTTGAGATTATCCACATGCTAAGTATGACATGAATCGATAGCATAAAAACACATGTATGGAGATTCCAAGCTTGGAGGATATTGCCTCTTCAGATATTGAGGTGGTTGAATTTCTAGATGACCTTGACCGTACGAAGGCTAGACTGTTTATTCGATCGGGAGTGGTATTAAACACCCTGTGGGAAACCAGATCATCTCTATACGAGTTAGGTTTTCTCCTGACTCAAGATCTAAACCATGTATGGATGTATGTATGTATGTATGCATGCATGGATGTATGTATGTATTTATGCTTGTATAGCGCCAGTATCCCGCAGGCATCAGGGCGCTTGGACAAAACAATACAAGACTACATTGCTTATTTAAAGAGTTGTGTCTTGAGACGTTTCCTAAATGCTAGGTGGTTACTTTCTGCTCTCAGCGCCTCCGGAAGGTTGTTCCACTGTTGTGGAGCCAGGACCACAAAGGAACTACCCAACCCTGATTTCAGTCTGAACTTGGGAACAACCAGAAGACACTTGCCCTCCGATCGTGGCCGTCTATGGGGAGTGTAGGGCACTATGCTGTTCTTTAAGTAGCCTGCGGCTTTGCCATATAGGCACTCATGCACCAGCTTGAGAGTTTTAAATTTTATCCATTCCTCAACTCGGAGCCAGTGAAGGGATACTCTTTCGTTCGTTACATGGTTCCTTCTTTTCTAATTTTTGACTAGCTTAACAGCGTCATTTTGAATAACTTGGCATCTGGCCAAGTCCTTAGCCGAGGCCCCTATCAAGAGGGCATTCCCATAGCCTAGACAAGACGATGGCTCTGGCTATTGTGGCCAGATTTATTTCATTCAGGAAAGGCTTTATGGCTTTTATAAGCCTGAGATAGTAGGCTGTGTTCTTTTGTAGGTTATTGGTCTGCCCATCAGAGTTAACCACTGAGTTAACCATCATGCCAAGGGTTTTGACTTGGGAGGATACTTGAATCTTAGTGTCCTTTATCTGAAAGGACTTATATTTCCCTCCACCCCCCCCAAAGTTTGGCTAACTGATGACTTGAACCGAAAATCAACAATTCAGTTTTAGAGTAGTTAAGACGCATGCAATTGGCCTGCATCCACTCGTCAATCATCCTAGAGACTTTGCCTATTGTGACACTATCAGAATCATGATTTCCCTTAAGTTCTAAAATTAGCTGTGTGTCATCAGCGTAGTTCGTGAAAAACACTCCGGCTTTCACAAGAATACTACACAGAGCCCTCATGTATATATTAAAAAGCATAGGTGACAAGCTGGCACCCTGTGGGACACCGAAAAGAAAAGAGCACGAGTCGGAGAAACTACTTCCCCCCAATTTACTCTTGCCTGGCGATCGGATAAGAATACCAGCCCCTCCAATCCTTTTTTTCAGAGCAACTCACATTATCCCTGAGAGCTTTGATAAGGAGTTGATGATCTACGAGATCAAAAGCTGCGCTTAGATCCAAGAGCAACCCTACTTTGTTTCTGTCCACCATGCTGAGCATGTGGTTCTGGAGATCCAGCATCGCTGTCTCCGTGCTGTGGGTGGCTCTAAAGCCAGATTGTTGCTGGTGTAGAGCTGAGTGGTTCTCCACATACAGTTGGAGTTGCTGGGTGGCTAGCTTGTCCAGGACTTTGAGGACAAAATTAGAGTTTGTTATAGGGCGAAGATTAGCCAGATCCTTGGGATCCAAGCCCGCCTTTTTTACTTAAGGTGTAATGGTGACCTTTCTGAGTTCCTTCGGAACTCAGCCCTCCTTAAAGGAGGCATTCACTATTTCCAATTTCCAATAGAATAGGCGCAAAGAGTTCTTTATGTTGCAGAATAACGCTTGATGGTAATATGTTTTCTGCACAGGATGTTGGTTTCATGTGGCTCAGTGCTTCTAACAACTCAGTGCTTCTAATCACGATTGGTGAGCAGTGCATATCTAAGAGAATTCCGAGAGTTTATGGTGCTGGCCATCAAAATGTCATGAATGCTAATCATAATGTTGCAATGAATGGCCAGGACAGAACCCAAGATCTCGCTTGTGTAAGAGCGCAGCATGCATAACCATTCCCGATTCAGTGAACACTGCAGCTAGTTTCCTGGAACGCCCAAGGTTTCAAACATTTAATTAATTCTAATGTTAGTGATCTGAGTAGATCTATTATCGTTCTCCAGCAGACTTGGCTAGCAGATGTGCCAGTATGGGATGCATTTAATGTATCAATAGTGCCTGCCATAATTCGCTCTAGGGATCAGCCTATGGCCGGTCTCTTAATAGCCACAAACCATTCTAAAAACGTTAACCTGCAGTTCTCCGACTCCATGTATCCAAGTTGTCAAGATTGCGAAGGACACACATAAAATAGCCATCATAAATATTTTTTGGGGCAGAACCTATCTATTGTTGGATGATTGTTTTCAAACATATTGATGCTATTCTTGATAACTTGGCTCTTGAGTGTGACGCAAATCACACAATATTTATATGAGACTTAAACCTCCATATGCTAGTTGATACTAATCGGCAGAGGGATGATGGTGAACTCAGATGGAGTAATTTAATGTCAGAAAGGCAATATGTAAAGCTTAATGGTACCATACAGGGCGATGTACCGCCAAAATATACATGGCATAGGGGACACTTGCGGGCTACAGCTGACTATATATATTCAAATCGAAGCTTTATGGACACAGCAAAAACCTTAGTTATAACTCCTAACGACTTCAGTGATCATTGCCAACTTTGTTTGACATGGTCATGGATGACATATCAACACCATCAATCTGTCGCACCTTATGAGGACCTTGTAGTCGTTAACAATGGGAGGAATCATCTAAACTGGACGGACGACTCCTTCGCGGACTTTGAAAGAGCTTTAGCCTCTTGGAACTTTGGCCAGAGTTGCCATTACGATACATTTTATGTGACGACTATTCAAAAATATGTTCAAGTACAAATGAACGGGCGCCACTGTGGGTATAAACATCTTCATGCTTTTGACCAAACCTTAAAAGAAAGAAAAGTACTTTTGAGGCGAAACATACGTGAATTAAAACATCTCCCCCTTTCAGAAAGACTATTTCAGATGAAACATCTGAAAACAACTTACAAAAACTGGATTAGAGGAAGGAAGGCCTCTCGCTATCAAAGTGATGGGGAACAAATCTTAAAACAGATGACGGACAAGTCATCGGCAGGAGTTTGGTCATTACTAAATGAAGTAACATATACATCTCAGCTTCCAGTTCAAGCGAGTGCCGTCACTGAGAGATCTTGGACGGAATATTATAGTCGAATATACCAAACGCCCTTATCAGAATGCAGTTCAAACATCCCTGAATCTAAGCAGAATCATATAATATTGTTTGATCAAGATGAAATACGCTTCAATATATCGAAATCGAGTGCTTCTAGAGCCCCCGTGTCATGGTGCATGCCCCCAAAACCCTGAAACCTGCGAGCCCAGCCCAGATTCTGGCTTCTTTTGGGACTTCCCAGGCCCCAGCTAGGCTCACCTGGCGCCAGGCTCATGGCAAGTGTTAAATGCATGGTCCATTTATTCGGCTCCGAGATGCTGAGCCATTCAGTACAGGGTGTGGCTTGGGACTACTTTACCAGAGAGACAGGATACGATGAAGGGGACTATTTTCCTGGAACTACTTGCAAGGCTATTTAAACTGCACCTTGCAAACTGAACACGCTTCGCGTTAATCTGCACTCCTGCAGCGTAACGCTCACTGTGTCAGTTCTTGCTCCTTTCTGCCACGCCCGTCCAGAGTCTTCTATCCATCGGCACCTGTGAAAATAGAAGAAGAAGAGTTATTCACACATTGAAGGCCTTACCTGCAGAACATCCGGACCTCTCCTTTACGCTTATCCAAGGGCCACCGCCTCTGTAGAAGATCAGAACAGAAGGCACCCTCTCGGGTAGCGACGCACCTGACTCTGCCTCCTCCAGGAACTCCAGCTAGCAGTTCACCATCATTCTGCATCGCGCCGCATCTCGACAGTCAGTCGGACCTTCCATCTTCTTCCTGGAAAAGTGCCGAACAGAAAAGACAAAGCAGGTTAGTCGCACACAACAAGAAGGCTAAAATAAAGCGAACTATTAGCGCATCTCGCACAGCGCTCTACTTACCGGCAAGAATCCTGCACATCATTGTTAGGAGAGTCATCCATCATCCGAACACCGCTTTTGTGCCGCACCTGAAAGACAAAAAAACGAACATTAGATATATTGCATGCAAGGACTTAAGGCAGTTATTTCAAGGAGTTATTGGAATAGAGACTTACCTGCTTACTCCGGTCCATCCACTTCAGCAACCTCCATCGGATCAGTGAAGTAACTCGATCCTGGAACTACAGAGTAACCGTGCCCCTGCCAGAGAGTGTGCAGGACGGAGAGCTCACCCATATAATAGACAAGGTGAGCTAGGGAAAGAGAAGGATAACACGGAAGGAGGTGAAAACCAAAACCAGCTCCACACAGTTGGCTAATATCTTGTTTCAACTTGCAGGCGAACATCTCCTGAGGCAAGACAGAAGGGAAGACGCAAGCAGGCCGTTAAGCAGAACACCAGTGCAAACATCATCCTTCGCCCACGAGCACGCCCCCGTGGAGACCAGGTGAGCGCGTCACCCCGGGCCAGATGGCCTTGATAACACCATGATAAAGAAAAACCCTCAAGCCTGGGCATCAATTCTCACAATTTTCAAGCAAGTTATGAATATGGGATCACTCCCTCCCTCATGGCGAAGATCGATTATAATCCCGATCTTAAAAAAGGCGGGACAGGATGGACCCTGTTTTTATAGATGCATTACTTTGCTTGACTGCCCTGTTAAATTTTTGCCACACTGGTGCAGAGAGAACTTGATTGGTGGCTCATGGCAGAAAAGCTGAGAGACCCATATCAAACAGGCTTCATCGCACGGCTTGGGACAAGTGTGAACCTGTTAACTCTAAATGTCATCATAGCCCATGAACTGCAATGAAAGCAGCCATTGTACATGTTCTTCGTGGATTTTCGCACTGCTTTTGACTTAGTGCCGAGAGAACTTCTCTTTAAGAAACTAATGGACGAAGTGCCCATGGTACATTTTGAAGTGGATGTGCAAATTTCACAAAGCAACAACTATGCAAATCCGTTTGATCTTGGATGGATCCTGGTTGGAGCTGATAAGGACTGCAAGAGGGCTTAAGCAATGCTGTATACTCTATTTACCCGACCTTGGTATATTACAAGCAGAAAGTAATTCCTGTCTTACTGTATGGGGCAGACACAAAGCGATGGAAACCTAATTTGTATTGGGCCAAAATGGAAGGGAAATATTGGAGAACTGTACTCAAACTACCATCATCGGTACCCATTGCTGCTATTAGGCATGAATTGGGTTTGATCTCCTTAAATACAAATTATCATTGGAAAATGTGTTCACTGTATCATTGTGTGTTGGTAGAAAATAACAACCACTCAATAGCAATCTTATTCCATTATGTGAAAACCTCGCAGGATGATTTTATTAAACTATGGAGATCTAAAGTGCATGTATTTCTGCGTAATGCGGATATCACAGATGAACAACCTTCTAACTAATCCCAATAGAGCTAAAATAAAGTTTTGGGAACGTGATTGGATTAAAACCAGGGAGCAATGCATGAAATATAAAGACTTCAGCATAAACCTATTTGCATTAAAACGATATGGAATTGCAGCATCATGTATGATATCTCCTAATCCATCATGTTGTGAAACATTTATGCACTTTAGACTCAACTTGTGTCGAACGAAGGAACTTGTAGCAAGATGGAATCCAATAGTTCAAACTGACTTATTGTGTCGGTTTTGTTATCAAGAGAGTGAATCCATGAAACATTTAATGGTCAAAGGTATTGTTAACATCCTTGAATTGTATATTTTAAGAATCATTTTCAATTTTATACCAATTTGGACACACAAACATTATGGGAAGCTCTTTTTCCATACAGAATCCAAAGCAGTAAGATATGCTATTGTAAATTTCTTACAGGTCCTTAACTTGGATCATTGTGATGACATATAATAAGGATTTTTATATAGCTGGTATATGTTAAAGTTGATCTTAAACATTGAAAAATTAGAAATTTAATCATAATAGTTTAATAGTTGTTTAGTTATTATATATTTTCATATGGCAAACTACATTTTAAAACATTGTTTTACAATTAATTTTATTTTCTATACTTCTTTTCTTGTTCTTTTATCCTTTTACTTATTATTGTAATATGTAATGGAATGAAATAATGTTGAAAGGTGGAGATTCTCAGCCATATCAATAAAAAATAAATTTAAAAAAACAGGTCAACAACATATGCCAGTTCCTGTTTAATTACCCATAAGAAAGAGGTTTTCTTTTTAAGCAGGGTCTTATACTATTGAACATTAATAACATTGGAGAGCAACAATTAACACTGGAAACACAATTCACAATTCTTGCATAGCTTTGAGAGAAATAGGAGGTCCCAAAAACATACAAAATATTTAACACATGAATCACAAATGCATACAAAGACCAAGCTGGACATGCTTCAATCTCCAATGATAGTATGAGATCTTCCTCAGGGGTGGAAACACTAACGGAATAAATACATAAATTAGGCTATGTTACCCGATACTCAGACTAATGGGTGTTGCTGAACGGAACACGAGGACAAAAATTACATATTGTCACAAATGGTTGGATATATATTGTGGGGAAAAAAGGAAAAACATTTCTTTTCCAAAGCACACCTAATTTATGTACAGTGAAAGTTCAAAAATAACTTCTCACTTACCTCAAACCAATGAGGACCTGTTCCAACAATGTATCACAATTTGTACATACTGTTTGTATCCTGTATAGACAGGGTCCTGGCGTACAAGAACATGTTACCAACTATGTCACTTTAAATTAACGTGATTTAAAAAAATAAATATATATTTTTTTAAATTGTATTTTTTAATATAAGCGTTGTGTGCAAATTCTCAGAAAACCCGAAAAGGTTAAGAGCAAGTCTCTCACCTGGAATTCACCTAGATACGTGTACAACATAGTGTGTCGTTATTGTATATTCTGTTAAGACTTGAGTGAACATATCAAAGAAAGAACTAACTGATTCCCAGCTTTACACAATGTTTTGAACAGTGTCAAGGAAACATAGTTCTAGATCGACTTACTACAGAGTTGTAGATCTAAGAGTCCATAAGAGCTCTGACCTCAGTCCTGTTTCATTCTTGCAAAGCACTTGTGGTTTACCAGTGATTTGCTTGTTGGAAAGATTTTTTTCCGCCCATCATACCTTGAAACCAGATTGTTTTTTTTTTTTTTGTTTTTTTCTTCTGAGGCATTGACCCCTACTTGTTAATATTGCCAGATGCAGGGCAACATGTCCTAGTGTGTTTTTATCCAGGCCTGGCCAACACTCGCTCACAAGCCCCTACAGGCATGTTCTCTCCAGGTGGAACCTACAATCTCTGAACAACTTCTCGCAGACCTATTTTCAACAGCTCCAATGAGATTTCAAAGCGAGGTACTCGCAGAACAAGATCTGGGGTGACCTGTATCTTGAGACTTCTACTCCACTTTTTCTGGCAACCAACGTGAGCCAGAAATGCTGTGGAGAAGTACTGGGCTCGTCCTTAGCTCAGCAACTGTGGCTCCTCTGTAAGCTGCCAGGCCCTCACAATGGACGGGACTGGTTTCCATTTGTCGTGCCCTTCTATCATTTTGCCCCTTTGCTGAACATGAAATACGTTTCCACTTCAGTTGCGAAGACATGCATGAACAAACTAGGGACACTCATTCCAGGACACTAGCAGAAGTTGCTTCTCATCTGTGCTCCTCGTTTGAGGACCATCCGATATTCTAAGATCAGAACATGTGAGTGCAGACACTTTGGGCAGGATGCCCCCCCCCTCCTTCCCACAGTGCTCCTAACAGGATCTGTTTGACATGCTTTTTCCACAGATATGCAACTGGTGGTATTCCTTTTTAAATCGATTGACAATCCTGTTCTACCAATTTACTGCTGTAGGACTCGGGAACTGCTTGCTTGGGATCTAGATGCTTTCTCTGTTTCTTTACTCATGTCCATATATGCACATCTTCTCCCCTTCCTACCCCCCCTGCCGGCTTGGCTTGTTTTCTAGAGTGGATCTGGATGAAGGAAGGCCGGCATAGTTGTCTTGGTAGCAGATTTCCTCTGTTGCGGTTGATGTTTGCGGCTCCCCAGCAGACTCTTCCCGTTGTCCTCTCTCTCTCCTCTCCGTTGCCCTCCTCTCCCAAACCAGTCAACCCCCATCTGGGATTTAAATAGGTATAGATTTATCGACCAAGAGCTAATGGTTAGTCCTGGGTCACAGGAGTTATGGATGACCAGGAGCTAAATGACTTGAGCTAGGAACTAGCATGGTTTTTAAATTGGAAGCCTCCTAAATGTCTTAAGATCTCTGTGGTAGATGCAATAACTAACTCTGCAAAAACATGTAACAAAACCTGTTCAAAGAGTTTGACAGGTGGAACTGGTATCCCATTGCAAATGACAATTTGGTCACTGGTATAACGTTAAGAAATATGAGGTTTTTTTTTCTTTTTCTTTTCCTATCAGTAAATACAACTCGTCCAATATTTAACATGACTTTTCTTTTTTACGAGGCCGGTCATATGGCTCTCTCTGCCTACAATAGTCTCTCATGCTGAGGGTGGCGGTAACTATCATGGGATAAAGGTCCTGTCCCCAAAGTTATGGCCCTCGGCTTTGGCCATAAGTTACAAATTGGGCATTCTCACAACCGATAATGACTCCTCCTGAGCTCAATAAGACATAGTTGGCAGTTTCTTGAAGTTGTACCTATATTTGAAATATTGTTCCCACTTGAAGTTAATATTTAAATACATTGGACTCTATGCATATGGTTTAGTATCCAATCATCGGGAAACTTTTCTTTTGTACTGGAATTGTTTTTGTATGGGAGACTAGGTACTGATGAAAGAAGTAAGAGGGAAGAGAAGAGGTGTTCATTACTAAACCATGCCTCTTGTCAGAGTGAAGGGAGTAATTTTAGCAACTGAAATGTTTGAGTCTCTAGGGAGTGGAGTATGTGCTGCCTGTGACTGCTTTTCTTCGTTTTATTTTATTCACCCCATAGTTTGAGCGAAGTGAAAGTCTCCAGAAAAATGGGTTGGTGCCAGTGTTGACTGTTATGGAGCTTTAACAGTCGTCTTAAAATTGTTTCGTGTCTTTTAATTTGCAATCGAAACAAACTCTTGGGTTGTTAATTTAGCTTTTTGCTCACCAACTCTCTGCCCCTTTCCCCTTCTCCTCTCACTCCCGCTTTTACACTCATTCTCCCCCTCACGCCCTCTCTCACTCCCTCTCTCACATTTGTATAGCACCGATTGGTCCAGAGATGCAAACGTAGCTTTTGGTAGCTGTTGTTGTCAAGCTAACGAGGCTCTTCTTAGTGGCAAAACACAGCTACCTAGCTCTTAGCAATTTCGACCCCTGGCAGTTTCATTTGGGTGCCATTTTACTAATTTAATTTCGCCGTAAATCACAAGACCATGCTGAGCAATGCATAATGTTTGTTTTAAATTTTTTGGAAGAGGGGCCATCTTGTTTACACACATTTATGGAATGATGGAAAGAGTGGAGAACTCGCTCATTTCTGAAATTGCAGGTGATGAGCAATGCCGTCTGAAACACTCGTGGCACACTGCGTCTCTCCCATGAAACTCCTGAGGTTGTTGCTGCTTTCCATGTGAGGTTAGTCGTCTCCCCCATGAAAAAGGAAATGGGAGGCAGAAACGGATTGCTGAAAAGGGGTCTGCGGGGGGGAGGATACAAAATGGTCCCGTCACAGAGTGACATACACGAAGTAATAGTCAAAATCCGTGCTTTACTATGTTTTTAGTACTGTGCGTTATTCCCATTTAACACATCTTTGAGGCACAATGCTTTATTTTCTGCCAAATAAATTGCCAGTCACTGATAACGTGTTAATACGTAGAGGTGCCAGCCCAGGCGCTGATACAGATTTAGCACTGAGCAGGCCTAGCCCACAGGTCTGGCATACCTACCTCCGGAAATTATCCCACTAACCTCTTATGAAGATGCATCTTAACCTGTTCAGGTACTGCCACCATGCTTTTCAGATGTCTGCCTCCTGACACCCAGTTGCTTTTGCCTTATGGGGTCTCGATGTCCTCATGACCTGATGTCGCACACTGACAGAGAGCAACATGCGATATCAAACAGTATTTCTTCACCAGTGCTAAACCTCCTCCACTGATGCGGCTTCAATCCATTTCCCTGGGGAGGCCAGTGGAGCTGTGCATGGGCTCTCGTGTGCAACGCATGCTCTGGTGGCTGGCATAAGTGGAGAAAAAATAACTGAGCAGTGCTTCCTAGTTACTTTGTGTTTGTGGGAAGAGTAGTTCTGAGCAAGTTGGAATGAGGTTTGTGATAACAAGGGGGACATGAACACCTGGGGTTTGCATATCTATGGCAGCTCTTTCTCTGAACCAGGAAGTACATGGTTCCCATACCCCCTAGCACTCACTTATACTTCACTCTGTCATCCTCCACCGTTCATTGATCCCAAATCCTTGTTGCACACAGTGTACAGTGTTTGTATGAGCGTGCGGTGGGCAGAGAGGAGGAGGCAGACAGTTTGACAGTGACAAAGTAGGTAAGTGTAATGGGAGAGATCTACATAGGTCATTGTTGGTAGGGCCTTGTTAGGCTGTCTCAGTCCTTGCTGTGAGCCTTTCACCCTTTGTCATGCATTGCTATATGTGGCTTTTTGTTTGTTTGCACCCACGCACCATTCTTCTTTCTACCTTAGTAATACAAACTTTTCTGGTGGCCCATTGTGATTTTGCTGCTATGTATCCTACATCTCTTGCTCCCATATGTCCCATTGTGATTTTGCTCCTGTTTGTCTCACTTCACTTTTGCCCTCCTGTGATTTGCTCCCAGTACCCCACTGCTTTTCTGTAACTGGTTGTCCCTATGATCATTTCCTCTGGACCAGTTTCTCTCCACTGATTACTTGGTGCCCACTTCTCAGCAGCTAGAAGTGGCAGCTGATGGTATAGGCGAAGGTCATGACGCAACCTTTTTATTCTAAATTTTGACACCATGAATTTTGTAAGGGTGGTGTAAATTGTCTTGTTAATTGATGCAAAAGGAAGAGACACTAGAGTGTTTTTTCAGTCCGAAATGCTTTGGATTCTGATCTGCATCTTTGCCTCTGTCACACGCGTTTTAAGTTGGGAAAGGAATGTATCTGGACTGGATTGTCTTTTCTTTATTGATTGAATAATCGCAACAATAACGTTGTGATTAATTAATAAATTACCCCATTCATGGAGTTTCCATGGTGGTCCATCCATTTCCTAACAATGTCTGTTCGGTTTTTACATGTATTGACTACTTTCCATGAGTCGTTTCTGTTGGAAACCGTTTGGCACCGCCCCTACTATCTCCAACTCGGGGTACACAATCCACAATAGAGGTGTCGAGGGAATTGACAGCTAGAGCAGCTACTGTTGACCTACCCCACCACCCCCCAAGTGACGTCCAGGATTTCTACCAGTTAAGACATTGGGGAATCCTGTTTCTGTTAAAGATGCAGACACTAGAATTAGCCCTTTCACCTTTAATGATGCAACAGAAGGACGTTATGACCTCATACAAGTTTTGCATTCTTGTAAATGCGGCAGCTCCTTAGTAACCGTGTTTTCTATTTTGAGGACTGGAACAAGCCCATCATTTTGCTTCATAACTCACACCACTTTACAGCACTTTCTGCAAGGTAAAACAACTTCAAAGCTCTGAAAAAGGAACGCAGAATCTGAGTATTACTTTGGATGCTAGCCTCTGTGAAGGCTAAACAGCAAAGCATACCTAGCTTCTCCAGGTGCAGAATTCAAAGATAAAGGTGGGAGAGTTCTAGCTGTTATGCCTTTCATAGAATCCTGATTTCCCAGCGTGTTTAGTGACAAAAATATAGAGCTGGCCGTTTTCTTTTTTTACACAAGCCACATGGCTATAGCTCCCGGCTCGATAGTTGTAATTCGTCTCACAGGGCAGCGGCTGACTTGCTTGTTCCTGCTTTACTCAAGATGATGCCCATTGCTCCCTTTTGGAAATAAAGGGTCACCCTCAACTTTAGGAATATAGTGCCCTTCTCACAAGGTGTTTGATTATTTGAAAATGTATATTATTGTATGTTAAGCAGGAAAAGAATGGTATGTGCTGTGTTTATGGATCTCAGAAATAAACATTAACATATATACACTTTCAGGACTGTAAATCAAGGCATATGCTACCTCCTTTACTGTCTAAGGATACTACAGACGCATTGCTTCCAAGTATTAGTGTCTTTCGTACTTTTCCAGTTGTAGTGCCCCTCCCACTATCAAAGTAGCGCCCCTCTTGCATATTGGGACGTCTGTGCAATTCTCACTTCTAAGCAGTCCACGGTCTCTGCTGTGTTTTGTTCTCTTTATTTTTTGACTTCTCAGGTTCTTTAGTTACTACTGGAACAGCAGTTCGGTCAAGCTGACTTTCTTCTACAGGGATTCTAGCCTTTTTATCTGTCCAGCATCATTAAGAGTTGCCAGCTTTCATAGGCTTTCAGCTCTACAGTGTGTACACTCCTTCTTGGTAGACCCCTTTCACCCACCCCAGCTTCATGTAAGGCTCTTTTTTCATGGCCCTTCAAACATGTCCTCTACTTGATTTTATTTTTCTTTGCCTTCCTACACTCCGCAATTGTTTATATCCGGCCATGTAGTGAGGTATGTATATGTTATCATTTTGATTTACGTTGATGGTTATTGATTGTGATTTACCATTGTTTGATAGCTATGATTTACTGTTGTATAGAGGGCTCAGCCCTGACGAAGAAGTATATCACTCTGAAATGCATTGGCACAAGAGCCCTGTAAACATTTAGGCTACAGCTGGCCTCCTCTTCCGATTTGAAAATGAAATCACTCATTTGATTAAGCCCAATTGAGAACTCGACTCTACTTTGATCAACAACTGAGCCTGAAAATATTTGAACTTTTCTCAATTCTTTTTTTTATAGTAACCCCAATTGGAGTACAAACTGTGAGCGACTGACTGAGTGGTTCATTCAGTTTTTTTGTGGCAGTTCTGGTATAGGAACCTATATAAAAGTTGTATTATTGGACAAGGCTGCGTCAGGTGTTAGGCTTGGACCATCCCCGAAAACTGATACTATTTGTTACAGTATGCAGACCCTGTGATTGGTCAGAGACCCCAGCTATCCACCCCCAGGGCCATGATCTCAGACTGGCCGAGCCGCGTGCCCCCAAGCCTGGGCCAACCTTAGTTCCCAGCCCGCTAGACACCTGTTCATGTGTAACTATGTGGTTGTGATGTGCAACAATGTGCCTGCGGCATAACTGTGTGTAAACAATAACTGCCATGAGAGCACTCATTTTCCCAACACAGAACTGTAGCGTGAGTGTAACAACTTTGTTGCGATCACGGTCTTATCCTGCGTGATGCTTTGCTCTTCCCAGCCACCAATTCTTGCCTCCTCATCCGCTCGGCCGAATCACGTGCTTGGAGACCGCGTTTGTGAACACAGGAGCTCTGAATTATTCGGTATTTGTCGGAGAGCGCACCTCTCCTGCAGCCGATGTCACTTTGGTTCAGGGTCTGGAATGTCATTTGCAACATAGCGACCTTGGCAGTGGCTTCGTTCCCGCCACGGTGGTTCTGCTTGCACAGCATTCTGTGAGGCTTGAGGTTTCTCGAAGACCCTCTTGGCCTACTAGATTTTCCTACGCCATGGTCTTGCTTCTACTGTATGCGTTTTCCATAGTGTCCATGGGTTAGTGCGTCATGGTTGTCAGGTCTCTCGAGTGCTCCTGCCATACGATGGGGTTATTTGCATGTAAGCATCTGCAAGCATTTACACAAGCCCTCCTTGCTTCTTGCGTTCCTGCTTTGCTGCGTCAAGCCTAATGGCAAAATAATAAATGTACAGACAGTATGTATATGTCACTGTCTTCTAACTCCTAGAGCTCTATACACATGTTCCTCGTGCAGTTGGGTGTGTGTGTCCCAACTCTGCGGATGGCACATGTGCTTCATGTCTGACGTAGCTATGCCGTCATGATGTCTCTAACGACTTGAGGCATGGCTTCTCGGTGCTTTAGTCGATTCTGTCCATTTAGCAGTTTCCAGCTCCTTCTTGTGTGTCTTTGTCCACTCTGGGTAGAGTCCGTACTGCTGCAGGGTTGTAGGGCCTTCTGAGAGGGTATCTTTCGTGGTAGTTGGCCATCGTAGGAGCAGTGGGACTTAATGTGAGCTCATATGATCAGCGGCCACATTTCCTTTGGTTGTACTTCCGGTTGGAGGGTCTTTTGGCACAGAAGGCATATTCTGATCTTCCCTCTTCAAGACCAATCGGAGTCTCGTGGAATTTCCTCCAGTCTGACCGAAGCATCAGAGTCTGCAATGTAATCTTTGACTTTCTTCTTTACAGACCATAACCTTCAATGCAAAGTTATCAACGCTGCTTTAAAAAAATCAGCAGTGGAAAATCAGAAGTTGATCTGCACTGGGTAATTATAATTGTTTATTTGTGAAGTGCTTCAAAGCACTTCAAGGCGGGAAGGGAACAAGGAAATACAGTCACCATTCCTGGGCCTTGAAGATTCTGAATGAGCCAACCACAATAATTAGAATACTGTAGGCATAGCTACAAGTGAAGTGTGTGACAAAGAGTGAGGGGTAATGGGGGGTGGCGCGGAAAGGGAAAGGAACATACGGATCAATAAACTACATTGCTGGCCTGGCGACATTTCAGATTGCTTACTGATTGGTCATCCATTGCGCCTATGCATGAACATTTCAAGCATGACCAATCTAGGGCGGGGAGACCGAGGGAGGACCGGACAAACAGACTTGCTAGGCCTAGTACATTCAAGGTTGTGGAAGTGCGCAGAACAGGAAGTGCGAGGAGGGGGGGTGGAGGGGTCCAGTGCGCCCAGTCCAGCAGGGGCCTGGGGTTAAGTGCACAGTGATTGCCCCTCCCATGGAGCATATTACAGAGGCCCAGAGGCAAGTGTAGGACTGACTGGGGAGCCTGGGACCTGTGAGGCTCTGGAGGTGCACCAGGCGACCAGTCAGCTAACTGAGCATGTTGGGGAAGAGAAAGAAGGAGGGAAAGGAGCAAAGAGAAAGGAGGTTAGCAGGGGAGAGGGAGAGGGAGAGAGAGAGAGAGAGGAAGAGAAGAGGGAGGTCTTGAGGGGTTTCCGGAACTTAAGGAGTTCTGGCTCAAGACTGAGAGAAGTAGGTAGGCTGTTCCAGAGGAAGGCACCTCAGAAGATTAGGATATATCCCCACATCTGTGTTTGGAGAAATGGCTCACCTGCAGAGAATTAGAGGAGGCCGAGCGGAGGGCTCTAGAAGGAGAGTATTTGTAAAGAGACCGTTGTAGATAGTAAGGGCCCAGCCCCAGAAAGCCTTGTGGACTATGCAGAGGGACCTGAACTTGATCCTTGCAGCCACAGGGAGCCATTGGAGTGATTACAGCGCTGGAGAGATGCGGTCCCTGGGTTTAAGGCCAAGGATAAGTCTGGCGGTTCTGTTCTGGATAAGTTGAAGAGGTCGGAGAGTAGAAGTAGGAAGATTGACGAAGATAACGTTGCAGTAGTCCAGTCTGGAGAGAACCAGGGGTCTGGAGCAGTGAACCTCTGGGTATAGGGGAGAAAAGGTAGAATACCTCTGAGGAGGTGCAGCTGGTAGTGAGACTTTTTGGACATGGGCCTTCTTATCCTTGAGTCAGACTACCAGATGGCACTACTGGAATAATTGTAAACCTCCCGTAGTGGCATAGCACGGTGAAAAAACAAGGCATGAAGCCATGTAGGCCTCGTTATACAGCTCCAGGATAATATGTTCAGGTTTTGCAGGCAGAGAGGGAAACTGGAGGGGAAATACTTTACCACCTTTTACTTCTCACTACGGCAGTAAATACTCTATTTTAATGCAGCATAGGATTTTCATGCTGTCTAAACAGACAGATTGCTACGAAATCTACCTGCAATTAGCAGCTGCTAAAAGCAGGTAGATTGCATAGGAATCTATTAGGAAATGGCATATGCAAAGCATAATTTGCGGGTGTCATTTACTTTTTCACAAGACAGAGAGTAAAAGTGAAGAGTAAAAGAAAGTCGGAGTCATAGCTTTCAAATCTGTAAAACAGCTGGCCATAATATAATGGTTCATTTCCAGGACATAAATTGCAAAGAAAGATCTGCATTACAAGGCCGGCCCATAAAAAGGCGAGGTATCCATACGTTTCACAACCCGGAATATCTATTCACAAGGGGCTCAGAGAGCCTACGCCTGCTAACAGTTGGCTGATAGCCGGATTTGCCCCAACTGATTGCTAGTTCACAAACTCATGCCATTTGAAAGTATAGAATCATGGTCACAAAACAAGTAGCGAAGGCAGTTCACAACAACCATCACAAGAGCTTAACTGGAATACAAATCTATTTCTTAACACCAAATTGACCGAACTGAACACCACCTTCATTAGATAGCTGGTGCCATCGACTCCTGGACTAAGCCTAAAATTGAAGTTAAAAAAGCTTGAGCGCTCCCCAGATCACCTGAAATCTTCAAAGGGTGGCGTCCCCACCTTTACATGATGTCAATGGATACCCCACCTTCTGTGGTAAAAATAAGGGGGGGGTCCAAGTGTTGAGTCGGTAAAAGACTATAGTATCCTGGATCTCAGGTATGTTAGACCGCACACTGGTACCACAGCGGAGCCGGTAAGTACAAAAGGATCTGTGCTTATCAAGGCACCCAGTACTGATTTGAAGTCTTGAAACTAAGTGACTTTAAACCAAGACTTATCATTGGACAAGTAAAGGAAATCTACACAAGCCAAATATACAACAAATGTTAAGTTGAAGTCCCTAAAAGCACAAAAAAGATTAATACTAGACAGTTAATAGGAACCATTTTCTCTCCTGATGAACCATTGAAAAAGCAATGGGGAAACACGTGTTGAGAGCAATGTCTGTTTCAAGAATAAAGCAATAATTTGTATTTGGGAACTTGAGAGCAAAGTTTATTTCAAGAAACAATTGTAACTTTGAAGTCAGAGAAAGTGTGAAATTCAACACTGGAAATTGTATAATTTTGAATGCAAGTAAATATAAATGTCCATGGTGTGATACTTAACACCAACTGAGAAGCCTGAAAGTAAATCCTTATTTTTCAAAATACTGACAGTAACATTATTTTTTACAAAGGAGGATGTTATCATTTTTATCTGGTGTGACAATTAACACTGAGTCAAATTAACTATATTTTTCAATGCTTTTCTTTTAAACAAGTCTATTATTACTTTTCTGCAACAATAAGATAATTTGAATCTAGCACATTTGACTCACCAACCAAGCTTTGCACTATTAATTTTTCAAAGTTGGCGCATTAGAGTAATTTGTTTTCCCAATTCAAAAGAAACCCTTACAATTTGATATCTGTGGAGCAGTCGCACAGTGATTTGGGACATACTTATGCAGACAACCAAGTCGCAATAAGGAGCAGGCGCCAATGGTAAGTTTTACTGGCTGCAACCCTTATTTTTGAAAACAAAAGGAAATGTACTTAATGTTTCAGGTTACAGATCGAAGGTTGCACAGAAGCGCATGGTGTAACATCCTTTTTGGTCCAGCTCTCATCCTGAAAGTCCCAGCCAACGGTCCTTCATGGAATCTCAAACCCCCACCAATCCACGTTCCCTCAGGCATGTGTATATATATATATATATATATATATATATATATATATATATATATATATATATATATATATATATCCCACACGTCCCTTTCTAATTGCACAGAAGAACATCCCTAACATACAACCACTCAGAGCTGAGACTTACAAATGAACAATGCACTGCAGGTTACTTACTGTCAAAGTAAACGCTACATCCTCTTGCCCTGACTGCCATCCCAGTGCCTCAGGCTTGCCACTCCTGAGCACAGCCTGCTTTCGCAAGAGCAAAAACCTGCATACACAAAAGCTGCAAACCTTCCCACACACAACCCTCCAAAATAAACTAAACCTCCTTCTGCCAAGCCTCCGGTCTGCCACCTCTGAGAATAACCTCGCTCAATGTACCAGAGCACCCACCAACCACCAAATAAAGTCTTGAGAATGCAACCAAGCCCAACAACAACTCAACCAATGCAACCACATCTTCCCCAAGGAACAAATGACCGAGTTAAAGAAAATAAAAAGGTGGCTCACAAAACAAAGAGCACACTAAAACAAACGTAACTGCCAAGAAACTGCACTAGAAGACACACAAAAATGGGTGACTAATCCACATACATGTGGAAACCACGCTCATCACTCAAAGTAGTCCCTTCAATGTTCGGGTGACACTCCAATTTACTTCAAATGAATAACATAGCATCCATACCTTTTTAGCCGGTTCTCGTCTTAAACTCCGAACTACTACTCTACAACAGTACTTCAAACCTCCACTGCTTCATTACAACCACTGCTAAGCTTCCAGCACAAAAGTGCTCTAATGCCATAATACTCCTTGACATGAACAAACTCGTAGAAGCATAATTGCGCACATAGTGCCTCCAATGCTACAACTCCTGCACACAAGCTGCATTTACCACTCCTGCACCTAAATTGCCTACAGCAGAACAACTCGTGCACATAATATGCTACTAAGATTCTGCATGCAAAGTGAAAAAACGACAACCACAACAAATACTGCACACAACATGCTAGTCAAACTCAACAACACACCTTCAACAACCTATATGAACCTGCAAATGCAGGTTTCCCGAGAGTAGTGATGATTAGTCACTACTCTCCACAACCTCAAAACACAATATCACTATCTATACACTGTTGAAAGATGTACTGTTGACTGATGTTGAAACACATTCCTAAGTGGTGTAAAATCATACATATACATGGTGTACCACTCTACACCCAAATCTAATGCACCTCCTGAAGGTGTATTAAACTACCCCCCAAACTTCTCACATACCCACAGTGTACAAAACTACACTCAAACACATACACTTATCCATGTTTCTGGCATACATATCTACACCTGAAAATGTCATCCACATTCTTACATGGCTCACGGTGCCGCCTTTAGCAATATTCATTCACATGTGCACAAATCTACACCCAAACATGCTTCCATTTGAACCTTATAAATCCATAAATCTAGTACATGTTTTGTATTCCGAACAGCAAAAGAATACTTCAATCCAATGCTTGTTTGCTTTAATCATACATTCACGCTTCAATATTAAAAAATTCCATTATTTGCCATATTCTCTCCCCCTCAATAAATGTAACCGCGCATGGTGATTGGCAAAGACTTAAACTCATCTTCCCGAACTATAAGAGGGGTTTCCCTGCCTCTACTAAGGAACTAAGGAATCTGTCATAAAGTAAATAAAGAGCCCACTGTTGTGTCAAAATGCCTCTTTTATCCCTCCCACGTCTAACTAATAAGAAGACGGTAGTGGATCTTCTTGGTTCAGAAGAATGACTCCCTTCTTCTGGACAATGAGCCACAGTTCCAGTCGTAGGGGAAATATTGTCTATGAGAATGACTCCCTTCTCCAGGTCCGTTTCTTTCTGAGGAAAACAAAGTAAGGTTTCAGTTCCAATTCAAAAGAAAAAGCTCCAACTCCAGCATCATTCCTTATTGACCATAGTTTTGTTTCACTATTGGGTCCTGGAGCATGCCTCCCTTCTACAGGTGTCTAGTTCCCAATGTTTCCACAGTACCAGGGGAATGATGCCTTTCCCCGGGTCATCTTCCGTTTGGTTTCACAGTTAACAAACTTTACTATTTGGGTTCCTGGAGAATGCCTCCTTTCTCCATGTATTCTATTCGCAATGTTCTCACAGTGCCAGGGGAATTAATCACTTCCCCGGGCCTTCCTTCGGATCGGCGTCATGATACACAATCTTCAGGAAAGCCACCAAGGAGTTATTGCTGCTGTCGGGGGCAAAGGAAAGGCTGATGGCTAGTTCTTTGTTGGGTGGAAGGATTTACAGACGAAGTTGAAAGGTTACATGTGTACCTGATGATGTATATCCTTGCTTCCTTAATGACTTGCTTCAGAGATCTGCGGTCTAATCTTCACAAGATGGAGGATTGGGGTCTAGCCCAGGCCAAGATGGGGATTCTCACAAGAGTAGCTCTGAAATGGAATGTTGAGCAGGTTGGAAGAACTCTCTATTCTAAACTGCCTTTCATTAGTTTGTGTGGAGAAGCTAGGACCTGTGTTTTTAGTCTCCTGCTCAGAGGACTAATTCATGTTAAAGTGTAACCTCTTAAATGCCGATGGATTTCCCTCAGTGCCAAGCTTTTTTTTGGTATGTTGCCATTCAATCCCTTGTAACATTTTTGTTACATGTGATATCTCAGCCATATTTGGCTCCTTTTCTTCCCACATGTAGGCGGTCATAACGCCACCAAGGAATCCTAGCTTGCTGTATGGGCGTGAGAGAAAATAACCAAAAAGGAGCACCATTTTGTGTTTTTTCAGAAAATGGCAATAAAAATAATGTACAAAGAAGCCTGTGTTTTCATCCTTGTAATTGCTAGGAACAAATGGTTAGGCACTCGGAATTAAACATTTTCCAGGCTTTCAAGAACAGGTTGAGTGGACACCAAAAAAAACACCTTTTTATAAGGTTACTGTCCATTTTGTGGGGGTAGGCGATTTTACCCTTTTTTCCAATGGGACATGCGTGGACGGAATGGAAGAGAGGTAGGAAAGCTGAATGGGAAGACAAAGGCACACGTTTCTGAAAAGTAGACAAAATTCCAAGTTTAGGAAGGGCTCATTTGTGCAGGTCAGGCAACAACTGTTGATAAAATTCCCATAGTTTGGGGGAAAAAATTGGAAAAATGACAGAATAAAAGATATGTGCTGGACATGGTTGGGGTTGTAAGGTGAATATTGAGAAAAGCAATGCACCGTTACATTCTCCCAACTCTTCTAGTTCGGAAATCACACATTTTTCATAATGTTTCAGAAAACTAGCAATACCACAAACTGAGCCATGGAACACAGGATTTTTATTCTGACGGCCTAAATAGACGTACGTGGCATGTGTAAATGAGGAAAACCAATGTGGTGAGGAATGGCAAGCATACACTTTTTGGAAAGAGCACAGGCAGACCTTTTGAACGGTAGGTGACTTGTGCAGGTTACAAAAGCGTACAGTGCCTAAAGCAGCGACTAAATGTAGGTTACATTTGGGAAATGAAAGGGTTGTGTAACAAAGTGCAGTAGCAAATGTATGAAAAAGTTATGAATACCTAGAGAAAACAAATGCTCCATCTTCCTACATTCCCCCTGTTGTCCTGTCGAAAACGGTACCTCACATGTGGGGTTGCACCTACCGGGGCGAAAAGGGAAAAGGCCAAACCACTGGTACATCAAATGCCCTGGGGATGACTGGATTTGACTTTGTGGACAACCCACAGATTTGGTTTTGGGGTGTCGCAGCCACCAAGGAAAATGGGGGAACTCCATGCACTTCTGAAAAGACACCCATGGGAATCCATAGAGGTCTGACTTGGGCAAATTGCCCTAGAATTTATTACCCGCAAGTCCTTGAAAGTCTGAAATCTAGGGAAAAAACACAATTTTTAGACATTCTCCACCTGGAAACTACTGAAACATGCCGCCAACAACACATAGCCTACCTTCCCACATTCCCACAGGTGTCCGGATGAAAACAGTACCTCACATGTGTTGGTGCACCTAACTGGGTGGAAAAGAAAGTGTCAACTGTCCACAAGTCCAACGGCAGTCCCAGGGAGCCACGCCAGGCTCCCTATTCGTTCCCCGAGGGAAATTCTGTATTGCTGCCTGGCCAGAGCTCCAGAATGTTCGGGGGTGATGTCTATGCCCTTGGGTGGCTGTCCCTCATGTGGGTTGACCGCCCTCAAGTCCAGCGGTGGTTTCAGGGAGCCTCTGCAAGCTCCCAGTCCTTTCCCAGACAGAGAAGGTGTAACGCAACCCAGCCAGAGCTAAAAGATGGCCAGGGGTGGTGATGTCCCAGGCCTTGCGCACCGTCTCCCATGTGGGCCGACCATTGCCATCCCATCCTGGATCTCTGGCTGGGCTGCACTACTTAATTTCCCTCTGGGGAAGAATGGGACCCTTCCGGGGCTCCCCGCAATTACTGCAGGACTTTGGGATGGTCGACCCACATGTGAGACGGGTGCCCTAGGCCGTAGCCATCACCTCTGACCAGCCTGTAATTCTGGCTGGCTTGCGTTACAGCTTTTCTCTCTGGGAAAGGTCAGGACCCTACCAGGGCTCCCTGGGACTACCGCTCTGCTTGGGGATGGCCGAACCACATGGGAGATGGATGCCCAAGGCAGGGGACATCGCCCCTAACCGTCCTGGAGTTCTGGCTGGGCTGCGTTACAGCTTTTCCCTCCAGGGAGGGATTGGCACACTGTCAGGCTTACCTGGTGGGGAAACGCTGTAATGCAGCTGATAGTAAGGGGCCCCCTGACTGCCCTCCCCTGACCCAACCCCCCTTCAAAAAGAGATCCTGCAGAGAAATGCCAGAAATCGAGGGAGGAACCATTTCACCGCCACAGCCAAAAATGGCTCTGGCAGTGAAATTTGCATTCAGTGTCACATCGGCACACATTACGCATGCTGACGTGACACTGAAGGAAATTCAACCCGCGGGGCGTGAGGAGGAACCGCCTCCTCGTATATCCCGGGGGTTGGATTTCAGATTGTGCGATCACACAAAGAGAAGTGCCAAAAAGGACGAGATACCTCGTCCTTGGCATTAAAGGGGTAAAGAAAAGCTGGAGCAAGCTTCCTAGAAGATCAATGAAAGCTTGTACAAGACAACTAGAAGAAACAGCTGCAGGACTCTTTACTGGTGGGAGCGCAGTGTCTTAGAGATTTTAAATTCATATTTCGTTTTGGATGGAATAGACTATATATGAACTTTCAGTAATTGCAGCAGTTCAAAAATGCGTTTGATTCAGAAGTGTTCAATGTAGGGTTAAAAGACTTAAGTTAAAGTTTGTGACTGTGCAGGAATTTCACAGCCGCTGAATGCTTTGTTTCATCAGCGTTATTTTCATGTCTAGTGTCTTCCTATTAAAAGAACTAATTTCGGGTCAAGAAAGGCATTGTTCTCTGTACCTGTATGCCAAAAACGCTAGTAATTTATTTTAAAAGTAGAACGTGAGCGAGCAATTTCGCTCTCGAGTTGTCATTGACTCAGTTTAGCAGTCTAGCGACTACGCAACGACACGCTTAGCCAGCACTCAAGTTTAAAGAAAATAAATACTAAAAAGGCACTTGCCTTGAAAGTTGGGTATTCGGAAACCAAGCTCAAAGCAGTTGTAAATATGTTCCAGTCACAACTTGATTAGAGGAAGGACAAATCTTTTCAGGGTGGTGTCGGCCATTTTTAAAGTCATCCTGGGAGGAGTTGTTTTTGGGGTGCGCACCTGTAGGCAGAGAAACCAATATATTTTAAGGACAAGAAAAGGAGTTGCAATTTTTAAAGTCAATTATTTAGGAGCTGAGTGTAGATTTTCATAACCCTTTTGACAAAGGATGCCGGTTAAGGTAATCACATTCAAGGAAACAATCTGAAATAAAAAGTGCTCTCGAACTTTTGGATTCTATACACTTTTGAATCGGCATGTCTTCAAATTTCAAGTTTTAAGCTTTTGAGTTAAATGTTTGGAGAAAAGTCAACTTGAAAAAATACTTCAAGAATTAGCGAGCAAGCATTTCTTCAGTTGGCAGTATAAAGATTTATATTCTACTTACCTCTAGGCTTTGGGCATAGGTCACACAGGTAATTGGTGGGAGAAGGGGTCATATTTACAACAGCAAAGTCTGAATTTGAAGTGTTACTAATACATTTTTGTACAGGATGCTGAGTCAAGTCAGAAGAGCTCCTGTGTTTTTTTTTTTTTCCAATTCCCCTTTCCATACTAGACTGAAATACATTCAGTGAGGCGCAGGAAGGTCGGAGGGGGACACTGGGTTCACCAGCTCCCACGAATGGGCAAGTTCCAGATCTTGACAGCTGCCTTCACCCAAGGTTTCTTGGCTTTACAGTTCACAAGGACTGGGCAGAATGACTCCCCTTCTCCCAGGCACTTCTTTAGACTTTAGCATACAGTTCACACTGCCAACGGGAATGCCTCCCTTCCCCTGGCTTCTTTGCCCCTTTTGCATTCACAATTCACTTCCAGACGGAATTCCCCTGTTCCCCTGGTTTGTTTTGCACTTCAAAGGTTCACACTTCCCATGAGCTCCCAGTCTTATGGGTGTGTCCCAGACCTGTGTATTTTTCCTGACTTTAAGCAGTACTTATTTATTTTATAGAGCATTTGTAAGGTGCGTTACACAACAGAATTGTGTTTCAAAGCGCCACAAGGATAAATTAGATGGGAACATGGGAAATAGCAGTAGCAAACGAAACAAAAAGGTTATATATACAGTTGTGGTCCTACTAGGCCTTTTGGCATTCAGCCGTGCAAGTGCATTGAAGTGAAGTGCGGGGGAGGTGGATGGAAGGGGGAACAGAGGAGTGGACAAGTGCTGGAGGGAGAGCCCAGGAGCGAAGCTGGGAGGAGAGCCTCAGGCTAAGTGCTAGTACAGGCGACTCTCAGGGTGGTATGTGGAGCCACCAGGCCGGGGCCTGCAGGACAAGGCAAAGCAGGGCAGTGCAGTGACGATGCGGGGGGTTGGGAGGAGGTGCAGGAGGGCTGCTGGTATTGACTGGGATGAAGGTCCTAGGATCCTTTGAGATTCACGAGGATCAGGCCACCGTCCACAGCGGCAGTGGGGTGATTAGCAGGGAAGGGAAAGAGTTAGAGAAGAGCAGAGTTTTGAGCAGTCTCCAGAACTTAAGGAGGTCCAGCTCATGTCTCAAAGTGGCATGAAGTCTGTTCCAGATAGAGGCAACAGCCGAGGAGAGAGACCTCACTCCGCCCACCCCCCTCTCTGCTCAGAGAAGCGTTTGACAGTCAGAGAGTTGGAATGAGAGGAGTGTAGGGCTCTAGCAGGGAAATATTTAGGGAGGGAAAGTTAGAGATAGTGTGGTCCAAGGCCCCAGAAGGCCTTGTGGATGATGCAGAGGGTCTTGAATTTCATACTCCCAGACACCGGGAGCCAGTGGAGAGATTTTAGGGCTGGAGAGAAATGGTCCCAGGGCTTGAGGCGGAGGATAAGATTTGCAGCCCTATTCTGGATTAGCTAGAGGGGCAAAGGGAAGAGAGAGGGAGATTGAGAAAGAGGCTGTTGCAGTAGTCCAGCCTGGAGAGGACAAGAGTTCTGGTGGCCTTGAGCTTCTGGGGGAATGTTAGGGAGAATTCTCTGTTTAGGCTGAATTTCCTAACCTAGTGAGTCCCCCAGCAGCTTTGCTGGATTTTTGGGGTTTATTTTTTTCTCCTGCCAAGAGTGAGACTCTTTTACCCTCACTCTTGGACATGATTTGAGTGTGTTTCTTTGAATCTAGATGTGTTTAATGGGCTATGGGGTATTTTACTCCATAGGGTTTCATGTGTTTTTGTGATGTGTATTACACAGCACCCTCCGTGCAGTAACACAGGGGTGTCATAGTGACCCCCCAGTATAGACTCTATTCCCTGGGACTGACTACTGTCTCCCAGGGCATGTAAAGTCACCATTGACTTTACTAGTCTAAATTCTGAACAGAACCAATACAAACCATCATATTGTGGACGTACTGGCTGGGACAATTCGATTGCCCCAGGGTCTGTTAGTCGAGGGGGCACTTCTCCGTCCCCCCTGATCGAGTTTTGGCTGGTGGCAGTGGATACTTTTTTATATTCAACCGCAAATATTTTCCTATGGGATTTCCCATTGTTTTAGGCTACTATCTTTATTTAATTATTTACGTTAGCCTCAAACATACCGCCGGTTTATTTAATTAATATTAATTCTCTGGTTGGTATTTTTTACCAAAACTTGTTTCTAAAATGGCGTTTGTGTTCTCTTCTGTGACTCCAACCCAAGTCGAGCCCTTTGTTCCACTTTTTGGCGGGCTTCTCCACAGAAGCCCTCCAAAGTGGTGCCACTATGTCTGGGGTACTTAGGAGGGGTGGAGGGGAATTTAGGCACCCTGGACTGAGTTGCCTAGGCAACTCAAGTCGCACTCCGTCCTGATTGGCCCAACCACTTAGCATGTTTGAGTGACAGCTAGGCTGAGTGAATGGGGGTTTGCTGCATAAAAGCAGGGCTTTGGGGACTGGAACTTCAGAAGTCGCCACAGGACCTAAGAATCCGACGAGGGAGAAGCTGAGCTGACCTGCCACGACACCACCACCGGTGGAGCCCTGCTGGACTGCCTTACCACTTTTCCCAACGACAGGAGATCTCCCGCCGGAGAGTCTTCTTCCTTTGACTGGTGGGGATAACCAGTTTCACCGTCTTTTCGCTTTCCCGATGTATCTCGTGGCCGCCTTGCCCGTGCCAAGCACCCCGGCAACCAGGATACCACGTTTTACCACGACCGCGAGACAAAGGTACCACCTTTAACCGGAAAACTCCGCGGCTGGTTTCTTCCTTGGTAGTGCAACGACCTTCATCTTTCCTCCAAGTCGAGATCTTCTCTTCCCCTGGACGATGACGCAACTTGCACCCACTACCAGGAACAACTGCCACCGCTGGAGGATCCTTCCCACTTAAGGTACCGTGTCCCGCCTGGCTTCCCTTGCAACCGACTGTACGGGGTAGATTTAGCCCCCGGCTTTCGAACCTGGGTTAGCCTGGGACACCCTGGCTAAACCTTTCTAAGCCGCTCTAAACTCTTTTCTGAACCCTCTGCAAGACTTTCTAAGCCTAGTGTAATTGTGTGATCTTGGGCGCATTTGTGCTCTGCTCTCTCTAAGAGTGGGCCCAGCCTTTGGACTTTGGCTCACCAGTGACTTTTTGCTCTCTGCCTTGCTAACAGTGTTCTGGAATCATAGAGTGGTGTACCTCTTCATATTCTGTCTTTTTCCCTCCCCTTTTTCACAAACTTATTAGAGTGCAATCTAGTTAAGCGCTCACCTCTGTATGAAAATAAGTGGTGTTTTGCTGTGATTTTCTAATGGGGAAAAAGGGGTGTATATATCATAATAGTAACTGTGTTTAGAATATTTTACAATAAGAGTGCTGGAGTGTTTCAACTGTGTGTTTTTAAATACATAATTATATACTTTGATACCAAAAGCTCTGGTCAGTGTTTGTTTGTATTAATGTATCTGAGTGGCTATTGAGTATACTTTGCATACTGCCTAACTCTTCTTGAGGGAAGTCTGACTGCTCAGCCACAGCTACCAGGTAAATCTGGATGGTACAGACTGCTACCAAGTGGGTTTACTGCCAACACCTGTAGTCTTAAATCTTTTGCAGTGGTCCCTAAGGGAACCGCACAGGTTTCTGCCTAACACTGGTGTACAGCGGTGGGATTTGTATTAAGTATACACTTTAGAGTGCTTGAGGATACCTTAGTACAACTAACCACAAAGCTTAGCACTGAAAAAGTAATCTTTCTAACATATCAAATATGGAAACTTATAGTCAAGAGTCCCTTGCTACAAAAACTGCTGATTGTTTAAGCGTTCTCTGTAAGCATAAGAACCTCCTGACTAAAGGCAAAAAAATGGAGTTAATAGAAAGGTTTTTAGCTAACCAAAGTCTGGATGATGGGTCTGAGGAACCTACCATGCCAGAAAATGTAGATAACAGTATAGAAATTGATATTGATCCAAATGTTGATAATCCTGAGGAAGAGTCTGAAGAGGAGGGTGAGGCTGCTGTGACTGTCCCCCCTAGGCCTCTGTCTGCCCTACCTGCTGTACCTACTGGGCCTTTACCAAGTCCCACACTAAGTCCTCAATATCTCGAATTAGGGAAAATTAAACTTGAAATAGAGTTCAAGAAACTGAATGCTCTGGCTGAACAGAGACATCGGGAAATGAATCAAGAACTAAGGCTAAGGGAAATGGAGCTCAAGCATGAGCTAGAAATGAAGAAATTGTCTGTCGAAAATGCTTCTCTCTCTGGCTCCTCTAGAAGTTCCAGTCCTAAAAGACCCTGGATGCCTAAATAATTGGTAGGTATGTATGAGCCTAAGTTGGATGTGTTGGATTGGTTGTCTCTGTTTGAATATAATCATGGGCTCCAGAACATCACAGGAAATTACTTACTCACGTGGTTGTTCTCTAGGCTTCCCCCTGTTGCAACTGATGTGGTAATGGAGTTGGGGGAGGAGGATAGGAAAGAGTATGAATGTGTGAAACTAGCTTTGATAGCTAGGTTTGGGAAGACCCCTTCCCAGTATCTTAAGCGGTTTAGAACCCTCAAAAAGCATGATGGTACCTCTTGGGCTACCTGGGTGAGTGAAGGATTGAAAAACTTAGAGGGATGGATTAAGGGTTACAAAGTGAACACTTATGAAGGTATGAAGAATCTTTTTATGTTGGAGTCAATTTATGATGCCTGCTCTCCTGAGCTCAGACAGCACTTGGCTGATTCAAAGGAATTCGATTCCCGAAAACTAGCTAAGGCTGCTGACTTGTGGGTTGCCAACCTGGCCACTCACAAGGATTCTGGGGTAACTCAGAAAAAGGATGAGGGGAAACAGCCTAAAAAGGACTCCAAAGAGAATTCTAATACTGCAAATGCCAAAGAGGGACCCAAAAAACCAGAAGGGTAAGCCACCAGGGAAACCACAGCAGAATAGTGTCTCCTCTGGTGCTATACCAGAGGGAGGTCAGAACAAGCCTCCATTCCAGAAGGCATTTGGTAAATGCTTTGTTTGTGGCTCTACTGACCATGTGAAAGGAGATCCCAGATGCAAGGGTAAACCTTCAGGGATCCAACTTGCCTCCTTAGCCTTCGCTCCAGAAGAGGAAGTCCCAATGGCAAGTGGAAACTTTCTACTGCTGGCTGATGAACCCATTTGAGTCTCAGCCAGTGTTTCTTTAGTCTCTCTGGGGTTGTGGGAACAACAGAATTTAGATGTGTATAATTCTATCCCAGATAATACTAAAGAGTATTATAAAGACAGTGTCCAGGTAAATGGTCAGGAGACTCCTGCCATTAGAGACCCTGGGGCCAGCATAACTGTGGTGGATGAATCTTTTTTCAAGGCAGAGGATGTTGCTAAGGCACCCAAATGCCTCACCAAGTTAGCTGGAGAGCCTGTACAGATGTGTCCCCAGTTACCAGTTCTCATCCAGTGTAATGACATGGCTGTAAAAATACCTGTCAGTGTACAATGTGAAGTGCCAGGTAGGGTTCTGTTGGGTAATGACCTGAAAGCTCTTGGAGTTGTCACATACCCCAAGACCACCTAGTAAAAGGTTACAGGAGCTCACAAAACCTGCAAGAGAGAAAACCCTGCAAGGGTTATCTCAGGAGATGATGACAGAGATCACTCCTTTACCACTGGTAGTTACTGCAGTGAGTTGCTCCAGATCAGGAGCAAATGGGCAACCCAAGACTCCTAGGAAAAAGTCAGCAGCAAGCACCCCAGTGCTTCCAACAGTTACACCTGTAACTCCACCTCCAGCGGAGGCTGAAAGGGAGGTACAATCCTGTATGGTTGAACTAGACTCTGAAGAAGAGCTAGTGGGAGGCCAAGAACTTATTGGAGATCTAGACCCTGAGGACCATCCTGAGCTGCAGTCTTTACTGGCAGAAGGTGGGCCCAGCAGGGCAGCTTTCCGTAAGGGACAAAGAGAATGTCCAACTCTGGAGGGTCTCCGCCAACAGGCAGCTGCTCAGGCTGATGGGCAAGAGCCTGGGAAGTACAGGTTGCACTGGGAAGATGGCCTCTTCTACAGTGAATCAACTGAGTCTGAACCTGGAGACTACAAAAACCTTGTTGTACCTCAAGAAAACAGACAACAGTTCTTGCACTTAGCCCACGAGATTCCTTTGGCTGGTCACTTGAGTTTCAAGAAGACCAAGGAAAGGCTCTCACTCTACTTCTACTGGCCAAAAATGGGGGCCGAAGTAGATGAGTTCTGCAAGAGCTGCCATACCTGCCAAACTTCTGGTAAGGTTGGCGCCAAGAATGTGGCACCATTAGTGCCTCTCCCAGTTGTGGGAGTCCCATTTGAGAGGGTAGGGATTGACATTGTTGGTCCCCTTGATCCCCCTACCTCCTCAGGCAACAGGTTTATCCTTGTTGTAGTAGACCATGCTACTAGATATCCTGAGGCAATACCTATGAGAACTGTTACAGCTCCGGCTGTGGCTAAGGCCCTCCTTGTTTTTTTTTTACCAGGGTTGGGTTTCCTAAGGAAGTAATCTCCGACAGGGGATCAAACTTTATGTCCCACTACATGAAGGCCATGTGGAAAATCTGTGGAGTTACTGAAAAGTTCTCAACCGCCTACCACCCCAAACCAATGGGCTGGTTGAAAGGTTCAACAGAACCATGAAGAGCATGATAGGTGCTTTAGAGGAACCCCTGAGAAAAAAGTGCGACCTTCTACTGCCATGCCTTCTCTTTGCTTATAGAGAAGTCCCTCAGGAGGGAGTAGGTTATTCTCCCTTTGAACTTCTCTATGGCCAACCGGTCAGAGGTCCATTGGCCCTGATTAAGGAGGGGTTGGAAGGCGCTCCTCCCCTCAAGCCAGTCAGAGTGACTGACTATGTGATAGGTCTCCGAAGGAGAATGTCACACATGATGGCAGAAGCTAGTGATAACCTGAAAGCTGGACAAGTTTTGGTCAAGCATTGGCATGATCAAAAGGCTAACATGGTTGAGTTCACTCAAGACCAGCTAGTTCTCGTTATGCTCCCCACAAGGCAGGGGGCCTTGCAAGACAAATGGATGGGACCCTTCAAAGTTGTGGGAAAACTTGGAGAGGTCAACTATCTGGTGGATCTGGGCAGACCCAGGGAAGCTCCTAGAGTCTTCCACACCAACCGACTGAAGGCGTACATCTCCAGACCTGAAGTAGGAGCCTTGCTTCTAGCTTCAGCAGCAGAGGAGGAAGAAGAGAGTGAGTCTATCCCTGATCTCCTCATAGGTGTACCTTTTGGATGAAACAATTGAAGGAGTCAATCTCTCTTCAGATCTGACACCTGAGCAACAAGAGGAGTGCAAATCTATGTTAAATCAGTTTGCCTCCCTGTTCTCACTCTCACCAGGCTTGACCCCTTGGGGACAGCACGAGATACTCACTGGTGACTGTCTGCCAGTCAAAAGCAGAGGATACCGAATGTCAGAAAATGTGAGAACCCATACCAAGGGGGAGGTCAAGAAGATGCTTGATCTCGGGGTAATAGAACCCTCTACTAGTCCATGGTCTAGCCCAGTTGTGTTAGTACCAAAGGCAGGGTCCAAAGACTTGAGATTCTGTGTGGACTATAGAGCTCTTAATGCAGTCACCAAGACTGATGCCCGCCCTTTACCAAAGACAGATGAGTTGGTGGATAAACTTGGTGCAGCCAAGTACCTCGGCACATTTGACCTTACGTCAGGCTATTGGCAAATAGCCTTGACAGACCATGCCAAGTAGAAAACTGCATTTTCCACCCCAGTTGGCTTGTACCAGTTTAAGGTCATGCCTTTTGGATTAAAAAATGCACCTGCTACATTCCAAAGGATGGTAAACCAAGTTCTAGCTGGGATGGAGGACTTCTGCATGGCATACTTGGATGACATTGTAGTCTTCAGCCACTCCTGGGAGGATCATGTGAACCACCTAGGACATGTTTTGCAGGCTCTTGGACAGGCCAATTCGACTATCAAGGCAAGTAAATGCCAGATAGGTCAAAGTAAGGTGGTCTACCTTGGACATGAGGTAGGAGGTGGAGAAATAAGGCCTTTGCTCAGCAAGATTGAAGCTGTGCAAAATTGGACAACACCTACTACTCAAACCCAAGTGAGAGCCTTCCTAGGCCTCACTGGGTACTACAGGAATTTCATTGGGAACTATGGGACCATAGCTTCTCCACTGAATGTAATCTCTCCAAAATTCCCAAAGAAGGTCAAATGGAATGAGGAGTGCAATCAGGCCTTTGAAAAACTGAAGAAAGCTCTTTGCCAAGCTCCAGTATTGAGAGCTCCTGACTACCACCAAACTTTCATTGTACAAACTGATGCTTCCAATGTAGGTATAGGTGCAGTCCTAAGCCAACTGGATGAGAAGGGTAGGAAGCACCCCATTTGCTTCATCAGCCGTAAGCTGAAGGATCCTGAGACAAGGTGGCCAACTATAGAAAGAGAATGCTTTGCTATCGTGTGGGCACTGAAGAAGTTTAGGCCATACTTGTATGGTTCTACTTTTGTCATTCAGACTGACCAACCCTTGAGATGGTTAATGCAAATGAAGGGAGAAAATACAAAACTATTGAGATGGTCAATCTGCCTGCAAGGGTTTGATTTCACCATTGAGCACAGGTCAGGGTGGCACCATCAAAATGCTGATGGACTCTCTAGGATGTATGTCATCGACTAGAGGTATGAGGTTCATCCAGGAGTGGATTAAATCCTCCTGTCCCTTAGTCTGGGGGGGGGACGAGTGTTGGGGAGAATGCTCTGTTTAGGCTGAATTTCCTAACCTAGTGAGTCCCCCAGCAGCTCTGCTGGATTTTTGGGGTTTATTTTTTTCTCCTGCCAAGACTGAGACTCTTTTACCCTCACTCTTGGACATGATTTGAGTTTGTTTCTTTGAATCTATATGTGTTTAATGGGCTATGGGGTCTTTTACTCCATAGGGCTTCATTTGTTTTTGTGATGTGTGTTACACAGCACCCTCCGTGCAGTAACACAGGGGGTGTCATAGTGACCCCCCCAGTATAGACTCCATACCCTGGGACTGACTACTGTCTCCCAGGGCATGTAAAGTCACCATTGACTTTACTAGTCTAAATTCTGAACAGAACCAGTACAAACCATCATATTGTGGACGTACTGGCTGGGGCAATTCGATTGCCCCAGGGTCTGTTAGTCGAGGGGGCACGTCTCCGTCCCCCCTGATCGAGTTTTGGCTGGTGGCAGTGGATACTACTTTTTATATTCAACCGCAAATATTTTCCTATGGGATTTCCCATTGTTTTAGGCTACTATCTTTATTCAATTATTTACGGTAGCCTCGAACATACCGCCGGTTTATTTAATTAATATTAATTTAATTTAATTAATATTAATTCTCCGGTTGGTATTTTTAGAGTTGATTCTAAAATGGCGTTTGTGTTCTCTTCTGTGACTCCAACCGAAGTCGAGCCCTTTGTTCCACTTTTTGGCGGGCTTCTCCACAGAAGCCCTCCAAAGTGGTGCCACTATGTCTGGGGTACTTAGGAGGGGTGGAGGGCAATTTAGGCACCCTGGACTGAGTGCCTAGGCAACTCAAGTCGCACTCCGTCCTGATTGGCCCAAGTGGTGAGCCGGCCGGCTCACCACTTAGCATGTTTGAGTGACAGCTAAGCTGAATGAATGGGGGTTTGCTGCATAAAAGCAGGGCTTTGGGGACTGGAACTTCAGAAGTCGCCACAGGACCTAAGAATCCGATGAGGGAGAAGCTGAGCCGACCTGCCACGACACCACCACCGGTGGAGATCTGCTGGACTGCCTCACCACTTTTCCCAACGACAGAGGAGATCTCCCGCCGGAGGGTCTTCTTCCTTTGACTGGTGGGGATAACCAGTTTCACCGTCTTTTCGCTTTCCCAACGTATCTCGTGGCCGCCTTGCCCATGCCAAGCACCCCGGCAACCGGGATACCACGTTTTACCACGACCACGAGACAAAGGTACCACCTTTAACCGGAAAACTCTGCGGCTGGTTTCTTCCCTGGTAGTGCAACGACCTTCATCTTTCCTCCAAGTCGAGATCTTCTCTTCCCCTGGACGACGACGCAACTGCACCCACTACCAGGAACAACTGCCACCGCTGGAGGATTCTTCCCACTTAAGGTACCGTTTCCCGCCTGTCTTCCCTTGCAACCGACTGTACAGGGTAGATTTAGCCCCCGGCTTTCGAACCTGGGTTAGCCTGGGACACCCTGGCTAAATTTTTCTAAGCCACTCTAAACTCTTTTCTGAACCCTCTGCAAGCCTAGTGTAATTGTGTGATCTTGGGCGCATTTGTGCTCTGCTTTCTCTAAGAGTGGGCCCAGCCTTTGGACTTTGGCTCACCAGTGACTTTTTGCTCTCTGCTTTGCTAAGTGTTCTGGAATCATAGAGTGATGTACCTCTTCATATTCTGTATTTTTCCCTCCCCTTTTTCACAAACTTATTAGAGTGCAATCTAGTTAAGCGCTCACCTCTGTATGAAAATAAGTGGTGTTTTACTGTGATTTTCTAATAAGGAAAAAGGGGTGTATATATCATAATAGTAACTGTGTTTAGAATATTTTACAATAAGAGTACTGGAGTGTTTCAACTGTGTGTTTTTAAATAAATAATTATATACTTTGATACCAAAAGCTCTGGTCAGTGTTTGTTTGTATTAATGTATCTGAGTGCCTATTGACTATACTTTGCATACTGCCTAACTCTTCTTGAGGGAAGTCTGACTGCTCAGCCACAGCTACCAGGTAAATCTGGGTGGTACAGACTGCTACCATGTGGGTTTACTGCCAACACCTGTAGTCTTAAATCTTTTACAGTGGTCCCTAAGGGAACTGCACAGGTTTCTGCCTAACAGGGAAGGTGGTAAAAGGAAGAATGCCTCTGAGGAGGTGGAGTTGGAAGTGGGACTTTGATGTGAGGTGTGAAAGAGAGAGCAGAGTCAACATGACCCCAAGCTTTTTGGCCTCCCAAGCTTTTTGGCCTCACAAGATGTTGGGGGCAGAGAGCCCCAAGGGGGTCTCTGAAGGAAAAGAGGGCATAGGTGTCCCGATGAGGAGGATCTCCGTCTTACTGGCATCGAGACAGAGATTGTTAGCTGCACACCATGCCTGAATGGTGGAGGGATGAGCGAGGAGGAGTAAGGGGAGGTAGAGGGAAGTTTTGTGTCATCGGCATGCCACTGGAAATGAGGAGAGGAGGAGGAGATCCGGTGAGGAAGAGGGGCGAGATGTATATTGAAGAGCCATGGCAATGGGATAGAGCCCTGGGAGACAACACAGGTTGAAAGGGTGGTGGAGGAGAAAGGGCCCAATTGCAGCTGGAAAGGGCAGTTAGTGAGGAAAGAGGTCAGCCATTACAGGGCCCGGTCAGTTATGCAAGGGATGTCAGAGCCGTTTTATGAGGGTGGAATGATTGACTGTGTCAAAGGCAGAGGAGAGATCGAGGAGAAGAACAGCAGGAGAGTTAGAGTTGAGATTTGCAAGCCTGGTTTCACAGGTGTTCAGAGCAGTTTCCATGCCTTTTGTATGCCTTGAATCCAGATTGATGCTCATGAAGGCAGGTGTGGAGAGGAGAGGAGAGGAAAAAACAGGGCTGCTCCACGTCCAGTCCTATTAGGTCTGGGTTTGGAGAGTGTTTTGTAGGCCACAGGAAGGAGAGTGTAATGAGCAGTGACAGAGCTGGCATTAACCCACGTCTCTGTAAGAGCAAGGTCTTCGAGAAGGAGACAAATGTCAGAGGAGAGTTCAACAGCAGAGCACGCATTCATAGTAGCTAAGTGAAGCTGGTTACCACCTTTTTTGAAGGTGTTCTGAGGGGAAGGGGTGTGGTACTCCCATTGGTGGTGGGGAGGATGGCAGGAGAAGGCAGGCGCCAGTCGAGAAGGTTGAGAACCTTGGGCCTTGATAGTGCCATTGTGATGGCCATTAATGATGCACCTAGTGGATGAGAAGTATGCAAGGAGTACTTCCCACCTAGTGCCACCATTAATGGGTGAGGACGAGAACGGAAAGTGGTGACCAGATGTGCGGTGGAGGGTTCCATAGATCAGGAGAGCGGACAGTGACGAGGATGTCCGTGAAGGGCTGTCTGGAAGTGGCATTGACGTAGGTGCCAGCGATGGGTAGGCCTGGGGTAGAGTCCAGCAGGGCTTTTATCAGCTTTTTTCTTCCAGACTTCGTGAGAGTGGTAGGGTAAGTGATAGAATAGCAATTAGAATATATAGGAGAGATGGAGAGTGCCATGGGAGTAGAAAGGGAGATAGATAAGCAGGGGGACTGCACAGTGCACACAAACTCACCAAGTGGCATAGCAGCCAGGCAGGCACAGAGGAGGAGGTGTTCACAGGAAGATTGTTGGTGAAATGATTGACTAGTCCTAGATTCGAATTTCCCCAAAAAACACATTCACACCTCTGCACCCTCAATTTTGTATTGTGTAAGCACACCTAAATTTGATTTTGGCCAAGATTTAAAGGCACACCCGAAGGAATTATGAGTTAGGCATTGAAAGCAGGAAAGTAAGATGACCATGTAGGGCAGGTGGACATACCACGGGGTAGGAAGTAGCAGGTTGCAGTTAGGCTAGATGGGAAGGAAAAGGAAATTCTGCAGGAAACCAGGAAATTAAGCAGGAATCTGGATGAATCCAGGAGAAGGTCAATCTGGGGAGCTTACCGGTGAACTGTAGGAGTGAGATTGACATGGTCCTGAATTGGTCCAGTAACTCTGGTTTACTGTACTGCCAAGTACTGTGAATATGAAGATGACTTAGGTTGATCTTCATAAAAGGGTGTGGGTCCCTGACCCGTGTTCAAATGCTTGTCAGCCCTCTGGATGCCCACCAACCTTCTCGGCAACCCAGGTACCTTTAAAGGGGCTTGCCAGTCTTCTTCGGTCGCTTGCAGGCTCTCCTCTGTATTCTTTTGGGCCTCTCGCGGCCCCTGTGATTTCTGCTGTGCTGCGGCGGCTTTGCAGTGTTTGGTTCCTGGTGGACTGTACGTCTCCTGTAGATCGCGCATTCAAGCAGGTCCTTGTGTCTGGATGCCTGTTTCTCTACGGCGGACCAGATAGGGACAGCTCTGCCTGCAGGGCAGCGTCCCCAGCAACGACTTCTCCTTTTCTCTGCTCCGATCTGCTTCCCGTCTCGCAGGGAGGGCTTCTCCATCTTTCCTGGTTCCCTCTTCAATTTTAAATAGGCTCTACCCAATCCGGTTTCGAGAGAAACTAGACTGTTCCTTCACGTTTCACTTAAGTGCTCTCTATGCTTCCGCACTTCTTTGTCTCAGTACTGATCTTGAGGTCTTCAAGATAGTCAGTTGGTCTCTTCTTCGTCTCAGTACTTAAGGGATACATGTCCCTTGAGGAGCCCACACTCTTCCTCATCCCAGGACTTCCTATATTGGTGGTATGACAAAGACATATAGGAACACTAGGGAAGGTTTCGGTGGAAGGGGGTAGGAAGGTCTGTCCGGGTTAGGTGGGCTATGGGTATACCATGTTCTCCCCAGGTCGTTGCAAATCCCATTAGGGGGCTCCCCTGCCCCCATGAGATCCACCCACTGAGTACCACCCCAGGGTGACTATCCGGTATTTGCCTCACCTCCCTGGCCTCATGGGAAGGGGTTCCACCTAGGAGAGAAGTGACCATATCTAGGGATTCATCACACTGCGTAGAACTCTATTCGTAACTTCGAACACTTCCAGCTATAAGTGCCACACGGTAATGTTTAACAAAACAAGCTTCACAACTTTCCTAAAACATCTCTAAAAATAAAATCGCAGCATTTGTAATTTTATGCTTTGGTAGTCCTCATACTTTTCACTAGCAGCATCTTAACCTCCCCCTCCACATCACAAGTCTCTGAACATAAAAACAGAGAACCTACTGCAAAATCCCATAACGCTGCCACACAATTGGCATTCAAACTCCATGAACCCAAACGGCAAAGTCTCGATTCTCTCCGTGTTCAGTGGCACCCAAAATGACCCTCGAATCAATCACTGCAGTTAGTGTAAAGTACATCGAATAATAAATCGCATCCTCTTTGAAGTACTGTTGCTCACATCCCTGGTGACAGCCTGAACAAACCCTTTGGTCCAAACTTCATAACCAGATGTCAGTATGCAGCATGCTACTTAGATGTCAGTATGCAGCATGCTACCTCCTGTGCTCATTACTGCTCACGTGCACATCACGTAACGGCCTTTCTTCCAACTCGATGCCTCCAAAGATAGCACCCACTCCGTGCATTCAGCTAACAGTCACCTTGGAATGCGCGGCAATGCTGCTGCTACTGGTCCTGAAAGTCTGCCTGTCCCAGCACCGTTCGTCCTCCAGAGTGCCAGCATGTACCTCCTGCTAAAGAGAATGACTGCACTGTTCCTGAAACCTCTTGACGGCAAATTCCTTTGTGTTGCATCGCTCCTGCACTCCAACTCCAGCATCCATGCATGGAACAGGTACAGGGAGTTGTGAAATAGATTTTACTTTAGCAATGACCCCAAGGCTGTCGTTTTTCCACCTGTGCCCCTCTTGCAGCCACATGCAGCGCGGACATGGGGAGAAGGCTGTACTCCCCACAGCTCTACACTGCTTATCCACGGACTGTGTTAGGCCTGCTCCTGGACACACTCAACCTTCCTTCATGCCACTGCAACTACTCTCTCCTGGATTCCACAATGCTCCTGTTAATCAGCAAAACATCATCATGTGCTCTGCCTTTTACCATGTGTTCGGGTTTTCACTCGTCGCCAAATCTAGTATCCTGGCTCTCCGGTATGTCAGCGCACAGGAACCATGCTAGCGCCGGTAAGTTCAAAAGGAAATGTACTTTAATGTTTCAGGTCGCAGATAGGTGACACAGGGGAGCATGGGTTTAACATCCTTCTAGATCCAGCTCCCATCCTGAAAGTCCAAACCAACGGTCCTTTGTTGAATCTGACTCCCACCATTCCATGTTTCATGAGGCATTCCTACTATAGCTGACACTCGCACAGCAAGAGATGCATTCACCCTACATGCAACATACCACACAGACCAACTTCCAACTCCAAAGGAGCAGGAAGGACTGTGCCAGCATGAAGGAGGGGATCCAGTCCAGAGAGAACTTTGTTTTAACTTGAATAACCACCTAAATTGGAGAAAATGGTTGAAATATCTCAGGCCAGCCTGAGATTGCAGGAAGGAATGCGTTGATCCTACCCATAGGGTGAATAAATGAGGTTTGTGAAAAAAAGCAAAATGGTAAACGTCGAAAAGCTCTTACTTCTGAATTCATGGAATGACCCACATGTTCAGTTTCCACTTGCCGTAAATAATTCCAGTCGACCACCAAACTTCACTGCACTCTGCTGGGAGTATTGTACTGCTGCAGAAAACTGGATCATGCATCAGTTTCTGGTGATGGTAAACTGAGGCGATTTATTAATTGGCTTGCAAGTCCAGGAAAACCTCCTTCTGGGTCTACTGGGACCCCACTTAACTGACCTGACTACCTCCCCCACCCCCGCAGGCCCCTTACCTTTTATAGGTAACTGGTCACTCGACTAGCACATGGTTGAGGATACAAGGCCTTCGTGCACACTTATCCGCCTCCTGCAAAGCAATGCCCTCAGTCATGAAAACATTTCCTGGACATGATGTATGGTGACACTTTTCCGATCAAGCTGATCCCAGATCAAGGGGGTTAGGGAGATCAAGGGGCATAAGCCCACCTTTCATTATTACTTCTGGCCTTGCCTCCTCATCCAAGGGGTGTTGGGACTCCACCCCAGTGTTGACTTCCTGTAGAGATTAACACCTTATTATCTCATTCATAACAGTTCTTATGGCTGTACAAAGGCTCTTGACATGGTCACAGTGGCCCGAGCTGATCTGAGATCTGCACTCCTCGGTCCTCTTGTGCATATGTAAATGAGCCCATAGTCCAACCCAGCGTTACCAATGGCAAAGGAGAAATGGGGGACTGAATTACAGTAATTTCAAAACGAAAACTAAGGGATATGGACTATGTGACTTAACAGTGCCAGAGAAATTCTTGCCCCTCACGCTTTTTCTTAAATGTATTTATTCAAACAATTTGCTCTCCGAGACCACAGCAATAGTTTTGTAGGTCTCTGATCAGTTTTTCCTAAATGTTACAGTGCTTCTTTTCCAAATGGTTGGTAAAAGGGGTATTAATGTGCTGTTTAATAAAACTGTGCATCCACATCCATCCTTGGGCAGACTCTGGAAGCCGAGGAGTAGTCCCTGTATATTGATAGGCAGAGTTTTCACCCACCCTGACTAAGGGTCTCCAGTCAATTAAGGAGCCATCCAAGCGCTTGCACCTGAATCAAGAACAAAGACTCCATTTCGCATTGGTCAACTACCACATACCATAACTCATTTCTGAAATAACAACCCGTTTTTTTTATTACTACAATCCCTCCCAGAAGTCATCAGCATTCAATCACACAGGGAGCAATTTATGCAAAGGGACTCTAAAAATGGGTTGAATAGACGATGCTGACAGGATGTACTGATTTAAGGTGAGGTGGCCCCAAGACAAGCCAGGAAGACCTTTTTTTTTTTCTTTCCTCGCCTCGTGTATACTATTTTGATGTGGGATCTCTCAAAGGCAACACAGCAAGTCTATTTGAAAGCTGAAAAACCCTAACACCTGACTGTACAATGTGACTGACTTCTTACTATTCAAAAATAAAGAACCACTATGGCAGTAGGCCCAGAATGAGCATGCCAGATGTATGTTTCAGGGTGAGGGGGATCCCGAGAGATTATCAGTGGATTGTCCACTTAAGTGATGAGGACTGTGGGTGAAGACTCGCTAATACCAGACAAATGAGTCTGGTCATGGTCGAAAGGATAGGCAAACCGTCATCTTCCAGGCGCAAAGGAAAAGTTGGTTGACCACCCATATGTGTCATTTAAAATGGGCACCCTTGAGCTCCAACTTGAATAGATAATCTCCTGGCATGGCAACACCCCAGAGTAGGTGCATATCGTCTATCCTTCAGCGACAATAAGCAACAATAAGAGATGTTTATATTAAGAGCTCCCAGATTGATGACTATTCTTTTGCTTTTACTAGAAAATGGTTCTTTAGGAAACATTCACAGCTGAAACATTCCTCCAATATTGCTTTTTTTGTGCTGCCTTATCCGTCAGTGTCCATCCCTCCCAGGAAAAGTGCATTAGGTGATGTGGAGCACATAGACCGTGAAGCCTGTCAAAAACCATACTAGGATGGATAACTACTTGCACATTCCAAGTACGTCCCATGATGTGCTGTAAAGGGCCTGAACATAGAGATATCCTTCAAGTCCAAACTGTACAGACCCAAGAAAGTCAATCAAGAGCACTGAAGCTGTGTGAATGACTATGAACACTTTGCTCCAATGTACTAATTCTGGAGGCAACTGAGCCTCACAATTCATGTGACAATTTACACATATTCAGTAATTGTATTGCTTGATGTTATGTCACATAAAATATATTTTTACTGCACACCAGATGTTTAGCACTGAGGATTTAAAGTGCAACATGGTTATACGTTATCTCACTTTTGCTTTACCTTTATATACATGTCACTATAAAATGTTTAATGCACACCTGTTTTATATAATAATTTGGTTTTCTTTTTACCACATAAATTTCCTTTTTTTTCATTAGAATTGTTTGCATATGGTCTTTCTTCCTGTCTGCAAATAGAAAGCCCCCCTGTTTTGGAATAACGACCTCTAGGGTCATTACAGGTTAAGATAATGACCACAACTGCATGCAGAGTCATGTGATGAGTCCCTCAGTAGTCCCCTTGTCTGACAACTAATGGTAAATTTATACGTGACAAGGTAGGAACAAGTTTATGCCCCCCCATAGAAGAGGAGGGCGTCTAAGAATCAGATACATGGGAGAGGGGACAATTTCTTCTTGTTGACATTTGTAAAGTTGCAGCCAACCTACAATCAGGCTGCACATGAAGGCGGACCAGAGCTTGCCTCGTTCCACTTTGGCTGGAGCCGGCCATGTTCCTGACCAGGCCTAGTTCTTCAGTTTCATCTATCTCATTGGGGCAGGTGGGCCATTAACCGTGCTAAATCCGGTGAATGGCTATTTGACACATCCAGCGGCTGACTGGACTTTGCCTATGCTCTTAATAAGGCTGTTTCGAAGGCCTGTTTTACGCTGCAAGCCTTATGAGTTTGTGTCAAAGTATTTTGCAAAGGAGTTTAACAAAGGGAGCAACATCAATCTGTGCTTTTTCGGGGGCGGGGGGAGGGTGGAGAGTGTAGTGTTCACGGTTTTCCATTGTTAGCTATAGTACTCTCAACATCCGTCAAGAGGATTTAGAAAATGTGAAATAAGGGTGCAAAATGTGCACCTGCCACCAGCATATTCTAGTGGTAATTACAAGATTGGAAATTGAGATTTGATAAGCAGGAACTAAAACCAGGTTTTACTACATAGCACTCCACAAATCGAAGTGTCCCATGAGATGCAAATGTAAACATGTTGTCCTTTATGTGTGATCTGTAGTGCTTTAAATGTGCTCTAGAGGTGTCCTATTGCTTCTTTATAAACGTTCCCCAATACACAAAGGTAATGTCACATAGCTATGTTTCTATGACGCCAGTTGGCCTGAGTAGCTAAAGGCAGCTCCTGGTAGTTGTTGGTGTCTAGGTAACCTAGCTCTCCTATGGTAGAAGCAGGAGCTAAATGGCTCCCAGAATGTCTAATCCTGTAATGAATTAATGTCAAGTAAGAAATGCTATGTGTACTTGTTGAATTGAGATGTATGTGACTTTTTATGGCTGGCTAGTAGCTTGCAACATTTACTCCAGGGTTAAATTGTTTTTTTACATCACCTTTTTCCAATGGTCTGTGGATCAAGCTCATGATCTACTCGGGTATGTAATTCAAAGGCCATCACTGTTCTTTGGATTTAGGGTGTGTTGTGCATAGGGATTATAAATCCTAATATCCTCGCGTTATCTATCACTGGAGAGTGTGTGTTTAAGCTCCTCTAAATGACCAAAAGTCCCTCTCTGGTTTTTCCATCCTCCCCACGTTCACTGCTAGAGTGGAAGTTTGGGGAACTCCCGACTCTCTGGCATCAATCTGTTTTTGGTGTCTCTTTATGAGAGGTCTGCAGTGCACCATGGTGTACGTGTGATGCGTTGGCAGTGTTTATCCATTCAATTTACAGCTCCCAAGTGTGCCATGCGGGTGGGAGGGGTCTTAGCTGAGGGAACTGATCATACCTTAGCTAGATTACTTCACATAGGAGTTTGTCTAGAACCTGTGCTTGGGCTCATTTCTTTTTCTCAGTTGCAGAGCTACCATAAGAAAAGGAGGATAATGTGTCAAGCTCCTTCCCTTGTGTGGGCCTTAGTTTGCCCCAGTGGCATTGCAATTGCACAAAGTGCTATTAGCTCTTTTCATGCTACCAGACGGGGGTGGAGGGGTGGGGAGAGGGGCTATGGACGCTGGCATTGAAGGAGATTTCTGAAACCTAGTTGGGATTCTTACTAGTGTAGCGTGTATGTCGAAACGGATTTCTATAGTACTTTAAGTGCCTAGCCCAAATTCGTTATTCCATGTTAAACTAACAAAAATTAAACCGTAACCTCCCACGTTGCTTTTTTTCTTTCTTTACCTATAAGTTATTAAATGGTTATCCCGGCAAGTCATCTGCAGTGGGAAAGACGTCTTACTGAGAGCATTTACAATACAAAGTGAAAAAGAGAGGCAGGGAAAGCCAATTAATGCATACAGTCAATCAGGCTGTGCACAAACCTGACGGATGCTTTTAAATTACACACCTTTAAAATACACTGCAGACATGTAAAAACTAGACTGAGATATATATATATATATATTAGTTCATTAGATGATCGTGTTGAACTCTCGTGAAAGTGGAAACAACACATATATAAACGTCATTCTATTCACTTAAGCATTTTTTAAAAATTATCTTTTAAAAATAATGTGGAGATTTATTATATTTGCCTTCAATGGGAACATATTCTTTAGAAGTTACATAATACTGAATTGCGCTTTTAATTAGAAGTATTATGAAGTATAACATTAACTTAATGCTGTACTTATTTAAAGCTATTTGAGATATGCTTTGCATGACTTGAGGGCAATGCAGCTTCCCTTCCAACCACATACACAAATATTCTGCTGCTTGCCTAATCGTTAATTGAATGAGGTCCTGAAAACAATTGACAAACTAATAAAGCGTGAGGTTTTTATTTAGAAAGGGTACGTTTTGTTAAAAGCCAACAGAAGAATTTGATCCGCCTCTAGGTAGGGGTCAGCTGGCGAAGAAGCTGTGCAGCTCTGAGCTACAGAAATGAATGGTCCTGCATTCAGCTATGAAATTTAATTGAGTGAGTACAGAATTCTGTTTTTGAAGTGTTTGGCCAGAATTATCAGAAATATTTTAAGTCAGTTGCAGAATGAAATTTCCGCCACCTTTTTTTAACGTTCTTAACAAGCGCTACTATTGAAGAATCAAACGGCTATGATTTTTGGCATTGCAGTCCCCTTTCATATTGAGCCATACCCATTACTTAAAAAGCATAGTAAAACTCCTCATGAATGCGTTTAAGCAAGAACAAATTGTATCGCTTATTGTGCCCTCACATACCTGTAAACTTACTGAACTATCTGCTGTCTTCAGCTGCCTTTTGAATACAAGAACTTTTGTTTCAGAGATCTGTCCACCTCCTACCGCCATGTTTGGGGACCTCTTTGAAGAGGAAGAAGACTTCTCTTTCCTGTCGAGCAATCGAAGTGCCAGAGGGAAGAAGGTGCGCTTCCGTCCCACTGAGCCTATGGAACCCCGGGGACCCACCAAACTGAGCGGCATCAGAAACCAGGGCGGAACCTGTTACCTAAACTCCCTGCTGCAAACCTTGCTCTTCACGCCAGAGTTCAGAGGTCAGCTCTTCTTTATTATGTGTTTTGTAATCTCTTGTACCTACTTTTGCCATCCACAGAGGACTGTTGGAGGGAGGTGGGGTTTTAGAGGGTTCCCTTTATTTTAGCTCCTTTACACTGACCTGTAGATGGGACATAGCATGTCCCAAATGGGGATCCACCTGCTATAAGGAATGTGAAGCTAGTGACCAGCATGTCTGGAGTTAATGAGATGTTTAGGCATGGTGATAGTTTGAATGTGTAATTGGAATTTGGAGTAAACTCACTTTTCCCCTCAGTCTATAAAAGCAGCACTATGATAAAGAAAATGTCTTTCATAGTCCATAGTAACACCACTGATGTTGAACAGTCACACATTTTGTGCTCTTTGAAAGGCATCATCACTCCAGTGCATCTGCTGTGTTGTAATATGAGTGATCCTGCTTTAAGGTCTGTGAAGCTCAAAAGAAAATGACAAATGACTGAAGAGCTATGGGAGGTAAAGAATACAAGGAAAAATTTCATTACACATGATATAGGCATGAGCCAGCTTGTCCTTGAAAGACAAACCGACTTGATTCTGGGGTGTGAAAACTCTTGGCAGAGTGCTGCAGGCATAGGGTGTGTATGAAGTATTATTTTTGATGGGCAATATTCTATATTTACTTACACTGCAGGGTGGAGATGAAAACTAGAAGGGTATTTGGTACCATGGAGAGAATAAACAGCCATTTTAGGATCTATATAGTCCTCAGTGTAGCCCCTCCCATTAACATAACTCTGTGGGTTAGCGATAACATGAGGGTCTAAACAGTCTACTCTAGCATATCTTGGATTCTTGAAGCTCCTCCTATTATCCTCATGCGTTGTACCCTTCCTCTGGCTACCCCTGCTGAAGGCAGGACTTTGCCAAGCTAGCACTTTGCCAGACCCCTGCTTCCACCCATAGGAATCTTTTGCCTCAGGACTCTCCATTCACAAAAGATGTATTACTTTGAAGATCTAAGGGACATTCCTTTTGTGGGCTTGCTAGCTGTCTAGAATGGTACTACAGGGGTCCAGAGTACATAGCCAGCATTTCTTCCTAAGCCTTTCTATCCAAACCTCACCCTTCTCTTTCTGCTCACTCACCCACCCTCTCTTGGGCAGTACTCTTCCTCCACTCTCTTCACTTGCCTATTTCATTTACCCCCCCTCCCCCCATCATGCACCTTGCCTTTGCTTACTACTTCCTTCTACTCTCTTCACCAACCCTTCTCTTGTAGCCTTTAGTCACAACTCTGTTTAACTTCTACCTAACTCTCCCCCCTTCCCCATCTACCTCCTCTCCACCTGCACCCATATCCCTCAAACCAGCGCACCCGTTCTCCAATGTCATCTATCCCCTCCCCTACCACAATACACCTGCGTTCTTTCCCCACCTCGTATCACTCTTTCACTTGCTCCCTGGAATGCACTCTAAAAGAAGTAAAGGTTGAGGGTAATAAATGTGAAAGTGGTCAGTGATGTAAGAAGACTTATTGCAGAGGGATTGTGTATTCTAGACGACATCGCTGACCACTTAGATTCTTGTCACTTTCAACTTTCCCTTCTTGCTATTGGAGAAACCTGGATCTCCCCTCTGCACTAGTTGCTCTCCACACTGGCTCTGATAACTTCTCCCACTCTTCCCAACCCTTTTGTGAAGGATGGTGGAGTCAGTGGTCTTATAAATAAGGCTCTCACTACTGCCTCCCAGCCCATTTCCGACATCAGTTCTTCCTGTTTAGAATAAGATACTATTTTCCTCCCTTCTACTCACTGTTCTGGCTCACTACTGGCTCCCTGGTCCTCTCTAGTCCTTCCTTCTTTCCTGACCTCACTTCTCACTGACATTCCTTTGTATCGCTGAGGGACACTAACCTTCCTAAACTGTCCGCAGCCACGCTCCTTGGACTTAGCTTGATCCTTTTTGACCGTTCACTCTACTCCCTCTATGATCAGCCTACCCCCTCTGGTGCCAAATCTCTTTACCTTGTCTCTCTCACTCTCTCTTTCTACTTCACTCTCGGACCTCTCAATAAACCACTCTCCATCTGATCACTCAGTTGTTCACTTTAATGGCTCGGCCTCTCCACCCTCTACTCCTCTCCTACCCTCTTCAATCGCCAAGAGGACATTAGCGCAGGACTCCCTTTTCCCCCCTTATTTTCATGATTTGAGGACCTCTCTTGTCTCTCCCCTATTCATGCCTCTTCCATTGACCAGACTTTTTCTAACATTCACTATGCACTTATGACTCCCTTTAACCAACACTACCCTGCATCCACATTCATACCTTCCCGTCCCTGGATCACCGCTAAGATTGAGACCCTCAAAGTAAACCTGCGCCATGACCTACAGCGCTAGCACAAATCCTGAACTCAACCCTACTCCTAGACTACAAAAATTCCCCTGCTGCTCTCACCTTTCACTGGACTCTGCCAAATCCTCCAACTTCACAAACCTACTTACCTCCCTTTTGCAATCGCCCTCTTTTTTTTAAATCTTTTTTTTTCTTTTTTTCTCTTGATTTTCTCTTCCCCCTTTTCCTCAGTCCGTCATAGACTTTTTCATGTGAAAATGAATCGTGTCATTCATTTGAAGAATGTGTACAGTCTTTTCTTCCCTACATCTAATTAACCAACTTGCGTCTCCTTCCTTTACATCTTGGGATGAATAATTTTTAATTACTGAGAATTTGTTCTGAAGATTTATTGTTAGTGTACTCTTCAGTTGGTATCTCAAATTGCCCACCAGTTTGTCAACGGAAGCAACTATCGCTTAAGAATGCACTTACAAAATTAACTGCGGCTCACATGCCATGCTGTTTTTCCCAGTAATGAGCTCCTTAAGGGACCCTGGGCGTGGAAAGGGTCAAATGTATCATTTGTAAGAAGACCGCTCCTGCGCCACATAGCTACTTTCAGTCTTCCAGAAAGTTGGGGCACTCATTTCTTCAAGCAGCGCTAATGGATTACCTTGCAATGCTCACCCCCACATTAATTCTATTTTATCTCCTCCTAGCCCCAGCCTCCGGAAACGACTTCAGTTTCTTGGCACCAAACTGCACCCTGACCTAGACCTCTGCGAAGGAGCTCTAGGAAAACTGAACTAGCTGCCTAGATGGCTTGAATGAAAGGTGGTTCTATAATGTGGTCGGCATGCTAAATTGCTTGCAATTTCCTAAGAGCCAATTAAACACCTAGCAGCCCTCGCGCCATCTTGGCTTGGGACGGAATCTGAATCAACTTCCTAAACATAGATGGTTGAGGAAAATCGATTAAAGCAACCACACCCCTCAAACAAATCTTGCTAGTATAAATACCCAACCACCAGTTTAGAAACCTGAGCAAAGCTAGTGTCTTTCTTTGGTAAAGCACCCAACCCTGGGCACCATCCACAGCACCTGACAGTAACCTCTGTGCAAGTCCCTTTCTTAGGATATGGCTATTAAATATGGTGCATTAACACCATGAGCCGATTCCACAGACCTCTCATCTTGTACCTAATCCTTCCATTCAAGTAAGTATTGCAACATCACTGGAACCGTTTGATAATCCAGGATGGCTCGAACCTCATATTCTTCAGACTTGTCTTCAGTAATCACTTGGGGTTGAGGATCCTCTAGCCAAGTGCCCTCCCGAAAAGGTTTTTAATACATTAACATGGAACGCAAGCTTGTTTTGCCTTCAAACCCTTGAGGGAGATTTCATCTAAAAGTCAAAGAATTACTAATTTTCTCAATTTGTGATGGGCCAGTCCGCTTTGGACTGAACATTTTCCTTCTGCGTAGCCTATTGTCTCTTGTGGACCACCATACCTTAATTCCAACCTGGTACTAATGAAATTGATTCACAGATTGCTTATGTTTGATCTTACATCCGAATTGGAAACCTCACCACTAACCCTGCCCTGTAAAAGCATGGATTGCTTGAGGGAGGGGAGTCACTTTTATTTTGCTCAAATCTTTTACCACAGAATGAGGGCAGAAACTCCCTCGCCCATCTCAAACCTATACCGCACCACAACACTATTGCCTGCTTACAATATAGTAGTAAAATTCAAGGGGGCGGGGGGTGAGAATACAACATGAAAGAATACAACATGAAAGTAGTTTTTGGTTGAGCAATAAATCCACCATTGAAGCGTGAATGAAAGCCATGGTTGCAAAAGAGAGTGGGCATACAAGCTTAATGTTTCAGAGAATAATAGCTAAATTCTGCTAGCCAAATTAGAGCTAGCCAACTGTTTCCTGTCTGAAGATAACCCCTTATACATTTGTACAGTTTCTCAGTGGCCTCCTCTGCCTCTCCATTGGTTTGTGTGTGGTACCCATAGGACAATTGAAACTTCCATCCTCAATTGCTTACAAGAGGCTGTCCTTTGAGACAAACACTGACTCCCGGTCCAAAATGAATTGTGTTGGCAGGCCTTGCAGTCTAACCCCCTAAATTAAATATAGCACTACATGTACTGCAGTGACCTCCTGCTTCATTATAATAAAATGGCCAGCCTTGGTCACCAAATCCACAACAATGAGCACCGCAGAACATCCCTGGTCTTTTCGTAAATCAACATGAAATCCATTGCAACTTTATGCCACAAGCGAGGTGGGATGGGTAATGGAACCCAAAACTGAGCTGGTCTCCATCGACTAGACTTGGAACACATGAAAACTTCACGTTTTAACACCATTTAATACATCTCCCCTCATGGTCATCCACCACAACTCCCTGCAAAGTAGTTATAGTCTTCTGAAAACCAGGATGCCCTACCAGCTTAGGCTGATCACGATCGATGACAGCCTCCTGCAGCCCCTTCATTCATAAGTATTGCTTACAGCCTACCTATAAGGGAGACCATCTTCTATGCAGTGAATAGCATCCGGATTAGCCCACAGCTCTACTTATGACTCTAGCATACTCTGCTGGATCTCATGATGAATACAAACTCCGTTCTGAGCCGTGGCATAAATTAAAACAATTCTCAAAGTTCAAAGATTCTGGGTTTGGCACTGTGATTAATCCAATGGAGTCATCACTGATTTCCTCCCATATGGCCAGGGGATGGCAGCTGGTTCCTGACGCTGGGGGCGGCTAATGAAGGAGGATCACATGGGAGGAGACCATCTCTGGGATGATGTCGTGGCTTCGTTGGAGGAGACCAGTTATCCCCCATTTGCAGTTGAAGATAATCCTCTCATATCCAATACCCTCATGACCTATTGTCATACCTCTGCACCATCGCCTTGGAACAATATGAAAGACTCTTCCCCAAAGCATATAGACCAAACTACCAACTTTGATCTACCGTGTGGGAACAACAGGAATGCCTTCACCAGTTCCATGTATTCATCAACCAGAACTGCTTTACCATCCAGACTATTGAAAGTGATTATCCAAACTGTTCATCATCCATCAACAATGGACTCCTTTTCCCAGAATCGCCCAAATACCGGTATGTGGAAGAGGAGAAGAGCAGTACAGATTGAAAGAAGCTTCAAGCCCAGCAAGCACTCTAGTGGTTGGTCGAAAACAGCTATGCCTGGGGAAATTTAAAGACTGGCAGCCAAGTATCAAAGTCTGCTGCTGTTGGGCAGGGAACGGTTTGCCTTTCTTGAGGCTCGCGGTCACGAACGGGTGTGGCGGAGCCACGCTGCTCACGGCAGAGGAAGAAGGGAGACTATGTGAGAAGGGGACGTGCTGTAGAGACGCCGGAGCCAGGAAAAGATTTCTGGGTGTTCACTGACTGCAGGAAGCCGACCCTTACCTGCAAGAGCGCAAAGCGAAGCCTGCATGCTGAAGAGAGGCTGCAGGAGATGAAAGCAAGAAAGCAGTCACAAAGAGAAAGCAGACGAGTACCTATGCTGGTTGACCGCAAACGAGCTTGAGCACGTCAACAAGAGCTAATGAGTCAACCCAAGCATAGTGGGGACCCCAAGGCGTATTGACGATTGCGCCAAACGCAAATCATAGTAAACCAGACTGAAGAACAAGAGAAAGCAAAAAGACTAATTGTGAAAAGGGGAAGTGAATTGCATTGAAGGCCCTTACTAGTATGTGAATGCAAATGCATGGAAAAACTGAATCGAATAATATATCAAGAGGATATATTATCCAACCGAGTGAATGTACAATTCTGTAAGTGGAAGAACATAAGTCCTGGCAGCAGAGTATACCAGGCAACCACCAGGGTATAAATAAGAGCAGCCCTGGCTGGAAAAGATACTGGGCAGATTGTAAATGTGTGGACAAGAGGTCCTAAGAAGGGATAAGTGGGACTGTGTTGGCCGGACGAGCAGAAGCAAAATCCTGGCAAAGAAAGAAAACTGAATTCTGAATCATAAAGCTTTGTGTGTGACTGTGCCTCTGTGGGCCCAGCAAGACACAAGGAACAGTTGCGTGAAGAACTGTTTATGGTCAAGAGGAATCCAGGGGAAGGGAGGCACCCTCTGGAACAAGGACTCTTTATCTTTGAAGAACTTTTGAGTTGGGGCTATTTATCCTTTTCTTTACGAACAGTTTCGCAAAGGCATCACAGGTGAGACATTTTCCCGAAGGCCACCAAGGGGCGCGCGCATGAGCAGTCCATAGTAGCATGCTGTCCCGACCCGGGCCTGCCAAAGTTCAGTTTTCCCCCACTTTTCATGTTTTATCATTTTTTATTTTCACCAATAAAGTTTGCAATACAATTAGAAATAAACAAGCTTCATAAAATTACAAACCTGGTCACAAGATTGAGTCCAAAAGAGAAGAAAAAGAAGAAAAAATCATCTCATAATGCATAACACAACATAAATAAGGAGAAGAAGAGAGAAAATTGAAAAGAGACCAGAAAAGGAGAAGAGAATGAAACGGAAGAATATCTAACTGTATCATTTGGTAGTACAATTTGTATATAATCAAACACATCCCCACGTAACATGGCATGATCTTGGCAAATCATTTCCCCCACTTTTCGCCCCACCTACACCCTCGGGCCTGCTGATATCGGAAGCGAGATGAAGGCCCCCTGCATATGGACTGAAAAACTGAAAGAAACACACAGGGGAAACTGCTGTGTTATGGCCGTACTGAAATTGCGGCGCTCCCTCTTGCCAGGGCCATGGAGCAAGTGAAGCTGTGACTGGCGTACTGGCCTGGCTCCCCCGTGGGTTGTAGTGGCTGGTGGGGGTGACCCTCTGCCTGCGGCCCAATCTTCCCCCCCCCCTCACATCAAGTGGTCCCAGCTGCAGAGTGCCCAGGAGGTGGTGGGGGGAGGGCGGCCACCCACCCAGCAGCGTGGAGGTGTCCCAGAAGTGCTCCCCGTGGTGATGGGAGACTGGGCAGAGGAAGCGGACAGGACTCGGACTACGTGAGCGTGTCTCTGTGCAAGCCTGTTGCGGAGGTCAAGTGGTGCTGGAGAGCCAGTCAGCAAAGGCTCCTTTGAGGATCTCCCGACTTGCAGCCGTCAGTGTGGTCCGATACCGACGTGGTTATTGCTCATCATCCCCTTAATGGGTCCGTCGCCGACAACCCGCTAGGCTGTCCAGGCATATTGCGAACCAGACAGACGAGGCATTGAGGGAGCGGGACACGTTCTCACCCGCTGATGGCCCATTGGAAAACACAAGGAACCGCACAGTATACACCCGGAAAGAGTGCCAGAAACAAACATTCTTGGAGGCAACCTGATGCCCAGTTTATTTGGTAGTGGGACGACGTGAGATTGGGCATTCACACAATACCACCTGGCCCACTAGCCCCTGCCCCCCTGACCACACACCCCCCTCCCCAGTTTCTCAAGAGCTCTCGCTTGGACATGGGTGGGGGGGGGAGGGGGGCGCGCTGGATAACCCCGATTGTTGGTGTGGGCACTAAGGTATAGGGAGGGTGGGGGACACTCTCCCTTTACGGCCAGCTCCTCTATGCCTGCTTGTTGGTGCCTGGGAGCACCTGCCCCCCTCATAGACTGCCCGTGACCTCGGGGGAGTACATACTGGTGTTAGTGCTTGACTGGTGGGAAACGGAGCTCCTGTCCCGGCGACTGGGTGGTGTGCTGAGGACTCCTCCTAGGGACTCTGCCTAAAATACAGATGTAGCCTCAGGGGAACCCACGTAACTCCAAACAGTGTCCCGGGGGCCCAGACCAACTGCACCTTGGAACCTCGTGAGATCCCCCCTGTGCCGGATGCGGACTGCCTTACCCCAAACAGCTTCCCATAAACACTGAGGACCCCCGAGAGCTGAGAGCTGGCCCTGATGTTGCCCCTTAACATGAGGCGGTGTACCTGCGAGCAACGCTGGGGATCTCTGCCTCCATAGGACCCCTGACCAGGTCAGGTGCCACACTGACTGGGGAGATGGAGTGGCATCATAGAGAGTCTGGATATCCCCGGGATACCGGGAGCGGCAAATAGAACGAAAGAAGCAATGGGAGGTGTGGGCCCCCTTGACTGGGGCGTGTGTCTGTCTCCCCTATTTGAAGGCCTGTTGGGGAAGCCCACGCAGACGAGGACTGTGGGAAGGATATCAGACGGCAGGGTTGGGTCCCGCTGGGGTGTGCAACCCTAATGCACGCGACTGGTGGAGTAGACTGCCCCATTGAAGGGACCAAGTGGGACCTTCCCAATCTGCGCACCCTTTGGGAGTGCCTGTATTGAACCCTGGGCAGGTCTCCCCAAAACTGCAGACGCCTGAAGGGCTTTCCATCATAAGCAAACAAGAGCGGATATACCTTGGCTCAGGAGACCTCACCGGCATCAAAGTGCCTAAATGAGGTGGGAAGGTCGCCTATGGACCCAAGGGCTAAACTAGCCAATTTCAGATACACACTGGGGGAGGACACAGAACGCCCAGACAAAAGGGGCACCATGTCACAGGGTAGGGAGAAATCGGTTGCAACGAAAAAAGACGTTGCAGCAATTATGGAGGAGATTAGGAATACGAGTGCGGACATTGGTGGACGAGTGGATAAAATCACTCAAAGGATTGATAAGTTTGAAGAACGACTCGAGGAGGTGGATCATAACCAGTCCTCCCTCGACACACTGGCGACCAAGATGGACGCTCACCTCTCTGAGGTTGAGAGGAGGAGATACTACTCAAAATGGACGACCTTGAAAATCGGGAAAGGCAAAACAACCTCTGAATCTTTGGGATTCCAGAAAGAGAGGAGGAAACCGAGTCTGACCTGAGAGAGACCCTGAATGAGATCACAAAACTCATTTTTGACAACGACCCGGTGGACAAAGCCAAGATTTAAAGGATTCACAGGGCAGATGGAACAACTGGGGGCCCCAGATCCGCCCTGGCCTGTTTTCATAACTATGGCATTAGGCTTCAGATTCTTGAAAGGGCGAGACCAAAGGGTTTGGTGACCTATGGTTCCACAAGGATATTGGTCTTCCAGGATCTCTCCTCGCTTACACTCACGAAGAGACTTCTCTGCTCACCCCTCACCGAGTGGCTCATCGAGAAAGGGGTGTGATACATGTGGGGCTTCCCATTTGCCCTTTCCTTTGAAATTGAGGGCCACAAATACAGGCTCTCCACGGCGGAGGACATACACAGGATCACCAGGGAACTCGCAGGCACTGAGGAGGCTCCGCACCCTTCCAGTGAAAACGAGGAGAGTCGCTGGCAACTAAAAGGTCCGAGGAGGACACGTATTCCGTGCTCCAGGAAGTACAGGAAGCTGGGCAGCCCATCTTGGCGACCAGACTGGAGGGGCATATGCTGGTGCTAATCCACCTGGACCAGGTGGGATTCATTAAGAGGCGACAGGGGGCAGATACAATGTGGAAGACCCTTCACATGATCCACATATCGCTTGACCCGGCGGGGGGACCCATCCCTTCTGTTTGACGCTGAGCAGGCGTTCGATTGGGTGGAGTGGGACTTTCTCAAGGCTGTCCTAATCCGGCTCAGAATGGGGAGCAGGGAACCTTCTCTGGGGTATAATGGCCCTCTACTCGTCCCCCAGCGTTATGGTGAATGGAGGATACTCCCGCTGGATTAAACTAGGGAGAGGAACGAGGCAGGGCTGCCTCCTACCCACGATATTGTTTGCACTCTCCATAGAACCACTGGCCCAAAGGATTAGGGAAGTCTCAGGGGTGGCGGGATTCATGGTTGGGGGGACGGAATTTAAAACTGCATTATATGCGGGCGATATGCTCCTGTACGTTGGGGACCCCTTGCAATCCATACATGTGGCGCTCTCGCTGATTTACCAATATGGCCATAGGGCTGGACTGAAAATTAATAGGCCTAAATCGGTGCTTAATCCCCCCCCCCCCCACCCCGAGATCGGAAAAGGGACAAGGAAATAGAAAGGTTCACGCCAATGGGGATGCAGATAAGTCTGGATAAGATTAAATACTTCAGCAAAAATGTTATGAGAACTTGTGGGGAACTATTTGAGGCTAACATCTTTCCCCTGATGAATAAAATAAATGAAAACTTCCTAACGTGGGGTAATCTAACGGTCCCTTGGTTGGGCCCCCTTATTGCACTCCAAATAGTGGTTCTCTCTAGAGTACTTTGTGTTCCAGATGCTCGCCATTCGCATTCCGTATGGGTTCTTTTGATAGATTTGGTACTCTATCTCACGGTTTCTGTGGCAGGGACAGAAAGGCACGGATTCCCAGTACGACATTGGTATTACCCAAAGAGAAGGGGGGGGGGCTCCCAGACATGAAGCTTTACTACCGAGCTGCGCAGCTTGGAGTCCTCATACCCCATCTTCGATCTCAGCATGACCTGCAGTGGATTGTGCTGGATAACATACACCTGCACCCTGCTACAGTGGGCGAATGGTTATGGGTCACAGAATCCCACTGAGGATTTGTGATCACCCTATTGGTACTCTGTGGGACATCTGGCGACCAGGGGGGGGGGCATGAGGGGGGTCACCACATTGCCCTTCCCGCTGGGACACCTTTGGGTCCCAGGGGTTCAGGATATACCGAACCCTGAAAGATTCCAGAAATGGTTTGAAGCTGGGCTCGAAAGGATAGGTCAACTCCGGAAGGGAGGTAACTTCATCACCATATTTGAATTCTGATTCATACTGATTTGAAGGAGGCACTGGGCATAGGCAAGCTCTCAGTATTCACTTACCTACAGTTAAAAGGGGCCCTCACAGGAGTGCACCTGAGGGAAAAGCTATAAAGGGAACCAAAACCATTTGAACCGCTCTTGGATAAAAGGACAGAAATGAGGGGGTTGATCTTGGCTATGTACGGGGCTTTGGTTCGACGGAGTAGGGGATCCACTGATAAACTAAAGGATCATTGGGGGTGGGACATTGGGACCAACATTGACACTGATCTCTGGACAGACTGTGCAGGGGCGAAGCACAGACATCGATCTCCTGCCAATATAAACTCCATACTATCAAAACTACTCCATAGATGGCACTACGACCCAGTCAGACTTTCTAGGATGTTCCCAAATACAAGCCCCAAGTGTTGGAAGGGGTATGAGAGGAACTCCCATTACTGGCATATGTGATGGGATTGCCCAAGGGTGCAGGTCTTTAGGAACGAGATCCTTACAATCTTGTTTGGGATTGAGGATGGGGGATATACGAGGCTCCGTAAAATGGCCTCCTCACTGCTGCTAGCCGCAAGGGCATACATGGTGACTAAATGCACGAGCGAAACCCCTCCCCGCCCCCCGCCCCCGTGTAAGAGTGAATGGATTAATGTTGCTAGGAATTTGTATGTAATGGGGAGAATTACTGCAGCCTTCAGGGCCAGGGGCTCCTTTTTGAAATGGAATGGGCTGAATTCACTGAGAAACATGAGCCAGGCTCTGCAGTCCTTACTGGCTTTAATGGGGGGCTCACCTAGGAAGAAAAGTTACTCATTTTCTGAATTGTTTATGCACAATTGTCACTGTAGGGACTGAATGCAGACTCGGACTCTAAATCTTGATGTGTCATGTGCTTGGAGGAACAAAGCTGTGTTGTGTACAAGTGGGGGGACTGTGGTTGGAGGATGGGGTGGGGAATAATTTCATGGTATTCCATGTTTTTCACCTTTAGGGCCCAAGTTAGTTCTTGCTCTACCGGAATGTGCGTTATGTATTGTAAGTGGTTTAAATCTTCAGTAAAATACAAATTTGAAGAAGACATTTTCCCTTTTCACTGTTTAGTCTATACTGTGAGGTCAGAATAGAACCTTTTGGACACAAGGTGAGTTTGATTTTTGACATCCTGACACAGACCGATCCTTAGTTTTAGTTTAGGTAGGGCAATTCCTCTTAGAGCCGGGTCAGAGAGGCCTTTCCCAATCCTTTTTCATGGGTTTGAAAGTAATAACATCCTAACTGGCAAAGAAAATTGACCCTCATAGCTAACTGGTTGAGCCTTGGCTGATTTCAGGAAGAGCATATTTCTGTGATTGATGAGGACAGTTGCGTCTGGCTACAAGTAAATAATGTGTCTACTCTTGGAAGGTTGCCTCGATTGCAAGTAGTTGCCAGTCGCTGATGGTATAATTAATCTTCTCAACTAAAACCTTTTTGGAAAAAAAGGACACTTGTTTTAATTGACCTGTCTCCTAATGTCTGAGACACCACAGCACCTGTTGCCAAATTGGAAGTGTCCACATCAATAAAGAGAGTCTGAGAAATATCCAGATGTAAAAGCATTAGGCCTGTCTTGAAAGTGTTCTGGAGCTGCAGAAAGTCTTCCTCCGCAAACTCGTTCCACACAAACTTCGTTCCCTTCTCATGAAGTATAGTAATTGGTGTTACTAACTGTGAGAACCCTCAGATAAATCTTCAGTAAAAGTTGACAAAGTTGAGGAAGCTTTGCACTTCCTTTTCTCATGTTAGTGTATGTCACACACACAGCTTGCACCTTATGCAAGACCTTCCTTAAGACTTGTCACACATGATTTTAATTCGGAAGATCAGTTCTTGATGGTGACTCTATTCAAAGCTCTTCATTCGATGCAAGTCTGCTGAAATGAGCTCTCCTTTGGTACAAAAAACAATAGTGAATTTGCCAGAGACTGGTGTATTAACCCCCTTATCCACACTTTCTTTCTAAGATACTCCTTGATATAACCATTTTGTTTTCGGTGAGCATATAAATTTGACTACCAGTATGGGAGTAGCAGCCTCCAAGTCGATCTTGCAATCCTCATTGTGGGGTGGGGTTTCTCCCACCTCCTGTGTCATCACAAACATTCAATATATCCTGTTAACATTCTTAAACAAACTCCTACAGCTGTAGGTAGCTATGCACTGCCCTTAGCGAGATTAGTTGCTACTTTCGTTGTCACAAGAGATTAATTACTTTAAAGCAAACCGCCCCCTTACATAGTTCTCTGTACAAAAGCTGGAGACCAATTCCAATACCACCTCTCCTCACTCAATACTGTCATTATGTAGTCAACCAGGAGATGCCCAATATAATCCGTAACAGAGGGGCAAGATAAGTTAGAGCAACCTCCTCCCAGTGACCTCCCCAAACCTCCATTCCTAAAATGACAATCTCATGGGTGATGACCCCTGAGGTGAGTTTAGAGAATCACACACGGGCCTGACCTGCTCTTTCTTTATGAATGTAAGGAATTTCCACGTTTCTAGCTACAATAAATGAAATGTCCTGTGGCGCCGGAATCTATTACTACTGGCTCACTTCCCTTTTGTACCTCTTCAAAAATGATGGTGTGGTATCGTAGCTTGAAGGGTATTTGCCACCTGTTGAAAGGCTGGAACTTCCTGGAAAGCGATGGACAGTCCCCAGAGAAAAGGCCCTACTACGCGACAATAGAAAGCACAAACTCTTTTGGCGTAGTCTGTCCCTTTCCTCCTTGGAGGGTGGCGCTGCCCCAAGGTTTGAGACTCGGAAGGCTTAGGTCTAAGATTGCTGCTTCTTGATTGACTCATGGGTCTCTCCCCTCTAGCGAAAACCTTGATCCCTACTGCTCTCCTCCTTTGCTCTGTCTTGCTCACCCCTACTCTAAAGACCACCTGCAAGACTACATTTATTAAAGCCTCGCAGGAAGTTTGCCAATTTACAATCCCTACCAAGCATCCTTCAGCTCCACTTCGACCCCAATTAGAAAAGTAAATTTGCTTTTCCTCGGTCCACCCGCTCTCCAAAACTGAGCCATTAAATTTGAATTGGGTTTTGTTGCTCATGCAATCCCATCCTCCCCGTTGGAGTTCTTGTACTCCCCATCTACCTTTTGGAAAACTTGACTTCTATAGAACATATATTTTTTAATGAGATCTTTAAGTCTGGCACTTTCCAGCCACACCAGAATAACTGACCATGCCACAGCCGCCCCAATGTGGTAGGTAGGGATGTAACGGTATACCGTTAAAGATACCGTGAACCACTTAACTGAACAATAATAACCGTCACATTGTTTATACCGGTATACAGTTTATACCGTTAAGTGTGATTTTCAATCTGATTTGGAAAGGCTGCAGTAAGCAAGTGCTGCGCAGTCTTGGATGTGCCATTTTACAAGCAGTATCAGTTGGAGCAGTTTTTAATGCCATTCCATAAACCACACGTGCCTGACACAAAATCATTATGTTAGCAATAGTAAGAATAAATACAGTGCCAAGAGGGAAAAGGGTTTACTTTGGGTTGGCGGCTTTGGGGTTTAAATATTTATAATGGATAATGTTTGCTAAACATATGACAATGGGGGATTTCCGTGGTTCTATCATTGAATTTACATATAGTAAGTCACACTGTGAAATTCACTCATCTGTGGGTGTTCTCTGCTGCCATACCAAAGGGTAAGATGTCCGTGATTACTGAACACCTTTTGGCCCTCAAGTAAACTAAAGGCTGGATCGTAAATAGAGCGTGCGTGTGTGCGCACAAGCGTATACTACCATCCGCCTCCATTGATCTGTGGCATGCAGGTTATAAAGATGGCAACATGTTCATCTTCACCATTAGCTAGTGAGGGAGCTAAAAGCCTAAATGACCACTTAAGAAAAGCTATTCAGTTTGCTTTGCCAGCGCAGCAGGCCTCCCCTCCTCCCCCTTCCTCCTCTCCACATGTGTGTGTGTTTGGTGGAAGCAAGAGGTGGCATTTCAGTGGAAAGTATGTTGAAAAGCCCAATTCTGGCCCTGGGTGCCTGGTTTTGTTTGTGATGATAAATCTGACAATTTATGACCTTTTTAGAAAATATTTGTTAAGATTGGTTAACTTCACCTGCTATACCGTGATAACCATGATATACCATCATTTGGCAAGAAGGTTATCGTACCGTCATAAAACTAATACCGTGACACCCCTAGTGGTAGGCAAGAATAAAGGTTATTTTACGAGACTTTGGTTGGGAAGGCCTACGGCTTACATTGAAAGCGTGACTCGCACTGTATTAGAAACACTTGAAAAAATTTAGGATTCCACCCAATGCGTTGCGACAAGTGTAGTTTCTTGGCCTTGTCAACAGGGACAATAACCTCCTTACCAAAATTGTTGAGACTGTTTCAGAGCCAGCAAAGTCATATCAATGCCAAAGCCGCATCAGAAGAAAACAAAACACCCTAGAGTGTCATCTGTATTAATGAACCTGTCGGGTCCTGCTGATCTTCTGGTTGTAAGAATTAGGTTGGAGGTATGGATTGGTGGTGGGGATCAGGTAAGAGAAAATATAGAGGTATTGGGAAAATGTGTATTTCTTTTTTCCCTTTTAATTTATTTTTTCTTAATCCACCATTCGAGAATATGAAGTTCTTCCCAAGGCAAGATGGAGGGACAGCTTCTGGGAATTGATTGGTCCTGATGAGACTCGGGTGACCTGGAATGTTGTTGGCATTCCTTAACTGCCTTTCATCTGAAATTTTAGCTAAAGCAGTTTCTGTATGTACAATATCTACCAAGAAGGCATGTTTTCAGAGATAAAAAGTAAGAAAAGGTTCAGGAGATTGTGTTTGTAACCAGGTAATCTAAGGAGAACTGGAAATTATGATGGGAGCGCGCCGTGGGGAGGGGGGGGACAAGTACACAGAACTGCACAGCAAGATATTAATCTAATGTTTGGACTGGGCATTTTGCTCGATGGCTAATGTAAATGGTTATGTCAAACTATGCAGCTTGAGGTGCTTCTGGAAGAAAATGTCTGCCTTACTCTAGACGGAACTCAGAGGTCATGTGTCTATTGTGCATAGACAAGCGCGGACTGCTACTCTGGCACTAAAGACTTTATGTAGCTCAGGAAGGGGGACAGTCGGGAGCGGCTGCTCGGGTAAAGAAGACATTCTTCCCACACGCAGGCGCATTTGGAGCTGATGCAGCTGCGAAGTCGAAAAACCAATATGGATTTGCGTATAAGAAACACAGCCTAAAATGTTATAAATGAGACGCAAGGAATTTATTGAGAAGAGGTTTTTTGCTGGATTCCTAAAGGGCAATACTCCACAAAGTTGTTGTTACTTTAATTTAGATAGGGTTAGATAGTTAGGATCTTTAGAAAATCTAAACTGCTTTCCTTTGTCAAGATACAGTAGCAGTTACTAGTGAATCCTGATGTTAAGAAGACCAAAAGATAATGAAAGGCAAAAGAACCAAACTGTTTCTCCTGACTTTTAGAGGAGGATTACAGGTACTGAAAGAGAATATAATGTAAGGAACTCATAGTGGCAACAGTTAAGACAGACACAAGTGATCACAGTTCAAGGGTGTTTATTAAACTCTATAAATGGGATTGGAAAAATACCTAATCTAAACCTAAATCTAAGATGGGAGCAAGCTACGACCAATCAAATAATAAGGCAGTCCTAGTGGCGTCTTGTAAAATAAAAGGGCCTTTACTAAAAAAAACTATTGCCAGACCATACAACTAAATACAGAGAAGTGTGGGATGAGGTTCTTGAGAAAGAAGTGTTCACAATAGGCTAAATCGGGATGTAGTAGCCGGGGGGTCCCCCTTCCCCACATTTTCAGCACTGGACAAGGTGGGGTTTCGGAGCACAGCACACACTCGAGATTTTGTCAGCACAAGTCTACAGTTCCATTCTCCGGTATCGGGACCTCTGGTGGTCAAGAGGACCTGCTGCATACAAATAATAAACCAGAGTTCCTTTTTGTCTGTATGTTGTGTGATGACCTTTCGCCCCTGGGCTTCCCCTCCCCCCCCCCCCTCTTCTGGGCTCAGATCCACAAAGAGTTTCTAATAGTATCAGGACCTTCGGTGGTTATGTATCTTGTGGTTCCAAGGTTCCGATACAACAAAAGTCCTTTATTGATTACACTCGGGCTGGTACTTCTTGACCCCTGAGTCCCCCTCCTCTGGGCTCAAACCCCTCTTGAATATTAGCCTCCCTTTGCCGGGTTCAGTGAGGCTTGTATTTCAAAGGATTTTAAACAATCTTCTCTGTTACGTTCACAATTCTTAATGTCTTTGTAAGTAGTTCACAGTGAACCTCCCTTTAGTGGGTTCACTCATGTCAGGACAAATGGTCATTAAGGCATCAGACGTTGCCCTTTTTATCGGCTTCCCTCCTTCGGGTTCACTCTTGCCAATCTTTTCTCACTATGGGGGATTTGTTTTCTGTTGGCTTTCCATAACTTGCTGCTCAAAGACTTTCGACTACAGTGAATTTTGCTAGACCTCTGTAGGACCACTTTGACATTCTTCTCACGGCCCTCGCACTGCCTTTTGGTATTGGTAGTTTCAACAAAAATGGGGAACAGACTAGAGTTTCTCGCCGTACACCAACGTGGTGTCAGACCTTTTTATCTGACTTTCCCCCGCAACCTTCAGATTTTTACATTCCCTCAAGTTGCAACTTTAATTCATCACAGTTCGTTTTCTTATCGCTTTTCCCCTCGACTCACCGGCTGTGATGGACCGATTGGCTTTCCTTGTATCTGGAGTCAAGGACAGTACCATGGTAGCAAGCACCTTCTGTTCTCCTGCCTATCCGCGCAGGCGCCCTCCGTGTACTGTTCACATCTTCTGCAGCACACCTTGGCTTTTGTTGGTGGTCTTACGATTACTTCCACAGAGGTCAGAAACGGCAGGGTCGCTTGTCTCCTTGTCACCCCCTCGGTTCTCGCCGCCTTTCTCCTCTTCTTGAACTGCTGCCCTAGGAAAGCTCTCTCATTGTGCGGTCTGCCTTGCTGTATGTGTGCTGTCTTGCTCCACCTTTTATCCCTGTGGGGAAGGGAAAGGTCTGTCGGGTGTGAGTGGTTCTGGTCAATTGCCTGACCCTTTTATTGGGACATGTCAGGTAAAGGGCCCTAATGTTAGTCTGGCGTCTTTCGTGATGTGCGAAAGTGTTGATGTTAGAAAAGGGGGCGGGGTGGTAGAGAGGTTGAGTATCCTATGTAGTAGGCTAGGGAAGAATGGTTATGAGAAGGGGAATGCTGCATCTCACCAGTTGTTGTTCCCGATCCACTCCCGAGGATCCCCATCCAAGTGATTGTCCCGCACTGGTCCACCCCCAGGAACTGGATCCAGTAATGATTGCCGTGACCTGGCCACCTGGATGACCGATCCCTGGGGGCTATTTAGGGAGACACCTTCAGGTTTCTCACATGTGTACACATTTTGCATTGGTAGAGAAGAGTATTTTAAAACTTACCTTGTTTTTGTTCTCTCCTGATATCTGCAGATTCCTGGGTCACACGTGGCAGGAAAGTAGAATCTGTTCTTTGTTTTATCCACTTCCACTTTCCCTTCCTGGGTGACAGGTTTCAGCTGATATAAGTAACAGCTGGAAGCAATGATTTTGGGAGTATCTGTGGGGTTCACCAGCTCCTGCTGAAAGTTTGCCCATTATCTGACATAAGGCCCACGTTAAAATATTTCCACCTGAGCTGTGGACCCCTCAAAAACTCAGATAGATCCAGTGGGGGAGAGGTTTAATGAAATAAGGGACGAGTTGAGGGCTACCTGTAGAGAAAATTCATTTTTGACTGAGAAGATGGAGTTAACATTAAGGGTCAATGAGTTAGACACAGAGTGTGCAGCCGTTACCCGAGTCCAGGGAGGAGTCCCCTGAATTGATCCAGGAAGATTTGGCAGGGAGTTCAGGGATAGAAAGAGGGACACTAACTTGGCCCCATTTGCATAGCTTGCCGATTCCTTTAGCTCCTCCCAAGCGTTTTTCAGGTGACCCAAAAAAAGTCAGATTTTTATGACCGTGTGCAAATGAAAAGATTTTGGGTAGGCCTGAGGCCTTTTCTTCTGATTGTTTTCCAAGATGGCTTTCGTGCTGTCTTTTTCTTTTTATCTGGAGAGGCAACTGCTTGGTCAGATTATTTTTTGGGTGGGGCAAGGCAGCCCAGTACTGAAAGATCTATGTTAATTTACGCTAGAATTTTAAAAATATTTCAAAGACTGCTATCACAAGAAGTGCAAAGAGAATTACTGGAACTCAGACAGGGAAGTAAGGTTTTGGTTACGTACAGAACCCATTTCAACTCTTTGGTATCGGTTGGTGGTTGGCCAAAGGAAAAGAGCATCTCTGATATAGAGGGTTCCGTGACTAAGATGCTTTGGCTGTAATTATAGATAGACCTACCTCCGGTCAGTCTCTAATGGATTTGGTGATGCAGCTGGACTTTTGCTTGGAGGAGTGTAGAACAGAGCATAGGAGAAGTTTGGGAGAGTGTAGGCCTGTTTCTTATGGGGATAGATAGAGGGGCGAGGTGTTTCAAGGGAGATGTTAAAAAGTTTTTTGGAACCCAGGGCAAGCCAAGAGGATCCTCTCTAAGGAAGAAAGGGATAGATGGCATCAAAATAATCTATAGCTCTATTGTGGGAAGTTGGGTCACTTTTTAGGAAACTGCCCAGTCACGCCCAAAAGCGGTATGTCTTATACTCCCAGAACTCAGCAGATTGCCAACACATTTTTGGCTGCTGTACCTCGTAGCACAGTAAATGTATCCTTGTCTGTAAAGGGAAGTCTCCAGGGAAATTGACCTGTGGTCATTGACTCCAGGAAACTTCATGGATTGGGGGGGTCGAGGGGGGTGTAACACCTTTTAAATATCCCCCAAATTATTAATGCGACTGCTGCTGAACAAGTTTGTGCAGTGGGTGGGTCACAACTTACATCCGAGTTGATCACTCACAAAACTGTTACTTTAGAGATGCATGTTTAGGGAGGACATTGGGAGGAGATAACACTTTAATTAATTGATGCTCCTCAATTAAACGTCATTTGGGGAATTCTTTGGTTGACTCTACATAACCCCAGGATGGGAAAAGGGGGTGAGTGTGGTTCTGATTTTTGTGTTCAGAATTGTATAAGGCACAAAGGAATGGTAGAAGAAAGTACAGAGGGCATTTTAGGGCTTGCAGAGTGTGGAATTTCTCAACACACTGCAGTAGCTACGTTGGGTGCATTTCCTCCTTCTTATCGGCATTTCTGGGACGGGAGGCAGATGCGGGAGGATTGCCGCCCCATATACCTTATGGGTCTAAAATAGATTTAGTGGCAGGGGCTCTTATACCTTGTAGCTGAATGTATGCATTGACGCCAACAACAGAAAATCGGCACCTAAAGGGAGTTTTTGGAGGAAAATCTTGCTAAAGGATTCATTTGATGCTCTGTCACCAGCAGCTTTGCCTTTGTTTTGTTTGTTTCCAAAAGAAATGGATTGTTAAGAACTTGCATTGATTATAGAGCTGTCAATAAGGTGACCATTAAGAACGGATATCCACTCCCTCTTATTTTGGTAATGTTGGATCAACTTCGAGGAGCGACTATATTTAGCAGACAGGTTCGATTTTGTGAAGGTGATGAATGGAAGACTGCTTTCAGGACTAAACTTGGATTATATGAATGTCAAGTAATGCCTTTTGGACTCTCTAATGCCCTGGCTGCCTTTCAGTTCTTCTTCATCAATGAAGTTTTAAGGGAGTTTTTTTTTGATGTCTTTGTTATTGTATATATTGATATCCTACATTTTTCGCAGAATCCAAAGCAACATCAAAATCACGTAAGTCCGGTATTAAGACGATTACGAGAAAAAAACCTGTTTGCTAAACTGGAGAAAAGCCAGTAACACCCGGACATGCTGGAGATTTTAGGTTTTGTTATCACTCCTCTGGGAATTGACATGGATTTACACAAGATGCAAGCTGTCGGATAGGGTTTTCATCAGTTGATTTGTTACAAGACCAATCCTGTTACATCCAGAGTGCAATGAGCCTTTTTTTGTGGAAGCATATGCCTCCAATGTGGCAATGGGCGCCATATTGTCCCAAAGACACCCTGAAACTGGTCATTTACATCTGGTAGCTTATGTTCCTAAAGAGGCTTCATCTGCAGAGGTTAACTACACCATAACAGATCAGGAACGTTTGGCTCTCAAGAATGGAGACATTATTTACTTCAACATAAAATATTCTGTGACCGTGCTTAACGATCACCGAAACTTAGTGTTTTTGAAGTCCGCCAGACGCTCTCACCTCGACAGATGGGTTGTCGATCTTCTTTGGTAATTATGACTTTGTAGTTGCATTCAAACCAGGAGAATTAATTGGGAAGGCAGTGTTCAGATGGATTTCTAAACTCTGGTCTGGTGGACCGAGGTTTGGAGGCCACCCTTGCTATAGTGAACTGGGAAAACTCTGGGACCGTAGCCAAACCAATAAAGGTAGCCTGGAGAGTGTTCAAGGTTTAGCCTCCGGAGTGGGGTCAGGGGTCCACAATGAGTCCACGCAATGGGCAATCAAGGCTTGCCCAAGAACACCCTTTAAAAATGATTTGAAAATATTGCACAATACTAGTAATATAGATTATTTCTCTTTCTCTTTCCAGTTAGTCAGTGTAAAATAATAAGTCCACCCCCCACCCCCCACCCCCACAATACCAGAAGGGGAAGGTAAGAAATTAGGGAGCTGATGTGGGGCAAGCTGTTGCCTGCTGTTTGTTGTGCAGGGGAGAAAGGAGAAGGAGAGCTTGCTGTGTCACAGCTGATACTGCTAAAAAGCACTTTCAGCAGAGCGGATGTGTGGCGGGTTATTCCCCACTGTTGGGCTGCTGGCAGGGTGTACAGACTGTTAACCTTGTGTCTGGAGGGAGGAATGAAGGTGGAGGAGGGCGGAGCTGTAAGCACAGCTGTTGCCCTTGACCTGCTGTTCCCATATAGTTTCCTGGGTATGCTGGGTTTACTTCCCATACTCTGCATGCCCGGCCCTACCTGCACTGCACCTATTTTATGGACACTTTATGGAATTGAAGCATTTATGAGCTTCTAATAACTGATTAAGTTGGAAAGCTAACTTGGTGTAAAACAGCCTTAGAAAGCAGCAGGACTAATCCAAGGGAGAAGACCGTGCTTGAGAAGCCCTGAGAAGGATTGTTTTTGCTAAATCTGAATGCGGTTTGTGGGAGAGCCTTGCATGTGCAAGCTTCACTTAGGCTGTCTTTTGCCTGCCTTTTTGTCCGATTTGGCTCTCCTGCTGCTTGGCCAAAGTAGCCCCCCACCCTCATTCATTATTCATTTGCTCTTCTGTGCACAAGCCTGTACACAAGACTGTCACTGCTGATCTAAAGCTTCCAGTTTTTGTTTGTGATGCGTTGATCGGTCATCAGCCCCAGAATACTGAACATAGAACTTAATATTTTTAAGGGAGCTTTTGCGCCTCTCTGCTATGGGTTTTACCGTAACGTGTAAGGAGGTAAGACTGGGGCCAGATTTGACAGCCCCTTAAATAAACTGTGCGTGTTTTGCTCTGACAGCATAAGCCACAGGTGCTGAAGCAGATCTGATTTGGTCAAAAAAGTGAACAGTGAGCGGTTGACACTTTTGAACTCATGGTCTTATAGTATTATACGTGTTGTGTTTTATGGACAGAACAATTGATTTTTAATTAGTTTGATCTGTTTTGCCCTATTTTTACTTGCGCACCTTACTTTTTTATTCTTGCTGATTGTATTTTGCTGCTAGTAATTGAACATTCATTTGCCAAAACTTGTACCTATTGCACTTTAACGGTTTGCACTGATTGCACTGTCGTAATGACAAAACGTAAAGCTAGGGAGGAATCTTTGGACGCGAACACCCTCAAAGAAGAGAACACAAATGGCTTAAAATCTGTGACCGAATCTCACTTAAAACGGCATCACTCACTTTCAAATGCCTAAATAACGCAGCCCCCCCTCTATCTTGTAAACAGAATAGTAAGAAAAACTTCCATCCGCCCCACCACAATGGTCAACTCCTACTGCATAGCGGTACCCACATTTTAGAAAAAAAATGGGCGGCAGCAGCTTCCCAGTCAAGGCAGCCCAATACTGGAATGCTCTCCCACTCAACATTAGAACAGACCAATCCGACTGTAGCTTTAGGCGGAACACTCTTACCTGGCTACGCTCTAACGACCCCTTGCCTCTATTACACTAACAGATCCTATCTAATCCGACTGTATATATATTTCTGATGTTTGTTAATCTGCTTAGAATCACATGCTGTGCATAGGTCCGACATCCAGTGGTCACTGCGGAGTATTGCATTTTGTTTTTCGTAGTCAAAAAGGGGACGTCGACAAGGCGTGTCTGTAAGACTATCCCTATAGTGACGTGCGTTGTACCCATAATCCCTCACGCGTCGAGGTCCCTCAGATTGTTTTTTTTCCGCCCAGCTTCTGGTCGCCTTACGCGGAGCTCCTAGAGAGACATTGCAAATACTTACTATCGGACCTCGGTCCTTAATTATACTTATTATATTGTTAAAGATCCCTCCCCTCGACGTTAGCTGTGAAGCTGTTTCTCCGCCGAGCAAGTTTTCGACGGAGGGGAAGAGACGAAGGAGATCCTTCGGCGCTGCCGAACACGTGGCCTGGCCTCGCCGGCCAACATACAGTAGGGAGAGTGGGGGTTCGAACTTTTATCTTCTCTTTGAGAATGTCTTTCTTTCTCCCCTATCTTTCCCTTGGGGTTGTTATCATCAGTTATTATTGCCTCAGCTATGGAGAGGACACCTTTTAAGTTTTGCCCACGCTGTAGGGGCAAATACACTTGGAAGGACAAACACAAGCTCTGTAATCGTTGCTTGCCCCTCGATCATAAGGAGGACAGCTGCACGGCCTGTAAACTCTTGAAACCAAGAACTCTTAAAGAACGCAAAGTTAAGAGGTGGGCGCACTACGCTATGTCGAAGTCAGTTTCCTCACCCGCCGCCACTGTTACAGAAAGTGACGAGGAGGGTGATAACTCGACCTCCGTTACGGAAGTCATTAACCCCCAGAAGGAGCGCTCGCGCTCCTCGACGTCCGTCCCCGGCCCCGACGGGCTCGGCTCACGCCCTGCTCATGGGGATGAACACCCTGGCGACAAGGACGCACACAGACCCCATAGGCCTAAGCACACAACCCACGGCTCTTCTTCGTTGAAGACGAAGGATCCATCAGCGCCGAAGGGGACGCAGGGCACTCCGGTGTCGACCTCAGACCGTAAGGGTCTCAAGCCCCACCCGCAAACGCAGTCGCGACCAGCGATTGGGCTTTCATCAAACACGGGCGCTACCCCAAAATCATCCGACGTAACGCTCCATAGAGCGGCCGTCGAGGAACAACGCGTAACGCAGGCAACGTCGAAACCAGAGTCCTCTACTGACAACCTCGTTGTCGAGAGCCTGACGAGAATTGTTTCCGAAGACAAACGTAAGCAGACGACGAAACAAACGTCGAATACCGCCCCTTTCATCTAAGGGCACTTCGGAACTACCGGGGGCTTATCAGAGGGCGACGGAAACCTTTCTTCGATGTTGTTGGAGCGTTCTAAGCGTTTTGAAGGTGAAAACACTTATTTCCCCCCTCTAGATTATTCAGGGGTCCCCCATGAGACCCTTGAAAGACTCCATTCTTGTATGGAGAAAATGGAAAGGTTTTTGGGAAATCAAAACCCACCCACACCCAAAAGACTAAGAGAAGGGCCCCAGAATGACCCTAGGGTCAAATTTCCTAGGCTGTTTCCCCCTTCTACAGACATATATGACCTCACTGAAGAGGAGCAATACCTCCAGGAAGATGAGTGTTTGGGTGGAGAGGAAGAACATGAGGAAGAGGGGTTTGAAGAAGATCCTTACACAAGTGCAGGAGCTTTCGAAGAAGATACAGCTACCTCACAGCCCTGGCAATCCCCATCAGTGCAGCCTTGGCAATCCCCATCAGTGCACTCAGACCCTGATGTCTTTCACCCTTCTCCTCCCAAGGATTCACCTATTGGAAACACCTCTCCCATAGATGACCAACCTTCACTTAATGCACTATTGCGCAAGGCAGCAGCGCATTTTGAAATCGACACAGGGGAGACTCTTCCTGACATAGACTTTGTAGAGAAAGTTATTAAAGAAAAAGCCCCTGTTAGTCAGTCTATTCCGCTCCTGGCTTCTATAAAGAGAAGAATACCTCCTTCCCTTTCCAATCCTGCCTTAGTCAGAGGGGTCAACCCTCGGATAGAAAAGCTCTTCAGCCCTTCGCCCTCTGACCCGTTGTACATCGGAGGCCATTCTATTCCAGACTCCCTCGTAGTTACTAATACTAGGAAAAGAGCAGGGGTACCACTATCCACTAGTGAGGCACCACCTGACAAAGAGGGCAAAAAGCTCTACGCATTTGGGAAGAGAATCACGACGTCCGCCGCCTTTTCAACTAGGATTGCAAATAACAATTCCCTACTAGCTAGTTACGCAGATGCACAGTGGAGCAAGCTGCGCAGCGAAGCAGAGGACGCACCAGAACCCCTGCGTTCACGCCTGTTAGCTACAATCTCAGAGGGAACTCTTGTAAACCAGGGCATCGTAAAGAACTCCTTAGATGCCGCAGAGAATACTTCTCAAACCCCATGTCTGGCTGCGCAATTCGGGATTTAAGCCGGAAACCCAGGCTTCCCTGATAAATAAGCCCATAGAAGAAACACATCTGTTTGGGAAAGCAGTTGATGAGGCCCTAGAACATGAGAAGAAAGAGTTTGATACCATCAAAACTCTTGACCAAATTTCTAGGCCCCCTAACATACGCGGCTATGGCAATAGACGCTCCTTTCGTGGCCAACGCCAGCAGCAAAACCAAAAGCAATTTTACTCTGCTACCAACTGGCCCTCTAACCAGGGTAACAACACCCAGTTCAGTCAAAGAGGCCAACGCCGTGGCAGGGGATGAGGTCGTGGCTCCAGCCCCAAAGGTTCCACGCCCAATACCAACAAATGACCCGAAGATTCGGGTCCCCTCCCATGCATCACCGGTCGGGGGCCGGCTAACATCGTTCCTTTCAGCATGGGAGGGAATATCGTCAGACCGCTGGGTATTATCCACCATAGCCCACGGATACTGCATCGAATTCAACGGTTCCCCGAAGTACAGACCCCCACGGAACCGACGCATGACACCGGAACACCTCACCATTCTTCTACAAGAAGTAGAAGAGCTACTGAAAAAAGAAGCTATAGAGGCTGTCCCCCTATCTCAGATAACAGAAGGTATTTATTCAGTGTACTTCCTTGTACCCAAAAAGGACTTAACCATGCGCCCTGTATTAGATCTACGCCCAGCGAACAAGTTTGTCAAACCACAAAAGTTTTGTATGGTGACCTTGCAGGAAGTAATCCCACTGTTATCACAGGAGGATTACATGACAACACTGGACATGAAAGATGCATACTTTCATATTTTAATGTTGCCAGCGCGCAGAAAATACCTCAGGTTCAAGATAGAGAACAAACACTACCAGTTCAGAGTACTACCCTTCGGAATAGCATCTGCACCAAGGGTATTCACGAAAGTACTGGCAGTGGCAGCGGCCCACCTGCACAGGTTATCCATCCCGGTATACCCTTACCTCGACGACTGGCTCATAACAGGGGATTCTTACGCAACATGCTTCCCCAATACCCAAAAGACTGTAGACCTTTTGTTCCAACTGGGCTTCTCCATCAACGAAAAGAAGTCCAGCTTAGACCCCAGCCAAATCAAACAATTCCTAGGGGCTCTAATTCGAACAAAGGACGGCCTCGTCTTCCCCTCCAACGAGAGGGTCCAAAACAGGCTGTTTCAGATCCCCCATTATGTGGCAGGTCGAGAGGTGACGGTACGCAAAGCAATGTGCTTGCTAGGAATGATGGCGTCATGTATTTATTTGGTACCTCACGCGCGCCTGCGCATGCGCCCAATGCAAGAGTGGCTCAACAGCCAGTGGACAATGGGACGATCTAGTGGTGGTCTTGCAGGCCTTGGTTCTCTAGCTACGGTGGTGGACAAAAGAAAACCTGTTATTAGGGAAAACTTTCGCCACACCCGCAGTGGAAGCGACTAACCACAGACGCATCGCTTACAGGATGGGGGGCTCACCTATCCAATCAGACTGCTCACGGAGCGTGGACTCCGAGCTTAGCATCCAAGCATATAAACCTGCTGGAACTACTAGCGGTGTTCAAAGCACTGAAAGCCTTTCAGGAACACCTACAAGGAAAGACAGTGATGGTCCTCACAGACAGCACCACAGCCATGTACTACCTCAACAAGCAAGGGGGCACTCACTCTCCAGGACTGTCCAAGCTGTCCCAGAACATCTGGAAGTGGGCTCTCAAACACAACATGTTCCTACTATCACAACATGTACCAGGGGAACTCAATCTGCTAGCAGACAAACTCAGCAGAGACTTCCCCCTGCCCGTAGAGTACGAATGGCGGTTACAAGAAGACATCGTCTTCGATGTCTTCACACAGTGGCGTTTCCCAGAAATAGACCTGTTCGCAACTCTGGAAAACTGTCAATGCCAAGATTACGCCTCCAGGTACCCCCAGAACCAGTCCAAGGGGAACGGTCTATCGATTCCATGGTCAGGGAAATTTGTTTACGCTTTTCCCCCCCGACTCCCCTTCTCAACAAGATAGTGCACAAGATGCACCAGGAACAAGTTACGATGATACTGGTGGCCCCTATGTGGGGCCGACAGCCATGGTTCGCTCACTTGTTAAAGATGTCTCTATCTCCTCCAGTGAAACTGCCCTGCCCGTACAACATGCTGTCACAAGACAGGGGCAGGACACTGCACCCATGCCCTCAGACCATGAACTTAGCAGCCTGGCTCCTGAGGTCATAGAATTTGGACATTTACAACTTCCACAGAGGTGCATGGACATCCTCAGAGAGGCCAGAAAGCCTAACACTCGTCACTGCTATTCTAGCAAATGGAAAAGATTTGTCATCTGGTGTAGAGGGAAGAGTATCAACCCCGTTGACTGCTCTCCCACACACATTATTCTGTACCTGACCCATTTACTGGACTCGGGTCTAGTATTCAATTCTATTAAAGTACACCTGGCAGCGCTTTCTGCTTACACCACTTCACAACTCAAAGTATCGGTGGTGGAAGATCCCAGTAATCAAAGCCTTCATGGAAGGGGTAAAGAGAATACACCCTCCAATAGCAAACCCAGCTCCCGGTTGGGATCTAAATGTGGTACTCACCAGGCTCATGGGGTCACCCTTTGAACCCATGCACAAGGCAACTCTTAAAGATCTCTCTTAAGACTGCTTTCCTAATAGCTATTACCTCCATTAGGAGAGTAAGTGAACTACAGGCCCTTTCGGTTTTAGACCCCTTTGTAACAGTTCACAAGGATAAAGTGGTTCTACGCACACACCCAAGGTTCGCACCGAAATTCATCTCCAAATTCCATGTCAACCAGTCTATAGAACTACCAACGTTCTTTCAAAATCCTTCAAATCTAGGAGAAAAAAGCCTGCATACACTTGATGTGCGCAGAGCTGTCATGTTTTACATGGAAAGAACTAGTCCACTGAGAAAGACTAATCAGTTCTTTGTCTCGGTGGCAGCAGGAAGAGAAGGAGATGCAGTTTCAAAATCCACTATATCTAGATGGATTGTACAATGCATCACTCTCTGTTACACTCTTGCTAAGAGAGAACTACCCTTCAAGCCAAGATCACACTCTAAACGAGGCACTGGGGCATCCATAGCATTCATTGCAAATGTTCCCCTTGAGTCCATCTGCAAAGCGGCAACCTGGAGTTCTGTACACACCTTTACAAAACACTACTGTCTAGATGCCCACTCTAGATCTGATTCCCAGGTGGGACAAGCAGTATTAAGACATCTTTTCTCTACTGTTCCTTCTCACAACCCACCTCCAACTCCGGGTACAGCTCGCTAGTCTATCCACAGCATGTGATTCTAAGTAGATTAACAAACATCAGAAGACAATGCATTACTTACCGTAAAAGCATTTCTGATGGTTGTCTCTGCTTAGATTCACATGCACCCACCCTTCCTCCCCGCTCGGATGGAAGGAACATAGACATCCTTTTCTATATCTCTCTCCTATCTGTACTCACTCAGGTCTAGAAGGCTCCCTCAGGGCAGAAAAATACAAACAGAGGGACCTCGACGCGTGAGGGATTATGGGTACAACGCACGTCACTATAGGGATAGTGTTACAGACACGCCTTGTCGACGTCCCCTTTTCGACTACGAAAAACAAAATGCAATACTCCGCAGTGACCACTGGATGTCGGACCTATGCACAGCATGTGAATCTAAGCAGATACAACCATCAGAAATCCTTTTACGGTAAGTAATGCAATATATTCCTTAACTGATTTGCCGAAATGTTATGCATTTATATTCATATTGTGCCTTACCCTGTAACTAAGCTTTTAAGTATTCATATTTTCCTGTTCTCTGTTCCTGTTACCTTTTGGGTTTGGCACACCACACAAATTAATAAACAAATAATATTTTAAGTCACTTTCCTCTGAGGATGCAGAACCAGCTTCAGATGAATCTAGGCCTTTTGGCCTCCAATATGGCATGCCATCAGTCCCTAAAGCGTTAATTTCAGAAGAGTCAAGAATAAAGAATCTACAAGAGTGCCTGCATGATGCCAGTCGGTTAGACATCTCACCAGAGGTGGAGTTTGGCAGGTCAGATCCCAGTGATCATGCAGAGGTTACAAACAGGCAGTTGATGTCAAGGGTTGTAGAGTATATGGGTTGGGGTAGACCAAGTACAGTCTTTGAGCAAGATGACTTGACTGACATTTTGGACAAGGGACCTCAACAAGACCCTATTGTGCCATTCCATGCAGCTTTGCAAAAGCATGTGGCTACCAATTGGGAGGCACCTGAGCTCAATCCAGCTGCAGGGTATCAAGCAGTGACTTTTATCTAGCAAAACACCTGACACCAGAATGTCTAGTGGTTCAAGGTGCCACCTCAACCAATAGACAAAATGCCTAGCCCACTAACCCACCTGATAGGGATGACGAGCATTACAACGCCCTAGCCAAAAAGTTTTTTTGGGCTGGAAGTATGGCCTTAAAATCAGCTATGCCACGTGTGCATAGGCAAGGTTCCCTCACACCCTTTGGGAGTGTATATCCATGTCGGCTGACCATATCGGAGGAACGAGGCAGATTTTTAAACATCGTGAAGGATGGGCGCGATGTGTGAATCCCTCCAGACTGGTCTTGACTCTGCTGACAGTATCAGCAGAGCTATGGTGGCTAGTACAGTTATGCGCAGGTTTGCCTGGTTGAGAAAGTCTGGATTTGTTCCAGGGCTTTCACCAACTTGATGGCGGTTGTGGCAGCGAGTCTTGGGAGAGGGGGATTTCGCACCTACCCCTAACTGGACGATTGGCTGATCAGGGCCAGGTCTCCCGAACAGGCCCTAGAACATCTCGGCTCCACCTGTCACTTCCTTCACAGATTGGGTTTCTCCCTCGACTTCAAGAAGTCTCACATGATACCCTCTCAAATGCTCCAATTCATTGGAGCAATCCTGGATGCATCCCTGGGAAAAGCCTCCCCACCAGAGGTGAGGGCTCACAACATTCTGCAGATGGTGACCAAATTCCAAAATGCCCAGCATCTACCAGGCTTAGTTTTTTTGGAGGTTGCTCGACCTCATGGCATCCTGAATTTCTCTGGTGCCAGAGGCTCGCCTGAGAATGAGAGCTCTCTAATGGGCTCTAAGGACTGTGGTCCCAATTCTCAGGAAGGTTGTCAGACCTCATACAAATTCCGAGCAGAATCTCACAGGACCTTCGGTGGTGGGCCTGCTGGGAGAACATCTTAAAAGGAGAACCGTTTTGGCAACCATGGCTGGAGAGAACAGTAGTGACAGATGCCTCACTCATGGGATGGGGAGCCCACGCCAACGATCTGACAATCGGTGGTTGTTGATCTTGATCGGAATCCAAACTACACATCAATCTTTTGGAGCTGAGGCCAATCAGACTAGCGCTGAAGGCCTTTCTGCCATCTGTATGGGGAAAGAATGTCCAGCAGTGGCTATGTACTACCTCAACAAAAGAGGAGGTGTAGGGTCACTACCTTTTGTGCAGAGAAGCAACGCGGCTCTGGTTCTGGGTGATACAAGAAGGAATCTCCTTATTGGCAGTTCACCTAGCTGGAGTGGAGAATACAGCGGTGGATGCTCTGAGCAGGCAGAGCATAGTCTCCCACGAGTGGGAACTAGCTCAGATCTTCACTCTATGGGGAACCCCTCAAGCGGATCTGTTTGCTACCGGTGTCAACCAGAAGTGCTAACTATACTGCTCATGGGAATTTCCCCCAAGAGGAGCTCTAGGAGAGAAGTTTGTGGTGGGCTGGGATTATCCACCCATGTATGTGTTTCCTCCAGACCCCGTCATGCCACACGTGATCAGAAGGTTCAGGAAGTTCAGGAAATCCGTGATCCTAATTGCCTCACAATGGGCCAGGAGGACGTGGTACCCGGGCATTCTGGACATGTCCATCTGTCTTCAATACGTCTTCCACAAAGAGAGGACCTTCTCTCGCAAGAGTAGGGTCAGGTTCTCCATCCGGATATCGGGATGCTCAGCCTTCACGCATGGTTTCTGAAAGGCTGAGATACAAGGATTGGGACCACCCGACCGACGTTAAGGAGATTTTGCTTTCAGCCAGAAGGCCAGCAACTAAGTCTCGATGGAGCTTGGTCCTGACGTTCCTCTCTCCATCAGTTGAGTAAGGCTTGCGAAAGACAGTATGTGTTGGAGCTTTTTTTATTTTCAACAATGGACCTGTGCTGTCACGTGATTAATGCATGTTGGTTAAAGTTAGATATCTTTTAAGTATCTCGAGGGGCTACTACGGGCCCAAGTGAATTGTAAGGGTCTTGCTGCATCAGTGTATGCGAACTTAGGCAATATGTGCTATTTTTTTGTGCACCAATCATTTTTAATTAAAGTTCATCCGCCACTCCAGCGGAAACAGAAAAGAAGGGTAAACAACGTTTGCCCCATTGCTTAATGGACTCTTTACAGTGTTAATTTCTCGAAAAGGATGTCTTGCAAGGTATATAAGGGTGGATTACACCAACCAATCTTAATTTTTCATTAAGACCCTTTTCTGCACTTTTTGTTAGGTATATAATTTGTTGTTCTTTCCTAAGTAGCAACCTTTTGTCGTGGTTGCTATCCATACTTCATTTTAATTTAATCAGTACTGACCATCTCAATTCTTCTGGTTGATGTATCTGTTAGATCAAATGTCCCACTAATGGGGCATTCCAGATCTGGTTTTTAAGAACGTTTTTATGTTCTCCGATTCTTCATTTAATCTTCCTTTTGGTTTTACAGATATAGATTTTGTTGCAGGGGCACCAGATGCCATATATTACCATTGAGGAATTGCAGTTGGTAAATTCTGTTTGTTTCCAAGGGGTGGCTAAACCAGTGTTAATTGGAATACTTTTCATTGTAGACGGAACAGCAAGTACATTTCTTGCAGGGGTAATTAATGACTCGTCAGTTCTGGCATCCCCCGATGTTCCGGCAAGGTTTTTTGTTTCGTGGGATTTGAGCTGATGTCGTTTCTTGTAATCTGCTCCTTTATATTTTTGCTTCTTTTGAAAGCAACTATTGGTCTTGTCAAGGGTTTTGTGCCATGTTCCAAAATATTCAATTTTTTTAGAAGTATCTTTTTGATTGGATTAGAGAGATGGCGATACAATGGACCACCTATCCATACTGCAGTCTGTCCGTATGCACAATGGGGCATGTGTGAGATATGGAGAGAGGGGTCAGTGCAACCCCTTCTTTGATGTAACTCTCGGAGTGAGTTTTTTTTTTTTCCTGACCACAGTCCTGTTTATTCTCTACATTGGCCCTGAAAAGGAGCTTGTACTTTTCCTTATTTAACTTACGCAGAGGACATTGTCCTAATTGCCCGTACCTCTAAGGCCTTGCAAAAGCTGATATCAACGCACACTCAGTTCATGATGACCTGGACCTAAAAGTCGACATGCAAAAATCAGCAGTTATGGTATGTTCCAGTGGTAATAGAAACTTGAAGATGTGGAAGATGGTATGTAAGGGGAAGTCATCCCAAGGGTACAGGCCTTTGATTATCTAGGAATAAAATGTTCATTTTCAATGACTGGGAAGCCCAATGTGGAGATACAACCAGTCTGTAGGGGGTGTTTCTCGATGTATGTCTGTCAAGGTCATCTCTGTTACGGCGTTATGCTTTGGGTTTATGTAAACATTCTGGAACTCCAAGTCACCTAAAACATGTTTCTTAAGAAATTAGTGGGCCTTTCCCATTCTGCTGCCAACTTTTTATTTCATGCGAAGTTGGGGATTTGTTTTCTGGAAGATGTCTGGCATTTGGCCCCTTTATCTCACTGGTTACGAATCTGGGCCAACTTGAAGGAGATGATTACACACTTTGTAATCTGAGAAATGGTAAAGAAAGAAAATCACATGAGGATTCCTTGACTGAGCTAGCTTAAATCGAATTTGATAAAAACTGAACTCCTCTGCACTTATTGCACCTTGTTGACTATATGCCAGCGAACATTCACAATGAGATTTTTTGTTCAACCAAGTCTTTATTAGCAAATGGTCACAAAATAATCGGATCAACCACACCATATACTACGAGCGTTGCAAAGAAATAAAACGGTTACATAACAATCGTAGTGGGCGTATCCACCCAACATTATCTACCAACACCGGCATTCTGTCATCTCCGCCTCTTCAAGTATTTATTTATTCAAACCGCGCCGTAGCCTGCATGCATTAGGGCGCACGCAAAGGACAACTGAGAGGTACAGGACATTAAACGGGCGGGAAGGAGCAGGTCAGATTTGCCTAGGCGAAGAGGAAAGTTTTCATTGCTTTCTTAACCCCTTAACTGCCATGGGGTCCCCCCCCCCCGTGTCAAGGCCCTTTCAGACGATTTCGGTATGTTGCCATTCAATGGCTTGTAACTTTTTATTACACGAGTGATCCTGGCCTAATTTGGCCCCTTGTTTTTCCACATGTAAGCGGTCGTAACGCCATCCGGGAATCCTAGTTTGCTGTAGGGGGGGTGAGGGAAAATGACCAAAAAGGGAAATAATTAGTGTTTTTTTCAAAAATGGCAATAAAATGATGTACAAAGAAGCCTTTTTTTCCCCATGTAAGAGCTATGAACAAATGGTTTGCTGTGCTGAATGACCCTTTTTCCTGGCTTTAAAGAACAGGTTGAGTGGAAACAAAAACAAATTATTTTGATATGGTTATCAACCGTTTTGTTAGAGGTAGGCGATTTTGGCCTTTTTTTCCAATAGGAGATGCGTGGACGGAATGGAATAAAAGGGTAGGAAAACTGAATGGGAGGACAGAAAGGAATACATTTCTGAAAAGTTGACAAAATTCCAAGTTCAGAAAGGGGTGATAGTTGTTGCCTGACCTGCGCCTATGTAGGGAAATCCACACAGGTCTGACTTGCGCAAATCGTCCCAGAATTTATTACCCAGAACCTCCGGCAAAGTCCAAATTTGGGGGGGGGACCACAATTTTTGCACATTTCACTCTGGTCACCCACACGAAACATGTTGCCAACAACACATGGCCTACAGTCCCGCGTTCCCACAGTGGGTGCACCTACCTACCCACCCAATGCGGAACGTTAGGCCATGTGTTATTGGCAGCGTGTTTCGGGGGACAAGCAGAGGCAAATGTCTCTGAAATTTGGGGAAAAGAAACACAATTGTCAGACATGTCACTCTGGCCACACACCGAAACATGCCGCAAACACATGGCCTACCTTCCTACGTTCCCACAGGTGTTCCCAATGAGAGGCAGACCTCGTATGCGTGGGTGTCGTACCTGAGTGACAATGGGTAAATCATTTGTACAGTAAGTTCTCTTTAGTGCACTCAGGAAAGAGTAAAGTGCTGTCAGTAAGCCCATTCACATGCACGTTTGCTCACACTTCTCATACATACAGGTCACAATGCAGTTTGACAGGCAAAGTGAGATTTAGCACAAGGAGGAACCTCCTTGTGTAGCACAAGGAGGATCGTCCTTGTGAGCAGTGATGCCCTGGCAAGGCACCCACCGTATCACTGGCCATTCAAGCCCCTTTCATATCTGCAGTCGGCATCCATTTCAGCAGTCGCACCTCTACCAAATCACTTGAGCCAGAGCAACCATATCTATACACTTATACAATGTGGACATCTGCTCACAATGCAACCGTTTCTCTAGCAATATTTTGTACATAATTTTCCAGCAATTGCATATCAACTGTGTTTGCATTCAAATGTCATGTGGCTGCAATCGTTTCTGGACACTGATAGCAAGTGCACATTGGCTACCTGCCCTACAGGCGCTGTCTTTCACACCAACTTCGAGAATGCCCATAGCAACTATGTTGAAACATTTTAATGTTGAAACATTCATATGTGCAACCTTACCCACACAAAACACACACCTCTAACATGGCAATCCTTTCTGCAGTGCTGGGAAAGTGCATTCACAGAAATGACATCTGCATGTTCTACGTAGCTTTACCTCATTCACACACCAATCGTATCCAATTCATTCCTATAGAAGACATGTCACTTACACCACACATAACCTTAGTTGAGGTAAAACAATAAAGAAGGCAGGGTGTTACGAGATACGCAAGACGCTGCTGCCATACAGATGGTGTCCAAGTACCACTTTCATGACACTTGGACCTCAAGGGAGGGACCCAAAGTGGCGTGTACTACTTTCAAAAGACACCCCTTGAGTGGAGGGAACATGAATGGTGTTCCGTTCTTCTCCAACGCACCCCTCGAGCAGAGGGAGTGGGACTGTAGTTTCTTTGCATACCAAACCTTATCTGGAAGGAGCCGGAATTGTGTTCCTTTCCAATGTACGCCTAAAGTGGAGGGAGTTTCACTGACTTTTTTTTTCTATGGCAGGCCCGAAGCGGAGCAAGCCTTGCCAAGACACCCCAAAGGGGAGTGAACCAGAGTGGTGGTCTCTCCTTCTCCATGGCACGCCTCAAGTGGAGGGAGCTGGAGTGGCATTCCTTTGCAAGATGAGCCTTAATTGGAAGGAGAATGAGTTGCGTTACTTTGCTAGTCACGCCTCGCACAGAGGGAGCTAGACTGACGTTTCCCTCTGAGGCATGCCTAAAGTGAAAGGTACCAGGGTTGTCTTTCCTAGGCAGGCTTCAAGTGGAGGGAGCAGGACTAGCATTGCTTACCAAAGGGGAGTGAACCAAAATGGAGTTCCTTTCTTGTGCATAGCACGCCTCGAGTGGAGGGATCCGTAATGAATTTTCTTTCGCAGGCACGCCTCAAATGGAAGCAGCCTGAATCGCGTTCCTTTGCAAGTCATGCCTTGAGCTGAGGGAGCTAGACTGATGTTTCTTTTGAAGGCAGGTCTCAAGGGAAAGGTACGGCAGTGGTGTGCCTTTCTAAGGCACACCTCAAGTGGAGGAAGCAGGACTAGCAATGCTTGTGAAGGCACGCTAAATGAAGTGAAGTGAGTTGAAATGCTGTTGCATTTTTATTGAAGGTACACCTCCAGTGCAGGAAGCGGGAGTGCCATTCCTTTGTAAAACGTGCACAAATTCAGAGCCTAAGGGTTCCTTTGAAGGAATGATGGGCATTTTCGGAAATGAGTCGATCTCCCAATATTTTTCCTTTGTATGAAACAAAAGGAAACAAGGCTGAAAGGAGAGGGCTGGCTTGGAAGGGCATTGGGGACAGTACCCCCGTGTACCCTTCCTCTTTGCTTGTTTTGTACACACCGTACATTTTCTGTAAGATTGTCTCTTCGTGGCTGTGGCAGGGAACATAATCACAAAAGTGTCAATCTTGCAATCTGTCCAAATCTTCTACGTCTGGAAAGGAGGGAATTTGTACATGGACCATAGTGAGAGATTGAACAATTTCTGTTTCAAAGTTCAGAAAGGAGAGGTTGTTTTGTGGAGTAGCTGCACGGTACACCACATAAGCATTGTACATTTCTACATGCGTAATGCGTGTGGCCAACTTTTTATACCAGAAGCGCGACTTGCGTTCAGCATGGTATGGCTCAAGCACTAGGTCGTTTTTATCTACTCCACCCATGTACTTGTTGTAGTCCAGAAAATGTATATTTACTGTAATCATACCTGCAACTAGATTTGTCTCACTGTGACCATACCTATAACTATGTAAACTTTGCATCTTCTTACTGCTGCGCCCTGTCACCCCTGGGTTTGGTGCGCATTAGAAATAAACAAACAAACAATGCAGTTGGGCCAAGGACATCACGGAACTGTGGGGACCACACACACTAGTGGCCGCCATAGGAAGACGGAAACTCACTAGCGGTTAGTGTAAGCTCCCCGCTGCCTCAGAGAATGTTTTGGTTACAAGTTAAGCGCCCAGTTGGTGCACAGTTCGTGCTACAGGTGCTTCTAGTTGGGGGAATGGGGGGGGCTTTACAGGGAGGGACAGAGAGAGGGAGGGCCACTCGCAATGCAACAGACGCAACAACCCAATTAGGCACCTCAAGCACTCAAACACGGCACAAGTTCGAATTCATAGACATACTAACGACACCAAACAACTGTTTACTCAACAAGGACACCAGAAATGGGCAGAACCGTGGGCTTAATATAGTGCGCAGAACACAAAAGAACCTCACCGCACATGCTGCACCCTCCAACAACTCCATCTTATCGGACCATGGCCACATGTATCGCCACCACCAGGAACCTCCAGCTCCTGACCTAGAATGTGAACGGGCTTTGGAACCGAATCAAACGGCACCTGGTCGTGCAACTTCTGAATAGGCACACCCAGGGGCGTTGCTAAGGGGTGGGGGGATAAGGGGGCTATAGCCCCTGATCTTTTGGTTGTAGCCCCGGATAGAATTTCAGGAGCTACAGCCAAAAGACTAGCTAGCCCCCACTCCCAACAGTTCCGACATCACCGTAGCACGGGTCTTTTCCAGACCTAGCAACTCCCCTGGGCACACCCCAGACATGGCATTCTTGACTAAGACGCACCTAGCAGGCTCAAACTTCTTTCTTCAAATGCACAAACTACCGAACGGCCATCCATGCTTGCTACACCATGGGCTCCCGTGGCGTACTAATAATAATTAACAAAAATCTCCCCCTCCAAATAACTACTGTCACTCAGGACGTGAGAGGCAGATACACGTACACCACAGGGATATTATGGGAACAATCCATCTCGCTGCTATCAGTATATTCACGCCAACCCTGCTACCCGTGCTGCTCTCTGACATTTCCTCCCTGATCACTCGGGACACATCGAAAACCCTGGTCATAGGTGGCGACTTCAATGAGGTTATGAACGTATAAATGAACCGCACACATTTACGGGGTAGAAACCCAGCCACAAACACAAAACTAGCTGCATTCACAAGCGCCTTAGGCCTGCAGGACGTTTGGTGCATTGTGCACCCAGACCATATAGAATACTCCTACCACTCTGGGGCCCACACCTCACTTTCCAGATTGGATCACTTCTTCATCCCATCCATAGATGCACATAATGTACGCAAAGCGCATCTACTTCCTAGAGGAATCTCTAACCACTCCCCTATGGTAATAGAAATCAGCACCTCCAGACCAAACCCCCCCCCCCCATGCTGGCGCCTTAACAATTACCACTTGGGATTCCCGGAACTGGTAGAAAAGATTCAAGAGACCACCAAAACATACTTTGAACTGAACACAGGGACTGTAACCAACCCGGGAAGCCTATAAAACAGCGCTAAGGGGCGACATCTCTTGGTCAACTGCGCAAAAGAAAAAGCACCTTTCTGCGGTACACGAAGCAGAACAGCAGGTCCAAAGCACAGAAGAGGCTCGCCTGGCACAGGGCACGCCTGAAACACACCAGGCACGAACACTAGCGTAGAAACTTCTCCAAAACATAGCCCTGGATAATGCCAGGCAGGCGCACAGAGCCCTACGCGCTAGAGTATGAGACTGGGGATAAAGGCGGCAAAATGCTGGCCTGGTTAGAACGCAGGGACGAAGGCCACAACCATGTTAGACAACTCTGCAATGGTGACTCTGACCCACTAACGGTGGACAGAGACATAGCGGAGGGCTTCACCACACACTACGCTAACCTATACAGGACACCCTCCTCCCCCATAGACACATTGATATTGGACAAAATCACCCTCCCTACTCTTACCACAGAGCAGCAGTCTCTCCTTGACAAGGAAATCACCGAAGAAGTGAGTGCAGCCATGTCAGGACTCCAACCTGGGAAATCCCCAGGCCCGAATGGCTTTCCAACAGAAATCTGGCAGAGGATAGGGGCAAATGAAATCGTCCCACACCTACTGCGCATGTACCAAAACGCGGAGATTAGGGCTCCCTGCCACCGGACCTCCGAGAAGCCACTATAATAGTGCTACCCAAGCCAGACAAACACCCCCCGAAAACTGTGCGTCGTACAGTCCCATCTCCCTTATAAACGGCGAAACATAAATCTTAGCGAAGGTCTTAGCCGACCGACTACAATTGGTCATTAATTCCCTGATCCACCCGGACCAGTGTGGCTTTATGCCACAGAGGTCAAACCGAATGAATTTATACAGATTACATTCTGCTTTAGAAAGAGCAGACAGACTCCAGGGCCCGTTGGCATTACTGGTTATCGACTTCGAGAAAGCCTTCGACTCGCTACACTGGGAGGCCATATGGGAAATAATGCACTGCATGGGATTCGGTCACCAATTCATGACTTGGGTAAAACTCCTCCACAACTGTCCAAAGACAAGAACTAATGTCAACGGCTGGCGGTCAGAACCCTTCACCCTAGGGCGGGGCACAAGGCAAAGGTGTCCCTTTATCAGCTATGATTTTCGCACTAGCAATAGAACCCCTTGCAACACTGATGAGGAAGACAGAGCTATGGGAGGGCTTCCGATGGTCAGACACATGGGAAGACAGGGTCTCATTGTATGAAGATGACCAATTGATCTATCTGAAGGATCTCGTATACTCGTGCCCCGCAATCACACACCTGCTAGAGGATTATGGAGCATTCAATGGTCTACGTGTCATCTGGTCCAAATCTATACTATTCTCGATAGGAAGGACAAAAGGCACAGCCCCGGAAAACTGCCTATATCAAGTTGAAACAACACGATTCAAGTACCTAGGCATACAGATCACAAATAATCTCACAAACTACAAACCCGAAAACATCCCATTACACAAGATTCGTAGAGGATACGCAGCACTGGGTATTATTACCACTAACCCTACTGGGCAGAGCGCCCCTCTTTAAAATGATTGCCCTACCCCGCTTCCTGTACATCCTACAGAATGCCCCACTATATATTCCAATGCTTGAGTTCCAGAAAATTGACCGAGCCCTCCGGAAACTGTTGTGGTGCAGTGGTCACCCACGAATAGCACTTGCCACACTCCAAAGGTCCATATGGGAGGGAAGAATCTGTCTGCCTAGACTACAAACATACTATTGGGCCAGCCAGATGGCAGTCGTGAACGACATGCTACACGGGGACGCAACACTGCCACATATCAAAGCTATCACCTCTGACAAGGAACTGCCCTCCCTCGAACTCCTATACCGCAACCTGAACAGAGCAGCTCCCCCGTCTATGTTAACACACCTGTCACGAATCTGGGCAGAAACACACAAATACATGGATTGGGACATGAAACTGACCCCTGAGCAACCACTGTGGAACAATAGACATCTCCCAGAAATTAACAAGCTTCCTGGATGGCTGCCTGGGTTACACAAGGGATCACGAGGATTAGGACATCATAAAGGTAGGCAAGCTGGTCACATTCGAAGCTTTACAATCCGGCTACTCTCTCCCACCAACAGAACAATACCACTAAATGCAAATAAAACACGCAATACAAGCCCACCACCCGGACATGACCAATATGCCAGAGTACACCCCGATAGAACACAATATATTCCCGGAGCAAATCCAGCACAAAGTCACCTCAATCATGTACAATGTGATTACCTCCTTCGCCACAAAGGAACTGTCCAGCCTTAAAGCCAAATGGGAACGAGATGTAGGAGCACTACAACCAGAAGAATGGACATCCACACTGATGTATCCTAGGGAAGCCGCAATTTCATCCAGACTCCGGCTCGTACAGCTAAAGATCCTACACCGAACCTACTATCCGAGAATGGCCCTCTTCCGATGCAGTAAAATCTCAGACCCACAGTGCCTACGCTGTAAATGAGAAGGCTGCACCTTCTTCCACATTGTCTGGGAATGTGATCACATACAACAGATCTGGCAGGCATGCTGCGACGAGCTATCTAGGGTCCTGGGCAAAACAATACCGAAAGAACCAAAGCAGCTAGTGTTGGGAATGGATGACGAGAGCGATATGACGAGATACGAAAAGTTATTCCTCTCAACTGCCACAGCAATATTCGGAAGGAACATTGCACAGTTATGGGGCTCAGAAGTCACCCCCAGCCTTGATCAATGGGTTACGGATTTGTACATGTGCGCCGCAATGGAACACAGGGTGTACATCGCAAGAGGCTGCCCTAACAAAGCAAACAAAATATGGCAAAAATGGAAAGACTCACACTGACTAGGAAAAGACCTAGTCGGGTAAATGCAGACAGGTGTATATTGCGAAACAGGAAAACGCCAAAAGAACATTGCCCAATAATGACAGTGACTCTGTGCTCTAATCTGCACTGTTATTGCCCGAGATGCAAAGGGAGTTGGGAGGGGGGGGGCTTACATAGACATTCAGTAAATGTACGTTTAATAATGTATGTGAAAATTGATAAAGTTGTTTTGATTAAAAAAAAAAACAATGCAGTTGGGCTTCCACACTTGCTGAGTATGCCCGCGCGGAGTGACTGCTGACGTACTTTCATCATGAATAGTACTCGGCATGTACACATCTGTTTTTGTCGCATAATTTCACTGCCAACAGTTTATCCCGCCGCAATGCCATACATGCTCCCTTGGCCAATGTCTTAGACACAAGTTTTCTGGGGAAGCCTTTGCGGTTACTGCGGATTGTACCACATGCCAGTGTGTCAACACTGAACTATTGCTTCAACAGTGGAATTCCTGTGTAGAAATTGTCCACATACAAATGGTGACCCTTGTGGAGCAATGGTGCGAGAAGATCCCAAACTATCTTCTCGCTTGGCCCTAAATGGGCTGTGCGCCCGGCGGGTTTAGGGTACAGTTTTTACCAGTGTAGACTCTCATGCTGCAGGCATACCCAGTGGTACTTTCACACAACATGTACATTTTGACCCCGTACCGTGCTCTTGCTAGGAATTGTCTCGGGAGGATAGCTCAGGGGCAACATGCTCACCTTGGAAGCAAGACGACGCAGAGCAACACAGGTTCGATCCCTGGGTCAGCGCTTAGAAACCTCCTGGGTATTAAGCGCATTATAAATAACCTATCATAAATCATATCAATGAATTGCTTGAACACTAGCCAACCTTTGTACAACACCAATGATTCATCGGTGGATAGGTTCTGGCTAGGAACATACACCTCCGCAAATCGCTGAGTGAAGTGCGTCAGAAATGGCTGAAGTTTGAAGAGCCTATCAAAGTTTGGGTCAGCTCTGGGTAATGCTGCCGCGTTATCATTGACATGCAACATACGTTGCAGTGCTTGAAAGCGATTTCTACTCATTATAGCTGGAAAAAACTGGCTTGAATATTCTGCTACAGTAGACCAGTACATTGAGACAGACGGCATGTGCGATATTCCCATGAGCAGAATGAGACCACAAAATGTTCTCATCTCAACATCGGTTGTGGGAACCCATGCTTGTGCTCTGGACTGGGGTTTCAGAGTTGGACCCTGTGACCTTAAGAACTGTGCAGCCTATACATTGGTTTGCTGAACCACATCTGCAATGAACCCATCATCAACAAAAAGGTTGAAAAAATCAATAGGCTGAAACCCATCTGTATTCACTGTGCACCCGGGTATACCAGTGAAAGGTGGCACAAAAGGCTGAGTCATTGCTGGAGGCACCCACTGCGACTCTTCAGCCATGTCAGGAACTGGCACATTCCTTGCACGTCCTGCATGTCCCCTCCCCCTTACAGGTCCCCTGCATGTGGGAAGTGTGGGAAAAGGTGCATGTGCTCTTTCATCCTCTTTGTCATCAGATGATGATGATGAGTAGGAGGAACTTCCATCCATGGGCAACTCACTTCCCAAGTCACTTTCCTGCTGACACTCAGAAGCACTATCTGTTTCAGATTGTATATCCAGCTCTGTGCCTTGCTCCGAGCCAGACTCCATCACTGCAGCTAAAGCCTCTGCACCAGACATTGATCGACGAGAAGCCATGAGTACTGTCGCTATGGAACCGTCACTGCCCAAAGAACAGATGAAGTATGTGTGCTTCTCAAAGTATGGAACGTAGTACAGTAAGTGGTATTCAATGCCACAAACCTACCCTACACAAGTACGCCAAAAGATTCAGACTGCTCACAAACTGTAGCAGCCCTCTGCAATATGACATATACTCTCAGCACGCTACAAAAAACAGAGTACTATTTTGCAAACACTCACATGAAATGCTAAGGACCACCTCACTGCTTTCCTACAAGTGGGTAGACAGCTACAACACACTTGCACCTAAAACAGACAACAAAAAATCTAAGGAAGCTGTCCTCTTCCGCTATACATTACACAAATACAAGTGTAGGGACGAGGATTGCACCCACAGTTCCAATTCAGAGACAGCCAACGTGCGTTGCATCCTCCCCTCCTCCATGGGATGCTGGTGGATGGGAAATGGAGGTGAGAAGCAACCATGCAACCTATTAGTGATTGGGTGAGTTCAAAAGGCAGAGGCAATCAAGACGCAGACAGGGAAGATGAGGAAAGTATATGGCAGGCCCTTCCAGTCCATTGCTGGCACACTTTTGACAAAAACACCTACTCGTTCACATAGAGTTCTGTGTTGGAAGGGGGAAGGTCACAAGGATGGAATTACTGTAAACGCAAGCGGAATTGGGCTGCTCAATGTGGTGATGGGTAGCAAAGAAATAAGCAGCACCGACATACTGAATTCATTGACGTGCCATGCACACAAATGAATTGCTAGGAAGTTGAAGTCTCACTGTCAACATATTTACTTACATTTTTATTAGCATGTCACACAATCCAGTAAGTCCATCAGTTACTGGCCTCCCCCTACCCACAACATAGCGTTTGGGCAAATGAAAGAATGTCATCAATGAACAGCTCCATGACTCTTTTTGAAAGGTGCACCCCGTCTCAGTGAAACATCACTTCACCTTTGATGAAGCCATGGTGAATTGTCCGAATTCTGTCATTGCCCTTTGTCAGTCTTGCGAGCTCCCCATGAGTTTCCTCATGAGGAGTTGATGGCCCTTGCATTCCCTGGAGTTCTCCAATCCCTCCTGGGAATCATCTGGGACCAGGCCACCAGTGTTTGGAAACCTTTGTGCAATCCATTCCAGTTCCACCATGAGCAACTCTTGTACCCCTTTCCGTCCCACAGAGGCCAAATTATTTCCTCCCACATGCACCACTATAAGGTGAGGGAGGGTTGACATTTCCTTTTGACTGGGCATTGCTGATGGCTTCTCTGAGCTGGTGAAGGCGCCTCCCACCGACCCCAAACCAATGCACTGCAAGGCCATCCCTTCAAGACCCAGATGTGTTTGGCCCTCTGAAAAGTCGTTCAGCCCTTTGGATGAAAGAGTGGCCGATAATCCACACAACCCTCATCCTCACTAGGAAATGGAAACTGGAAAACCCCCCTGAAAATGGTCAGACATGCAGTTTACCAGTTGGCACAACATTGCTTTAACACATGGCTCTTGCAACAATCCCAGACACACTCTTCCCCCAATCTGACATGCACTTCTCATGTGAGATAACAGTAGGTCGATACTAAATTGGCACATTCTTTTCTGGGAAAGAGGTGAAGAACACACTGTCACCTAGTGCCAATGACACAGTTGTGCTGGCGCAATTGTAATCCGTGAAGCTTTATGCTCCTGTGGGACACCAATTGCACTGCACGGTGGTAAGGTGACTTGCACATGCTGCACCGTTATACTTTGGCAGGGTGACTATTCTGACAGAGGAAATTTTAACGCTCACCTGAATCCCACGGAGGCGCTGGTCTAGCCTGGGTTGCTGTGGCCTCTTCGAGAGTGATGCGCAGAACTCGGAACACCGACTGAACAGGGCCCTCAAATCTTGCTTGTCTGGCCCGTAGGAATATCCTTCTGCAGATGAGAAAGGGGATTAACAGTCTGCAGAATAGTGTGCTTGCTCCCCCCTTCACCCCTTCGTTCTTCTCTAACTTCCTCCGAAATCCCCGGTTGAAGCTCACCTTATGGTTTGAAAGGATGAACTCTCCATCCTGCTTCTGGTGCAGGGGCGCGTGTTTGTCCAGTTACTTCACTGGTTTTCAGAATGGCGCTGGCAAAATCCACTTGACTTTTCCGAGCGGAACGCCGTAAGTATGAAGATTACAAAAGTTCAAGTCTAGAGCCTTTCTAACCTATGATCTGTCCTTTATTTCAGGTGCAGAATGAAGGCGATGCGTTGAGGGACTAAATTGCTGATTGTAAACTCAGGTGAGTTAGCGATGGGGGCGATCCCTCTTAATGTCTTTATATTCCTCCAGTAATGTCTTTTGTCCTTTCCCCATAGGGGCCGGGGTGCGGTACCTGCCAACGAAGCGGCGCCGACCCGAAATGAGGAATGGTCCACCAACAGAAGACCGGTAAGTGTTATGGCGGAAAATTAGGCTTTCCTCATATGTTCCTTCTGCTCACCTTTTCTCTTTTTCTCTCCCTTAGGCGCAGAGATGTGGCGACCGGTGCAGACAGTCGCGGTGGAGCCAGAAGAACTCCTGAGGACAGGTGAGTGAAGCGCGGTGCTGCAGCGAGCAACGCAGTGCTTTTAAATGAGTCTTTTCTCAGGAACGCTGGCATGAAGGTTCCGGATGCAGGTAAGAAGTTTGATAAAATTCTTGGTTTTCACCTTTCTCTTCTTTCCTTACAGGTGTTCCAGGATTGAGGCGGGCGTGGCTGGAGACCAGATGCAGGAGCAGACACGGTGAGCGTTCAGCTGCTTGGATGCAGAACAACGCGAAGCGTGAGCTACTGTCTGGGCGTGGCTTAAATAGCCCCCAAAGTAGTTCCAGGTAAGTATCCTTCACTGGACACGCCCGAGTGGCAAAATAGTCCCAATGAAAAAATAGTCCCTTTCAGGTCTCAGGGAGGCCTGAATCTTGCAGCATGGTCTGCATCAGGTAAGTGCACAAAATACCTTCCTTTATGAGACTGGCGCCTATGGCGCCAGGACTGATGTCCAACATGAGCCTGGCGCCAACGGCGCCAGGACAGAGTCCGAAGAGCCCCTATAAGGGGCCGCTGGGCTTTTACCCGGGGGCATGATGCCTGCTCCCGGGGGCGCTGGGCCTGGCCTGGTGCTCCGGGGGTAGGCATCATGACAGAAATGAACTCCACAGCAAGTGTTCCTTGTATGCTCTCTGAATATAGGCACCCTTACGGAATTTGTATCGTTCATCACAAAAGGATGCAATTTTGAACAGTTTCATTGTGAGAGTTTCGGCCACAGCTCCAGGACCACTGGTGAACTTGGGGGCAGTCGACCAACAAGACAGAGAGGCGACCAAGGTCCCACACATCAACCACAACCATCCTACATCTCTGCCTGACCAGCGCTACAGCTTTCCCCTCCAGAAAGGGATGGGGACCCTGCTGGGAAACCCTGCAACCACTGCTGAACCTGGGGGAATAAACACCCAAATGGGAGACGGGCGCCCAAGGCCAGTGACATCACCCCCCCGACTGTCCTGCCCCTCTGGCTACCCTGTGTTACAGCTTTGCCCCCTGCGAAAGGATGGGGACCCTGGCGGGGCTCACTGGGACCACTGCTGGACTTGGACGACACAAATGGTGACCGTTGCAATAAAAGGAATGAGCTCCGTACCAAGTGTGCATTGCATTCTCAGATGAAATGACCATCTGCATTATTACCGCAAAAGGTTTTGAAAAGTTGCTGCTAATTATGTTAACCACATTTTTTTTTTCCTGCAATGCAGCCACCTTCCTCTTTGCAAGCCACACCCATCATTGCCCCCAGGACCTCTTCACTACCCATTCCCACCCATACCACTGACCCTACAGCCACAGTTCCTCCCACCACAGTAACCAGCCACCCCCACGTTACAATGGATATCTACATAAGTAATATATGTAGTACTTATATAAGTCAGTGAAAGCTTGCCATTAGCCGCAAATGCAAAGGAAACAAAAAATAATTATTCAGTACTCCGCCTTCCAATAACACATCCAAACTGTCTGGCAGCTATCTGCAAACTTTTCGATTCCTTCCACCAGATACATGGCACATCCCAGTCAATCTACCACCACGGAAGGCTGAACTGCACACTGATTGGAATAAGACCAACGGGCGTATGGAAACCTGCACCACTATGTAAAGATTATGCAGATGGCATATTGACAAACTGCCCTCCCAAGGGAACAGCACTGTTCAGCTTCTCTGGGGGGCAGTTTGTGAGTTACTCCGGCAAGTGTGTTCCTGGCCACCCCACTACCTTCCCAGAGCACCCACTCCCGTTCACACCATCAACACTACAGGCCCAGTTCCCACCCACCCCAGTTGCAATCCGCCCCACGTATTATACAATGATGAAATAACCAAAATTCCATACTTACATAAAAAGGGAGAAGCTTGAACTGCACAAGACCTGTAAAGGGAAGGGAAAAAAAAACCACAAATGATCATTTGCCACGAAGCTGCAGGATGTAGGAGACCCTTCCCCTTTCCCATTTCCATCGGGAGATGCGACGCTGCTTCAATCACATCATGAAGCAAGGTAAGCCCGGAGGCTTATCACTAAATTCTTCTCGCCTGTGCGTGAGTCTGAAAACATTTGCATCCTGGACTTCCACTTTACTTTCTGCCGCATCGCTTTGCTGCCTATTACAATAATGTATTTCTCTGTGCATCAACGGACTCTGCTCTCTTTTTAAATGTAACTTCTTGTGTTACATGGCCATTCCATCATGCCCCCCGCAAAATGTGCTCCTCTGAGCTTTGGCCCCGGCTCCTGCTTCTTGCCATTATTGGCTGGGCATCTAGTGATAGCAACCTATGGGAAAGCTGGCAGGCTTGGCTGGCTCTCCCACCAAAGGCTCGAACCTAAGGCCCTGTCTACTCCTGTCCACCACGGTACGCCCCCCCCACCCCGCTGGTCGCCTGTGTGTGCATGAGCCCCCCCCCCACCCCACTGGTCGCCTGTGTGCATGCGCCCCCCCTCGCACTGGTCGCGTATGTGTGCATGAGCCCCCCCCCACCCTGCTGGTCGCCTATGTGTGCATGAGCCCCCCCCAACCCGCTGGTCGCATGTGTGTGCATGAGCCCCCACACCCCACTGGTCGCTTGTGTGTGCATGAGAAGCCCCACCCACCCCGATGGCCGCCCGTATGCTTGCCTGGTCGCACCTACCTTGTCCCATGCATTACCTGTTGTTGCCACCCTTTAAGATGGGGTAGTTGTGCGCTGTACAAATGCAAATAAATAAATAAATCTGTGTCAGCCCAGCCAAAAACCAAACCACCCAGACAGGCCCCCGCCATTGGATGGGGCAGTAGGTTTCACCCTGGGGGGAGATTGGCACACTACTGTGCCCATCTGCTCCAAGGGAAGTTGGGTAAACAAAGAAAAAAATTGAAAATGGTAGACTGCATTTTGGGGGGGGGGCTGAGGGGCACCCTAAACTGCTGGGGAATGTTGTAATGGAAAGGGGTGTGGTCCTCTTCCCCCCCCCCCCACCCAAAATGGGGGCCATCTCATGCATCCCTCCCTGGGGGCAGATATCAGCTCCTAAGAACGGCCATCTGACCCCAGAAATGGCTGCATGAGGTGTCCCCCCGCCCCCTCCATTTGGGGGTGAGGGGGAGAGGGCCGCCACAAAACATCGGACAGGCCCCCCAGTGGGTGGGGAAGTAGGTTTTGGGCACCCTGGGGGAAGATGGGCACACTAATGTGCCCATCTGCGCCAAGGGAAGTTTGGTAAACAAAATACAACTTTGAAAATGTTGGGATGCATTTTAGGGGGGCTGAGGGACACCCTAAACCACCGGGGAATTACGTAATGTAAAAGGGGGTGGCCCTCTTCCCCCCCGCCACACCAAATGGGGAGGAAGCCATCTCAAACAGCCCATCCTGGGGGCGGATAAGGGGCGGAGGCCATCTCATGCAGCCTTCCCTGGGGTCAGATGTCCCTTCCTAAGAGCAGATATCTGCCCCCAGGGAGGGCTGCATGAGATGGCCTCCACTCCATTTTGTGTGGGGGGGAGAGGGCCATCCCTTTTTCCCTTATAAAATTTGCCAGTGGTTTAGGATGCCCCTCAGCCCCCCCTAAAATGCAGCCTACCATTTTCAGTTTTTATTTGTTTACCCAACTTCCCTTGGCGCAGATGGGCACATTAGTGTGCCAATCTGCCCCCAGGGTGCCCAAAACCTACTGCCCCATCCATTGGGGGCCTGCCCCAAATGAATGGGGGGGGCACCTCATGCAGCCCTCACTGGGCCTCCTAGGAAGGGGTGAAGGAGTCACTTGTGACCTAGTAAATTGATCCTGGCTAAGTACAGTAAAACTAGATGGCCGGGCTTACCCCTGTGCATAATGCTTAGCATTATGTATATACAAGTCCTCTTAGGGGTCAGTAGTGCGAGACAGACAACTGCTTGTAGTTTTATCAGTATATGACGTTTTATTTCAAAGAAAATGTACAAATAAAACCTAACTAAGCCTAATCTACCAGGAAATTCCTTACCTATTCTTGGATCTAAGGGATATCTTCTAGCATATACAAAACTGGCCCTCACTCTAAACAAAACATAAATACAAAATTACCAAATAACCACTGTCTAGGATGAGTTCTACTTGTCCAGGGTAGATCTCGTTTCTCCCAGGAATGTCCAAAGTCAATTTATTTTTTCTTGAAAGAAACTTCTGAATACATTTGGGCAAAGTTCCAAAGAAACAAAAGTTCATCCAAGCAAAAATGCACTGGTAACAATTTCTTCTTCGGTTGCTGAAAAAATCCCCTTTCCAAGTTCACCAAAGAACACAGTAGCAGTGGCAATCCTAGATAGCCTCCTTCCAGGATAGAAATCAAAATAAAAGTTCCACTTGAACATAAATGACCATTCTTCTTGTGTAACGTCTGCAGCGTTGTGAATACAATTTGTCAGGATGCTAAGGGGGTTGCTTTTCCTGAGCAACTCTCTTCTACAAATGGCACTGTGAAAGCAGGTTCCTTTGCTGCAGTCTACTACTACTACTACTACTACTACTTCTGCTACATTCAACTGTAAATGTTTTGACAAAATTATAGACTCCCATAGTTCTGCTGCTTCCACTGCAACTTGCTTTAAAAGTGTATGAGGCAACTTTATACAATACACTTCGACCTCTACAGGTTGGCATGTGTATGTATTATAAGAAAGGGCAGCCTCTTTGCCTTTCCTTTCAGTCTTGCAGCTACCACAAAAATCTGTCTGGACTCTTGGACTGCTTCTGTCTCTCTCTCTCTGCTTCACTAGTCTCGGCTTCACAGATTCTTGATTTTCTTTTAACAAGCACCCCAGCTTCAGATGCACCTTTCTGTTTCCAGCAGTTACCCCAAAGCTGTACTTCCACTATTCCAGCCTTGGATAACCTTGTCACCCTTGTATCAGATGACCCTGGGTTTACAGCAGCTTCCACAACTCCAAAGCCAGTGTGTTCAGTTTTTAATTGGGCTAGTTTAACTTTAGGAAGGCTCAGTTTTCTGGCTTTGGTAATGCTTGTTCTTTCTGTGACCTCAGTAACTTCTACCATTATTAAATGTTCGTTCTGATTGTTGCAAGGTTCAGGTTTCCCTTTAGGAACAGATTATGGGGTACGCAATCTCCTTTTGTTGAAGAACTTCAACTTATGACTTGCATTCCCTTTTGATTCAGGCAGCATCCTGCTTTAACATGTACAAGGAAACACTATTTTATACGTGTAATGCTGGAAATGCGTTGGAGGGACAGGGCCTCCCTGTCCTTGTCCTGTAGTCCTTTTTTTATTTGTGTTCTGTATTGTTTTCTGCCCAGGAGTCCATGTGGGACTCCTGGCAGTGCAGCTCTTCCTGTTTTTGGTTTTGTTGTACAGACCCATGGATACCCTTATGGCACCCCTGGGTGGGGGGTGCAACCCTGTGCCCCTAGTGTATGTTTTTGGGCACATGTGTGTGGCCCACAGAGCAGGGTATGTGCTGGTGGCAGCTCCATGCTGAATTTGACAGGTGCTCTGAGTATCCTCCATTTTGGAATACCCAGGCCCTGGCATTGGAACCAGTTGATTCCTGATGGGAAACAAGATGGCCCCTGTGGCCTCTTGCTTTCTATTGCCTGTTAACTTATTTTCCCAAAGTCCCGGGAAGCCCTGACTCTGTCCCTTCCCCCTGACTGGCTGTTGGGTGGAAGTTCCATATACGGTGCTGTTGTGAAGTCCAGGCCAGACTGGCTGGAGCCTTCTCAGTGACTGTATGTTGTGGGTACACCCTGTGGGTGGGATGTGGGTGAATGGAATGTGTGACGAATATGCACTTCTTGTGGATGTCTAGTTTCTGGTGTTTGACACAATGGGCCTCATTATGAGTGCGGCGGTAAGGGGTTAATGGCACCGGTTAGGATGCCGGTGCCGTCAACCCCTTACCGCCGCATTCTGAGGTCCCTTAGCGGGTCCCACTAAGGCCGGCTGGTTTTACCAGCTGCCCATAGCGGGAGCCGCTAAGGGACCAAGGAGCTAATAATGGTCCCGCTATTTGCGGGCCCGTTATTGGCTCCTTCCCCATTCCCATTGAGCCCTATGGGGGCTCAATGGGAATGGGGAATGGTTTTCAGAATGGGGATTTACCGGGTCCTTCAAGGTTGGAATGACCCGGTAAGTCCCCCAGTATGCGGTATGGGTGTAGCCATGGTGCTAATAGCACCAGGTCTACCTCCATACTCGTAATGAGGCCCACTGACTGAGACAGCCCTGCCTGAAACTGGTATGAATGCAGTGTGGAGTGTTGAATGGCTGGGTACTATCCCAACACACAGAACTTGTTGTGAGTGTCTGGAGAGAAGTGAATGGCATGAAAGCACTATGCACCCAATTGGCTGCCTGCCTGCCTGCATGAATGCCCTTCTGACCGATTGGTTGCCTAAGTGTGGCCCAGCAGAATGAATAGGAGATCTAGTATATCTGGGGGCCTCTCACTGCTAGAATTCATGTTCAGAAGCTGAAGAGAAACTGGAGTTGAAACTGAAGCTTAACCTTGAAGCCCTGCTGGAAGAGAAGTCTTGCTGTTGCTCTACTTCATCAATCTGAAGGCTGCTGTGTCTCCAAGGACTGTCCCAGAGAGGACCTGGTAAGGCGCCCTCTTCCTGAGCTACGAGGGACCATCATGCACCAGCTGATCTTTGCCAAAGCTCCCTTGTAGACAGACCTATGACAGGCTGCCGACCGGAGACCGGGACTGCCGCGGAATCCCAAAGAGAAGCGCCCGGACTGTTGTCTGCCACCGTCGACGACCGCTGTCGCCGACCGGAGCCGCTGTGCTCCCGTTGTCTAAGAACTTTTGATTCACGGACGCGCTCGTGCGCGCCGCATCCCGCCTTATTCCGCCGGAGAAGGCCAGGCCATTGACGCACCGAGGAGCATCCGCCGGTGGGTTTTCCCACCACCCAAAGACCACAGAGACACCGACGACCCGACGCCCTTGCTGGGCCACAGTTCTTAAAACTCTGCGGTCCAGAACTATTGACATCGAGGTGCCCTGCACGCCTCTTCCTTGCAGGACGTTTACGCTTCCCCGTCGACGAGCACCGCTAGGAACGAAGCTGCCATTTCACCGCCGTAGTTCACCGTGTTGATCGCCGGACGTTCGACCCGTGGCTCCTGCCTTAAAGGGAGTGCACTCAAGAAGGGCCATCGATTTCCCGATGAGGAACTCTCCAACACCAGGTACTTTGGAGTTGCTGAACTATTGGAAAAATTCTTGTGAAAAATATATGGACTGGGCTTGTGATATCTTTGTTCCTTAGGTTGCCCACGTGGGGGGGGAATCTCCACACGGAACTGTAACGGTAGAGGCCAGTAATTTTGCCTTCTCATCATCTTGCTTTCATCCTATATCTATTGTTGGTTTCCTTTATGAACTGATTTGTGTGACATTTAACCGTACACTTGATACATTTTAATGAGATCTAATAGTAATAGTGGTACCACATCGAACTGTATATTTACCATTGTAGATAACCGAGCACAAAGTGAGTTATCGTGATATTGTAAATAACCTTGAACATTAATTATCTAAAGACTGTTTTAACTAATACAGTGTGTGGACATTCCTTTGTGGGTGCTTGGGGACTACACTGTACTTAAGAACCAGCCTGCATCACCTCCTGAGAAGCTAGGCCTTGATTGCTCGTCCATTGTTACCACAATAGAGAATCTTGGCTGGGGTCCTCTGTGCCTCTCCTCTACCATATAGAGAGCAGAAGTACAGACACCCCCTCCAGTCTTTACAATACGCAACCTCTCTTTGATGTTGAATGTTACTGGTGGAAAGTTGACTACGGCTTCTTAAATCATTACCAATAACATTCTCCAACTTAATAGGAGACATGCAACCTCTCCAGTCATACTTGTTATGCAACAATGGGGGGGAAAAGAAAGATTTCTTCTTAAGCGAGGACTTTGCTTAATGCTGAATAAGCTCGCGCTACAACTCTCATTGTTAAACAGGACTTCCCACGACTGTGCACACTTTCCCTTGCTTTAACTTCTACGCAAATGTGAACTACATGGGTTACAGTTGCTGGCAAGGTAATTTTAAGTGATTTTGGAGTACGGAGCTTCACTCACCTGCTACAAAATCCCAACGGTTGTGAGCTGCTTACACTTCCCGACCTTCTGCTACTGCTGCTATAGGCTCTCTTGGGGCCCACACCCCTCCACAGTACAGCTGTCTCTGATCCAGCCTCGATAAGGGAGAGTCTCCTTGTCTCCAGCTTCGCTCGGCTTGCTTCTGCACACAGGCCTCAGGGATATGCACTGCTTTAGCTCTGCATTCACAGTGGTTGGCTGAATCTGGGAACACTGCCAGTCTCTTCCAATACAGCCACAGCCAAACCGGGTTTGTGAGCACAGGACCAACTAAGAGCCTGCAGGTGAAATCTGCTATGTCTTCATTCCAGCATCCCTTCTGTGGTCACACTTCCTAGTGAACTGCAAGCCTCATGCTCTGCTTCTTCTGCTACTGCTGCTGATCTTCCAGCTCCTGTTCCAGCTTCTTTCTGCTACTCCTTCCAGCTGGTGCCTTTTATGCCCCTCCAGGTGGATTAATTGGCTTCAGGTGCAGGCCCTTCATATTAATTGCCTGACCATGCCAAAGACTATTGGGCTTGCCTGACTTTTCTTCATCTTTACATGCTTCTTCGTCACAGTACCAGAAGGATTCTGGGACATGCAGTCCTTTTTAAGGAAATTTGATTATTCTTATTTCCTTACTACTATTGATAGTATTTTCACTTTCCCTGATATTGTGAGACAAGGAGTTGTTGATATAATTAGAAGGTGCAACACTTTCACTAATCTCTGTAGTGTGCCCTTGATATTGAGGTGGACATTTGGGATAACAAATAATTGTTCTGGGGAATTGACAGAATTTGCCTTTTGCATCCTAGGTTTTTTCAAACTTAGATTTAACAATAAATTGAAATTATCAGGACAACAACGGGTTATAATCTCTATCGGAACAGTTTTAAATGTGTCCGAGGAAAAATACCATGCCTCCCCCTTCAAAATCTCCCCACCACACTGGGTCTTGTCTCCACCCAGGTGATTCTCCCACAGCACACCATCCCTAGGATTGGGATCAGGAAGCGTCTGCCCTCTCCTGGCCCCCTGGGAGGGGACTTTAGAAAGGCTTTTGGTGGGGGATCTGCAGGGTTCTCCACAATCCCTCCCGCTCCCCCTTCAGGTCTAGGTCAAATACAACATTATACAACCTCCATCGGCCTGCTGTCATTCATTTACTCTTTCTTCCGAAAGAATGTCCAGCAAACTGCCTCACCGGGATGAACACCCGGTTTGCATCTTTCAGAGCATACTGTATGAAAGGAGTCCAGACACATGTATGATTGCTATCACTTTCTCCACACTAATGATATCCCATTTTGCATTATACCATTGACCAATGGAGGGCGCCTTCCTCTTCCGCCACATCCTTGCAATACATCTTAGTCCCTAGCATCAGATTTGTGCACAGCATACTTCCACTCCCACCTAAGCGCATCATCTCATGCCGCATAGATGTTCAGCAGCATCTTAGCAAGATCAAAGATAATGCCATTTCCCAACATCTCCCCAACCCCTGATTTCACCTTCTGTCAAAAGTATTTTAGCTGTGGGCATCCCCACCAAATATCCTTCACTGTTCCCTCCTCCCCACAGTCTTGCCAACCTAGCGGGGAGTTGGAGCCTCTCATTTTATTTAACTTCTGCAGCATGTAATGCCATCGGTGCAGGAGTTATTCCTGGTTTCGTGCCAATGTAAACGGTCCAAATACTCCTCGCGTTGCCTGGTACCACTCTGTGTCAAAAAATTCCCTGCCTGCACTTACTTCCCACTTGCCCCTTATCTGCAGCAGACCTTGCTCTGCCATCCTGATTTTAGGATTTTGTAGAGTTGAAATAAGCCCTCTGTTGGTCTCACTGTCTGTGGTTGCCCTTTCCCACTCAGTTAACTCTGTTCCTTCTCTCATAGCGGATGTGCTTGCCCAATGTTTAAGCTGCTGATACACAAATAGATCTCCAGTGTTGAACCCAAAATGCATGGAACATTCTTCAAATGTCTTGAAACATGCTGCGTCATATTGGACCCTAAAGTCCCTCAATCCGCCCTGTAACCATCTTGCAAACCTGTTATGCCCTTTTAGCTGGAGGGAACACTGGATTCCAAAATCTACGGGTTCTCGGAGATGTCCATGGTGCCAATTTACACCGTCTGTTCACCCTATCCCAAGTCTCTAGCGTACATCTTGTTATGGGGGTCTCTCTGAGTCCTGCGGGCCTATCTTCCCTCTTTATCCACAGCATCTTCCACATGCACTCTCCCGCCACCCCCTGCTCCATCTGCACCAAATGCTTCAGAACACCCTCCCTTACCCATTCTGCCAGTAGGCGTAGCTGCGCAGCGTGGAAGTGCGTCCCTATATTTGGGCATGCCACTCCCCCTCCCACCCCTACCCTGCGGCTTCGGTTTGTACAGAACACCCCTCTTAATACGTGGCTTTTTCCGTTTCTACACAAATCTCATGATCTCGTCTGGCACTCCCTTCAAGACTGATCCAAACAGTGTGATGGGCAGGGCCTGGAACAAATACAAGAGTCTAGGAAGCACATTCATTTTGATGATCGCTATCCAACCTAACCATGACACATGGAGTCCCTTCCATCTATGCAGATCCTTCCTGATCTGGCCCATCAAAGGGGATAGTTTGCCGTATAGAGGGTTATACAGTTCAGGATCACATTCACTCCCAAATACCTCACCGATATCCCAGCCCAGAGGAATGGCATTTGACTTTTAAGGTGCTGCTCCTACCTCAACCCCACCGACAAGTTCGGTATTTCAGATTTAGAAAAATGTACTTTGAACCCCGAGACCTTAGAGAACCTGTTAAATTTCCTCTATAATCTATGGCAGTGATGAGCGTGACTATGTCAGCAAACAGCCCTATCTTGTGCTGAGACTTAGCCCATTGCACCCCCTACACTACCTTATTGCTTCTAATTATGTGTGCAAAGGGCTCCATCACCATAGTGAATAAAAGGGGGGGGGACAAGGGGCACTCCTGTCTGCTTCCCCTAGGGATAGGGAAGGGGCTAGTGAGCCTACCATTTACCTTCACCTTAGCCATTGGGTGCTGGTAATTCGCATGAACCATCCTGAAAAATCACAGGCTCACTCCCATCATTTGCAGCACCTTCCAGCACCATTGAGTGCCAGGGGAACCGCAGGGACCTTGGGTTCTTCCCTACCAGTTTTATCCACAATGAGGTGTATTCTCCTTCGTTTGCCGAACGTGTTCCTCCCCTGGATGATACCTGATTGGTCTTGTTCAATCAGGTCCGACAAGACCCCATCAAGCCTTGCTGCAAGTATTTGCGTATATATCTGGGCATCCAGGTTGAAAGTGCTATTGGCCTAAAGGAGGAGCATAACTGCATCTTTATCCGGCTTTCGAATCAGAGTAATGTGGACCATATCCATAGACACGGATATAGAGCCCCGTTCCTGGAACTCATTAAATAAATCTGCCATAGTGGCACCCAATTGTTTACTAAAGGTTTTATAAAATATTGCATTAAGGCCGTCTGCCCCCAGGCCTGTATGCAGCTTCAGCCTGCCTATGGCCTTCCAGAACTCCTCCCTTGTTATCAGTGTCTCCAAAAAGTCCCTCTGCTCACCTGACATCTTTGGCCCCCTCCAGCCCCACAGGTATGCATCATGTTCCTGTTAATCACACGGTTCCTCACTATATAACTCTGCAAAGAAATCCTCCATCAAACGCCTTTTGACCCCTCTGTCGTTACCACCCGCTACCTCTAGTCCTGCAGACCCATTATAAAATGCTTCGGCTCCCTCACTTTCAGCTGCCTTGCTAGAATAGTGCCCACTTTGTTCCCATGTTCATAGAAAGGTTGTTTACACTGTAATATGGTGCTCTCCGCTGACCTGTTGACCAGCTGTCTCAATTGCCTTTTCATATGTGCCAGCTGCCTAGCTAGCCGCGCCGACTGTGCCTCCAGCTTTGCTATCTCTTCCTCCAGCTCCCGCTGTTCCCTTCTTCTCCTTGCCGCCCGCAGATACTTTGCAATATCAATTCTGTTGTTTTTATTGTAGTCCTTGAACCCATCCTGCCTTTCCCCTCCCACCACCCCCAGATATCTAACTGCTTCCATATATTTCTCTCCCCTGCTATCAGATTGCTGGTCCCTTTATCCCTCAGCAGGTAATCCTCTAGCCTCCAGGCTCTTTTCCGTCTCTTGACAGTCCCCTTCTCCCATTTCAGTGCCACAGGGCTGTGTTCCGCGAGTATAATAGAGCCTATAGTCGCTCTGACGACTCACTGCTAGTATGCCTTGCGCTGTAATTATATAATCTATCCGTGAGTATGTTCTATGCACAGCAGAGTAGAATGAATAGTCCCTTCCCTGCATGTGGTCTTTCCTCCACACATCCAGCAGGCCAAGCCCAGCCTGTCGGTCCCGCAAGTGCATAGACATTGCCCCTGTTGCATGCCCCTGTACCCTTCCAGACCTGTTCCACCTCAAAAGCTAGGTTAAAATCTCCTGCAATCATCCACTCTCCCTCTCTGAATACCTCCAACTCCTCTAGCCATCTGTCAAGAAACTGTTCATGCCCCTGGCTAGGCGCATGTGCTGACGCCAATGTGTAGGTCTGCTCCTTCAATTTTCCTTTCACCATCACGAACCTTCCCAGGGGATAACGTTTCACCTACACCCCTTCCAAGGTGACCTCTCTATGAAGCAAGATTGCTACTCCTGCCTTTTTGTTGTTAGCATGTGCGTGAAATTGAGTGGGATATTCCTTATAATATATCATTTAAAAAAAAAAACAATTTTCCTTTGAAAACATATTTTTACTGGCTTTTAAAATACTAACAGACTTCAATTTTTACTCCCAAGAAAATCGTTTTACTCCCAACTTAAAAAAAATAGTGAGTAAAATACTCGTATCTGGAGCACTGAGTGTGAAGGAAGAAGCAATAAAGTCTTTCACTTTGATAGCGGAGGATCATTTTATTTCAGTAGTTCTCCCTGAGGGGGGAGGATTTCATCAAGGCGATTCGGCTGAGCATGTCCTTGTCGGAAATGCAATCTTGGGCCAGTTGAGATCCAGTTTGGCGCATCATAGAGGTCCTTCTGTATGTAGATGAAAAAGCATATCTTCCTACTGAGAAAATGTGGGATAGTACTTAAACATTGTCATGAGTCCTTGTTGGCAGGACACCCTGGGTTTCAGAAGACTATCGAGTTAGTTCATAGGAAGTTCTCGTGGAAGACTATCACAGCGGATATTAACTTTGTTAAGAGATGTGAAGTTAGTGCCTGAGCCAAGGGTTCCGTGGGGAATGCACCCTCTTCTCAAGAAACCCTCAACCGACCCCTCCCTTCCGGCTAATAATCAGCCATTCTCCATCACTTCTTTCCTGGGCAAAATCCTGGAAAAGCTGCCCATCTCCCAGCTTAGTCTTCACAATGAATCTGTTGATTGTCTCCATGACCATCAGTCTGGCTTCAGAGCAGCCAGAAGCACGGAAACTGTTCTCCTGAACGTCCGTGAAGACCTGCTCTCTAACCTTGATTCTAATCTCCCCTCTGTCCTTATCCCACTTGATCGCTCTTCTGCCTCTGACACCGTCAACCATGCTATCCTGATCAACTGGCTCTGTGATAACCTGGGTATGACTGATCAGGCTCTGGCTTGGCTGACTTCCTACCTCTTATACCGACCCTCCAAGGTCGAACTTGGTTCCTTCCACTCCTCTTTATCTCACTCTTGTGTTCCCCCAGGGGTCTAACCTTTCTCCCTGGCTGTTCAACCAATACCTGGCACCTCTCGCCCACTGCATTGCTGCTCTCTGCTTCAACTTCCACTGCTATGCGGATGACACCCAGCTCGTTTTCAGGCTCCCCTGTTCTCCTTCTCTCATCCCGGATTGTCTGTCTGCAATCCAGGAGTGGTGCACCGCCATTGATCTCTGCCTGAATGCTAGTAAGACAGATCCTCCTCATCGGCACACCTGCACCCCTCTTTTCTGCCATTATCTGTCCGGCCTCCCTTGGCCCGCTTCCTGCTCCCACCCGTGAGGCTAAGAACCTCAGGGTTATCTTCAACTCCGCACTCTCCTTCTCTCCTCACATTGCCGACCTCTCTAAGAAGTCAAACTACCAACTGCACCTCCTTCCTCTCCCCTCCCCCTGCAGAGCTCTGGTTCTCTGTTTGACTACTGCAACAGCCTCTTTTTAAATGTGCCCGCCTCTACTCTCCGTTCTCTGCAACTCAACCAGAACAGGACTGCAAGACTTGTCCTTGGCCTCAATCCCAGGGATCTCTCTCTCCAGCACTGACATTTCTCAGTTGGTTCCCAGTGTCTGCGGGGATCAAGTTCAATACCCTTTGCATTGTCCACAAGGCCTTCTGGTGCCTAGGACCAAAATATCTCCAGCTTTCTCTCCGGAAGTATCTTCCTACTCGAGCTCTTCGCTCCTCCGCCTCCAACTCCTTGAGGGTTAGTCGCTTATCCAAGCAACCAGTTGGGGGCAGATCTCTCTTCAGCTGGCACCTATGTCTGGTACAGCCTCCCTGCCTCTCTGAAACTTGAGCAGAACCATCTCCGGTTCCAGAAGCAGCTCAAGACCTTACTTTTTGCTTCTGCCTTCTCTCTTCCTCTTCCCTGCTGCTCTCCTGTCTGCTACTGCACTGGTTACCTGGCTGCCGTCCGAACCACCCGCCCAGGTCCCTGCCCTCCCTGTTGCACACCTGCTGGCAACCCTGCACTTTGGGTTGTATCTGCAACCCTACAGTCCCCCTACCTGCACCTATCTAACACTTGTTGCCTGCCCTTAACCCCTGCACTGCCACCTGCTGGCCGCACTTCAGTTTTTCACTGTTTTAATCCTATGTCTTGCACTTGCTCCTCTTCCCCTGGCACTTTTCCCATTCCCTCTCCCCTACACTTGCACGATCTCAATGTCACTTGGCCTAGTAAGATTGTTGTCTTGTCCTCCCCTTGTTCCCCTCCCTTGCCTCGTTGCGCCTTGAAACACTTGTGTATAGGTGCGCTATAAATATCCTATATAATATAATTGGTAGTGCTGATATATATTCCCCAATTGAGGAGGCGGGATAGCAACTGCAAGGCCAACGAGCCCTCTGAAAACAAGATGAGATCTTTTGAAAGATCACAGTGACCGCTCATCTCGTTTCCAGAGGCCTTGCTGGCCTCCTCAATTCAGGAATATATATCTGCACTACCAATCGCGCCTTGATAAAGACCTTCTGGTTGAAACGCATGTCGGCTTTCTCCATCTGATTGCCCCTACATGTGCTCTAAGATTGTGGCAACTCTATGCCAATAAAACCAACACTGCACTCAAAAACAGGTAGTAAGACTCATTTGCTTGTGCCCGACGCACTACCATAACTGGTGAAAATATTTGAAATCCAGTGCCATTACAGACTGGGTTCCCATCTACTTCCTATATCTCACTATACAGGACTACTTGAGCATTGTCCCGCAGGAACACAGTGCATGGCAGCAGGACACACTACAGCATACGGAACAAGATTGGCGCAGGGATCCATTTTTCCTTCAATGCTCTTACCACTACCTCCTTCTGATTTGCAATGTTGTCAGCATTCCTCAACTGCCTTGCATCTGAAGCTTTAGTCAAGCAAGTCCTGTATGTGTGAGCTCCACCAGGAAGGCATGTTTTGTGAGAAAAAAGTAAGAAAGAAAAGCTTGTGGAGATTTAATTTGGAAGCAGGTGGATCTAAGGAGACAGAGCAGAACTGGAAATGATGGGAGGTCAGCATGGGGGCGAGTGGGCCAAGAACAAGTTATCCATTAAACTGTGCAGCATGAAATTAATCTGATGTTTGGAACGGGCATGTTACTCGATTGCCAATGTAAATAGTTATAACAAAAGGATGATGGCTGGAAGATTTAGCATTAACCTTAAACCTCAGACAATTGCTCTGGGTAAACCTCCAGATCTTTCTTCGCCTGCCAAGCCATAACAGAAAGGGAAAGACCATATGCAAATCAGTGAGGAGTTTTTCCCATTTTCTAAGGTGTTAAGATTAAGTCCAAACCCCTTTTTTGTTTTGCTAATGTAAATAGTTATGTCAGACTATGCAATGTGAGGCGCCTGTGGAAATAAATGTGCCGTACGCCACAAAAATCTGAGGTTGTGTCTATCGCACATGGGCTGCTACTAGGGCACTAAAGATTTCACGTAGCTTCACTAGTGGTGACAGTCGGGAGTGGTTGCTCCGGTAAAGAACCCTCTTCCTGCATGCATGCACATTTGGAGCTGATGCTGCTGCGATGTCGAACAGCCTTCATACGCATGCATAAGAAGCGCAAACTTGTGTTTTTACTTGCAGTCTTTAAAGACAATGTGCCACTTTAGTTCAATAAGGTTAGTTGGGATCTCTTGAAAATTTAAACTGTTTCCTTGTGTGACTCGCACCTGCGTAAGCAACAGCAACCCTCCATGGCGCAGCAACACCAGTGTCCTCAGTCTGCAAAAAGAGAGCAAACGCAATGACTGAGCATTCATTAAGTGTCGTGCCATGCAGTGCACCCCAAATTTGGGACACACCCAGAGGCGTTGGTGCTGCGGCCCCCAGACCTTCGGAGAGCAAAAAGAAGGGGCACCAACCCCAAAGAACTTAACTATGGTTAGCCAAGTATCGGGCCCCCTGACACAAACTGGTACAATATTGACTTCACAGGCCAACATCGATACTCCATGGTGGTCCTGTGTGGAAAAAGTGGGCAGGGATTGGCCTGCCATTTGTAAACGCAATCGATTGGAACACCTCTTGGGTGGGAAAGACAAGCCTGGATTGGACAGGGACAGAGGCCCAGTTCAAACAGCAGGAGGGGTATAAAAGGCCCCACAGGAAAGGGAAGGAAAGGGAGGGGTGTTTGGGTGAGGTCAGAGAGGCAAAAGAGGCAGGCCAAGAGATCAGAATCAGGAATCGCAAAGCCGCAGAGTGTGGAGGATTTTATTTGAGAAGGTGATGTATTGGTTTAGTGAGTGTAAGGGTACTGCGGTGTAAGTGTACGTGTATGCGATGGAGTAGGGTAATATTTGGAGAAGGGTAGTAGCAGTGGGAGGAGGAGGGGGGGTAGTGGAGTGGGAGGAGAAGAGCCATCAAATAGTGGTGGTAAAATCAGGATGAGTGAAAAATGGTGGTAACTTCAGAAAGGAGGTAGGAGTGACTATGGCGGGAACAAGACTGGAGAGGGAGAGGTGAGAGTGGAAGTTCAAGGGTAGCTTAACTCCAACACGTGAAAGGCACTACTCAAGTCCTCAATAGAACACTAACCTTTGGTTAGAGTCGGGAGAGTTGGGAAATCCCTGAGGGAGTATAGATAGCTGGCATTTAGGGAATCACCCATAGCACGAGGCAGTGATTAAACAGTAGGGGTCAACGTTTGGTAGTACTAACCAGTAGTTGTGGATGCCTGGGTTCGAGCAGGGGGACCGAAGAAGACGAGGGGGGTTTTGGCCTTAATCCCTGCAAAGAAAAATAAAAATCTTGAACGGCCACGAAGACTCAGAGTAATTTCTATGCCATCTTTGACTGCGTGCAGGACTGAAACAACTGGCACAAGACATGTGCCCTGAAATCAGTGGCCTTGATCTCTTAGACACAAACTCTCTACAAGGTCCTCCCTAATAAACTCTTGGGGTTCTAAAGAGGGGTTCAAATCAAGTGGTCAAGAGGTATTTGTAGCCTGTAAATGATTTACCCTTCAACCGAAATCCTCTACCTTTTTGATTCAAAGTGATTTTCTCCATACAAGTTGCTCTTAACGCCTCCCTCCCCTCAGTTCCTTGAACATCTTGCCTAAGGAACTCATTATAGCTTCTGGAGCATCCATGACTGGTTTGGGAGGATTTTTCAAAATGTACCTTGCATCCTATCATATTCCCATTGAAATCTGGAGCATCTTTACACCACAGACCCCCCACTCTGGGTGTTTTGACTTCTACCGCTCTGTGGGTGAGAGGATCAAATCACAAATAGATTTTCTTCCTTGTCTTGAACACATTTCAGCATACAGGAGCAAAAAACAGATGTCTAGTAAGTCGCCAGATTATCCTCTGGTGTTGACTTTCTTTCCCCAAATTATCCTCCTAAATTAACTTTACCCCTCCTCAAAGAGACCACGTTTTGATATCCTTTAAAGTTCGTTCTGTAGCAAAGATAAGTTGAATGGGTCAAAAAAAATCTTTCTATCTCTGTCTGTCCGTCTTTCTTTCTGTCCAAATGGAGCTGCGGATATGTAAGGCCCACAAACAGACCAGAGCACCATTTCCACACCCGCCATGCAAGTCCAAGGATGTGTGCCCGATGCCTCTTCCCTCAGTACCTCGCCGCTCCTCCTACGCTCCCCAAGGCCACCCCTCCCTCCCACTCTGCCATCAGCTTGACACTCCTGGCTCCGACATCGCCATGCTCCCCTCAATCCTTGCGAGAAACAGCCCCTCGGTTACGCACTCTGCTCTTTGTATGCACCCCACAGCAAGCATTGCGATCATCCGACCCAGCATAAAACTCAGTCCAGGCCCCTCGCAATCCGAAATCCTTAAATTGGGCATTGCTACACACCTCCCAATCTCTACGAGAAACAGCCTCCTTGGTTACGCACTCTGCTCTTTACATGCGCCCCACACCAAGCATTGCAATCATTCGGCCCACTGCAAGAACTCAGTCCAAGCCCCTCGAAACCCAAATCCTTCGATTCCGGTAGGACCATGCATCTGCTGATCTGTACGAGGAACAGCCTCCTCAGGCTGCACACTAGATTCATTGCATGCGTCCCACACTACGCATCGCAATCAATCGGGCCACCACAAATCCATGGACTAGGCCCCATGCAATCCGAAATACCCAATACAGCCATCGCCTCGCCCCCTTCGACCTTCACGAGGAACAGATTCCTCTGATCTTGCACCCAGTTCATCCCACGCTTCCCTCTCCACGATGCCCAACCCCTGCGAAATCCGCAAAACATGCAAGCCTGCCAGTCCCAATCGCAAAGCCATCAACTGCGCACTCAACGCAAGATCAGTCCTGGCTTACGCAGCTAATCTCTTTGACCTCATAACATCCAACGACCTTGACCTGATTGCCATCATGGAAACGTGGCTTCATCTTTAAAAACAACCTCACCATCAGAGTCATGCAAACCGATGTCATCCAAGATTTCCTTGTCGCCCACCCACTCCATACCACTCCTCCTTGTTCATCTATATGGCCTGAGCCTCACCTTCGAAGACCACTTAATGCAGAGTATCTTCACCTACATCATCCTTGGGGACCTCAACCTAGGTCTCAACGACCCAGCTGACTCTCTTGCTACGGCACTTAACCATGCCGGCTTCACACAACACTTTCTCAAACCCACCAATGACCGAGGCTGCACCCTAGATTGGATAAGCCAGCTCAACTACAACATCCCCACCCACGCCACCTCCCCCTGCCCATGTGGTGGGACCACCACATCATAGCATTCAAAATCCCCCATTCAGAAAGCTCCAGACCAGCTCACCCTGCCAAACCTGAATGCTTGTCCCAGTGCACCAAAAACCTCAACTCGACCAACCTTGCACAGTTACTTGTCACCCTAGCTCACCCACCACCTTCAGTAACAGACCCAGCAGTCGACACACTCGCCCCTCTCAGATTCAGAAAAGCCAAACTCGCATTCAATAAAACACCTGGTTCACTCCTGAACTCCTTGAAATCCGTGCCAATAAACGCGCCACTGAGGTAGCTTGTTTAAAAGAACACTCCTCCGCTTCCAAAGCCCTCTTCTCCCTTGCCAAAAACTCTAAAAAGAAAATCCACGCGGCCAGAGCCAACAGCTAGAACTCTAGAATTAGTAATGCCTCATCCAACTCCTGGCAACTGCTCACCATTCTCCGGGAACTAGATTCTCCCCTGTGTCCCGCCGGCACCCGCCAGACCTGCCAGCAGACAGTACCTGGTGCAAAAAATCCACCAAGACACCCTAACTGGAAGGTCAATTCCCTCAAAGAAAAAGCCAAGCAATTTACCATGCTCACCAAACCACTACCGCTCACAGCATCGAAACCATCACTGTCCCACTCTGGCACTCTGTTCAGCTTCCACCCTGTCTCAGACATGGACGTTTCCATGATAGTCAAGACCTTCAAACCATCACGCTGCAAAGGCGACACCTGCCCAGGGCCAATCATCAAAGAATGTGCCGAGACACTCATACCTATCATCAATGCTTCCTTCTCCACCACCTCGGTGCCAACTTGCCTGAAGGAAGCATGGGTCATACCGCTCCTCAAGAAAGCCTCCATAGACCCGTCCATCCCGACAAACTACCGCCCCATTTCCACGGCTTCCTACGTCCTGAAGATCCTGGGTTGTGTTGGCCACATTAAAGTCCAACAGCATCTCAACGAAAAAACCATATTCTGGGCACCCGCCAATCGGGATTCCTCCCCAAACATGGATCTGAAACTGGCCCTACAAGACTTGAAAATACAAATCGATGTGATCAAAGACACTGGCAAACTGGCCCTCCTGATGATGCTAAACCTCTCTGCAGCATTCGATTTTAGTAGACCACCAAATCCTCTGCTCACATCTTACTTCAACAGCAAACTTCTCGCCATCAGCCTCCAATTGGGTGAAGCCCTTCCTAGCCGACAAATCCTCTCAAGTCTTCATGAATGACTTCTCTGCTGAACCCACTCCTGTCACTTGTGGAGTCCCCTGAGGCTCCTGCCTCTCCCCCATTCTCTATATCATTTGGAGTAAACCCCTTTTCGACCTCCTTGACCTACTAGCCATCTCGTACACAGACTACGCTGATGATACGCAGCTCCTTATTCCACTCTCCGGATCATCCGCCTAGGACTCAGCAACCATAAACCCACTCTACGAGGTCATTCAAAATTGGATGGCCTCTCACCAACTTTGTCTCAACGCCGACAAAACGGAAACCCTCATGGTCAGCTCAGTCCCCACACTTGGTAACATTGATCCAGCTTACAAAGAATTAATTATCAATGGTAACCGCATCACCACCTCTACCACTGCCAAAACTCTTGGGGTCTACCTGTATGCCAACCTCGACTTCTCTCGCACGTGAACTCAATCGCGTCAGCGGAAGCTTACACAGCCAAACTGCTTCATGCCAGCAGGTCCTTCCTCCCCACGCCTAACCGCCTTACAATAGCAAGAGCTATCACTGGAGAAAAGCTTGATTATTGCAATGCCTTATTTACCGGCATCTCAGAACACAACCTGAATAAACTTCTGACAATCCAGAATAATGCCCTCCGAGCTGCCATTGTCCTCTCCAAACCAGACCACATCTCGGAAGCTAGGAGAGCTGCACACTGGCTGCCCATACGGGAAAGGATACAATTCAAGACATTATCCTTGGTCCACCGTTGTCTCGCCAACACTGCCCCGGCCTACCTTTCTCAATGTATAGAAAAATACGTCCCTGCCTGCCCTCAGAGATCATCCAACTCTCACCTCCTGAAGACACCCAACTACAACCACCTCTCAGTAGGGGGCAGTAGGGGACAAGAGCTTCTCGGGCATGGCAGCCAAGCTTTGGAACAATCTTCCATTCGCTTTCTGAAAAGAACAGGCCTACTGGACCTACCACAGAAACTTGAAGATGTGGCTGTTCAACTGACTGTACCCCTCTATAACACTTTTGCATCCCCCACTGCTTTGCCTCACCCACCCTTCTTTTTTTAACTCCCATTTTCTAATGTAAAATGTAACTTTCCTTCCACCTCTCTTCACATAATGTAACATGTAACCTTGCACCCTAATCTAACTAATGTTCGAGGGTTATGTGTGCTTTAACAAATGCATAAATAAATTGAATTTCTCTTGTAAAATTGAAGTGTTTTATCTTCAGAACATTAGTCTTTCCTGAGATTCCGACTCACTTAATATTCTACCTTCCTCTAGCTTTGCCATGTGTAATCAACTTTGCGCCAAGTTAATTTATTAGTGTAATCCATTCAAGTCTCTCAAATTCCTCACACGGTTGACAAAGGTATTCTAGAAATTACATTTAACCATCCGCTCTTCTTTGTTTTAAAGAGTTTTCTGACTTGCAGGGGACTTGCGTCAACTAGACCAGTCCTTGTGGCTGATCTTTGCTCTTCTTTCCTGTAGTTTTTGGACAAGGGAGTAGCGTTCCAAGTATGCACCTACTTTAGCAGTGATCAGGAACTATCATCAAGCATGAAGAGTCTTGCACTTGAGAATGCACAGACAAAATTAACCGCAGCTCACTCGGTGTACTGGTTTTCACAGAAATTAACTCGCAAGGATACAACAGAGCAAAATGTAACGAGCTACCTGCCTGCACCAGAGAGCTGCCTTCAATCTCCGATAAAGCTTGAACACTTATCTTTTCTCTTCAACAGTGCTAAATGATAAACATGCAGTCCTCCCACTGTATTAATTCTGCTTCAGCTCCTCCTAGTCCCTGCTTCAGGCAATGGTCCCTTCAGTTCCTTCATGCCGAAATTCACCCTGATTACTCCTCTGGGGAATAAGCTCTAGAAAAACGGCAAGAGCTACCTGGACAACTCGGATGAAAGACAGTTTATGGCCAATATGCTAAATTACTGAAGTTTCCTAAGAAGAGCCCATCAACGCACAGCAGTCCTGTTCCCCATCTTGGATTTAGGCAGAATCAGCTTCCAGAACACAGATGGTTAAAAGAAAATTAAATTAACTTAACCGAATCGCACTCCAAACCAGATCCTGCTAGTGTAAAGCCCCACAACCACCAATTTAGAAACGGAAGCAAAGCTTTTGTCTTTCTTGCATAATGCACCCCTGACCATACGCACCACCACAGAATTGTCAGTGGGACCTCACAGGGACCTTCTGCCCATCATAATCAAAGCCAGCCTGACTGTCCATCTTCTCAGTACTCTGCTTAAACTTCACCCACTTGCCAAAGAGGGTGCTCTCCCCAATCATGCCTACCTGAATCTACCATGCCCGCCAGTGCTAAGTTAGTGTGATTTTTGTTTATTTGTACAGTAGTCCTCTCTAGCTGGACTCACTTGCTGCCCTTGGTCAATGTTACCTTTTGTAAGTAACCTGTTTCAGTTCTTTGTGTTTCGTCCCTGGTATGGGTCCGACTTTGTGCACCCCCTCATAAACTGACCCACCACCTGTTCCCAGCTTTGTGCTAACATACAGGCACCCTTTAGGAGAATGTCTCCGCCATATGTGGAAATGTGTTTTTAGTAATTTCTGATCCGAATTGACCTATCCTTGTTCTTCAAATGAATGCAAATAAAAAAATGTAGGTTCACCGGCTGTTGAGAATCATTTAGCTCAGCCATTACCTTACCTTACTTGATGTAGCCCCGCCCATTATCTTTGCTACATATATGCCCTATTGCCCATGTCATCCGTTCCGTTATCCTAGAACCCTTTAGGCCTTCCCACTGTTATGGTTCTCCTTGCAGTAAATTGGCTCCCTGCAGACGCTTACCTAGATTTGCATCCCTCTTGACTCTCGTGGTGCCATGTTGTCCTTGCCCCTTTTATGGATATGCAGTAGCTCACTTCCAGGATCAACATATATAACTGCCTTTTTGTCTGTATGAAGCACCCACAGTGTGAATAAACGTCCAGCAGTGTAGGAGCCCACATGATGCACAACTGAGGATGTGTGCAAACTGTATGTGCGTTCCTGTTCGTATTACAACAGAAGTCTTTTTTGGCCTTCTGCCTTGTTGTTCTAATGACATTTTTGTTTAATAGGTCCAAGCAGATCATTCTAGATTTTTTCCATTTCTGTTGGTACTGCAGTTTTATCACTTCCGTGACTTTCTGCTTTTGGATACAGCAAAGCGCTCCTTGTCCTACTGGATAGTGGATGGTGCCTGACAGCAAGGTTTACAATATTAGGTGATGTAGTCTTTCCATAGCGCAGGGTCCAGCACAAAATCGGAAAGATATGTTGAGTGATTGCATTCTAGTCCATTGCCCTAAGAGGAAATCCTCTTTATTCCCTACTTTGACACCTACACCCACGCAGCTGATGTAGCCCCCGACCATGCTGGGTGCAGCTTTACCAGTATGAAGTATATTTGGCCTTCCTCTCTGCACTGCTGCTAACATCTCATACCATGGCTTCCTGAGCTTTGGACACTGCTCGCTGTTGCCATGCCTGCCTGATGTCAGTCCGTGCACCAATATAGACCCAGTTATCTGCTCACTGAACTTATGACACTGACTCGCCTGACTGTCCTCACTGCAACTAGTCCAGCCTCTTACTACATTTCTATTGACTTTTCTATGTTTTTGTATCTCGCACACCTGCAGGTGTCACATCAGCCTCTGCAACGTATCCATGTAATACTATCTGCCCACACTTGCACAGCTGATATAGTCCCCTGCGATATGTGTTGAGGCTTTCCCAGCTTGGCAAAACTAATGCATCACTGCCTATTGTAAGGAACTCATGGCGGCAACAGTAAAGACAGAGCCAAGTGACGACAGTTCAAGGGTGTTTATTAAACTGTATAAATGGGTGAGTAAAACGACTAATCTAAACCCAAGTCTAAGATGAGAGCAAGCTCAGACCATCAGTTAATAAGGCTGTCCTAGTGGCGTCTTGACAAATACAAAGGTCTATACTAAGAAAAACGTATTGCCAATCCTTACTGCTAAGTTATAAAATAGTGTGGGGTAATATTCACCAGAAAAGAAAGAAGTGTTCACAAAATGATAAATCTGGATGGTATGACTGGGGTCTCCCTTCCCTGCGTTTTAAGCATGGGACAAGGCAGGGCTCCTAATCACAGCACACTCTTGGACCTCGCCACTACGAGGTTCAGTTCCTTTCAACAACACCAGGATCTTCTGGGAGTGGCCAAGTCTCTTGCCTAGAAAGTCTCTTGCCTTAGAAGGCCTGCAGGTTCACTATGGCCTTTCACTCTTAATATCAACACAATCTCTCGGCTTTATCATGCTTCACCCCGATTCGCAGTCATCCTTCCGCCGGGTGCACATTTGCCAATTTCAAGGTTTACTTTAGTTTGTCACAATGCAGGATTTACTTCTCTTAGCCTTTCCCTTGGCATCCCTCTGTCGGGTTCACATAGCCATCTTTCACAGTTCATGAGTTTCTAAGACAGTTCATGATTTGCTCATCTCATCGGAAAGTGGGGTTCCCTTCCCCTAGCTTTCCTTCGTCATCCCTCCATCGGGTTCATACTTGTCACAGTTCACAATCTAGTCTCTTTAGACCCCTTAGGTTCTTCCCTTTTACCTAAGTCCGGGTCTCAGCCTTAGTCAGGCTACACACAGTTCTAGTTAACATTCACTTGGCTTTCCCCAATGCACTTTACTTTCCTCCACTTGTCGTAGACTTTCGATTGTACAAGGGGTTTTGCTTGATCCTTGTATGACCTCTTTGACACCTCATACTGACCTTGCCCAAGGGCTCTACGTTCTTGTGGTTTCAAAACCGTTCCCAGTCAGTCTTTCAAATGAGCGCCCACGTGGTGCCAGACCCCTCTGCACCTGTCGTTGACACCTGTCACATCAAACACCAGCTGGACTTCCCGGTCTTATGATTCTCCTTTCAAAGGCTTCACGGGGATAGTTGAAATGGGCAAGGGCAATTCCATCCTCCTCGTCCTTTCAGGTCTCGCCGCCTTTCTTCTTTGCTTGAATTGCCGATCCGGAATAGCTGCTATCTTGTGCGTTCGGCCTTACTCGTTGTTTGCTTTCGTGCTTTCTTTTATCCCTGGGGGGAAGAGAAAGGGCCATCGGCTGTGTGCAGTTATCGACAATTGCCTGACTTTACCTGACCCTTGTTTTGGGACATGTCAGGTAAACGGCTTTAATTTTTGTCCGTTGTCTGTCACGATGTGAGAAAGTGTTCCTGTCGGAAAAGGGGGTGGTAGAGATTCCAAGTATCACACAGGGTAGGGTGAGTAAAAGGTGTTGTATGGAATTATAGTCCTTGTATTAGGGGTTTGGTAAACTCAGAAGGGTGAGATTGGCAGGGTTTGTGAAACAAACCGGAATGACCGGGATTATTATTGTGAAATGAACAGGGAGGATTGTGGGAACGGTAGTGTTTTGTCAAAGCAGACGGAGTTCGGGAAAGAATAATCTGAGGGACGTGGAGAAGAAAGAATTGGAGTATTAGAGTAGGAAACAGGGATTCTGGGAGATGTGGTTTTCAAGTGCAACAGGGTTTCTAATGGATTTACCAGGTTTGGAGGGGGTGTTGGATTTTGGTGAAGGAGGTTCATTTGGTGGAAGGGAGGTAGAGTTGGTACAACCTATAAAAGCCTCAAGGACCTAATCTTCCTTGTCCCTTTATCTGGTATAATATCGCGCCTCACATGAGGCATTCCCCCCCGAGCATTACCCCAGGCTTCCCTACCCAGGTGATCCTCCCTGGCTTGTCCAACCCCAGGGTTAGGATCCGAGAGTGCCAGCCCTTCCTTGGCCCCCTGAATAAGGCATTCTCGATGTCTACTTGGGAGAATACCCTCTGGTTTCTCAAACTATGTACGTCAATGTAACTGCTGAACTATCTGTAACATAACCATGGAAGTTTTCGTACCTGCTAACTTCATTTGAATCATGTACTTCAATACAACTGCTGGAACCATTTGTAACGTAACCATGTAATTTTATTTGCCCCACCGGCACAGGTAATGTAACCTTCTGTAACATGGGGTGAGGCTTTCCCAGCGTGCACTTGGCGAAATTAATGCATCACTGTTCCCTTCTCGCACTTAATTTGAACCAAGCTAGCTAGGTATATTTTAAACGCCTTCGTACCTGATAACTTCGTTTGTCATGTATGCACTCTAAGTGCACGAATCAGCTACCTTGTACCTGCAATGCAACCATGTAACTGTAACCTTTAACCGCATGCGACTCTAACTAGTGCCTAGATGCTTGAGGGCTTTGTATGCTGCTTTAAATAAAAATAAAAAAAATTAAAGTAAATACAGTCTTGTCCTAATTGGACACTGTTTAAGATTACCAGTTGCTAATGAGCTTAACCCCCAAGAGGTACTTCAGACTTCCTCTAAGATGCATTTTTTGTTTTTAATTGCAGAAGCACTGTTTTCTCTCGGACCCGAAGACCTTGGCTCCTTGGACAAGAAAGACCACCCACATGAAAAGGTGTGTTCATGGTATCCTATTATTTTGTTCCCCAATCATAAGAGTCAAGGTATGACCTGTGGGAATTGCACAGACCACCTCAACAGTTTACTCCAAGTTCTCAAACATTCCAGATCTAAAGTCTGGGTGGCAATTGTCCATAGCACACTAACATAGCGGGGCGATTCCCCCACTCTGCCCCCCCTCCCCTGAACATTATGGTAAAAGCAATCGGACCAGGTTCCAATCAATACTCCTAATAATCCACACAGAAACTATTGCAAAGTTTGGAAACACAAAGATCGCAGTTTATTGGAGCACAGAATTGGGGCGTTCCCAGACTCATCAGTAAAGAAGATTATAAACCAAGGGTGACCCGTGCCACTCCCCGTTTGCCATTTGCAAAGGGTGGCCTTACGCTTCTGGTTTCCATGACTGCCAGTCAGTCTAAAGAGCGGCCATCCACTTCTGGTTTTCAGAACTGGCAGTCTGTCTTTTTCATGACCACTGCTTTCAGGTGTCTCAGTCTCAGCTGTCCCTAAGGGGAGTCAGTGCCCATCGACCGACTTTGGCTCGAGTACAACCATTCCACAACCGCTCGTGGCCGAAACCACAGTGTCAAAGTTCTCCTCACCGCCTAGGACTGCCCCACCACTCCGCCATGCTTTGGGGGTGGCTCCCCCGACACATGCATTGCCCCCCATACCTATGCTCCTTATCTGCCTGCACATCTCATACCCGTGCTTGCTTACGCACATCCTGCCCCGTCTAGGGCTGTGAACCCCCCACAGGGAAAAACCTTTGGTATGTTCACACAACTTGCTGCCATGAGAGCCCCTGTTATCTGTCTGCCTACCAAGTAATAGAATAGATACAAATGGAGTCCAAGGGTTATCACCTCCTGTCTATACCCAGATATCCATAACACATAATCGACAGAAGTTTTTATAGGGAGTTATTCCTACGTCTATGTCCCTTTGCAAAAGCTTGTTTGCCCTGTGTAGAAATTCTACATATGTAGCTGTCACAAGAGACCTAGAGTTCGCTGGTGTGACGGCTACAAATGAAATGTAGAGGTCCTTTACCTTTCCTCTCTCACTACTTTCCTATGCTAAAAAGGTAAGTGCACGCCCATTGGTGGTCGGTTTTAGGCTTTAATATTCCTGCCTCCAATGTGTGTCTTATCAGTAAAAATAAGATCGACCCAAGGGTCGAAAAAGACAGCTAAAAACTGAATGCAAGTATCCTTCTTTTGATTGTTAAGTGGGATACTGCGATGCTTGCTTTTTATTTACATATTTATTCAAGCCCTTTTCTCATTAGTATAGTGGGTCTTGGAGTCGGGGTCATCAGCCCAAGACTGCTTAATGAAAGTGAACCGGTTTCAGCAGTTCTGGTCAATGGCCGCTTTCTTCAGGATAGGAAAAGATCTTGCTGCGTTTTGTGCGAGATCTTGAATTTCTTTACAGTTCTCCCATTCCGGGATGTCTTGAGGAAATCTTCGGGTTTCCAGACGGGCATATTGGATCAATTTCCAGGCCCTATAGGGTTAAAAAGACAGATGAGGCATCATCAGTCTCCGAGTGCTTAATCAGGACAGGCAAGATGCTAGTGACGAAACGCGTCCCCTTACCTGTAGTGGCCTATATTTCATTATTGGGACATCTGTCATGGGTCAGATGTAGGCGTTGTCTCCTGGTGTAAGGTATCTTCCAGGATCTCACTCGAATGAGTATCTATGGGTGAATAGACAATGCAAAGGGTACTTGTAATTATGCCACCGTTCTCCTAAGTGGTATGCCATCTAAATATCACAGTTGCATAACTGAAGGGACCACATTACCTTAAATATGACTTGGTTTTTATAGACCATCCATGTTGTGAAATTGTGTTCTTCAATAGGTGTCTGGTGGCCCTAGAAAAGCAAATCCCAATATGAAGGCATCTCTCTCTATATATATATATATATATATATATATATATATATATATATATATATATATATATATATATATATATATATATATATATATATATATATATATATATATATATATATATATATATATTCTCTTTGCCTTAATGTCTACAGGCTGTGATGAAAACTGGCCTGCAGTAATCGTTTAGTAACACAATTTGTGTAATATAGTATGATATAATGAGTGCCAACTCTAGTTGTAGGGAGTGGTTTGAAAGCACAAATTAGTGACACAGGAGTGTATTCTACACGGTCACGTAAGGTACGCTGTAGTAGCTATTACGCTATCGGGTATCTACTGCCTATGTGTTTTCATTCTCAAAGGAAGCACCATGTCTAGAAAATCGAGTTGCAAATCCTTCCGGATTTCTTACCTGAATTGTTACTGCCACCGCATTGGTTTTCAAAATTTCGGTCATGAGCGACATTTTGGAAATAATGCCCATTTAAGGTCACGCGCTATTATCACGTGACCGTTTGTCGCTCACAAATAAACAAATTATGTTTATAAACTGATCTCTAACAGCAGCTGTTCCTATATCTGAATGATATTTATTTAGACAAGAGGCTCAGGTGTTTTCATAATTAATATCTCGATTTCGCCAATCTACGGCAGTTCGAGTAATGGCTACCTCCCAGGTGTTCATGGGAGTTGTAGTGCCTTATGCCATTGTGTTGTGTTTCAGGTATTGTTTGTCGCTCGCAAACAAACAAATTGTGTTTATAATCTGATCTCTTTAAACAAGAGCTGTTCCTAAATCTGAATGTTATTTATTTAATGCAGGAGCTCAGGTGTTTTCATAATTTCTCGATTTCGCCGATCTACGGGAGTTCGGATAATGGCTACCTCCCAGGTGTTCATGGGAGTTGTAGTGCCTTATACCACTAATTGAATCAAGGCGTGCTTCTTGTAGCCACGGTCTCTGTGTACCATATCGTGCATGTTTTGGTGTGTAATCCTGTCTTTCTGTGACAATTAGTAACGTATTAGATTACTGGGCAAACTTCTGAAACCACAGTGCAACAGAAGATGACGGACAGGAATTCCCTTTTAGAATACTCCAGTTTCCACCAAAGGTCCTTGAAAGACAACCTCCCTTTCTGACCATTCCTTCGGTTCAGACGAAATTGTACAACAAGAAGTGAATATGACAGGCAGTGTCATGAACCCCCATTAGCGTCCCTTCTGGACTTCGTGGTCCCTGACCCATAGGGGACTGAACTCAGAGGTACTCCCAACATGGCCGCTGAACGCTGTTTGCCAGTCTCTGCGTTGTACGCTCTACGTTCTACAAAGCAGACACGCCCCCACGGCTCTGCGCGTCTCATCGCTACCGCTTGCAGTAGTGGGACGTGTGTTGCCAGAGCTCGTACAGCGCTTACTTTTGATTCCTGGTTCCCGGTCCCCTGAATTCCTCTTCTTTCTTCCTTCCCCTTATCCTTACCTCTGCATATCCTGGATTTCCATCGCATTCGGGTCTCCGAGTGCAAACCTCTTTATTTCCTGGTCTTCGTCCCGGACATCTGAGCGTATCCTGGAGCTTGGTCACGAACCACACACTGGAATCCGAGGACCCACGCACGGGGTTATATAAATCCCGAACAGTGCGAAAGAAGACATCTCCAAAGGTCACAAGCAAACAATACAGACAGGTGAGAAGGGGGGAGACTTGACGGATTGAGACGCCAACAAATAGTTACAGAAATGGAGGCCGCAGTTCAAGACCTCATGCGAGGCATGCAGGAGTTAACAACAGAAGTCCAAAATCTTAAAGCCAAAAATGCTGCATTGAAACAGCTGGTCTTGTCACGTGACACCGCAACCAAGGAAAGCGTGTTGTTGGGAGGAGTAGTGGATAAATATGATGGCTCTTCAAAGACCCTTCGTGCCTTCCTCGATTCATGTTTAGTGCACTTGACCTTTAAGCCCTACTACTTCTCCGCTCCCAGGGCAAGGGTGAGCTTTATGGTCTCTCATCTCTCATGGATCTTTCCTTGCAGATCGATTTTCGTATCCAGGAAAGAAAGGCGGAAAAGAAGAAAATTAAATCACCCTTCCAAAAGGCCTCTACAGACCATCCTTCTAGACCTGAGCCTGCAGCTTCTCCGACCATGGACCCAGAACCCATGCAACTTGGGGCCTTCCGCGGACCCATAACCCCGCAAGAAAGGATGCGACGGATTCACACTGGTCTGCATGTATTGTGCCTCTGATAAACATCTTGTGAGAGTGTCCTTTTGCCCCTCCACGACGTTCGGAATGCCAGCTCCCGATCCTAGATGGAGCACAGTTTCGGGAGAGAGATGTTTGCTCCACATCTATTCCATCCTTGAACTCTCCTGGATAGAACAACCTTGTGATTCTGCAGGCCTTTCTATCGCCTTCCAAGAAAGAATCTTACCCCATTCTGGCATTAGTGGATTGCGGGGCCATGGGGTTATTCATAGATCATGATTGGGTCACTACCCATAACATTCCATATGAAACTCGAGACCTCATGCAACCTGTAGAGGCTATTGATGGAAGACCCCTCTCTTCAGGACCCATAACCCTTCAAACCAAAGAGATCCTGCTTTCTATAAACCACCATCAAGAGAGAATCAAATTCGACATCATAAGATCTGCCCATTACCCAATGGTTCTAGGCATGCCCTGGTTACAGAAGCATAACCCCTACATCAACTGGGCAGCAGGATCCTTGTTTCTTGGTTCAGAACATTGTATGTCCACTGTTTATCCCTAGACTCCTCATCAGGATCCGCTGAAAACTCGCAAGCGAACCAGCAAGGTCCACTCACTGTCTCTAATATCATCCAGATTCCCAGGGCCTGCCAGGCTTGTACAGATGTATTTTCGACCGCCATATTCAAGCTCTTCCCCCTCACAGACCTGAGGGCTGCGCCATCGATACTGAACCCTCAGCGGTGATTCCTTTTGAGAGGATGTTCATTCTATCAGAACCTGAGAAAAGAGCCCTCCGAGAATATTTGGATACTAACTTGGAAAATGATACCATACGACCATTCAAGTCCCCGGCGGGAGCTTCATTGTTTTTCGTTCCCAAGAAAGATACCAAGGAGTTTAGGCCCTGTCTAGATTATCGTGGCCTTAATCAATGCACCCTCAAGGACCGCTACCCATTGCCACTCATCTCGGATATCTTCGAAGCGGTAAGAGGAGCTGTAGTGTTCACAAAATTACATTTCAGAGGTGCCTACCATCTCATCCGTATAAAAGAAGGTGACGAATGGAAAACAGACTTTAGAACACCCTTTGGTCATTTTGAATACTTGGTTATGCCCTTCGGACTTGCCAATGCCCCAGCGGTCTTCCAACGTTTTATGGACCGGATGTTCTCCGATATGCTGTTTCTGTTAGTCATTGTATATCTGGACAACATACTGATATACTCCAAGGACCTTCTGAAGCTTGAAGAACATGTTAAGGCAGTTTTACAACGTCTACGTGAACATAAGCTCCTGGCTAAACCCGAGAAATGCCTTTTCCATGTGTCTGCTGTTCACTATCTTGGATTCGTCCTTAGCCCAAAAGGAATAGGAATGGACCCCTCGAAAGTAGATTCCATTCTATCCTGGCCTGTTCCAACTACTGTAAAACAAATTCAATCCTTCCTGGGGCCTGCTAACTTCTACCGGAAATGTATACCCTCTTTTTCGGAGATTGTACATCCAATCATTACATGGTTAAAAAAAAGATACCCCCTCTCAGTGTACAGCAGCCCAAGATGAGGCATTTCAACGGTTAAAGTCGGAGTTCACACAAGCCCCCATCTTAGCCCAACCTGACATTGATCGACCCTTACTTGTGGAAACTAATGCCTCCAACTACACCATCGGGGCAGTCCTGAAACAGGAGTTCGATGACAAGCTAGAACACCCCATTGCCCATCTTTCTCGCACCTTGACTCCTAGCGAAACCCACTATGCTGTTTTAGAAAAAGAATTGCTAGCCACCCATTAAGCCTTCACAGATTGGCGTCATCTACTCCTGGGAGCAAACCACCCTGTTCAGGTCCGCACGGACCATCGGAATCTTCAAGTCCTGCAATCCATGGAATGTAGGAACAGTCGCCAAGCCCATTGGGCCTTCTTTTTTGCTCAATACCAGTTTAAAATCCATCATGTTCCTGGAACACACAACATAATAGCTGATGCCTTATCCCGACGTCCTGACTACGAAATCCTTGAAGATCGAGCCTTCCCAAAGATGTTTCCCCACACAATATTTGTTGCCCAAGCAATCAACCGCCTGGAGGATAGTCGGATTCAAACTCAGTCCTCTGAAACCTGGAAGGAGTTTAATGGTAATAATCAATGGAATCTCAAAACGAAGGACGGATATTTATTCAAGAACAATTGCCTGGTCATTCCCACTCATAGTCTATGACAAAAGATCACAAGCCTATGTCATGATACCCTTCATTCAGGACACTGGCATTACCAACACCCTCCGTCTAATACAAAGACAGTTTTGGGGGCCGAAGATGAAGGATGATGTCCAGCATTATATCCAAACATGTGCAGTCTGCAATCAAAACAAGCATGATAACAAGAAACCGGCAGGTCTCCTGCTCCAACCAGCGCTGCCAACAAGACCTTGGGAATTCATCGCCACGGACTTTATCGTGGAACTACCGCCTTCCAGGGGCCACACAACTATCATGGTTACCATTGATTTGTTCACTCACATGGCTCATTTTACACCTTTATATGAATTGCCATCTTCATCTGAACTTGCCGGAATCTTCCTGGAGCACATATTCCGACTCCATGGGCTACCCTCCAAGATCATATCTGACAGAGGACCCCAGTACATATCCCAGTTCTGGAAACCATTATGTCGTATACTAGGAATCCAATGTGACTTATCCTCCGGTTATCACCCACAGACCAATGGAGCTACTGAACGCGTAAGCCAAACTCTGGAACAATATCTTCGCTGTTTCGCCACCAAGGTCCAGGACGATTGGTCACTCTTAATACCTGTGGCTGAATTCGCCTACAACAATTCGGATCACTCGGCTATCAAAACCAGCCACTTCTTCTGTAGTCAAGGATTCCACCCTTCGGTTCTACCATCCATTCTCCCACAGCCTACCCCAGTTCCTACGGTTGACTCCTGGATTGAAACCCTTATCAATGTACACAAAGAAGCAAAAGAACACCTAGAAAAGGCCCGAAGAGACGTTAAACATCATGCTGACTCCAAAAGAAGATCAGGGCCCTCATACTCAATCGTTGATAAGGTCTGGTTGTCTTCAAAACTTCTACCTCGACACTTACAACCAAATAAATTGGCTCCCAGGTATTACAGCCCTTTTTCCATAAAGGAAGTCATTAACCCAGTGGCCTTTCGACTCAGACAACCAGAATCTTGGAAGAGGATCCACCCGGTCTTTCACACTTCTCTGTTGAAACCATACATCCAGTCCTCTCTAACTGCTCCAAGATCTACCCCTGTGATTGCCAATGATCAGCTGGAATATGAGGTTTCCATAATATGTTACTCCAGTTACAGATGTGGTCAGCTACAGTCACTGGTCGAGTGGAAAGGGTACCCTCCCAGTGAACGCACCTGGGAATCCGTCTCAAACATGAATGCCCCCAGACTGCTCCGAAGATGCCACCTTATACATCCGGGTAAACCCAGAGGAGCTGGGTTTCAGAGGAGGCATGCTGTCATGAACTGCCATTCGCGTCCCTTCTGGACTTCGTGGTCCCTGACCCATAGGGGACTGAACTCAGTAGTACTTCCAACATGGCCGCTGAACGCGGAACGCTGTTTGCCAGTCTCTACTTTGTACGCTCTATGTTCTACAAAGCAGACACGCCCCGCGGCTCTGCGCGTCTCATCGCTACCGCTTGCAGTAGTCGGACGTGTGTTGCCAGAGCTCGTTCAGCACTTACTTTTGATTCCTGGTTCCCGGTTCCCTGAATTCCTCTTCTTTCTGCCTTCCCCTTATCCTTACCTCTGCATAGCCTGGATTTCCATCGCATTTGGGTCTCCGAGTGCGAACCTCATTATTTCCTGGTCTTCGTCACCGACCTCTGAGCATATCCTGGAGCTTGGTCACGAACCACACGCTGGAATCCGAGGACCCACGCACGGGGTTGTATAAATCCCGAACAGTGCGAAAGAAGACATCTCCAAAGGTCACGAGCAAACAATACAGACAGGTGAGAAGGGGGGAGACTTGTGACGGGCAGAGAGATTAACAACCAACCTGAAAGAAAGGAACTATCCGAATAAAATAATCAAACAAGTGAGAAAAAGGGCAAGAAATATACCTAGAGAAATAACACTCGCCCAACATGGAAAGAAAGACCGAGGAGAGGACGTTTTTACAGCAGTTTTCTGTCACTCCCCAATTATTAATCGTCTAAAAAAAGAAATCAAGAAGGCTTGGCCTTTACTTAATGTAGAAGGCAATTTACCAACACCCCTATTTGCCATTAAACAAAGGAAAGATCTAAGGGACAGTTGGGTCCATACTTTTAAAGAAACCAAAACAACGGAAACAGTAACATTGTGGAACACACCTAGGCCATCTGGACACACCCAATGTATTAATTGCTCAGTTTGTCAATTCACAAAACGGACTACAACCATAGACATCGGTTGGGAACAACCATGGGAACAAAGGAATCTTACAAATTTTAATACTACCAATGTGGTTTACCAGATTCAATGTCTATGCAACAAAAGATACATTGGGATGACAACCAGGGCTATCAAAATACGGATATGTGAACATGGATCCAACATCAGGACAAAGAGATGGACAGCCCCATTAGTAGAACACTATATAACAATGGGCCATACAGAAAATGACTTGCCATGGACAATACTTGATAAAGTATCAATACCCCGAAGAGGGGGTAACATATCCGCACTCCTTTTGAGGAGAGAGCAGATGTGGATATTCAGATTACAGAGGATATTCAGATGCAACTCCACATATGTATGTGGAACCCTAATAGGTCTCCACAGCCAGCAGCTTTATAAGATGAAGCACTGAGTATGTTACTAGGTGCCTTGAGTGCAATAATATGCAACCAGATAGAACAATAGGCACATAGTTGCCTCCTTTTAGAACATTGGGGATCCCCCGCATAGTTGATCTGACTGTTGCAACTGGGCCCGTTGATATTTAGTAAATCCAAACTCACTGTGGACACGACCGAACTACGACTCCCATGTATATCTAGAAGTCTGTAGTTCGAGAGACTACTGATGGCGGTAATCTAATATGTTACTAATTGTCACAGAAAGACAGGATTACACACCAAAGTATGCACAATATGGTACATAGAGACCTTGGCTACAAGAAGCACGCGTTGATTCAATTAATACCCGAAACACAATCCGAAGTGGTATAAGGCACTACAACTCCCATGAACACTTGGGAGGTAGCCATTACTCGATCTGCCGTAGATCGGCGAAATCGAGATATTAATTATGAAAACACCTGAGCCTGTGTAATAAATATCATTCAGATATAGGAACAGCTGCTGTTAAAAGAGATCAGTTTATAAACATAATTAGTTTATTTGTGAGCGACAAACGGTCACGTGATAATAGCGCGTGACTTTAAATAAGCATTATTTCCAAGATGGCGCTCACGACCGAAATTTAGAAAACCAATGCGGCGGCAGTAACAATTCAGGTAAGAAATCGAGTTGCAAATCCTTCCGGATTTTCTAGACATGGTGCTTCCATTGAGAATGAAAACACATAGGCAGTAGATGCCTGATAGCCAAATAGCTACTACAGCGTACCTTACGTGACCGTGTAGAATACACTTCTGTGTCACTGCAATTTGTGCTTTCAAACCACTCCCTACAACTAGAGTTGGCACTCATATCCTACTATATTACACAAATTGTGTTACTAAATGATTACTGCAGGCCAGTTTTCATCACAGCCTGTAGACATTAAGACAAAGATAGACACTAAATAAAACAAATATAGAGATACCTTGTGTATCATTGTATTACATCCCTGACACCTTCATATTGGGATTTGCTTTTCTAGGGCCACCAGACACCTATTGAAGAACACAACTTCAAAACGTGGATGCTCTATAAGAACCAAGTCATATTTAAGGTAATGTGGTCCTGTGATATTTAGATGGCATACCACTTAGGAAAACGGTGGCATAATTACATGTACCCTTCACATTGTCTTTTCACCCATAGATACTCATCCAAGTGAGATCCTGGAAGATACCTTACACCAGGAGACGACGCCTACATCTGGCCAATGACAGATGTCCCAATAATGAAATATAGGCCACTACAGGTAAGGCGACCTGTTTCGTCACTAGCATCTTGCCTGTCCTGATTAAGCACTCAGAGACTGATGATGCCCCATCTGTGTTTTTAACTTGATCCAATATGCCTGTCTGGAAACCCAAAGATTTCCTCAACACATCCCTGAATGGGAGAACTGTAAATAAATTCTAGATCTCGCGCAAAACGCAGCAAGATCTTTTCCTGTCCTGAAGAAAGCGGCCATTGACCAGAACCGCTGAAACCGGTTCACTTTCATTAAGCAGTCTTGGGCTGATGACCCTGAATCCAAGACCCACTATACTAATGATAAAAGGGCTTGAATAAATATGTAAATAAAAAGCAAGCATCGCAGTATCCCACTTAACAATCAAAAGAAGGATACTTGCATTCAGTTTTAGCTGTCTTTTTTTCGACCCTTGGGTCGATCTTATTTTTACTGATAAGACACACATTGGAGGCGGGAATATTAAAGCCTCAAACCGACCACCAATGGGCGTGACCTTTACCTTCTTAGCATAGGAAAGTAGTGAGAGAGGAAAGGGAAAGGACCTCTACATTCCATTTGTAGCTGTCTAGGTCTCTTGTGACAGCTACATATGTAGAATTTCTACACAGGGCAAACAAGCTTTTGCAAAGGGACATAGACGTAGGAATAACTCCCTATAAATAAAAACTTCTATCGATTGTGTTATGCCTACCAAGTAAGTCCCTCCCATAACTTTCGTATGGATCAAAAACTGAATTACAGCCCACACTGTGCAGTCTTCCAGACCTGCAGTGATGCACCCTGGGACTTAACTTGCTGGGTTACATCCGCAGTGTGCAGGTACCAGCTGTTGGTATTCCTGCGTAATGGGACCCCCGCGGGTATCACTTTTCTGCCAAAGTGTTGTTCATAGCCCATATTCATAATAACCTGTTCTTACCATCCTAACAAGTCGGCGGTCATCACCTAAGGAATTTTAAGGGTTTGTTGGACACCCACCGCCCCTAGGATATTGACCTGCGGGATGCCGTTCTCAAACCCATATTGCTGCAATGAGCGCTCAACCCACTGAGCTGTCTTGCTTTTCTATCATTCCCACAGCATCTTATCAGGTAGTACTGCTGATACTGACCTCGCACAATAGCCTCAGGGACCCTCAAGCATCATTAATACCATGAAGCATCCTCCCAACTAGCAGCTGTTCCTTTAATTTCTCCGTCCAATAGATAATCTGCTTGCCACCAGTTTGCAGGGACCAGCGCTGGGCTGTTGCATCTTAGAGCGGAGTCGCCAACCATGTTGGGTGGTGGTCCACCGCTTTGGTCGTAACATCTTTCTCTTAGTTGGCCTTTGTAAAACTGTCCTGGCAACGAAAATCAACTAATATCCTGCAAGTGGCCCAGGCCTACCTCGTCTCTTGTACCATTGAAGGCCTGGTAACCAACCCAAATACCTGGTAATGATGTACATGCCTTATACTTCTGGACCCTCAATTTGTGCATAAGAACCATCATTTGAAATTATCAGTGTACTTAAGATATCCATCCAGTTTTACTGCAGGCATGTACCCCGTGGGAGTGTGCCACACCTTACCAAACCTCTGGGCACTTCTGCTGTGATCATGGCCATACTCCTGAGACTCTCCCGAGGTAGTCCACGTCATCCTCCTAGCTCCATTGCCTATGACAACAAATAAACATAAGTCTGTTATTGACACCGTAAGTATATGAGCACTCCTCGGCCTGAGACCGGATGTGTCGGACCCGGGGACGCCCACTTTCGCCTCCAGGTGGGGAGGCGAGGTGTTGGGTGGCCCCAGAAGGCAGCCTGCTATGTAGGCTGTTTTAATAGGCTAGTTAAATGCGGCCAGTCCCAGTGCCACCATGGCCGGTGGCGGTGTCTAGGAACAGCAGTTGCTGTGTGTGCCGACCTACCGCCACCAGACTGAGGCTCCTGGGAACAGCGACACGCATGTGATGTCGGCGACTAGCAAATGGGCAGTGGCTCCTCAAGCACTTCTGTCACCTCCTCTACGGGCAGGCCGTTGGAGGCATCTCCAACAACTCCCTGCCTGACCGTGTTTGACGGCCACTTGCCTGTTGGATGTGCTGCTTTTGCGGGCATGGGCCTCTCTGTATGCCCTCCGTGAGAGCTGCCTGAACGCCTGGAAGAGCACATGGAGCCCATGGGGGAGCCGGATGATGAGCTTGTTTGTCCAGGCCTGAAGTGGGAACTGTTGAGGTGGAAGAACTGGGCTGAAGCAAATTCCTGCCCGTGTGTTTTGGATTGCACACTTTTGAGGACAGCAGCAGCTCCTTTGTGCTAACATTTTAAAAGGGACTTTGACTTTGTATTTTCTAGACTTTACCTCCTGCCCTAGCTACTATTGATTGAAACTTAAGGGATGGGTGGTCTGAATTTTCTCCTGCAATGGTTACGTTATTGTTGCACTTAATTTCTTTTTCGGGTTCATCGTTGCATTTCTTTCTTTATGGTCTCTCGTTCTTTTTCTATTTTTTTTCTTCTCTGTTAATATCATATAATTAACTGTACCATCCCATTAATTTATTGTAAAGCTCTTTGGGGTGAGGAGTCCATAGAAGCAAAATAAACAAAATGGAACTAATACAGTCAAAAAATCAACTAAAACTAAAATATTCAGATATAAAAAAGCATTGCATTCAAAAGGGTTCCAATTGGGTACATCCCATCAGTTCTTTTGAAGGTAATACATGATTTTTATGTGCTCATTTTATCAAATTCTTCGAATTATAAGACCTCTATAATATGTTACAAAAATCAAACAATATGTTGGAAGACGAACTGCAATTATCTGAAACTGATAGGATTCCAAACATTTGTGATTGTGCCAAGCAACTCAGGAAGAATACTATTGTCTCAAATTATTTCCATTCACTTTTTTAAAAAAAAGTGTTTATTTATATATCAGCACAACGGAGAATACATTAACATTTACTTACTTACTGTCCCTTGTGAACGTATGGGTTGACATTTTTTATCCCTCCCACCGTCGTCCCCATATGACTTATTTCCCCCACTCAATGGGCCGGATCAGGCGATAGATGTTCGCTGGTTGAGTACAAGGCATTTGCGATAAGGCGTGGCTTATAGGTTAAGGCCGGATAGGTCTGGTCATAGTCCATCAGCGGCTCCCAAATGTTCATGAAGCAATGTAGGAGGCCCGCTTTGGCCACTGACCTTTTCGGCTATCAAGATGTCCTCAAGTTTTACCCACCAGAGTCTCATCGGAAGGCCCTCCACGGATTTCCAGGTGCGCGCCACAGTAATTTTGGCGGCAAGCAAAAGTTGAGTTATCAGGGCTGCCTTCCTTCCTGTTCTTGAGTAGGTGCCTGGGACCAGGGTCCCCAAGAGGACATGTTCGGGGCCTAGTGGAATTGTCACTTGAGTGATGTCTTTTATAGTCGCGAGGCACTGAGACCAGAATTCTCTTACCTTGGGGCACGTCCACCACATATGGAAGTAGGATCCTGAGAGGCCACAAAGGCGCCAACAGCGCAGGTCCAAAGTCTGCTGGAAGTGGTGATGGCAGAGCTGAGGGTAGTACCAGCGTAGGAGACGTTTGTGGGCGCATGCCTGGTTGGTGATACAGGGGGAGACCGTGCGTGTTCTTGACCAGATGGCCATCCAGGTATGGTCCTCAATTGCATGACCCAGGTCCGCCTCCCATTGGGACATATAAGAGGACTTGGTTAGGAAGGGGGTCCTCCTGCAGGAGTTTGTAGAGGGCTGAGATCTTCCCTTGGGATGGCAGGTCATTCACAGTGAGCTCCAGTGTGGCAGGGGCTTGTGTCGCTGCAGTTCGCGTCCGAGGGTGGGAGCATCAGTGTCGCAGTTGGGCATAAGTGAACCTGTCTGTTTCTGCCAGCTGGAAGGTTCTTTTGCATTGTTCAAAGGTTCGCGGGGGGCCCCACTCAAAGAGCTGCCCCAGCGTCTCAAGGCCTCCCGCCACCCAGTTCCGGATGTTTGTTGGGCAGAAGCCCAGGGAGAGGGCTGGGTTAAGAAAGATTGGAGAAAAGACACTCAGATCCCCCGGGATGCCTTTGTGTCTGCGGGCCCAGTCCCAGGCCCTCAGTGAGTGTTTAGTGGAGGACAGCATGTTTGGCCAAGTTCGGCGCAGTGCGGAGGGGATGAATCGGAGAAAGCGCAGGGGGAGAGCCAGGTTGGACTATTCGATCTCCACCCATTTCAGGCGCTCCGAGGTGATTCCCCATGCCTGGAAGTGGGCCAGCTGTGCTGCAATTTGGTATTTCCGGAGGTTAGGGATCCCCAGTCCTCCCACTTTCATGCTGCCCATCATGGTCCTCCTGTGGATGCGTGGTTTCTTGCCCCTCCAAATAAATCTGATAATTTTCCTTTGCAAGCGGTGTAAGGGGGGGGGGAAGCGGGATTGAGGCAGATAAGGAGGAGTAGGCATATAGGAATCGTGGGAGGAGGTTCATTTTGCAGGCCGTAATGCGGCCCAAGAGGGAGATCTCTTGCGATAGCCAACGGTTGAGGTCCTTTTCCATCTCTTCAAAGAGCGGGGGTGTAGTTTGTCTGATATACTTTTGCTGGGTGGGCCGGGATCTGGACCCCCAGGGTAAGGGATAGATTTAACACTCCACTGGATTGGGCTTTGTTTCTCTAAGGCTTCCCTTTCACCTGGGTTCAGTCCCACTCCCAGAGCCACCGATTTCCCGAAATTGATGGCAAAGCCTGATACTTTCCCAAATCCTCGGATTTCGGCCAAGGCCGCCTTCATGGAAACCTCAATATCCGTGATGGTCAGCAACACATTGTTGGTGTAGAGAGAAATCTTACGTTGGGCTGGGCCCACGAGGGGGCCTTTGCTCTGGGGGTTACGGCGGATGTGTTGGGCCAAGGGCTCCATGGCCAAGTCGAAGAGTAGTGGGGACAGAGGGCACCCTTATCTTGTTCCAAAAGTAAGAGGGATTGGATTTGATAGGAAGCCGTTGACTCTCAGCCGGGCATTGAGAGATGGATAATTAGCTAAGATCTTCTTCTGGAATGTCGGGCCAAAGCTGAAAGCCTCGAGTATGAGGCGTAGGAAAGTCCAATATACCTTGTCAAAGGCTTTGGTTGCGTCCATGGCGAGCAGGGCAAGTTATTGTGCATCCTGGTTGGCAACTTCTATCAGATTTAGAGCTCTGCAGATATTGTCTCTCGTTGACCTGTGGGTTATGAGCCCAGTATGGTCCGGGTTAATAATGCTAGGAAGGGTGGGTGCCAGGCGAGTGGCCAGGATCTTAGAGTATATGCTGGCATCCAGGTTTAACGAGATGGGTCTATACGAGCTGTTGTCATTGGGGTCTTTTCCAGGCTTGAGGATAAGGATCGTGATGGACTCCTGCATGGTAGGGGTGATGCTACCAGTTGCCGTAAAGGAGTTGAAGCTGGGTTAGAGGGGGCAGCCAATTGGGGGTGGAAGAGTTTATAGAATCGGGTGGAAAACCCATCTGGGCCCGGGGCTCTAGATTTAAGGCTCTTTATGGCCTCCTCAACTTCCTCGCTGGTGATGGGTGCTTAAAGTCCTTCCTTCACTGAGGGAGTGAGAAGTGGGAGAGCTGCTTCCCGTATGTAGCACTGTTGTTCGCTTTGGTCCCTCAGGACTGCGGTCATTATCTCCGCTTCGTGGACCACTGCCAGGCGCAGCTTCTCGCGTTCCGTGAATTGTATCGTGCCCTGTGAGTCTCGGAGGCCCAGGATAGTGTTTCTTCTCTTCGATTTGGCCAGTTTATTTACCAGCAGCTTATTTGCTTTGTTATTGTTGACAAAGTACCATTGTTTAGTCTTGGTCAGTAGATGTGCTGTAGCTTCGGCGTAATGCGCCTCCAGCTTCTTTCTTGCTACCTGTAGAGTCCTGTGGGATTTTGGGGACCAACCCTTCCGCTTGTGGATGATCTCCGCTTCCCAGACTTCGGCTTCCAGGACAGCGTGGGCTGCCTGTTTATGCTTATGAAAGGCAGCGCCTTAGGCAATTGGTTCCCCTCTGAGCACTGCCTTCATGGCATCCCAGGTGTTAGCTGGGGAGGTATCTTCATCGTGTTTTTCCGTAAAGAAGTTTTTTATTGTCCTGGCTATGGAGTCCCTCGCCACTGTATCGTTTAAGATAGGGTCATATGGGGTCCATTGGCGGTGGGGGGAGGGTTGTGGGGGGGGAGGGTCCGGGTCGCATGCTTGCAAGATCAATGAAACTGGGGCGTGGTCGGAGAGGATCCGAGAGACGATGATATCGTCCGTGTAGGCCAGGATCTGAGGAGAGGCTAGCAACAGGTCAATTTGAGAGACGGTACGATGCACAAATGAATAGAACGTGCAGTTTTCTTCCTCTGGAGATAATACCCTCCAGGTGTCAACGACATCCAGGGTCCGAAAGAGCTGAAGCAAGCCTTTTGCCAATTTCAGGTCTCTGGATGGGGGGGGGTGTGATCTGTCTTTGAGTGGGTCCGGGGCTCCATTAAAGTCTCCCCCAATGATGACTTGCCCCTCAGTGAATGGGAGAAGGGCTTCCTCTAGGTCTTGGTAAAACCCTTCCTGGTGTTCATTAGGAGCGTAAGCTGAGATGAGGGTGTAGAGTTGATTGCGATGAACTGGCCTTCCTGGCAACGTAGTGTCTAAGATTTGCGGTTTCAATTCTTTTGCAAAGAGGATAGCGGTGCCTCCCTTCTTGGTGCCATTGGAGGCCAGTAGTTGTAGGGGGAAAAAACCTACTGCAGAGATGGTAGGGAGAAGTCCGCCGGCCTCAGGTGAGTCTCTTTATGATGAATTTCCTTTTCAGAGGGGTGTTTAGACCCCTGACATTTAGGGTAGTGAATCTTAGTTTTTGATGTGAGGGCTGGCTCCCTGAGCTCCCTTTGCCGCCAGGGGGTTGGGGGGGATGTTTGGAAATGATTCCGGTCACTTATGGTTGCGAGTGGCACGCTGGAACAGGTTCTCCTGAGGCTGAGGTTTTTCCAAGAGCCTCCAACGGGAGTAACAAACTACTAACAACGGCCTCCAATGGGGGGGCCAGGACCCTGAACTGTGGGACCGATTGTAACTTATCGGGGCAACCCCCAGCCAGCCAGCCAAACTGTCAGCAGCCAAAAAAGGCTGAATTTCACTCCAAGGGTGAAGCGGTGACATACACCATGGGGACCGCATCAGGATTAATCTGGGTTCCAATGGAAGGAATTCTATGAACCTTACGCAGATCCTTTGGGTTTATGGCTTCTCTGCACTTTTGTCCAGGTTGCACGCCTTGGTTTGGGGGAAGCTGTGCCTGGCTCAGGGGTCTTTCGGGTGGGGGAGGAGGGTTCTGTGCCCCCCGGGAAGCCAGGGTGTAGGATTGATGCTGCGTCGTCGAGATGGCTGATGGTACGCGAGGTGCCATTGTGCGAGAATTCCAGTGCCGTTGGGAACAGCTACTGGTAACAAATTTGTTGGTCGCGGAGGAAGGGCGTGAGAGGGTGCAGGGCCCTACGTTTATGCAAGGTCGGGGGGGGGGGGAAGAGGTCCTGAAATATTTGAAGTTGGGAGTCCTGGAACGGTAATTCATCGTGTGAGCGACCTACTGCCGAGATGGCTTCTTTGGTGGTGTAGAAATGGACTCTTGTAATGACATCCGGGGGTGGGGAATCGCAAATGAGTTCTTCGACTTGGGAGTAGCCTGTGGGTGCGATCCAGTAGAAGCTGGGCTTCATCCAAGTTCTGTAGCAGTGATTGGAAGAAGTTGCTCACGTACTTGGGTAATTCCCTGTCGGGATTGAGGAGGAAACGCCACGAATACGCAGGTTATTGCGACGGGTGCGATTTTCCAGATCTTCCTGCTTGTATTCTAGGATCTCGGTTCTGTCCATTAGGGTCTGTATTGTGCACTGAACTTCCACCAGAGAGTTAGTGTTCTTGGGTTAGGTCTTCGGATTCCCCCATCCTGTGTTCCAGGTCACTGACCCTTTGGTCAGTTTGTTCAAGCTTTGCAGTCAGTTCTGCCATGCAAGATATGAACTCGGACATGAAAGCTTGGAGGTCTTCTTTTGGTAGCGAGGGTCCGTTTATCATCGGGCACCTTTTGATGCGCGAATTTTGGAGGGTCTACTTTCTTCCCTTTCTCTGCTGATACGAGCATGGTGGAAATATCTGCAGATTTGGGAGGTTTCAGGGATTTAGCTATGGTTCCAAGGCGGGAGGTCAACGAATGATCAAGGTCTCAGTACATGAACCTAACATTTGGCCTACAGGCAGTTTAAGCATTAACATGCATACAGAGGTCAAGACGGCCATGTTACGAACAGAAGAACACTGTCCACCATTTTAGAACGCAGGGTGACTTTGGAGCGAGAATCAAAATGGCGGATGAACCTAAAATGGCGGCTAAATCGATTTAAGGTCAGAACCTTGCAAAGCGGATTTCTTCGCAGAGCGACTGGGCTTAGGCCAATATATACAATAAAGAAGGCATGATATGATTTCCCGTTCGACAGCTTGGCTAATCCTAGTCTACATAAAGCCGTGCTTTTATTTCAGAATCTGTGCAGCTGCTCTGATGTGCTATTGAGTATCGTTAATAATGATTAGGCATGTGTTTAAGGTAATACACCAAAGCAATGTGCTTTGCTGTTTATTTCATAGTTATACTCATCAAAGTGACGAATTGTGTGCGTGTGTGTGTGTATATATATATATATATATATATATATATATATATATATATATATATATATATATATATATATATATATATATATATATATATATATATATATATATATATATATATATATATATATATATATATATATATATATATATATATAGTGAGAGGAGTGGTGTTCTGTTGGCAGTTTCAACTCGGTATACACTGGATGCTGAGCTTTGGTGCAGGTATTGGATCGGTGTCAGTCCGCGTGTGATGTTGCTCCGGCTTATGTGTTGTTGCAGTGTTGTGAAGTGCATGCGGCTTGTGGTGCGAGAGATGGTTGTGTGAGTTTTTGAGTGAGATAAGTATGCAGAGTTTGAGGTTATATCGGTTAGTGGGTTACCTGACCTTTAGCATGGTAACATTCACAGTATTGTCTAAGCGTGGCACTTGTTGGCCTTCACAATCCTATCTAGAAGCGGTGCAGGCCACTGTTCAGAATTCTATCTAGGTGTGGACATGCTAATATTCACAATTCTATCTAGATGTGTCGCAGGCTAGTGTTCACAATTCTATCTAGGTGTGGACATGCTAATAAGGGAGGTGAGATCGAGTGGCAGGGGTTTTCTGGAGTAGAGTGATTGCTGTACTCCCCACCCATGCCACACTCACGGTTTTTGTTGGTGTCTGTTAGCTGCTGGCTTCCTTGGCGTCCCCTGCGGACACCTGCAGACACATCTTGGGGCCGTCCTTTGCCTCAGGGTCCTTCGCCGCAGGGCTGCCGGGCAGAGGGCTGCCCTAGGGTGTCCTTGATGTGGGGTATGTGGACCAATCTGGATGGAGTGGGCGTGTTGGGAGGCGGGCAGAGGGAAACCAGGAATGGGTGGGAAGGGGGAGAGGGACCAAGCGCCGAGTGCGCTATGGTGCTTTTAAGCACCTTTACAAAATAATATTGCTTTTTTGGAGGAGGTGGGGGTCAGCAGACTCCTTACCTGGCCCTGGCTTCGCTGGAAATGAGATATATATCTCTCTTATGGAAACTGCTTAGATCACATGCTATAGGCCAACAACTAGTGGAAGCTGCTGAGTATTACAGTTGTTGTTTTTGAAACTCGAAAAGGGACGTCGAGGTCCCTCAGATTGTTTTTTTCCGCCATCATTGGTCTTACTGTCCTTTGTTTGCCGTTCCCCTGCAAGACCTTCGGCAACGGTTTAGAGGACTGCTTTTGTCAACGACTACTCCAGCTGATCTCGAATAACTTCTCAGACGGCCTCGGAAGGCCGCACAGGGCCTCTGCTCTCACAGTAGGGAGAGTGGGGGGGGGGTTAGTTTTCTTAAGAGAATGTCTATTCCCTTCTCTACCCACTTAATTCTCCAGGCTGCCTTCCCCATACACTATGGAGAATACACCATTTAAATTTTGCCCATCCTGCAACCGAAAATTTGGCTGGAAAGACTTGCACCAAGTGTGCATTCTTTGTCTTCCAAGGGACCATAACGAAGGCCACTGCAAATGTTGCAAGCTCTTCAAACCCAAGACTCTTAAAGACTGCAAGACAAAGTGCTGGGCCCACTATGCAATGCAGGCCGAAGCCACCTTGGACGTTGAGGGTGCCTCCAGTTACAGCAGTATCGGTGCCTGTAGTGACGCCGAGGGCAAACTGGATCCGTCAGATGCTCTGCTGCGGGGATGACACCCGCCGGGACTGGCGCAAACAAACATCACCATACAACCCACGGCCACAAGCCAACTTCAACGCCGACCGGAAGGCCACACACGGCATTTGGGGGAGGTCCGACAGACCCCTGTCCTCTGGGCTGTTGGGGCCGCCTCATGACAGGCCACCGAAAACGACCTGCAAGTTTGGATCTGATGCTGTGCTCAAAACCTCTAAGTCCCCACACGCCGATAACCGAGCGTCGAAAGACGTGTCGATGGCCCTCTCACATAACAATAAACGACAGTCGAAAGACACGTCGAAGACCCATGCGACGACCACACAGAGCTCGAAGATGAATGAGCTCATCAAAAAACACGTCCCGGACACGCTACTAAAGGATTGGATGTTGAAAAATCACAAATCCTCAAAGACATTAAAAGAAGGCTCTAGTTTAGATACTATGACCCAGGGGGAGTGGACCATTTCAGGGGCTATGAGGCACAAAAGAAACCTTCACCTGAGCTAACACCCACCCCTCCTGCCCCCTCTAGTATCTCAAGTCTGCAGAAGACATGGATAAGGTCATGAGATGGATGTCTTCACTGGCCAATTTCTTTGATAACCACCCTGAGGTGTTAGTAAACCTTCAGCGTACTCGGCGCAGTGGACCAGCTAGTGGGGCCGTATTTAAACAGCCCCCTACCAAGTAAGTCTTACAGACACCACACAAGCACCCAATTCTCAGCAGTGCCTAGGGCAGCTTGCTTATGAGTCAACACAGGACTTCCAGGTCACTGGAACCTACACTGGGGACCAAGGGGACATGGGGAATGTAGACCAGTTTTACGACTAGGATGTCTGTCATACAGTTGCCGGATCATTCAGACCCACCGGTCCACAATCAAATTCAATAAAACAATCTGCTTCTAAAAGCAGCAGAACATTTTAAGATAGATACGCAGGAGACCCAAATAGACAAGGACTTTGTTGGAAACATTTTGGGAGTTAAAAAGTCCACTACCCAATTCTTTCCAATTCTCCAATCTGTGCAGAGGCAAATTAAACCCTCTCTAGTGACCCCTAAGTTAACATGGGCTGTCAGCCCACATATTGAAAGTCTTCTGGCTAGCTCCCTCAGACCCCCTTTACATCAGCGGACAATTAAAACCAGATTCATTAGTGGTTCCAACCGCTAGAACACCTTTTAGCCTCTTCACAAGCACCCCTGGGTAAGCAAAAGTAAAACAATTCATACTTTTGGTAGGAAAGTAGCCTCTTCGGCAGCTTACCAGGCGATAATCGCCAACAATACCACCTTACTGGTGAGCTACAAATGCCATAAGTAGGATGCGTTGGCCAAACAAATAGCTTCAGCACCAGAGCCCCTTAAGCCTCAACTGGCTCCCTCTATTACAGAAGGTAAAGCTGTTGCAAACTGCATCCTTAAGTACAGCCTAGATGCAGCAGATAATGCGGGGAGGATGATTGCTGAGGATGCGTTAATCAAACGTCACACAAGTCTGGGTTTAAGCTCGAAACACAAGCCACTCTTCTTAATATGCCCATAGAGCCAAACGTGTTGTTCGGCAAGGCAGTAGAAGACGCCTTCGAGCGCCAAATAAGAGTATGATACCTTAAAGTCACTAGGGCAACTTGCTAATAAACCCTCCGGCCAAAGAGGGGGTTCTCATTTTCTCCTTTTTAGGGAGAAAACTCACGAGGGTCAGGGTACAACCAGAGCCAGAGCTTGTGTTGGGGCTCAACACAGGGACAGTCCTTGCAAGGTTTTCAAAAAGGCCAGAGAAGATCTTGTGGCAGGGGTAGATCCTCCTCTTCCAGAGGCGGGTCAACACCCCCCTAAACAATGACCATCCGCTACAGGTTCCCTCCTATGCCACTCCAGTAGGAGGCCGCATAACAGACTTTACCCACGTATGGGAGGGAATCGCCTCAGACAAGTGAGTACTTTCAACCGTGGCGTGCAGTTATTGTATAGAACTGCTACTGCAAACCACCAATCGTCCCCCAAGGCAAAGGACCACCTCCAAAGAAGAACAGCGCATCCTATTGGAAGAGGTGGCAGCGCTGCTATTAAATGACCTATTGGACGTCATCCCGACGAATCAGGTAAACCCGGGTATCTATCTATTCAATGTACTTCCTTGTGCCGAAAAAGGATCACACGATGCGCCCAATCTTAGATCTGCGCCCTACAGACACCTATGTCAAGCCACAATAATTCCACATGACAACGCTACAGGAAGTAATCCCACTGCTAAAGCGGAGGACCACATGGCAACTTTGGATTTGAAAGATGCACACTTTCATATTTCAATATTCCCAGTGCACAGAAGATTCTTGTGTATCAAGATCGCAAACCAGCACTACCAATTCAAGGTGCTACCCTTCGGCATAGCTTCCGCTCCAAGGGTATTCACCAAGGTACTGGCAGTGCACCTGTGCATGGAGTCAATCCCAGTGTACCCTTACCTGGACGATTGGTTGATCACAGGGGAAAATCCCCAAATTTGCAAGCAAAATACCCAAAGAACGATCAATCTACTTTTTCAATTGGGTTTCTCAATCAATGAGAAAAAGTCAAGCCTCATACCAAACAAAACCAAACAGTTCCTAGGAACTGTCAAAAAAACAGAAAAAGGTCTAGTCTTTCCATCAAAAGAGAAAGTACAAAACCTACTTCTGCAAATACCTCCGTATCTAGCCGGTCGCCAGATAACCGTACGCAAAGCTATGCGTTTGCTCAGGATGATGGCATCATGCATTTAACTGGTCCCACAAGCACGATCAGGCTTGCCCCCAATGTAAGAGTGATTGGCGAAACAGTGGTCTCAGGCAAGCGGTCAGTGAGATCTAGTGGACGTTTCGCCAACCCTAGTACAAGCTCTACGCTGGTGAAGAAAGGAGAATCAATTGAAGGGGAAAACCCTTGCAACAGGTTATTGAAACTGATGCATCTCTCACTGGGTTCGGGGGGGGGATGGGGTGGCATAACCTTCATCTCACAGCACATGGTCTGTGGACTGAAATCACAGCACAGAGCCACATCACCATGCTGGAACTTCTGTGCTCAAAGCGCTACATGCCTTGGAAGCAAAACTGACAAATCAATCAGTACAAATTCTCAGACCGCACCACTGCACTGTTTTATATAAACAAGCAGGGTGGCACACATTCTCCAAATCTATCCAGGCTCGCAACAGGAGAAAACAAACAATGCCCAGACTTTGCATCCAGGTTTCCCCAACATGACTCCAAGGGGAACGCCCTGTTGAGGAGCTGGTCAGGGAAAATTGCATATGCTTTTCCCCCCCAACTCCACTAATGAGCAAAGTGGTGAACAAAATTCACAAGGAACAAATGACATTAATCCTAGTTGCTCCTATGTGAGCAAGACAACCTTGGTACCCATATCTACCCAAACTGGCGATGTACGACCCAATCAAACTCCTGTGCCTACTCAACATGCTCACACAGCACAGGGGGACAACACTACACCATCAACCTCAGTCTATGAAGTTGTCAGCGTGGCTCCTGAAGTCATAGAGTTTGGAGATCTGAATCTACCGTCAAGGTGTATGGAAATCCTCAAAGAGGCACGTACATCAAACAATACACTGTTATTTTAACAAGTGAAAGAGCTTTGTAATTTGGTGCCAGTCAATACAAATCTAATAGAATGTACTCCATCACACATTCTTCATTAAATGCGTCACTTACTAGATTCGGGTTTAGTATTTAACTCTATTAGAGTTCACCTAGCGGCTCTATCCGCATACACCACTTCTCAAAGCAAGGCGTCCTAGTGGAAAATCCCTGTAATCAAGGCATTCTTGGAGGGAGTAAAGAATCCTACCTCCTATTTAAAACCCGCCGCCAGAGTGGGACCTGAATGTAGTACTTGCATAGCTCATGGGACCCCACTTTGAGCCTATGCATAAATTAAGCCTTAAACACCTCACTTATAAAACGGCTTTCCTGGTGGCCATCCCCTCCTTAAGGTGAGTCAGTGAACTGCAAGCTTTGTCAGTGCAAAACCCTTTCTTTGTTATCCACAAAGACAAATTGGTATTAAGAACCCACCCTAGGCTTTCACCTCAGTTCATTTCAAAGTTCCATGTCAGTCAGGCCATCGAACTACCAGCTTTTATTCAAAATCCATCAAGCGCAGCTGAGAAAAAACTCCATACACTAGATGTAAGGAGGCCGGTCCTTTACTATGTAAACAAGACCAGACCGCTAAGAAAAACAGATCAACTGTTTGTCTCCGTAGCTCTAGGCAGGGAAAGAGACGGCATTTTTGGAAATGCCATCTCCAGATGGATAGTCAGATGCATAGAGCTCTGCTACTCTCTATCAAGCAAAACTCTGCCTTTCACACCAAGAGCTCACGCCCCTAGGGGTACAGAAGCTACCTTGGCTTTTATCAAAAACTTCCAGCTGGATGCCATTTGCAAAGCAGCTACATGGTGCTCAGTACATACTTTTACCCAGCACTACTGCATTGACACTCCCTCAAAAACAGATTCTCAAGTGGGGCAAGCAGTGCTAAAACATCGATTTGCCGCAGTACCTTCTCATAACCCACCACCTTCTCCAAACACTGCTCGCTAATTAATGCATAGCATGTGATCTAAGCAGATTCCACAAGCCTCAAAGGATACATTACTCACTGTAATCGTATTTCTGATGTTTGTATCTGCTTAGATTCACATGCGTCAACCCCACCCCTTACTCCCCTTGGTGTAGAAGGGTGTATAGATGTTTTCTGGGCTTATCGGATACAAAATCCGCTTTACTACATCTGTACTCATGCTACACTTCATGCAACCTCAGGTCAGACAAAACAATCTGAGGGACCTTGACAAGTGTAGCGCCATGGATACAGTAGACGTCACACTACAACATCTGTAATACTCTGCAGCTTCTACTAGATGTTGGCCTATGCATAGCATGTGAATCTAAGCAGATACAAGCATCAGAGATACGATTACAGTGAATCCCATATATATTTCTAAGGTTTGTGGATCTGCTTAGATCACATGCTATGCCTAGGCCGACATCTAGTGGTAGCCGCAGTGTATTACATTTTTTGGTTTTGAAACTGAAAGGCAGGTCGACAGGGCATGCCAGTAATACTATCCCTAGTGAGACATCTCCTGTGCTCATGGTCCTTCACACGTCGAGGTCCATCAGATAGTTTTTTTCTACTATCTTAGTCAAACGCAAGTTGTCGAGTACCTTCTTCTGGCTAATGCCTTTACTTATATGAAGTTTAAATTTAGACTTTCTTGCTATTCTTTCGACGGCTGTATAGCGCAAGATCTCGGGTGACTGCTTTCAGGGACATGAACTTTCGTCAACGACAGCTACATGCCCGTCTCAACAAACTTTTTCTGCGGCCTCCCTAGGCCCCAACGGGCCTCGGTCCTGCATAGTAGGGAGAGTGGGGGGGAGGTCATAATTCTTCTCATTTAGAAAATGCCTATTTCCCTTTTCTTCTTTTTAGATCGCTGGGCTACCATCTTTCCATACTATGTAAAACGCACCTTTTTAAATTTTGTCCTTCCTGTAACAGGAAGTTTCCCTGGAAGGACTCGCATAAGGTGTGTAATCTGTTATCCTATGGACCATTCTGAAAAATAGTGCAATTCCTGCAAACTGTTTTGGCCAAAGAGACTAAAGGACCGGAAGACTAAACGCTGGGCCAGCCATGCCATGCAGGCAGAGGCCGCCATGGACGTTGATGGAGCCTCCAGCAATGGCAGCATCAGCATCTTAAGTGATGCCGGCAGCATCAGCATCTTAAGTGATGCCGAGGCCAATCGGGACCAGACGGTTTCCCACAAGTGAGCCCCCGACTCTACAGGCAGACCAATAGTGCTGCTATAGAGACGATACCTGGCGGCTCAAGCACCCACACTGCACGCCACACTAAACACACCCGAGTGCCTGAAAGTCGACCGATGAGCCACACACTGCGTCGAAGTGAAAGTCTGAAAAGGTTCTGTCCTCTGGGCCATCGTGTTTGCCATATGACAGGCCCCAAAACAGACGCCCATGTCTGTTTCTGATTGTTGGGGCAAACACCCAGGTATGCCAGAGGTCCACTAGGAGTTTGCAGATTCTCAGAAGCACCAACACCTTCCACAGGACGAACGGAGGACTCAGTAAAACAGCAAGTTCAAACTGCAGTTTATTACAGACAAAATAAACAGGGATCAGAGAGACAGAAGAAATCCATGGACATCTCAACATCTCCTGGCTCGCAGGCCAGGTTTTTACCCTAATGATGTCATAGTGATGGTACTATCTGGGCCCTTCTCCAAAAACCCTATTGGCCCACTGGATTGGGTACTGAGTAATAGACCACCTATAATGGACACTGCATGTTAGTCTACTGGCCCTCGCATGTCAGGTGGCTAGCCTGGTCCATACCCAAGTCACTACCTATAACAATGTTGAAGTGTGGTGGTCTTGCCATTGGTTCTTGCCCGTTGCCACCCATCCCTAGGATACTGAACTGTGATTGGCTAGAGCTGACGTCCCCCGGCCTGGGATCTGCAAAGCTTCTTACTCCTGATGTACATTTTCAAGGTAATCAGAATGATTGTGTCTGCAGTGTAACTTGTCTGTACCACCTTAGTCTATGAGAGTGCTTGTTCGCTCCGTGCAACACTTGTCTCACATTGTAACATCTTTGTTGCGGTCTTCTGTCTGGCAGCATGAGATCGGCTCCTTTTCCCAGCGCTGCTTGCTGTCCATTGTCTGTGTTGGCCGGGTCACGTGTTCGTAGACCATGATTTGGAGCTGTGCAGCTCTGAATTATGAGGAATGATTTGCATTTACTGCAGCTGGTGCTACTATCATTTATGGCATGGAATGTCACCCGTATCTTGTGACCATGGCAGCGGGTCGTGTCTTGCACATTTTGGTCTCTGTTCAGCCTTACTTCAGCTCAGCCTTTGCTGAGAGGCCTGTGGCCTGATGTAGTTTTCCCAAACCATAATTCAGCGTCTACAGTGTCCATGCTATTCTGTATTCTCCATATGTTAGTCACACTTAGTTCTGTCAGGTCCTATAGGTGCTCCTGCAGTTCCATAAGGTTATTGGCATGTAAGCATCTGCATGCTCTGCGTTGCTGCGTTTAGCTAATGACAAAATAATAAAGGAATGACAGTATTTATATGTATCTGTTCTCTAACTATAGAACTGTACACTCGTGTTCGTGTATTTGAGTGCGTGTTTTTGTCCCGAAGTGCGGATGGTACATGTGCTTCATGTCTAACGCTGCTAAATCGTGGTGTCTCCAACGACGTCGGCAACATGGCTTCTTGGCACTTTCAGCGATACTGTCAATTGAGGTGTCTTTAGTTGCAGCCTGGGGCTCCTCGTCCACTCTGGGGTAGATTTGTACCGCACCTGGCCTAAAGGGCTGGCTGAGGGGGTACCTCTCGACATACTTGTTATTCATTGGACCACTGGGAATCGGTCCGAAATGGAATGGGCAATCGCGCCATCTCCTTGTCGCATTCCGTGTCATGTATTTCATAGAAGGGGGTAAACTTCCCCATCCTCTTCATGACACAAAAAGTAAGACAATTCTTCGGCCCTTGCTAAGAGTTAAAAAATGAGAGAACTTATTAAAAAACACATCCAATACACTCTCCTCAAATCCAAAACTTAAAATCTTCGACGCCCTTATCCTTTAAAACACTGGTTAAAGGTGATAAAGAACACTCTGCCGCCAGAGACACCCTCTCAGGGTGCAATGTACCACAAACGGCCCTCTACACCAGAGCCTTTCCCTAACCCTGTTCCCACTGTCGTAACCAGTTCCACTCAGTGGACCGCGGAACAATTTGTTAGAGTAATGAGGAGAATGTCTAGCTTTGTTTTTGATCAACACCCTTATCCACTTACCAACCTCCAGGGGTCTCCTCAAGGCGAAGCAGCTAATAAGCAGCCCAATGCCGAAAGACCCTGTCGAGACACATCATAGCCTACTATCTCTACCTCTGAAAACATATCTTGACCACCTATACTATTTTGACACTTAAGGTTCGCAGGGCCCTATCTCAATAGCAGACCAAGCAGACATAGAGGATACAGACCAATATTATGACAATGTATATACATCATTCAATCTCCAAACCATATTGACCAACCGGTGGCTGATTCCCTTGTGGATAACTAGCTGCAGTACAATTATCTTCCTTTTAAAAGTTGCAGAACTTTTTAAAATCGATACCCAGGAGGCACAAGTCGACAAAGACTTTGTAGACGACATCCTCAAGGATAAGAGATCTGCAGCACAGTTCATTCAACTGCTCCAATCTATCTAAAGTCGCATTCAGTCTTCTTTACTTGCCCCCAAACTGACAAGGACAGTCACCCCTTGCATTGAGAAGATGTTTAGATCGGCCCGTCCGACCCATTCTACATCAGGGGGCAGGCAGCTAAAGCCTGATTGTCATAGTGACCACCACAAGGAAAAGAGCGGGCACACCTTTAGCCTCTGGCGAAACCCTTCATGGCAAGCGGAGGAACAAAATTTACACACTGGGCAGGAAAGTAGCTTCCTCAGCTGCTTACCAAGTGAGGATAGCCAACAACACTATGCTATTGTTGAGTTATAATTGTGGGACGAGATCTCACAACACACTCTGCCCCAGAGCCCCTAAAAACACAGCTTTTAAAAACAGTAGCTGAAGGTAAACTGGTGGCAAGCTGCATCTTGAAAAGCAATCTGGACACATCAGACAATGCAGGCTGGATAGTAGCTGAGGGTACCCTCATTAAATGCCATGCATGGCTAGGTCCATCAGGTTTAATGCTGGAAACCAAAACCACCCTTTTAAATGTGGCAATTGAGCCTAACGCCTTATTTAGGAAAGCGGTCGAGGATGCATTGAAAAGTACTAAGGAGGATTATGACACCCTCAAATCCCTGGGACAGCTCGCAAACAAATCCTTTGTGCAGAGATGTGCATTTAATACACACAGTTTTATTGGACAAAACTCTCAGCGGTCCTCCAACTATTACCAGGGCAGGCAGACTTAATTTTGGGGTTCCTCGCATGTCTGATCCTCCCAACAAAATGTTCAAAGGTGACGCAGACGTTCGAGAAGTAGAGGCAGATCCTCCTCCTCCAGATGATCAACCCTACCAAAGCAATGACCACCCGGTCCAAGTCCCCTCCCATGTCTATCCAGTAGGAGGTAGCATTTCTCATTTTACCCCCACATGGGAGGGGATCACGTCAGACAAGTGGGTAATTTCCGCCGTGGTGGCAGGCTTTTGCATAGAACTAATACAAACACCAACCACCCGCCAAGACAAACGATGCAGGAGAAGAAAAGCACATTCTGCTGGAATAGGTGAAAGTAAGGACGCCATTGAAATTGTCCCGGTAAACAAGGATATCTATTCAATGTACTTCCTTGTGCCAAAGAAAGACCTGACAATGCACCCTGTCCTAGACCTACGCCCACATATGTCAAGCCTCCGAAATTTCACATCACTACGCTACAGAAAGTAATCCCACTGCTAAAACAGGGTGACTACATGGCAACTTTGGAAATTAAAGATGCATACTTTCATATTTCAATGTTCTCAGCTTCAAGATAGCGAATCAACACTACCAATTCAAGGTGCTACCCTTCGACATAGCCTCTGCTCCAAGGGTATTTACCAAGGTATTAACAGTAGTGGTGGTGCACTTACACAGAGAATCAATCTCCGTGTACTCTTATTTGGACGACTGGCTGATGACTGGGAATTCCACTCAAATTTGCAAGCAAAATACCCAAAGGACAATCGATCTTCTGTTCCAATTGGGATTCTCAATCAACAATAAGAAATCCAGTCTCGTTCCAAGCAAAACCAAACAGTTCCTAGGAGCTATCGGTAAAACAGAAGAGGGGCTAGTCTTCCCCTCAAACGAAAGAGTACAAAACCTGCTGCTGTAAATACCTCAATAACTGGCCGGTCACCAAATAATCGTACGCAAAGCAATGTGCTTGCTCGAGATGATGGATTTATGCATTTACCTGGTCCTGCAAGCACGGTTGCGCATGCACCGAATGGAAGGGTAGTTGGCGAAACAGTGGTCTCAGTCAAGTGGTCGGTGGGACGATCTAATGGTTGTTTCGCTAACCTTAGTTCAAGCGCTAAGCTGGTGGACAAAGGAAAATCTGGTAAAAGGAAAACCCTTTCACAATCCTTCAGTGCAAGGGATAGTTGCAACAGATGCCTCACTCTCCGAATTTGGAACCTATTACCTTCACCACACAGTGCATGGTCTGTGGTCACAGATCACAGCCTGAAATCACATCAACCATTTGGAGCTACTAGCAGTACTCGAAGCCCTAACAGCCTTTTAGGCGCATCTAACAAGTTAAACAGTGCAAGCCCTCACAGACAGCACCACTGCCATGCTTTACATGACCCAGCAGTGAGGCACACTCTCAAGTCTGTCCAGGCTAGCCCCAAAAATGTGTAAGTGGGCACTCAAGCGGAACATGTTCCTAGTAGCCCAACACATTCCAGGGGAACTCCATTCTTTCGCAAACTCACTAAGCAGAGATCCCCTACCCGAAGAACACGAGTGGCAATTCAACTGAGGAATTTTAAATAACTTGTCCCTGTGGGGCTCCTTTAGACATGTTTGCTGCAAACCAAAACGCACAGTGGCCAGACTTCGCATCTAGGTTTCCTCAACCCAGATCCAAGGGGAACACCCCATGGATGAGCTGGTCGGGGAAATTTGCTTAGTTTTCCACCAAAACTGCTACTCAGCACAATAGTGCACAAACTGCACCAGGAACAAGCAACTCTAATCCTGGTTGCTCCAATGTGGGTGAGACAACCTTGGTTTCCAGATCTGCTCAGACTGGCGATATTCAGCCCAATCAAGCTTCCATGCCCCTTCAACATGCTCACCCAACACGGGGGACAATGTTACACCCACATTCTCAATCTATGAACTTGGCAGCTTGGCTCCTGAAGTCATAATTTGGTCTTTTCAAACTACCTCAAAGGTGTATGGAAATTATTAAGGAGGCACGTAAACCTAACATCGGACACAGGTACTTTAACAAATGGAAAAGGTTTGTAATATGGTGCCAGTTCAAACATGTAAACTCTATTGAATGTACCCCATCACACATGATTCACTACATGCTCCACTTACTACACTCTAGTCTACTATTCAACTCCATCAAGGTTCACCTAGCGGTTCTACTTGCGTACACCACTTCACAAAACAAGGTGTCCTGGTGGAAAGGGGGGCCTTAACAGGGACTTTCCCCCCCCCCGCCCCCCCCCCCCCCCCCATTTCCAACCCACCTCCAGGATGGCAACCCAATGTGGTACTCTCAAAGCTCATAGGTCCTCCCTTCGAGCTTGTGCACAAATTTAGCCTTTAAACACCTAGCTTCCAAAACAGCTTTTCTGGTGGCCATCACTTTCATAAGAAGAGTCGGTGAGCTACAAGCTTTGTCATTGCAAGACCCTTTCTTTATTATCCACAAAGACAGGTTGGTACTAAGAACACACGCTAGGTTTTCACTGAAGTTCATATCCAAGTTCCATGTTAACCAATCCATCGAACTACCTGCTTTCTTTCAAAATCCTTCAAACTCGGCTAGGAAGAACCTTCATACACTAGATGTAAGGGGGGCAGTTCTTTACTTTATAAAAAAGACAAACCGCTAAGAAAAACAAACCCAACTGTTTGTCTCCATGGCACCAGGCAGGGAAGGGGATTGCTTTTCATAAAAGGCTATCTCCAGATGGATAGTGAAATGCATACAGCTCTGCTACTCCCTATCAATCACAATTCTATCTTTCACACCAAGAGCTCACTCTACCAGGATTACAGGAGCTACTTTGGCCTTTATTGCAAACATCCCTCTGGACGCCATTTGCAAAGCAGCTACATGGAGTTCCATACATTCTAAAGCAGATTCACAGGTGGGACAATCGGTTCTAAAACATCTATTTACCGCTGTACCTTCTCCAGACACTGCTCGCTAATCTATGTATAGCATATGATCTAAGCAGATCCACAAGCCTCAGAAGGGATAGATTACAGACTACAATCGTATTTCTGATGCTTGTATCTGCTTAGATTCACATGCGCCACTCCCTTCCTCCTCTGTTGAGTAGAAGGTTCATAGATGGTTATTTTTGCTTAATCTACTCATCTGTTTCATTACATCTGTACTCGCGCTACACTTCATGCTACCTCATGTCAGAAATGAAACAATCTGAGGGACATGAGGCGTGAAGGACCATGGGTACATGAGACGTCACACTAGGCATAGTATTACTGGCATGCCCTGGCGACGTCCCTTTTCAGGTTTTGAAAACAAGAAATTGCGACTTGTGCTTCGGTCGACACTGTCGAACGCGTGGCCTTGGCCCTCTGGCCAGGCCTATACAGTAGGGAGAGCGGGACACCGGGGTTTGGTTCTTTTTAGAATGGATTTCTCCCCCCCCCCCCTTTTTCCCTTCCAGTCTTGCTGTTGCCCTTTACCTCCACTATGGAGAGGACTCTATTTAAGTTTTGCCTGTGCTGCAACGGCAAATACCTGTAGGACACTCACCAAAAGGCTAACAAGTGTCTGCCTCGTGATCACGATGAGCGATCCTGCAAGTCTTGACAACTTTTTATCCAAGGACGCTAAAAGATTGGCGAACGAAGCAGCGGGTGGCGTAAGCCATGCAGGCCGAGAGTGGTTCCCCCCCGTCAGCGCAGGCGCCTTGAGTGAGGATGATTCAAGCGGCAGACATGGCTCCGTTGTGGAGGCCATTGACCTTCCCACAGAACCACTGGGTTCCCAAGTCCCAGGCTCTGACAGGCAGGCCACCAGTGCTGCTATGGGGAGACCACATACCAGCGACAGGGTCACCTGCACCACAAAAGGAAAAGCACACAACCCCACAAATGGATACGTTGAGGAAGCGACAGACACCAACGGGCCTGTCCAAAGTTTCGACAACGCCCTCAGATACTCGTGATCGGCCGCCCTGCCCGCAACAATCGTCACGGGCATGTGTACGTGTATTCCACCCATAAGGGCGTCTCTACCAAACAACACGAGTGCTGATGCGCCTCCTAAGAGTGTGTCAGCCCCAAGGGTTTCGGTGGAGCTGCAAACCTCGACAAAGCCTACAGACACGTTGAAAACACTCCGCAATCCAACAGAGCTATGCGAAAGTCTTGCGCCCATTGTTTCGACGGCAAATAAATCTAAAGACCCGTCCAAAAGTCGAGGCGAGTATTCAGAAGGGTCATTGCCCCTCGCTAAGGCTATGGCGGATCAATCATGCCTCCTAAAGACTCCTGTCCTCCAGGTGAAGCCCCCCACCCTCCAGACCCTTCTGGTTCATCCCTATGGACCAGAGTTAGGTTTGAAGGTTACAAGGACAATCCTTCCTAGTTTGTGGGCTTCTCTGAGAAATGTATTACCCCAAAAAGACCTAGGGAGGATAATTCCTGCCCTACTCTTTCTAAAGTACAAAAACCTTCCAGTCTATTTCCCCAGGAAGAAGTTTTAGAATTCTCAGAACCTGGAGAAGTCTATGATGACCCCTATATTGGGTAGAACATCCTTTTGAGGAGACACCAGACCAGTACCCAGACTGGGGTCAAGAACAGTCTTTAGAGGATACACCATGGCTTTCCCCACTACAATTCCAGATACAGACACCATTTGTCTAGACCCTCCCTCCGCACCTCCTCAGAGGCAAGCCTCACCCATTGACGAACAAATGGCCTGCAACGCAATACTAAAGAGGGCTGCAGACCATTTTCAGATTGTCAAACAAGAGGCAATACAGGAGACAGACTTTGTGGAAGACATCCTAAAAGAGAAACCCCCCACAAGTCAGGCGACCCCACTGCTTAACTCTATCAAGAAGCGCCTTACATCCTCATTGTTGTCCCCATCTCTTACAAGAGTGGTCAACCCTCGAGTAGAAAAGCTTTTCCGCCCCTCTCCTTCTGACCCGCTGTATATCCGGAGCCATGCCACTCAAGACTCCCTGGTAGTCACTACAACCAGGAAGCCTGCCGGAGAGCTGTTGTCTATGGCAGAGGCACCACCAGACAAGGACTGTCAAAAGTTGTGCACCCTCGGAAAGCGCATAACTGTCAGCAGCATATTCCACTAGAATTGCCAATAACACTACACTGCTGGCAAGTTATAATGACGTACAATGTTACAATGGAACTTACTTCAGGAGGGCCTTCAAGAAGTCCCGGAACGGGTACAATCACGCCTGCTGTTGGTTGTCTCGGAAGGGAGACAGGTCAACCAAAATATCCTGAAGAACACCTAGGATGTTGCTGAAACAGCAGGGTGGGCCCTGGCCCAGGGTACCCTTCTTAAAAGGTACGCCTGGCTAAAAAATTCAGGTTTTAAGCCTGAGACACAGGCCTCCCTTATAAACAAACCAGTGGAGGAGACTAGTTTGTTTGGGAAGGCAGTAGACAATGCCTTAAAAACCACAAAGAAGGAGCATGAGACTCTTTAGTCTCTTAATCAAATCATAGCAAGACCCCATCAACAGCGAGGGAGTAACTCTCGCTATTCCTTTCAGGGGCAATCCTTCTCACGTTGCTCACCACAAACAGTATGGGACAGGGAGTGCACCATGGTCCTTCAGACAGGGCGCAACTACCACAGGTCAATAACATCAAAGGGGTCAGCAAAGAGTCAAAGGCAGGGGTAGAAACTCCACCCCAAGAGGCTCCCCGGCCTCCGCTCAAAAATTACTCACCAGTCCAGGTCCCCTCCCATGCCTCCCTGGTGGGGGACAATTTTCTTCACGCATGGCATGGGGTCACTTCAGACCAGTGGGTGCTCAAGACCCTCGTCCACAGTTATTGTATCGAGTTCCCCCCGGCCACCTAGATATCGTCCACCAACATCCAGACTCCTATTGCCAGTACACCTGAAAATTCTGCTACAAGATGTGGAGATCCTTCAAGAAAAGGGCGGCATAGGAGTAATCCCCTTTCAACAGGTAACAAGGCTATTTATTCAGTGTACTTCCTCATACCCAAAAAGGATCTCACCATTTGCCCAGCGAACAAGTTTTAGCCACAAAAGTTCAGAATGGGAACATTGCAGGAAGTAATTCCACTGCTAACACAGGGGGATTAAATGGCAACATTGGACATGAAAGAGGCATACTTTCAAATTTCAATTCTGCCAGCTCACAAAGTACATAATGTTCATGATAGAGGACAAGCACTATCAGTTCAATGTCCTCCCCTTCGGCATTGCCTCAGTCCCCGGGGTGTTTACAAATGTACTGACGGTAGTAGCGGCTCACCTGTGCAGAGAGTCCATCCCAGTCTCTCCTTAACTGAACAATTGGCTGATAACAGGATTCATACGGAACATGCCTATGAAATACCCAGAAGACGGCAGAGCTCCTCTTCAGTCTGGGATTCTTGATCAACGAGAAAATGTCCAACCTTGACCCCAGTCATGTCGAGTAGTTTCTGGGGGCTCTAATTTGGACCAAAGACGACCTAGTGTTCTTCCTCCAACGAAGAGGGTTCTAAACATGCTGTTCCAAATTCCTCACTATGTAGCCAGCCGTGAGGTGACCGTACGTAAAGCCATGCAACGTTAGGGATGATTGCCTCTTGCATTTATCTAGTTCCACACGCGCGATTGCGCATGCCCCCCATGCAAGAGTGGCTCTCGAGCCAATGGTGTCAGGCCAGCGGACAATGGGACGATCTAGTGGTTGTCTCGGCAGCCCTTGTTCTCTGCAGTGGTGGTTGAGGGAAACCCCCGCAGTAGAAGCCACTCTCACCATGGACGCATCTCTCACGGGTTTGGGGGCTCATCTCTTTCAACACACGGCATATGGCATTTGGTGCCCAGCAGTAGCATCCAACCACATAAACCTGTTGCAATTGTTAACAGTGTTCAATGCCCTGAAGGCTTTTCAGAGACACCTACAGGGAAAGCCAGTACTGGTCCTCACGGGCAGCACCACGCACTTGTATTACCTGAACATACAGGGGGGCACGCACTCTCCACGGCTATCCAAACTGTCTCAAAACATATAGAAGTGGGCTCTCAAACACAAGATTTTCCTCCTGTCTCAACACGTTCCAAGGGAACTCCATCTGCCCACTACCCACAGAGTACGAATGGCGTTTACACAGAGACATCGTCTCCAACGTCTTCGCAGACTGGGGCTTCCCAGAGATCGACCTGTTCACAACTCTAGAGAACGCTCAGTGCCCAGATTACGCCTGCAGAACCGCTCCAAGGGGAACAGACTCTGGATAACTTGTTCAGGGAAATTATTCTACGCGGCCCTCCCGGACTCCCCTACTAAACAAGATGGTGCACAAGATGCACCAGGACCAGTCGTCATGATTCTGGTGGCCCCGATGTGGGCCTGCCAACCCTGGTTCTCTCATCTGAAGGCAATGTCCGTCTCCCCTCGAGAAAGCTGCCATGCCTGTAAAACGTGCTGTGTCACAAGACAACAGGGAGACACTACATCCGTGCCCGCAAACTCTCAACTTGGCAGCCTGGCTCCTGAAGTCGTAGTGTTCGGACACCTCCACCTTCCTCAAAGATGCATGGACATATTTAAAGAAGCGCGAAAACCAAACACCAGAAACTGGTACTCCAACAAATGAAAACTCTTTGTGGTCTGGTGCAGTACTAAAAGCATCAATCCTATTGAATGCTCCCCTGCACATATAATCCTGTACCTAACTCACTTGCTAGATTCAGGCTTGGATTTCAATTCCTTAAAAGTCCACTTAGCTGCACTTTCAGCTTACACCACGTCTCTTAAAAGGGTTTTGTGGTGGAGAATTCCATTCGTCAAGGCTTTAAAGGAGGGGGGGTTAAAAAGACTTAATCTCCCCAATCTCCAACCCAGCTCCCGGATGGGACCTAAATGTGATAGTAACTAAACTAATGGGATCTCCATTTGAACCTATGCATAAGGCAAGCTCTAAGGCTCTCACTTACAAAACCGCCTTCCTAGTGGCAGTCACTTCAATAAGAAGAGTTGGTGAACTGCAGGCTCTTTCAGTCCTAGACCCATTTGTCACGATTCACAAAGAAAAGGTGGTCCTGCGCACTCACCCACGATTTGCACCTACATTTATTTCAAAGTTCCATGTCAACCAGTCAATACAACTACCAACTTTTTTCCAGAGCCCCACTAACATGGCTGAAAGAAGTCTCCACACGCTTGATGTGAGGAGAGCAGTCATCTAATATCTGGAAAAGACAAGACCACTTAGAAAGACAAACAAGTTTTTCCTTTCAGTGGCAGCTGGTAGAGAAGGGGATCCTGTCTCTAAATCGGTGATTTCAAGGTGGATCCTGAACTGGACCAGACTGTTACTCTTGCCAAGAGAGATCAACCTGTCAAACTTAGAGCACACTCTACTCGGGGCACTGGGGCTTCCATAGCATTCATTGCAAATGTTCCTCTTGAGTCGATTTGTAAAGCAACAATCTGCTGTTCTGTACACACCTTTACAAAACACTACTGCCTGGTTACACACTCTAGGTCTGATTCTTAGATGGCACAAGCGGTACCAAGACATCTCTTTACTACTGTTACTTCACACATCCCACCACTATCTCTGGGTACTTCTAGCTAGTTTATGCACAGCGTGTGATTCTAAGCAGATTCACAAGCATCAGAAGACATGCATTACTTACCGTAATAGCATTTCTGATTATTGTATCTGCTTAAATCCACATGTGCCCACCCTTCCTCCCCTCTTGGAGTAGGAGCATAGACATTTTACTCATTTCTCTCTCTGTACTCACTCACAATAGTCATAAGGGTCCCTCATGGCAGAAAAAACACAACCAGAGGGACCCTGACGCGTGAGGGATTTTGGGTACACTACACGTCACGTTGGGGATAGTGTTACAAGCACGCCCATGTCGACGTCGCCCTTTCGATCCTCAAAAGCAAGATGCAATACTCTGCAGTTACCTCTAGATGTCGGACTATATACACAGCATGTGAATCTAAGCAGATACAATCATTTGAAATGCTAGGTAAGTAATGCATGTTCATATATCTTGTGGATCTGCATAGAATCCCATGCTTTGCATAGGCCAACATATAGTGGTTGGTGCAGATATTGAATTTACTTATTTTCAAAATTTGAAAAGGGACATTGGCAGGGTGTTTGCAATACTCTTCCTGCTGTGTCGAAATCCTCTGATAATTCCCCCTCCCTTACCCACCATCGTTTTGACTGCATTTCACAGTTCCAGTTTTGGAGTTACTGCTTATCACCAAGTATTTACATTTATATTACTTTAATAATACCCTTTCAGATTACCATCTTCGGCGATCATGCTCGACGCAACCTGCGGCTCTTAAAAGCCTCTTTACAATGCCCAGGTATTCCTGAGCCTCACCGATGGCCTCCAATTCTTCAGGGTTCTGCCTACACAGTAGGGATAATGGGGGTGGGGTTTAGTTTTAGAGAATGGGCTTCATTATAACGTTGCTGGTTACCGCCAGGATATTGGCAAATGGTAATACGTTACTGGCAATCAGTCCGGCGGAATTACCGTTGGATTATGAGTACTGGTAAGGGTGGTAAATTCCCATTCCATGTAGTCCTACAGGACTCCATTGGAGATTTGCCAGTCTAGGACTTTATGGGGGATTTGCTGTATTCCCGGCACCAGTAATATCAGCAATTCTTTTGCCAGTAAGGTGTCGGAATTACCTCCAGCTATTTTTATTTATTCATACTGTGCCGGTAACCTGTGGGCCTTTTACCGGGAGGTAATTCCTCAGCCCCACTGGCAAACTTGTACTTGGCCGGTGCGGAAAAGTGCTGCTATACTTAATACAGGCATGTTATTTTTGCATCGGCAAAGTCGTTAAGGGGCCCAATTTCCCCACACATTTCCCCCATAATACGTTTAATCTTGCTGTACCTCAGCGTTAATAATGGGGAAGACTCCTTTTAAATTCTGCCCATCTTGTAATCGATAATTTCCCTGAAAAGATAGTGTGTAACCATTGTCTTTTGAGAGACCACCAGGAGACCAAATCTGGAGCTTGTAAGCTCTTCAAACTGAAGACGCTTAAAGATCGAGGGTCGAAGAACTGGGCAGCCTAGGGGAAGCAAGCAGAGTCATCGACAGAATACCCTGAGACAGAACAGAACAGGACAGTCACTGCACAATTAGTGATGCAGAGGAGAAATCTGTTCGCGGAAGGAAGATTCCCGAGTGCCAGTCAACACTCCGAGCGGTAGGCGTCCTGCACTTCTATGGAGGCTTCCCCTGATGACAAAGGTAGATATATAAAATGCATGCAGCAGTTGGGTTGGCGCATCAGGCACTGACACAAAAGAGACAGTCTGTTGTACACAAACATACCTCGTCACACATTTTGAGACACTATTCGAAAAATTCAGACGGCAGCAGAACCTATCCCCTCAGCTGGCGGTTTGGTGGCTATTAAAACCTGTACACCCGCTGCTTCTTTCATAGCGCATTTTCCAAAGTCCATACGTACGCAGAGCAAAAGTGGTTCTGCGCCTAAAATAGCTTCAGTCATCAAAACATCCACCGGTTCCAACACCAAGGTCAGGGTACGTAAGTGCAACCTCCTCTTTAGCGGATACACCAAAAAATAAGACACAAACACAGAGAAGTCAAGGGGAGGAAGTACTTTCCCACTCCAGGACACTCCTTTTGGTGGTACTTGATTAAGGATAGGTGTGATGTCCCTCTTAACAATTTGGCTTCTCTTATGAAATTTCTACAGAAACATCTCATTAAGCATAAGCACATAGTGCAGGAGGAGAAAGAACCTCCATCTAAAACCCCTAAATTGGAACCCACTGGTTCCTATGAAGTGTCCATATTGAACTAGATGCAGATGTGTAAGATTGTTTTTCTAAAGGATGATGCTGGCACAGAGCCTGAGGTATATGCTGTACCATCTCCAGACATCAGTGATCTGGTTCACCATCACCCGTTGATGACCAGTTGTTATATAATGACCTCCTAAAGAAGGCGGCAGATTTTTTAAAAGATTGAAACACAGTCCGTCTGTATATCTCATTGTTGCTATCATTTTAAACAAGTTATTCCCATCACGTTCTACTCCAGCACAGACAAAGGCTGTCAATTCACGCATAGAGAACGCTTCAAGCCAGAAAGTGGCAACATCCAGCGGCTTTCCAGATGTGCATTGCGAAAAGCACCACCCTTATGGCCAGTTTCAAGAGGGCCCAATGGGACCATGTAGAGGACCAAGTTAGCGGGGTCCATGACCATCTAAGGTCTCGGATACATAAGGCTTACGGCAAGCAAACGGCAAATGCAACTATAAAGAATATTCTGGATGATGCGGATACAGCTGGTAGAATAGTGGCAGAGAGGACGATAATAAAAAGACATGTGTGGCTTTGAAATTCAAAATTTTAACCAGAAACACAGGCCACGCTACAACAAGCTAGTGGAGGATAATGTCCTGTTTGGCAATGCGCTAGATGATGCCCTCGAAACTGACAAAAAAGAACAAGAGACACTTAAGACTCTAGGGCAGATTACAAATAAGCCTTTTCAGCTGAGGGTGAGTCATAGCCCAACTGCCGTACTTTTTCTTGGGCAGGGATGTGCAAGATCCTCAGCCCAGTCAACCTATAGAACAGAAGCAGGCTCTTGTTCTTGGTACACCAATCTGGGACACATTTCTGCATCACAACCGCACTTTCAGAAATGTCAGGAGAGGACATAGCGGGGGTAGAGCCCAAACCACTAGATGTTGGGCTACTCCCACAAAAAAAGTGATTCTCCACATCCTCCCATGTCACACTGGTAGGGAGTCGCATCACATTATTCACCCATGTATGTGAGGGGATCACATCAGACAACCATTTATCCTACAGCTCATCCATCCATCGGAGGTAAACAAGGTTATTTATTCTGTGTACTTCCTTGTTCCAAAGAAAGACGAGACCAAACATCCAGTACTCGATTTAAGATCTGCACACACACACGTCAAATCTCAGAAGTTCAGAATGACAACATTGCAGGAAGTCTTTCCTTTGCTCCAAAGAGGGGACTGCATGGCAATGTTGGATATGAAAGATGCATACTTTCATATTTCAATGTTGCTAGCACGTCAAAAGTACATAAGATTCAAAGTGGGGTAAGCACACTACCAAGTCAGACTACTCCCCTTCAGGATTGCGTCAGCCCCTCCGGTCTTTACAAGGGTACTAACAGAAGTAGCAGCACATGCAGCCAATCAATCCCACTGTACCTTTATCTGGAAAACTGGCTCAAGTAGGAGGCGCACCACTAATATGTCAGCAGCTTAAACGGGAGACATTAAACCTTCTGCATCCACTAGGGTTCTCTATCAATGAGAAAGTCAAGCCTAGTTCCCAATCAAGTGAAACGGTTTCTAGGGGCTATAATTTGAACAGAAAATGCCTTAGTCTTCCCCTCCGAGAGTGTCCAAAACAAACTAGATCAAATCCCACGTTATGCAGTTGATCAACAGATAACAGCCTTCTTGGTATGATGGCATGCATCTTCATAGTGCCACATGCAAAACGATGATCTTGGGCGGAAGGCAATTCAAACGATCTAGTAATGTAATGTAATTGTCATTTGTATAGCGCCTTTCACCATTGGTATGGTTCCAACACGCTGTAGGTTGAACGCCACTGGGGGGCAGAAGTCATGGTATGGGACACTCATCAGCGTTGTAGAATGTGTGTGCATGCCTTTTAGCCAATATAAGGTAAGTAGGGGTGGCCAAGTCCCTGCTGTCGAGCAAGCATGTCGATGGGTGTTGAGAGGTAGTCTGCAGAGTATGCGAGAGCCGGTGAAACGTGTGCAGCTAGACCACATTTCTATTGTGGGGGGATAGCTGCATTCTAATGGCAGAGGTATTGTGCACTGTGACTTGGAGTGGTGCATGTAGTGGAAGGGTACTGCAAGGTGGTCTGGAGAGTATGCGAGAGCAGCAGATATGTGTGCAACTAGACTGAATTATTGTCGTGGGGGGTGGCTGCTTTCTAATGGCAGAGGTGTTGTGCACCGAGTCTTAGAACTGGATGTAGTTTGGAGAATTTGCGAGAGCAGGAAAAGCATTGTGTGCAGCTAGACCGAATTGTTATTGTGAAGATGGCTGCATTCTAGTGGCAGGGGTGTTTTGCAATGGGTCTTAGAGTGATGCATGGTAGCAGACGCATGTGGGTGGGGTTGCTGTGCCTTAGGCTAGTAATCCTGAGAATGCAGTGTGATACGTACCCATGTGTCCTGGCTGTTTTAGGTTGTGTAGATGCCACTGGATTTAGGATGGGGTGTAATCGGAGCACAACTAGATTCTGGCCATTGGCCATATAGATGCCCCTAGGATAATAGTCTTACCCTCAAAGATTCATCTAGATGCAAATACCATGGCCACACGGGGGCGTGGCTACAGAGCCATGTAAGTGGACGTGATTCCAGATGAGCGCCTGGCGATCCTACATTGATCTGGACGGGAGCTATACACAAAGGCATCTACGTTTTGGAAAATGAAGTGTGCATGCATGCGAAACTGCACAGCACGGCTGGAGAGCATTTTTGAATCGATCTATACTGTTGCTCCCGAACTCTGAGCCTTCGAAGATTGCGGCGATTCGTAAGCGGAGGCTCCAAAATGGCGACTTACTGGGAACAGAGACGGCGCATGAAGATAGACAAACACGACCAGACAGCCGCGGGCGGAGGCGTTGGAAGCGGATCGGCACCGACAAATGAGCCCGGATGATAGATCGAAGAGCAGTGACTGTCTGGGCTACAGGGCATGATTATAGCAAGTCCCCGGTGGAAGAAGAGGACGCGCCGGTGGACTGCTTAGCAGCTGGAAGGTACACACATGGGTCTGTGACAGGCATTTGGCGATTTGCGTGCAGCATAGAACGGACATTGCGGTAGCCTGTCCCCACTCCTGTGGCTCCCGGGGAAAAAACGAGAGGGCTGACAGAATGATGTGCATAGTCGGCGGCACGCCAGCGCACTAGTAACCCAAGGGATACAAAATAACGACGTTGTAGATAAACCAAGATTAACATTAAACACACCCGAAAACAAAACTGCAGCGGTCCGATTGACCTTTCGCCAGTGGATAGCACAGAAACATTTGTACGGAAACGAAAAGACACAGCCACATAGGAATGAGCATAAGCTGGCTGAACCCTCGTTAAAGACGGATGTCCATAGGCAAGGACACAGAAGCCTGCAAAGGGTATGGAGCAATATGTGAGAGGAGCCTGAGGCGGCTGTGGATAGCACACAAAGGCGAGGAGGCAGGGTGTGTACCCAACGGCGGCAGGGGCCAAGCAGCGTGGCTTACAAGAAACATCACTGATGAAGATTGGAGGAAGAGCAGGCAAATTCAGTGTGCAAGCGTATGAAAGTGCATTATATCCCCTAAATCTGCTGTATGCCAGCCCCCATGTAAGCAACATGGGCATGCAACAGCACGCTGATCAGATGCCAGCATATGCCAACAGTGCAGTTGGACAGATGTAGAATGGTGAGCTCCATTGGTGTGGCATGAAAATCAAGAGTGCAGCATTTTGTCCCTATTGTGCAGCGGAGGGATAGATGACCTGCAGTTACTCACTGTGAAAGCCAAAATCAAAGTCTGGTCCGCGTCATCATAAGAGGTGAAGGAAGGGAGATACGGACACAAATATCACACCCTCCTGGTGGAAAGGCAAATTGTGACCCGTTGAGCAGTGTGGTATGAGTAGCAGAACCGCACCAAGGTGCGCGCAGGCTGCCAGCTAAGGGAGGCAAAGGGTGCTGAAACACAATTACGTGGGAGGACACAGCCCACTCCAGGTGCAGACCCAGCAGCCTAAGTAAACACTCAACAAGGTCCGCCTGGGCCCTGCCATTGACTGCAGTCTAACTTAACGAAGGGCAAAGGCCATACTCTGTGTGGCTCGCACACACAGCTCGGGTACATTAAAATGACCAACAAACTACTGCGAGCGAAGGGTAAGCAACCCACGCTCGACTAATACGCCAGAACACCGCCGGGGGCAGAAGGGGCCAGGAGTAAAGACAAAGACCTCACCAGGGGTACGGACACCATGGGCAAAGACCAGGCGATTCTTGCTGCGATTGCTGACCTGCAAGTGGCTTGGGAAACCAAACTAGGACTGGCCATGAACGAGTTGAAAGCGGCATGGAGCTCAGTCGGGGCAGTACAAGAGGTGAATTTCCTCCAGCAAGATGTCAGGGCGCTGGCAGAACGCCCGATTGCCTGATGGAGCGAAGGGACCTAACCCTACCGAGTAAATTGAATCAATTCTGCTGCAGGAGATAACAGGAGTGCTGACCCAGGGGCTCGCGGTGGAAAGGGGGCACAGGGCCCTGATGAGGAGGCCTCCACCGGGCACCCAACTTTAGGTTGGTGATAGCTATGATCCTGAACTATCGTGACCGGGAAAAAATCCTGAAGTACTTCCGGAAGGGTGGAACGATACAAAGGGCGTCGGCTCACATAACTGCATACCCGGACTACACGCTGCAAGTGCAACGACGACGCATGAACTTTGGGGCTGTGAAACAAGGCTGCGAGAAGCAGGCCACAAGTATATGCTGGTCTACCTGGCAAAACCTGAATACATAGATTAGTTAGGTCACCAGTAGACCGGTGACACCCTGCCGGGTTCCTGATCTCGGTATTCCGAGGCAGGACCAAAAGCGGGGGAGCCTGAGATCCAGGGATGGAGCTGGGCACTTGTTGGGGTTGGGCGGGGCGGGGGGAGGGAAGGGGTTGTGTGGGGAGGGGAGGTGGGTTTAGTTGGGGAACTTTTGTTGGTAGGGGATGGGGTACGAGCCCAATCTTGTGTCAAATCAGGCGGGAGGGGGGACCTGGGAGAGGAGGCGAAAGAACCCATAGATGGCATCAGGTAGCCTCAGAGTGGTGACCTGGAACGTACGTGGCCTTAACAGCTATTTGAAGAAAATTAAAGTAATGATGTATCTGAGAAGGCTGAAGATTGATATAGCTTTATTACAGGAAACCCACCTTACTAGAGAGAAGCTGGAGGTAGTGAAGAGAAAGTGGAGAGGGTTTACCACGGGAGCCACATACTCTGCTTATGAGAGAGGGGGGTCATTAAGTGGGTGGCACCTCGTATACCATTTCAGCCGCTTCAGACCACAATAGACCCAGAAGGCAGAATAACAGTGGTGCGGGGGATGCTGGAAAATAGGGACGTGAGCATTATGAACTTATACACCCCTAACCAAGATACAGCGACCTACTTTAGGGCCCTATATTGCAAAATTGGACCCCCTATTGGGTGGCGCGATTATATGGGGAGGGGTCTTTAACTGTACGTTAAACCCCAAAATGGACAGGTCAGACGGTAAACCAGAGAGACCCACTCCAGCCACAAAGGCATTACAAGCCCTGCTGAGAGACTTTGGACTCGAAGATGTCTGGAGACAGCTAGACCCAGCAGATAGGCAGTATTCGCACTGCGTGGCCCCACATAATTTGCACACAAGGCTGGATTATATGTTTGCCACCTTGGACCTGGTAGGGTAGGAGAAATGACGGGTGCGGAATACAAGGCTAGAGTGCTCTCGGACCACTCCTCCTCGGTCCTGGAGTGGCGACATCAGCCCCCTAGAGCGAGAATCCTAATGTGGAAGCTCGGGGCTGAGGCCTTGCAGGACTCAGGATTCCGGGAGGACCTGAGGGAGGCGATCATTGAGTACTTCGACATTAATACGGGGAGTGTACAATCGGAAGGGACCTTATGGGAGGCATTCAAAGTGGTGGTACGGGGCACAGCCATATCTAAATCCAGGGGGCTCCAAGGGGGCATAGAGCGGGAGTTACAAGAGACAGAGAAGGAGCTGGAAGGCATAATGCGTAAGGGAGGCACCTCCCAGGAGGAGGAGGAGGAACGGGTGAAGCAGCTACAACAGGCTAGTAGGGAGCATTGGGACAGATTATGTAAGCTGAGTTATAAAAAAATACGTCGAAAGGCAACATGCAGGACAAGCCTGGCAGGCTGCTGGCTTGGTTATACAAAAATTAAACACCACGACCAGTGATCAGGGAGATCAAAGGGGATGAAGGGCAGATCTGGGATACCCAAGAGGGAGTGAATGAAGGGTTCCTTAGATACTACAAACGTCTTTACAGGGACGCAGGGGAAAAGATGGATCAAGAGATAAAGGAAATACTAGAAGATATAGGCTTGCCTAAATTGGATGACCCGGAGCGGGAGGACCTGGACGCCCCAATCACCCTAGAAGAATTAGAGATGGCGATCCAGAACCTACCCACGTGCAAAGCCCCAGGTTCGGACGGGCTCCCCAGCGAATTTTATAAAACATACAAGCAAGAGGTGCTCCCCCCGCTGCTGGCCATGCTTAATGAGGCGTTTGAGCATGGTAGGCTGCCGGAGTCCCTACGGGAGGCGGTGGTCATCCTGCTCCTTAAACCGGGTAAACCAAGCGCAGATTGTGGGTCATATAGACCCCTATCGATGCTCAATCAAGATGGCAAAATCCTCACAGCGGCGCTGGCAAACAGGCTCAAGCGAGTCATCGGTAAATTGATACACCCCGATCAAACAGGCTACGTTCCTGGCAGGAACATAACCGACAATCATAGGAGACTCCACCACATTATTGATCAAACGGAAAAGGACCCCGTCAAACTGGCAATCATCTCGCTGGATACTATCCAGGCCTTCGACTTGGTGAGATGGCCTTGGTTGCTGGCACCCTGAGGGAATATGGGATGGGACTGGCATATCTGAGGTGGGTCAAAATGTTATATAGTTCGCCAATTGCTATGGTCAAAACGGGTGCAACAATTTCAGACAAATGGCAACTCAGCAGGGGTACTAGACAGGGCCGCCCCTGGTCGCCCATGCTGTATATCCTCGTGTTGGAACCACTGGCGGTCTGCCTTAGACAGCAATACAGGGAGATAGGGATCCATACTGCGGGGGGTTTGCATATCATATCATTGTACGCCAATGATATACTCCTATATTTGCACTTCCCAGAGGAAGATTTGCAACATGTCCTAGAGGTGATGGGGCATTACGCCACCCTCTCGGGCATAGCAGTAAACCCAAAGAAATTAAGCATGTTCCCCCTGGGGAGATATCGACGGACCCTGCCCCGGAGCCTACCGGTCCTGCTGATACCCTGGCAGACCGAGACGTTCCTATATTTGGGAATTGATATTTACCACACGACGGAAAAGGAACACAAACACAATACAGAAAAGGCAGTTGAAGGTATCAAGAATAGCATGGGGTTTTGGTCCAGGCTACCCCTGGCCATGATGGGCAGGACTGCTTTGATCAAGACGGTAGTACTGCCCAGATTATTAAATTTGTTTGTAAATATCCCGTACGCGATCCCCAAACGCTTTTTCGTGAAACTCCACAGCCTATGTAGGGGTTTCATATGGCACAACTCCAGAAACAGGGTGGCCCTCTGGAAACTACAAAACTTGTGTGATAGGGAGGGGTATAAACCTACCGAACTTTGAGTTATACTATTTGGCAGGACAGCTTCATTACGTGGCCAGGTGGTTGTCTGAAGAAGAAACGGCTGAAACCAGGCTATTGTACAAGGACCCTGCCCCTTTCTTTCGTAGAGAGACGGTGTGGTTGCCTAAATCCAAGGTGCTGGGAATGGTGAGACTGCTGGTGCTGGGATGGAAGGTATGGCGCAAAACAGGGCAAATGTTGGGAAACCCAACCCCATTCTCCCTGCAGGTCCCGGTAGTGGCGCTACGCGCTTGTGTATAGGCGCGCTATGAATGCCATATCATATCATGCGGGGAGGACTCAAATGATCAAAGGGATCCGCAGATATTGGGAACCAAGGGGCCTGGCCACCCTCGGAGATATATGGCAGGAGGGGGTGGCACTAGACTTTCCAAGATTAATGGAGGACACTGGGGGGCATAAAGTCCAACATATTACTTATACCAGAATTTTCAGACGGGTGTGAGAGAAATGGCCTGAGGCAGTGCTAGCGGAACAACCTGATGCAACCATTGATACGATGTATGATATTTTGGAGGGTGGGCACGAAATATCCCGATTATATGAGCTAATAGGGACTAGGGTGGGCAAGGAGCTGCTTCAACTGAGGCGAGACTGGGAGGAGGTGGGAGAGCCCATGTCGGTTGGGAAATGGGATAGAGGTCAAAGGTATCACATGAAGGTGTCCCGAAACGCAAGGTTGCAGCAAATTCCATGGTCACTCATAGGGCATATATGACCCCCAGAAAAATTGCTAGGTTTGAAGGCCCGGTGTTACAGAAATTGCCAGGATGTGGGGATGCTGCACATGTTTTGGGCTTGCCCGGAGGTGGGTAGATTTTGGACAGAACTGAAGACACGCCTAGCGGAAAAAGGATCACGTTGGATGTAGAATCAGCTTGGGCATGCATGCTGGGGGGGTTTTACTAGACCACGCAACCTGAAGCACATTAGTAAGATGAAAGATCTGGCCTACATCGTGGCCAAACGGAGAATTGCAATGTGCTGGATTTGAGATGTGGTGGGTGGACCTCATGAAGTGGGCAGAGACAGAAACGGCCGCCTGGTACGAAGCAATCAGCAGGGCGGGAGGAGGAGACGGGACCCCTGATAGCATGGAGACAACTGGTAGCCTCGATAGCGGGACCCGCCCAGGCCGACCGTAGTGGAGATGACAAAGGTGAGATAATCGAAATAGACACGCCTGAAGATTAGTAATGTCAGTGACATGGAAGCAGGGGCTCGAGTTAAGGGGGTGGGAGAGGGGAGGACCGAAATGTTTAACATGTAATTTAATGATGTGAAGCTTAATTGAGGATGTCCTCAACGTTTGTAATGTTTGGAGTGTTGACAAAAATATTATTTAAAAAAAAAAAACATGGCCACATGATACATTTATCTTGGTGCAATGCATTGGCTCACATCAGAATGCTATACTTTGGCTACTGTGGAGAATCCTGTGGTTCCCCCCCCCACTAAAACCCTGCCTATAGTCTCCTCCCATGTAACCAGGAGAGGCCAGAAGATTCCTGATCCCAATCCTGGGGATGGTACACTGCGGGAGGATCACCTAGGTGGAGACCCAGACCCAGGCTAGTGGGGAGACTTTGCACGATGAGGCAGAGTATTTCTCCTTGGAAAGAGATCCTCTTAACACTGGGATAAAGGAGGAATTGACATATGGTCATTTGGATGTCTTGACCTCCTACTGAGGATGGAAGGGTAAACTCCAAAGGTGTAATCCAACAAGGTATTGTGTCCAAAGAGCAGTTCTTTTGTACCCCTAAAATCCCATGTCCTCTCCAATGCCAAGAGAATGGCAAAGGTGATGATGGAAATGTGGCCTTTCCTGTTCCATCGGTCTCTAAACTTGTTAAACTCTAGACTCTCTCCTCTAACCACATCAGGGGAAATGCAGTCCTTGTTAGAAATAATAAACAAGCAAGAAAACTGAATTTCTGAAAAATGGATTACATGTCCCAAAGTCCCTCAGGGACTGTGAAGAGATCTGAAGAGGCATGTAGAGGCCAAGGCTACGCAGGCAGGCCTACCAACTTTTGTCAAGGTCAGGCATTTAGCTCTGGTCCTGCACCTGAAGCCATTACATCCACCTCAGGGGCATAAAAAGCTGTGGAGGGAGGTAACCGTAGAAAGAAGCGGGGGCTGGAAAGTTGGCAGCAGTAGCAGAATAAGCGGAGCACGAGACTGGCAGTTCACTAAGAAAAGTGACCACAGAAGAGACACCGGAGCAAAGGAAGAGCAGATTTCACCCACAGGCACGGAGTTGGTCCTGTGCTCACAAACCCTGTTTGGCTGTGGCTGCATCGGAAGATACTGGGAGGAACTGGCAGTCTTTCCAGGTGTGCCTAATTGCTGTAAATGCAGAGCTGAAGTTGTGTATCAACCCGAGACCCATGTGCAGAAGCAAGCCGAGGCAAACTGGAGAAGGGAAGACTCTCCAAGGCTGGATCTGAGACACCCGTCCTGCAGAGGGGTGTTGGTCGCAAGAGTGCCTATAGCAGTAGTAGCGGAAGAAATGAAGACAGGAAGTACAAGCAGCCCGCTACTGCTATGTTTGTGCAGTCGGTGAATGAAGCTCCGTACTCCAAATCATCAGGATTACCTTACCGGTAACTGTAACCAGCTTAATTGTGTAAGTAAAAGCTAGTTGAGTTGTTTGCAGCCGCGGGAAGTCACTAAAACAAGGGATTTGTATCATGCACTTGTTTCACTGAAGTTAAAAGGCTTGTGTGAAGAGAAAGCCTTTCTTTTTCCCATTGTTGTATTTGAACTGTTGCCGAACAGTTGTGTGTCTCCTATTGAGGAGAACATTGCCGGTAAGCCTTTAAGAAACAGTAGTTGACTTTCCCGTAGTGTTACAAGTCTATCTGACATCAAAGAGAGGTCGCCTGTATGAAACTGTTTCCAGCTTGCGATTAAAACATAGCGCTGCCCAAATAAAAGGGAACGCACACCTTTAAGTGGAAGTTTGTCATCAAAGCGAAATTGCGTGTACCTAAAATTGTCTACAAAGAAACCTGCCTCTTTTACCATTCAGAGCACTTATTTTGAAGTCTTATAAGATTCTGAAGTCACAAACTGAACAAGTATTGCCCAAGCCAGTAGACAGACTTCCTCGTAGTGCATCCGGAAGTGCTGTGGAAGGCTGCTTAGCTGCAGTGGACTTTCAACTTTTTCTGCTACCTTAGCGATTTACGTGGATTAAATCAACAAAGCGCGTTGTGGGTGGAGCTCTGCCCCCTTTTGTTGAGCACTCCCCATATAACACGGCGCGCACGCCCATCCTCAAAGTTATCTGGAAGTGCTGTAGAAGTCTGCTTAAATGCGGTGGACTTTCAACATTTTCTGCTACCTTAACGGTATGAGAACATTTCTCTTGCAACACAGTTGCTATTCACTCTCACCGGCTATTATATTGGACTTTGTCATCTTCAGTCTCTGATATTCGATTATTATTTTGCAGATTTACTTGCTTTAAATCAACAAAGCACGTTGTAGGTGGAGCCTCTACCCCCTTCTGTTGAGAGCTCCCCATATAACACGGCCGTGCGCGCAACCTCGAAGTGCACCTGGAAGTGCTGTGGAAGGCTGAACTGCTAGCAGCTCGCAGCTTTCCAGGTAAGGTTTGTTCTGTGTGTTTTCCATTTACAGGTTTCTAGTTTTTTGAAAATTCACTTAACACCAGTGGAAAGGTGAAGGGGCAACAAAAAAAGATGAACACTCATTTACATGGCTCTACTGTGGCTAAACACCACAGCATGTATAATCTTAAAACAGCAATGCCAGAATTGAGTGAAACACATACTCCTGTTTGTTTGGAACGCAGACCTTCTAAGCCTTCACCTGCCCAAATAATTCTTAAAAAGGCTTTAACGGCCACTTCAACTGCCCTAAACAAGAAATCTCTTGTGTCAGACATTCGTCTGTTTTGTTTACCACACAGAGAAATCTCTTCTTATTCTTCCAATTGCAACATTGTATCTAATGAAACCATGTGTGCAGTGGTACAAGAATGGCCTATATTACCAATCCTCCCGCAACAGCAACTTTCATCTGCTCCCCTCTTCAGCGGGACTAAACTGCTGTGACCAAGGAAGTGTCTTGTCCCGTGAATCACGCACACATTGAACGCATGCAGGCTCCGTCCCTCCTTGAGTTATCAGCTCTATCAATGGAGGAAGAGCTTATACCTGACCCTTGACACCAGCATATCTCGTCCCAACTGATTGTCGTAAACCAGTCTTTGGAATCCTTTCCGTTGCCGATAAATGTTGGTCATGTTTCTCCGTCCACTGGTGAGCAACCAATTGACTTCAGTACACAACGAGATCGCAATTCACTCTCCGCTAAGATCCTGGATTGTGGGCCTTGTAATCTTTCGCAATCGCCAGTCATGTTTCAGCAGTCCAACCAAAATTCTGTACACAATTCGACAGTATTATCAATTTCTTACTCATATCCAACCCTATGTAGGCCGGGCCCTGTCACGTGCCATCAAGCAGGCGCTGTTTCAACAAATTTAGCAGTTCCGCTTTTAGGGACTACCTTGAACTCGATTAACACTGCTTTAATATCATTATTCAAACTATTTGAAGTATTGGATGGTAAAGTAACTAAACAGACAGAACTTTTGATGCTGCTAACCCAGCATACAAAAATGTTGGCTTCTCATTCCAGGGAAACTACAACACCACCAATTGTTCCATCATCTATTAACTTACCAAAGCTCCAAATGAATGATGAGAGTGCAACTCATATTAGCTGTGCCGAGGCAGCCCCTCTTCCTGCCTTTGATTACATCATCAAACCCTGTGAATCTGGTTTAAAAGAAGACTCTCAGCAATCTTTGGCAAAGCCGAAACAACCTTCAACTTAATCTATAAATGATCCTAAATTAAACAAAACAAAACAATCATATAACATTTTTGCGCTTCTCTCTACAGGGAACTGAAAAAAAGCTTATTAAATCAACTCTACAAGGAAAAAGACTAAAAAACCCAAGAACATCTCACAATCACATTTATCAGCCCGACAGGCACAAGACACTTTCTGCAAGCTATCTCTCTTCCGAAATCGCAGAATGAGTTGGCGAGCACAGCTGTGCGTTAAAAAAAACATACAAAAAAAAGTTAAACTCCTGACGACGTCTAAATCAGATATCATCTCACCTAACCGAGGCATACTCCCATATGAACCATTGGATAATTTAATTCAAGTGGTGAACAAACACTCTGCTTCCAATATGGCATAATCTAAGTCGTCAATCATCAGGAGCCCAACAGTTAGCTTCTCAGGCTATACATTCTTTGCCACGTATTGGAGCTATGACAGTCAGAGATTCAGAAATCACTTAATATTTATAGACTCAGTATGTTCACCCAATAAAAAAAAAAAACAGATCAAATGTGTTGTCTTCCTTTCGGCTCTACAGTCTTCGAAATCAAGTCACTTACAACTAGATCCTGTGACTTTACTTAAGAAAAATGTCAGAGGGTTCTGTACAGAACCTGTTAGCCGAATTTTACAAAACCAACTGCCCCAACTATACATAAAAAAAGGATCACACCTACAAATTCCTTGCCATTGTCTCTTGTTGAAGTGTAGACCATCTCCTTACCCTGCTTATGACTTGAATAGAGCAAGTGTACTTAATATTTTTGGTGAAGTACCCAGTTTGGAAGACGTCACTTCAATAGATGTAAATCAAGTCGAATTCTTTTGTGCTAATCTATCTGTAGTGAGACTATCTAGTCAGTCGGGAGTGGTCTTAAACTCTTTATGGAAAGCAAAAAAGACTTATTTGACTTGGGGTTTGAACTGACCCAGGAATCTACTTACCAGAGTCCGAAGGCTGATGTACGGATCCCAAAAAGCCTAGTGCCCCACTCCAACTTCCCACAGACCACGAGGCCAGAATCTGCACAGAACAACCACATGCCTTAATTTCCAGTAAGATCTAGAACATACTTTGGAGCATAACTACCCAATTTGACTAACATGATTACAACTTCCCTAATCAGTTGCAACACTAAAGGACATGTTCATCTCTTGAATGATTCACAGAACAATCTAAATAAGCATTTGACATTGTTGCCCTCCAGGAAACGAGTTTGCTTGATTTGCAGATATGGGATAGATACCAAATCTCAACCGTTACTGTTAGGAGTACTGGTATAGGCCGTTCATCTGCTGGCCTTTTAGTGGCATCAAAAATCTCAACTGGATTCACCTGCGAAGCATGGGCCGCTCTTATAAAGACACACAATTGGTCAAGATCAGCCATGGTTCCAATACTTAAACACTCATCAATATTCATTGGAACCATGCAAGAATAACGGACAAGTGATTTGTATTTATTTATTTATTTAAAGACTTTTGATCTCTGCTGTTTCGTCTATATCTGCCCTTATTTTAGTGGGAGATCTCAATTTACATCTTTTGAGTAACTATTTGCAACCTGAAACTCAACTATTGATGTGGTGATTCCTTATGGAAGCTAACTCTCTGGTCATGACAAATGGAGCTCTCCCAGGAGATTGTCCACCCAAAAACACGTGGGCTAGAGGGTCTCAAAGTTCGACAATAGATTACATAAATGTTGATCAAACCACTTTTTCCAATGCAACACGACTGGAAATTGTTAACCAAGCCTGAAGTGACCACGATATGTTAACTCTAACTTTGGCTATGGAATCCACCTGATGTCCATCTTTCCAAGCTTGTCTGTTTGGGGCAATTAAGTATCAACTGAGGGAGAAATCGCTTTCGTTGGACTCAGCACAAGTTACAACATCTTCACAACTATATTATCGACATTCAGTCTTCACCCGAGAATTCTGAGACCTTGTCGGTTAACCCGGATGTGACTGCCCTCCAGTTCTTTATATTACATCTTCCAAAAGCATATAAGCCACTTTATAAACTAAAACACACGTATGATTTGGACTTAAAAGATGAAAAAAAGCAGAGTGTCATAAAAATAAGAGCTATCAAACTTCAGTCTTATAGAGCAACCTCAAGCTCTAAAGCAGTTAAAAACGAAATGCCGGAACTGGAGAAGAAGTCATCGAGCTTTCCTCTATCAACAAGATAGAGAACAAATGCTGTGCTCTTTTGCGTCCAGGTCATCCGCGGCCATCTGTAAGCTAGTAAATGATACAACACTGCCGCCCAAATCCCAATACAAATAAATGGAATCACAGAACAGCAGTGGCACAAACATTTTTCTCGTCTATACGCTAAGCCCAACATTGATAAATTAATGAAATCTGAGAGAGTGTAAAAGACCAACTAACTAATTTTGACCTGCGTATTACAAAGGAAGACATCAGACATTATATTAAAAATGTCAGTGGCAATATCTCGGGCCAAGATCATTCATGCCAAACACAAGAAGTTTTCATGTACTGCATTAATCACCTTTTTTCATCCAAAAAGCAGCGCCTCAGTTTCTATATGGGGCTGAAACTAAGTCAATAATTGCTGAGCTCTTTTGGATGAAAACAGAGGGCACATTTTGGAAATAGCTTCTTTGTCTACCAAAATCAAACTCAGTCTTCCTTATTAGTCATGAACTAGGCATGTTCTCAATTGTATTGTTTTTACCTGTGAAAACACTCTTATACAGCAAAATGTTTGACATGCTCCCACTCTGATTCTTCCTATCTGTTGCGTGCTCTAACGGAATATATGTGTTGATCGAATTAAATGTTCATCCAGGCTTGGAAAAAACGTGTTGCTACTGTATTAGCGGAGGCAAACATTTCAGAAGACCTTTTTGTTAAGGAACCCCTCTCAGTTGAAGGAAACATTTCTCCTCCATGAATGGATTAAAACTTGACAGTCATGTTTGACTATAAAGACTTTAATCCGAATCCTTTTGGCATCAAACTGCCTCGCTCGGCAGAAGGTTACTTAACCAAATGTACCTCTTCAAGTTTGAGAACTTCATGTTTGCGACTGAGGCTTAATCTCTGGCCGACACACCAAATTTTCGTGCAGCAAAAAATAATTCCTTAAGCACACAGTTTGTCGATTTTGTAGACCATTTGAACAACCAGAAACTCTAAAGCATCTTGTATCTGAATGTCCTAATATGAGCAATGAGCAAGAATTTTATTTTAAAAGATATGTTGATAACTTTCAGATCCTTGATATTGAAATGTTTTGGTCTACAATTTTGTTTTTTTTTTCCACCGACAAAATTGCCTTAAGAATAGCGACAATGCTCTTCTTGGATGCTTTATGCTTGTCAAATGTGGAATGATTGTTTTAATTATTATGAAACTGTTAGGCAGAGTATACTGTCAGAGAAAGTTTCAGATTGTAAGTACAAATTGCCTTGTTCATTTTATTTTATACTTGTAAATATTTTAAAGTGTAAAAATTCATTCAAAGTTGATAAATTTCAGCTAAATCAAGAGATTAGGAATTGAACACCATTGTTTTAAGGCTGTTGAAACAGTTGTAAATCCACAGTCCTCTGATATAAGGGTGACAAGGTTATTCAAGGCTGGAAGAGTGGCAGCACAGCTCTGGGGTAACTACTGGAAACAAGAAGGTGTACATGAAGCTGGGGAAGGTAGCTGGGTGCTTATTAAAGACCTAATCTTTAATCTCTGGAACGGAGTCTGTTAAAGTTGAGCGAGAGAGATGAGTAGTCTGGAAGCCAAAGACAGATTTTCTGGTAGCTGTAAGACTGGTGGGAAAGGCAAAGAGGCTGCCCTTTCTCATCACACAAGAAAGAATAGTTCCTTGGCAACCTGTAGCGGTCAAAGAGTCTTGCCTAACATACTTCAGAAGTATCAAGTTGCAGCAGAACTGTGGTGTATATCATTTTGTCAGAACATTGTTTGAATGTAGTAGAAGCAGTAGTAGATTGTGAGGCAAAGGAGTCTGCTCTCACAGTTTCATTGGCAGAAGGGAGTTGCTAAGAACAGAGCAATCCCTAAGAAGAAGCATTCTGGAGAATTGTATTCAAGACGCTGCAGATACAAGAAGAAGAGTGGTTACTAAGCAGAAGTGGTAGTTTTATTCTGAACTCTATCCATTCTTTCCTGGAAGGAGGTTATGCAGGAATGCCATTGGTTTCGTTTTCTTTGTGGAACTTGGAAAGGGAATCTTCATTTTTTTTAATTTTTATTTGGTTAGTTGTTAAAAACAACTTTTCAAATCTTTAACATTACATCATAAAAGAAAATAAAACAAGAATTACATATACATGATTAAAATATTAGTATACAATATATACATTATCTCAACAAATCATCAGATGGGGAGTAGTTAACACAGCATACCAACAAAACTAACAACAAAACTAAACCACAAAAATGAATCATATATAATAAACATCAATAATTGATCATTTGTGGTAACTCAATTTCTTCATTACAGACAATGAGAGATCTCTCTCGCTAAATTTCACACTCTCAATTCCCAAGTTACTGATTATCTCCTTTGCGGGTTTGTGATATTATGTGGATTCAAAATCTGGGACGGTTTCTTCAAGAAAATGCACAGTCGCAACCTTTACGGCCAACCTTGGCCTGTAAAGAATTAGTCTCCAAATTACACTCTCATCCAAGTCAGAGTACAATGTGAACACATTTTGAAATAATTTCAGACGAAGTAAACTTAAACCAGGGCATAGCACTATCAGATGTTGGAGAGATTCTTTTTGTTGTTTGTCTAAACAATATCGACAATAATTTTGATTTGGCATAATTAAATTTCGAGGGTATTGGGTCCTCCGACGTATTCCAGATCTTTGACAGTAATCACCACAGCTGTGCTGCTTCGGCAAATTTTCAGCATCTGCATCCTACGTCGATGTGCCGTCCCCGAGGAACTCCTCCGATGTCACCCGATGTGATAAGTAGGACGCACGACGACCGTAGCCTCAGTTCCGTTTTTTCCGCTAACGTGTTCGCTTCGTGAATCTCGGTACGCCTCGACTCTTTGGAGTTTCTGTTGTAATCTTCTCGGTTCTTTGAACCTCTTCGGTTTTGTGAAGTCACGCAGGCACTTCGACTGACAGCATCGGCTCCAGTAACATTCCTTCGTCCGTCAGAGCTGACTGATAGGTATTCATTACCGGACGAGTGTCCCTAAATTGGACACCCCTTGACTAAAAACTTGTGGCAGTCTTTCTCTTCGTTCCGAAGTTGGACTTTCAATACTGGCCTTGATTTATTCAGGACAAATGCCCTAATGTGAGAATCAAATATACCTTCACTCTCGGGGATTATCATCAGTCACTCTGCCCTGAGGAAGGCGGTTCTCTAAAGAGGCCCGACAGGTGGCCCGCCGAAACGTAACAGTGGTCTCTTCTTGTTAAAATTCTTTTTTGTTTCCTACTACATCACCTTTGTTTGAGAATCTGACTTCTGCACCAGAATAATGTGAAATGTTTACGTAGGCAGACCTGTACTATTGCATTCATATATTTCTGCACAATCGGCGAACTTGTACTATAAAGAAGTTGAAATTTGTTGTCTTCATGCACTTGTCTTAGGCATATTCATGTATTTGTTCAAAGCATAACATTTCATGTATATGCTGCAATCTAACTAAAAGGATTTTTGTGTATTTGTTAAATGTATTCACCTTTTGTGTAATAATAAAAAATTGTAATATATTTTTTCAATAAGTTGTGTTGGATGTGATTTCACATTGCTTTGTTTTTCTTGGCCATCCTGGGAAGTTTCAAGTTCGGATATCCATTTGTTGGATACCAAGTCAATTAGAATTAGTAGCTTTCTCTGAATTTATTTTTCACACCTTATGTATTTCTTTGTGAACTCGGTTTTGTGAAAAAGCCTGTTCGTGACAATGTCTACCTCGTCTGCAACCCCGTGTCCGGGATTCAAAAAATGCGGGGACTGTGGGTCCAAGATGTCGTTAACGGACTCGCACGACGCCTGCCTCTGGTGCCTCGGGGAGGCCCACAACACAAACGACTGTGTCGACTGCCAGTCGCTCACGGCCAAGGCCTTGCGGGAGCGTAAGAAGTTGTCGGTAGGTAGGGTGTCTAAGCCCTGGAAGTCGAAGTCTGCAGGGCTTTCGACGGATGAGTCGCGAGGCGACTCTCCGCATCATCGTCGGAGGTCCAGTGGGTCTCCTTCCAGGAGTCGGTCTCGCCACTCCTCTGCCTCTTCGAGGCATTCCCAGAAGTGCCGGCATCGGTCGCCTTCCCCGTTCTCTTCCGAGGACTCCGCCCATCGGCGGGTCGCTTATCCCACCATGCAAGCGACACCGGACGAATGGGCTTCCTTCAGGAAGAAGATGTTAGCGATTCTCGAATTGCAGGGTACCGGTCCGTCCGCGCCTCCGAGTGGGGTCGGTCGTGATCGGTCGAGAGACACCGCTCGCACGCCTTTGGGCTCGGGTGGTCGGCATGGTTCGTGGGAGAGGTCCCGCTCGGACAAGGGTAACCGTTCTCGCCATGCCCATTCCAGGTCCCGGTCCTCGACGCGCTCGAGACCGTGTGATCCTGTGCAGTCTTCGAGGAAGACGTTGACACCTGTGTTGCCGAGGTCGTTGACTGCCTCTCTCAAGGCTCCGCCTCTGAGGGGGTCGTCGACGCTGTCTGTGCCTAGGTCGTCAAAGGACGCGCTCGGAGCTCTGGCTTCGAGGCCTGTGTCGATGCTGGCGGAGCTGCGGCTGACGTCAACGGCGATTCTCTCGGCGCCCTCAATGCCTTTCGAGGCAGTGGTGTCAGAGGGGACCCGTGGCACGGGGGAAGCCCCTGGAAAGGCTCTGGCTAAGGTCAGGCATAGCTTTGGTCCCCAGGTGCCTCCCTCTCACCGCCTGGAGTACATTTCAGAGGTTGATGAGGGCTCTGATGAGGGCTTGGTTCCGGATACGCTGTCAGATGAGGTTCTCTCGGGCCATAGCCAATTTGAAGACCTGAGGCAGTCACTGCATGATGCCAGTGGACTGGACACCTCTCCGGAGGTGGAGTTTTGTAGACCTCAGCCTGGCACTCATGCTGATTCTTCGTACCGGCACCTTATGTCTCGGGTTACTGAGTACTTGGGATGGTCGGCTCTCCCAGGGGAGTTTGTTCAGGATGATCTTACGGACATCCTCGATCTTGGTCCCCCCACTGACCCGGTACTGCCGTTTCATATGGCTCTGCAGTGAAGGGTGGCGGCGGCTTGGACTGCTCCGGAGAGTCTCCCGGCAGTGGGCAAGTCTTTGTCACGAAAATACCGTCCAGCCAGTAGCAGCCCCTGCTACTTGTCCAGGCACCCAACTCCAGAGAGTTTGGTGGTGCAGGCGGCTACGGCCCCGGCAAAGCAGGCCTCGTATCCCACCATACCTCCGGATAGGGACGACAAATGTTTTGATGGCTGGGCGAAGAAAGTGTTTTCTTCAGGGGGTAGGGCGCTTCAGGCGGCCAACTCCATATGTGCTTTGTCTCATTTCACACACACTCTGTGGAACTGTGTTGCATTAGCGGCTGAACATATTCCCAAAGGGGACGAACGAGATGGTTTCCTTGCTATGGTCCAGGATGGCAAGGATGCCATGTGTGAGGCCGTTCAGTCGGGTTTGGACATGGCAGATTGTGTCAGCCGGTCCATGGCGGCGAGCACCGTCATACGCAGGTTTGCATGGTTGCGGAAGTCCGGGTTCGCTCCTGATGTGCAGTCCCGGCTCCTCAACATGCCCTTTGAGGGTGAACATCTTTTTGGCAGCAAGGCTGACGAGAGCCTTGAGAGGTTGCAGACATCCAAAGCTGCAGTGAAGTCGTTGGGCGCTGCAGTTCGACAACCTCTGCCTTTTCGTCCTAGGGGACAACAATGGAGGGGAGGTTCCTTTCGTTATTACTCATCCTTTAGTAAAGCGAGAGAAGCTGTCACTCAAAGAGGCCACTGTAGGAGTACCAGAGGTGGAAAACAGGGTACTCGAGGTGCCAAAGCCGCTCGGGCAGTTGCTTCTTTGCCCTCAGACAATGCCGCAGCCGCTACCACTCAGTCATGAGGCCATGTCCCATGGTTCGCGGTTGGGGGAAGGCTGGCGCAGCATCTTGTAGAGTGGCGTGCCATTACTTCAGATGTGTGGGTTCTGGAGATCATAACTCACGGCTACTGTCTTCCCTTTCGGCAGAGGCCTCACGACAATCCACATGGGAACCTCTTTGAAGAGTCCGGATCCGCCCCTTGCGCAGGAAATTCAAGCCCTGCTGGAGAAAGGCACCATAGAACTGGTGCCTGTAGCGGAGAGGAACAAGGGATGGTATTCCCCTTATTTTTTGATTTCAAAGAAAGACGGGGGATTGAGACCCATCATGGACTTGCGCGGTTTGAACAAACTCCTCTGGAAGGACAAGTTCAAGATGGTTACTCTCTCTCAAGTCCTCCAGGCCCTTCAACTTCAGGACTGGTTGGTGTCTCTCGACCTCAGGGACGCTTACTTCCATGTGCCGATCCATCCCATGCACATGAAGTACCTGAGGTTCGCGGTTGGCGACTCGCACTTTCAGTTTCGGGTCCTGCCGTTTGGATTGACCTCCGCCCCGAGGTTTTTCACCAAGCTCGTGGTGGTGGCAGCGCATCTCAGGAAAGGGGGGATTCACGTCTACCCCTACCTGGACGATTGGTTGATCAGGGGGAGCTCTCCCCCGAGCAAGTCCTGGATCATCTGTCCGTCACCTGCCACTCCCTTCACAAGCTGGGCTTCTCCCTCAATTTAAATAAGTCCCATTTGATGCTAACACAGCGGCTCCTGTACATCGGAGCAGTGCTCGACACATCCCTGGGGTTGTGTTTTCCTCCCCAGGTGAGGGCTCTTCACATTCAGCAGATGGTGCACAAGTTTCAACTTTCCCAGATGCTCCCGGCATTCGAGTTCTTGAGGTTGCTCGGCCTCATGGCATCCTGCATTCTTCTGGTGCCAGAGGCTCGTCTGCGGATGAGATTTTTGCAGTGGGCACTCAAGATGCAGTGGTCGCAATCTTCCGGCAGGATGTCAGACCCTGTTCAGGTGCCGCCCTCGGTCGCCCAGGACCTTCTGTGGTGGGCCGTCTAAGGCAATCTGATGAAGGGGGCTCTGTTTTGGCTTCCCTGGCCGGAAGTGACGATCGTGACGGACGCATCCCTCACGGGATGGGGAGCTCATGCCAACGAGTTGACAGTCAGCGGTCGTTGGTCTCCGTCGGAGTCCAGACTCCATATCAATCTGTTGGAGCTGAGGGCCGTCAGGCTAGCCCTGAAGGCTTTTCTGCCGACTGTGCGAGGAAAGAGTGTCCTGATCCTGACGGACAACATGGTGGCCATGCACTACCTCAACAAAAAGGGGGGGGGCAGGGTCACTTCCTCTGTGCAGGGAGGCGATGCAGCTTGAGTTCTGGGCCATCCAGCAGGAAGTTACGATCTCGGCTGTTCATCTGGCCGGAGACAACGAGACGGCGGACGCTCCGAGCAGGCAGAGCACGATCTCTCACGAGTGGGAGCTGGCTCAGGAGATTCTCCTGGAGATCTTCGCCCTTTGTGGGACCCCTCAAGTGTATCTCTTCGCCTCCAGTGTCTACCGGTAGTGCGAAAGGTTCTGCTCATGGGAATTTCCTCCAAAAGGAGCCTTAGGAGACGCGTTTGTGGTGGAGTGGTCATTCCTACTGCTGTACGCGTTTCCTCCAGTCCCCGTCATCCCGCAAGTACTCCGGAGGTTCGGTTCCCGGATTATCCTCATTGCTCCGGCATGGGCCTGGAGGACGTGGTACCCAGACCTTCTCGACTTGTCCATCTGCCCTCCACGTCGTCTTCCCTACCGAGACAATCTGCTCTCACGGGAGGGGGGGGGTCTGGTTCTCCATCCAGAAGTCAGATCCCTCAACCTTCACGCTTAGCTTCTGAAAGGTTGAGTTATAAGGATTGGGACCTCCCTGAAGACGTGTTGGAGGTGTTGCTCTTGGCCAGACGGCCGGCAACAAAGGCTCTGTACCGTTGGTTTAAATTCTGCGACTGGTGCAGAGTTAAGAATGTGGATCCTTTTGAATGTGACATTCCCATGGTTCTGTCTTTTTTGCTTTCTTTGGCTCACAGGGGCTTGCAAGTGGGTACCATTAAAGGTTACCTGGCGGCGCTGTCCATATTTAAGCGCTCGTCTGAAGAATGTTCCTATTTTAAGATTCCTTTAATTTCTCAGTATTTGAAAGGGCTCACTAATATGTTCCCTCCGTCACCTTGTCTGATGCCCGGTTGGGATTTGAACCTTGTTCTTAAGTTTCTTATGGGTGCTCCGTTTGAGCCTTTGCATTCTTGCCCTGTGTGACTGTTAACTCTCAAAACTGTGTTTTTGGTTGCGGTTACTTCCGCTCGCAGAGTGAGTTACAGGCACTTTCAGTTAAGCCACCCTTCACTGTGTTTCATAAGAAGAGGGTTGTCCTTAGAGTTCGTCCTTCCTTTCTTCCGAAGGTGGTTTCGGAATTTCATTTGGGCCAGAAGGTTGTTCTTCCGGCTTTCTATCCTCCTCCGCATCCTGGTAAGGAAGAGGAGTGGCTCCATAGGCTTGATCCTAGGAGAGTGTTGAGCTTTTATATTTCACGCATGTCCCGGGTCAGAGTGGACGATCAACTCTTCATTGGTTACGCTGGAAAGCGTTTGGGACAAGCTGCGACGAAACAGACTTTGTCTCGTTGGATTATTTTGGTTATCTCCGAGTGTTACTGCTTGGCGGGTAAGGACCCACCGGCTGGCTTGCAGGCCCATTCTACCAGGGGTATGGCTGCATCTACTGCCGTACAGAGGGGTGTTCCTATTCATAACATTTGTGATGCAGCCACCTGGGCTTCTGTACATACTTTTGTACGTCATTACTCCCTCGATTCCATCCGAGGACAGGATTCCGCAATTTGATTGGGCATGCTAAATTTGTGTTCTAAATTCTGTTCCCACCTCCTTGCTTTGGTACTGCTTTGGGAGTCTGTCAAAGATATGGAATACGTCGGAGGACCCAATCCCCTCGAAGAACAAGTTACTCTCTTACCTGGTAACGTTCTTTCGATGGGATGGTCCGACGACTTATTCCATATCGCTCCCTCCCTACCTTCCCCGTTGCAGAATTTCTTATGCGATTGTAGTTTACGTTTCCGCAAGGCCTTGTGTGTCTGACTGGCAGAAGACTGGTGACACACGTTCTGGGGGAAAAAACTACAACAGAGGCTACAGGTGTTGGGCGTCCGACTTATCACATCGGGTGACGTCGGCCGTCGGAGGAGGTCCTCGGGGACGGCGCATCGACGTCATCGACGTAGGACACAGACGGCGAAAAGTTTCCGAAGCAGCACAGCTGTGGTGATTACTGTCAAAGATATGGAATACGTCGTCGGACCATCCCATCGAAAGAACGTTACCAGGTAAGATAGTAACTTGTTCTTCTCCTCTGTAGAACTTCTCAGGTGTGCCATAAATTGAATCGAAACCTCATATATTGCCGTCGTATATGAGGTGAAGGGCATTTGATTAAATATTCAGCCATCACTGTCTTTTTGTCCCAAATACTGAGGCATCAAAATCCCTATATATTTGACAAGCTGCTAAATTCCTTATCCAATCACATTCAAATATCTTTTTTTTTTTTTGCTAGTTCTGGATTGGACACCAACATTTCAATGCTTTCAGCAGCATCAGCCATAGTGTTATATAATAGTGAACACCACTTGCTGGGGAATCCAGTTGACGTTGAGAGCAACTACTGTGCTACTGTACTTAGTACATTGGGTGCATTAATGCCCAACAGACACTTACGCAACAGAGCACACATTTTCCACAAAGCCTGCAAGTGCAAGGATAATGAGCCCAACTCAAAACAGATCACAGGAAGCGGGGTACAGTTAGGTAGTTGTAACACTTGCCTCCAAAATGTAGACTCTATTTTGTCTCAGTATTCTCGACTCGAGAATCTTTTCATTTAACAAAGAAGGAACTGTTACCAGTGGATTTTTGTTTGAGTGAACATTTGTTTCTTTGGAACTTTCAAGAACTGATTTAAGACTTTTTCCTTGGGAGAAATTGACTTTGGACATTCCTGGGGGAACAAGATCTACACAGGACATATAGAAGTCCTCCAAGACACTGCTTATATGGTAATCTTTTATTTATGATATCTATGCTTTGTTTGACTGTTTAGTGTGAGGGACACTTTATGCATGCTAAGAGATTTTCCCTTAGATCCTAGACTAAGTAGGGAATTCCCTGGTAGAGTAGGCTTAGTTAGGTTTTGTTTGCATTTCTTTGTTAAAATAAAATATCAAATACTGATAAAACTAAAAGTCGTTGTCCGCCTCGCATTACTGACCCCTCGCAATACCCTCAAATCATCTTAATGCAAAACATTGTCTAACCTCAGAATTCGTCTACATGCAATACATAGGATACCCTCAAAGTTCAACCAAATGCAATACTTTGACTACCCTCCAAAAATCATCTAACTGCAATACATTGAATATCCTTGAAATTCATCTAAATGCAATTGTAAGGAACTCATGGTGGCAACCGTAAAGACAGACGCCAAGTGATTACTGTTGAAGGGTGTTTATTAAACTGCATAATTGGTGAGATAAACGTCTAATCTAAACCTAAATTGAAGATGGGAGCAAGCTACGACCATCCAATAATAATACAGTCCTAGTGTCTTAGTAAACCAAAAAGGGCATATACTAAAAAACCTATTGCCAACCCTTACTGCAATGCTACAAATTAGTGTGGGACAATGTTCACAAGAAAAAGAAGATTTCACCAAATGATAAGTCAGGATGGTATGGCTGGGGGTCTCCCTTCCCCACGTTTTTAGTACGGGACAAGGCAGGACTCCTGAGCACAGCATACTCCTAGCCTCGCCATCACTAGGTTACAGTTCCTTTCAACGATACCAGGACCTTCTCGGGCGAAGCCTCTTTTTCTGCAAAGTCTCTTGCCTTAGGTCTGTTGGACCATAAACAACAAACAAAACATGTCTTGAGTAAATCTTCACGTTGAGCGATTACTCCTTTGGACCCCCTCAGCCCAGCTTCAAACCTTCTCTTAGTGTTAGCCTCCCTCAGTCGGGTTCACTACAGCCTTTCAATCAAAACATAGCTTTCATGAGTCTCAATGTCCTTTTAAACAACCATTCACTGTGGACGACCCTCAGCCGGGTTCGCTTGTCAACACAATGTTCACGGGTGGATTATGGCTCAGCCTGATTCGCAGGCATCCCACAGCCGGGTTCGCATTTGCCAATATCACAGTTCACTTAGTTTTATCACAATGCAGGATTTACTTCGCTTAGCTTTTCCCTTGGCATCCCTACGTCTGATTCACACTCAGGTATCTGCCCCCAGTCAGGCTTCACACAATTATATTGATGCAATGTCCTAGGGTGTATTACTGGTTGTCCAGTTCACCTTGTTTTCTCAATGTGTCACAAATCTTCGAGTGTACAAGGAGGTTTTGCTCGACGCTAGTATAACCATCTTGACACTTACGCCTGCCTCCCCTAAGGCCTTTTGGTGTTTGTATTTTCAACAAAGGGGACCAGTAGGAGTTCTTCGACTGAGCGCCCACGTGGCGCCCTACCACTCTGCGGCTGGTCCTTCACTGGGCTTCAAATCAAAGTTCAAACATACACATGTTCTTTGTTCACTGTATGTTGCCTTTTGCAACCTTGAGCTCAACACCACCCAGTTTCTTATCTGCTTTCTCCAACTCTCTGGCTGTGCTGAGCCCATCAGCGTTTCCGTCTCTGGGGGTCAAGGACGGTACCACGATTTGCGGGCGTGTCTTCCCACCTTGGCAATCTGTGCTCGTGGGCCTCGGGCACCGTAGACACCTGTCACACCTCACGCCAGCTGTACTTCCCGGTCTTATGATCTCCCTTTTTGGAGGCTTTGCAGGTCTGAGGTGAAAAGGGCAAGGGCAAGCCCTCCTAGTCGTCCTTTCAGGTCTCGCCACCTTTCTCCTCCGTTTTGAACTGCCAGTCCGGAATAGCTACCTCCTCATGCGTTCGGCCTTGCTCGCATTGTGCTCTCCTGCTCTGCCTTTTATCCCTGTGGGAAAGGGCCGTCAGGTGTGATTAGTTATTGTCAATTGTCTAACTCTGCCTGTCCCTTGTGTTGGGACATGTAAGGTAAATGGCTCTGGTGTGAGTCTGGTGTCTGTCACAGTGTGAGAAAGTGTTTGTGTTGGAAAAGGGGGATGGGGCAGAGCTTCTGAATATCCTTTGGGGTAGGATGGGGAGAAGGTGTTATATGGAAGGGCGTACCCCACGCCACGTCACCCTTTGGCGCCCCACTTCCACTTCCCGAAGACCCCTCATCCAGGTGATCTTCCCCTAACTGGATCCAATAGCGATGGCCGTGTCCTGGCCACCTGGATGACAGATCACTGGGGTCTAGTAAGTGAGACTCCTTCATGTTTCTCACACAATGCATTGGCTACTCTCTCAATTCATCTAAATTCAATACATCAACTACTAGGGGCGTTAGGCAAGATTGTATGCAGTACCCTTTGGGTGCACTAGAATAACCTTGACGACCTGGCAATAGGAACCCAACCTTTGGTATAAGTCTGAACTACATAGGTTGGTAGTGTGGCTGAGCAGCCAGGCTGATCTCAAGTGGGGTCAATGTGAGCAGTAATGTTGTGACAGTTTCACAGTACAGTTATTCAAATAAACTCTTACACTCAAGGTTTCTTGATAAAACAATTTATTTCACTGTCAGTTTATAAGCCTTTTTCAGAAGGGAGCAAAACATGTAACACTTATAATAGACTTCAAAACACACTCTTAGTTTCTCTAAATCAGATGATACCCATTGCTGATGGCACACACACTCCCTACACCCTCAGGTGACTTAAATAGCTAGGACACTGTGGACATTGATTTATCACTGGTACATTTAGAGCAATATTGAGTTTGGTGCAAAAGATAGAATGGGGGTATAGAAAAGGTTAACAAATAATTCACAAACATGCAAGTACTTTTTAAACCCTTCCAATGCAGAGTAAGTTAACCCTTTCCTGGGGGAAAGGCCAAAGCACAACGTCAGAGGTAAAGAGTCTCTCAGGGAGCCAGGACAGCCAATGTTAATTACACAATGTCTAGGGGAGCTGAAGATCTTCTTTGCAGGTAGGTAAAGTCTTGCACAATGTTTTTAGAAATGTTTATAGAAAATGGAACCCTTGAAGGGCCACATGCTGGGAGGCTTGTGAGGGGCAAAGCTTTAGCAACTCTGCAAGGTAACCAATACAGGTCTCAACTGAGAGCAAGCAAGGCTACACAACAAGAGGTCAGTTCTCGTAGACTTTACAGTACCTCTGGTTAGAAAAAAATTGATCCAGCTGGCTTCTGTTCCTGTACAGCTCTGCAGACCCTGTTGTTCCTGAGCCTCAGTCGTGGGGACAAGAGGGAGGACGTCTGGGGACCCCTGCTCTGCAATGGGCAAACTTCAATTCAGTGGTCCTTCAGTGTTTCAGCTCCTCGCGTCTGACAGCAAACAGCAACACTGCGGTTCTCAGATATCACTCTAGAATTTCCTTGCATCTGGGGTCCAGCACACTGAGGTGGCTCAGGCTTGGTCTTCCTAGCGCTCCGGTCCGACTTAAAAGCAACACACAGAATCTGGTGTTCCTCTCCCTGGCACTTCGGTTCCAACAGCAGCAGCAGTGGAAGTCCAGATGGGCTTACTTTGAAGTTGATTGGTCCCACCAACTCAAAGGCAGAAGTTGTCCTTGCAGGGCTTCTCTAGTCTAGGTGAATTTGGAGCTTCAGCACAGCAGCAGGGCTTCACCGGGCAAACCAACAGTCCAGGAATTGAAGTAGGTGCCTCTTCCAAGTTCTTCGGATTCCTTCGTCCAGTGGTCGACTCTGCCTTCCGAACCAAAAAGCCTCACCTTTTATGCAGGTTCTCCCATTCATTCCAGCCTAGCTGTCAGTCACACAGCAGGGTGGCTGTCCTTGCCGGACAGCAAGCCGGCCAATCACCTTTTGGTGCATCCCTGTAACCAAGAGGATTAAGCACCGGGAGTTTCGGACACCTCCCTCACTTCCTGCCCCTTCCAGACATACTGGAGCCAGAGGCAGGCTTCACTCGTGAATCCTGCCAAAGACAAAACGAACAAAGGGACCAAACCTGGTTTGGCGCGCAGAGTGAAACTCAAGAAGGACCTTTCCAACAAGAAATGGCGAAAAAAGACGACCAGGGCCATTTGACGAAATGGGCACCCATGGGTGCCTTACTGCAGCTGCGAACGCAGCCCGCCGTAAAAACGCACAATGGTAGTATAAATGAAACCACTGCCACCAGCCATTAATTGTAGAAAGGGTAACATAAAAATGTTACACGAGAAACTAGACAGTAAGTAACCCCTCCAGCACCCTATGGTAAGATGGTGTGTGCTGGGTCTAGAAAGTTACAAAATGTAAGTAAAGTGAATTTCACTTCACTGCTCTTGGAAACGGTAGTTTCACCAAGAGAAGGTATTTAAACCTTTGGGAAATCTACGAGCCTTCCCTGTGCCACTGCCTGAAGGTGCTGTGTGACACGATGTAAAGATGATGCCTATGGAGTTTGTCAGACTCCAGTAAAAAAAAAACACAGAGAATAAATCACTTTAGGACTTCCTATCTCTGATGTAATTTTAAAGTCCAGCAAAAGAGCTGGGGGTCTCTAAGGTAGAAGGGAATAAGCACATTTTTGAGAATTCTCCCTAACAAAGGGTGTCACAGTATTAATTTTCTAACGGTATGATGACCTTCTTGCCGAATACAGGTATACCATGTTTATCACGGTATAGCATGCACTTTTAACCGTAATCTTAAATAATACAATGGTGCTAAGAAAAGTCACAAAGATTTGCGCCACAAACAAGACTGCATCTAGCAGTCCATGTTATGGTTTATGCCAATTTTTTAATTTTTGAATAGTTCTGATAGTGGGGAGCGCTTACAAGGAACGGACGGATATTGATACAGCGAGCACCATCCCAATAGGGAATGATCTAAATGCCATACACTATCAGAACCAAGAACAACTATTCAAAAAATGGCATAAACCAGAATATGGACTGCTAGATGCTGAGGAATGTTCAACATTAACAAAACTACACAATTGCGAACTCCTTACCAAAACTGTAAAGAACCACAGAAATTCCTTCAATCGGACCTCCATTAATACAAGACTAAGGAACAAGTCTTTATGAATTTTCCTGCAAATTTCTACACTATGTATATATTGCACTGTACCTATGATAACCACAGAATGTACTAAACCAATGTACTATTGCCTTGAAAAAGCCCAAGAAAGGGCAAAACAAACTCATGTGCCTCCTAGCTAGCTGGGTTATGCTGGCACAAACCACTGAGACACTTTTGTTGTAAATCACAGATGTAAACACTCTGAAAAAGTTGTATTAAAATCAACGGGCCTGTTATCACTAGCTAGTGTCCGTTTGTAAATTATTGATGACAAATTGCATGCAACTATATTGCATACATGAAATGGGCAGGGGCTAACATAGAAACTCAAACCCCTACGCATAAAAATACCTTCACTGCGATTCAAGTGTCTGTCCTCCTGTTCACTTGACTTGATGCCAGCGTGGTTTTCCCAGGTCTGGTAGAGGGAATGAACAATTCCTTTTAGGTCTGCAGCAGATGCTAACACTACTCTGCAAATCCATATGCAGTGTAGGCCAGCGAGCACCTTTCTAACTAGGTGCTTGCTGCCAGGCTGTTGGAGCCGAGTGTCTACGCTCTTAAACTTTTGGCACAGTGATGATTGGAGACTACACCAGAAACCTTTCCCAGATAATGCAGCCAACCCCAGCAGCTCAGATCCAGCAACGCATGTGCTACTCGAGCTTTTCCAAACAAGGATAATTCATTTAGGACCTTAACTAATGTGCACTGATGTTATGTGCTGTGGGGGGAGGCAGAGGCTAAGCATGCTGTCTCCTGGTGGTGCTCTCCACCCTCTCATAATATTTTGTTTTCCACTTGAAGACTAAGTGAACAAGCATAAAAGAAAAAGAAATGTTCACTTTAACATGGCCTACCCTGAACAAATGTAAAGCCTTCTGCCCCACTCCTCGTGACATTCCTGGGATCCTGCAAAGTAGAATAGGAAAGGCCTGATAGGTGACACTGCAGGGCGATTGTGCCGAGCAAAGACGTTTATTAAACTGAGCGGGGAGTCTGTGAGAGTTAAAGCAGTATCTATTCCTGCAAATAAAAGCAGACCTGAAACAAAATGCTTTACTGCTAGATTGCTCATGCAATTCCGGGGGAAGAACTGGCTCAAAGGGGCTAGCGGCCAGGGCAGCTGAGAGAATAATTTGTGTAAAACAAAAAAAGTGGGCTCCGTGAGCCCTGCTCAATTTATTTGCTTGTTAAGCGCTTATACAGTAAGAATATACTCTTTCAAATCGCCCACAGGGTGGAGGGGTTAGGGGGGGGGATACATTACAACATAATATTTAAGAGAAGAGGGACAGGAACAAACCTACTATGCCTTGTGAGTATTCAGAACGTGCAAGTGCAGAAAGGAAGAGGGGTTAAGTGCTGGGCAGTCCGAGCACGTGGGTGAGACGTGGACAAAGTGCTAGGAGTGTTGAGTGCTACACGGCCGAGGTCGCATGCCGTGTAAGTGCAAATCTCCAGAGCGGAGGGTGTCCAGATGCAAAGTGCTGTGGATATACAGGAGCTGGGAAGAATTGGTGTGGGAGGTCAAGGCCCGAAGATGCATAAGGGCCAAGGACACCGATTCAGCAACTGTGGGATTAGAAATGCTGCTTTGCTTCTGTGGTGACTTTCTCTACATCTGTGCCTGCCGAATAAGGAAGGCTGGGCAGATACTGTCTCAGGTTGCAACTGAAGCCACACCACATGCACTTACGGCAGGCTCTACAAAATGGACTGAAAAGCACACTCGAAGTAGGTGCTAGCCCAGTACGGTAAACTGGTAGGAGGAAGTTGATGATTTTGCTGGTTAATTAAAGAAGTCCACAATGTTTATACCGGTATACTGTTACACTCCTGTTGGCTACCCTCAGTTTGTCTAAATGCAATGTTGTGGATACCCTCAAAATTCATTTAAAAGCAATACATTGGCTACTCTGAGAATTTGTTTAAGTGCAATACATTGGCTGGCCTTGCTTTTGGCTCTCACAAGTATCGAGGGTGTTGGGGGGGGAGGAGGCGCAGGAGGTTCAATACGCCCCTGTCATTTGTTCCTGGCTTCTTGGTTTAATATCAGCGGTATGTATTCTTTGCACTTGTTTATTGGGGTTGTTGGTCAGGTTAGGTTTAGCAAGGATTCTTACTGTTCTTAGTTGATTTTGTGGGAAATGTGTTCCTCCTGGGATTAAATAGTTGGCTCAAAGGAGGACGGGGTTAGTCAGGGTACCGGAGGAATAGTCCTATCATGAGGGCCCTTCAGAAGGCCAAGTGGTCCTCTATGCATCAGATGTTTATCGGCACAGAGTTCCAGATAGTTGGGCCTTGGACGGAGAAAGTGGGGCCTGCAATTCTGGTTCGTTTGAAGGGGGGACCACCAGTAAGAGAGCAGTGCCTGAACGCAGGTTTCTATTGGGGTGTTAATGGATGATTTTCTGTTGCAGGTTTTTTGGGCCTCTCTTGTGTAGCACTTGGTGAGTGATCCACCTGGCTTTGAAAGTGACCTGTTGTCTGTTTGGGAGCCAGTGGAGGGTACGGAGTGTGGGGGTGATGTGCTGTCTGCGGCCAGGGGCGAGGATGGGACTCTTTGGAGCTTTTTGAGTTGGTAGGCAGGGGAGCCCAGCTAGATGGAGTTAGTGTAGTCTAGTCGGGAGAGGACAGTGGATATGATTGCCGTCAATCTGGGGGGATAGGAGAGGTAAGGCAAAATGCATCCCAGTATGTAGAGTTATAGGTAGCAGGATTTTATTTTATTGCAATAGGATTTCCACATTAAAACCTTACATAATCAATGATTTAACAACTTCGGATAAAAAGTGTATAAGAATCATGATACTTAAAAACCTGCTTTTGTCTTACATAAAATCCATAAAAATTACATACCAAGTGCAAAATCACTGTAAAGTGCAATACATATGTTTTATTAGATAAATTGTCATTAAATTGGAGTGTGCAACATAGCAAAAAGTTTGGTTAAAAATCTATATTATGCTAACATCAGGACAATGTTATTGCCTGCCATAAAACGTCTCCAAAGTGATTCACTAGTTTGCTCAAAATGACTATAAATATTTGAAATGAAATGTTCTTATTTCAGCTGTTTGTACACAATACAAAATTAAATGTTTCATGGTTTCCATTACATCCATCTTCAGGACTCAAAATTAAGATTGGCTAAGCAGGACGCTCAAGCAGTTCCTAGGTATTGTGAGAAACCTGAAGGTACTCTCGTGTCTACTCCCCAGGGATCTTCTGTTCAGGGGGCCAGTGAAAGGCCATTGCTTTTGTCTCCCGACCCTGGGGGTGGACATGCTAGGGAGGATCACCTGGGTGGAAGGTCCTTGGGGAAAGGAGAGAGGGTACCTGAAGGCAAGACATGGTATCCCCCTTCACTAATACTGGCCTACCCCACCCTCCCTCAGTCTTCATGGGAATATTGTCAATCTTATCCTGTATTTCCATGTAGTTTCCCACCAAATACTGAGAAGATGAAGAGGCAGCTAAGAGTAGTGCACACTTCATATTGCAAACACCACTCTAGTACTGAGACCAAGAAGAGTGGCCTGGAGACATCCAGTAATGTAGATCGGGCATGTCACACTAACAGGCGTATACAAGGTCAGGCAATTGAGTCTGACCCACTTCACCTGAAGCCTGTAAATAATGGTCAAGATTATAAAAGGTGGAGCCCAAAATCCTACAGAGATAGAGGGGAGAGAATCGAAGAACCAGTAATTGTCAGACTCTGGGAGACAGGAGTGCTCCATACGGACCGCAAATAAGTAACGGTCCACATGTTTAAGTAAAGGCTATATCTATTATTTATCGAACTGAAAGAAAGTTGCTAATTGAGTAAACTACGATGTGCTGAATGGTGAATGAACACTTTAATTCAAATAGACATATCAAACTGCGCACTACCAGTAGAACACAGTATGAACTGAGTGTTAAAAGGAATGAAAGTGTGGAAAGTGAAAGCTCAATGCAGAAGTGCCTATGAGGGGAGCAACAGCTTTGGGGAGACTAAATGGTTGTTCGACCTGTGATGGGTAGGCCATGCGGTCTGAAACTTTGCCTAGAGCCGAATGTCTCCTAAAGAGAAAGTTACAAACTTCAAGAATCAAGCCAACGAAAAGTATAGGGTTATTGGTTGTGACCTGTGATGGGTTGACCGTGAGGCCTGACAACTGTGCTTAGACCTGGAAACCCTGAATGGTGTACAAGCGGTAAAGAACTGTGAAACAATTGGTGAAGCAAACCTGAAGGAGGATCAAATGGACGCAGTGGTTTCTTTTGAACTTGGAGCAGCTAAAACCAACTTGAGTGTTATGCTAAAGTCTTGGGGAAGGGAACCCTGAGAGTCAAACCATAGAATGCTGTCTTGGGGAAAGGATTCCCAGGACCTCAGTTTTGTGTAAACTGTGCTACATTTGAACTGGGAAAGGCCGGGATCTCTGTTTTGTGTAACGTGTGATACTTTTGAACTTAGGGAAGCCCAGGACCTTCGTTGTGTATGAATTGTGGTGCATTCAAACTTGAAGGTCATTTCATTTCATTTCAGAACTTGACCCAAACACTATTGAAGTGAACCTCTATTGGAACTGTATTGAACTTGAGATGGGGAACCCAAGAATAACTCAAGCTGAAGTAGCTTAGTCTTTACTTTTGAACACTTACATTTTGCTTAGAAGATTTCCACATTATGTTTAGTTATAGTTGTGAGGACATTCCTAGGTTTTGACAGACATCAAACACAGAGTTTTCTTAGGCAGGGAAAATCCCACTATAGTATAGGGCAAGTTTGGCGTTGCACCATCCTGATCATTAATAGTTTTTTTTTAGAACTACACATCTGTTGTCTGTATCATCTCTCTTAATACCATGCCTGTCTCAAAGTATCAAGCAGTAATCATTCACCAGTAGATACCACTGGGGAACGAGGAGCTAGTACATAGCGTTGCGCAAATGTAACTTCCACATGAAATGACATCATATAATTGTATTTATTATTTATGACCCTTTATGCTTTAAATGTCATATAGATGTTTCCTAATGTTTATTGATAGTCCCAAATGCACAGAGTTCAATTCAAATAGTTGTGTGTTCGGCATCAGTTAGCATAGGGAGCCAAAAGTAGCTCTTGGTAACTGTTGGTTTTAAGATAACCAGGCTCTTTTTCTTAGTCTTCCTTTAATACTACTTATCAGGCTATTGTTGGATAAAGTGTTAACCAGATAAAGTATAGCGGAAGTTCTTTCCAATCTACAATCTCCAACCGTCCGAAACATTACCCTTGGGTTCCTCTTGTCGGTATAAACAACGATTTTTGACTTGGTACCATTGACCAACAGATTGTCCTTCACATAAGCTGAAAATAGTGACAATTTCCTCTGAGGGCTGATTGGCGTAGGATCGGCGAACAAAAGGTCATCGGAACATGCTAACCAATGCAATGCTCTTTTTCACCACTTAACAAGCCCCGCCCACCTTGGACCTTCCTGCTTGCTGCTTTTTTCCCCTGCTTAAGGAGCCTTCCAGTCTTTGCAGTTGGAGAGCAGAAGTAAGTGGATCTAGGTCACCTGGTCTAAGCACCGCCCACCTTCTTAGCCCTGCCTCTTCCTTCCTGCTCTTAACTCTTAGATCAAGGATGTCTCTCGCCTGGGCGTCTAAAGGGAAAGGCAGTCAAAGAAAAGGGCAATTCCAGTTTGGATCTGTTCGGACCAGGAGGATCCAGGACCCAAACCCCTGCCAACATGTGTTTATACCCTCTGTCCCGACAGGCCATCCCTACCCTCTCTGGTCCACCCGTGTTGTTCCCTTGTGCCCCCACCCCTTCCCGCACACAGGAGTCTGTCCTGCTACATTCTCGTTTCACGATCACCGTCTTGTGGCCAATGCTGGATTTTACTTTTATGGACTTTTTTTGATTCACAGTGCTCGTGCTGGCATACATGCTCAACTCTCATGCTGGACTTCCTTTGCATCTTGTACTCATGGTGACCCTGAATCATGCTGTTCCCATCTTCATCTTGTATCCTGGCTTGCAACATTGTGTTACTGCTGACTTCTCCAGTTGTATTCGCTCTCCCCTCTTGCTTCTCCATTTTGTCTTTTTGTCTGCTTACTCTCTGTTCTCTCCCCCCTCTCCCTTTTCCTATCTCCTCCCCTTAATTTCTTCTATGCACTTACTCTATCAGAATTGACCCTGGACCTAGTATGATAGCAACCTCGTCTGTCGCTCCCCCATCCCCTTACTGTCCACCCCCCCTCCATTCAGCATTAACTGAAATGTTGTCAGGCCTAGTACGATAGTCGCTTGTTTTGTTCTTCCCCCTCCCTTTCTGCACCCCTCTCCCTCACCTTTTGTTTTTCTCCAGCTCTACCAGAAATCTCATCGGGCCTAGTACGGTAGTCGCCTGTCTGTTTTCATTTCCTTCCCACTCTCCCCCTCCCTCCCTTCCTTATCTATGTCTTAGCTCTTGCACTATCTGAAATGTCGTCAGGCCGAGTACGATAGTTAATTTCACATCCTTATTGTTCATGGCCTGTAAGAATGTCATTGTGTATTCCCTTGCTCCCTCCTTTGCCTTGAAGCGCTTTGAAACAAATTGTGTATAGGTGCTATATAAATAAACTATTGTATCATTTTTAAGGACTCCAATATAAGTGGGTATGCATTAGCGGGTGACTATAAGTCCTCAATATCTGATATATAGAAATTAAAAAGTAGCGGTGCTAAAACGCACCTTAGCAGGATGTTGACAGTATTGATGTGGTGTGATAGTTGGGTCGGTGTCCATTGTGCATCCTGGGTTTCTGACTGTGGTAGTTGCAGTGTGGGGGGTGCTAGGGAGCGAGGCCAGCAGGTGGATTGCGGAAAGAGGGCTATCTTTCCACAGATCATGATCTGTTTCCCCAGGATTGAGCAGGATGTGGTTGACCGACATCCAACGATTAATGTCATTGAGGCAGGATGCGAGTTCAGGGTGGGTGTGGGGGGGTGGAGACAGTTTTAGGGATTCTAAAGATAACTTGTGTGTTGTCAGGGAAGTTGTAGCAGGTGAGGTTGTGTGAGCGGATAAGTGCAAGGATGGTATTCACCAAATTAAGTAATCCCATTAATTTGAACTCCAGGCTACTACCTGTATTTCCTGTACTATCCAACGCCAATCAGGTGGCCTTTGTGACAAGAATTTAATATTACTTTTACTTCAGATTCCTCAGTTCCCTTTTGATAGCTATGGGGGACGGAGGCAAGGTCAACCTGGTATTCTCCAAACAGGGCTTTATCCAACTTGCATGAAAAGATCGATGTAGCTTAAGTTCTTTTGGCAATTTTAACTTGACCATCACTGGATTAATCACTTCATCGGTTTCAAATGAGCCATGTCTTCCTTTCAACCTTAAATGCTTGGTAGATAACATACTCTTTCTCCCACCTCGCATTCAGGACGTTACCGCCTATGGCTACCAGCAAACGTTTTTACTTTGTACCTCGCTTCCCTGTAGAGCCAGGGTGCCCTTTGTAAGTTCTCTCTCATCAACCTTAACCTCACCTCAACTTCAGGACAAGGGTTTTCCTCCATACTCTCAGATCGTAATAATCGAGGGTGGTATCCTAATTTGCAAAGGAAAGGAGACATTTTAATGGAATCATTGGTCGTGCTATTATAACGGCGTGAGTCTGGCGAGAGTCCAGTCTCTCCCAGTTACACTAGAAGCTGGTCGTGTTTGTGGATCCTGCCTGCCTGCAGCAGCATTGTGCTCTTCAGCTACCACTTTAAGAGACTATTGGAAACCCCTGAACTTTCCAATATTACCAGCAGGGGGAAAGTAAGCCCGGCACGTGAGTCTGCTTAGAGTCCAGTCTCTCCCATTCCCTCCCAATTCGTGCCCGGGTACTGAGGTTTTCTCTCACTAATGATCTCCACATTACCAGTCTGCCCCGTGTGGAGATGTCAGCACCTTCCTCTTCCCCAAGCTTCATGTACTCTGGACCCTGCACCCAGCAAATACGACGGCTGTTCGATGGCGTCTCAGATTAACAGATTGGTATGCCGATCGAGCTGGTTGAGATGAGTGATGTTCCTGAACCTTCAAATAAATCAAGCAATGCACCATACAAACGTGTGCGCACAGTGATTTACAGCATAAACCTAGACATCACTGATGCTGAACTGCTCGAAGCAGAGCTGCCCGAAGCAGTGCCTGCTTATGAAAAAGGAACGTCTGCGCGCTGTTATGTATGGCCCCAATATTGACATCAATATGCTTACAAACAGCAGCAGCAACTCTTTAAGTAGTCCTTACCGGCTCACTCCAACAGCAATCCCTAATTTGATGATTCATTTTGCCGAGCCCTGTAACTCGGAAGTTCCACTGTCACCGGCGGGGACTCAAGCTCCTCAGCTGCTGCTGGTGCAGCTGCGTTCTGCTTCTTTTGATTTAACTAGTGAGGCCATGGATGTGCGGCTGTCGAGCAACATCAGGGGACCTAACCCCTCGGGCTTAATGTCAATAGCAAAACCTGTGAACCCCACGAAACTCTAAATCACTTCTTAATGTCAAACGAGCAAGCCACCCGCAAGCCCCTGCGTCAACTATTGTTCATTTGAAGTACACAATTCCAACTGTCACTTCTCCCGTTGTATGGTCGGGACAGATGTCAACTCCAATAAGTGCGGTTTTCCTTAGTAAACAAAGCACTATTTCACCAATGAAAAGTCATTGGCGGAAGAAGAAATTGAGGAGTATGATGCCCTTAAAAAGAACATATGATATGATATGGCATTTATAACGCGCCTATACACAAGTGTTTCATAAGGAGCGATATGGCAGAGACGAGCATGACGACTAACGGCCGCTCAGGTGAATTACCCGAGGAAAAAAAATACATATTCCATAATAAGACTCTTCAAACTGAGCCAGAGGAGAGAGTACCTATGCCAAAGGAAATGTTTCACTACAGGGTGTCAATTCACGTAGAGCCCCTCTATGGGCCCTTTACATGGAATCAATTCTGCTGCGCCCCCTTTGCCTCTTAATTTCCCAGCTCCTTTACTTGAAACCAGTCCCGTACAAGCCAATTTGCAGGCAGCGGAATCTGATTGTCCCTTCTATAGTCTTGCTCCCTCACCCGAGTCAAATGATACAACTAACTCATCAGCATCAAGTATGCCGCGTAATCATTCAAATACAAATAAAGCCAAAAGCCATTTGTCGATAGCCGACGAGATTCCAATACATAACAATGTTATGTCAGTGTTAACCATCTCACTTGCACCATTTACCAGCTCTACAAGTCAATTAACGAGAACATCAAGGACAATGCAACACTGCTGGCCATGATGCATTCAAAACCACGCTACTTGGAAGTGTTTACCACTAAGGTTCAAGAAAGACTGGCTCATGAGGCAGAAACCACGTGGCAAGCCTGACTATGCGATCTGGCCAGCGGTGATCAATCGGAAAAATCTATTGTGATGTCAACGCTGCTTGACTCAACCAAAAGGATGAGAACACTGTTATTCGAGCGACCAACGGAAAGTCTAGTAAGCATCAAAGAAGGCATGGCTCCTGCGTATCTCCATCAAGTTCAATCAGCCCGTAGTCATAACAACCAGTCATGGAATGTACATAATAAGGGCTGTCTGCGACAAAAGACTTCAACCTCAAATGTAAACAACCTGGATTCTTACCAGAATAAGATATCTGGTGAAACTGAGCATTCTCTGTCCTCAGACCCCGCAGCTAGGAGGAAGTTTGAAAATATATCAAATCATGCACCACGGATAGACCATTCACCACACAGAAATGATGCCCAGAAGAGAAATGAATCAATAACATGCAACACAACTTTTGTAATAGATGAACGACAAGAAAGTAGCCAGAAAGTGGTTGAGATGTTTGCTAAATTCAAGAGACAAAACCACCTTGCAGATACTAACTCTGCAACTCGGTCAAAAAATATTGAGCGGATAGTTAACGAGAAGAAACTGAAGAACATCAAAAATGGCTTCAAGTGTAAATCAAATGGCTTGCGTGTGTTTCTAAGCAACTTGACTACATCGCCTCCACTCTTAACAGTAAGTGTGATCAACCAAGCCCAAATAGAACTAGGGAGACAGCAAAGCTCAGCTCAAAGTTTGCAAGGAACTCTCACTGATGCTCCTTGAGTGAATCCTACAAACTGGCATGAAGTACCAAGTACCTCTTGTACCATTGATTCTGGCAAGGTGATTAATCTACAGGAGTGTGATCTAATAGACGAACCGTCACTATATCTTGACTAGGTTGAAGCTGAATCACTACGAGATCTGTCGTGCGACTCTAAAGGCAGCGAACGGAAGTGCACAATCACACCAGAAGTGCAAAAGATGGAAAAAAGGAAGACTCATCCAATTGCTGGTGTCCCCTCCTTAACACTTTCACAAAAACTGCGTAATGTGCACTCATGTGTGCAACTGAGACAGCCTCAGTCCAATGACAACGAAGTAGTTAGCTCATGTGATCTTAACCCGAAGGGACCTCTTTCACGGTTGAACCCCACATCCAACTCTTGGTGCAGTATAGCATCAATCCCGGCTGGTCCCGGCATCAGAAACGAGAAGATCCAGCTAGAAAGCTTACTGACCGACAGAAATGAAGTCAATTTAAACAGAACGTGATGCATCTACAGCACTGTGCCTGCTTTGAGGACTGTCAGTTCAGATGATATTGCAAATGTGGAATACGTTGACGAGTCCAGAACTGACTGGGTGATACTTCATGTGAAATCTCACACGATAAAAGAAACGCTACTAGAAGCCATCCCTGCAATACTGAACTTCGGTTTTGAACTACGAGAGTACACTTCAGCTAAGCCTGTTGGAAAGAATTGGTCACCAATCCATTGACGTAAAGAATCCACTGCGCAATGCACTGTACAGACCTCAAAAAAGACAACAGACCCGCAGGCAGCACATTTAAGTTACATTCTCTACGAAATCAGAGCCCTCCTCTGTTGGGACAAGTCTTTCTAACCATTCAGATAAACTAGAAAGAATCGCTAATTGGTCTTGGCTAACCCGATCTCTGACAAATTCGAAAGACTATTAGCAAGAAGCATTGCCAACTGATTAAAATAGCAGCCTGCTTTCATGGAACACACAAGGTTTCAAGCATTTGTTCAACAACTCTACATTGAACCTCAAAGGAGCCACCATAATGTGTCTACTGAAAACATGGCTGCTTAGTCCTCCTGTTTGTGATGAATATGAGGCACTTATAAATAATGCTGAAAAAGGTCACCAAGTTAGACCCTAAGTAGGCCTATTAACATTGATTAAACACAATCATAACCAAAGTGGTAAAAACAGGCTATCCTAACCCATTTGTCCAGTGGACAATACTACAGCACTGTCAACCTGAGGAGAATAATACCACCCACACTGTGCTGGTAAATCTCTATACTGGAACCTGGTGAAGATACCTACCACCACCTTTCTCCAAACAGTGGCTAACATTATAGATGACTCCTACATAGATTTAAGTAAACCACATCTACTCATTTGTGGAGACCTTAACATCAAATGTTTTGACAAGGATGGTTTCACTCTTAACGCCACACTTCGATTCTCTCTTGATGCAGACCAGGAGCCAAAAGTGGATGCAACTTATGAGTTCTCGCAACTTGTACATGTTAAATGGTCAAATAATAGGCAGCATACCAGGAAAAGAAAACTAGGAGCAATAGCAGTCACTCATCCACAATTGATTACATTTGTACATCGCAAAACTTTCTTCACTATATAGACCGCTTAGATCTCACTCCACAAAAAAGTGGTGATCACAAAATGCTGCGGCTATCTTGGAAGACAAAAAGGGCATATGCGACAGACAGTACATAAGCTAGAGACAACGATAAACCAAGGAGGCAGTTGTCTAAAAATCAAAATCCAAGAACGATATCACTTCACTAACTGCAAAAATATCTTGAATCGTCTGAAGATCTCAATGCCCAGATTTCCTATGCTCCCCTCCTTGCAAGTTACAAGGTGGTGAAAACAGGACTTAGACAACCACTAATGAACCCTAAACATCTCTATAGCGCAGCGGTTGATGAACATCGGAAAAAACTACGAATTGACCTAAATATTTAAAAAGCTCAAAAATTCTCTACCCAACCAAAGAAAACAGCATTATAAAACAAGCTGATTAACTTTAAAACACATTGTGACCAAGAACAAGGAGAAATAATGTTGAAAGCAATATGCAAGGCAAACTCCAGAGACACCTGGTCACTCATTAACCATATTTCCCTTAACCAACAAGGACGTTTGAGTACTGGTCTCTCAGAACAACAGTTGGTTAAGCATTACTCAAGTATTTGCTTGTTTCCCTGAAATAGATCCAGTGTCCAACAATTTTTGCCCAAAACCTGGAATTTTTAAATATCTGCGACCGACATCGAAGAGGCGATTAGAAATCTGAAACATTCATGCGGTCTAGGTTTATAGTAGCAATATACAATTATATCTTAATGCTTGGAAATGTTACCAGCATCATGGACTTCAGCCATCATTGTCCAGATCTTCAAGAAAGGCACAAGCGATGACCCAGTTAACTAAAGACCAATAGCTTTGTTGGATGTTATTGGAAAACATTTTGCATCCAATCTGCAAAAAAGTGAACACAATGGGCGACGACACCCAATCTTTTGGACACAAGACAAACTGGGTTCACAAAAGGTGTGGCTACCGATCTTTATCTTTTCATTCTGAATCTATTCAAATTGGAGTCGATAAAGAATAAAACCAACCTATTCTTGGCATTCATTGACCTAAAACAAGCCTTTGATAGTGAAAACAGATTGAAACTATGGGCTAAATTACGGGTGTGGGGTTGTCCCTCGGATCTGCTTTAAGCTATCGAAGCGTTCCATACAAATACGACCATGTGGGTCAGACTAAACAACGAAGGAGAACTGTCAACACAAATCAACATTGAGAGAGAAGTAAAGCAAGGTTGCCCGTTGGCAGCCAACCTATTCAACTTCTACTTGGCAGACTTACCCAAGGCACTAAAAGAGAAGATAACCTTTCCTTCAAAGATTAACAATCACTCGATATCGGCTATGATCTATGAAGATTATCTAGTTCTGCTGCATCAAACACAGATTGGACTACAGCGCCTGCTTGACTCACTACAACATTATATGACAACCACCAACTTGGTGATTAATAGCAGCAAATCAAAAATAATTTCATTTGGCTACGAACTTGGCAAAGAAAGCACTAACCTTAGATGGAGAATAGTTTGTGAACAACTCCAGTTGGTTGAATCAATTTGTTACTTAGGCATCAAATTCAATAAATAGAGGAAAAGATCTGGCTAACGGAATTACAACAAAAAAAAAACAAATGTTAGCTTCACAAGGGTCAATATTGCACGCAATATATGGAAAGTTTTCGTTGCTACCGCTTCTTACCTTTTATAAACAAAAGGTAGTTCCAATTCTTACTAATGGAGGTGAAGCAAGTCTAAATCTTTAGTGGAAAATCTGGAATGCCCTAGAGGGAATGTTTTGGAAAACAATACTGAAATTACCAAAGAGGCTGCCAGTGGTTGCCATCAGAGTTGAATTAGGTCTGCAATCTATTATTGTATGGAAACCATGAATGCCTCTGAGGAAAACAATGGACAATGCAGCCATTGCCTACAGAATCCTAAAGTCACTTGCACCTGAAATGCAATTGGTCCTCCTAAAAATGGAAAGAAAAATGCATGCTCCAACTTGCATATTTGAAGACGTCTTTTGAATCATTGGTGTGCAACCCTTGTGGGGTAAAAGAAAAACTAAGACAACTGGACTGGATCAACACTCTGGAGGAAAGAGAACAATACAAATCACAAAAAAATCTGGCTCTTGAATCACGAGCCCTAAACACGACCCTAATTTACTTCCAAAAATTTCCGAGCAGATCTACTCTTTATCCAACAAAGGAGCATCTATAGGGGCAGAAACAACAACACATTACTGATGTGTTCTGTCGATTTTGCAGTATTTTGGAGACTATCGAAACGGTCAAACCTCTCAGAACGACTTGTCCTGCACTGACTGCTGAAAGATCGCTATTTCTTGCGGAACATGTTAAGAAAGCAAAGTCCCTATCTGTAGATGAATGGTGAAACGTGTTCCTCTTGGGTGAAAAACCAGCCCTGGTTTGTGTAGGAGTAATCTTTATAGATAAAATGTTGAACCAAATCAATACGGACAGATAATTGAATGGCATGTACAGTATTATCATATGCTCAAAGAACTTGTAAGATGTAAAGAGTGATGAAAGGTTTTTAGATGGAACCTCGAAGACAGATGACACATTGTATGAAAAGTTTGTAGCAAACAAAATCACAATAAAAATAACAGAATTCTGCTAACCAGAGCAGATACACCCAACTTTCACCAACTCCCAAATAACATCTGAAGTATTTCTATAACTCTTGGTTCACTCTCTCCATTTGCCCGTTAGTTGCAGATGATGGGCTGAAGAAAAACCTAGAATTCCCAATCCGTTACAAAAAGCTTTTAAAAATGTGAGCCACCAGGGGACACGTGGATGCAGGGAGCCTCCACCTAACTCTCCGCCCCACAGTCCTGGTCAAGTGGTCTGAGCCCACACTTGCCCCCCCTCCCACCCATAATATAGAGGGTACATCGAGATGTAAACACACCCGCCCCACATGTCCCAAACCCAATGAAAATCTGCCTGGGGAAAGCGGAGAAACAGCTTTAAGAAGTGCTAGAGAAAAAGATCCAGCCCGGGGAACTGTGTCGTGGCTGGAGAAGAAGGCGCATCATCGGCTTGTCGGGCCTTGGAGACGCCTACAGCGTCGTGGAGGTGGGCAGATAAGGCCCCAGAACACTGAAGTGGTCCGCAGGCAACGTGAACCATACGGCAGCATCTGGGTGAGGGAGAGGTGCTGCAGACCGGTAGGGGACGCCGTGTGCAAGAACTGAGCCAGAAGTGTTTTACCCGGATCAGCAATAGCGGTTCTCCCGTGAGGGAGGGAGCCCTGCCCAGAGGACAGCAGAAAGGAGACACAGCAGCCGAGCAGTGGGTCGGGGAGGAGCAGCACGGTCCCCGAGTTTGGGAATCACCAGAGGCGCAGCATTGGCACAGTGCCAACTGTGAACGGCTCTCACTTACTCCAAGGGGTGCCCATAGAGGCCTGTAGTGGAGGGGCAGGCATCTGCCCACTGGGGGACGCAGGCACCGGAGCGCTGCACTGTGCTGCGTTCCCCCCCCGACCTTGGGAGCTAAAATGCATGTGGGGTCCCCAAGCCAAAAGACAGTGGTGACCTGAGACTGCTACACCCTACTGGAGAACGCCCATACACGTGGGAAGTAGGGACCAACGGTGCATAAATTGAGGTGCTCATGAGGAAGTGCACCCACGTAAGGGCAGCAAACAGTGCTTGTTAATCGCTGTGGACTCTTAGAGAAGGGGGAAGCACTATTCCATTTTTTTGGTGCTGCGTCGGGCCCGTGCAGCCCACCACTGGTATAAAAGGATACCGGGGACCCCCAGGGGCCCACCAGGAGGCCTACGGCAGTACTTGGGAGTGTGAAAAAGGAACAAACACTGCCTGTCCTTCTGGGTGCTCTTCACCCTGGTCACGACCCCCCCTGTAGCACCTTGATTAGGAAGAGCCTCCCACGGGCACACGCCGAGCTCTGGGCCCCGGCAAATAACTCGGAAGGATCCAGAAAGGGAACGACCTGGTCCCTGTGGGGATGTAGAGGCATGGTTGCAGCCCTCCCTGGAAGTGGATCCCCCTTGTCAGGCTTCTTCCCCTGCTCAAATGCTGTGGGCTGCGACAATTGTTTGCACTGCTCCTGCGTGGATACGAGAGATCATGAAAATGCTGCTATGTGACTGCTGACTCTCTCAAACCCTTCTTCCCAAAATGTGGTGAGCATTCGCTAACCCTTATAGTCTCACCTGTTGATTAATGACGACGAGCTCTACGTCCTGCTTCTCACTACGGGGGCGCTTCTTGATGGAACGAGTTCCTTCACTGGCCCATTGTGCGTGGCAGCCCAGACCAGCTGTGGCTTAACCACTCCTGAAGGTAAGTGTTTTATGGCTTTAAAATATTGTGATGTTGATTTCTGATTATTGTTCGTATCTGTTAATAATGTATTTACTCCGCTCCCGCCAACAGATGAAATGCGGCCCAACAGTAGTTGCGGTGCATGGAGTGGGGCCAAATGGGAAGAGAAGGGAGTCTACGATACTCCAAAGAAGATGAGTGTTGGTTTAAGGTTAAGCATGAGGATTTGTCAAAGCACAACCTTAAACGTAATGTCTTAGCAAATTCTTACCTTGTCTTTATCTTTTTCTCTTGCAGGCACCGTCTTCCGATGGATTGCTCGTAGTGTCACGATGTCGGCCTGGAGCGCTGCTTTCCGGAGGTCCGGAGATTGATGATGAATTCCAGACTCAACGATGATGCTTGTCGAAAACAGATTCCGAGGTAAGTGCTGCGGCTGGTAGCTGGAAACAAGGTAAGATGCGCTCAGGCTGGTAGCTGGAAACAAGGTAAAATGCACTCAGGCTGGTAGCTGGAAACAAGGTAAGATGTGCTCAGGCTGGTAGCTGGAAACAAGGCAAGATGCGCTCAGGCGGCGGTGGGCGTTACGCTGCCATCAGCAGAATAACACGAAGCGCTTGCATGCATGCTGGGCGGGCTTATAAAGTCTAGCCCTGGCCACGCCCATTAGTCTTGGCTCACCGGCCCCACCCTGCAACTCCTAAAGGATGCTGCACATGCCATCCAACCCTCTCAATAAACCACGCCCGAATAAATGCACGTGGAGGCTCCAGTTGGAAAAAAGAATTACCTTGCACTAAATAAGTGTGCTAGTGCACTGAGGCCCTCTATGCTGTTTTGTCCCCAAGGGACAATAAAAGGTTGTTACCCCTCGTCCTCATCCCCTGATGGTGCGGGGTCTGTGGTTGCGGGCCAATGGCCATGACAGTCTACCCAGAGAGGGTTGGGCCCCCGATATCGGGGGGTGTGCCCTCCTCCTGGGTCCAAGAAGTTAGAGTATCCTACACCTGTGCCGCCGGATCAACGTAGTGATCGCACACCTAGGAAGGCCTGGAGCAGTAGTAGGCTGTTGGTTGTGCCAGTGAGGAAACCGAAACGAGGGACAGACCATGTGAGTGAAAAGGGGTTCATGGACTGATCTCCCCCCCACCCCCAACATCCTGGACATAAGTGAATGCATGTTGAAACACTGAACTTTGCACGGGAAGGCACCTTACACAGGAGTGTCTCACCGACACATTGGCTGATGAGGAGGTGCAACAGTGAAACAGACCCAGGTTCTCCTGTGAAGGAGATATGCCATTGACAGCGACCAGTTTGCAATAGGGTGCACAGGTGGAGTGCACTTGATAGCACCACATACCGGCCAAAGGGAGGTGGTTTATGGACGTGAAACAGAATCTTTCGACACATAAGTAAACCCCAATTCGTCCCTGCCGGCAGACCTCTACACAGGCTACAATGGCAGCTATGACAAGAGGATGCAGCTGCGACTAATGACGTGGCCGCCCTGCTCAAGGAAATACACAATATGAGAGCCGACATCGGAGGAAGGGTCGATAAAATCACCCAGAGGATTGACGAGATGGAGGAGTGTCTGGAGGAAGTTGAACACAACCAGACCTCCCTCTCCAGCCTAGAGTCACAGATGGACCTGCAGATATGGGACATAGCGATGCGTGACAGAGGTTCTACTGAAGATGAGCGATCTCGAAAACCGTGAAATACGGAATAACCTGAGACTCTTTTGTATCCCGGATAGGGAAGGGCAATCGGTATTGGGCCCTTCATGAGATCACAAGCTGGTATTTGGAGACGACTCAATTTAGGAAGCGAAGATAGACAGGATTCATAGGGGGATGTCCAGGTCCATGTTAGTGAGGGATCACAACTATAATGAACAGATGAAAATTCTGGGGAAAGCTAAACAGAAAGGCTCAGTCACCCTGCGCTCTGCGAGAGTGACAATCTTCCAGGACCTGTCCTTGTTGACCCTGGCACGGAGACTGATGTGTATGCCACTGACGAAGTGGCTTCAGTACAAAGGGGTTCTTCTTTGAGTATAATCGTTATGAGTGTGTGGAGGCAGTGGTATGGCTCTGGCTGTCTGGGGTGATGAGGAGCGAGAAGGGTGTGGCAAGTAGAAAATGGCAGTGACTCCAGGGACGCAGGCGAGTTCCTGTCTCAGGGTGGGGACGTTAAATGTCAATGGGGTGAACTCCCCCATGAAATGGTCATTAGTGCTCAGGGAATTCTGCAGGGCGGGTCTAGATGTGATGTTCCTCCAGGCGACCTAGTAGGCTAAAGGAGAGGAACGGAAGATGCGGGGGGGGCATGTGGGCCAGTCATACTGGGGTTCAGGGCTACTGAGGAAAGCAGGGGTCGGGATCCTCCTGGGGAGGGGTCTGCGAATGGAGGTGACCAAGGTCTGGACAGACGTAGAAGGTAGGGCCCTCCTGATCGTGGGGAAAATAGTGAATATTAGTTATACATTTGTGACGCTATACTGCCATAACCAAGGCCCGCTGAGGTTTTTTTAAAACACTCCCGAAAAGGATGCTTGAGGCCTCGGGCCATATCATTCTGGGAGGTGACTTATGGGCAGATATGAAGATTGACGGGCAGGGTGGTTGGGTGGGAACCCATGACCCTCCGGGCAGGAGCCACGCAGAGGTTATGGACTTGTTGGAGGTCTATGGGCTCGGAGATGAATGACTGCATCATCACCCAAACAAAAAGGGGTACACCTTCTACTCCGCTCCACACAGCACATTCACTAGAATTGATTATGCTTATGTCTCACGGGGGCTGTGGGATGCCATGAAGGGTGAGAAATCTCGGCGATCACATGGTCTGACCATGATATGGTAATTGTGGACTTAAATGGAGAAGACCTACCACGCAAGGGATCAACATGGAGATGCAATGAGTCCCCCTGGAAGGACCCGGTGTTTAATGGCAAAATGTCAGAAGGGATAGTGGAATTTTTCAAAATTAATGATACAGGAGAGGCCCCCAAGAAAACTGTGTGGGAGGCGGGTAAGGCCATGTGAAGAGGTCTCCTCATTAGGGAATGATCCAGGAAAAGGAGGGAGAGGGCCTTAATTGGTAACAGGCTGAGGGAAGAGATAATACACCTCGACAGAGGCATGGGGAGCTACAGAAGGGAGGGTGGAAAAAGTTCAAAAGGCCAGGAAGAAGAGGGAGGAGGAGCTTAGAATCCTAGAAGAGGGCCAAATAGCGAGGGCATTACAGTTCCTCAGGCAAAAGTTCTACGTGACAAGGCGGAAGCATTGCTGGCGGCCAGATTATGGGGTCAGCGAGCCGAGATACGGTTGGCAGCCATAGAGGAAGGGAGGAAGTGAGGGGCGAGGAGAAGGTGGGAATCCAGGAAGAAGTTGCTAGGTTTTTACGAGACCTTGTACAAATCTGAGGCCAACCTGGATAGGGCAGCCATAGTGTCTTATATTGCTGAAGCACGGATGCCGAGGTTGTCACGGAGGAGGCCGTGCTATTGGACGCCCCAATAACGGCAGAGGAAGTCAAGAGGGCAGTGATGAAGTTGCCTCTAGGGAAGTCTCCTGGGGGAGATGGGTACACTGCAGGCTTTTATAGGTCCTTTATCTCCTCGCTTCTCCTCTTTTTAGTAGATCTGTTCAGCAATATCCTGGAGAAGGCCCCCAAATCATTCTCCCAGGCTTTAATGACTATAAAGAGGGCAAAGATCCCTCGAGATGTGGGTCCTACCGCCGCAGCTCTCTGCTGAATATTGATGCTAAGATTTACACACAGGTTCTGGCGGCCAGGCTGGAGGTACACATGCCACACTTGATACACCTAGGCCAGGTGGGCTTTATAATGGGAAGACAGGGGGCCGAAACAATGAGGAAGACTTTTCACCTATTCCAAGAGTCACGGAAGATAGAGGGGGATCTGGTTCTTCTCTCAGTGGATGCCGAAAAGGCATTTCATAGGATTGAATCGGGTTTCTTGGAAGAGGTTCTGAGCAAAGTGGGCATGGGGTCCAGGTTCATGAGGGGAGTGTGGCAGTATACACCTCCCCCAGGGTGTCGGTGGCGGTCAATGGGGAGTACTCGCGCTGGTTCGAATTAAGTAGGGGCACAAGGCAGGGCTGTCCTCTATCTCCGATCTTATTCGCTCTCTCCCTGGAGCCTTTGGCGCAAATATTCAGAGGGGACCACTGGGTGGAAGGTCCTAAGTGTGGGGAAAGGGGTGGAGTACTAAACTGCGCTCTATGCGGATGATATGTTGTTGCACCTCAAGAATCCCTTATCAGACCTGAGGGTGTTACAGTTGATTGTACAGTATGGAGCATTATCCAGTTTCAAGGTTAACAGAGCAAAATCGGTACTGTTTCTGTTGAAGCTTGGCGAACAAGGAGAAAAGAATAGATTTGCCCCACTGGGACTATTGGTTAAGTGGGACACATTGCAATATCTGGGGATACATTTCACAAGGTAAATGGGGGCTCTTTTCGACTAAAAGCCTTATTACAAAGTGACCTGGATAAATGGGGAAACAATGTCCTGGCTGGGGCGATTAAACGCAGTCGAGATGGTCTGCCTCCAGAGGTTTTTGTTTGCATTGCAGATGCTCCTGATCAGTGTCCCAGAGTCATTCTTCAGGGAAACAAAGGGAACGAAGCTTACATTTCTATGGCAGGGTAAGAAAGCAAGAGTGGCATATGATGTGCTTGCATTGCCCAAAGAGAAGGGGGGGTTGACTCACCAATTTGAAAGCGTATTACGAAGCAGCACAATTGCGGGTACTTGTACCCCGTCTTAGGCTGCAGAGGTAACTCCAGTGGGTTGTTTTGGACAATGCCAATCTTGCCCGGCCACAATGGCGAAATGGCAGTGGGCACTGAGACGTACGCTGCCGTGTAGAATCCGAGAACACCTGATTCTGGGAACTATATGGGAAATTTGGAGGGAAAAGGCGGACATGCAAGGGGTTACCACTTGGCCGTCTTCCCTGAGCCATATCTGGGCACCTGGCGCCCGGGAGGCAATGCCGAACCCAGAGAGATTACAAACACTGTATAGAGAGGGTGTGCCAACTCTGGAAAGCAGGAACCTTTATCACAATTACTGACTTGGAGATGGCATTGGGCATAGGGACTCTTTCGTTTTTTTCATATCTTCAACTAAAGGGGGTCCTTACGAGTGGCAAATGGAAAGAGTGGATACAGAGGGACTTCACCCTCTTTGAACAAATACTACAAAAAGGAAGGGGAACAAAGGGCTTGATCTCAGCCATGTACAGTGCATTGGTGTCCGCGGGCAACCGAGAGCTTGAGACAGAGGTGGGCAAGGGATATGGGAAGAGAAATTTACCCTGAGCTCTGGGTGTGGATGTGCCGAGGGGCCTCACGGACCAATATAATTTGCATGCCATTAAACTCCTCCATAGGTGCAATACGACCTGGTTAGGTTATCAAAGATATTCCAATCAGCAAGCCCTGTGTGCTGGTGACTGTGTGGAGAAAGGGACGATTACTGGCATATGTTGTGGGGATGTCCTCACATTCAGGTGTTCTGGGATGAGGTCCTGGGGTGTATCAAAGACTTAGGTGTTTTAATGTGAGGGATCCCTCTATGTGGATATTGTTCGGATTGAAGAAGGTGAGGGGAATTTAGACGACTGATGGGGGTGGCAGCGCCCCTACTGCTCGCAGCACGGGCCTGCCTAGTCTTGAAGTGGAAAGGCGTAAGGATTACAACAAAGAGGGATTGGATAAATGTGGCTATTAATATATGTACAATGGAAAGAATTACTGCAATGCTCCATGGGAATAGGGCAACTCACAGGATGCTATGGGGCGAGTTCATGACCAAATATATGAATGAATGATGGATTCTCATGGTGTTACAGTTGAGATTGGCTAGGGAAGGGATGAACTGAATCACTCAGAGGGGGAGCTGCCCCACTTGTGGAAAGACGCACTCTAGGGGACAATTTCAAGGGTGAGCTGAACTACCTTGAGGTGGCCAGAGACAATGGTTTTTACATTGTGTGTTAAGTCTCTGCTACATCACAAGGAAGAGTTTATATTTTCTTTTGAATAGGTGAAGAAGACCCACCACATTTGGGGGAGTTGAGGAGGGGGGTTGAAAAAGTTGGTTACGACGGGAAACCTTTTTTGGGGGTTGAGGGTGTTATTCATCGAAATGTACAACCTTCATGTTTTCTTGTTGTTGTTTATCTTTAAAACTGAAATAAAAATTAAATTACAAAAAGAAAATGTAGACACAAATTGAGATCCCCTGTCTGAAATGATTTGTAGACAAACCATGCAGTTGAACAACTCCTTAAAAGAAGCTTCTCCAAATTTGTTGCTGTAACTTCTCCCTTTATCGATATTAAATGGACAGCCTTAGAAAAATGATCCACCACTAGTAACATGGAAGTGCACTCCTTGTCCTAGAGTAATTCCACTATTAGTCTGACTGTGCCACGGATATGGTGGAATGGGTATAGAATTTAACAACCCTCCAGGCTTGCTGTTCCACCCTTTTGCCCTTGCACAAACTTAACAGGTTCTTAAATTTAGAACATCAGTTCTCATTCCTTCCCACCAGAAACTTCAACGTACCAACTCTGTTTTACGGTAACCTGGTGGCCGGATAAAATGGACTCATGATATACCCTCCAAGCTTTTTCACGCAGTTCTTCCATGGGTACAAATATTTTTGAATCCACTCTGTATCCCTTCAAGAATCTAATGTACCAGATCCTTACTGGCCCACTCCAAAGTATGTTCATTAGTCCTACTCCATTGTACCATCGATAGAAAATCTATCTTTTCAACTTAAATGGTGGATATCAAAAGTTTGTCTGTGATTAAAGGCATGTTTGTCTCCTCTGCCAATTATTTTCTTCCCGGAAACTGACGTGAGAGTAGGTCTGCCTTCCCATTTTGTCACCCAGGTTTAAAGGTTAGGACAACATCAAATTCAGAAAAGAACAAGGACCAGCATAGTTGCCGTGGTATCAAGGTTTTAGCTGACTTCAGAAATAAGAGTTTACAATGATCTGTTAGTACAGTACAGTGACTGTATGCTGGGACCCCATCAAATAATGTTGCTTCTCCTGAAAATCTGCATTGATTGCAAATAACTCCCTATCTGTTATGGTGTAATTCATTTCTGCAGGCAATAGTTTCTTTGGAAAAAAAGCAACCAGGTGTAATTGCCCCATGACTTTGTCTCTGAGAAAGCATGGCACATACCTCCACATCTGAGGCATCAGCTTCCACAAAAAACGGTTGGTTCATGTCCGGATGAAGCAATATGGGTCCAGCTAGAAATGAAACTGTCTTTCAATAAACAAAAGGCTGGCTCTGCTTCCGCTGTGCAACTAAACTTCACAAAATACAATATTGGACCAAATGAGCCACTCAAGAGTGCGATCTCAGAGAAGTGCAACAAATGGTGTGTAGAGAGCAAGTTCCACACTATACTAAAATCCGGAAATACCGGAACAAGAAGCACGGGAGGGAGTGCAATTTGCTTTTAATGCTCCCTACTCATCTGTTCACTTGTAAAACTTTAAACCTGCAAAAAACTGGTTAATTCATCAAAGACGTCTGATTGGTATTCAGACCTTCTGAAAATAAAAATGGTTGAACGGGTTTCAGTGCGATGCCTATCTCTTCTGTCACACTTTCCTCAGGACCCAAACACATGCGTGACTTCTTGTGTGGCGAGTCACTATAGAGCTGCACGGGAACAGACTGCTAAATCCTCACCCCTGTTGTAAACAATATTATTGGTGCTCCCTTCTTAGTGTTAAGCCAGGATGTGCACCGTGAGTCACCATCGTCCAATTTCCCAAACTGGTGGTGCAATCCTGTTCATGCAGGCTGAAGCGGGAGATGGGTCTGTCTTTTTACTGTTTTTGCTTAGCAGTAGTATCTTCTTTCTGACTGAACAGACGTTTTGACATTTGTGTTTCTGGAATTTGGAAGAGCAAGAAATAAACGAAATTAGAAGGCTTCTAAAAAGAATTTGAAATAATAGCAAGTCACCTGGACTGTTTTGTGTATCGCAACTAAACTTCACCCCCTCCTTAAACAGCTGTATAGTCTATGTAACTTTTTGGCAAAAATCCTTGATGAACATCCGATAGAAATGTGCAAATCCTAAAAAGCTCTGCACGTTCTTGACACTCGAGGGAGAAGACCAGTCCTGAACCGCCTGCACCTTGCAAACCTCCATCTCAAGACCTTGAGGCGAAATCCCCAAAACTCTAGTCTGTCAGTGTGAAATTGGCTCTTTTCTAGTGTTGCAGACAGATGATTATCGAAGTTTTTGTAATCTCTTTACATGTTCCTGATGTATTTCTAGATTGGGGGAATAAATCCATTTCATCCTCGGGAGGATAGCTCGGGGGCAATGTGCTTGCCTTGGAAGCAAGACGACACGGAGCAAAGCAGGTTCGATCCTTGGCTCCGTGCTTAGGAATCTCTGGGTATTAAGAGCATTCTAAATAACCTATCATATCATATCATATGAACTATTAGAAAGACGTCCAAAAGATCTCAGAGTACCTCATTGATAGAAACTTTGAAAAGCTGTGGGTGCATTACACAATGCAAATGGCCTCACCAAGGCCTAAAAAAAAACAATTTAGTCTGAAAGGCCGTTTTCCATTCACCCCCCTCCCCCTTACAAACTCTAATTAAATGATCAGCCCGTCTCAAATCCAACTTTGTCAAAACGGTAGCTCCTTGGATCTGATCTAGCATTACTGATATTAAGGGAAGTGGATAATGATTTTAGATGGTATCCTATTTAACGCCATATAATCAATATCCTATTTAACACCATATAATCGATATAAGTCCTTACAGTGTTATGCTTCGTGGGCACAAAGAATAATGGAGATGCTGCCGGTGGCTGAGAGTGATGAATAAACTCCTTCTCCACGTTTTCTCTCAAGTATTGCTTAAAGTGATAATTCTCCTTTTACGGGAGGGCGTAAATCCCACTACACGGTATGGGTGCCCCTTGCTTGTAACTCAATCGTAATAGGACATTAAAACTAACCTGCTTAACAACTAGATAAAATTATGAACATTAGCCTGCGTCGCATCGAGATAGGATTGTGAATGTTAGCAAGTGCCACAATTGTGAACATTAGCCTGCGCCAGACCCAGACAGAATTGAGAATGATAGCAAATACCACATTGAGTCTGAATTGTGAACATTCTCCTGTGTCACATCTAGATAGGATTGTAAATGGTTAGCAAGTGCCACTCTTAGATAGAATTGCCACATCTAGACTGCATTGGGAATATTTCCAATGACACATTTAGATAGAATTGTGATTGCTAGCTTGCTTCGCATCTACACAGGATTTTGAAGGTGGGCCAGTGCCACATTTGGAGAGAATTGTGAATATTGGCGTGCGTCATATATAGAGAGGATTGTGACTATTAGCCAGTGCCGGATCTAGATTGAAATGGAGAGATATTCACGTGCCACATCTAGAAAGAACATGGAAATTTAGCACATATCATTTCTAGAAAGCCAGGCCAATAACCAACCCACTAACAATTTCACCCCTCTGCATACACCTCTCAAACTCTAACCCAACACAACCACAACCCCAAAGCACAACAAACTGCACAAACTTCAGTACACCGCAACAACAAAACAAACCACAAATAGCTTTGCACAAGAGCACACAACGGCTACCGCCTGGAAAGCACACCCAAGCTCAGTGAACAGTGTTAACCGAACTGAAGCTGCCAACGGCACATCACTGCTCTCTTGCACTTATCCCGCTTGTTCCCACTAACTCATCCCCACCCCTTTTCCTTTTCAGATCTGCTAGAGCGCCAGGGGACCACTCCAGTGGTGATAGTGTGCGGTACAAAGATCCTTTAACATTAACATCCACCCGTGTCAAATAGGCTTCCTTTATATCACATATCGATTTTAACTTTATCTTTTAGTATTCGTGCAGCACTTGTATTTCTGAAATCATATGTTCTGGATTGTTTTTTTTGTTGTATTCATGGTAAAGACAATGGCAGATGTTACGAAAAAAAATTCCCTGATTACAACTAAAACAATCCAGAGGGGGTAGCATTTGTGAAATACACGCGCTGCACAAATTCTAAAAGGTCAAGTTAACATTGATATGGGATATAAAGGAAGCCATTTAACATGAGTGGATGAGGAATGACGGCAAATTTCTCACTTCCATCTTAAGAACAGACCTGTGACGCATGTAAGCAGACTTTAGCAAATCCACAGCTATCGTGGGAACAGGTCATTATTTTTTAAATAAATGTTTTGAGATAGGTGGACTTGTTAGAATATAATAATATGCATTTTCTTAGCCCTGAGCTAATCCCTTTTTGTGATCAAAATCCATTTCTTTTAGTGAATATTCAAAATGGGGTCGTTTTTGTCAGTCATTGAGTAAAAACAAAATAGAAATGTGTTCCTGGCTCCCTCTGTGAGTCATTACAAGAAAAGACTGGATCCATATACAGGGCATGTTTTAGCTGCCTGGCCTTCACTTATAAACTTGGGAGGACCCGTCCTTCATGTCTAAGGTATCTCGCGAAGTAAGATAGGCTGTTCCAATATGGTTCCATTCTCTTAACTAAATGTTAAGTAAAGACTGACTGCACTATGCAGAGGTTAGTTACACAATGAGTCATAGTGTACAGCCCTTTCACTTTGTGAAACGCACAAAAGGTATCTTTTAAAGGTTGTGCAAATAGTGACCATTGTTCCAACCGAGGGCAAGTGGATTCTATGTTAAAGGCCTCAAACATAAGTCCCCGTTCTTGAACTGGCGGAAAGAGCTTGTAATTAAAGCCATTAGCAAAGTGGAAACACTTGACATAACATCTGTTGAATATGCAATTTGTTGTGCCTTGTAGGGATTAGGGTAACATTGTATATGTCGTCTGAACATATTTGTGTTATCTTTTGCAAATGAATAACAGCTGACCTATGCTGATGCAGGCTTCGTTTCTGTATAAAATGAGGCACTGTGTACGATTCAGGCACTCACTTCTCCACTCTCCATGAAATACTGGTCGTGGATGAACCTGAAGTCCGCTCGAGTGTATGATATGCGCAAAATAAATCTTACCTTGCAATTTTGAAACTCTGTTTCAGATACTCTACTTTGTTTGAATTATAGCGCTTAGAAGTCTCAGTCTGTGTGACCAATCCATGGACTTGATTGTACAATTGGCGTAGTTTTGGTCTTGCAAATGTCTAATAAGATTGTTTTGCCTAGTTAAAGCCTAAAAGGGGCAAAACATCTGTGCGTGCACTGATAGGTAAATGTTCGCACAGTTCAGTGTGATAATGTCCCCTGGGAAAAAGTCACCAGGAAGGTGACTTTTTTTTCCTTGCACCTATAAAAGCCTTCAGCCACATATTCTACGACCGGTACTATTTTCTATTCTAACGCCAGTCCTAGAATATTTGAGGAAAGTGCTTGATTTTCACAGGCGTGCAAATTTGGGGCAATGTCGCCACCTGGCAACCTTTTCCTAGGCGGCATTATCACTGGATACCATTGGACCAATGTTCCAAGCAGTAGCTTATGAGCTGCAAACCATTCTAATATTAAATTAGCCAAAGTGCTTTTAGATACTGCTTTTTTACTCAGCGACCCTGTTCATCAGTGTTCTCAAAATATTTCTGTAGGCCGCGACTTATTGAAGACTAGGCGGTAAAAAGCCCAAAAACCGCTTGGACTGGTAGTGATCTCCAGACTCCAAAAAAGACAAGCGCCAAGTGGTTAAATTGCACAATACTATTTATTGCATAGTATTGTGCTTATTCATTCTTATTGTGGTGCCCTCCAGATGACACGTTTTTTCTGCCGATTGGCCTTTCTCAAATCAAGGCATAATTATTTTTCATATCCTTACGATATTGTCAAAAATGCACCGATTGTTTTGAAAAATTACATCATTAACCAAAACATTTTGCACATGGCAGATAATACATTGTGAATTGCATTATCGTACGAGATGTCATGCCGAAAAGCATGGTTTCAATCAATTGCAAGACAATGTTACATAATAAGAATGGTAGATATAATAATCGAAAAGTAATCCAATAAAATAGAATGTCAGAAACATTATAAAACATCAGAGACACATACAAACAGAAGAGAAACAATATAAAAAACATAATTAGTTATCGGTCTGGGGTGTCAAAAAAAGAAGCACACAAACCTTGAAATCATATTCATGTTCAGTTCAAAGGTTATAGTTGTTTGCGTAAATTATGTGCCAGATTCATTGTCTGGTTTTATGTTCAAACCTTGTATGCGGATAGACCATTATACTTATTTTTTGGAACTGCCTACTCGATCTGTACAATTTATCCAATAAAATAGCTTTATAATCTATTTGTTGTCTATATTGTCAGTTTTTTAGTCTTATATTGGGGGGTTGAACAAATGCTTACCCTTCAATCCTTGGTAATTCAGTTCAGTCCAGAATATTAATGGGTTCAAATCCCTGCAAACAGATATTATTTTAATTTGATTCTTGTCCTGCCATAGCTGAGTATATTTTGTTCCATTGAATAGGTATTTACATAAGTCAGGATTACTGTCCATACAGGCTGCATGTCCTGTTCTGGACATAAGATTTGTATTTGGTAAAAAGTTGGCTGCCTTTGCTATTCCCATCTAATAAGGTTGTGTTGTGAACATTATTAGATATGCTATTAGTTGGTTTAATGAGGAACTTCTACATGAGTCATAAAGGGTTTAGGAAGCATTCGGTTGCTGGAACGCAGTATTGCTACTCGAGCGCGTTGTGAGTATGCTGAAATCAAATTCTCTCCTCGCGATTATAAAACCCTGGGCGATCTGGGCGATTATAGTCCGTTTCAGGAGGTGAGATCTAGATTGTAGTATCACATTTGCACTTACCAGTTGCACGAAGCTCTGTCAGTCTTACGCGTCGGCTCTCTGGATATTGCTCGAGACACCGGCACATTTTGTATAGTTGTTGCGATGCGTCACTATGGGAACCCCTGAGACGTTGTCGGACCTCTGTTGCCACTGCTCCATATGGGAGCCATGTTTTGGGAAACATTTCCCGTATTAACATTGCAGACATGATGGATATGCCCGCATGTTCACTTTACTTGTGGTATTATGCCATAAACGCACTGCAGTTTTAGGCATGTATACAATTTACTATAATCTTTATTTTATTCTCTATCCCATGTGATATCTGACAAAAAATAAAATAAAATTCTTATTTTGTGCGAATTGAGAGAACGTATTCAACATAAGCTGTACATTATAACAAAATGTTTACTAAGGTCTCCTTATTTATTTGCCTCCTGCAATTACTTGCTATTCAATTAATTTGTTCCCTGTATTTTGCATATTGCTTGACACGAAATATATCTTAGGTGTGTGTCTATATCTCCAGCAAATATTTAACATTCCCATTTGCATATTATACCCTAGCACTTCTGCACAGGGTAGTTTGTGGAATGGTCATGTATGCCTATATACTCAGTTATTAATAAATGCCTAGGCCCAAAAAATCAGGAGCAAACAAAAAACATTACCTGCATACTTGAAATCTAAAATGAAAGGCAGTTTAGAATGTTCAGCCCAGACCCTTGTTCTACCATCCACCAATCATAACTCCTGTTCCTTTCCTCCATCTTGGCTTGGGCTTCCACCAGTATTCTGTAACTAAAGTTAAGGCCCAAACCATGTTCTGGGACAACTTCACTGATAAATAATAAAACAATAACATAAATGGAAAGTGAAGCACATAGTAAGTAATTGTGAATACAAACATGTTGGTAATCTTCCCAGAGGCCTGAATTATGCTGGTTATTTACTCGGGGATCTGACATTGCTAAAAAAGTAATCCAATTGCACTACATTGTAAGACGCTGTGTGCAATGTTTGAAAGTTATAAAAGTGTAAAAAATGTAAAGGGAAACCTAGATTCCCAGTATTGATGAGCAAAAGGCCAGGTGAGTGAAGCAGCCAACATGTGAGGGTCCATAGAACTATGGAGGTAAAGTTGCCAAAAGAGAAATCTTTCTTAACATGCGTTTGGTCTAATGATACTACTGATACTACACTTTTAAAGTACTGGCCCTGTATCCATGATGGTCGTGTATGGGGGACGGAACTGGGGACCCATTTGAATTCTGTCTACATTGGCGTTTTGGGAACTTTTGTTCTCCTCAGCCAACCATATCTTGCTTTATCGTTAATGTTTCAAGAACAAAACCTGAAATGCAAAGAGATCTTTGTGGTGGATAGAGGTGATTTTTACAGAGGCCACAGATGTTCAACATCTGGAGAACCCGTGCAGCAAATGGCCCACAATTGGAACACCCTTGAGTTAACCAGTAAAAAAAGACCTTTGATATAAGGGGCAGGGGTACGGAACATGGATTAACACCTGTCCTGGCACTTAAGACCTGATGGTTCGTAAAGGATAGAAATAAAGTCAACAGATTGGTGGACTCACTTTTCAGAATCTAGTTGAAAGCACATAATGTATATCTTGTAAAATGCTTGTGTGACCCATGACTGCAAGTCCCATGGTGTGTTTTGCAGAAAATTGATGGTGCAGACTGTTGTAGTAGTTTGAGATTTGCAGCTTCTCTCCACACACAATCCCTACAAAATATTTTATGTATACAAATGTATCGTTTTCAGCTGATGGCTTCCCAAAACAAATGTCGGTTAAAAAATCATTGGTTGACCAAAATTATCCAAACTAAGGAAATATGCATGTACACCTTTTGCCTAATGATGGTCTTCTGTGGTACAAGTCTCATATTCTTATTGGTCATAAAGTAGGATTCGAATTGGGCATTGTGGCAATTTTTAAAATCTGTGTAATGACATATTCATGACAGAACTGGTCCCCTTCGGCAAAAACGATGCCCTTCTTGAACTTGAGGGCTAAGTTTTTTAAATGCCTACTTTCTAGTCCATGTTCACCATGATGGGCTACACCAGCTTTTACCAGTGATAGTTGTATTTTTAGTCTAGTCAATTAAATGATTCAGGCCACTTAAAGGCATGCCATTGGCATTTCACTAGTGCCTTTTGTTAAATGGCTGAATTATAAAAAAGAAAATGGGCACATCGTTGATGAGGCCTGAACTGTGCACACTTGGCAGCTTGCTTCCTCCTCTGTGCGTGTCCTCTCTCTTTGTCCCCAATACTCTTGACTGTGATGCGTCTTAGCATGCCCGAGAATGGTGCACTACTGTGCACTTTTGAAGGGCTTGCAGGTGCAAGCTCTTCAACCCTTGTTGAGTGTCAAGGAGACATCTAGAGGGGAAATAATACAGCCTCTTGCATGACTGCAACAGCTATGTTTCAGGGAGCATTTAGGACCGCAATAGTGCAAGATGTGTTGCCCTTTTGATCGATTTAAAAAAGGGCAGCATGTCTAAATATTGCTATAAAGTACAGTAGTGTCAAAATACTGTGTGTTGGTGTGAGCAGCCACTCCCAAGCTTTTTAAAGGAGGGGATGTAGGGAATAATCTGAAGAATGTATGCAGTTTATAAAATAACCTAAAGTGCATTAGTGCAAATGTAACTTGAAGAAACCGCTTGTATTGCTGCTGTTAATAGATTTTCAGCCACTTAATCATTTCCTCTGTAAATCTCCAGCCTTGCCTTACTTGGAACCTGTTTTTAACAAGCTAAACTTGCATTTCCACTTTTTGTTTACTACAGAGATTGCTGGGGACTTGTAAGGTTACACTTGTACAAACTTTCAATTTATCATTAGCTGCAAAGAAACATAAAAATAGTCATGCAAGAGGGTAACAAGCTGAACCTTCTGTACTGTTAGCCTTGCAAGTTGTCCGCCCTGCTAGATGACATAACGGAGACCAGAAATAAATGTAACTAGGCGTACTATCCACACTCCCCAAGGTCTCAGCCCATCAGCTGATGGTTGAGATCTTCATTATGAAGCTTGCATTGAAATGGCCTCTGCCAGGTGTTAGCCAAAGAGGTTTGAACATTTGATATCCTCATTGAGTGAGGATTCACAGCAAAAAACATAATCTTCAACTGGCAGCGACATGCGGGTGAAACAAAATGGTTTGATGCACAGGATCTGGGCCATGCCCTGCCTGGTCATTGTTTCATTAGTCCTGGAGGGGATGAGGGGGTGCTCCCTTTCTGCTTTTTCTTCATGGGCTAGCTAGTGGGTTTTGGAATTCTGCATCTGCAGAAGTCTTCCCTTTATTTAATATTCCTTGTATTTACTTTTATGTCTTCGCAGGTGCGCATCATTCCCTTGCAGCTACAGCGTCTCTTTGCTCAGCTCTTGCTTCTCAATCAGCAGGCTGCGTCCACCTCTGACCTGACTGATAGCTTTGGGTGGGGTGACAATGAGGTAAGCAGTGGTGACTACCTTTTTATTGGATAAACCCTACTTTCTTTATTGACTTGCTTAACAATAGTGAGAAGCGCTTAGAGGCACAGCCCATCTGGGGGGAGGGTGTGGAATAGGAGAAAGTTATGCATCTGATTTTAAGCAGCCCATTTAGTAAATTATTCAATGCTGACCGGACTCCTGTGGCATCCCAGTAAACATTTCCGACAACTCTGTCAAAGATAATGAGATTTTACCCTGGAAATAATGATATGGAGGATTGCTAAGGGATTTTGGGACAGCACTGAGAAAAAAGGGAATCGCTGGGTAAATCCACTCTCCTCTTTTACACCTCCCCATAACTGAGTTTGTGGCTGTTAAGACCTATATTGCCTCCCCACTTTTCTTAAAAGGGTGCTCCCTTCTCTTGGATGAACTAGTAGAGTTTTCAGTTGGTAATAGAAAGAAATATTGAAACAATGGTCCGGATACTGGAGGCATTGTATGCATCACACATGCTTTCCTGATGCTCAAGGCATCTTCCATTCATGTCACTGTCTTTGTTGCTCTAACCAAGGCAGTTCACAAGTCTTTGCGCTGGTTAAGTGCACAGAAGGGAGGTATTGTAGGTTGCCAGAGCTGTCAAAACTGAGAGGAGGCACCCTCTGTTTAGTTTGTCTTCTTGGTTCACATGCCTTTGTGTTCCCAATCTAATATGTACCATTCCTATATCTTCTACGTACTGTGTCGCAGGAAACCAGGCAGCATGATGTGCAAGAGCTCAACCGCATTCTTTTCTGTGCCCTGGAGAGCTCCCTTGTGGGCACTTCAGGCCATGACCTCATCAATCAGCTCTATCACGGAACTGTGGTTAACAAAATTGTGTGCAAGGAGTGTGGTAACATCAGTGAAAGACAGGTAATGTTCTCTGATGCTCTTTCTGTGTTGCATGAACCCAATATCTCCTATGGCACTGTGAAATTCTCTGTATTTTGCTTGTAAACTGTTTCTTCTTTGTAACTTGCCAGCCCAGTGACCTCACCACTCTTTTGTCCCACACCTACCTGCCTTAGCCTCCCCAGTATCTCCAACCTCTCCTCACTTCCACCCCAATGGTGCTTTCTGTTTCTCTTATCTTTTCCAATTGCTTCTCCAGTGACTATCCTTCCCTTCTCACGAAGTCTGTTAGGAAGAAGTTCAAAAAGGATATCTTGGCCTCTAACCCTGGTCTTCCCATCGCCGACACCTATTCCAATGCTTCCACCAGACAGACCCTTACCGACATCCTCTTTCCTTTGCCAGATCTATGGACTCCTCATATGGTCTCTGTGCTCTGCCCTATATCCTCCTCTCCCATTAATGGTGGCACCCGCTGGGAAGTTCTCATGGCCTCCTTCGACTCCTCTAAAGTCATCATTAATGTCTACCTAAATGGTACTGTCATGGTCCAAGGCCCTCAGGCCACTCTCCTCCTCTTTGATAGGTGCTTCCCTCACCTCATCAATTTCCTCTCATCTCCTGCTGTCCCCTCCTCTTCCCCATCTCCTGTACCCCTCCCCAGAAGGTCTTTAAGGCTGGTAACCTTCTTCATATTGCCACTCTAAACTCTCGCTCTGCCGTCAAACACTCCTGACATCTGCCACCTTCTTGAAGAACTAGACCTTGATGTCCTTGGTCTTACTGAGATATGGTTCATGGCCAGCTCTGTCACAAGCTTTGACACTCTCCTCCCTGATGGCTACAAGATCCTCTCAGCACCCAGATCCTCCCGGTCCGGTGGGGGTAGCCCTGATATTTCCCGAGTGGATTCCTGCCTCTATCATTCCCATTCGGACCTACTCCTCTTTTGAATGCCTTGTCTGTAGGCTTTCTCTCTCGCCTACCCATTCTTACTGTGGTTACCATCTACCGGCCTCCTGGTCAAATCACCTAATTTCTCTTAAAGTGGGCAGACCTCTCCTCCTTCCTCCCTGCCTCTACCACTCAACTCCTCCTCCTCTGTGATCTAAATATACATTTAGACTCTCCTTGCTCCTCCTCTGTACTCTTCTGTGACCTCTGCGACTCCCTCTCCCTGTCCATCCTCCCCTCTGGCCCAACTCACTCTGCAGGGCACACACTCAATGTCTTGGTCGCCTCTGACCTCCCCCTCTCCATCCCTCTGACCACTCATCTCTCTCCTGGAGCGATCACTCCCTCCTCTCATCTCATCTCTCCCTCTCTTCTCCCCCAAGCAAAGCCTACCCTAACACTGCCACCTACCTTCTCGGACATCCGGCCCATGAAGCGTGTGCCAGTTGAGGCTTTTGCCGCCACTTTTTCCCCCCACACCCTCTCCACCTTTGGCTGTCTCACATCCTGACACATCCCTGTATCTGCTCCGCTTGATGCTCTTGCCTCTGTCATGAGGATCTGTTAGAAGTCCAAAGCCAAGTGCAATTCCTGGTATGACTCTGACCTACCTACACTTAAACGTAAGTGTAGGGGAGGTGAGAGGAAATGGAGGACTTCCTGTTCATCCTCTGGCAAACTGGCCTGTCGCCTGCTACAAAGGCAATACCGACTCTGTCCTCACCAAGAAGAGTCCACATTCAAGCTCGTGTCTCTGCGGCATCTAACAACTCGGCCAAACACTTTAAAATCTGCAAGGTGCTGGCCAACCCTGCTGCAGCCTCTACCCCTCCTGTTGCCTCCAGGCTCTTTGCAATGCCCTTGCCTCTCACTTCATGTCAAAAACCCAGGACATCCTGTCCACTCTCTCCACCCACAGCCCTCCTCTCCCCGCTCCATCGGTGCTTGCTGACCCTCCTTTAGCCACCCTCCCACCATCCTTCTCGTCCTTTCCTCTTTTCACCCCTGACTAGGTCGCCAGACAAGTCTGATCTATGAAAGCCTCGTCAAAACAGGTTCATCCCAGTTCCTCTAAAACCATCAAGGACCACATTGACACCCTTGCTCCGGCCCTTGCTGATTTTTGCAACCCCCCTCCCCTCTGAAGCACTCCTTTTGTGCATCCTCTTCTCAGGAAACCCACAGCTGATCCTTCTTGTCCAGGTAACTATCGCCCAATTTCCATTACTCCCTTTCTTGGCAAACTCCTGGAAAAGTTGGCCAACTCTCAGCTTAACCTTCATTCCAATTCTGTTGGCTGTCTCCATGACCACCAGTCTGGCTTCAGAGCTGCCAGAAGCACGGAAACTGCTCTCCTGAACATCCGTGAAGATCTGCTCTCCATCCTTGACTCTAGCATTCCCTCTGTCCTCATCCTCCTTGATCTCTCTTCTGCCTTCGACACGGTCAACCATACCATCCGGCTCAACCGTCTCCGTGAAAACCTGGGTATTACTGATCAGGCTCTGGCCTGGCTGACCTCTTTCCTCTCAGATCGACCCTCCCAGGTCCAACTTGGGTCCTTCCTTTCATCTATCTTCCTCTCTACCTGTGGTGTTCCCCAGGGGTCTAACCTCCCGCCCTGGCTTTTCAACCAATACCTGGCAACTCTCGCCCACTGCATTGCCACTTTCTGCTCAAATTTCCAGTGCTACGCTGACGACACTCAACTCATTTTCAGGCTGCCCTCTGTTACCTCTGCTCCCTCTCTCATCTCTGATTGCCTAACTACCATTCAAGATTGGTGTTCCGCCAATGATCTTTGTCTGAATGCCAGCAAGACGTAGATCCTCTTGATCGGCACACCTTCACCATCCTTTCCCCTCACTGTCTGGCCGGCCTCCATTGGCCTTCCTCCTACCCCCACCTGCGTGGCTAAGAACCTCAAGGTCATTTTTGACTCCACCCTTTCCTTCTCCACCCACATCTCTCTCTGAGGTCTCTAAAAAGTCGAATTTCCAACTGCACCTCCTCAGAGGTACACTGCCTTTCCTCTCCTTCCCCCAGAAGCTCATGGTATCCCAAGCTCTGGTTCTCTCTAGCTTGGACTATTGTAACAACCTCTTTCTAAATCTACCTGCCTCCTACTCTCCGCCCTCTGCAAATAATCCAGAACAGGACTGCAAGACTCGTCCTTGGCCTCAAGCCCTGGGATCGTATCTCTCCAGCTCTGAAATCTCTCCACTGGCTCCCAGTGGATGCAAGGATTAAATTCAAAACCCTCTGCATTGTCCACACGGCTTTCTGGGGCCTGGGTCCAAAATACCTTCCGCTATCCCTCCACAAATACCTCCTCTCTCAAGCTCTTCGCTCCTCTACCTCCAACTGCCTAAGGGTCAGTCGTTTTTCAAAGAAACGAGCTGGGGGTAGATCTATCTTCAGCTGGGGCCTCCCTCTGGAACAGCCTCCCTGCCATTCTAAAACTTGAGGAGAACCATCTCTGGTTCCGGAAGCACCTCAAGACCTTCCTCTTTTCTTCTACCTTCGCTCCACCTCTCCCCTGCTGATCTGTTCTCTCTTGGCACTGTGCACCTGGCCACACTCTGTCCTTCGGGTCCAGGTACCTGCTCACCCTGCCACCCTCCCACACTGCCTCCGGGCCACCCCTTGCACTGGGGTCTGTATCTGTACCCATACAGCCACCCCCCCTTTTTCTTCCTGCAATTATCAGACCTACCCTGTCTGCTGCCTTAAACCTAGCATTTGCAAATTGCTGGCTGCATTACCACTGTTTGCTGCCTTTATTATTTATTTGTTATTTATCTGTTTCTCCTCTGCTTCGCACTTTCCACTTATTACTCCTTCCATGCACTTTTCCCCTCCCCCTATCCCATGCACTTGCGCGTTCCCAATGTCACTGGGCCTGGTAAGATCGCTGTTTTTTTCTCCCCTGTTCCCCTCCCTTGCCGCGCTCTGAATCACTTGTGTACGAGCGCGATAGAAATAAAATATCAATATGGCTTCTGTATCTCCTAAACCATTGTCTGTTAAATTCCTCTCATGCTCTCTTCCTCTTCTATGTATCTTGTTCTTGACTCTTTCTCTTAAATTGCTTGTACTTTCTCCCTATGTTTTCCTACTCCCGCCTCTGTACCTGTAGTCTCCCCATTCTGACCTTCCTGAAACAACTTCTGCTCTGCTTTTACTTCTCCTCCAAAGAAACAATTAGGGGGAGGGAGGCCTTAAACAAACTAGCCTTCACCTCTACCTCTGGATTGTGTCAACCCATTACTATTAAATAATCTCAGCTAATGGGTTCTACTTTGTCCCAGCCTCTTACATTACTGTCTATGGCTCAACCCCTGGCTAGACTTGTCTTGGCCCCTGGTCCCACCTAATGGATATATAAGCCTTTCTTGTGTACCCTTTGTTTGTGAACTCCACGCCCCCACCCACTTTCAGACCATTGCTTGGTTGCAGAATGTCCGAAGCTTTGGGTTTCTGTGCAGGAGGATTTCCTGGATCTGACGGTGGCTGTGAAGGATGTGTCCAGCCTGGAAGAAGCGCTGTATAACATATATGTGGAAGAAGAGCTCTTTGACGATGACAATTTATATAGATGCAGTGCCTGCAACAAATTGGTCAGAGCATCGAAGGTAAATCGCTACAGTTTCCTATCAAAAATGCAGTCTGACCAGGACTACAAATACTATTTATATTTGTGCAGTGTTACTTTTGCTATAAAACATGTTCGAAACAATCATGTAACCCATGATGTGTACGATCTATTAATGAGGATTTTGTGGTAGGCCAGAAGTAGGAGACAGAGCAGTTTTTGTCATTTCAAGATTCTTTATTTAAATAATGAAGTAAAAATGCCTCACTAACCCTAGTCTATGGGTTTCCCTACCTAACCAAACTAAGGTGCTTGTTGTCTTATGTGAAGTCCAAAAGTGTAAACAGTCTGCCCTCAGTCCAACTCTAAGCTACTCTATCCCTACAACTAGTAGAAAACCAGAAAAGTCCAGGCGAATGACTCCCTTCTGCTGGATAGGCTTCTTCAGCTTTAGTATGCAATATTGAGATATTGCTGGACTATCTCGTGAAGTATTGGTTTAGTTCTTGTAGGGGACTTTTCTCAGTCCTGGTTTCACCTGCTTGTTCCCTTGGCAGGCCTTTCCTCTTCAGCTTTGTTAGCTTTGGAAATCCTTGAGAAAGATCTCTCTTCAGTATCTGTCTTTCTCTTCCTGGTTCCATTAGGGAGACTGATTGCCTCTTTGTTTGGCCCTTGCAGTACTCTGTTGCTACAGTTCTTCAATTCTTTGTGCATAAGACAGTTGGCCTATTCCCCTCTTCTGATTCACTGTCTTTCTCCTTGCTCTTCTTATTGTAGGCCCAATACTAATTCTCTTGTCCAGTTCTTATCTCACTGAGACAAGTAAGATGGGTTTCACAATGGTTTTTCTCTTCGGACCACTCGATGGGATGAGTAGGTTGAGTCCTCGAGTGTTTGCTACTCTTCTTAACTTTGGTTCACTCACTGTGACGAGTGGGCTGACAGTGTTCCTTATTGCTGTGTTCCCTCCTGGGCCTTCCACCAACCATGTTACCTTGCTTTTCTATGGTAGGTGTCACCGGGCCTTTTCGCAGGAGCAGGACTTCGTACATTGTCAGGACAGCTTGGTTGCTAGTTTCCATCTGTTTTGGACTCTTCTGCGGCTTCAAGGCTGCAAAAGTCTTGGTGTAGTTGGACTACTCACCAGTCCACCTGTCCAGGGTCACACCACTGTTCTTGCCTGCTTCTCCTTGAGGTTTTCTTCCCCTCTGCTCGTCAGACTAGGACTTCCTCGGTTTCTGTCCGACAACACCATCTGCCTTCCTCCCGATTGAGAATCTCTTGGTCTCCTGTTCCAGTCACGACTTGACTGTTTTTTTTAACGCCTGTTTTATTATTTTCATGGTGAAATGAAACAATTACAGATAACGTAACCACGTTACCTGAACATTTACAAATCTTAATTGCCAGCACGAATATTGCTTCCCTTTAATCACCAGTCACTGATTCAACCCCTCCCCCTCATTTCTTACCCTTTCCATCTCATTCACATCCTCGTAATTACTTTTACCATCAATCGGCAGCAATCCAGAGTATTCTGCAAACTTTGCAATGCATATCCCAGCATAAATGCCACACAGTGCTCCTCCACTCCCCGCCCTCTATTCTCCCGCCTCCCTTTTGCCGGCTCCCAAGAGACCCACAGTTCAACCTTTGTAAATTTTTCCATCTCAACATCCCTCCTTGCCTTGATCAGGGCGACTTTAAATCTGGTGTTAATGTCAAATCATTAAGCATTCCATCATCTCTGCCCCCCTCTTCCTCCTGCCTCTGTGTTCTCAATACAGACATCTCTGCAAATCCCCACCTTTGCACATCTATAACCCAGACCGGTCCCATTGGATGTTTCCAGGAAATGACGATGCACCATTTGGCTAGTATTAATAAAAAACGGCACCATTTTTCTCTTGGTCTTATCCCTCTTCTTTTTCCCAGGTAACAACACTAGCAAACAAATCATTGATGTACACCCAAACCAGGGCTCAAAAAATCTACTAGCCCACTAGCATTGGCAAGTAGTTTTTTTTTATGAAAGGCGAGGACCATTTGCATGATACTCAACCTTGCTGGCGAGTATGGGTATGTTAGAAACGTATTTTCCGTTTACTGCAAACACACTTGGTTTGCAGTAAGTGGCAAATGTAAGTTTCACTGTGCATGCTTGGCAGCATTGCATCAAGTAGGGGGGGTGCTTATGACGACATGCACCATTTTACAAAAAAAGGAATGGTAAATATTTTGTCACGGGTCCCCTTGGGGCGAGTGCATTTCTCTTGGGGTGAGATTGTAAACTAAGGCCTAGTGGGATTTTTAACAATTTGTAAGGCCTTCATACATTCCACGCACCAGTGCATTGATCTTGTCCATCACCATACTACAGAATGTCGTGATCACTGGACAGTCTCGCACCATGTTCCAAAATCCTGCCAAATGTTCTCCACATCTGGGACAGGTGTGCAGGGCCCCACAGCCCATGGCATGCCACCTTAATGGGGTGATGAAGACCCTGTGCAGGAAGTTGTTTTCGATCAGCCGGAAGCGTGCATTTCTAGATACTTTCCTTACCTGTTCCCAAATCCTAATCCATGTTCCCTCCTCTAATTCCTCCCCTATATTTCTCCCACTTCCCCTTAACTGTCAGGTCTATTCTCGATTTTCCCTATCAGAGATCCCCATATACATGCATGATGGATCCCCTGCTCCCCTCCAGTGTCAATCTAGCATTTAGCTCCGGGTCTGTGCCTGGCTCTTGCAGAATCCCCTCCCACAAAGCTGCTATCTTCTTCACCACCTGTGCATACAATAGAAATGATTCCCTATGCATCTCACATTTCTCCCTCCATTGCTCAAACGTGAACAACCGACCCTCTTCAAAAAGACCTAGCGTGTGGCATCGTCCACTCTGTAACCTAGGGAAACCTATATTTATCGCCAAGGTCCACAATTCCTGATCGAACCCTGGTGGGAGGCTGGGACTATAACCTCTTATTCCTGGAGTTATTTTTGTACTTGTTCCACACCATCCTCGGAACTCTGTATATGTTCTTCCACCCCACCGATCCTATGGGCTCCCATAGTAACTCAATTCCGTGTCGATGTGTCGGGAGCTTTCCCAGCAACAGCCTCACCTCCCCCGAATCATCCTACCTTCCGACCCCCTCTAGCTGTGCTGCCATCAAATATAGCTCATAGTCCAGTAGGGGACAACCATCCATCCCGATGCTGTCATTGGAATGTCCCAAAGGACACCCTCTGCCTCCCATTACCCCATAACAACTCTATTTTAATGTCCAACTTATTCAAAAATACTTTAATTGGGTATGGAATGTGTATGGGAGTGAGGGGCCCCCTCGTGCCGTACACTCCTCAGTACAAGGCTTGGACCACGTGCCTCCGGTAGTGGGATTGCCCCTTGCCCTTATGTAAAGTTAACCACGGTTGACTGCTACATAGATGGGACTACTGAGCAGGACACGGGGCATCCATCTTTTGTGCCCCCTTTCGACTCCATCTTGGGTAAACAGGTCTCACTGCAATAGTACAGCAATGCTCAGCTCCCCTTCCACCGCAGCAGCCAGGGACAGAGAGACACACACTCACACACACACACAAGGCGCGCAGGCAGCTGCCTGGCCCCCACCCTTGCACTCCCCTTGTGAAGGAAAGCTCTGCGCTCTCATTCTCACGCTGAAGCCTGAGAAAGTTGCAACAATAAATATGATAGTTTTCTTCCTCTGAGATCACTGCCAGCATGTGAACCAGGATAAGCTAAGCACTTTTTGCTCGTTCGTCCCCATAAACGTGCAAGCCACCCACCCCCATTTAGAGCAATTTATTGCCATCCTGACCCTGCGCTCCCTGTAAGGTATTTCTTTCAAGTGCCAGACCCTCACCTGTGCTGCGAAAACCACCCAACACACCACTACTAACCTTAAGCATCTTACCACAATATATGTTTTTACTTATACTAATAGGTCTAAAGCTTAGCAGATATGTGAAACGCAGCTTGACTCATTTTACATACACAATAAAGGTCAAGGCCTCCAATTAAAGCCACGAATGACCCAACTGTACTAACAATAAAAACTATGAGTGATTTGTGTAAGAAATATGAAAAGTCACATAAAATGTTTAGATAATTAGTTATTTAGTGTTTTTCGGATGCAACATATTAGCTTAGGTAGTGACCACAGTGACCGGACCCTAACCTGCGTGGAGCACAAGATATTTGACGTCCGTCATCTCGTCAGCCACTCAGCCAACCAGAAGGAAGAGATGCCACCCACAGCACCACACCGCCTGACCAATCGTGTCCATTTAGCATTTTTTGTTAGTTACTTTAATTGATATATATATATATATTTCTGAGGCTTGTGGAATCTGCTTAGATCACATGCTGTGCATAGGCCGACATCTAGTGGAAGCTGCGGAGTATTACAGTTTGTTTTTCGAAACTCGAAAATGGGCGTCGACACAGGCGTGCCAGTAATACTATCCCTAGTGTGACGTCCACTGTACCCAAGATCCCTCACGCGTCTAGGATCCTCGGATTGTTTTTTTTCCGCCATACTGGTCGGAAGCATCTTGCGGAGTCCCCTGGCCTTAGCCATACTTTTGCTAATTATTGAAGTTTAAAATTATTTATTGACATCCTTCACCACCCCAACGTCGACACTCGACGACGGCTGGAGAAGACATCGACCGTCGGCTGCTGCACAACGGATCTGGGCCTAGTAGGCCGCTGGCCTTGGCCCTGCAAGTAGGGAGAGTGGGGGGTGGTACATACTCTTCACTCTTTGTATATAGGTACACCTTATATATTCCTACACTTACCAGCCCGCTGCCTCAAGGTGCGTATGGAGGGTACCCCTTTCCAATTCTGCCCCAAGTGCAGCCGCAAATACCCTTGGGTCGACAGGCACGCCACGTGCAATCTCTGCTTGCCGAGGGACCACCCCGAAGCGAACTGCAGAGCGTGTAGCAGGTTTAAGCCTAAGACACTTAAGGACCGTTCGACAAAGCGTTGGGCCCACCACGCCAGGCAGGCGGCCATGGCAGCGGAGGGCGCCTTCAGCGATGGCAGCGATGCCGTACTTTCGGACGGCGAGGGCATTACGGCGTCGAAAGACTGCCGAGCGCAGGTCCCCGACCTCGGAAGGTTGTCCGGCAGGGCGGCTATGGGGAAGACCCCCGGCGACGCAAGCGCTACACACCCTACACACACTAAGCACACTAAATCCAACCGAACCTCGACGACGTCGACTTCTCGGAAAGAGGCACAGATAGAACGGTCCGACTCGGTGTCCTCTGGGCGCTCTCGATCGAGATCGCCTCATGACGCAAGGCAATCATCCACTCTTGCCAAGAGTGCCTTGCTCCCTAGATTAACGGAAGTTCGATCGTCGGAAGACGAAGACGACTTCCACCCCCAGGCCGCGCTCCAGGAGACCGAGGCCGCAGTTAACACCAGCGAGGCCCCACGCTCGAAGCACACAAATACCTCTCCCGACCCTCGACGCCAGGCGTCGAAAGTCTCTGGGGCCTCCAAGGGGCAGGGAAAACATTTTTCCACGCACGGGGAGGGGGGGAAACAGCGGAAAGCACAGCCTTCCACTCCTGTAAGACCATCCTTCCACCCTAAGCAGACAGACAAACACAAATCTACTGGGACATCAACATCCAGCAAGAGTACCCTTGATAAGTCCTCTAAGTTGCCTACTAAAGTCATACCCTGTTCCAAAGAATGGTCCAGTGAAGACATAGACAGGGTCATGTCAAGGATGTCTTCCTTAGCTGATTTTTATGACAAAAACCCAGAACATTTCCTTTCGTATGACCCTCAAGGGGCCACACCCTCAGGCTCCTCTGATCCTATCCCCCTAAGTAAAAAGGCCCGGTTCGAAAGACCTGAACCCTTCGAGGTGCAGCCTTACTCTACTCCATACTCTACTCCACACCCCAGATACCAAGGACAGCCTTTCCCTGAAGGGGACCAGGAGTTTGAAATTATGGAGGAACAAACCGGGACTGAATACTATGCGGATGATGAGGACCTGGAGGAGGTAGAAGATGAGCAGGAAATTTACAGAGTAGATTCCCCGGTAGAGAGCGAAGCCCCAGTTACCGACTCGCCAGTTGATAACCAGCCCCTCCTTAATGAAGTTCTCGCTCGCGCAGCAGAACATTTTCACATAGACACCCACGGTGTACAGGAGGAAAGGGACTTTGCAGAAGAGTTGGTGGGAGAGAGGAGGCCGGTCGCTCAGACCATCCCTATCCTTAAATCCATCCAACGTAGAATAGATCCATCCCTGGTGAATCCTAACCTCACCAGAGCCGTCAACCCCAGAGTCGAAAAACTTTTTCGGGCAGCCCAGTCTGACCCTCTTTATATAAGAGGACATCTTAAACCAGACTCCCTAGTGGTTACCAACACTCGGAAGAGGGCTGGAACACCCTTATCGTCGTCAGAAGCTCCTCCCGACAAGGAGAGCAAAAAACTGTACGGGTTTGGCAGGAAGGTAGCCTCAACGTCCGCCTACCAAGCAAGGATTGCAAACTCCACCACCCTGTTGGCAAGTTACAACTGCCATCAATGGGAAGAGGTCGCGGCGCTCATAGCCTCTGCTCCTGAACCGTTAAAGGGCCAGTTAGCTCGGATCTCGGCAGAAGGGAGAGCCGTGTCTGGTTGCATATTAAAAGCAACTTTCGACGCCGTGGACAACGCAGGAAGATTGATAGCAGAAGGTACTGTTATCAAGAGACATGCGTGGTTACGGCAGTCGGGGTTCAAAACAGAAACCCAGGCTTCATTAATAGACAAGCCGGTGGAACCCGATCTATTGTTCGGGAAAGCGGTCGAAGACGCACTTAAGAATGCCAAGGACGAATACGAGACTCTCAAATCCCTTGGCCAGCTTACCAACAAACCCCCTAACCAGAGGGGGAACAGTAATTTTCGTCGCCCACGCGGCCAAAATTCACAGAGAGGCAACTATGCCCAAGGACAGGGTACACAATGGAACAACAACCAGCAGTCTACCCAAAGTTACGGCAGGGGTAACAAGAGAGGTCGTGGAAGAGGCAGAGGCAGCCCCAACAAGAGAGGTGGCACGCCTCCACCAAAGCAGTGACGCTCAGCTCAGGGTCCCTTCTCACGCAACCCAAGTAGGGGGACGCATTTCCAACTTCACCCAGGCTTGGGAAGGGATCACCTCAGACAGATGGGTGCTGTCAACAGTGTCCACAGGATATTGTATAGAATTACTGCAGCGTCCCCGGAACCACCCTCCACGACAAAGAATACACTCCTTAGAACATCAGAAGATCCTTCTCGAGGAGATCGCCATTCTGCTACAAAAGGACGCGATAGAACTCGTCCCAGGACACCAGGTAAACAAGGTTATCTATTCAACTTACTTCCTTGTGCCAAAGAAAGATTTGACAATGCGCCCAGTATTGGACTTACGGCCTGCCAACAAGTATGTCAAGCCCCAAAAATTCCGTATGACCACGCTACAAGAGGTAATCCCCCTCCTAAAAAAGGGGGATTACATGGCAACCTTGGATATGAAAGATGCCTATTTTCATATTTCCATGCTCCCAGCGCACAGAAAATACTTGCGCTTCAAGGTGGACAGTCGCCACTACCAATTCAAGGTACTGCCCTTCGGGATAGCTTCAGCACCAAGGGTATTCACCAAGGTACTGGCGGTGGCAGCTGCACACCTACGCAGGGAGGCAATCCCAGTGTACCCTTATCTGGACGACTGGCTCATAACGGGGGAAACCCCAGGAATTTGCAGGTCAAACATTCAGAGGACTATCGACCTCCTCCACGAATTGGGCTTCTCTATCAACGAGAAGAAGTCAAGTCTGGTGCCAAGCACCTCAAAACAGTTCCTAGGAGCAATCCTAGATACTCAAAGGGTTGACCTTCCCTTCGGAAGAGAGAATTCGGAATTTACTACTGCAAATTCAACATTATCAGTCAGGTCAACAAATAACGGTACGCAAAGCAATGCGGTTACTGGGCATGATGGCGTCATGCATTTACCTGGTACCCCACGCGCGTCTGCGCATGCGTCCCATGCAGGAATGGTTGGCGAAACAGTGGTCTCAGGCAAGTGGTCAGTGGGACGATCTAGTGGTCGTTTCGCCAACACTCGTACAGAGCTTACACTGGTGGACAAGAGAGAATCTCGCAAGGGGAAAACCCTTTTACGATCCCGAAGTACAGGCAGTGGTGACTACAGATGCATGCCTGACTGGGTGGGGAGCTCACCATCTCCACCACACAGCTCAGGGTCTCTGGTCTCACTCAGTAGCCAAGAACCACATCAACCTGCTAGAGCTTCTGGCAGTATTCCGAGCGCTTCGGACGTTCGAGCCCCATCTGCTAAACTTGTCGGTGCAGATCCGGACGGACAGCACGACAGCCATGTTCTATCTGAACAAACAAGGAGGGACTCGTTCGCCAAATCTGTCCAAGCTTGCCCAGAAAATCTGGATATGGGCACTCAGACGGAACATCTTCCTGTCATCACAACATGTTCCAGGGGAGCTCAATTCCCTAGCGGATGCCCTAAGCAGAGACTCCCTCCCAGAAGAACACGAATGGGTCCTTCACAGAGATATCGTAGAAGATCTCTTCTCTCAGTGGGGTTTCCCCACTATAGACCTATTCGCCACAAGCGAAAACAAACAATGCCCAGGATTTGCATCCAGGTTTCCCCAGCCAGACTCCCAAGGGAACGCTCTGTGGATGAACTGGTCAGGGATGTTTGCGTACGCTTTTCCACCAACTCCTCTCATCAGGAAGGTGGTGTACAAGATGAACAAGGAATCGATGACGCTCATCCTAGTTGCTCCCATGTGGGCGAGACAACCATGGTTTCCACACCTACGCAGGATGGCGGTGTGCGAGCCCATCAAACTCCCAGCCTGGTACAACCTACTGTCCCAGCAACAAGGTCAAACAGTGCACCAGGAACCCAACTCAATGAACCTGGCAGCATGGCTCCTGAGGTCATAGAGTTTGGCCATCTCAATTTACCACAGAGGTGTATGGACATCCTAAAAGAATCCAGGAAACCAAACACAAGGCACTGTTACTTTGACAAGTGGAAAAGGTTTGTTATTTGGTGCCAGAATAAACAAATCAACCCAGTTGATTGCACTCCTTCCAACGTTGTAACATACATGCTCCACCTGCTGGACGCAGGCTTGGTTTTTAACTCTCTGAAGGTACACCTGGCAGCCCTCTCGGCTTACACCACATCCCATAACAAAGTATCGTGGTGGAAAGTACCAGTAGTTAAAGCCTTCATGGAAGGAGTAAAGAGACTTCACCCTCCTATTTGGAACCCACCGCCAGGATGGGACCTCAATGTGGTGCTAGCTAAGCTCATGGGCCCCCCTTTCGAACCCATGCATAAAAGTAGTCTCAAACACCTGACTTATAAAACGGCCTTCTTAGTAGCCATTACCTCTATAAGAAGGGTCAGTGAAATTCAGGCTCTATCAGTGCAGGATCCTTTCTTTACTATCCACAAGGACAAACTGGTTTTACGCACACACCCTAGGTTCTCACCTAAATTTATATTTAAGTTCCATGTAAACCAGTCCATCGAGCTTCCGGCTTTCTTCCAGAACCCGCAAAGCTCAGCTGAGGTGAAACTACACACCCTTGATGTGCGTAGGGCGGTCCTCTACTATGTAAATAAAACCAGACCGCTAAGGAAAACAGATCAACTGTTTGTCTCCGTAGCTACAGGCAGAGAGGGGGATCGCGTCTCTAAAGGCGCAATCTCGAAGTGGATCATCAACTGTATACAGCTGTGTTACTCTCTTTCTGAAAAGACTCTGCCTTTTACGCCAAGGGCCCATTCTACTAGAGGCATTGGGGCCACTCTGGCTTTCATTGCAAATGTTCCCCTCGACACCATTTGCAAAGCAGCTACTTGGAGCTCTATTCACACTTTTACTCAGCATTACTGCATTGACACTCATTCCAAGACAGATACACAAGTGGGACAAGCGGTTCTAAGACACCTGTTTGCTCATGACCCTTCTCACATCCCACCTCCTTCTTCTGGTACTGCTCGCTAATCTATGCACAGCATGTGATCTAAGCAGATTCCACAAGCCTCAGAAGGGATACATTACTCACCGTAATCGTATTTCTGATGCTTGTATCTGCTTAGATTCACATGCAACCCACCCTTCCTCCCCTCCGGGAGAAGGCGCATGATTGCTTGTAGTCTTACCTTTCTGTCTATCTGCTTGGATTATCTGTACTCGCGCTACTCCTCATGCTTCCTCATGTCAGAAAAAATACAATCTGAGGATCCTAGACGCGTGAGGGATCTTGGGTACAGTGGAAGTCACACTAGGGATAGTATTACTGGCACGCCTGTGTCGACGCCCATTTTCGAGTTTCGAAAAACAAACTGTAATACTCCGCAGCTTCCACTAGATGTCGGCCTATGCACAGCATGTGAATCTAAGCAGATACAAGCATCAGAAATACGATTACGGTGAGTAATGTATCCCATATATATATATATATATAGCAGCAGAGAAGGAACAGGCAAGCTCACTGTTCAATGAAACCTTGCCAACAATCAAGCAAAAGAATGTACCTAAAACAGATAAAACCAACGACAACAATGAAATAACATTGCTGAAAGATCTTGAAAAGCTACGGAAAAAGGAGATCAGCAAATGGTGGGAGGAGCACTCCTTACAAAATGATCTCGACGTGGGTAGAATACCACGTGGGTTACGCATTTTAACCATACCATCGTTTGAAGAACAGGATCCCGCAATGCTGCAAGAATGGGGAGATGCGACCAATCACTGTTCAGAAAAATTCCTGCAGTTGTTGGTGAAATATGCGGGCAATGATCGCGCTAAAATCCTGCTACAAATTTCAGAGTTGGAAGAAAAATTGAAAACTATAAAGGAAACAGAAGAAGGAAAAAAGCTAAATGCTAGCATTGAAATAGGATTACAGTCCTTTGAGGAAGAAATTAAACTAAGAAAGCAACGGAAGTTTCTAAGAGACAAAGGTGACTATGAGCAAGGTCGAGTCTATACTTTTGCACACAGATTCGATCAAATACGGCACAAAGCAAAGAAAACACCGTTGGCTTCCGTGGCGCAAAATGCTGATCCTCAACACCCGTCAGCCTCTACTTCGGAATCAGATGTGACGGAAGGCGAAGAAGATGAGCCCATAACACGCCTGAATTTTTTAGAGGAAATGAGACTGTTGTGCCAAGATGGACGGACAAAAAACAAAAAAGCCAGAGGAGGAGCACAAAATACCAGAGGACGAGGACGAGGGGGAAGAAAAAAACAAGGAGAGGGCAGAGGGGCAATAAGTTCAGACAGTCTCATGCCATCAAGATCGCTGCGCTCTGGGAAATGAATAACCAAGTGAGGGATGCTATGACTAAACAGCAGATCATCAATCTATCTGATCATGCCCTCACCATAGACGAGGAACAAATCTTAAAACTGGGACTTAATTTCTGTCCACTTACTAGTTTCAATTACGTGGAAACCAGAATAGATTTGGATAGATTTATTCGGAAATTACGGCTCAAGAAGTTTTTTGCTACCTCTATGTTTAAAAAAAAGCCAAAAGACATTCTAGAGGGAAGAACAGAAATCACCATTGCCGAGATGGATACTCTCATAATCCTTGACGATCTGGAACAGGAGAGTCATACAGAAAGCAATGAGCCAGGTACCAACTTGGAAAGACTAGGGATTTGCACAGACTGGCCGTCCACCAGCAAATTAAGATGCAAATCTAAATTCAACCCACTGAGTGCTCAAAACAGTCACATCGAAGCCTTCGCTAATGTAGTCATAGACGACTTGAAAGAAGAGAGAAGAAAGATTTACAGACAACCCAAGAGCAACCTGTCGAAAAAACAAAAGACAGTACTAACAGAGATTGCGAAGCTGGATAAATATATAATCAAACCAGCCGACAAGGGTTGCAATATAGTCATTATGAACAAACAAGACTATATTAAAGAAGCTTACAAACAACTAAATGATGTGAACTGTTATGAACGTCTAAAGATCAATCCCATCAAGCAATTGGAGACTGAAGTATGGACCTTTATAACTAAATGGCAAAAGGCAGATATTCTTGAGGAGGAAATGGCTAAATTCCTTTTTTCGAAGAATTCTATAATTCCCACTATTTACTTTCTCCCTAAAATTCACAAGAATCCTCTCAAGCCCCCTGGGAGACCCATTGTAACACTGTGTGGGTCCCTTTTGGAAAATATGTCTCGGTTCATTGATGAGGTTCTTTGCACCTTTGTCACCACACTACCATCATATGTGAGGGACACTACGGACTTTCTTTTGAAAATCGATGAACTTCCTTGGGAATCCACATATTTATTAGCAACCATGGACGTGGTGTCCCTGTACACGTCTATAAAACATCATGATGGGATCTCCGCTTGCAAACACTTCCTTAACACAAGATTGTTGAATCACCTACAACATTCACATATGATCCTAGAAATGATCAACATATGTTTGACAAACAATGTTTTCCTATTTAACAACGAAATTTTCCGTCAAACTCAAGGAACGGCGATGGGTACGACTTTCGCGCCATCATATGCGAATCTAATGATGGGATACTGGGAGAAAACAACAGTATGGGCAGAAGCTAATGCAAAGTACAGTGAAAAAATTGTGTTGTGGCTCCGTTATATTGACGACTTGTTCATAATCTGGGATGGCTCAGCTGAGGTGTGGTGCGAATTCGTCAAATCTCTCAACGTCAACAATGTGAATCTTAAATTTACGGAAAACCACAGCCGTACATCTATTGTATTCTTGGACGTAGAAGTCAAGATAGAAGCACAAAAAATTGAATCATGTTTACACAGAAAAATCACAGGTGCCAACATTCCGCTGCACTCGAATAGTGCCCATCCTAAAACTCTCCTATGGAGTGTTCCATATGGAGAGTTTGTCCGCATTAGACGCAACTGCAGTAAAATCGAAGACTTTGATTCAGCCAGCAAAATAACAGCTTTCAATTTTCTACAACAGCAATACCCCAAAAGGATTATCGAAAGGGCGTATTTGAAGGTCCGTGAAATGAATAGATATACTATGTTAACTACATCTAAAACGGACAGAGCAAAAGAGGAGGAGCAAAACACTACCAGGTTAATTCTGACATTTGGAAGCCATTCGAGTATTATTAGAAGAATAGTCAACAAGTATTGGAAAGTGTTAAAAGCTGATAAAGACATTGGAGACATGCTGCATGGCCATCCCGATATTACCTTTCGTAAAAGTGCCTCCATTAAAGATTTATTGGTGCAAAGCTATATGACCACAGAAAAGAATGACACCAATACCAATTGGCTTTCCCTTACAGGAACTGGCTTTTTCAAATGTACCAGATGTAAGATCTGCAAATATGCAAAGAACTGCAAAAGCTATGAGCATCCTATATTAAAACATCTGGTTTACATCAATAGCAGAATCACATGCGAATCAGAACTGGTGGTATATGCCTTGATATGTCCTTGCTCAAAATGGTACATCGGAAGCACAAAATGCAAGCTGAAAGTGCGCATTTTGCAACATGTGAGAGCTATTATTAACAAGGACTGCTCTTATCCCATGGCTAAACATTTTTCGGAAATGCACAACGCCGATCCAGCTTATCTTGTGTTCTTCGGCATTCATAGGGTCATCCCAGGCCCTAGGGGTGGTGACTATGAAAAAATACTCCGCCAAGAAGAGACTAAATGTATCTTAGACTTCGAGAGCAAAACACCACTGGGACATAACATCGATGAAGAGCTTTATACATTTTTGGGGACATAGAGATCATATTATACACAATAATATTTCCGATTATCTATATATCTATAGGATCCCCCCCTTGTTTGCTACTTTTGTTGTTTTTCTGTTATTTTTCTATTATTGTATTTGCTTGATTGATTGCGCATTGTTTCATAATTTTTTTATTCCTTCTTGACTTATCACTTTTCTTTTCTTTCACTTTTTATGGTGACTTTTATTTTGATACACAACCATCTGTGTAATACACTTGGCTCAGGCATGCCCATAGAGAGGCCTGGTTTTGGTAGATTTGTGCATGTATTACCTGATATTACCCGATATGCATATACAGTAAAAAACAAGGTAACACTATTTGGCTAGGGAGTCATTTGAAATCATTGCTCAGTAGCTGTTGGAATATATTTGTTTTGATTGTGAGGCATCACATAAGAAAAACTATTCTTCTGGCTTGCACTAAAGTATTTGCAGAGAGATGTTTACAGCTTACACTATGCACTTTATAATAGGGCATTAATGTTCTCTATATCCCTCTATATGTATTTATTGTGTCATAGGAATGCATTATTTGTACAAAAGCACTATGCACTCTATATCGTCCCAACGCTATTTGTCATAGGAATGCATTGTTTGCATAGTAGCACTATGCACCTTATATTGTCCCTATGCTACTTACTTAGCGAAGAAACTAATCTCGCTTTCAGGCATTTTACAACAATGGCAAAATGCATAAGCAGTTACTTGTTGGGTCTGCTAATATTTTTGAAAGACTTATTCTTTTACCCCTGCCTACATGCACCTTATGTGACAGACAACATTACATCATTTAGATAAAAACACATGGGACCATCATTTGGCAAAGGAGTTAACAGTAGTCATCGTTAGAAGCAGATGTCGTTCTTGCTGTGTCGTATTATACAACAAAAAAGAAAAAAATTCCTTTATTATATTGGAATATTTTAGAGGGATGCTTACAGTTTGCATCATGCATTTTATAAATACAACAAGAACATTCTATATTATTCCATATGAATTCATTATATCATAGGAATGTATTGTTGATACAAAAGCACTATGCACTTTATCTTTATTGAATGCTACATACTCAGCGAAGATAGGTATCTCGCTTCTAGGTACTTCGTAACATGGCAAGATGTGTAAGTATTCACTTCTCGGCTTTGTGAATACTTAAGGCAGATTTATATTATTACCTCTGCCTTTATGCATCTAATAGAAAAAATAACACCATGTTACTTACATGGGAGTTTTAATGTTTCCGCATTGCCCTTATAATTGTGGTTTATGTCATATACTATAAATTGGTTTTTAAGAATACTCATATTTAAAATACCAATTGTATTTGCATGTGTCTTATGATGGCTATAAAGTTATGTTTAACATCTATACATGTGTTTATACCATTCAGTAATGCGAACCAGCAGCCCAAGCCAAGATGGCTAATTGCCATTATTTTTAAGACTTTAAGTCACCTTTTTTATGTCCTTCACTGTGGGGGGAGTGTTTGCTATATAAACAAACACTCGATGGGTGATGAGTGACTGTGAACAAGCCACTGGTTAGTGGTGAAACGCGTCAGGCTGCCGTCTGGCAAAGCATATATTGCATTGGGAGAACACTTTTTATCTGCTGCATTTGTAAAATAAAGGCTGTTATATTTCACACAACCGAAGATGCAGTGTGTTGCTGTTGGATTCCCGTGATGATTTCAATCATTGAAACACTTTCTTGTTCGTGGAGTGCTGCTCGCCTGAATAGTTTCTGTAGAAGCTGTTTGTTTTTTGAAATATATATATATATATATATATATATATGAGTTATGATGTAAAGGTGGTAGGGTTTTTTTGGGTTATTTCCTAGCTGGAGAAATAAACCATCCTTTGAACTCTTGCAGCCGGGTCTCAGTGCCTCCTTCCCCGACAGGGGTGGTGTTGGTTTTTTATTTTCTCTCACACGTAGTAAGCCGGGGAAAGGCACCTACAAATGTTAACAAAACAATATAATCTGGGAGGATGGCAGGATTACCATACTGCACAGAGCCACCCTTCCCATCAAAGATATCGACCAAGGTCTTCCAAAAGTCTATTGCATAGCCTACACCCGCTAATGCCCTACGCGTATTATATTCAAACACCTCCTCTATTTCATGGAAGATCTGCACTCTCAGGTAGCGGAGGGACTCGCAATCCCACTTGATGCCCCAATCTGGGAGCTCCTCTTTCTTTTTTCTCATAGGGGCTGCTAAGGGGAACAAAACAGAATTGTCTGTATTAATGCAGAAATCTGATAGCTTCCAGTACTGTCTCAACACCTCTAACAAGATCTGCATGTTTACCAGGGGTTTACCCACATACAATAGGACATCATCTGCATAAAGAAAAATTCTGTGTTGAATGCCCTGAATCTCTATCCCCGTTTCCGGCATGCACTTCCTAAGGTAGCAGGCCAATGGCTCCAATGCCATGGCAAAGAGGAGTGGAGATAATGGGCAACCCTGCCTCATCCCCCTCCCCAGCCCTGCAAAACCAATCACCCCCGTTTTCACCTTTGCCATGGGGTCTCTGTATATCAGCTGAATCCATAGTCTCATTCTAGGGCCTCTGACCAAATGCCTCCAGAAATTTAAATAACCATGTGCACTCTGAGTCAAAGAACTTGACAGCATCTAAGGTCAATAGGGCCATCTGCCCCCCCTTTTCCTTGCCTGTGTTCCATTACATAGTGCAGTCTTCTCAGGTTCACAGAGGTATTCCTTCCTCCCACAAACCCACATTGGTCTGGGCATATCGGGTGTGGGACTGCCCTGGACAATCTGCTTGCTAAGATCTTCCCCATTATCTTTGCATCCACGTTTATCAGGGAAATCGGTCTGTAAGAGTCAGTGCTACAGATCATTGTCCCTCTTCAATATTACCGTAATGAGTGCATACCTCATAGACTCTGGAAGCACCTCTCTCTCTCTCTCAAACGCTGCATCAAGCACCGTTTTCAGTTGGGGAACTAAACCGTTCCGCATAGGTATGGTAAAATTCCACCGGGAAACCATCGATTCCCCAGGGTTTTGTTCCTCTGCATTGAGCGTATGGGCACTAAAATGTCCTCTTCGTCTAGGGGAGCCTCCAACCCCTGGTTTTTGCTCCCCCGACACTTGTGGCAGCTGCACCTGGTGCAGTATCTGTTGCTTCCTCATCCACGTACAAAACCTTGCTGCTGTACAGGGATTGGTAATATTCTTGAAACACCTTATTAATCTCCTCCTGCAACGGCACCCGAGTACCTCCTGAATTATAGATCTGCGTGATGGCAGGTTGTGGGAACTTCCCTTCTAATCAACCACACCAGTAGACGGCATGCCTTAGCCCCCTCCCAATGTATCCGTTTAGTGCATCACTCCCTGTCGTATCGGAGGAGCGCCTCCTGCAAATCTCCATGTCTATGCAATTTCCCAGCTAGTTCCTCCCCCACTTGATACCCACCGATTTGTTCTGCCTCTAGGCGCTTAATATTATGCCTCACCTGTCTCAAGGATTCAGTGAGGGTCCTGCGCATTCCTACCACTTTAGATGTACATGTCCCCCCTCAGCGTCACCTTGAAGGCGTCCCACATCACCCGCACGACCTCCAGGGATACCGCATTGGCCTCAAAGAACAAACTATTTCCTCTTGCACCGTGTCCCTAAAGGGTGCATTCCCCCAACGCCTCCATCTTTAATCACCACAGTGGTATAGGTGGGGCACCTTCTCAACCATTTGTATTCAGTGACCTACAGTGCATGATCTGACAATATCCTCCCCAGGTATTCTGCATTCAAAAACCTACCCACGTGTTCCCTCCCAACAAAAAGTCTAATTGGGAGTACATGCTATGCACTGGGGAGTAGAGGGAGTAACCCTGTTCATCCCCATGACATACCCACCATAGCACCATAGTTCTATCAGATCTAAGTCTCGTAACAATGCCCCGAAGTGAATCGGGAGACCTTGATCTTATCTGCTAAAATGTCCTGGATCTGTCTTGGCTGGGGTCCAGCCAGCAATTAAAGTCTCCCCAAATGAACATCCCTGTCCTATCTCCCCCCACCCTCTTCCTCACCGACTTGAAGTACGTCTCAGTGTCTGCATTCGGTGCATAAGAGTTCACCAGGCAAAAGGCTGCCCCTCCACGGTCCTATGCAGAATCAACGTTCTGCCCTCTGCGTCCACTCATGTGTCCGTGATGTGCGCCGGGGTATCCGACTGATGATCAAAACTCCCCTCTCATAAGAGGAATAAGTGGACTCGTATACTCTGCCTCCCCAATTACGACTAAGCTCCATCAGGTCTGGACCCAGCAAGTGCGTCTCTTGTAGCAACGCTATCTGCATCTCATTCCGCTTCAAGAATGTCGCCACTTTGACACGTTATGCCCGTTTCCCCAGTCCCCGAACATTCCAGGTCCCTATCTTAGTGGTTGTAACACCCAGTCCTTTCTGTGTCCATGCAGGACTACCCATGATGTGTAGATCACATTTAACCTCAGAACCATTGCACCATAGACAAACCAGTAAACTAGTTTAAACTGCAACCTCTTAACTACTTTTCCACCCTTTTCCCCTCCCTCCCTCTACCCTCCTTTTCCCCACGCCCCTGCAGTAATCTCTTCCCGCCATTCCCCCTGCCATTGTCGTCTTATGAGGTAGTTCCACCCCCTCCCAACCCCATATTAGGTAACTCACCCCATCTTGCCACACATCAGGCAGCACCCTGCTGCTTTTTCCAACCAAACCCCCAGTCCTCATAACCAGCTGTGCCATATTGCCCCCCCCCCCTTGTATTCCCCTGTGAGGGCAAGTAGCTCCCTAGGTCCGGGTGCTTGGCCACTACTGGTGGCTCTGCCAACTTCTCAGCCACACCAGATCGATTTCATAAAATTCTACTCTCATAGTCGTATAGTCCCCAAGACAACGTGCCACACTTCTCCTGGTCCAACCAACCCTCAATCACTTTTCTTCGTTCCAGTTGTTAACTCATGTCTCATCATTATGCTTCTGCTTTTGTGGTTCTTACTGCACTCCTCTAGTTTCCAGCCAGATCCAGACTCCCGCCGCCATAAAAAAAAGGATTTGCCATCTGCTAAAACGTTTAGTTTTGAAGGTAAAAACATCATGTAATGCATATTTGCCTGTTTCCTCTTCACAGCATCAAAGGATCTCCTTTGCTTCTGGACCTCCTGTGTGAAGTCCCAGAATATGTGGATTTTCACACTGTCTCTAAAAAAAATCCTGCCGGCGTCTAGCTTCCTGTAGAGTGGCGTCCCTACCAAGAAAATTCAACAACTTTCCCATCATCGCACGTTTTTGGCGCTCAGCGGCGGCGCCCTCCCGGACACCCTGTGCCCCTTTCTACTGTAAACAGCTTGGGCAGTCCTCCGATCTGGCGGATGTTGCCCCTTCCAGAGCGCCCTTCCACATCTTCTGCTCTCTTCGAGCGTCCTGGTCGCCCCCGCCAGGCCCTTTACCTGGTTCTTCAATGGAGTCGGAGCATCTTCCACATTGGTCACTCTTTGCTCCACTTGCTTCACTTCGTCATCTTTCTCATGGCTGCTGTTATTAGGGTCACAGCCCCTCCAACTTCTTGGATCTTCCCCTCCAGAAACACAATATTCCTTAATTGCCAACAAGAGGCTCTCCATGGTGAGCCCCTTCTGGGTGTCTGATACCCCTCTTTGTCGCTTGTCGCATCCCCTGTCTCCTTCGCTTGCTTGGGTCGTGCCTCCACAAACTGCTCCATCTTCTGCTGACCTTTCACCATATCAGCGGTCTGCGACACTCCTTATCCCTCCTTTTCTTATCCTGGTCCACCGAGGTGGACTGCTAGCCCCCTAAAGAGCACCCATTTGTTGATCTGGCTGCCCTTCCCTTGCACTTACAATCCACCAGCTATTGCACAATGTCTCCAGGGATACTGGGTCACAGACCCGAAGTGCCCAGGTTGGGCCCCCTTACTGTACATCTCTTGAGCATCTCACTTCACCAGCCGTGCAGCACTGTCCCCAGGGCTGCAGGGCAACAGATTAAAACTGTGCAGGATATCTCTCTGTGCTTGGCTTTGTTCTGGGCAGCCCACGTTTGGAATCCTCATTTCAGTTCCCCACCATGAACGTCGGTCTTTCTGTCAATTTCGTCAGCGCAATGCTATTTCAGCTGCACCTTTCTTCAAGAGCCCGCCCTTCCTTGTTTTTCCTGTTAAGGTTCCTCTGGCCAGGCCCATGGCCTAGAGGCCTCCTCCAATGCGTATTGAGAGATGGGCATGGTATTAAGAGAGACAGACTCGTAAATACGTTTTGAAAACCTTTATTTCCTAAAGTTTCGGGGTTGGTGTAATGCCTGACTGGCCCTATTTCTAAATTTAACTGGTGTTTCTAATGGCCGTTACTGTCTTATAGTCCAAAACAAAAGTCTATCTGTGTCTAAACCTTTGCTTGCCCTCACCCTTTAGAAAAATGTGATAGGAAGTCTTTTAAAAATGAAAAATAGTGGTTGAACAAAAAATGGGAAACCAATGTTGGTTTTAGGTGGTGGTCAATGTCACAAAAATGAATTAAATCAAAATGGCTGTTCGGAAGACCTTCTCCACAGGGTCCTTGCAATGATTTCCAATACCTTATGTTTTTGCGGTTCCTTGGGGTGTACTTCCCCAAGCTTCAATGTATTCAGGTTTCAAACACCACAGAACAAATGTAACACAGTTCCTTTTGAAGCTTCTCAGGGGTTCCCTTCCCTGCGCTTCAATCTTTTCAATACTATAAAGAAAACAAAAACATCTCCATATTGGTTGGGCCTCTTGTGGTTCCCTTCCCCAAGTTCAGGCCCCTTTCAACACAAAACAAAATATATCTGTTTCTTCTAGGTTTCTCAGGGCGCCCTTTGCCAAGCGTAGGCCCCTCTAGTTCCAAACACAAGTTCAGCTGGTCAGGATGTTCCTTTTCCTTACATGCACCTTTCCTTACATAAAATCCTTTCATGGGATAGAATCGGAGGCTTTTGAAAATGCCAGGCTGTTTGCTTTTCCTAAGCGCAACAACTCTGATTTTTTGCCCCTCTCTGTTTTTTACTCTTGCTTTACTTTGTATTATTTTTCTTCAGGTGCTTTCTGCACCACTTTCATACTTTCCTTTCCTATTTGTCCTGCACGCTTTCACTGTCTTTTTTCCATCATGCCTCTTGCACACTTCTTTCTCTCCTCCGTGCTCACCAGCACTTGTTTCCTTCTTTCTGGGTCGCTGACACCCTTTCCTTTTATTCTGAACTTTACTTTTACTTCTGTGCCACAAGCGCTCTTTCTCCTTCTTTCTTACTTTCTGTTCCTTAAAACTGTCCTTCTTGCTTTCAGCTTCGTGCCTGCTTTACAAATCTTGCGTTTTTCTCCCTTTCCCGCTTCAGCCACCTGGACGCTCCCGAGTTTATCTATGTCATGCGAAACTCACCGGGTAGCGTATTGCTGCGAGCTGTCTCTGAGGGATGCTTTGGGTCGAGGTCAGGGTCTCATCACCTGCCCTTCAGAAACCCTTGAGCCTGGCACATGGCCCAAGGGAACGAGCAATTGCACGGACACTGCCAGCAGGGTCCCAGCTGCCTCCCTCCGGCTCTCAGGAGACATGCCTCCCCAGACACGCTGCAGCCCTGCTCAAACTGCAGCCATCATCGCAGCATTCTGCTCTCCTCCAGATCCCTCTTCCTGCAGGTGCCAGCTTTGTGGCTTTTCTGGTCCAGCATGCTTGCCCAGCTCGCTCATCAATCTGTGTAAAACTACACCTTTTGTATATTGAATAAAACAGTCAAGTGGAGTCGGGTGTAAATGGTCACTATTAAATGCCTCACCCTTATTAGTGGGACAACTAGTCTTTCTAAGGTAGGTTTACCTTACTTTCCCGATGTTATTGCTATTGGTAATCTTTACTGATCTCAGTTGCTTCCTCCTTGTCTCAGTATTTGTTGGAGTGGGGGAGATGGGATGAGATTGGAAAAAGGGTTGGGGTATTTTTGGGACTAGGGAATACCGTGTCTTACCCTTGGGTATTCTCCTCCCAATCCCTCATAACCCTCCACTCAAGTGATCCTCCCTCACTTGCCCACACCCAATGTCTGAATCCAAGAGTAATGGCCCTCCTGTGGCCACCTGAATGGAATATCCCGAGTGAGGATTTCGGTAGGTTTCTCACAGTATCCACGCATTCTTCACAACACACGGGTGCCCCTGTAGGCACCACCCCTTCTTTCCTGTAATCCTCTCTGGAGGCCGCTATTGCCGCACCGCTGCTGTTGCAAGCTCCTCTTCCCACGGGGAGCCTTTCTTCCTTCCCCTGACTCCTGTTACTTTTGGGAGCCAGTGGCGCCAACCTAATAGTGCACCGTCCTGCCGCCGCTTTCTCAATGGTGGTATGTGCACTCCTCCTCCCTCATTATACAGGCTCCTCACACTCTGGAGAACCGCATCTGGATTGCCCCTGCTCACTCCTGACTCCTGACTCTGCCTTGAGGGTCAGAATCGCCCGATCTGCTGATAGAAAGGTATATTTTCCAAGATTTCCAGTCGGCGGGCCATAGAGCTCAGAGCTTCACCACCTCATTGATCGGCTCTTGGCCACGCCCCCACGACTTGACTGATTTTAAGCTCTCAGGCTTTGTTTCTCTCGCTCTCTTTAGAAGAGAAGTCTTTCTTCCCTTTTTATTACAGGATGCTGGGTCCTCCCCAGCGGAGGCTCATAGTCCATCCTCTATTTCTTGAACACTCTTTATTATTGATTCAATCTCATAGTCACGGTACTATTGGTCCCAGACCAGCGAGTAATCATAATTACTTTCATCATTCTTCATCATGGTGTTTTCTGTATATTGTTCTTCAAGGGGACATTTGAATCTTTTATTGCAAAAACGTAGTGGTTTGGTTTGATGATGTCACTCTGGTGTCAAAGGGAAGGATTTTAAGGAGTCCCTGTCCCTCAGCAGGAGAGTCTCTCCCTAGGGAATTATTGCAATAGGGGGCTCACCTCCATAGCCTCACAAGGAAAGGCTCCCCCATGGTGAGAAGTGACTGAATCCAGCGATGTGACACAATATTGTGACTTGTGATGTAGACTGTGTTTATGGTGATAGTCTGGCATTGAGTGCACTGATATATGTATACGGGGGAAGTGACCTTTGCTGTGTCAATTGGTTGGGAGGGTAGTGTAATTATTATGCACGTATCATACACATAGAAACACTAGCCATACCCCCGGCGTAACCTGGGTCTGTGGCCGACATGCAGGTGGGGGGATCTGCTATAGCCTTGTGTATGTTATATTGTGTGTTAAATTCCTATTTTTGAAAAATCGCAAAATCGGCATTCTTCCGAAATAGCCTATACTGATTGCACAGAGCCAGACCCTGCCCTATGTAGGGCAAATGAATGGGGTTAGTCAGATTTCAGTATCACCAGTACACCCCAGACTGGTATGCCGACCTCTGGCCAAAATGTCAGGGGGGGGGGGGGGTGTGTGTGTGTGTGTGTGTGTGTGTGTGTGTGTGTGTGTGTGTGTGTGTGTGTGTGTGTGTGTGTGTATTTCTGAGACTTGTGGATCTGCTTAGATCACATGCTGTGCATAGTCCGACATCTAGTGGAAGCTGCGGAGTATTACAGTTTGTTTTTCGAAAATGGGCGTCGACACAGGGCGTGCCAGTAATACTATCCCTAGTGTGACGTCCACTGTACCCAAGATCCCTCACGCGTCTAGGATCCTCAGATTGTTTTTTTCCGCCATACTGGTCGGAAGCATTTTGCGGAGTCCCCTGGCCTTAGCCATACTTTTGCTAAAAATTTAAACGATTAATCTATTCACATCCTTCCCCACCCCAACGTCGAACTTCGACACTCGACGCCGGCTGGAGAAGAAATCGACCGTCGGCTGCTGCACGACGGATTTGGGCCTCGGAAGGCCGCTGGCCTCGGCCCGGGCCTTGGAAGGCCTCTGGCCTTGGCCCTGCAAGTAGGGGGAGTGGGGGGTGGTACATACTCTACACTCTTGGTATATAGGTACACCTTATACATTTCCTACACTTAACTGCCCGCTGCCTCAAGGTGCGTATGGAGGGTACCCCATTTCAATTCTGCCCCAAGTGCAATCGCAAATACCCTTGGGTCGACAGGCACCCCACTTGCCGAGGGACCACCCCGAAGCGAACTGCAGAGCGTGTAGCAGGTTTAAACCTAAGACACTTAAGGACCGTTCGACGAAGTGTTGGGCCCACCACGCCAGGCAGGCGACCATGGCAGCGGAGGGCGCCTTCAGTGATGGCAGCAACGCCGTACTTTCGGACGGCGAGGGCATTACGGCGTTGAAAGACAGCTGAGCGCAGGTCCCCGACCTCGGAAGGTCGTCCGGCAGGGCGGCTATGGGGAAGACCCCCGGCGACACAAGCGCTTCACATACTACACACACTAAGTCCAACCGAGACTCGACGACGTCGAGTTCTCGGAAAGAGGCACAAACAGAACGGCCCGATTCGGTGTCCTCTGGGCGCTCTCGATCAAGATCGCCGCATGACTCCAGGCAATCATCCACTCTTGCCAAGAGTGCCTCGCTCCCTAGGCTAACAGAAGTTCGATCGTCGGAAGACGAAGATGACTTCCACCCCCAGGTCGCGCTCCAGGAGTCGGAGCCCGCAGTTAAAGCCAGCGAGGCCCCACGCTCGAAGGACAGGGACACCACTCCCGATCCTCGACGCCAGGCGTCGAAAAACTCCGGAGCCACTAAGGGACAGGGAAAACATTTTTCAATGCACGGGGACAGGGGGAAAACAGCAGAAGAAACTACCTGTGCATTCTTCCACACCTGTGAAACACTCCACTCCCCCTAAACAGACCTAAACAAAACCCCTAAACAAAACCCCTAAACAAAACCAGGTCTGCTGATAGGTCTACAACCAGCAAGGCTACTCAAGATAAATCCCATAGACTTGCTGAGAGAGTCATTCCCAGTTCCAAAAAATGGTCCAGTGAAGACATAGATAGGGTCATGTCAAGAATGTCTTCTTTGGCTGATTTTTATGATAAAAATCCAGAACATTGCCTCTCGTATGATCCACAAGGGGCCACACCCTCAGGCTCTACTGATCCTATCCCCCAGAGTAAAAAGCCCCGGTTTGAAACTCCGATGAGGTCAGAACACTTCGAGGTACAACCTTACGCAAGACCATACTCACGGTATCAAGGAGAGGCTTCCTTTGGTGAGGACCAAGAATTTGGTATGATAGAAGAGCAAACCGGGACGGGCTACTATGGGTATGATGAGGACCAGGAAGAAGAAGAGGATGACCCGGAAACATACAGAGTAGATTCCCCGGTAGAGAACGAAGCCCAGGTTACCGACTCCCCGGTCGATAACCAACCCCTCCTAAATGAGGTTCTCGCTCGCGCAGCAGAACATTTCCACATTGACACCCACGGTGTCCAGGAGGAAAGGGACTTCGCAGAAGAGTTAGTGGGAGAAAGGAGGCCTGTTGCCCAGACCATCCCTATCCTTAAGTCCATTCAGCGGAGAATAGATCCGTCCCTGGTGAACCCAAACCTCACCAGAGCAGTCAATCCCAGGGTTGAAAAACTTTTCAGGGCGGCCCAGTCTGACCCTCTCTAAATAAGAGGACATCTGAAGCCAGACTCCCTAGTTGTCACTAACACTCGTAAGAGGGCTGGAACACCCTTGTCATCGTCCGAAGCTCCTCCCGACAAGGAGAGCAAAAAACTATACGGTTTCGGCAGGAAAGTAGCCTCAACGTCCGCCTATCAAGCAAGGATTGCTAACTCCACCACCCTCTTGGCCAGCTACAACTGCCATCATTGGGAAGAAGTCGCGGCACTAGTAGCCTCTGCTCCTGAACCTTTAAAGGGCCAGTTAGCTTGGATTTCCGCAGAGGGTAGAGCCGTGTCTGGTTGCATTTTGAAAGCAACCTTCGACACCGCGGACAACGCAGGCAGATTGATAGCGGAGGGCACTGTTATCAAAAGACATGCGTGGTTACGGCAATCTGGTTTTAAGGCAGAGACCCAGGCATCATTGTTGGACAAACCGGTGGAAACCGATCTGTTTGGTAAGGCGGTCGAAGACGCACTGAAAAATGCCAAGGACGAATACGAAACACTCAAGTCCCTTTGCCAGTTAACCAATAAACCCCCTAACCAGAGAGGGAATAGTCATTTTCGTTGCCCACGCGGCCAAAATTCCCAGAGAGGATCTAACTATTCCCAGGGGCATGGTATACAGTGGAACAACAACCAAAAGTCTACCCAGGATTACGGCAGGGGTAATAGGAGAGGCTGTGGTAAAGGCAGAGGCAGCCCCAGCAAGGGAGGCGGCACGCCTCCACCAAGCAGTGACGCTCAGTTCAGGGTCCCTTCTCACGCAACCCCAGTAGGGGGAAGCATTTCCAACTTCACCCAGGCTTGGGAAGGGATCACATCAGACAGGTGGGTGCTGTCAACAGTATCCACAGGATATTGTATAGAGCTACTGCAGCGTCCCCGGAACCATCCTCCACGACAAAGAGTACACTCCTTAGAACATCAGAAGAGTCTCCTCGAGGAGATCGCCATTCTGCTGCAAAAGGACGCGATAGAACTCGTCCTGGGACACCAGGTAAACAAGGGTATTTATTCAACTTACTTCTTTGTGCCAAAGAAAGACTTGACAATTTGTCCAGTATTGGACTTACGGCCTGCCAACAAGTATGTCAAGCCCCAAAAATGTCGTATGACCATGCTACAAGAGGTAATCCCCCTCCTAAAAAAGGGGGATTACATGGCAACCTTGGATATGAAAGATCTTTATTTTCATATTTCCATGTTCCCAGCGCACAGAAAGTACTTGCGCTTCAAGGTGGACAGTCGACACTACCAATTCAAGGTACTGCCCTTCGGGATAGCTTCAGCACCAAGGGTATTCACCAAGGTACTGGCGGTGGCGGCTGCACACCTACGCAGGGAGGCAATCCCGGTGTACCCTTATCTGGATGACTGGCTCATAACGGGGGAAACCCCAGGAATTTGCAGGACAAACATTCAAAGGACTATCGATCTCCTCCACGAGTTAGGCTTCTCAATCAACGAGAAGAACTCAAGCCTGGTGCCAAGCACCTCAAAACAATTCCTAGGAGCAATCCTAGATACCCAAGAGGGGTTGACCTTTCCTTCAGAAGAAAGAATTCGGAATATACGACTGCAAATTCCGCATTATCAGCCCGGTCAACAAATAACGGTACGCAAAGCAATGCGTTTACTGGGCATGATGGCGTCATGTATTTACCTGGTCCCCCACGCGCGCCTGTGCATGCGTCCCATGCAGGAATGGTTGGCGAAACAGTGGTCTCAGGCAAGTGGTCAGTGGGACGATCTAGTGGTCGTTTCGCCAACACTGGTACAAAGCCTTCACTGGTGGACAAGAGAGAATCTCGCACAGGGGAAACCCTTTTACGATCAAGTACAGGCAGTAGTCACTACAGATGCATGTCTGACGGGGTGGGTAGCTCACCATCTCCACCACACAGCTCAGGGTCTATGGTCTCACTCAGTGGCCAAGAACCACATCAACCTGCTAGAGCTTCTGGCAGTATTCAGAGCGCTTCAGGCGTTCGAGCCCCACCTACTAAACCTGTCAGTGCAAATCCGGACGGACAGCACAACAGCCATGTTCTACCTGAACAAGCAAGGAGGGACTCGCTCGCCAAATCTGTCCAAGCTTGCCCAGAAAATCTGGATATGGGCACTCAGACGGAACATCTTCCTGTCATCACAACATGTTCCAGGGGAGCTCAATTCCCTAGCGGATGCTCTGAGCAGAGACTCCCTCCCAGAGGAACACAAATGGGTTCTACACAGAGAGGTCGTAGAAGATATCTTCTCTCAGTGGGGTTTCCCCACTATAGACTTATTCGCCACAAGCTAAAACAGACAATGCCCAGGATTTGCATCCAGGTTCCCCCAACCAGACTCCCAGGGGAACGCCCTGTGGATGAACTGGTCAGGGATGTTTGCGTACGCTTTTCCACCAACCCCTCTCATCAGGAAAGTGATGAACAAGATGAACAGGGAATCGATGACGCTTGTCCTAGTTGCTCCCATGTGGGCAAGACAACCGTGGTTCCCACACATACGCAGGATGGCGTTGTGCGAGCCCATCAAACTTCCAGCCTGGTACAACCTACTGTCCCAGCACCAAGGTCAAACATTGCACCTGCAACCCAACTCAATGAACCTGGCAGCATGGCTCCTGAGGTCATAGAATTTGGACATCCTAAAGGAATCTAGGAAACCAAACACAAGGCACTGTTACTTTGACAGGTGGAAGAGGTTCGTTATCTGGTGCCATAGTCGACAAATCAACCCGGTTGATTGCACTCCTTCCACTATTGTTACATACATGTTCCACCTGCTAGATGCAGGATTGGTTTTTAACTCACTGAAAGTACACCTGGCAGCCCTGTCGGCTTACACCACTTCCCATAGCAAGGTTTCGTGGTGGAAAGTACCAGTAGTTAAAGCCTTCATGGAAGGAGTAAAGAGACTTCACCCTCCTATTTCAAACCCACCACCAGGGTGGGACCTTAATGTGGTGCTAGCCAAGCTCATGGGCCCCCCTTTCGAACCCATGCATAAAAGCAGCCCAAACACCTGACTTATAAAACGGCCTTCTTAGTAGCTATTACTTCTATAAGAAGGGTCAGTGAAATTCAGGCTCTGTCAGTGCAGGATCCCTTCTTTACTGTCCACAAAAAGACAAACTGGTTTTACGCACACACCCTAGGTTCTCACCTAAATTTATATCAAAATTCCATGTAAACCAGTCCATCGAGCTTCCGGCTTTCTTCCAGGACCCGCAAAGTTCGGCTGAGGTGAAACTACACACCCTAGATGTGCGTAGGGCAGTCCTCTACTATGTAAATAAAACCAGACCGCTAAAAAAAACCAGATCAACTATTTGTCTCCGTAGCTACAGGCAGAGAGGGGGATCGCGTCTCTAAAGGTGCCATCTCGAAGTGGATTATTAACTGTATCCAGCTGTGTTACTCACTCTCTGAAAGAACTCTGCCTTTCACGCCAAGAGCCCACTCTACTAGAGGCATTGGGGCCACTCTGGCTTTCATTGCAAATGTACCCCTTGACACCATTTGCAAAGCAGCTACTTGGAGCTCTGTTCACACTTTTACTCAGCATTACTGCATTGACACCCATTCCAAGGCAGATACACAATTGGGACAAGCGGTTCTAAGACACTTATTTGCTCATGACCCTTCTCACATCCCACCTCCTTCAGGTACTGCTCGCTAATCTATGCACAGCATGTGATCTAAGCAGATCCACAAGCCTCAGAAGGGATACATTACTCACCGTAATCGTATTTCTGATGCTTGTATCTGCTTAGATTCACATGCGACCCACCCTTCCTCCCCTCTGAGAGAAGGCGCATGATTACTTGTAGTCTTACCTTTCTGTCTATCTGCTTGGATTATCTGTACTCGCGCTACTCCTCATGCTACCTCATGTCAGAAAAAATACAATCTGAGGATACTAGACGCGTGAGGGATCTTGGGTACAGTGGACGTCACACTAGGGATAGTATTACTGGCACGCCCTGTGTCGACGCCCATTTTCGAGTTTCGAAAAACAAATACTCTGCAGTTTCCACTAGATGTCGGACTATGCACAGCATGTGAATCTAAGCAGATACAAGCATCAGAATTACGATTATGGTGAGTAATGTATCCCGTGTGTGTGTATGTGTATGTGTATGTATATGTATATGTATATATGTATATATATATATGCATGCACGCACGTCTGGAGGAAGGTTGTAGCACTTCAAAAAACCCTCAACACCAACATGTAGCACAATAATCCCTGCACACAAGATCAAGCTGTTTGCTCAAAAAAGTATTTTTATTTCATTACAAAAAATCTCGTGCAACCAACACTGCCTGATGGCTTAAAGAGGGTAGGCATCTCTCCTGCCTCCCTTGCTGACAAACAGGTTAAAAGACACTCACCCCACCAGGGTGGAAACCGCCACGCGTTCCGCTTGTGTACCAAGCATCCTCGGGCTTTTATTCCTTAATACGTGAGAACACCTTCCATTTATAAAAACGGGCGCAGGACCGGCATTGGTATTAGGCTCCTCCCCCTTGCTTTCGTTTTGACGACTATGTGATCGCAAGAGGCTGGTATTGCTAACGTGCACAGCCGCGGCCATCTATGGAAGGATTCAAAATCCATGCATCTAAGTTAGTACTATCCCCATATCAGCTAAATACCGTCTTGGAGAAATATAAAAGCAAAGGGGAGAGGCTGCCTACCATACGCCAGGACCTGCCTCCTGACACCATATTAAAATTTGTAAAAATGGTTCGGTTTCATCCTACATGATGAAACGATCGACCATTTCACCCCATGGCTTAGAATGCCTTAAGCAAAATCCAGAGATGAGCACAGCGCATTTCCTTGCTTAAGTAACTTATTACATAACATGCCTCTACATATATTGTACCTTGAAGGCGCCTCATCCTAGTTATTGGACAAGGCAAACCGCATCAATCTGCATAGACCTCAGCATATTCTAAACAAAATAGTTCCACGAGATGCCATATTAGACAATAGGCAGATAAGTGCATAATGCATCTATTGCAATAATGTCTCCATAATTAGAGCATAAATTGTTGTAAAGTGCCAGTGCAAAATCATAGAATCGAAACATGTTTCACATCAATATATGATTCAGCCATACCGGTTGATTAAAGTGCAAGTGCAACATCGCATCGTCTCAAATGTCCTTTCATAAATTCATTATAAAAACACAAACAATTCCGGGTCGATATTTAGTCCCAGGGGTCTCAATGAGTCAAATTTGCAAATTAATGTGGCTTCTAGCTGTCGCAGTTTCAGATCTCGATTGCCCAGTCTCTTATGAAGTGGAATATGGGCAAGCCCCAAAAATGACATAGCTTTTACATCACCTTTGTGTTTTTCAATAAACTGTCCCGTCAGTGGGTTGGTGAGGTCCCCATTTTTGATCGCTCTGTAGTGTTGGAATATGCATAGTTTGAGAGCTCCTATTGTCGATCCAATGTAATGTAACCCACATTCACATGTAATAGCATATACTACAAACTTGGTAGTACACGTGATTTTGTGTTTGTCTCCATTTTAAGCCATTACAGCTAATAAAGGGTTTCTTGGACACAAAATTACACATTTTACAATTTGCACATTTCCGAAACCCTCCAGCTTCTTGTTTCATAAAATGACTATCGGGCATGATTTTTTTTTTCTGTAACCACCATGCTGGGGGACAGAATAGTTTTCAAAGTGGGAGCTTTACGATAAGCAACACTGGGGACAGTGTTCAGTACTCTAATGAGATCTGGATCTGTCAGAAGTACATTCCAATGTTTACTCATTATTTTTTTTGATATATATATATATATATAATATATATATATTTTGAATTGCTGTCTTTGTGGGAATAGTGCATCTCACACTACTATGAATTGGTGATTTTTGATTTCTATATCGTGTGTGCATATCCTTGATCCGTCCATGTTAAGGCAAGGGATGTTTCCCCTGTAGATGCAACAGAGATGTTTATTAGGGCACTATTTAGGTGGGTGAAAGGTACAGTGCTACCACAGGCAGAAACAAAGAAAGAAGGTACTGTGAGCAACATTACTCAGTTAATACTGAAAGGATTTGAACTGACACCATGCAAATCGCAAAGACACTACATATTAACTTGGGACATTATTAATAGAGATCTAACCACCATCCACTTGTGATTTAAGGGCCTGACTGTTATCCTCAAAGCTGATTTTCATTTTTTGCCTGACAAGTGGAAGGAACAAAATGACAAATGTACATGCACACATTTGGTATGGGCGCATCCCATGTCGGCTTCAAACATAATGAATATTCTTAAGAGCAAACTTGAACGCTAGACATTGTAAAGTATGCTTCACCACCAATAAAACATGTTTAGTATATATGGGACCTAATCAAAGCCATTGTAAAGATTAGTTAAAAGCTTAAGTAGCAGTATTGAATTCCTGCAATCTTTTACAGCAGCTACAGATAAAAAGACTGTTTCAAAGCTTATCGTCGAGGGGTGTAGAATGTGCAGGCAGTGCCATGTGCCCTAAATCTGTGTTGTGGTAACTGAAGATTGTTCAGATTTTCTTTATTCAATGAAGTTTATGAAACTATTAGTTTTCTCATAAGGCGCATTTCTTTTATACATCCTTCACTTTAATCAAAGTGCTTTGACCATTCAAAATGGAGGCTGCATTTTTTATAGTATTTATTTGACTGTTTTGGGTACAACCCGATCATGGTAAATATTCTGTAAATCGATTTACAATAGTATTAAGCAATTCAGCAGTTAACTGTTGTACTAAATTCCAAATCTGAACAACATAGTTATAAAAAAGTTACTTGCATTTCACTTCATGAACAGTATTTCTCAAGATGCCAGATGCAACCGCCATATCTAATCCTACTCCAACAGCCAGACTAAACAGTCCTTTCATTATATCAACTATAAAGAACACTTCCCAAAATGTATTTTTTATTCTGAAAAAATCATGTAAATGTCAAAAAATAATAAACTATAACAGAAAATAAACGTCATTTCACTTTGTTGTATAAGCAAGCTGCTTCCACCACTCTTTAGAAATATCTTGTAAACTAAATTTCCACTTTGTTGGAACATAATTTATAGAAATGCTTTCTTTCCCCGTTACTTAAACTTTCTTTAGATAAAACAAAATGATTCTCTTTATGAAAACTTCTTCAAAGTACTTTGACCATGTGCTGATCCGATTACTTACAAAATTTGGAACTGCATCTAGTTGATTTATGGTTAAAATTCTCTGCATCATCCACAAGGCCTTCTGGAGACTGGGACCTCCCTAAATACAGGTAGTTGGGGGCAGGTCTCTCTCCTCGACTGGCTCCTCCCTTTGGAACAGCCTCTTTGCCCCTCTCAGACTTGAGCCGGATCTCCTCAAGTTCAGGAAACAACTGTTCTCTATCACTTTCCGTTCTCTGCTACTCACCCCACTGCGGTTGTGACTGGTGGCCTGATACTCGTGAATCTCACAGGATTCCAGGCCTTTCTTCCCAATTGATACCAGCACACCCTCCCCCGCACTGCGCTTGCGGCCCCCTGCTTGGCGGCTCTGCATCGCATCCTTGGAGTTGCCTGCACTAGCGCTTGCCTGAGGTTCTCCACCTTGGCTCCCCTTAGCACTGCCCTCCCGGGCACTCCTCCAGCACTTGCCCACTCCCCTCCCCATCTCCTGCACTTGTCCGCACTACACTTGCAAGTCCGAATGCCACAAGACCTAGTTAGGACCACAACTGTATTTTACGGTTTTTGCCATTGTTTCCCCTGTTCCCTTCTCATTTAGCCTTGTGGTGCTTTGAAACACAATTCAGTTGTATAAGCACCTAAATAATTGCTCAATAGAATGATACCATACATTGTTAAGAAGCCTTGCAATAGATGATTGTGATGTGATGTATTTAAGTTGGATTTATGTTCATTGCAGCTTAAGCGTGGTTTGCGTTTTGACTAATTTCATAAATGCCCTGTGGGCAGCGTATTGAGTAGATATTAGATGTTTCGCTAGTAGCAACATCGTTTAGTAACATAGCAGTTGTAGGGTGATGCACTGTGTCCCTTTTAGAGAGATTGCTGCAGTTAAGACAACGATAATGGTCAATTTTTCATGTGAATAGTAGTAGTTGGTACTATCCCTACTATTGATCAGTTGTTGCTGTTAGGAGGTTTCACTTAAGTCCACCTATGGTAGGACTACTCGCCTTTAGTGTACAGAGCTCCAACTCTTAGTGGAGGCCTGAACTACCCAAAAGGGTTTGGTAGCTATGTCTGAGAATCCAGGCTTATCTTAAGACAGACAAGGGCTGTAGTAGAGTATAAAGATGTGCACACAAACAGTGAAGAAGACACTTAACGCTTGCAGTTATATATACATTATTATTTATTGAACACACTAGGCAATGTTAAGTACACTTTTTGATTCAGGTAAGTAAGAGACATTTCTATAAATAATGAAAGTGAGAGGCCCCCAAATAATGCTGGTAAATAACCCAACAGAGTCAATAAAAGTACATCCCAGGAAGGAATGAGACCAAGACCAAGTGAGTGTGATATTAAAGGCTTTTATCTAAAAATAAAATAGGGCAAGCAGAATCTACTTAGCTCACGCCGAGAGCGCTTTGCAGAAAACACATTCCACTTTGATTATATTTACAAACAGCATCATCACAGTGGGAAGGCCTAGGGGGCATAAGAAAGATTGAGATTGGACACTAAGGGTAGGCACCTATGGGTGCTATAAGGTCGGCGATGGCTGATTGGTCAGAGGGCACGTGGTGAGGCGACGTGGTGTTCGGGGTCAATCGGTCAGCTGGGCTCAACAAGCTGGCATGATGGATCAAGGTTTATAGTCTTTGTATCATTAGACTCAAATAACATTTTGCCCTTGTAGCCACACATTCTCATCTATTCACTACCATGATTTGTTCATCCGATGACTTCAGCGGCATGTACCCTTGTACTTGCAAAACATGGTTCAAAGATACATTATTCATTACTGGTCATAGACTCGATTTCCCTCGTCAAATACTGTGCATGATCTGTTTGAACAATTCAGAATGTACTGACTAAAGTGTAGGGTCCTTGGGGTCGTTGAAGGGTTTAGGGGGTCCATCTGATAACACAAAGGAATGTTGAATATACGACTGAAAAAGGGCTGGGTCACAAAAGGCACATATCATTGTGGATCTATGTTTTCAGTGCGGGTTCAATGATCAAGTGTCCAAATACCTTTAACTCGTTTGCTGACCTCATTTGACACCCTGATGGCATGGGAGAATCGAGGCTTTCTTGTGAACTGGTTTTCTGATACATTATGTAATGTGGCTCTTTAAAACACGATCATACATTCAGACTTTCTAAATGTGGCCTGATGGGTTGCACTTAAGCCATACTAAATTTAAGCATATTATGTCCCTTGTTTGGCTCAACATACTTATTGCTCAAAGAAACACATCCTTAATTCAATGTTCATCTTCTGTAAGTTATAGGAAAACAAAATGGCTTGTTACTTGCGGTCTGCATGTGCACTCCTTACACAGACTAAGGCTTGTGAGAACAACTTGCCACTACATTATTCTTATAAACTGAGACACATATATATTTACACTTAGAACTCATAAGTTACTGGACACGAGGTAACTCTGTGTTGGCATGTATAGAATCATGTTGGTGTGCATTGCATTGTTTTACATTATTTCCACAAGCACCCTTCTATCCTGTATTAGTGTATGTTATACATTCGTTTATTAAGGTTTAACAGAAACATTTCTGGTTGTGCACGCATATTGTGTTGGTTACTCATATACACACTGGCCCACGTTAAAATTACATCCTTATGTTTGCAGAAGGTGTACTGGCTCTGTTTATGTTACACTCGTAATGGATCAAAGCCTCAGGGGTCATTCTTGTCTGATGACTCTATCCAGGGGCGTCATGTTTTTATGGCCAGGGTCTATGGGGGTGTCAGTCAGGTTTATGGAGACAAGTGGCTTCTGTTCTGGCCCCTGCTCAGGGCTGTATCTGGGCTAGTGAAGTAAGACGCAAGGCAGAAGATACAGTGTGTATTTTGTTGCATTCTGGCAGACAGTCTTCTCATGGGAACTGAACGATTGCAGGGACGGCAAACGGACGGGGGAGGAGGCGGGGGAAGGCGCTCGCTAGCGGTGTGCGCCTGACTGGGAGAGCTGCAGGCTTGCATTGGAATCGCACAATTATTTTAGAATTACAAAATGGAGTTGGTGCTTTAAAAAATGGCGTCCTGTCCTCCTCGAGTTCTACGTTACTTGGGGGAACATCACCATTGGGTGGGGAGGGGGATACTTTTCCAAAGGTATTCCCATGCGAGTGCCCTGGGGCCGGGGCCCTGGACCCAAAGCAGCCGTGACTGGGCCTACTGAGGAAGAGCAGCAATAGGGGAGGGGGGTCTAAAATATCCCCCCCTTCCACTCAATAAATACAGTAGGACGTTTGCAGGTGTAACTCAGTTCAATGGTAAACCTTAAGTTGGACTGCAGGTAAATGAAGGAGTTTCTTTAGGTTAGCAAAAGTATTTTTCAACCAACAATCATTTCATGATAATAATGGTAAGTAAAATAACTTGTTACACACTAGTAAATTAGTTGGAAGCAATTCAAGGTAAGTAAAGCACTTGGCAAATACTTGGAATCACTGGTTCAAGGAAGAATGAATGAATCAACACCAACACAGAGTAGGTAAGACTTGCATTTATATTTACAGAGGCCTTAGTTTTTGGCAGTACATCCCCATCTAGGTTTGAGAGTGTCGGATCGGGGGGCAGAAATTAGAAAGGCAGCCGCTGTAACGAGTCCAGAGTTCCAGAAGAAGACTGATAGCAAGTAAGTACAATTTCTTTGGTTGGGGGGCGGGGGGCAGGGAGAGTCAGGGGCTTCGGAGAAGACTGCCTGTAGGCGCACAGGCGTTCGGCCTGGGCGAACATGTATTGACAAACGCCAAACGCATAAATTAGCACTCCAGCAACAAAGGAGCAGCAAAGCAACTGTAGGTAAGTTCTACCAAAAGTCTTACAGTACCCTAAGCATGAAGAAGAAGATGCAGCACAATACTTCCACTATGCAGCAACAGATCCGGTCACCGGATTCTTGGTTAGACTGACTGTAGAAGGGACACTGGATGGATCTGCGCAGCAGCAGTCAAGTGGTGAGACTCTTAGCAAAGGATTCTTCATGTTTCTGTGGTTTTGACTCCCTTTTCAAAGCACCAGTGAAGAATGGCTACAAACCTGTCGACTATGCTTGCTCTCTCTGCCCAGCCTTCGGGTGAGGGGACTTCAAGGAGTGGAATCCTGCCTCGCGATGTCTAGAAGGAGGCCACTAAGGTTTTGGGAGGATTTGATCTTCGGAAGGCAATGCACTGCACACTGGCCTCAGGTCCTAGGGTATGGGCGTTTTGCAGCCCACGAAGGTCGCAGCTCGTCATGGGATGGCTTGATAATGTAGGTCTTCTTCAGACAGATTGATCCCAGCAATCTAAGGGAGGAAGTCCTCTGCATCAGAGCTTCCCTGTCACTTGGAAAAGAGGGCTGGAGCAGCAGTGGTCTCTCGGATGGTCGGGCAGTCTCTGAAGGTAGCTGCAGGCGTCCTTCTCCTCTTTGGAATGGATCTTCCAGTGGTCGACTCTGGCTTCAACATCAAAATCCTCGCCTTTCATGCAGGAAACCAGCCATTCGACATGCATGCTATCAGTCAAACTTGGGGTGGGGCTGTCCTTTGAGGGCACCCAGTTTCAGTTAGAACTGGATCTGTGGACCTGTAGACCTGTGAAGTTTCGAAGTCTTCCCAGACACACTGGTGCCTTCGGGCAGGGGCTTCTTAAAAGAATACAGCAAAGTCAAAAGACGCACAAGAACCTCCCCCACCCAGCACGGCAGAAGCAGGACTAAGAAACAACAAACCATCATGAGTCATTGACAAAAGACAACCATTTTGGATCAGTGGTGCCCCATCTGAGCCTTACCGCAGCTGCAAATATAGCCGGCGCTGTAAGTTTCACAAAATTGGTAGAAAAAGTATCCACTGCCACCAGCCACTCAGATGGAATTGTTACTGCAACCAAAAAGTTACAGGAGGAGGGAAAAAGACAGAGTGTTTGTTCAGCACTCCAAATAAGGTGGGGGGTGCTGAGCTTACAAGATAAGTGTAGGTAGGATAGAAAGTACCCTCCTCTCCTTGGGAACAGTAGTTCTTACAAGCTATACAACATAAAACCAAAGCTTAAGAAGCTTCAAGTAACACTGCACATTAGGTTCTTTGTGCTACAATAGAACATTGCAGATGCCAGAGAAAAAGATGGAGGAAAGATACTCTACAAAAGAAAAAACCAAAGAGTGGTGCTTCATTGGTAAAGAAATGTTGGAATGTTTTTAAAAACAATGTGTTAGTTTGTCATAACTACAAATAGTCATTGGGACCAACTGCTGCATTTAGGACATTTCAGTCAAATGTGGAGATTGACTTGTTTTGGTTGAAGCAGAGACATTCTTTTGATCCCATCAAACCTTGTGTTTTATGTAATTCAACATGATCAACCTTTTAAAAAATATATATATATTTTTGCACTTTTTCAATCTAAACTTCGTTGGTGTTCGTGACCCATTTATTTGAAATTAACTGTAACCTTGAATTTGTGGTAAATTGTTGAATTCATTAGATTTTGTAAATGAAGATGCTTTAAATGTATTAAGTATTTGTATAGTTACATCTAAATAATGTATTACTGGAAGTCCAGATGACTGTAAATTTAATGCATTCATCAATGCTATTGAGGTATGTAAATAAGTATTCTGACCATATACCAAAAATATAATTGCTAAGTCTGTACCAGCCTTTCAGTTTGCTTTTCCATTCATATCTATGTATCACTTTGTCAGTATTTAATTGTAACATTAAGATCTCACATATGAGAGGGCCCTCTTCAGATTTATTTATTTTATCGAGAAAAAACTTGAGGATAATTTAAATCCAATCCATCAAAAATGCCTTTGATCAGAGTTCTGTAACATCCACTCTACAGCCTTTAGCTTCTTACAGCACAGAATGGATGCATGTAAACAATATACATCAATTGTGAAAATAACATTGATGGGGTTTATAAATGTCACTGAGAAATGTGTGGCGTCTTTATTATAAGTTGGTGCTGCCTATATACTGACAGTGATTCAAATCTGGGTGTTTTTGTAAGCAAATTTGGGTGTGTTTAAAAAGTCAAATCTGGGTGTGTTTTTGCAAGCAAATTTGGTGTGTTTTTCATTTTTGTTTCAATTCATTTTGGACCTTAACTGTAACCTGCTAGCCCAGTGCCTGTTCCCTACCATTGTACCTGCATTTTTCTCCCTCTACCTGACCATGGCACTATCTGTCTCTCCTATCTGCTCAAGGTGTTACATTATCAACTATCCTTCCCTTCTCACTAGGTCTGATAAGAAGAAATTCAAAAAGGATATCCTGCCTCCAACTCAGGACTCCCCATTGCTGATGCCTATTCCAGTGCTTCTGCCAGACAAACCCTTACCAACATCCTCTTTGTCGTTCCTTGGCCAGATCTATGGATCCCTCATGTGATCTCTGTGCTCTGCCCTGTCTCCTCCTCTCCAATTAATGGTGGCACCCACTGGGAAGTGCGTATGGATTCCTTCGACTCTTCCAGAGTCATCATAAATGTCTACCTAAATGGCACTGTCATGTTGCAAGGCCCTCAGGCCAATCTCTGTCTCTTTGATGTGCAGTTCCCTCACCTAATCAACTTCCTCTCATCTCCTGCTGTACCCTATTCCTCTCCCTTGGCTACCTTGCCCTTTTCTCCTTCCTCCTCTGCCCCATCTCATACTCCTTCCACACCTCCGCAGGGCGTACCTCTAATATTTACCCCTCCACAGAAGGTCTTTAAAGCTGGCAACCTTCTTCATCTTGCCACCCTCAATCCTCACTCCGCTGTCAAACACTCCTCTGACATCTGCCACCTCCTTGAAGAACTTGACCTCTATGTCCTCGGTTTTACCGAGACATGGTTCACGGCCAGCTCTGTCGTGAGTTTTGACACTCTCCTCCCAGATGGCTACAAGATCCTCTCCGCCCCCAGATCCACCTGGCCTGGAGGTGGTGTAGCCCTGATCTTCCCTGAGTGGATTCCTGCCTCTATCATCCCCTCTCAGACTTGCTCCTCTTTTGAATGCCTTGTCTGTAGGCTCTCCCTCTCTCCGAGCCACTCCCTTACTGTTGCTACACTCTACCAGCCACCTGGTCAATTCACCTCTTTTCTCTCTGAGTGGGCAGATCTCTCCTCCACCCTCCTGGCCTCTACCTCTCAACTCCTCCTCCTTGGTGACCTTAACATCCATCTTGATTCTCCCTGTTCCTCATCTGTGCTCTTTCACAACCTCTGCGATTCACTCTCCCTTTCTATCCTCCCCTCCGGCCCGACTCACTCTGCTGGCCACACACTTGATGTCATGATCTCCTCTGGCCTCCCCCTATCTATTCCCCTCACCACTCCTCTTTCCTGGAGCGATCACTGCCTCCTCTCATCTCCTCTCCTCTCATCTCCCCCCCTCTTGCCAAGCCTACCCCAAGACTGCCACCCACCTTCTCAGTCATCCGGCCCATGAAACATGTCAGTTGAGGCTTTCGCTGCCACCTTCTCACCCCTCCTCCACTCCAGGCTGAATCATACCCTGACAAAGCCCTGTCTATCCTCTACGCCTCTATTTATGATACTCTTGCCCCTGTCATGAGGATCCGTTTGAAGCCCAAAACCAAGTGTAATTCTTGGTTTGACTCCGACATAGCTACACTCAAACGTAAGTGTAAGGCGGCCGAGAGGAAATGAAGGGCCTCTTGCTCATCATCTGACAAACTGGCCTGCCGCCTACTCCAACGGCAATACCGTCTCTCCGTACTTAGCAAGAAGCGAGTCTATATTGAAGCACGTATCTCTGCGGCATCCAACTACTCGTCCGAACTCTTTAAAATCTGCAAGGAGCTGACCAACCCTGATGCAGTATCCAGCCTTCCTCTCAGGCTCTTTGCAATTACCTTTCCTCACACTTTATCTCTAAAACCCAGGACATCTTGCCTCACTCGCCTCCTCCCCCGCTCCTCTCCCTCTCCGCTTGTTGACCCACCCTCAATTACCCCTCCTCCCTCTTTCTCTGCCTTTCTTCTTTTCTCCCCTGATGAGGTCGCTAGACAAGTCTGATCTATGAAAGCCTCCTCAGGACAGGTCCATCCCTGCTCCTCCAACTATTAAGGACCACATCGATACCCTTGCTCCTGCCATTGCCGACTTCTGCAACCTCTCCTTTGCCTCTGGATCTTTCCCCTCCCCTCTGAACCACTCCCTTGTGCATCCTCTCCTCAAGAAACCCACAGCTGATCCCTCTTGTCCGGCTAACTATCGGCCAATTTCCATTACTCAATTTTTGGGTAAGCTCCTGGAAAAGCTTGCCATCTCTCAGCTCAATCTTCACTGTGACTCAGTAGGCTCTCTCCATGACCACCAATCTGGCTTCAGGGCTGCCAGAAGTATGGAAACTGCTCTCCTGAAAATCCGTGAAGACCTGCTCTCCAACCGTGACTCTAACATTCCCTCTGTCCTCATCCTACTTGATCTCTCCTCTGCTTTTGACACGGTCACCCATACCACCCTGCTAAATCGTCTCCGTGACAACCTGGGTATCACCAATCAGGCTCTTGCCTGGCTGACCTCTTTTCTCGCTGATCGATTCTCCTAGGTCCAACTTGGGTCCGTCCTTTCATCTATCTCACTCTCTACCTTCTTCTCTGATCTCGGACTGTCTGCTATCCAGGTTTGGTCTGCCGCCAACGATATCTGCCTTAATGCCAGTAAGACGAGATTCTCCTCCTCTGCAAACCTACACCCTCCTTTCCTGTCACTCTCTGGCCGGCCTCCCTTGGCCCTCTTCCTGCTCCCACTTGTGAGGCTAAAAACCACAGGGTCATCTTCAACTCCACACACTCCTTTTCTCCTCACATCTGACGTCTCTAAGAAGTCAAACTACCAACTGCACCTCCTCAGTTATTTTTCCTTTCCTCTCCTTGCCCCAGAATCTCACTGTCTCTAGTGCTCTGGTTCTCTCTAGACTGGACTACTGCAACAACCTCTTTCTAAATCTGCCTGCATCTACTTTCCGCCCTCTGCTACTCATCCACAACAGGACTGTGTGACTTGTCCTCGGCCTCAAGCCCAGGGATCGTATCTCTCCAGCACTAAAACCTCTGCATTGGCTCCCATTGGCTGCAAGGATTAAGTTCAAGACCCTCTGCATTGTCCACAAGGCCTTCTGGGGCCTGGGTCCACAATTCCTCCAACTCTCTCTTCGTGAATACCTTCCTACTCGAGCTCTTTGCTCCTCAAACCCGCTCAGGGTCAGTCGCTTCTCCAAGCAACGAGTTTGTGGTAGATCTCTCTCTTCGCCTGGGCCCTCCCTCTGGCACAGCCTCCCTGCCTCTCTGAAAGTCGAGGAGAGCCATCTCCAGTTCCGGAAGCACCTCAAGACCTTCCTCTTTGCTTCTGCCTTCTCCCTTTCTCTCCCCTGCCGGATACTGCACTAGTCACCTGGCTACCCCCTGATTTCAGACCCCTGTCCCTAACCACCCAGTTGCACACCCGCAATGCCTCCCGGCAACCCTTGCACTTGGGTTTGCATCTGTAACCCTGCAGTCCCCCACTACCTGCACTTTTGGACACCTGCTGTCTTCACTTGCCTGCCACCTGCTGGCCTCCCTTCTTATTGTATTGATCCCATGTACAGCACTGCCCCCTTCCCGCACTTGAGCAATCTCAATGTCACTTGGCCTATTAAGATTGTTGTCTCTGTCCTCCCTCTCTTCCCCCTTCCTTGCCTCGTCGCACCTTGAAACACTTGTGTATAGGCATGTTACAAATGCCATATATCATATCCCTGATCCTATAGCTTTACCATCCCTGAGAATCTCCGGAATTAACGCAGATAGCTGTTAATGTGCTTGACTCATCTTCAAGACTTGACTCTCACATTGCTCCATGAGGTGTCATATGTCGATCCCAGTACATAAACTGAATGTTTAACTATTCTCAAAGCATTGTATTCACTATGTAACAGGTTCTATATACATTGACCAGCAAATTATCACACAGGGTTTGATGAAATTTGTTGTTGTACTATCCCTATACGACCAACCGTTGAAGGAGAATGAAATTAATGTGGTTATTTCAGTTGAGAAAGCCTCTTCTGTTGTAATCATACCTGACACCCAGCTCATTGAAGAGAATCCGTGTGATATAATTGACCATTATGTGGTCCCACCTAAGCCACATAAACGGGAAATGAAGAATAGTCGGAAACGCAAAAGGGGGTTTTGAAGAAGGGTAAGGATAAAAGAAATTAAAACTCATTGGGTTTGACTTTACCAAATCACCTGTGCTGCCAAGAGACTAGTAACCGATATGACAATGTCCCAATTAACATCACTGCTGATACATCCAGGAAAAAGCGGGTAAACATCCTAGCAGATTGGCAGAAGGGCACCAAGGAGATCAGTAATAGTCGGCAATCCATGACTGGTGATTCACCTATTTCCGGGAGACACCCAGAGCAGCTCTTTGCTGAGGCCAATGATTTTAATGGTGAATTGGGTAACTTGAAAACATCTTACTTACTCGGGCACCTACCACTCGGCCAGCAACCAAATTAGATGTAGTCGATACTGTAAAATATCTGGATGTTAGCGTTTCATCGTTCTGGTGGGCTAATGGTAAATCCAGAAGGATTAAAATCCTGGATTTATATGCCACATGGGGACACCCAATCTAAATCGCCGAAACGCATTTGAATTATTACATCAAAATCACGCATTGTGCTTTATTTCATCATAGGAGTTGGCTCTGGTGGAATTACCAAATGACCCCTTAGGACTAAATTGGGCAGTGATCCATCTCATCTTGTATCCCCGGTCATAACTGAATTAATTATGGCCCGAGCCCCCTGTTCCCACCAGATGTGATATGAATTTACTGAATGTGTTGAACAGGTTGCTAAGTCAAAGTCTTACACAAATGACTTACACATGTTGTTGACCCCTTAACGAAAGAAACAGTTAGGGCCTTTGTAGCAAAGATCTGTGAATCCGTGTGTGCTAAAACAGATACATTGACTAAAGTTTCCAACTTCCCCATAGCACATTCGGATATTAAAGAGGAAGATTGATCGAGTGATGTAATCCACCTTTTAACTATACAATCATGCTTGGGGTTTTGGATATTTTACGAAGAATGTTGAGGGTGCAAACTATCTTTTAGGTTCAGATATTTCTTTTCTTTTTTAAAACTTTTGGTGGGGGTTAGGAGGGTGTCCCCCGCTCACTGTAGTGAGCAGGGTTTTGCGGGAGTCACCCCCCAGCCCCATACCAACCCCACCGAAACACATACCATGAAAAGTTAGAACTTTTGCTAGTTAGAACTTTTCGTGGTGTGTGTTTTAGGTCTTTTGGTGGGGTTGGTAATTTTTATTCGGACATTTCGTCCGAAACCACCTGGATGATAAGCACATTCTTTTATTGATGGTTTTTCGTCCTTGATTCGGGTGGAAAGAAACCTTACTGGCCACCCATTTGGTGGGCTTATTGTGGATGTTGCATCCCACTTAAAGACTGTAGAATTCTCTGGGTAGCTCACAAGTACATTTGTCCTCGCGGGTTGTGAACAATGGGTCGTTAAAGAGGTTATTTTCTCTTTTCTAGTTATTAATGTCTATAACTCACGAGGAGATATTTGCCAGGACGTGATCATCGAGCATATTTACCAGCCGATTGAAATGGGGTTGTTGGATTATGAAAATGAGTTTTACTATTTCGAGTGGATTGTGTCCTCCAACGTATTCCTCATCTTAGATGTATTCCATCCAGCTTTAGCTGCTTCGGAAATGTTCTCGGCAGCGGGTGCTGTGCATTGATGTTGTCGAGTCGATGGTCCCTCGCAGGCCTCCGTCGAGGGTGACGTCATCGGTTATATAAGTAGCACGTGCGGCGCCTGTTGGCCTCAGTTCTGTTTTTCCGCGGTACACGTTGCTTCGGAGATTCGGTGTGCCTCGAGTTCTGTGACGCAGCAGTGAATTACTATAAGATAGCGATATGTCCTCGTCATTGACACCGACTACGACCCAGAGAACGGCTTTCAAAAAGTGCAAATCGTGCGGTTCAAAAATGTCTATCACAGACCCCCACTGAGAGTGTTTGTGGTGCTTCGGGGAAGGCCACGACATGGAGGCCTGTACGAAGTGTCAGGCGATGACGGGAAAGGCCTTGCGAGAGAGGAGGGGGAAACTACAGGTAGGTCGTAAATCCGACCGTAAAGCCTCTAGTGTCGAGTCGAGGTCCTGTGAGAAGTCTCCTCGACGTGAAAGACATCGGTCCAGGTCCAGAAGCGATTCCCATCGCTCGTCGTCTTTGACAAAAAAATCGAAGAAAACATGCTACCTCGTCCTTGGATGAATCACCAAAAAAGGATGAAATGCCCCACAAAACATTTGTCTTCCGAAGAGTGGGAAGCATTCAGGGTCAAAATGATAGAGGTGTTTGAGAAAGCGAAGCCTCAGTCCGCGTCTTCTTCGGAAGCCGGCCGGGCGCGTCATCGCTCTGGCATTCGCGCGCCCTCGAGCCCGGGTGATCGCAAAAGGAAGGATCGAGATCCTTCCAGGATGCGGAGTGAGCAAGACCGCTAGAGTCGAGTTGACCATCGAGGTCACTGACGCCGTCCGAGACCAACGCACCTCGAAGGGCAAATCGTCGAAGAGCGCCTCGATCCCCTCGAAGCCAGCTCCATCAACGACAACTATTACGTCGACGCCATTGACGCCCCCGAAGCCCTCGGCGCCAAAGGCTCCAGCTCAGCCAGGCCAGCCAGAAAAAGGGAAAGAGAAGGCTACAAGACCTGAATTGACTTCAAGGCCCATTAATACACCTCCTCCACCTCTCCCAGAAAATGTTTTCAAACCTCTTCCTAGGAAGGAGTTTTTCAAGTCCCTGACCTCAATTTCTGAGGAACAGGAAAGATCTGATGAGGAGAATGTACCCTTTGGGCTAGAATATGGCACCCCAAATGTCCCAGAATACCTGATTTCCGAAGAAAGCAGGATGAGGGACCTGGTGGAATCATTACACAATGCAAGTGGCATTGATACATCTCCTGAAAATAACTTTGCAAGCCAGAACCAGGAGAGCATGCCAGTCCATCATACATCAGCTAATGACGAAGGTGGTAGATTACTTAGGATGGGCTAGACCACCAACCCAATTCATCCAGGACGATTTGACAGATATTTTGGACCATGGTCCCACCGAAAACCTAATACTACCTTTTCACGTAGCCTGGCAAAATAGGGAGGCCAAGAATTGGGAGACTCTGGATTCTTTTCCTCTGGGGAATAAATACCTGACCTCAAAATACTGCGCTGCCAGTAGCGACCCCGGCTATCTGTCTAAACATCCCACTCTGTGTCTGGTCATACAGGCAGCCACAGCTTCTAACAAACTAACGTACCCTTCTATCCCTCCGGACAAGGACGTTAAGCGTTTGGATGGCTGGGTACAAAAGGTATTTTCAGCTGGGAGTATGGCATTAAAATCAGCCAACTCTACATGTGCCTTGGCAAAGTTTTCGTACACTCTGTGGGAGTGCGGTGCAATGGCGGCGGAGCACATACCAGAAGGGGACGAAAGGGAAGGATTCCTAGCCATCGTTAGAGTTGGAAAGGAGGCCATGCAGGAATCCCTTCAATCTGGACTGGACACTGCGGATAGTGTGAGCAGGTCCATTGGCACTAGCACAGTAATGCGCACATTTGCGTGGTTACGGAAGTCAGGTTTCACACCGGATGTACAGAACCGCCTTCTGAACATGCCCTTTGATGGGTCGCACCTTTTTGGCAGCTAGGCTGATGAGAGCCTTGAGAGGTTGCAGACTTCAAAAGCAGCTGCCAAGTCTTTAACGGCTACCTTTAGGCAACCTCAGCCTTTTCATGAACCAGGACAAGCTTGGAGGGGACGATCCTATCGTTACTACTCCTCATATGGAAAGGTGAGAGGAATGGCCAGTCATTGGGGCCAGAGAAAGGCCACTCACGGTGGACGAGCAAAACGTGCAAAGCCAGCTGCAGCCTCTTTGCCATCAGCGGCCGCAGCAACCGCCACAAAACTCCTTTGAGGACTTGCATCACAAGACACCTGTGGGAGGCAGGCTGTCACAGCATCTGCAAGAACGGCGAGCCATTACTTCACATGTTTGGGCTCTAGAAATAGTAGCCCAAGGTTACTGCCTTCCTTTTGACGCAACCTCAAAACAATCCACCAGGGAGACACCCTTTGAAGTTTTCAGACCGACTCCTACAGCAGGAAGTTCTAACCCTGCTGGAGAAAGGTGCTATAGAGCCAGTACCTGCAGCGGAGAAGAACAAGGGATGGTACTCCCCGTATTTTTTGATTCCCAAAAAGGACTGAGGACTGAGACCCATCTTGGACTTGTGAAACTTGAACAAGTTCCTCAAGAAGGACAAGTTCATGATGTGTCATTGGACCTCCAGGATGCTTATTTTCATGTGCCGATTCATCTAAACCACAGAAAATACCTGAGGTTTGTAGTTGGCGACTCACACTATCAGTTTCGATTCCTGTCATTCGGATTGACCTCCGCGCGAGGGTCTTCACCAAGCTAATGGTAGTAGTGGCGGCGCACCTCAGGAGAGGGGGGGGGGATTCACGTCTACCCCTACCTGGACAATTTGTTGATCAGGGCATGTTCTGCCGAAAAAGCACTGGATCATCTGAAAGTCACCTTCCACTTACTCCACAAGCTGGGCTTCTCCCTCAATTTCAAGAAGTCACAAATGACACCTTCCCAACAGCTCCAATACATAGGAGCTGTATTAGACCCATCCTTGGGAAAGAGCTTGCCTCCCAAGTCAAGGGCTGAAGACATTCTTCAGATGGTTTCCAAATTCCAAAGTGCCCAAAATCTCCAGGCCTACGATTTTTTGAGGTTGCTCGGCCTCATGGCATCCTGCATCTTTCTGGTGCCAGAGGCACGTCTGAGGATGAGATCCCTTCAATGGGCTCTAAAGACTCAATGATCCCAGTACTCAGGTCAAATGACGGATCTTCTCCAGATTACGAACAAGGTTCGGCAGGATCTTCTATGGTGGACTTGTACAGAGAATATCCTGAAAGGAGAACATTTTTGGCAACCGTGGCCGGAGATCACAGTGGTGACGGACGCCTCACTCATGGGGTGGGGAGCTCATGCCAAAGATCTGACAATCGGCGATCGCTTGTCCCCATCGGAGTCCAAACTACACATCTACCTTTTAGAGCTGAGAGCAATCAGACTAGCGCTGAAAGCTTTTCTACCATCTTTCAGGGGGAAAAAATGTCTTGATAATGACGGACAACATAGTGGCCATGCATTATCTAAACAAGAGGTGGTGTAGGGTCACTACCTCTGTGCAAAGAGGCAATGCAGCTCTGGTATTGGGCAATTCAGGAAGGAATCTCATTAACGGCAGTACATCTTGCCGGGGAGGAGAATATGACGACAGATGCTCTGAGCAGGCAGAGCACGGTGTCCCACGAATGGGAACTGGCTCAGGAAGTCATTCAAGAGATCTTCACTCTTTGGGGAACCCCTCAAGTAGACCTGTTTGCGACCGGAATGAACCGGAAGTGCAAAAGCTATTGCTCAAGGTAATTTCCCCCGAGAGGAGCCCTAGGGGACGCTTTCGTGGTGGAGTGGAATTTCCCACTATTGTACGTGTTCCCTCCGATTTCCTGTCATTCCTCAGGTCATCAGGAGACTGAGATGGTTCGGAAACCGCATAATCCTTATTGCCCCGGATTGGGCCAGGAGAACCTGGTACCCGGACCTTCTAGATATGTCCATCTGTCCCCCGGTACGTCTTCCTCAGAGGACCCCCTCTCAAAAATGGAGGGTCAGGTTCTCCATCCAGAGGTCAAAATTCTCAACCTTCACACTTGGTATCGGAGAGGCTGAGATACAAGGATTGGGACCTTCCAGATGACGTCATGGAGGTGTTGCTTTCGGCAAGAAGGCCAGCAACAAAGTCTCTGTGCCGTTGGAAAAAGTTTTGCAACTGGTGCAGTGAAAAGAATGTTGATCCTTTTCTATGTTCTATTCTGGAAGTACTGTCCTGCCTCTTGTCATTAGCACATAGGGGTTTAAATGTTGGAACCATTAAAGGTTATCTTGCAGCGCTTTTCATCTTCAAGCGCTCATCGGAGGAATGCTCCTATTTCAAAATTCCTATAGTAGTACAATTCTTAAAAGGACTCGCTGTGTTTCCTCCTTACCCATTCCAAGTCCCAATTTGGGATCTTAATCTGGTTCTAAAATTCTTAATGTGTGCCCCTTTTGAACCTTTGCACGCTTGCCCATTAAGATTACTAACTTGGAAAATTGCTTTTCTAGTTGCTTTAACATCAGCAAGAAGAGTGAGCGAATTGCAGGCACTGTCTTCTGGGCCACCCTATACTGTGTCCCATAGGGACAGTGTTGTATTAAGGGTTAAACCCTCATTTTTAGCTAAAGTTGTGTCTGATTTGCATTTAAATCAGAAAATTGTTCTACCTGCATTCTATCCTCCACCTCATCCTAGTAAGGAGGAGGAAAGATTGCACAGGTTAGACCCGAGAAGAGCTTTAAGCTTTTACATCTCTAAGCTTTCTGGATAATCAACTGTTCATTGACCCAATTTCCTTCCAGTGTAGCCAATCAGTGTCAAAACAAACCATATCACGCTGGATTGTGCTTTCCATTTATTTCAGAATGCTACAGATTAGCACAAAAAGACCCACCAGAAGGTTTAAGGGCTCACTCCACCAGAGGCATCGCCTCTTTGACAGCCCTACAAAGAGGTGTCCCAATAAGGTCCATTCGTGAAGCAGCAACTTGGTCTTCGCTGCATACTTTTTCAAAATTCTAGTCTGGATGCTTCCGCGTCTAAGGAGCTGAACTTTGGTAAAGCAGTACTATATTCAGCCATTTAAGGGTATCAAAATAATCTACCCCCTCCTCCAAAGGAAATTGTCCATTCTGCTTTGGGAGTCTATCTAAGATGAGGAATACTTTGGAGGACACAATCCACGCGAAGAACAAGTTACTTACCAACTGGTAACTTTCTTTCGATTGGATGTTCCTCCAACGTATTCCTCATCGCCCTCCCAGCCTACCCCTCTGTAGATATTTCCGGGTTATTGCCACTTCAACTCTCACAAGGCTGATACCTGTCTACCGGCACAATCTACACAGGGAAAAACAGAACTGAGGCTAGTGGGCGCCGCACGTGCTACTTATATACCCGATGACGTCACCCTCGACGGAGGCCTTCGAGGGACCATCGACTCGACGACATCGACGCACAGAGCCCTCTGCCGAAAAAAAAATTCCGAAGCAGCTAAAGCTGGATGGAATACATCTAAGATGAGGAATACGTTGGAGGAACATCAAATCAAAAGAATGTTACCAGTTGGTAAGTAACTTGTTCATCTTGGGAGATTTCAACTATCACAGACGAAAGGCTGCAAGCAATATTAGGGATATGCTAAGAGACTACTACTTGGTAAACAACGTACATGAAATATGGTCGATTGCCTGTGATGAGAGGGAAATGAATGTAACAAGTGGGGGTTGGTTAAACTTTATCCATATGCATCAACTGCTGCAGCTGACTAAAATTGATGATGAAGCATAATAATAATAATCTAGCATTTATATAGCTTTACGAACCCTCAGGCATCTGAGTGCTGCTTGTTATTACCCACGGTGTGTGGTGCTCATTTATCGGCCTCGGAAGGATGAAAGGCTGAGTTTGGCACTGCCGGTAATTTGAACCTGCATCAGCAGGCTCTGCACAGATGTCAAAGCGAGCGCTCTACTCGCTGTGCTATCTGACCGGCTACGTAAAAAAGCATGTAATTATACTTGGACTAATTGTAACTTGTTTACTTGGATAGATCTGGCACTAACTAGTGCCGCTGGCTTTACCCATAGTAATGCCTTTAGATTGATCCCAAACAAATTGAGTGATCACATGATAGTTGAGTTTCACTTAGAGAGCCACCCTGTAGCATGTGTAGGTGCCTTTCCCCGTCTTACTACGTGTGAGAGAAAAAATAAAATAGCAGACAAAACCCCTTGTCGGGGAAAGAGGCACTGAGACCCGGCTGCAAGAGTTCAAAGGATGGTTTATTTCTCCAGCTAGGAAATAACCCAAAAAACTCCCCTTTCTCATTACATCTTATTCATATTTATATTAATCAAAGTAACTCTAACAAAAAATGCTAAATGGACCCGATTGGCCAGACGGTGTGGTGCTGTAGGTGTGGGTAGCTTCTCTTCCTCCTGGTTGGCTGAGTAGCTGATGGACGTCAAACATCTTGTGCTCCATGCAGGTCAGGGTCCGGTCACTGGTCACTACCTAAGCTAATATGTTACATACTAAATAACAAATTATTTAAAACATTTTATGCTACTTGTCACATTTCTACATAAGTTACACACAATGATTATTGTCAGTATAATTGGATCATTCGTGCCTTTAATTGAAGGCCTTGACCTTCATTGTGCATGTAAAAGAATCAGGCTATGTTTCGCATCTCTTCTAGGTTTCAAACTCATTAGTACAAGTAAAAACATATATAGTTGTAAAAATGCTTGAGGTTAGTAGTGGGTGTGTTGGGTGGGTTTCACAGCACAGGCGAGGGTCTGGCACTTGAAAGAAATACCTTACAGGGGGTGCAGGGTCAGGATGGCAAATTGTTCTAATGGGGGTGGGTGGCTTGCACGTTTATGAGGACGAATCGAGCAGAAAGTGCTTAGCTCATCCTGGTTCACATGCCGGTTCTCAGACGAACAGTGATCTCAGAGGAAGAAAACTGTAGCATATTGATTGTTGCAACTTTCTCCAGCTTCAGCGTGAGAATGGAAGCGCAGAGCTTTCCTTAGCAGGGGGAGTGCAAGGGTGGGGGCCAGCCAGCTGCCTGTGCGCCTTGTGTGTGTGTGTGTGTTTCTGTCCTTGGCTGCTGCGGTGGAAAGGGGAGCTGAGCATTGCTGTACTATCGCAGTGAGTGCTGTTTACCCAAGATGGAGTCGAAAGGGGGCACAAAAGATGGATGCCCCATGTCCTGCTCAGTAATCCCATCTATGTAGCAGCCAACCGTGGTTAACTTTACATAAGGGCAAGGGGCAATAGCACTACCGGAGGCACGCGGTCCAAGCCTTGTACTGAGGAGTGTACGATGCCAGGGGGCCTGAGGACCCCTCGCTCCCATACATTCCCCCCTTTTGTTACATCTAAAGTAACAAACTACTTTATCTCGTTCTTTCCGTTCTCCCTTCGGTAGCGCTCAGCTTCAGCCACAGCCTCATCCCAAGCAGGTGTACCCTTTATCGGCATCCATGCTTTACACACACTTCTTAAGCTGTTACCTCTTCTTGCGTATTCTTCTGGGGTGACCATTAAGTATATCCCTCTATCCCCATCTAAATCTATCCATACCTCGTTATACCACAGCAAGTTCTTTGGTTCTCCAATGGTAGTGTAATGTAGATTATCGACCACGTCCCCATACTGTCTATAGATGGCAGTCATCCTATATTGTGGTGTGGTGTATTCTCCGGTTTGTACTTGGGCATCTATCATGGTAGCCACCGTTGTCCATCGGCCCACTGTTACCATCATCATTGCTGAATTAGGCATATTATTTTCACAGCATCTTAGTCCCAGTTGGCACACACAGAATATTAGGAGAAGAAAGACTATGATGGGAATGAGTATCTTTGCTGCAATGTTCATCCATGATGGTATCCAGCTGAACAGATCGTCGAACCACGTGTTGTTGTCTACTCCACCTTCTGCTCTCATACTTCCTCCTAAATTATGCACTGCTGTTATCACATGTGACAGTGTCCCATTATCAGCATCGGAAGTTGGTACGAACGTGCAACACGCCCCCCCCAATTTTTTTGCAAACACCACTGTGCATCGCTGTGATAAGATCTAAAACATATCTGTTTTGCATCGTCATCAGGCGCAGTGCACGGAGCTCTATTTTTATGATGTTGAATCCTTTTTCAGTGTCGTTGGCCAGCTGGATGAGCTCCCAGCGTGTTATCTGCAGCCATTTCGCATTTGCCCTTGCTTGAACGCCTGGTGCTAGGAACGATGCAAAGAATGTTTCTGCAGATGAGAAAAGCTTATACTGTTGTGGGATTTTAGCAAGGAGTTCTGACGATTTGGAAGAAATATAATTGGATCTTTTGCTGTGTGACAACTTGGTTTTCAAAGTTTCTTCTGACAATAGTTCGTATGCTGGGGGCTCTGTGATTGTCGCATCGGGCGCTGTCGATGGTTCAGCCGATTGCCCTGCTGCCGATGTGTCAGTCGATTGGCCTGCTGTCGATATGTCAGCCGAAGGCCTTGCTGTAAACTGGACGTGGCTCTCTGGTATCACCATTAGTGCTGAGTGAAGTGTGGCTAGGGCACAAGTCCCCTCCAGGATGCTGGGAGATGCAGGTAAGCTTGTTTGCCACAGATCCAGTATATGTCCATTAATGCAGCAGTGCCTTTTTTCATGACTGGCATTATTAAAGTCTTATTGCACTGCCGCACGGTTCCCATGTTCACCTTCCCTTCTCCATGGAAGCAAAGTTTGTGCAGTATTTCCTTTTGAATCTTTATGGGTATCTCCAGGGGTGTGACCCATGTCAGCTTGGTGATATGATATGCTGTGTCCAGATAGGGATGCACGTTTCTTTTGCCCATTCGTATGTTTCATCTGGCAGCCCTCGAAACCCCTCAGCTTTGCATTCAATCGTTTCATCATGCCACTTGTCATCTGCAAATCTTGTGCCTTTTATAACGAAAAATGGCTCCTGGAGGCAGATTACTCCTTGTCTGCTGGTGCAAGTTTGTTCGTTTTCCAATTTTTCCATAGTGACTGTGTGTGCTTGAAATGTCTTTTTTATTCTACACAGCATCACATGAATCAAACATTGGGCCTCAGACAAGGGTACTACCTGTGGGATTAACATTTTTGGGGTTCCAGTTGCGTGAGGAATAAGTGAGCACACATACATTTCATTACTTGCTTGCTTTGCTGCGGTGCTCATGTCTGAATACCGTTTGTTTGATTGGTCAGGGTGTCGGGGGTCCTCTATTTCATCTAACCCCAGGTTATGATAAATATCGTATCTGTTTTTTCCCACCCCCCTTTTTCTCCTCCTTCTGTTTTTTAATTGGGTACCAACTCGTGGATATTGCAGCGGGAATATTCTAGACCATGCTTCATCTATATTGTTCATGGTGACGTGTGTATTCAGTAGTGGTTTCTGGTGCAGTGTGTGTACGCATGCTTGTATTTCTGGAATTAGTTAACCAATAATCATCATCATTTACATTCCATCCAAGCTCCATTTCCTTGGCTCCAGCATTATTCAAGAATGGAATAGCAGTTTTGTTTACGTGCATTTGTTCAAGGGGCAAAGTTATATTTTTATCATTCAATTCAATGTTATAAGTGTCCTTCAAAATAGCCGTTGCTTCAGTCCATATTAGTTTAGACCCTGGTTTTGTAATATCAGTTCCGCTCCCCCCCTTTGTTCATTTCATTTGCCACATATAAAACAACATTATACCAAATGAGATAAAATATCATTATTGCAAATAGTATGGCAGCATATTTTATAACACATTCCAAATTATTTAATCTACTGGCCCTAGTGGCATCCCTATTTCTATCTAACATTTCAGCTTGCTCAGCCATTTCGTCGCATTGGCTCATGTTGAACCTATGTGGGTGAGACAAATTCGTTAAGTCATATGAAAGAAAAATAATTGCAATTGTTCATTCTTTTTCATTTCTTTACTCAGTTAGGCATTTAACAATTACTTTTCATTTCATCATGGAATAAATGAGGAAAAAATAGAAAAAAACAACACGATTTATATGAAAAGAAAAGAAAGAGAGAGAGACAAAATATGTAAAACCTTTGCTTTTCCCCTATACTTTCCCTGTCTAAGTTAAAATTGTCATCATGTCAACCTGTGCCAGTGATGGCATCCACACAGTCAGTTTCATTTTTGGGAGGTGTAACACTGTGTGCCCTTCTTACGTCTGAGAGGTGCACCCAGTACTCTAACCATGTAACTTTAACTGCAGTTGGGGTGCTGTACACCACTGTGCATGGACCATGAAATCTTGGTGAATTCCACCTTCTTACAAAATTTCTAACAATTTGCTCCCCGGGCTGTCTGCTGTCGGCATAGAGGTGTCTGTTGCTACATCTTCAGTAAATGGTGAAAAATGTGTTTTGCTATGCTGCGTACTGCGCGTGTTAGCTGTGTTAGGTATTCCTTAAACTCTTCTCCCAGCACTGTGGCAGCCCTGTGCGCATCAGACGCCCTCCTAACGGGAGAGAGCGGTGTGTGCATTCTCCTTCCCGTCACAATTTCGTGCGGGCTTAAATGATGATCCTTGCATGGTTGGTTTCTGAGTTGGAACAGTGCTAGGGGCAGACAATATACCCCATTTCTTTTCAACGGCTGCATAATATCGATAAATTGCTTTTGAGCAGCCGTTGATCCTCTCCACAACTCCATTGGCCATTGGATGATAAATCGAACATAGTTTGTGTTTCACCCCCAGAAGGGAGGTCACTTCTTTGAAGAGGTCATTTACAAAGTGCGTGCCGTTGTCTGAACGGATCACGTCACAGATTCCCCACCGTGAGAATACTTCTCGCACAAGGAACTTGGCAGCACATTTTGCATCAGGATGGGGACAGGGGCCCGCTTGCAACCCACTGTGAAAAAGGGCATACCACCACAATCAAGTATCTTGCTCCGTTACATCTTTCTCCCATATCGGCATAATCGATATGTAAAAGCTGTAAGGTACTGCGACTCTGGTGCGAGTGGCACAGAGAAAAAGGCATTTTTCAGATCAATGACAGTGAAGCAAGTTGCCTCTTTTGGTATACTGCACGATATTGATGACGAGTTAGGCACTAAAGGCAACTCTTTTTGAATGACGGCATTGAGTGGGAGGTGGTCCTAGACCATTCTCCACGCCCCTCCTTTTGCTTTCTTAATCGGAAAAATCGCTGTGTTGCATGGGGAAGTTGATGGCACTAAGATACCTTGGCTTAGGAGTGCATTCACTGTTTCTCTAATACCTTCCTCTGCTTCTTTGGATATTGGGTATTGTTTCACTCTGGGTGGGAGGGCACCTGGTTTCAGTTTTATTTTTATGGGAGTTACCTCGTGCAACAATCCTACATCGTGTGGTCCTGTAGTCCAAATTTCAGGTGCTAGCCTGGCCATGTCTTCTTCAAATATTGTCAGTGGGGCCTTTATGTTAGCCATGAGTGGGTTGTGTATTTCTCTGTATTGAATCATCATGTCACATGGTATGCTTATTTCCATTATTATTTCTCCATCCCCTTCGTAATCAGTAAACAATTCTTCATCAGTAATATCTTTTAGCATTATGTTTGGCTCTATGCATAGCACACTTCTCCACTCGCGTCCTTGCGTGTCCAGGCCTATGACCACAATGCGTTTGTTGGAAACTTGAACTGCCTCAATGTCTATAGACATAATTGTGCCTGGCACTACATCTCTTGGTGTGATTGGGCGGAATATGAAGTCGGATGGAATTCTCCACTCTTTTTATGTTATTTCAGGTACTACTCGGGTTAATACCTATATTCCATAGACGAGCATGTCAATGGGAATCCCTCTTACTGCAACTTCCTTTGTAATCATGCTTATTATCAAGAGTGCCCGTACGGGGCATCCCCCTGGCGTCGAGCACACTATTCCTCTTTCAATAAAGGCTATGGTCATGTTTAACTTACTGAGTAGGTCTCGTCCCATCAAATTGATTGGCACGTCTTCGTAATACAATAAGGGTGCACACACTGTTTCCCCCCCCCACTGTTACATCAAGATCTTTTGTATAAGGAACTTTTAAAATAGCCCCAGAGAACCCCTGCGTCTCCAAATTTCTTCCTGAGAGCTGAAACCGCCCTTCTGTGAGGCATGATGTTTCTGCTCCAGAGTCTACCATAAAGATAAACTGCTTGTTTCCTATCTCTGCCGCCACTAGTGGTTCCTCATTTGCACTTTGTGTGGTGGATAGGACTGGACACGCAAGTGCTCCCTGTGGGCTGTCCTAGTCTTGGTATCTTTGCTGACCTGGCATTGAAAAAACGTTGTCACCCACGACCGTTACGCCGCGAAATGGTGCAGGGGCACCGTTTGCGGCCGCTGCAAAAGGGTTATTGTTTATGTTCCCTACTGGGTTTTGTCTCGCCATGGGCTGTAGTGCGTTTTGCTGTTGTGGCTGCTGCTGCTGTTGTGGGGCTGGCTGTCTCTGTTGCATTTGGGGGTCATAGTATTGATCCTGTTGTCCCCCCCCCCTCCCCATTGGAGCTCCACAAGGGCTACCTGGGTGTGGGCAGCCCCACCCATGGTCATTGTTCATGGGCTGTTGTTGTTGCTGTTGAAAATACCCTGATGGTCGCATTCTACAATCTCGTGAATGTCCCCATCTTCCAAAATTCCAACACGACCCCTGTTGTCCTCCCCTTGGTCCTTGCCCACCATACCCTCTGTTTCCCATTCCTCCGTATCCTCCCCTTTGCCCGCGGTACCCACCTCTTCCGTGGGCCGGCCTGTTCTGCCACTGCGATCGTTGGCATGGCTGTTCCTTTCCGTTCCACTGTCCCTGATCTTCTCCAACCCACTGCGCCGCTATCCCAACAGGCCTTCCTCCCGCGTTTTACTCTCCTTCGTTTCCTCTGTCTGCTGTTGTACTGGCAGTAATGGCGGCGACCTTCACTAATTTCGTCTGTACTAATTTTGCTTCGTCAGCCAGCCTGTTTTGCGTGACCTCCTTTTCCTTCTCTTTGATCCTCCTCCAGTGGTGTACAATTATGCTCTGAATTTCAGGCCACCCTTTGGCTTCGATACCAGCTATTTTGTCCAAGGCCTTCTGCACCTCTTTCGGCAACCCCTTTTTAATGATAAAATAGAATAAAGCTGTTTGATTCCATGCCGTACCAGTTTCGCTTCTCCATAAGTCTTGCACTCGCAAATTGAATCGCGCAGGATCCTCGTTCTCCTCCATCGTGCACTGCACCACTGCATGTAAATCTGGAACGTCTGGAAATGCACGCCGCAATGCATCCCACACTTGTGCTCGAACATTGTTAAATGGTGATCCATCGTGTCGATCACAGCTCATTGTTACTCCCGGGAACCCTGCCCTTTCCCAGATTGTCTGCATGGTCCCCGATTGCTGAAACTAATAGACTTTTTACATCACCTATAGCTAACGGCAAACCTGCCGTGTTCTTCTCAAATACATGTATCCACTTACCTGCCCCTCCCGTCAGCGAGGGAGGAGTTTTAACAAGTTGGTTTTATCCATTTGGGCCCACGGAATGTAGTTTGGCCTACCTTCTCCTTTATGTATCAGTGGCATTTGTAGTTTTTGTTTCTTTCCCGTTCTGCTTGTCTTCCCTTTTTTCGTTTTACTTACCAATATGTTTCCTATCCTCCCTGTTCGTTGTCTTAATCTACCTTACCATAATGGTGGCGATAGTGTGTCTGAGTAACGGCGGTTTGGAAGTGGGGAACCCTGCGCAGCAACTGCCTCTTCGTATTCATCTAAATCGTCCCACATTTCTTCTATTTCTGACTCTAGCTCGTTATTATCCTCCCAGTTTTCCATGGGTTCACTTCCTTGTCTTTCACCCTGGTCTCCACTTTGTTGACTCTCTGGTGTATCTGGGTGTATAATTCTCACTGGCTTGTTATTCAATTGGAACAGGAACTGTCCTGACTGCCACTCTTGTTCTTGGCTCTGCTGCGATGACGTCCCTTGCGATACTATAGACTGTCCTGATACCGAGGCTGCTGGGGTTGCATTGCTTGCTGCCCCTATTGGGGTTGTGAGATCTGCCAGTGACAGCGGGGGTTCCTCCCCTCCCCCTGGCAGCATTAGCCCTTTGTCACATAAAGCTCTTAACCATGTTATTTCCATTTGTGCGTGTGCTAGCTGACTGTTCAAATCACCTGTTAAACGTGCTATGTCCACGGGAGGCGCACTCGTGGGGCCGTACAAGCCTCCTTTGTCATATGGTGGAGGTTCGGGGGCTGTTGCCCCGCTCTGGGCCGTGGCGGTGGGTGGTATATACAGGGGTTCACTAAACCCTACCACTGGCCTAGTCATTAAGGGATAGATTTTTGTTACTTCGTTTTCAGTTGTAGTTGTTGAGCATTCCCCTTTTGGTGTCCCGCCTACTTCTTCAGGGTTTTTCTGTCATTCGGCTTGTACCTACCTCTGCCGTGGGGGCAACTTCCTCAAACATTCGCCATAGATCTAACACTTCTCTCCGGTTCTATAACCATTTCCCTTTATATCGTGCTAGCAAATGTGTTGATACTAGGTCCAACACTCTTTTGTCAAATGATCCTCCTTCTGGCCAAATTGGTGTGACCCGTCTCCCTTTATCTCAGTGATCCACTGATCGTGATACTTCTGTATCCTGTCGCTATAAAGTGGAAGGTGCTGGCAAATATATGCTAGTGGTGTTACTCCCCCCATGGCAATGTTTCTTTTCCTTTCTTGTGTATTCTAGTACCTTTGAATCTCTTCCCACCTCTAACTTGGTATGTTAGTTACAATACGTGGAAGTAATACGTTCTTTATCAATGCTCACAATTACCAAATGTCACATTAGCTTTTTGAGAGGTGTTACCTGATCACCCCTCACAGTTTATTTCTTCTGCTTTACCTTATATCAATCACAAATTACTTGTATTAAAATACTTTAGCGTGTTCAACAAGACATATACATAAAAGCAGACCAACAAACATATAATAATGCAACATACACATGCACTGCCTGCGTGCGTTTGTTCTTTCCCTATTCCCGTTACTGTCCCTGTTTTTTCTTCTTCCCTATACTACCTACTATTTCGCATTCACTCCCCACCTCTTTCGCCTTTATTATGTCTCAAGATTTCCACGGAAAAAGAATATTCTAAAAACGACTCTGAGCCTACACGAGACCCCTACTATTTTTCTCTTTATCTCTATTCTGCATTTGGTCGGGACAAATGCTACGTGGCTCCGCCTTCTACCCCCTAGGGGCTAGGATACCACTTCTCTTCTTTTTCTCACTTCTTACAACAACTAATGGCCATATAAAGGATAGATCAGAAAAGCCTCACAGTCACTCACGAAGACCCTATTCTTGGCTACCTTCCCTTTGTTGCTAATTCCCTTCTTCCCGTATTTCCCCTTACCTTCCTTTGGGGTCTTTGCAACCGGGACTCCACGTGTTCAGTCAGGTACTCCGAGGGTCGCCGCTCACGGCCGGACCTCGCTCAGGTCCGTCCCCCAACCAAGCCGTGGCCTGCCTTGGCGAGCAGCTTTTTTGATCGGGTATTCGTCAACCGGGAACCCTTGACCCTTTCTTCTTGGTGTCTGGTCAACCGCGGAGGCAATGGTTCTGCTAGGGGGCGCCCTGGATCTCGCTGCCGGGCGGCGCAGGCCTCAAGGCACCTCTCTAAATCACGTCGGGGTCACCAAAAATGTAGGTGCCTTTCCCCGTCTTACTACGTGTGAGAGAAAAAATAAAATGGCAGACAAAACCCCTTGTCGGGGAAAGAGGCACTGAGACCCAGCTGCAAGAGTTCAAAGGATGGTTTATTTCTCCAGCTAGGAAATAACCCAAAACACTCCCCTTTCTCAGTACATCTTATTCATATTTATATTAATCAAAGTAACTCTTGCAAAAAATGCTAAATGGACCCGATTGGCCAGACGGTGTGGTGCTGTAGGTGTGGGTAGCATCTCTTCCTCCTGGTTGGCTGAGTAGCTGACGGACGTTAAACATCTTGTGCTCCATGCAGGTCAGGGTCTGGTCACTGTGGTCACTACCTAAGCTAATATGTTACATACTAAATAACAAATTATTTAAAACATTTTATGCTACTTGTCACATTTCTACATAAGTTACACACAATGATTGTCAGTACAATTGGGTCATTCATGGCTTTAACTGAAGGGCTTCACCTTCATTGTGCATGTAAAAGAATCGGGCTATGTTTCGCATCTCTTCTAGGTTTCAAACTCATTAGTACAAATAAAAACATATATAGTAGTAAAAATGCTTAAGGTTAGTAGTGGGTGTGTTGGGTGGGTTTCGCAGCACAGGCGAGGGTCTGGCACTTGAAAGAAATACTTTACAGGGGGTGCAGGGTCAGGATGGCAATAAATTGTTCTAATGGGGGTGGGTGGCTTGCACGTTTAGGAGGACGAATCAAGCAGAAAGTGCTTAGCTCATCCTGGTTCACATGCTGGTTCTCAGACGAACGGTGATCTCAGAGGAAGAAAACTGTAGCATATTGATTGTTGCAACTTCCTCCAGCTTCAGCGTGAGAATGGAAGCGCAGAGCTTTCCTTAGCAGGGGGAGTGCAAGGGTGGGGGCCAGCCAGCTGCCTGCGCGCCTTGTGTTTGTTTGTCGAAAGGGGGCACAAAAGATGGATGCCCCGTGTCCTGCTCAGTAGTCCCATCTATGTAGCAGTGAACCGTGGTTAACTTTACATAAGGGCAAGGGGCAATACCACTACCGGAGGCACGCGGTCCAAGCCTTGTACTGAGGAGCGTACGATGCGAGGGGGCTTGAGGACCCCTTGCTCCCATAGACATGATACAACTTAATCGCATCTATAGGCTAAATATTGCAGGAAATAGACTAAAGTGGACAGAAAAGAATATTAATAAATGTAATCATTCCACTCTTTGACTTTTGGTTAGCAATGATCTTCCAGTTCAGAGTTAAAACAGTTTGATATTATTGGTGGGCAATACGATTGCTATATGAAATCCCAAAATAACGATAATATTAGAAGAACCGGTTATCCTCAAAATAAACTACATGACCTGCTCGTGGCCAAGAAAAGAATTAAGATAGAATATCAAATGAATAAAAAACAACGTAGCGATTATGCTGTTCAACAAAATTAACATTAATAAAATGAAAATGAGATTAAAAAATTGGATTAGTATCCATAAAGGCTCTGAACTTTCTGCCCATTGGCAGGTGTTCATCGCCTTGAGGGACAATGATGAATGTACATTTTGGTTCATATACCACACAGAAAACAACAAACTACAAGTTAAGCATGAAATAAACCAAATTCAGAATTATGATTGGGAAGAATATATCATTAATATGTACCAACAAACGAACACTGAAGGCAAAGAATAATTATCAGGACATTATTGACAAATCATTCTTTATTTTTAAGTTTGCTGGATATTGAGCTAATAATTAACAGATTAAAACCATCTAGAGCCCTGCGCCTTGATAGGTTACCAAACGTAATATTCAAAAAGGACCTATTTTGTATGATTATTTTTACAGAAATAGTTCTTTTAGGTATATTACCGACTAGTAGAATCACTCCTTATTGATCCCTGTATACAGAAATGGGTTGCGTGAGGTACAAGCGAATTATCGACTGCTCGCAATGATTGATACAAGTGCAAAAATCTTCTCAATTGCTCCTGCATTACATTAATGAGTGGCTTCGAGATAAGAAGAGTCTTAAGAACCAACAGTTAGGCTTCAGAAAGGGATATGGTACCATTAACAATATTAGGACATTAACCTATCTGATTGGCAACACCAAAACGCTAAATGCGTGTTTCATTGACTTATAAAGCCTTTGACACTTTTATTTGATTCATATTATGGGAAAAAATTGAAGAATTGGAACTTCACCCACAAATTGTACACTTTGTAAAAGCATTGTATTCCAACTCGAAGGTACAGATCAGAAGCAATCGGGGGGGGGGGCGGGGGGGTTGACAAATAATTACATTAAGGTGAGTGAACCATGGATTTACAAGGTTGCACGTTAGCACCGGTACCTTTTAATATCTTCATGTCTGACTTAGCTAGAGCCATGGAACACTGTAACGCCAATTTTGTATGGGCTGGAAATATTCACTGCTAAAAGAGTACATGTGGTTGAAATAATTAGGAGAGCTTTGGAGGAGTGCTCTTGAGCTCCCTAATGGTGTACCCGTGGAAGCAATATGTACAGAACTGGGTTTAATGACTCTGCAAACTCGGAAAATGATATCAAATTGTGTTCTTTTTTAAAAGAATCTGAGTTGATTATAACAACCATAACTATTTATTCCTATATGTTTCTAATCAAATGGATCCTAAGGCCCTGTCCTCTGTTTCCTCTCCCTTGGATTAAGGAGATCTTAAGTTTTGTGGTTGATATTGGTTGTGATTCCATGGAATTCTAGAACTCTTCTCTCATGCAAAGGGACATCAAGAACAAGGCAGCAATTTGGGATAGAAATCGTAGAACAACCAAATTGAGAAGCCTGATAACTTGCGTTGAATATTCCATGCAATCCTTGATTAGATCCCCTTCTACTTATATTAAAACACACACACAATCAAAAGGCGGTTAGCCGGTTCATATTGCAACTAAGATTTAACCAACTACCCACACTGGTTGGAAGAGGTGCCTGGTTCCACATATCCACACAGGAACTCCGACTGTGGTTTTGAGCCTGAGACTGCACAACATCTGCTGACCAATTGTAATGCTCTTGCTGAAGCATATTTGTAGGGTTATGGTTGACTGGACTATACAATCTAGCTTTTATACACTCTGACCAGTTTTGGAGTAACATTTACTTTGGTAACAATTTGTTTGAAACATTTTACATTAATTATGTGATTTTTATTATCTTCTTCAGTGCAAGCTTACGTTGGGCACATTGATATTGAATTATTTCTCTTTTATTGTGAAACTGATTTTTTTTTTTTGTACATTCATGTACCCAATGTGTATTTTTTGTGTTAAAGGTTACATTTAACTAATATAACACAATAAAAAAAGAGCATCCTCCGTCCTCTGTCCAAAAGCCCTAAACAGTCCCTTACACACTAAACTTTAAACAGCGTGTACAAGGGCATTTCTGTAAGCTATGCACTTGTAACTTTCTTTCAGAGTTACAAACATAAGGTTCTATGGTGCCGAAAACAAGAAGGAATTACTCCCACCAGAGGAAGGCATCCTCCCTTCTCCTATGTGTCTTCTGGTCTATCACTGTCGAAATGAAAGGTCCGATAGCACTGCAAGTAGAGCGCTCGCTTTGACATCTGTGCAGAGCCTGCTAACGCAGGTTTGAATCCCGGCCGGGCCAAACTCAGCCTTTCATCCTTCCGAGGTCGATAAATGAGCACCACACCATGGGTAATAATAAGCAGCGCTGGGATACCTGAGGGTTTGTAGCGCTATATAAATGCTAAATTATTAATTATTATTAGTACTTCTGGGAAAAAGGTCAAATAATGTTCCACTGTTTCAAAGGGCTCTCCCCTTGTGTCTTTCCTTGTACAATATTTAACTTCACAGTTTCAAGGAGTACGGCTTCTCCCTTGAGTTTCTCCACTTATTATGCTTCTACAGTTTTAAGCAAAGTAACTCTTGCCCTTTCTTCCTTTTCATCATGCAGTATATTTCACGGTGGAATATGCCTTTTCTTGAATCTTCATTTTATCTCAATTAGGCTTAAAGGGGTATGGTTCTTCCCTTTTCCTTTGACTTTTTCTCCTGGTGTGCTCCCCTGCCAGGGTATAGAGACTTTATTACTGTTCCTTAAAAGCAGAATGGGTCTTTCTTACTGTTCCACGGTTTCAGGTTTACTTCTTTTCTCACTCCTTGTTTACTCTCCTGCCAAGATATCACAGTTCTGTTTCTTGGGTGCAGGTCCCGGACTTGCACAGTGCCTGGTTTACTCTCCTGCCAGGGCTTTATGATATGATAGGTTATTTATAACACGCTTAATACCCAGAGGTTTCTAAGCGCGGACCCGGGGATTGAACCTCTGGCGCTCGATGTCGTCTTGCTTCCAAGGCAAGCGCATTGCCCTTGAGTTCTCCTCCCGAAGACTAATGCGAGTCCAAGATACATGGTTTGCCAGGTTCATTATCCTGCCTCAGCTTTTTCATTCTGATTCTTTCTTTCATCCAAGAAATCATTATTTTCCAGTATTGGGTCACTAACCCTTTCTCAGTGAAGTTCTTATTGGTATCAACTCCTCTTTTCAAATATTGGATCACCAATTATTTCTTAAAATGGTTGTATTTGTGTAAATGTCCTTTTCCAAGCATGTGGGTCACTGACCCTTTCTCATAAACTCCTCTTTTCAAATATTGGGTCATCAACCCTTTTTTAACACTGTTTGTATTCCTATCAACCTCTCTCTCCAAGTATTGGTATTTGTATTAGTTTTTCCAATTACTTTAATTGGGCTTTCTCACGTGATTATTGATATGCGATACTCTCTCTCAAGCGCTTCGGTAACCCACTCGCTCTCTCTGGGCTTACTGGGCAGCTCTGGCATTCTTGCATCCTTCCACTGTCTTCACCTTCGGTTTCCTTACTGAGGGTGCGTCCCATTCGCCGTTTGGCTACTGCTTCATCTTCCTTTGCTTCTGGTGGTTCCAGCTGCCTATAGCAATAAAGCCGTGAGCTTCTCTTGGCCCGGTCTCTCTGCATGCCGTTCTCGTCGGCCTCCATGCTGGCTTCGACAGTGTGTTCGCCTCCAGTGTTCTAACCCATGTCAACACAAGCTGCGTGCCGCTATAGTTTCTGCCTCACTTGTATTCTGTTCAGCTGAGTTATTTTTAAAGTTCCTGGAATTAGTTAACACTTTCCAAAGACTAGAACATGGCATTTGCTCACCGCTCTGGTCATCCTCATTGTTCCATCCTCCTTCCCAGTACTAAAAAAAAAAAAAGAAAGGGGAGGGGGTAAATAAGGTTGTTGAAGAAAACATGGGAATTCTTTATCTGCGTCACAATAAGCCAAATGGGCATGTTGCAAAGGCACCTCAGTGCCATTAGGAAGAACATCTGAAGGATATTTTTTTCTTTTTGATTCAGTGTTTTCCTGTCTCTGGAGATTGTCCTCCTGCAAATAGCCACCCCCCCCCCCCCACAAGGGTCAGCATTTCCCTGGCCACGCAAGAGAAGCTTCACCCCAGAGAATCAGTGACGACGATTATGCTAGATTAATCACAGTTCCCATTACATAATTGTGTGTGTGATTGTATATGTGTATGTATGTATATATATCTATATATATATATATATATCATTGAGCATCAGTAAGTATAACATGATCTGTATTGGATGAAACCATTTCACTTTAAAACAGCTTGATGAGCCAGATCCTCAGACAACACACCCACACTGACATCCTATTTCATGCATATCCTTCTATTCCGCAGATTACCCAGAAGGTTTACAAGGTTAATAATCCAATTTGGTACGTGTTCTGAATGTTATACACGCAAACCTATCTAATTTGATAATTCATGGGCCTCCTTACCAGTGCAATTGACAGATTTACTTTGACTGAAAAAATGTTAAGCTCAGTCTTCTCTATGTATTTGTATTTATTCTCATTTATTTAGTGCTTTCAACAAAGCACTGAACATGAGGAAATCGATTTTTTTTTTTTTTATATGACAAAAACCTTGAAATTAGTTGACCAAATCAAGGGAAGTACCGTAATGGAAGGCAAGATTTTAAATAGAACTTTTCCTTTTGATGTCTGTTGAATGAGGACAGCTGTCATCATTTGACCATTCGAATACAGGAACAGCAAGAATGTTTATGGTAATCAGGCCTTGCTCAAACTGGTGTGTTACTGATTGCATTTTTGGGGTTTTAGAACAATTTAGCCAACTGTCCAGATATTAGGTGCCATATCTTTCTGCGTTTCTTTTAACCCCTGCAATATAGGTTTGGTGTAAGTGGAGTAACCTAATATCCAGGCCTGACAATAGTTACATAATCCTAGGATTTGCTGCATCTGCTTGACTGTGCTTGACTGTGGGGTGTGTTATACCTCTGCTGCCCTTTCTAGTATTGCCCTAGGTATACGAGTTCTTGCTTATAGTATTGCAATTTCTCTTTAGCGACCTTGTCTGCAAATAAAGTCAAAAGTGCAACTGAGTTATTTCTACACTGCTCTTCTGTTGTGCTTGGAGGTTTTCTACATACTGAATGACTGAGCTTTCAACCCGTAGGTTTTCTAAGTCCATTTGCAGTAAGTACCCTATTGAAAATGTTTGGGGACTCGCAATTCTACTGTGGCAAACAAGTGTGTTGGAACCTCTGTCCCCTGTAGGTGAATGCTGTGAGATACTGGGAGTCAGGGTGCAGCTGGATGGAGAAAAATGCATTCTTGAGGTCTGTTACTGTGATATAGGTTGCTGCAGTGGGAATATTGCAAAGGTTGGTGGCAGTATTGGGGACCACTGGGAACTCTGCCCCTACAATATTGTTCAATGGGCATAAGTACTGAACCATCCGCCAAAATGACCCTTTCGCTTTTTTCACTGGGTACACATCCATGTTGCACCCTGTTGCCATAATGCTACAATGGTGGAATAAATCCCTTTGTCTGCTTCTTTAGTCATGGGGTACTGCCTGGCATGGGGCAACACTGCCCCTGGTTTCATTTTGATGTGAACTCCCCCTATGCCTTTTAAGAGCCTTACATCATAGGGTTTACTGGTCCATAACTCTCTGGGCATCTTCTCTAAATCTTTCCTCTGATGAGGTGGCAGTGTTTTAGCAAAGAACACAGTATGAGGTACTTCTCTATGTTTGATATTTATCTGACCGGGTATACAGATTTGAATCCTTATCTCTTCTGTGTCATCAGTGTCTTCAAACAATTGCTTGTCAGATACCTCTCACAATTGTTGTACTGGGTCAGTACATAGGACTGTATGCCATTTAATGTTCTTCTCATCTGTGCCAGACAGTATTACTTTGCATTAGTGATCACTTCATCTAAATCTAATGTGGTAATGGTTCCTAGTGCTACCTCCAGGGGAACAGCTGGTCTGAATAGACCTCTCTGGGTATGTGTAGTGTTTTGTTCTCAATTGCGGGGACCCAACCTAACAGAACTGTTACCCTATAGAAGAACTAATCTGGGTGGCGGGACATACACCGCAGGGCGCTGTGGCCACAAAGGGTTTGTATTACCGCAGTAGCTCTAGCATTGTATGTGCATGGGGTAGAACACACTATGCCCTCCTCAGTGAATGAAATGGTATGTTTATCTTGCTCATGATGTCCCTGCCCAGGAGGTTAGCTGGGGCATCTGGTGAATACAATAAAGGTGCTGACAATTGTAGTGTGCCTATGGTGATGGGTAAATCCTGAATGAAAGGAACCAATAGAATAGCCCCAGATAAATCCCTGCGTGTCCATTATTCCGCCTGATAAAGGAAACTTCCCCACCCTAATGCAGGACTTGCTAGCTCCTGTGTCGACCATAAAAGAAAATGTTTGATCCCCTATCTTCTCTCCCATCCGGTGTTCCTCTTCTGGGTCAGAAGTTACTAATGGGACATGGCATGTCAGATCCCTCTGTGGTCTGTTATATTGTGGGTAAATATTTGTGCCTGGGAGCGGGAAAGGATTGCCCCTTCACACTCGTTACTGTGTGACGTTACCGTGCTCTCTCTGGCAGAGTAGGTGACTGCTGCATGTGTGTCTGAAGGAGATTTGGTGCTGGTTATTGAATTGGCTGGGGATGCATGGGACCTAGGGTAGGTGGAGTAACGGGGGGGGGTTCTGCATCTGGGACAGTGGGTGGTAAGTGAGACAATACACTGGAACTTTAGGGTTGTAAAGCATGGTTGAAATACCTCAGCATTCCTGTGCAAAAATGTCTGGTGTTCACACAAGACAAACACTACCTTCCAAGCCTAGGTGTCATTCCTCCCATCGACCCCTCTACCTTTGTTAACTGCCCCTTCCTCTCTGGAAACCTCCCATCTCCCTTCTGCAGTCTCCTGGCCCTTCTGTCCATCCCTGTATGGATCCCTGTCCCTGCAGCCCTTCCGTGTTTTTAGTAATCACTGCTCCTTCTGGGATGAATTTAGCTAGCTTTTTCTGTACAAGTTTTGCTTCTGCCTTTTGTGTTTTATCTCCTCTCTCCTTCTCCTTTTTTTGCCTCACTCTACAATAGTGTACTATGTGTGCCTGTATTTCGGGCCATGCCTTTGCTATGATGCCAACCACCTTATTCAAATCGGCTTGCACTTCTGGGGCAAGACCCTTTAGCACCATGTGATAAAAGCAGCTACATTCTTGTCCCATGCCTCTCCAGTTTCTAACTGTCACATCTCCTGTATCTGTTGAATATAGTTGGCAGGGTCCTCATCTGCCTTCAATGTGTGGGCCTTGTAGTTTGTCAGATGTGTCTGGGTATCTGTCCCTCAAAGCTTTCCATACAAGTGCTCAACAGTTGTTAAATAGTGCGTCATTGTGGGTATTACAGCTCAATTTTGCTCATTATACCCAGTCTTGCTGTATATTCTGTCCACTTGCTGCCCAGTCAGTGCGGTGAACAAGCTTTTCATGTCCCCTACAGCTAACGTGATCCCTGCGGTCTGTTATTCGAGGGCATGAATCCACTTGCCTGCTCCCGCTATGTGGAAGGGCAAGGTGTGCATTGTTATACCGATCCATGTGGGGCCAGGGCACATAATGGACTCTCCCTGGTCCCTTCTGTAGCAACGGGAACTGTCTCCAGTTTCTTTTATTCTGGAAGGCTTGCTCAATTGGGGCAATTTGCTGGAGCCGGCGGCCCCATAGTGTCACTTTTTCCTATACATCTGTCTCACATTAATCGTCCTCTGCTTCCTCAAGTGTATACTGAGTCATGCTCTACACTATCGTGACGTTCATTCCTATCTTGTGGACCTTCCGGACCCCTTCCCTGAATTGGGGGAATCCTCACTTGTGTTTACCCTAGGATCTTTAGCTTTACTGTCGATCTTGAAGAGAATCTTCCCGACCCTCTAATCGTCTGTGCTTATTGCTGGGCACTGCCCCTCCCCTTGTCCCTGCACCGCTTTCGCTAGCTTCTATTCTGCCTTCTGCAATGCTGCCTCTAATTCTCTGCGAGCCTTAGGTTCCGTTTCCATAATTAATGGATCTCTCGTGGCTTCTCCGGGATCCCCAGATGTTCGCTTTTTGTCCTCAGTTGGGGGCAAAACGGGGGTTGGTGTACCCTGCAGCAGGCTGCAAAGGACCAACCCATAAGGGGGTGGGGCCATGGCCTGTATGCATACTTAATTGGTTCCCTTTGTACTGTCATCAGGGCGTCTTATTCTTCCCCAAACATTTTCCATAATTAAAGTATCCTCTGACTATTTGTCATCTTTTTCCCCTTAAGTTGATAGCAAAATTGTATACATATGTTCAATACATGTTTATCATGCGTGCCCTCCTAGGGCCAAGGTTTAAGCAATTTGTCCACCACTCCCTGAATCCACTCTCGGTGGTACTAATGGTGGGGGTGTTTTGCACTTGTGCTCCAACGGTGTGCCCATAGCGCCACTAAACTCCACTCTTGCAAACATTTGCGAGGGATGGATCAGCGGCACCTTGGCTCAAAAAACCCACAACACTGTTAATAAACCGGTTCTTCCTTACACAATTACAAATCAAAACATGTACCTCTAGAAACACTTCAACACAAACCTCTATTTATACACAATGGGCTATCGATGCTCTGCTCCAAACACCTTTATACTGCAAAATTAAAACACATGTACTTATACACTGATGTAGATCCTTCCCATGCCTCCTTGGCAAACTCAACTCTCCTCAAGCTCCCCTTCGAGAGCTGAGGTATATCCCGTCCTTTCCTCATAGGACCATCACTTTGTATACAGCACTGTCTTTCCTCGTTCAAGAGGAGCTACCCCACATCAATTTTAAATACCTATCAGAAAAATCAATCCAAGGAAGCAATAATGGAGTGCACGATTTGCATAGAAAAAACAGCTTTGCTGCTTGCAAATTACGTCCGGGAGTGTCAGTCAGCTCCTTAGAACTGAAAACGCTCTCAACCATCCCCATTGAGTTACAGCATTTAAAGACACAAACCACAAAAAATATTACAAATATAAAGTACATGTTAATCCTTTCTAGAATGTGGAAAAACTAAAACCAATTCGAAAATGGCCTGAAATGCTGCGACAAATGACCAAAACCCTGACACTAAAAAGAACCAAGCCTTCATGCTAATAGAATTTCTGCACCTTATACTTCCTAACAAGAGAAAAAGTGAACATAGATCTTGTGGCCATCAGGTGTTTATTCTAGTGTGTGGGTGCTAATAAGGAAAAAGAACAGAACTGGTTTTGAGTGCAAGGAGGCCTGAGGACAAACCATAAGAGCTGGGACTCGGATCTGAGTGCGGGGGGGGGGAGGGGAAGGGTAGTAAACGGAAATCTGTAATGAAAGGTAAACAGGAGCCGGAATATGAAGACACTTGAAGACAAAACTAAGAACATTAAAAATCCAGTGAGTTTCGAAGGTCAACCAACCGAAGAGCAGACAGATTGAGGAATTATACAAGGAATGAAAAGGGGCCAGTTGATAAGTATGGAGGCCAGGAAAAAGCACAAAGCACTAGTCAAGATGTGTAAAAACTAGGTTTGAAAAGAAAAGGGTGGGCATTACTGATTTTAAATGGATGGAAACAGGGTAGAAGAAATTAGCTAAACAAGTGTGGCATCAAAGAATACTCCATGATATGCTTGTATGAGTGAGGAAATATGTTTTAAGGAGGTATTGTGGCGAGTACAAGCAGGGAAGAATAATCTGTCAAGGTATTGAAGTGCAAAAGGTAATTAGGCATTCATGACTGGATGGCGAGCAAGCGGGTAAAAACTAGAATGAAGAGAATTGGTGAAAAAGGAACATAAAGGTTTTTGTAGACTCTGCATCGAAATGATGGAAAAGGAAAATGAAGCAATGGAGGCTAATGGAATACTGTAGAGGGCAAAGTGAAGGAAGCCAAGGACCGAGCCTTGAGGAACCATGTATTGTAAGGAGAGAGCTGAAGATGTGCCAGACCACAAAACAGAATACATCTGATTGGTGAAATTAAGCGCCCCCCAATAAGGTAGAAAAAAACCCTTACTGAGAGGCAATTAAGGACACTCCCAAGGAGGGAATGAGACCACGACCAAGTGCGGGTGAAGTTGGTTTTTATCTAAACCAAATGGGGCATGCAAAGGACTCTGCAAACTCTGAGCGCTCTGTCTGACAATAGCAAAGACAGTCAGTTATATTACAAGTACACGTCATGCATGAGATAAGCTATAGGGGCCACATAGTCTTTGGGATTGGATGGCGATGTCTAGCTACTATGTAGAATATAGGTTTGGTGCTCCATGATTGGTGGAGATAAACATGGTGGCATCACAACGTGCTTAGGTCAGATGGGCTCATCGGGGTGGAGCTCTTGGGTGCTGGCTGTCACTGGAGATTCACCACGATAATTCTAGAAACTTGCCCTTGTGGCCTTTCATACCCATTCATCACACTCATCTATACCAAGTTGTTATTTAAAACTTCTAACACGTTAATCTAATACCTGGGTGTGGACACAGGAAAACAATATGCAATACGAGGCTGTTTCCATACATCATCATAAAGTTGTCAGTAGCAAGGGGTCCAGTCTCGTGGGTCCAGGTGTCTTATCAGGGGGCATGGGTCAGACTATCTTCATCATTTTACTCTGATGCAGTAAATGATGACTCTGGGGAATGTTTGCACAAGGGCGGATAACTGCCTTTGTCGTCTGTTGGATTTGGGGCGAACTGGGATACCATTGGGTCAGAGGGGTGCCTAGCCGGCACCTCAAAGGCAGTTGGATTTAGGACCAGGTAGCTCAGAATTCATTTGGTCCGGCCATGGCGGTCGCTGCCATGGGGGAGGTAAATACTTGAAGCGGTTCCAGCAGGAATGTGGGGAGGTGAGACTGTGCTGCTCGAACACCAGCAAGCCCCTCCGTGCCTTGGCAGGAGGAGGGGGAGATGGCCTTGTAACTGAACAACTCTCTATTCACGGGGCTGCACAATATACCATTGGAGGGGACGAATGCTAAAGCTGGGCGCATTAGGGAAATTACACATTTCTGTTGTTTACATATGGTTACATTACTAAGTTCATGACAATTGAGATTTTCCAATATCACATGCAGTACATAACATTAGCCGGTCTTAATACTTGTAATTCATGAGAAAGGCGAACGAATAACAAAACATGAGGTAGTATCAGGTTTGGTCATACACTCAGGAGCATGAAAGCAGCATATTAACCTAACGTTTCAATTATACTACAAACTGAATCGATACCCTATGTGGCTTACATGTAATGCGTCATATTTCGTTACGTCATACACAAGCATTTTATATTTATTGCTCTTTCAATCATCCTTTTTAGAATAGCAGCAAACATGTGTTGGCACAGAGTGAATATATTGAGCAGTTATACACTGGGCATTGGAACATGAAGGCATCTTGAGGGTTGTACAGTGTCACTTTGCTTTAATAGAAGTAGTTTGTATTATCCATTTACCATTTATTACTACAGATTCATTAGCAACAGGAATAAGGCTGAGAGACTTGAGGGTTTAGCATGTATGGTTAATACTTCATCTGGGGATCTGGGTGGGTGAGGGGTCAGGGACACCATATATAACTCGTGCAGGGGTTGGGTGCGGGGTAGGGGCGTGTTTGAGAGGGATGATTATTTTCTTTTCCAGACTCCAACTACAAGTCCGGTCACTCCTAGGGCAATGATGTATTGTGGAAGGTAAATGATACAGTGTTTGTTTTGTTACTTGTTCGTGTCTAGTTGCTCGTGAGAACGGGCTTTCAACGGATCTGCCATGGGGTGGGGGCTGGGGGAAGTGCAGGCCTCTCCGTGTGTGGTCAAGTGGGGGCCAAGCTGCAGCTTTGTACACCAGCTATTCTGCATGGGCCTGGGTTCAGCACGCTTAAAATGGAGTCTTGCTTATTACAAAATGGTGTCTGTTATGCCAGGCTACTGGCCGTGCAGCCTCACGTGTTGATCCGCAGCCGCCCTGCCTCACGGGCCCAGGTGCATGGGGAGCTGCCGACGAGTCATGAGCCTCATGTAGGTGGACACTGCAGGGGAGGGGGGGTCCTACAGATCTATCCTCCCATACATTTGTTAGATCAGAACAGAATCAAACAAGCCCTTGTGACCAAGAGAAGAGAAGTGTTTGGTATCGAGAGCAGAGAGAAAGATTTGGAGACATAGAGCAATGAAGTCATTGTGAAATGAAAGGGACGAAAAGTATATTTGTACAGAAGCCAAATTGAGAAATGAATAGGCAGGCAGACTCTTGAATGTTAGCCATGAACTAAAGAAGTTAGAAATGAAGGGATGAAGAGAGAGGACAAAGGTGCGAAGGTAAGGAAGAGTCGAGTGAGGCCTTTTTTTAGAAAAAGAAGAATGGTTACATTATTGAATAGAGGAAGATAAAGAATCAATGCAGATGGTGGTCAAGGAAACAGTGAAGAATAAACTTTTACAGTGAAGAATAAACTTTTAAGAATTCAAGAAGATGCAGTATCAGAGGGGTTGGCCGTGGGTTGGATCAGAAACAAGTAACAACATCTTTTTCCAAGAGAGGAAGAAACCTAGTCATTGATAATTGGAGGGGGAGAAAACTGGGATCAGGGGATGGATTAAGAGAAGGGAGCAGAGAAGCACAATCTTATTAAGGTAGTTGGAGAAATCAGTAGCAGAAAGAAGGGACTAAAAGGAGTAATTGGCTGTAGGAGGGGAAAGCATGTGGTTGAGCAACTAACATGGACAATAGGGATGAGGAGAAAGGGTAAGTAAAAGATCAGAATGGTACTGTTGCTTAGCTAATGGTAAAGAAGAATCATGAAGAGCAGATGGAGTAGAAGATCAAGATTGATTCCATACAACAGCAATCTTGCTTGGCAAACGGAGCACTGAAGGGAGCGAAGGGCAGGAGTTTCCCAAGTCCGAGGATGTTTCAGGAGTGTAATAGTACAGATCTGGTATACTTAATAAATAAATCCTGGGGCAAAAGAATCAAGAGGACGATGCAGGGGTGGTGGTGGGGTCGTTTTCAGGAAAACATATACATCTTCTCCCCCAGCAAAGTCGACTTGTTTCCCCAAACCCCTAGTGTGTATTATTTTTATTTTTCTCTAGTTGGGTTTGGTTAGGCACCCCCTTTCCATAATGGCGCTGGACAAAACTTGTCCGTCAGGAACTAGACTGTGCATGTGCTCCAGAACTGCTGACTGAGCTTTCTGTCCGCCTAAGGACAGTCAAACAAGATCATTGAACTGAGGCAAATGGAGTAGTGAACCCTTCATCTGAGATGGAAGTCGTCAAGGGGATGGAGGCCATATGCCCCTCTCATGAGGATTACAGAACCGGAAGTGTACCTTGTCGGCCATGATAACCTGGAAGGACATAGTCACGTGGTATCGTTCTACATCAACACGGTCGATGGACTGTAGTCCTCGAGCAGGTGGTCCTCGACCGGATCACAAAGTACCTTGAGGATATAATGGCCTTGAAGATTCACTTCAATCTGGCTTCCATAACAAACACCACACTAAACTAAAACTACACTCGTGCATGTCTCCAATTTTGTCGCTAATGCTCATCAATCCAAACCCTCTTCTTTACTCATCCTTTTGGCCCTTTCTGCCACTTTTGAAACTGTCGACCACTCCTCCTTCTCACTCTCCAGAACCTTGGGTTTTGCAAATCTGCTTTTCCCTGGATCACCTCTTACCATGAAGGTTGATCCTTTAAAATCTCTTGGAACTTGCAAACAACTAACCCTGCCCCTCTTCCCTATATGCGTCCCCAAGGATCAGTCCTTGGACTTCTGCTCTTCACCCTCTATACCTTTTGTATTAGGAAAAGTAATTATTCCTTTGGCTTTTGCGATCACCTTTTTGCTGATGTCAAGTCTTGGAAGGATAGCTCAGGGGCAACATACTCACCTTGGAAGCAAGACGACACAGAGCAACACAGGTTCGATCCCCGGGTCCGCGCTTAGAAACCTCTGGGTATTAAGCGTGTTATAAATATCATATCATATAACTATTTTTCTCATTTTCCTCCTTCACCCAGCCATCTCAGAAAAGATTACAAACTGTCTCACTGCAATTAGTCACTGAATGACACTCCACATGCTTCATGCTGGACTCTTAACAAATGGAAGTCCGCTTTCCCCCGGTTTCCAATGCCATCCTTACCCTCCCCTCCCTTTCCCTTTCCTATCTTCTTCCTGTCCAACCTTCTTGCTCCCTCGCCCAAGGCCCGCAATCTTGGTGTCCTCTTTGATCGCGACATACATTGCTCGTATTAACCTCTGCAACATTTTGTAAATTCGATTTTTTTTTTCTTTTTTTTTTTTCTCCCTTTTTACTAACCACTCTACAAGAACTCTTCTCCGTGCAAAGTGAACTTGACTACTGCTCAAGTCTACTCCTTTGGCCTTCCTAGCTAGTCTTTCCTACCTCTAGTAAAGTCCTCAACTTTGCTTCCTGCACCCTCTAAAACCTACCCAGATCCTCCTCCACTTCTACCTAGCGACAACGTGCTGGTTTGCTCTCTATGCACAACATATCTCTTTTCAAGTTCATTCTCATGGTCTACAAAACTATCAATGATTTTACTTCTCAGTACCTGTCTTATTGTATCTCAATTTACTCAAACTATTGTTCCCTTTGATCTTCACATGCACTCAACGTCCCCCTCATCTGACCTCCATGTGCCTCCTCTTGCTTCTGCTCCTTCTCCCTATTCACCCATCCCCACTGGAAGCCACTGCCCATAACCACCAATGCCAGCCCAACTGTGGATCTCTTCAAAGCTCACCTTAAACTTTACTTAGTTGCTAAAGCTCCTCCTACCCTCTTCCCCGCTCCTCCCTACCGGACCCCACCATTGCCTCCAGTGATATTTAATGTAATTTTATATATTTCAATAGTACTCTTTAGTTTTAAGCACTTGCTTATTTTCTTTTGTAAGTCACCTGTTTTCTTATGTCTTTTTTCCTGTTTGTTTTGGCCAGGTATATGTCCCACTTTTGTGCACCCTCATAAACTGGCTCACCACTTGTTCTGATCTTTGTTCTATTGTACAGACTCTCTTTGTGGGAATGCCTCTGCCATCTGTAAATGTTATTGTAAGTAGTTTCTGTTCGAAATTGACATCCATGTTGTTAAAAAAAAATATACATTTTTAAAAAAATACATCAGAATGAATAGGCTTCTTTGTTTGATGCGGAAATGGCGTGCCGGCTGGCCTCGTTTAAGGATTCTGGAATGCTCAACGGTCATGTGTCCAATAAGTTACAAACATTTCGATTCTTGAAGGTGTGGTGGGTTAGTCAAGAAGGAATGGGTTAAAGGCTAGGATGCTGCCGGTCTTGCCAGCAAACTAATATATCTTTTTGCTTAAACGTCATCAGAATTGTGAAAGCGAGTTTGATTGACTTTCACACAAACTAAAGGGGAATTAAGAGTAGAGAACAGAGCAGATTAAAATGACATGGGCGAGTCAGCTGATAGAGTGGAGAATTCCTCAAGAGGAGGAAGATAAAAGTATATGGATATAGTCAAAGGAATGCAGATTACTGCAACAGAGAGTTGGAGATGTGAAATGCCAAAGGTAACACTGTCTGTAGTGGACAGCTGCAGGCAGCTAGGACTTTGGTAGGTCTTTGCCCTGAAACTGGTGTTTTTCAAACCCTCCATGTCAGCTGGTGGATGGTCAATGGCTGTGGCGCTACTTCGTAGCGTGGGTCTTTATGGAGCACAGATGTACTGTAGATGGAGGAGGCGCACCTTGGTCTTCTCCCTCAGGCTGGGACCGCACCCACAGAGCTCGAAGGTATCAAAACCTGACCATTCTCCCCATTCCCTGATATTGAGCTTATACTGTTAAACCGTGATTTTAAACCCAATCCCTCTATCTGCAGCTGCACATATTTCAACTAGAGATTTTTGCATGCAGCACACCCATATATCCTCTATAATCTTATGCAACAAGGCAGCCTTTCCATCGGACAATAAAGGAGCCCAAAATTCACAGGTTGAACAGAAAGACTCTTGCACAAATATGGCACACCAATTCCTGGTGAACTATGATAGATATTATATGTGTAACAACTTGGTTTGTAATCTTTGGAAAGAATATGGGTTATTTTGACACCAAACCCCAGCTGTATCTCACTATCCCCAATGTTTTGGCTGAACAAATATTGAGCATCTAACATGTTGGTTTGAGGTACATTGGGCACATCTAAAGATGCCAGCATTAGCCTTGATTCTCAGACTGTTTGTCCAAGTGATCGCTCCAAGTCCGTGAACAATTACATTTGAAACCTAAACGGTTTTCATAAGACCTACCTACAGTTGGTCTCTGCTTTAGATATAACCATCACTGAGGATTTATTTACGTTAACAATGTCTTGGTCATCATAATCTATTGAGGCTGATGCCAGCTTTTGTAGGGCTAATGTTAGCTATCAACACTGCATCATTGGCATCAGTTAATACCACTGTATGTGTCCCCTTGATAGAGGGACCATCAACTGTTGCCAACTCCAAAACCTGATGTAAAGAATTGGTGTAAATATTAAATGTAGCCAGAACACGTTTCGTGAAGATACTCCCTGCCACAGTTACTCGCTCTGAGAGATTACCATACCTTTCAAAACTCATTTTAGTGGTATTCTCTGTATGAAGGTGTACCAGTATGCTCAGCAAGGAGACGGGGAGTCCCATATTATGGTGCGTCTTACATAACTTCAACCTATTGACAATCAAAGACATATTTAAGGTCTGTAAACACAGGGCAGATGGGCACTTACTTTCCATGACAATATTTGCGCAAAATGAATTGCAGATTTAGCCTTTGAATTGTTCCTATTTTCCATAATAAATCTCAACTAAATATCCGATGGGACTGCATTGCAATCTGCCTAATCCATCAGTGTTGCATCAGCCAACTTTATAAATAATGTGGTTCTTTCAATCCATAAGGGTATATAAGCCTGTAAGGACGTGAGTAGGATTCTGGGTGGTACTTGTATATCCAGGCTATTCCATCTCTTCTCCATGGATTTAGAAAAGATCCCAGTGATATCACTGATTTGAACACCAACATCATTAGGGACGCCCATAGTTTCAGTGTACTTGATTAAATTCACATGGACTCCATCAAGACCATGACATTCTTTAGAGTAGTCAACACTTCATCCACCTCAAATGGTCTTGAGATATAGTACAAATTGTAATTAGGCTATACTCAGTACCCCAAAAATGTATCTCCTGCATCCCCAATGAAGATACCCTCCTTTGAATGCTTGTGCCTGTACAAATGGGTAACATGGGAAATGTACGTTGGCTCTGTGATGTGAACTGGGATGGCATTGTTACTGAGATCATCCTGTGCCAGTTGTCCTTCTGGTGTACTTCCTTAGTTCAGTTTTTGAGGCCTGGAATTTGAGTCTTTCACATTTCAAATGGCTTTTTATAATTTACTTCAATAATTCTAGCTTGTAGAAGGTCCAATGGCACTTCCTTAATTGTTTATAGAATGGCCATACTTTTCCTGCCTTACCTAACCATGACTGTTTGTTGTCACAGATGGCTTCAAGAGGACACCAACCACCCGTGCCCCCCCTTCCCCCCCGAGACAATTTAAGGGTCTTTATTGTTAAGCCAGCGGTGGACCTAATGGCCTTCCCTCTCTGGGGAAGGGCAGTGCCACTCTTATCCAGGTGTACCTTGATCCTAAACTGATACTAGAGATCAATAACCCCTAATGTCTAAAAATACTATCTGTCTTCTGGTGATGGCCTTAAAACGAAAACCTTTGCTACTTAAGCTTCCTAAGGGAGCAATCTACGGGTTCCTATCCAATGGTTTTCTCCACAGGAATAGCTTGGTTCTTTGGTTTGCACATCTGTATTCTTTTCCTTCTTCTCACTCCAGTACTTTTAGTTGACTCTAAACAGGGAGAAAAAGGGATTTCATTGCTGTTTATGTATGAAAGTTCCTGTTTAACTTTAAAATGTGTTCCATAGTAACTCAGGAATTATTAGGGTTGTTATGATCTTCAAATAAATACTCTGTCCTCATATTAGCACAGAATGTAGAGGGGAAGGATATTGGTTTGTGGTTGTTTTTATTATTCATTACGGGGGAAGCTGAATTGTACGGGTATGAGGAGGAAAGTTTTAGATCGGTGCTAAAAGTAATACGGGGGAGGTTTTCTCCCACCTTACAGTAGACCATGGATGCTTGGATAGTTGGGGCTTGATTATTAACCTGGAATTGGTAAGGGGGAATACCATGTCTCTTCTGGCAAGTAACCCTTCCACGAAATCAATCCCCTAACCCCCTCTGTGATCCTCTCTCAAATATCAATCCCCAGGGTTCAGATCAGAGAGCGTCTGCCTCAACCTGGCCACATTATCGGAGTCCCACCATTCCCCCCACCACCATCACCCATGGAAGCAGTGATGACATTACCAGATTCATTACACTTCCTTCTTCTCATTGGCTTTCCCTCTCTACTTGTTCCCTGGGCCATTCTTTCCCTGATATCCCCTGTCGGGAGGTGGTATAAGCATCAAAATACACAAAGGGGGATTAAGCCCCATCCATTTTCCATGTGCATCTGGGTTTTGCAATGGTGGCCTACAGGATTGAATCATAGCATTTAAGTCCCAGTTTGTGCGAGCGCCGCATAAGCCTGTCATTCCGCTTGTTTCATTGAGGAATCATTCCGCTGCTCTCCCGCAGGTAAGCACAATGTTCCTGGAGTACTTCGTGTATGTACAGCAATCTGCTGTTAACTGCTTAGCTGGTGCATGAGGTAGCCTCTCTTCGCTACATTTCTGGTTGCTGTTCCCAAAGTCGCAGAACGGTGTCTCTTCCAAACATTTGCAGTTAACAGGTTATTAGTCTTTCTGAGTAACTTCGGTTTGGCTGGTGGTTATTCTTTTTCTTGCGGTGGATGCTGGGAGTTGTAGTATGTTGAAAACAATAGACTGGCCTGCATCATGAGAGAAAGGTAACTGGTGATTGACAGCGTCACTCTATGCAAGCTAACTTGCAATACAAAAAGGGACCGGGATTGGTGCCCTCTGAACTGCCACCTTCCCCCATCTGGGGTTGGAATCGCTCTGGCTTGCACCTTGGATTGCTTCCCTCCCCAGACTGAGAGCAGACCCCATCCCTTCTTGACAAGGTCAGCATACTTACCTTGTTGTATTGTAGAGGACTTTCAACATTTTGGGAGGTGCAGATGTCAGTAATGTACTCTCCAAAGTAATCAACTGTCTAAAGCAGGCTAGTCTGCCTGAATGTTGACGATCCTGGTCTAGACAATGCTTAATTAAGGTGTAGCCCTCCCTCCCATGTGAAGCTCCTCCTGATTTGAGAGATTTCATCTTCCATTTCTTCTGTTGAAGGTCCTTTGTACTTGAGCCAAGTGGCCATTGTTATTTGTGTCAGTCCTTACTTTGTAATCAATCATCCATCTTAAGGGGATGTGATCACTTTTAGCTTTAGGTATAACTTTATAAATGTTTCCCCACTGTTCTACTGAGAAGTAGAAGTCTGATAGCACAGCAAGTAGAGCACTTGCTTTGACATCTGTGCAGAGCCTGCTGAAGCAGATTTTAATCCCGGCAGGGCCAAACTCAGCCTTTCATCCTTCTGAGGTCGATAAATGAGCACCACACACTGTGGGTAAATAAGGAGCGCTCAGCTACCTGAGGGTTCGTAGCGCTATATAAATGCTAAATTTATTTATTATTAGAAATTGATATAATCAAACTGCTGTCTAACAAGAAGAAAGGTATAATTCCACACAAAAATCCCCCTCTATTCATCCATTTAGCTAGTGTAAGCCCAGCTCTATAAGGTGCGGCCAGAGAGTGAATTGTAGTATATTGGCTTCGTAATCTTTTAATACTGTTCTGCCTTCGCTCCCCCTCCGGTTGATCTGCTTGGCACTGTGCACCTGGCCACCCTCTGTCCCCTGGGCCCAAGTACCTGCTCACCCTGCCACCCTCCTGCACTGTCTCCCGGCCACCCCTTGCACTGGGGACTGTATCTGTACCCCCCCTTTTCCTTCTTTTTCTGCACTTAGACTCACCAAGTCTGCTGCTGTAAACCCAGCACTTGTCGCTTGCTGGCTGCACTACCTCTGTTTATTGCCTCTTTTATTTATTATGTATCTGTTTCTCCACTGCTCCGCACTTTCCACTCTCCCCTTTCCATGAACTTTTCCTCTTTCCCTCTCCCATGCACTTGCGTGTTCTAAATGTCACTGGGCCTAGTAAGATCGCTGTTTTGTTCCAAACTGTTCCCCTCCCCTGCCTTGTTGCGCTCTGAAACACTTGTGTACAAGCGCGATACAAATAAAATATCATATCATATGCTGTTGTGCTGACATCATAAGATGCATTTCGGAGTCCATTTCAAAAAGCCTAGCCAAAGGTTAAAGTCTACTCTGATTAACATTAGGCCATTTTGTTGCCTAAGATCATTGCACAAAAACCTGGATGGCGAGATCATATCAATCAAAATGGAGACCTTGTCTCTTACTTGCCTTCCGTATGGAAGCTTTTGAAAACCTGCACGTTTCAGAGGCTTAGACCAAGAGTCGGCCAGACGGGTAACAACTTTTATTTTGAGCAACGTAGGATATTGCCACCATATATTGAGAAATGTGCCCTTCAGCACAAGCCACTCGCTCCTCACAAAGCATTTAAAAACTGCTGCCAAACCCTAAATAACATATTTTTAGGCAGTGTTCATTATATATTGTGCAGCTAGAACACATGTGCACCCTGGACCAAATCTTATGCCATATTGCCAGGTCTAGTTGAACCCCTAGGTTCTTATGCCGGGCTTGTATAGGAGGAGAGCCCACACCCAGGGACAGTTAATAATAGGTATAGTTTCAAGGTACAAATTGAGAGTTCTTGTTACCGCTACTTTGAAGTCCCTGTGTTGAACTCCATGTTTAATTTGAAAATAATGCCTTTCTTGCTTTCCTGCCTCGGAAGCCATTTTGCTTTTTATGAGATATTTAATTGCTACATTCGTAAATATATGCAAGATGAATTTTCACCCACTATCACGAGCAACTAAATTCGAGAACTCTATGTTAAGGAGTGAAGCTCGGATTGCCAGGTATGGGGAATAATGGACCGGGGAAAGAGGTCCAGGATCTTCTCATTTGCAACCGATTGTAGACCTTCCTGGTTGACTTTACAGAGGGGACGTTTGTGTACCCATGGAGATTTATCCTTAGCTACATCTATAAAACATTTCTCATTAGTCTTCCAACCATGATATTCTCTAGCCCCTTTCATTGCTTGTGTGAATGTGGGTACTTCCAGTTCCCAATAAATTGGAAATGTGTTGCATCGTAGTATTTCAACAAATATCATCAGGCAAGGCACTGTGGTGTGCGTGGTGAGAGCAGCAGCATCTTATTCACCCTTTGCCAGCGTTCCTTCCAATACATTGCATAGTATCCATCTGTAATGCTGCAAGGGTCTTATTCGGCACCTAAGCTGCCTTAGATGAAAGACATAAGTGCCTTGGAGGAACATTGAACTTAACCCAAACCATTTGCTCAAACCAAGAAACAGCCAGCATCTTGAATGACCTCAGGTACTCTTGTATTTCATGAAAAAGGGTGGGTGATTAGTCATGTAGAGCTCAGCCGGTTAACTTGTGAGATAGACTCAGACTAGATATTTCAGGGAGTTGGAGTTTACTTGGAAGGTAAAGACTCACTTGACTGACTCAACCTGCACACGAGAGAGGGAGACTAAGCAGTTCTCTTATCCTTGTTGACTTCAAAGCTCCTGAAGAAGTCTTGATAATGCCTGGATTGCTGGTTTGGGGTCAGTAATTAAGTGAATGTTATCAGTATATAAAGCCGCCTTACATGTTTGCCTCGTGTAGCTGTTACCTGGGATTTCCCCACCTTTGCTAATGGCTTGGGCTATTGTCTCCATCGCCAGCACGAAAGGTAAGGTGATGAGACATCTTTGTCGCATGCCCCTATATAGTACGAATGTGTCTGACAACAGATGCCATTACTCTAGCCAAGGGACTACTATATATTGCCATGACCACCTTACAAAAGGGCTCCCCTTCCTCATCAGACATTTAAGAAAAAGCTCTACTCCATCCTGTCAGCGGCCTTCTCTGCATGCAGAGACACAAAGCCAAGGGGATCTTAAATGTGCACTTTAAATTTATGAACTTTCACAATTCGATATCCACTTCCTGTAATTTGCCCGCAGTCTATCTCCCTGGAATAAAGCCCGACTAATCTTCCCCCTATCAGTGGTGGCATCCAGGGTCTGTTTGCTAAGATAATAGCATATCGTTTTGTGTCACCTTAAGCAGAGCAGTTGGCATGCATGAGGCACGTGAAAGAGCATCCTTACTGTCTTTAGGGCGGACACTAATAATTGCCTTGCCCATGATGAGGTAAACCAGTTTATACAAAAGTGGGATGCAACCACCTCGCCTAGTAGATGTGTATGTTTTTTAGTGGCTTACTTTTTAATCACTTCCTCTTTAGTGATTGGGTTTTATAAGGTTGCAGCTTCTCACTGAGACAATTCTGAGCGACAGACATGATCTAAAAACTCTGGTACTTTGCAGTTCGCCATATTCCTTAGCTATGTGTTGGAGTAGAAACTTCTAAAGAGTCTTGATTTGAATTTCTCTCTGTGTATTAGTTACGTTGCTCTCCTGATGTTGCTCCATATAACTAAATGATATTTTTATATCACGCTCATTCACAAGTGTTTCAGAGCGCAACCAGGCAAACGGAGGGAAACCAGGGAGAACAAAAAACAGCGATCTTAGTAGGCCCATTGACATTAAGAAAGCGCAAGTGCATGGAAAAGGGAAAAGGGTGAGAAGTGGAAAGTGCGGAACAGAGGAGAGAACAGAATACATACTAAACAACATAAATAAAGGCGATAAACCATGGTAGTGCAACCAGCAAGTGGCAGGTGATAGATTAGTCAGATAGGATATATCTGCTAAGTGCAGAAGGAAAGTGGGAGGGTGACTGTATGGGTCCAGTGCAAGGGGTGCCCTGGAGGCCGAGCAGGAGGGTGGCACGGTGAGCAGGTACCTAGGCACGAATGACAGGGTGGCCAGGTGCACGATTCCAAGAGAGAAAACAGATCAGCAGGGGACAAGGGGGTCAAAGGCAGAGGCAAAGAGGAAGGTCTTGAGGTGCTTCCGGAACCGGAGATGGTCCTTGAAGTTTCAAGGTGATCGGGAGGCTGTTCCAAAGGGAGGCCCCAGCCAAAGACCGAGATCTACCCCCCAGCTCGTTTCTTTGCAAAACGACTAACCCAGAAGGTGTTAGAAGTAGAGGAGCGAAGGGCTCGAGAGAGGTGGTATATACGGAGGCATAGTTGAAGGTATTTTGTATCCAGGCCCCAGAAAGCTTGCTGGACAATGCAGAGGGTTTTAAATTGAATCCTTGCATCCACTGGGAGCCAATGAATGGATTTCAGAGCTGTAGAGATACGATTCCAGGGCTTGAGGCCAAGGACAAGTCTCGCAGTCCTGTTCTGGATTAGTTGTAAAGGGCGGAGAGTGGAGACAGGTAGATTTAGAAAGAGGCTGTTGGAGTAATCCAGCCTAGAGAGAACTAGAGCTTGGGAGATGGTGAGCTTTTGAGGGAAGGAGAGGAAAGTCAGAGTACCTCTAAGGAGGTGCAATAACATGTTTGAGATGTTGGAGATGTTTGCGGAGAAGGAAAGTGTAGAGTCAAAGATAAGCCTGAGGTTCTTAGCCTCGCAGGTGGGGGTAGAAGGAGGGCCAAGCTGATTAGCTTTCAGCTGTTAGGCAAGTAGCTAATTTGGTTTCTTACCACACTCGTAATAATACAGATTTAATCTCAGTATGTGTTGTTTTCTAACAACTGTAGCTATTTTCACGCAAACTGTAGTTTATACCCCTTTCCTGTTCCCCTGTCTTATGTTTTTCTGCAGCTGCGCTATTGCTCTTACCAGAGAGCCCTGCTCTCTCCCTCAGTTTTTTAATCCAGGCAACCTTTTCTATGAAGAATCCTTTCATCCCATTGGACCCTTTTATTTGTTTAAACTGAGGAATAGTCTTGAAAGAGGTTAGGGGTGGCATTTTACAGTTCCTGTAACATAACTGCGAGATGAAATAGCCACTAGGCTCATTTTCAGGTTCTGGGCTTTCTCTCCCCTTCAAAGTAACAGAACACCGCGTTGTAGTCAGTGAAGGAGATTTGTCCAATTCTAGTGGTGCCCTTAGTCGTACTTAAGTGACTCATCCAAAGAGATCTAATCAGTGCATGTGTGGGTCTTATGAATATGGGAGGAAAAAGGATAAATCTCTCTTTGGGGTTGGTACATCTCTCTATATAGGCGTTGCTTAACTAATTGGAAACCTGGACTGTCCTACTTCCTCCTCCAGCTCTTCTGTCTAGAACCCTATCCCATATCGCATTGAGGTCTCTCCTTAGGTTCATATGCCCTGTGAACTTTATCTATTGAGGAGAAAGTCCCTAAGATAAGTGTTCTGAGCTTTATTGGGAACATATACTATAACTATTGTCCGAGGGTTACCCATTCACTGTCCCATTTAAAGTTCGGTAGCAGCCGTTACTGTCCAGATACATGGGGTAGCCAAATGTCCCGGTTTTGCTGGGACCACCCTGGAATTGGACCCATGTCACCCCTTCCTCAAAATAGGAACAGAACTGCACAGTATCACTTAAGAGATCTCCATGGGCTCGATTTCCCCCCCAAGCCCCTTTCAGATAGCAGCTAAACCCATTAACTGGTTGCACCTCAGAGTCCCGTTGAAAAACACACACATGAACTCTAATATCAATCCGATGAAAGGCCCATTTGTTATTAACATTTTAGGACAAGTGCTCGAAACACTGTGGAATCCAAAAGAGAGAGGTGTGTGTGGAGTGGTGGAAATACTTTAGGATCCCGATTGGGGCGTGGCAGGGAAGTGCTTTTGGGTGAACAGGGGCAAGTCCTACTTCTGTAGTGGCAGTCTGTCCCAGTTTTTTACTTTTAAAAGCTGTTCACCCAACCGATACAGGCTCTCCCGAACAGAAGGAAAATCTCTTGGAAATAAAATGCTCACTTCCCGATTCTTCTCTGTTTGGGGAAAGGAACTGCTGCAGGAAAGGTCTAGCGGTCATCCTAGTGTCTCTTTCTAATATATACCTCTGGAATTCATACTATGTATGCTCTTTGGTCCAACAGATGCTTTAAGACTGGTGTACGTGCCTCTGAGAGCGGATTGGAACCTGTGCTGCAGAATCTGTTACAAGCGTGTTCTTGATATTGTACCCTTTTTGCCTGAGATGTTGGTCATTCTGCTGGTGTGTGTTTCTGCTTCCAAGGGCAGTTTGGATATGGAGTGTGTGGAGCATCTATAAAGCTATTGGTGGACTGGTGTGCCTCACAATTGGGCCTCCATCAAACATTGGGTGGTGGCTCCCAGCCCCTTGGGTCCCCTCTGTCCCAGCGAGTAGCCTCACAGAAAGACCTTTGACATATGGCTTCCTCTGCTATTGTTAAGGTCATAGAGTGGGAATGGATAAAGGGGAAAAGAAATCAAGGGCTTCGACTTGGTAATTGACAAGGGGTTTCTTTTTTGGTGACTGCACCAGGGGCAAGTCATATTACAATGGCAAATCTAGTGAATGCATTTCAGATAATTCTTAAAATGCAAGTTTCAAAGCATATCGCAGTATCATGGAAAGGACACCATTTAAATTGTCTTGCATGTCACCATATGCTTCTGTGGCAATAGGTGTTTGCCTAGGGACTACTAAGAAAGCCAATGCCCGGCCTGTAAAAGGTTAGTGTCAAGACATTCGACTAAAAAGGAGATATAGTGGCTGGCTATTCCATAGTGGCCAATAGAGCTGAAGCCTTGGCACAGATATGATTAAATGGTGCCAGCGGACAACTCCGTGATATTTCAGTGTTCTAAAAACAGGCTACAGGGGCATGCATGGTTAAGTTCACTGCCCCAACAAATATACCCCGACATCAGGGGTCTGCAAACTTTGGCTTTACAGATGTTTTGGACTACAATTCCCATGATCCCTTGCCATTGACTATGGTTGGTAGGGATGATGTAGTCCAAAACAGCTGGAGAGGCATAGATTGCAGACCACTGCTCTACAGCGTACCAAGAAGGTTGTTCCACATATCCTTGAGGCCCATAAGGAGGACATGAAATAAACACAAGGCGGCCAACATGAGAGCCATGCAAGGAAGTCTGCACTTCAAGAAGAATACGTGCATCAATCCCCAAAAACTATGGTGAAATGCTGCCGGAAACATTGCATCACAAAAACCAACCCCCTAATTGACAACACCAAAGATTGTGCTCCGAAGAGGATCAAAGCCTAAAGACACCAAGTGGTAAAGAGTCTTTGTGCTAAGAGGGAGGACAGTGCCAAAAGAGGCACATTGTGTTGAGAGATGGCTTCCAAGCAGTGCATGGTGCAATGAGGGACTTGAGCAGGGTCCAAGACCCACACTCCAATTTTGACAACTAAACGCAGATCATGGAAGAATAATCTGTAGGGGAAATGTTTACCTCGCCATCACACATAGATTTGGACACAGAGGAAATTCTCAAGGTTTGCCACTGAACACACCCAAAGACAGTCTTTTAAAGAGGCTATGGACAATGCATCCATCCTCATGATGGAAAGGTTGGAGAGGGGGAAGAGAAATGCAGCACAGAAAAGGCCCATTGCCCCCATAATACTAAATGTATCGGAAAGGTCCATTTCCATACTACAGGAAGACAATGAATACTTTATGGTGAGGGTCCTTTTCGCCAGCACGAGGAGGGAAGCATCTGGGAGGGCTATGACACTCTAAACATAGCAGGTTGGTCCTAAGATCATAGCGTTTAAACATTTAAGTCTGTCTCAAAGATGCATACTAATGGAAGGTTTAAACCAAGCACAACATTTTCTTTACTTTAATAAATGGAAAAAAAACTTTTTTTATTGGGAACAAGGAAGGAAAGTCACCATTTAAGATGTACAGAATGTGGCATTGTCAGATACTGATTATCTGTTAGCCCATTTGTCAGCCTTAGTTGCACATACCACCACATTGCTACATAAAATCATGCTGTCGTTAGTCCAAGTAGTTAAGGCGTTCATCAAAAGATTGTGTCGTCCAGTCTACCAAACGAGTAACATATTGCAATTTAATTGTTTTACATAGGCTAAGCCTTCCACCTTTTGGACCAGTACACCAGTTTACATTCAAGCACCTTCCATTGAAGGTTGTTTTTTGGTTGGCAATCGCATCCATCAGGAGAGTCAGTGAGGTACAACCTCTTGTCAGTGGAGAAGCCTTTTGTAGCCATGCAATGAAACAAGTGGTGTTTAGAACACATCCAAGATTTAGTCATTTATATCTATATTCTGTCAACCTGATGATTGAACTGCCAGTATTCTTCAAGAAGCCCCATTCAAATACCAACAGGAGCCTCTGCATGGTAGAAGCAGAAGATGTTTTTTTTTTAATATATCCGGAAAAGACCAAACTCGTTAGGAAGACATGGCCATTGTTTGTTCAGTGCATCCAAGAAAGTTGTTTTGGTGAAATAAGCAACTGATTGCTAAGACCAAAGCACACATACCGTGGGCAACAGAGGCTACACTGGTATCTCTAACTAGCATGCAATACACACCGTATGCAAGGCTTAAACATTTGGTAGATGTGTTCACTACATGCTACTGCAAAGATACACAAACAAGAGCAGACTCACAGATGGACCAAGTGTTATTTAGGTGTATATTTAACGTTGCACCTACCGTATATCCTTCACTGGAGGGAAATCCAGCTCTCAAATCTGCTCTTAGGATGTGAATCTTAAAGAGATTCACAAGCTGAAAGGATAAATGTAAATTACTAGTCCCTTATTTCAGCTTGTATCTGTCTTTGTCACATATGGCCTACCCCCAACCTCCATACAGAAGGTTACAAGGTATAAAAAATTTTTAGTAAGACAATTGTTCCAGCATATAGATAAGGAAAGAGATGCATACATTTTAAAAGTTCATTCAGATTAGCAGTAAAGAAAAAATGAAGCAAATAATATATAGCTTTGAACACTCGGGTGAAAAATAATCTGTGGCAACCATTTAGTGGACGTAGCGTTGTGGGTAGCATATGAACATGAAACACCTCTGCCGATTTACTAACTTCATTTTAGTATATAGTGCTAAGGGCGAACTGACATGGCTACAGGTCATTCGGAATAATGCTGTACAACAGACAATGGACCTTATTACAAGTGTGCCGGTCCGGAAACAACGGTGCTGGTAAGCCTACCGGCACACTGCGGGTTTGCCTGCCGGAGCTGCTGTGCCCGGCAGGGCAGACCCTGCCAGACACAGTGGCTACAGTAGACAAGCCACCACGGAAGCACTGGCACCGTTATTAACGGTGCTGGTGCTTCCGTGGTCCCCAGGACTCCACAGGAATCAGGATTAACAGAATTACCAGCGCCTGACTTCGTGGCCGCCGGGGTTGTAATACCCCGGTGTTACCGGGAAGTCAGCAGCCAGTAATTATTTACGGGTCTGGCGCCAACTCATTAGTATCACCGGCAGGGTTTCCACCCGACCTGTTATGAGGCCCAATGTGTCTGCAGCTCGCACTGCCCTACACTGGCTCCCGATTAGCATTAGAATCTCCTTCAGAGTTCAATGCATTATGCACAATTGCCTGTATGGCGAAAGCCCCAAGTACCTGTAGAACTGTATTGCATGGCTACCTGCCAGGAGGGTCTTACAATCCAACAATGCCTGCCTTTTAGAAACGCTGCGGGTTAGACTGTCCTCTGTTGCCCAAGTGTCTATTCCCTATGGAGCCCCAAGATCTGGAATGCATTGCCGCCTGATCTGAGAGCATGCTCCTCTTTGGTTGCCTTCAAACGAGGAATAAAAACTGTTCTATTCCAATAAATATTGTTCTCTTATCGACAGTCTCGAGCCTAGAACTTCTGCCCTGTTTTTTATGTTTTGTGTGTTTTGTCTAGGCGCCCCTATGCCTGAGGGCTTCGTTCTGTGCCATACAAATAAAAATAAATAGCAGTCTGTACCAACCACTAGATGCCAGACCCTCCACAGCATTTGACTCAAATGTTTGCAAGTAGCCATGAGTATTACTAGTAAGTAAAATCTAACAAACATTTGATAGAGGCAATATTTATGATGTGACTTGTACAGATGTCTGTATGTTAGTACAGTGTTCCCCTGATTCAAGACAGTGTGACCATTTGACAATCCTTTCTTTCTATCTCATGCATAGTCTGCCAAGCTGCGGAACCTGCCTCCCTTCCTCACATTTTCGCTGCTCAGGTTTAACTTTGATTTTGTCAAGTGTGAACGGTACAAGGAAACAAATCGCTACACCTTTCCACTGCAGATCAACCTGAAGCCTTTCTGTGAGCAGGTTTGAACTCTTCTTTTATTAGCCGGCATGCATGCTTGCCTTTGATACTTTGTTTGAACACCATTTTTTTTCAGCATAGTCAAATACGTCCATAATTGTCTTCTGACCCTTCATTTAAAAAGTTTGAAGGGACAGTCTGCTCTTAATCCAGTACATCTGGCTGGTGTACCCTGCCCTGCTTCACAGTTCTTAGTATTCTGGTGTTGATATGTGACCATGATGACACACAAACCTTCTTGCTAGTACAGAACCTAATATCGCATGGCAGTCTTGCTCCATAAAGCATGTAGAGTTACAGTACTGCCCTAGTCAGTCCAGAGCTTATTTATTTGTTGCATGAACACACATTGCTGTATTGCATACTGTTTTGCATTGAAGTTGCTGTCATACTATTGATGTGCTAGGTACACACATACCACCCCACTTATTGCATGGCACATGGGTAACTGGAAAGCTTCACACATTTCCATAACCCTCTTTGGTCCAGATCAGATGTATGAAAGGAACGCCTCACCAACCAACAAAATTGGCAGTATGTAATGTGATATGGAAACTCCTTTCTGTGCAGTGTCTATTTCTATTGTACGTATGCGATGGGGACACTTCCCTTTACGCAACAACTCTGGCTAGGCAATGGCAAATATATCATGTGAACAAGCATTCCCTCCTTGAAAGTCTTTGCTATTCCATGTATTTGCTTCTTTCATTTATTTGTTTCTAAAGCATGCTACATGTTGTTAAGAGACTACTATATTTGGTAGTAATTCTTGTTTTATACCACAGAACCTGTTATTTGTGACTTTAACACTCCTATTTTCTTTCGAGTGTAAGCTGTTGATTGAGTTGTTAGACCCAGGCTGTGTATGAGTTTTATGCCAACAGTTGGACTGATTTGTTTTGCTGTCCATTCATTTATTTTCAGCTTTTCACCATTGTTTTGTTTCCACAGTCCTTTATCTCTCTCTTTAACTGTTTGGTTTTTAATTTGATTTCTCCCAGTGCCTTGATAATACATCTTTGGTCAACGGTGTTCTTTACAATATTTACATTTCTTTCCGGAGTCTGTTAGATATGAGGAAAACACATTATTTTCCATAGTCCTATTATGTATGAATGGAGCACTCTTACCTTTCCACAGTCCCTGCTATTTGTGACTGGAGCACTCCTCTCCGTAGTCCCAGTTAACTTTTACTGAAGCACGAATGACTTTCCATAGCGGTTGTTATTTGTGCCTGGAACATTCATTCTTTCTATAGTCACTGTTAATGTATATATGTATAAACAAAAAGTGATAAGTGGGATGTTTTGAATAAATCTGAAGCACTGGCACTGCGCCGAGAAGCCTTCCACACCACAATTTCTTAGCCTGTCTGCCATTGCAAAAGGTGCGCCGCCATATGCATCAGCCAGGTATTGCCACCAATGGGAGCAGCCCAGCCTGAACTGCTAGGCCAGGTCCCCTCTGCACGGAAACAAAAGCAATCCCAGCCATGTTTCAGCCTTGTTGAAATGGGACCAAGCCTGATTTGCATATGGTCTTTTTAATTTTGTTTTGCATTAGCAGGCACAGAAAGGTGGTCTGGAGGGTTGCCCAGAGCAATGCTAGAGGTTAAGGTTAATTGTAAACCTTCCAGCCATCACCTTTTTGTTTTGCTGTAGCAACCTGAGTGGGACGCGTATGCCCAGATGTGGGTCACATGCCTGCTGTGCAGAGAGACCGAAACTACTCCTCTCTGAGGCCGAAACATGTTTGGGGATGCTTGTGGTTTTGTGCAGAAGGGACCTAGCAGTTCGGACTGGACTAAGCCTGATTTGCATATGGTCTTTCCACTTTTGAAATGGCTTGGCAGGCGAAGAACGATTGTCTTGAGTGTTGACTAGAGCAATGCCAGAGGTTTAGATTAATTCTAAACCTTCCCGCTATCGCCTACATTTTTCATTTTTATTTTTTTAATAGGGTTTACTAATGATGTCTAGTACCTGGAATGCTGAGCCCTTCTGTGCAGCCCTTTCTTTTCCAAAGCAGACCTGAGCAGTTGAACTGCTGTTTTTTTTAGCTTCTCTTAGTCTTGAGAGTCCAGCTGAATTTGGGTTTGGATTCTTGATTACAAGGCTCTCCGCACATCTTCTCACACAGTGTGGTACAGTTGAACACTGCTGACATCTCTATTCTACACCACTTAAGTGGCTTTGCTCTTCTCTTTTAGGGGCAGCTGGCAGAATCCCAATATGAGTATGAGCTTTTCTCTGTCATCATCCACAAAGGAGGCTGCTATGGGGGCCATTATCATGCCTACATTAAGGATGTGGACTTGCTGGGGAACTTGCCTTGTGCACCACCGGTTAGTAAAACTGTGACTCTGCACCCTGTTCTCAGCCACTGTGCAGTTTTATAATTTATACAGGAGTCCTGATCTGCTAGAGGAGTTGTCAGCTATGCCCATGGTGAGTAGGGAAGCGGGTTCCTCACCTTGTTTTGAATTCTCTCATGTACCCTTTTCATATGGACCTAGTAGGGAGCTAAATTGGGCAAGGCTCTGAATCCTTGCTATGCTCTGTGATCACTTTCAACTGATTGTCAGGCTACTTTTTTAATGGATTTTTCATTTTTACTGTCCTTTGTTGCCTGCCATTGTTTTTCAACTGAAATATTTTTAACTCTGCAGCTTTTCTGTTTAGTTTTCAGTTACACCACCTCAAAAGTTGATCAAATGTTGCAACATGGAAATGTACAGATGGACATTCAATGAGGCTTTTCTGACTGCCTATGCACTGTGAGAAACCAAAGGGTGTATCACTCGGTAGTCCTCCGGGACTTGTCATTCAGGTGGTCAGGACACGGCCTTTCGCTTTTGTATCCAGTTCCAGGGGCTGGAACTGTGTGGGAGGATCACCTGGATGATGGTTTTTTGGGGAGTGGGGGTGAGACAGACGATGGTGAGACGTGGTATTCCCGCCTTTTTTTTGTTCATCTACCCCATCCTATTTTGTAGGATTCTCCGAGATCCCAACACCCATCCCCCCTTTTTACACAAACACCGGTCAGAGGAAGAGGGTGACTGAGAGTAACAAAACTAACTCATACATTGTACTCTGTCCTGTTAATCGGGTCAGGCGAAGTCAGGCACTTGACTTCAAGTGCATACACCTGATACAAATTAGCTCTCCTCACATGGATAAAAGGCAACTCCTAAAGACACACTCTGGGCAAAGCGGTCACAAGTACGAGCAGGACTTCTGAGGCGAAGGCAAACCTACTGGAGCAGAGCAACGAACCAAGGGAGGAGAGCGGTGGGTCGAAAACCCCAAGAGTTCCCTACTGGAGGTTGTTGCCTCCAACAGGCCGCAAAAGCCACATGGGGGAAAGCCAGATCCTGCAAGTGAAGACTGCATTGTATTTCGAGGACGCCAGCGACCCTCCGGGGTGAATGGCAGAGTTGGGGAGGCGAGGCCAAGCCTGTGGTACTAACCTTGACTTGTGGATTGAAAATCGTAAAACTAAGAAAGAAACGCACATCTGGTGAATTGGCAAGTGACCTGAGAGACCGGTGTGTGTTAAAGAACATTTGAAGTGGCAACATAATATTGCAAGTAGTAAATATTGAAGTGAAAGACAGCTGTGGAATCAGCGATACGGAGTAACAGAGTGGTCCGGCGAAAACGAAGTAGCCCACTGAAAAGTCTCAGTGGAAGGTACATTGTTTGTAAGGATAAAGCGAATGAAGTGAAAAAGCCAAGTAAACAGAATTACCTCCTAGAGAAGGGGAGAGTGGAAGTTGAAATCTTGAACGTTTGGTCAAAGTGATACTGCAAGGGTCTGTGAAAACCACACACATTTGAAAGTCTTCGACACCCGAAATTGGTCTGAGCCTGGCTGAGAGAGACCCTAAGTGTAATTACCTTGGGGGGAGGAACCGCCTTTATAAGTTTTGGTGTTGTTTGTGCTAAAGAGGTCGGAGTCCAACAGAGGGGAACCTTTGGGAACTTTGTGTTGAAGTATTATTTGGAGGTCTGAACGGCAAACTTGGCCAGGCACGCCTCGACCCATGTTTTGGAACTGTTTAATATACTGAAAATCTGAGCAAGAGTGTGTCATCCTGCCTACAATGACTTCCTTACTGATTTAGCTACCTTGATTAATTTGAGCACTGATTTTTCTTTGCATAGAGGGCAGGCATTAGGTTTTGTTAGCATAGGCCATTTTTATTTGACAGACAATAGAGCTGTATTGTTTATTATTTGATGGTCAAGACTACTCCCATCTTAATTATAGGGCAGAGTAGGAGTTTGCCAATCCCAGAAAACTTCAATAAAGGTTTCACAAGTTATACCTACTGTATGTGTCGTACTTGTGATACCATGCCTTTCCTACAGCGCCCTCTTGCAAATCTTTTGACACAGCATTTACTGCCATGTCCTGCCCCTCAGACTCAGGGGGGTTGGGGGGTCAAATGGAGCAGTTCTTGCAAAGGATAGGAAAAAGTAATTGAAACCTGTGCTTGTGCCCCACACCTCACCGGTTATGCACACATAGTTGCTTACCTTAGTCTAATCGCTACACTGGACCCAGACAGATACTTACTGCAGGGCTTTTTTTGTTTGTTCCCTCCTCATGGCGTGGCTCTTTTTGAATTTGTTTGGGGTATCTACATGAGAGTGGAGTCCTTTAGACATTGATGCCTGAAAATATCTTGGTAAAATGATTGGTATCTCTTCCTCATTTTTCTGATGTGGATTGACATCATTTATGTCCCCAGAGATTCTACTCCCAGTATCATGTGACTAGCTGCACCCTTAATGAGGTCCTTTTGGTTTGGGCTCTCAAGCAGTCTTCATTGCTGTGTGGCGGAATTTAATAACAAAGGCCATTTGCCCTTCAAGGACTATGTGATGTAAAAAAAAGTTTGAGACTCAGTTTTTTTATTTCACATTCTGTTTAGTAAGGCAAACAGCAGTAGGACAATCACTTGTAAAAAGAAGAAAGGTGAAAAACTATGAGGAATGCCGCAATCAGAAATTGGCAAGATCTGTCAAAAAAACACAAACAACCCACTTTCTTTTGTTTTTTTTTAACTTGATGCACATAAAAATCACCCTCATTGTACACCACAAACACCCTCCCACTCCATCTATGAGAGGGTTCTTTGGGGGGGATGAAGAGAGGGGGATACGTCTTTAGATGATGTGACGAATCATGGGATTGTCACTTCTCCCCAGGGAGAGCTCTTCCCTGTGAGGATAGGGAGGTGAGCCCGCTATGCAATGCCCTCCGTGTGGGTGGTGGCAAGTGGGACCTGACCGGGAGAGACTCCCTTTCTGGGGATAAGGAACTCCGTAAGCCCTATGGTTTTAACAATCCCTCAATTACCCCTTTTGAAGAAAAGGATGACAAATCAATTGAAATCTGTTATTTTCAATCCAGTTCATTATTAACACCTACAAAAGCAACCCCATGTGGTTCTGGGAGGAAGAAACGCAATGGAGGAATACAGAATAGGAGCTCAACATAGAGAGAGGACTTTGACAGTCTGCCAGGGAAGTTCACCTAATAACGTCATAAAAATCGAATGCAGAGACACCAGAGTGACAAGTTCTAATCAGCTGTTCAGACTATGCGGAGGAGAGACTAGATGATGAGGGCGGCCAAACCTTAAGAGGCATGAAGCTGTGAAGCCTAACACCTATCGTGAAGCAGCCCATGAGAAGTCGGAAACCAAAGAGGAACCAAGGCATCCAGCGACTGTACCGGGTGGTGCCGTGACTGCTCCCAGAAGGAAGTCTGGTCGCAATGCTGATACCCCCTATGCTGAAACCGCAAAGAATGACCGCACAGCAGAACGGATGAAGAAGCTGTTATAGAGGCGTGTGAGACGAGAAGAGTGAAGGTCTCCAACGCTTGCGAGCACCGGATATGTTACCCTGTAAGCTTCAGCTGACAGGGAAGCAGGAGACCTGGGAGGGAGACCTATAATCATTATTGGAATACTCGTCCCATTGAAGAGAAAACACTGAGCGTGTCAGAATAATGTAAGAATCGTTCTGATGCTTGTTAATCTGCTTAGAATCACATGCTGTGCATAAAGTCCGACATCCAGTGGTAACCCGGAGTATTGCATCTTATCTTTCGAGAATCAAAAGGGGACGTCGACATGGGCGTGCCTGTAGCACTATCCCTAACGTGATGTGTAGTGTACCCAAAATCCCTCACGCGTCGAGGTCCTTCAGATAGTTTTTTTCCGCCCAGTTATCTGGTCGCCCTAATGTAGAGCTCTTCGTAAGAGATTACATTTTTGTTGTATTTATCGACCTTCGGTCGTTTATTCCCATTAAGTCACCTACGGTTGAATACTGTGCACCACCGAAGACCGCAGGGAATTCCGACGCCTGTTGATCCGGCCGACACTGCCGACCACGTGGCCGGGCCCTCTGGCCGGCCTGTACAGTAGGAAAAGTGGAGTCGGGTGGTCATATTCTTTCAAGAATGCCTTTCCTTTTCCCCCCTTTGTTCCCTGAGTGTTGGCATCGCTAAAGCTATCGTGCGCTATGGATAGGACTCCATTTAGATTTTGTCATTCGTTTAAGGCCAAATATCCATGGAAAGACTAGCACCCTTGTTGCAATAATTGTCTCCCCCTCAACCACAACAAGGTGGCCTGTAAACTTTTGCGTCCAAAGACGCTTAAGGAGTGCCGTTTGAAGCAGTGGGCGGCCTACGGTATGTCGCAGGCCCAAAGTAATTCCCCCGCCGCCAAAGCCGCAGTGTGTGATGAAGGGACTAGCGATGACCAATGCTCTGTTTCGGAGGCCATTGACCTGAGGGCGGACAGTTCGCGTTCTGTAGTGTCGGTCCCCGACCTAGATAGGCACGACGCTAGTCATGCTATGGGGAAAACACCCGGCGACAGGGACGCACAAGTTTCCCACACAAAACACACAACCTAAGGTTCTGCTTCGTTGGTACAGTCGAAGCGTTCCAAAGTGCCAACAGGCTCATTGGATACTTCAACGGGATCCGCTGATCTTTATGATTGGCAGCCTTCCCCGCTACCGCAGCAGCGGCATGCGTCTGGGCAATCTAAAGTAAAGGACGCTAGCACCAAAACACGTGCGGCCGTCGTGACGCTAAATACTAGAAAAAGGACAGGTGTAACCGTGTCTACAGTTGAAGCACTGCCTGATAAAGAATCCAAGAGGTTGTATGCACTGGGAAAGAGGGTTTCTGCTGCGTTCTCCACCTGAATAGCCAATAACACCACTCTGTTGGCTAACTATGCAGACGTCCAGTGGAACCTGTTGAAATAAGGCCCTCTAGAGGTACCTGAACCAGTGCAGGCTAAGTTGCTTGCAATTCTATCGGAAGGCAAGCAGGTGAATCAGAATTTGCTTAAGAACACTTTAGAAGCTGCTGGAACAGCAGGAAGAACCTTGGCACAGGGTACCTTACTCAAGCAACACGCCTGGCTGAGGAACTACGGGTTTAAGCCGGAGACCCAGGCAGCCTTAATAAACAAGCCTGTTGAGGAAACAAACTTGTTCGGTAAGGCAGTGGATGAAGCACTTGAGACAGCCAAAAAAGAACATGCGACTCAAGTCCCTGCAACAGATTACCCAGAAGCCTTCAAAACAGAGAGGTGGGCGGCTCTCGTCGTTCCTTTCGTGGGCAATCTCACTCCCCTCAAAACCAGTATGGTTCGGAAAACAACTGGAATTCTGGAAAAGGATCCAACACCATCGCCACATATCCACCCATAGATCAGCGGCGTGGAAAGGGTAAAGGCCGGAGTTCCACCCCCAGAGGCTCCCCAGCCTCGGGTCAGATATGACCCTCCGATCAGGGTCCCCTCCCATGCCACCCCGGTTGGGGGGCGTCTGACATCATTCCTTCATGCATGGGAGTGGATAACAGACCAGTGGATACTGAAGACCGTCGCCCACGGCTACAGCATAGAATATTACCGACCACCTCAATTCAGACCACCAAAATCAAGACGCCTGATGCTGTAACACCTACGCATCCTACAGCAAGAGGTCGAGATCCTGCAGGAAAAGGGCACCATAGAAGTCGTCCCTATTCTACAGGTAAACTAAGGTATTTATTCACTGTACTTCCTTGTACCCAAAAAGGATTCACCATGCGCCCTGTGCTAGACTTGCGCCCAGCAAACAAATTTGTCAAACCTCAAAAGTTTTGTATGGTCACATTACAGGAGGTAATCCCACTGCTGAAACAGAGGGATTACATGGCAACATTGGATATGAAAGATGCATACTTTCATATTTCAATGTTGCCGGCGCACAGAAAATTCCTAAGGTTCATGATAGAGGACAAGCACTATCAAGTCAAAGTACTCCCCTTCGGCATTGCCTCGGCGCCAAGGGTGTTTGCGAAGGTACTGGCAGTGGCAGCAGCGCACCTGCACAGAGATTCCTTCCCGGTTTTTCCTTATCTCGACGACTGGCACATAACAGGGGAGTCCTACGGAACATGCCTGTTGAACACTCAAAAGACGATAGACCTCTTATTCAGCCTGGGATTCTTCATCAACGAGAAGAAATCCAGCCTAGACCCCAGTCAAGTCAAACAGTTTCTAGGGGTCCTAATTCGGACAGAAGACGGCCTCGTCTTCCCCTCCAACGAGAGGGTTCAGAACATGCTGTTTCAGATCCCTCAGTATGTAGCCAGTCGAGAGATGACGGTACGCAAGGCCATGCTACTGTTAGGAATGATGGCGTCCTGCATTTACTTAGTTCCTCATGCACGCTTGCGTCCCATGCAAGAGTGGCTAAACAGCTAGTGGTGTCAGGCCAGCGGACAATGGGAAGATTTGGTAGTTGTCTCGCCAGCCTTCGTTCTCTCTCTGCAGTGGTGGTCGAGGGAAATCCTCTTGAAGGGGAAAGCCTTCACCACCCCCGCAGTAGAAGCCACTCTCACGACAGATGCATCTCTCACAGGGTGGGGGGGGGGGGGGAGATCACCTGCTTCAGCAGACGGTGAACGGCGTGTGGTCCCCAGAAGTAGCATCCAACCACATAAATCTGTTGGAGCTATTAGCTGTATTCAAAGCACTGAAAGCCTTTCAGACACAGTAACAGGGGAAGACAGTCGTGATCCTGATGGACAGCACCACAACCATGTACTACCCGAACAAGAAAGGGGGCACACACTCTCCTGGGCTATCCAAGCTGTCCTAGAACATTTGGGAATGGGCTCTCAAACACAGGATGTTCCTTTTGTCTCAACACGTTCCAGGGGAACTCCATCTTCTGGCAGACGTGCTCAGCAGAGACTTCCCAGTGCCCGTAGAGTACGAATGGCGATTACACGAAGACATTGTCTCCAATGTTTTAACGCTATGGGGCTTCCCAGAGATCGACTTGTTCGTAACTCTGGAGAACGCTCAATGATAAGATTACGCCTCCAATTACCCCTAGAACCGATCCAAGGGGGAACGGTCTCTGGATTGCATGGTCAGGGAAATTTGGTTACGCTGTACCCCCTCCCCCCCCCCCCCCCCCGCACCCTCCCTCAACTCCCCTACTCAACAAGATTGTGCATATGATGCACCAGGAACCAGTCACCATGACATTGATGGCCCCCATGTGGGCCCGCCAACCATGGTTCTCATCTGATGGAGATGTCCCTATCTCCTCCAATGTAACTGCCTTGTCCGTACAACATGTTATCTCAGGAGAAGGGAGAAACACTGGTGCTACTCCAAGGGCATCAATCCCATCGACTGCTCTCCTACACACTTTGTGTTGTACCTGACTCATTTACTGGACTCGGGTCTGGTTTTCTATTCCCTGAAAGTTCATCTGGCTGCCCTCTCAGCCTACACCACATCACAACAGAAGGTGTTGTGGTGGAAAGTACCAGTTGTTATTAAGGCTTTCATGGAAGGAGTTAAAAGAATTCATCCCCCCATTTCTAACCCGTCTCCCGGATGCGACCTAAATGTGGTATTGACTAGACTTATGGGGTCTCCCTTTTGAGCTGATGCATAAAGCAAGTCTCAAGGATCTTACATATAAGACTGCCTTCTTAGTGGCGATCACTTCTATAAGAATAGTTTGTGAACTACAGGCCCTTTCAGTCCTAGACCCTTTCATTACAGTCCATAGAGATAAGGTAGTTCTGCGCACTCGTCCTCAATTTGCGCCCAAACTTATTTCCAAGTTCCATGTGAACCAATCAGTAGAGCTGCCTACTTTCTTCCGGAACCCCACTAACGTGGCCGAAAGAAGCCTGCACACATTAAATGTGCACAGGGCAGTCATGTTTTACCTGGAAAGAACTAGACCACTGGGGAAAACAAATACATTTTTTGTTTCAGTGGCAGCTGGTAAAGAAGGGGATCCTGTCTCTAAATCAGCCATCTCAAGGTGGATTGTCAATTACATCACACTCTGTTTCACTCTTGCTAAGAGAGAACTGCCCTTCAAGCCTAGAGCACATTCTACTCGAGGCACTGGGGCTTCCATGGCATTTATTGCAAATGTTCCCCTAGAATCCATTTGCAAAGTGGCAACCTGGAGTTCTGTACACACCTTTACAAAACACTATTGTCTAGACCCTCATTCTAGGTCTGATTCTCAGGTGGTACAAGCAGTACCAAGACATCTTTTCACTACTGTTCTTTCTCACAACCCACCTCCAACTCCGGGTACTGCTAACTAGTCTATGCACAGCATGTGATTTTAAGCAGATTAACAAGCATTTGAAGACATGCATTATTTACTCTGATGATTGTATCTGCTTGGATTCACATGCACCCACCCTACCTCCCCGCTCGGTTCGAAGGAACATAGACATCGCACTACTTTCTCTCTTCTATTTACTCACTCACGGTAGTCACTGGGCTCCCTCATGGCAGAAAAAATACAATCGGAGGACCTCGACGCGTCAGGGTTTTGGGTACACTACATGTCACGTTAGGAATAGTGTAACCGGCACGCCCAAGTCGACGTCCACTTTCGATTCTCGAAAGACAAGTTGCAATACTCTGGGTTACCACTGGATGTCGGATTATATGCACAGCATGCGAGTGTAAGCAGATCCAATCATCAGAAATGCTATTACGGTGAGTAATGCATGTCTTCCTGGAACGCTCAAACTCGTCCCAGTGACAACAAAGATATTGAGAATGATTACTGAACACTCATGCTTGTCCGAGTGAAAGTAAAGATATAGACTCATTACTGGAAAATTCATACCTGTCCCTCTGAAGAAAGTAAACATTATTCTTGGAAGGTTAATACTCGTCCCAGTGGAACTGGAATAGGACGAATAACAATAGAGACTGAGAATCAATACTCAAGCTCTCAAGTTGGGTCTAATCGAGATAAACGTTCGACAATCGGTAAAGAGGAAATTAAAAGGAGAATGACAACCAAATTGTTGAGACATTGCCGAACCCCATAAGAGAACTATGTCATTGATTGATTGAAAAGAATCACCAAAGACTGTTTTTGAAAAACCTTTTTTCGCTGGAATTGGTGTAAGAACCAAAAAATAGGAGAAGGAAGTGACTCTCCTAAATGTTAGTTATTCTCAATAGTTTTGGGGCCAGAGTAGGTTAGATTTGGTACAGTGGACTGCATTTTGGCTTTGGACTCTCACGGACGACTGCCGAGCCCCCTAGTTAGTTTTGTTAGGTAGGGCATGCCTTAAAGCTTAGGGAAAGTCAGAGGTTTCAGTATATCATTTAATAAAACACCAGTGAGATGAAAAACCAGAGTCTGTGTCCTTCTTCTGACCCACCACAATAATCATACCCACGCGTTCTTCCCACCAAACTAAATTCCACCAGATGACCCCTGAACCTTCCAAGTGCTTTCTCCAACTTGGCAACAGAATCGTCTACACCCTAGCAAAACCATATAACCCACTTCAATAAGAACCTTCAGAAATCTAACTCACGCTGCACATTGCTTTAGTAAACCCAACAGTTTGGCCCTGTGTAACCACCCCCAATCTAGTCGGATGCCACCACACCATTCTTAATCAAATCACTTTTCATTTGTGGGAGCCCACTTCCATCCAGGACCGTGAGCCCCCACACAAGCCTGGGAAGAGCAAAATTCTACTGTCCTCTGACCAAATCTCCTTAATCCCCACTTCAGTTCTCGACCGCTCCTCTCCAACTCAAGTCTGGAATTAGTACCATTTTTTATTTTTTAAACTTTTTTATTGGTTTTTCACATTTTAATACAACCAGTTATCCCTATCCCCCACCCGTTACTCTGTTTCCCCCCACCCTACCACCTTCCCTCCCACTGTGCAGACGTTATCCCACATCGGTACAGAATATGCCGTTTTACAGATAAAAGTTCAACATTTCTTCTTTTCCTCCTTTTGATTTTTCTTTTCCCCACAGACTCAAGCAATTCCCAGTATACAAAGTTTCTGTGGACAGTAAGGGACATTATAATCCTTATTCAAAAAGTCCAACACCACTTTCTAATCTTTGGTGAATGTAGAAAGGTCCCTCTGAATGGAGTATGTCAACCATTCCAGTGCCCAAAAAAAAACACACCTTGGAGAGCCAGTCTATAATCAGAGGCGGTTATCTTGCCTTCCTCCTTTGGGCAATCACCAGCAACGCCGCAGGTTGTAATGTAACATATGCTTTCATGATTGGTTTCGGCCACAGTCTATAGTTCTCCTCAATCATCACCAAAAGAAATTGAGGCAATATTTCTACCATACATTTGTTCACTTCTTCCCAATATTGCTCGAGCCTAGGGCAACTCCACCAAATATGCTCCCATCCTCTCTCCTGGCCACATTCTCTCCAACATTTATCTGTTGGTACAATTTTGACTTTCTTCATGCGAGTGGGTGTATAATGCCATTGCACCATCAACTTATACCAAAACTCTTATTTGGATCGACCTGGTAGGTTTAGGTAGTGCTTTCCAAAGAGACTACCATTCCTCTTCCTGCACCATGTCCCCCAGCGTTCGCCTTCACTGCTCTTTATAGCTCATGAACTCATTCAGTATTACACCACCCAACAATGTATGCAGATTCGAGATGAGAGCCCTATTTCCCACATTAGAGGTCATTAAGTCTCTTAATGCTGCCTTCTTTATTGGTGGGACAAGAATCCAATGCCTAACTTGGAAATACTGGATTCTGCTATTTTCTCATAGGCCTAATTCCTGTTTACATTGTATAAACAATTTAGGGTCATTTCCCTGAGACATATCACTCAACTTCTCACAGCCAGCTTGTTTCCAGCCCCAAATGGATTGGATTTGAGACCTGGAGTAAATTGAAGATTAGAGAATAGAGGTGTGAATGAAGAAGGGAACGTTGTTAAATTATACTTTTTGACTACTATATCCCAGATTTTCTCAACCATACTTGTAATGTCACTCAAATGTATGTAAGAGGGTCGATGTTGTTTTGGCAACCAGAGAACTTCCCTAGGGCGAGGACCACCCACCGCTAATTCCATCTGTAGCCATCTTTTCCCCGCCTCCCCCGTGGACCAATCTCGAATGAGCCTTATTTGGGCAGCCTGGTAATGTTTCAAGAAGTTAGGGAGGCCCAGCCCTCCCTTCTCTGTAGGGGCCATTAACATCCTTAGAGCCCCCCTCAGAGTTTTTTTTTTGCCATATAGATGCCAGGATCGCTCTGTGCAGTTTCTGGAAAAACGACAAGGGAACCCGTTTTGGCAGGGCCTGAAACATCTAAAGCGCTTTGGGAAGTATGATAATTTTTATGGTATTAATTGTACCCTTCCAATAAATAGTAAGAGGACCCCATTTTTATAGTTGTACTTCTATTTATCTTACCATTGGGGTATAATTAGCTGCATGCAAGCTTTTAATTGTAGAAGTTATAGTTACCCTGAGCAATTTAATTCCCTCTCGCGCCCATCCCAATTTTGTATGTACCCTGAGAGGTTGAATTTCAGCGGACGATAGACAAATAAAACATTTCAGACTTGGTCTCATTTGCTTTTAGGCCCAACACTTTACCAAATTTCAAGAATTCCTGAGTGACCATTGGCAGTGTAGTCAGGGGGTCTGCTTCCATCATAAACATATCGTCTGCGTAGGCCATCATTTTGTGTGGAACACCCCTGAAGTCTATTCCCTTAATCCTCTCCTGTCTGTCTAACTTTTGCGAGTAGTGGTTCCAGATGTAGTGCCTACAGTAGAGGTGATAAGGGGCGTACCTGTTTAGTTCTATGTTGTAGAGAGATAGGATGACACAGCGGACCGTTTATCAGTAATCCCGTTGTAGGGCATTTATAATTCACCTTTATCATGTCTGTAAACTTCGGGCCAAACCTCATCTTTGCCAAGTCAGAAAAAAGGAGCGACTATTTTACACGATCAAATGCTTTTTCCACATCTATAGAGGCGAGGACAGCTGGGGTTTGTTTCTTCTCTACTTTCTCTAATATGTGACAGGCTCTGCGAATGTTGTCATGCATCTGCCGGAGCTTTATGAAACCAGTTTGGTCTGGATGGATTAGTGACAGTAATAAGTCCACTAGCTTGTTGGCCATCACTTTTGTGTAAACTTTAGCGTCAATATTTATTAGAGCAATAGGAGGATTAGATCTGCAGCTACTTTGATCTTTTCCGGCTTTAGGGAAAAGCACTATTTTCGCCTCTTCCATTGTGGGGGTGATATTAGCTGAGGGCACAAAGGAATTGAACAATCGAGTTCAAATGGAAGCTAATACATTACTGTATGTTTTATAAAAACCTTGCTGGATATCCGTCGGGACCAGGTGATTTATTTAACGGGAGCTCACAAGTGACCTGGAGTACCTCTTCCTGGGTGGTATCCTTTTCCAGCACCTGACTATCTATTTGAGTAAGCCTAGGGATTGTAATCGTCTCCAAGTATTCCCTTTGGTCGTGTGGATCTGGTACTTCAGATTTGTATAAATCCGAATAATATGAATGGAATTGCGCAAGGATGCTAGAGGCTTCTGAAGTGATTTTGCCAGATGGGAGCTTAATCTGCTGTATAGTCCTGGAAGCTACTGTCGGAGTTGAGATGCTTGGAGGCGATCCATTTTATTGGCTTAGTTTTAGGAAGAGAAGGGCTTTCTCTGCTTTCTTTGTTTGGTAAAGGGTAAGCCTACCTGCCACAGCCCTGTATTCTTTCAGTATCGATGGACCTGTGATAGTTTCCATTTTTGTCATTGTTTGACTAAGTTCTTCCTCTAATTCATTTTCTAGTGCCATATTCTGCTTATGTCTATTGGCCTCTTCTGCTGTAAGGAAACACCTTAAAGTTGCCTTAAAAGCATCCCATATTACGTTCAATGTGGTGTATTCCATTAGGCTATTCTCAAAGTATTCCCTGATCTGCTCAGCAATCTTTTCCCTAATCACCTGATCCTGTAATAATGCCAGTAGGAATCTCCATGTCCAGAGCTTCCGTTTCTCCCTTGCCAGTTTTATATCCAAAGTAATTGGAGTATGATCTGATACTGTGATGATATGGGTCATAATTTGCGTGAGAGTGCCCAATAATGTGGTAGAAGACCAAGCATAGTCTATTTGAGAAAATGAGCCATGCACATGTGAATAAAATGTAAAGCCCCTATCCGTTCCCCTGAGTGTTAATCACACATCCACTAAAGACGGTTTTGCTAATTTCTGTTTTAGGGCAATGGAGGGAGAAGCCTGGCGTAATGGGTCAGCTCACTTCTATCGCGTTTCGGGTCTCATACGATGTTAAAGTCTTCAAGAAGTTACATCTGCCCCCTCTACAAAAGATTCCAACAGAAAGCCTTCCTGACCTGTGTTGGGGGCATATATAGAGGCAGCGGTGAACCTAATAGAGTTTATCTCCAAGATTGTTAACATATATCTATCCTCTTTGTGAGTCTTAGTGTGGATTACTTAATACCTGTCCCTAACCTTATTGCCACTAGCACTCCAGCAACCTTACTATCTGTGTTAGCATGCAAAATCAGTGGAAATTGGCGCAAACAGAATGTACCCCTGTCCACTCTTTGAATATGAGTTTCTTGAAGCGCCACCACGTCCATTTGGTGGCGCCCCAAGAGGGTTTTTAACTTCCTGCATTTTTGTGGGGGTATTAAGCCCCCTGACATTCAGTGAGTGGCACCTGAACTAAACATTATTCTTTCCATACATCCTGGGAATTAGATTCTGGCATAATTCTGCTAGAACATTTCAATGGTTTGTATGCACAATGGGATAGCCTCCCCCGAGTCCTTCTGTTCCTCACTTTTCTCCAACCCCCAATTTTCCCTACCCAATCCCCCCCCTAATTTCCCAGATGTGAAATGCAGAACCTAACGTTACCCTGGGTGTGAACCACCAGCTGCGAATCGCCCATTAACTCTGGGCTGAGTGCGGGGTACTCAAACACCCACATCTGCTACCTGAACAGACGAATTCCAAGGTGTCCCGCTCCCTTCTTGACCATTATAATGTTCCTTTTGGGCTTCCTTGACTGTTTCTGTGTAACCTGACGAGGCTACTCAATTTCTTTGGCCTGTAGCTTGGACCTCTTAAACAATATCTCCAGTCCGCCCTTTGTTCATCTTTGTGTCTCCTCCTTCTGCGCTATATTGTAGACCATTGCGCTGACTTATCCTGATTAGTTCCGCCTTCTGCCCTATCCCCTGCACCTTCTGACAAGCCCAAAGTAGAGTCATCCTCGATTTGAAGCAGTTCTATATCTGTCTTTGGAAGTGAGTCTGTGCTGTCTACCCTCCAGGGAGAAGAGCAAACCAAAGGGAAAGGTCCATCTGTGTTTGATGTTACGTGCTTGAAGAGTCTTCACTACTACCTGCGTTTTTGAAGGTGATCAGGGAAAGGTCCTGAAACAGCTGGATTTCTACCCCATTGTATGTTATCAGAGACCATGTTTGTGCCACTCTCAATATTTGCTCCTTTTGTGGTTATGCTGCGCATTCCACCAGCACATCTCTAGGGCGAGCCCCTGGTTCCACCCTCTTAGGCCCAGTTCTGTGAACCCTGTCTATCGGGATCTCGATTGCCTCTTCACCAGCGATAAGGTTTGCAAAAATGTGCGTGACTGCCTCCTTCAGCTCTGCGTCGGTTACTGTTTCTGGGAGATTGCTTACTCTAATATTGGAGCGGCTGGATTGATTCTCCAAATCCTCATATTGGATTTCCAGATTCTGCGTAATCCTTGACAATTCTTCCTGAGCGATGTCAGATTGCTTACTGTCGTCCACTAATTTGTGAATTGCCCTTTCATTCGTGTCCACTCTGGCCCCTAAGGAGGTGATTTCTTTGCTGAAATCAGCAAGTGAGAGCCCGATCTCTGAGGTAAAAGAGGAGAATTGTGTTTGAAATGAGACTGAGAACTTTCTCTGAGCCCTCAATTGGAGCAACTAACAGGTGATGTAGACCAGGTGAGATCCCAGGCGATTTTGTCTGATAGGAGAAATTTCTGATGAGACAATGGGTTAGGTTGTTTTGAGAGGGGCTGCGTGTGGGCCATGCCTCCTGGCATGTGCACGCCAATTCCAGAGCGGTTAAGTCCCTACCCAGAGAGTAGGTTACAACGTCTATATTCTGGTTGAGGGACCCCTTTACAAGCCCAGATCAATTGTTTCGGGATGTATCCAGATGCTCCAGTGTCTTGCCCTTTATTTGTTCCGGTGTACTTGCCTTGCTCAAGGATGGCTACAAGTACCCCAAACAAATGGGACCGCAACCTCTCAATACCGTCCCAGCTGATATGCTTTTGTTTTTTGCCTACTGTGTAGAGGGTGCCTCCACGTACATCGGCTGCCTTTCTACTAATTGGATGCAAAGTCGTTTTCCAAGAGCTAATGCGCACATACAGAAGTCCAATACCACCTGTGCAGGGGCACATACAATCCCTGACCCTGCTGCACCCGACAGAGCTCAATCACATTAATTTGTTCCCTGCATTGGGCGTTGCTTACCGCTGACCCAAGGGCTGTCTCAAGGTACTCCGTCCCACCCATAGTCCAGTCCCCCCGCTCAAGAGATGTGGCTCCAGCTGCTCTCTCCGGGTCCCTGGGACATGCGCATCTACCCCTCTCCTGCTTGGCCTGCAACGTGTTTGGGATCCTCCAAGGGCACCAGGTCCACTGCCAGGGTGGGGGAGACCAACTTCCTCAGTGCGGTGTGCTGCGGGAAGCAGCTACAAGCTCCTTCTGTACCTCAATTGTGGGGCGTGCCCTATGTCGGGCCGCGGTCCTACCAGTAGCTCGCGGATGAGCCAGGTATTTCCTGCTCCACTTCCAAGCAATTAGGGGTTTTCCCTGTCACTGCTCCGGTTTCATATGACACCTCATCGGATCAGTCTTGGGCAAATTGTAGCTGGGAAGAAGATGGAGCACACGCTCAGACGTCCTTAGCATGTGGCGGCCATCTTGGAATCGGCACCATAATTTTTACTCCAAATGATCCCTCTGCACACAACTACCCATTTCTCAGTGTGTAAGCCCATAAAGTTGACACTACTGAACTGAGGGCTCTAAGGGAACCTCCTTCCTGAGAAAGGCTCAGATGAACTTGACCAGATGGTTCCCTCCTACCTCAGTTGAAAATTCCAGAATTCTTATGTTGGATTACCTCATTTCATAATGTAGCCACTTAATGTGGATGCCCGCCTCAATGTTGTAGCTGCAAAATGTTGAAAATCATTGAAGGAGTCTTCCAACCATCTTCGCCATCACTACATCCACCACTAATCTGCTTTCCATCTGGGACACTGTAGTCTCTGTTTTTGTCACTCTTACAGCTAGGTCTCCTAGGGTAATATCTAACTGTGTTTGTCCTCAAGACCATCCAAATTCGAATGAACAATGCTCAAAGACCGAGTCCTCTCGCAGGGTTTTGGAGCTGCCATTTTGCAATTGGCTGTCTTATGGTTACATCCAGCCTACCTACTCTTGGGGTTTCTGTGGGTTTTTTGGGGCCATGCCATTGTTCAGGCTTCCACAGCTGGGCCCAGTAAATCGACTGGCTGACTTACTGCAGCTCTGTCCCTGATTCTCCACCATTTCTGCTGCAGCGGATTTCATCCTACAGATTCTTACCCAGTCCTGGGAGTTGCATATTCTCCCTTTCATACTTCTGGAACTCTCACATGCAGCTGTCCTCTCCACACCCCTGCAGCATGGGTAGCAAAGATTTCATCTCAACTGTTCCCTCTCTCCATGCATCCCCAGCCTTTCATCTCCTTTGCCTCACTCCATATTTCCTTACACCTAACTCTGAGCATGAAGCGTAGAAAATTCAGGTGCTGTCTTGGAGTCTGACATGGACAACTGGGGAATAACTCTCTTCTGATAGGGTTTTCCATTGGGAGTGTGTGTGTGACCAAGTCACCCTGCCATACCATTGCTTCCGCTTTTGCAAAGTAAAGTTGCAATTTCGTCACCTCTAGGTGGGACAGCTATGGTAGGCTGGACAGTGGAGCCATGCCAGGGAACAGAGGAAAGCCATCCTCACTGGAGCCTGGCTAGCTGTACCCACCAGACCACTGTTTTTCAGTTCCACAAGACCTGGTGACTTTTTCTTTCTGATCAAGAATGAGGTTTCATATATCTCTAGAGCCCGCTCCAAAGCACTCGCTATGCCTACTCCTGGAGGTGACTGTAATATCTCCTTGCCTCTCTCTGAGGGATTCCCACTTCAAGGGCAAGCTCAGAGACCCCACCGGGCAAATGTCTGAGACACCAGGTCTGGATTCACTGAATGTGTCCCGGAAGGGCTCTCTGACTCCCCAGCGACCACATGTACAGTTAAATCACCTTCAGATTTTCTTACCAAAGCCAGGTGCTAACCACCTACTCCTGCTCCCAAAACCTGTTGCAGGTGTTTCTCCCCCGCTCACCCCATCCCACTTCAGCTCCTCCTTGGATAGCTGTGCAAAACTGAAGAAACTATGGTCACTCTACTTTTAGTAGATGTGATCTGGAATTGCCAAATCTATCACTGCTATATACCTGCCAACTCCCTCCATGATCTGGGGGTAGATAACTTTGTTCATGCCAGCTTATGTCGGTGCATCAGTACCAGGCTTATTTTTCTGATCAGGCTGCTTCAACCAGATATCCTAAATACAGCCCAATTTGGTTTGGAGAGGTTAAACCCCTCCTTCCCTGGCCTGGGACCATGCCAACCCAAGTGGTAATGCCTGTGTACCTATTGACCTCATACCCTTTTACAGCTGTATGTTTCTACACCCTCTACAGTTTCCCAGTCACAGATGTGTGCTTATACCCTTTGTCTCCAGACATATAAAATAATCCTTCACTAATTGTCTCTCTGGACACAGTACTTGAAGGCATTGTGGCCAAGGTAATGCCATCTGATCGGTTTAGGGACTGTTCCAAAGTTCTGATCTAGGAGATCGTACCAACCGCTACAGTACTGATGACTTGGTCTCTGCTCCAATGGTGCCGCAGACTAGTTCCTCTGCTCTGGCAGATGTTGCTGCTCAGCTATTTCTTGGGTTGAGATCTCAGGTGGATAGCCCAAAGCCAAGTGCAACTCCTGGTACGACTCAGACCTCGTCACCCTCAAACGTAAGTGCAGGGGGGCTGAGAGGAAATGGTGTGCTTCTGGTACATCCTCTGATAATCTGGCCTGCCGCCTACTCCGGAGCCAATACCGGCTCTCTGTCCTCACCAAGAAAAGAGCTCACATCCAAGCCTGCGTCTCTGCAGCACCTAACAACTCGGCTGAATTCTTTAAAATCTGCAAGGAACTGGCCAATCCTGCTGCAGTCTCTACCTCTCCTGTCCCTTCCCAAGCCCTCTGCACGGCACTGGCCTTTCATTTCATCTCTAAAACTCAGGACATCCTGTCCTATCTCTCCTCCTCTCCCCTTCCGCCCTCTACTCCCTGCTCTTCCTCTGGCTCTTCTTCGGCCACCTCTCCTCCCTCCTTCTCTGCCTTTCCCCTGTTCTCCCCAGAAAAGGTTGCTGGACAAGTCTGATCTATGAAAGTCTCATAAAAACAGGTTCATCCCTGTTCCTCCAAAACCATCAAGGACCACATTGGCTCCCTGGCTTCTGCTCTGGCCAACTTCTGCAACCACTCCTTCACCAATGGAGTCTTCCCTTCCCCCCCTGAAGCCCTCCCTTGTGCACCCTCTTCTTAAACTCTCGGCCGACCTGTCCTGCCCAGCTAACTATCGCCCAATCTCCATCACTCCTTTCCTGGGCAAACTCCTGGAAAAGCTGGCCATCTCCCACTGAATCTGTTGGTTGTCTCCATGATCATCAGTCTGGCTTCAGAGCTTCCATAAGCACGGAAACTGCTCTCCTGAACATCCATGAAGACCTGCTCTCCAACCTTGATTCCAACGCCACCTGTGTCCTTATCTTACTTGATCTCTCTTCTGCCTTTGACACGGTCAACCATGACATCCTGCTCAACTGCCTGATAACCTGGGTATCACCGATCAGGCCCTGACGTGGCTGACTTCTTTCCTCTGTGGTCGACCCTCCCAGGTTCCACTTGGGTCCTTCTTCTCCTCTATCTCCATGTCTACCTGTGGTGTTCCCCAAGGGTCTAACCTCTCTCTGGCTGTTCAACCAATGCCTGGCACTTCTTGGCCACTGCATTGCCGCTCTCTGCCCCAACTTCCTGTGCTATGCAGATGACACTGAGCTAATTTTCAGGCTACCTTCAGCCACCTCTTCTCCCTCTGTCCGCCATCCAGGAGTGGTGTGCCGCCAATGATTTCTGCCTTAATGCCAGTAAGACTGAGATTCTCCTCATTGGCACACCCACTCCCTCCTTTCCTATCACTCTCTGGCTGGCCTCTTTTGGCCCTCTTCCTGCTCCTACCTGTGAGGCTAAAAACCTTGTGGTCATCTTAGACTCCACACACTCCTTCTTTCCTCACATCTTGTACGTCTCTAAGAAGTCACACTACCAGCTGCACCTCCTCAGAGGTATTCTTCCTTTCCTCTCCTTCCCCCAGAAACTCACTGTTTCAAGAGCCCTGGTTCTCTCTAGGCTGGACTATTGAAACAGCCTCTTTCTGCCTGCTTCTACTCTCCTCCCTCTCCAACTCATCCAGAACAGGACTGCGTGACTTGTCCTTGGCCTCAAGCCCAGGGATTGTATCTCTCCAGGACTGAATCTCTGCATTGGATCCCAATGTCTGCGAGGGTTAAGTTCAAAACCCTCTGCATTGTCCACAAGGCCTTCTGGGGCCTCAATACCTTCAACTCTCTCTTCCTAAATATATTCCTTCTCGAACTCTTCACTCATCCGCCTCTAACTCCCTCAGGGTCAGTCGCTTCTCCAAGCAATGAGTTGGGGGTCGATCTCTTTCCTCGGCTGGGGCCTCCCTCTGGAACAGCCTCCCTGAAACAGCCTCCCTACCTCCCTGAAACTTGAGGAGAACCATCTCTGGTTCCAGAAGCACCTCAAAACCTTTCTCTTTGCTTCTGCTTTCTCTCCTCTTCTCCCTTGCTGAATTTCCTGGCTGAAATTGAAACTGCACTGGTTACCTGGCCACCCTCTGACCTCAGGCCCATGTCCCCTCCCCCGTCAGTCGCATACCTGCGCTGCCTCCTGGTAACCCCCGCACTTGGACTGTTTTCTGTATCCCTACAGTCCCACTTCCAGCACTTGACACCTGATGTCTGCACCTACCCTTGCACTTGCCACCAGCTGGCCGCACTTTTTACTTACTGTTTATTTATTCTACTATCCCATGTACTGCACTTTTCCCTCCGCCTTCCCCCGTGCACTTTTCCCCTTCCCCCTTCCCATTCACTTGCACGATCTGAATGACACCTGGCCTAGTAGGATCGTTGTCTGTCTTCCCTCTGTTCCCCTCCCTTGCCCCATCGTGCCTTGAAACACTTGTGTATAGGCGTGGTATAAATGCCATATCATAGGGATTTTGGCCTTAATTCTTCATCAGAAAAGTATAGGAGAAGGCACAAAGACCAACCACAATAACCACAGAAGCAGCAAGAACCAGCTTTATTTTCTGTACATCTGTAGAGAAAAAAAGACGAGGAAACGGACAGTGTCTCCTCATCCCAAAAATATAGATCCGGAAGCGCCCATTTCCAAGGGTTTTTATAGCATTTTACACAATTAGACTCCCACACAAAACAGTAAGATGGATGCATGTAGTCGGATACATTTAAACAATATACTTCAGGTGGAGCATCAGCCGACCATGAGAGGATACAACATTATTTTGACTGTAAAATTCCATTCTTGTTACATATGTGATGCTGTTTGTCTAGGGCGAATAGCTCCATCATACATAATGAGTGTAACTGGTAACTCGTACCCATGTCACATTTAGTTTGTCAGATGAGAATAATCCTTGCCTTCATCTGTGATTTGTCACTGGCCAGACATTACTGTGCAAGCCTATGTGCTGAGCAGGGATCAAGTAACAGCCTTCTGATCGTTCCTGATTGTTGCCAACTAATCATGGCATAGTGCGGGCTAGCCGCGTCACATCTGTAATCATGGCTGCAATGTTTTCCCTTTGATGCAGTTAAAAATCCAGTGCTCATAAGCGAATTTAAATATAATGAAGATTAAAAGTCCTATTGAAAGATACATACTTCCATTACGTTATTGATGAAAATGAGGTATGGATGGGGCTTACAACCTGATGGCCATCTGGCCCCCAAGATAAAGCCTGTTGCTCCCCATTTGGATTACAAAGACAGGAGTGCATCACTAACCAGAAATGTATTGTGGTTAAAATGTGCAAGTACCTGGCCTTGTCTCCTGTCTACAACAAAGTTGGAACAAAGTGGTTGTTTATGCTTAATGAAGCCACAGGTTCACTGTTTAACCTCGCCCACAGTAGTACATGCTTACAGCAGCCCCTCAGAAGGGCAAGAGTTTGGCTGCTCCTACTACCACTTTCTTGGAGATGAGAACAAGCACAGGGAAACATTGGTAAAAAGATCAAGCAACACTTTTCTGTACACTTAAGAAGGCTAACACAGATTGCTTCCTCGCAGGCTGCACAACAGCATGTGGGAGTACCTTTCTGACTTTACATCTAGCCTTTCTCCAGATAGGGAGAAGTGATCAAGTTCCTATGTTATTTCTAGAGCACCCTTGATCACTTTGACAGAACCTCCAGGGGCATGAACCTTGATGTCAGTGTGCTCAGACAAGCCTGGCATTTCCAAATGCCACTTTCAAGGCTCTCAAAATAAGGTCTGGACATCCCTCTATCCATAGGGAAGGCGCTTATTAGAATGTAGATGGATGAACAATTGGCAACATTTAAGACCAGTGCCATTACTGCTAAATCCCTTTTTAAAGTTCCAGGCAAGCAATTTCCTACCCGCAAGCCAGATGATTGGACCATGCAGATGAAAGCCTTTCCAGTGAACCCTGCAGGCCATTCGCCACTGCGGTAGTAGTCCTAGAGCCAAGACGAGAGAAAGGAGCTCCTCGGTGCAGAGGCCCTATCCTCTATGAAAAAAAAAACAGGGATTCCAAAATTGCTGCCGCAGTGTGAGGTCACACATCTCCGAACTCTGAGCCCGCCTTCAGGTGGGACAATCACGGCTCCCCCCGGCATTAGGGCCCAGTATTGAAGCATATGGATGGTGAGGAGTGGATTTCCCCCACCATCATTTCACTGGCCCAGATAGAATATTGAATTGATTTAAGTTCAGCAAGCCCCACCAGAGAGGGGTGAGGAGACGGGAGGCCCTAAGCACAGTGCTCACATGAAGCGGGAGGACCCACGGGGACCAAGTAAGAACTGGGTGTGAGAGCTGTGGAGGAAGCAAGCAGCAACGAGAGGAGAAGACCCAATCGCCCCTCTACAATCAAGCAGGGTCATTCACCAATACCGTATCTATGGTATCTGAAGTGGCGGGGGTAGCAGAGAAGCTGCAGTGAGGCAGCCTGGCATTGCTCCAAGCAAAGTGAGCATGCCCGCCACCCCGGAACGAGTAGAGAGGATGCATTTGCTGGAAACGGACCAGGAGGGTGATTGTGGGGCTGCCCTCCAGCACACCCAGACAAGATTGGTTCGAGCACAGAGACCGGCGGAAGGGACGGTCTTGAGCATAAGGAAGGACCTCTGGGGTGGAAGGACGCGAATCTCGCAGCTGGGTCGAGCAACTGAGAAATCCCTGGTGCCTACCTGCGTCGGGCGAGCACCTCATGTCGCTTCCATAAAACGCGGGCACAGAGGTAGCTGCAGACACCTGTTCCGCCCAAAAGAAAGACCCCCCAAAGTGAAAGCCGGCCAGCGAATTAGCTGTGGAGGCTGGACTCTGCACCATTGAAGAGTGCGTAACCCAGCAGCAGAAAGAGGAAAAGAGGAGGCGGGGGCTATGGTGAGAGGCCACGACAGACTGCGCTGCTGAGTCTGGAGCAGCTGAAGTGGCGGTCCCCAAAGCGAGAACCAGGCGGTCTCTGGCCACAGGACCAAGTGCAGAGATGGGGCACGATCAGGCCCCACCAAGCAGAGGGCAGAGGTGTAGGAGGAAGAGAGCCCCTGGACCATCAGCCACGGGGCAGAGCCCAGGGACCTCTGTAGTGACTGAGTGCCATTCCCGGTGCCCACAGGATTAGGCCTCGGAGCGGAGCAGCAACATAAACACCCAGGGAGCAGGACGGGATAGGAAGCAAAGAATTTGGGACTGGACCTCTACCACAGGAAAGGAGAAATGGTGGCAATGACTGCAATACCGGAGGAACGGGTCCCAAAGCAGTGAAGAATCTGGGCTCGACCAACACCGCAGCCAGTCACTGCAAAGGTTCCTCCTGGGCCACAGGGGGTTGGGGGGGCCAAAGGTTCCTCCTGGGCCACAGGGGGGGGACAAGCGGGCCCAGTTTCGCATGACACCAGGAAGAGGGTTCGTGGCACGAGGAGAATGCCCAAAGAGCAGACTCCTGCAACAAGAAGGGAAACGCTGAGATCTCCAGGTTTAGAAAGGGAGGAGCACACCAACTCTCCCAAAGAAAGACCCCCAGCACCTCAAAGGACAGAGAGCTTCTGGCGTCAGCGAGGGGAGAATGCACCGGAGACAACCAGTGAGAAGCAGTACCAGAAAACCGAGGGTAAAACCCTAAAATTTGAATGTATGGTCCTCAACCAGGACGTTCTAAAAGAGTGCCTTGGTGAGCTGGAGGGAAGGATGACGTCTTCCTTCCAGGACCATTTTGCTTCCGTCAGGTAGGAACTGCGCAGCTCCCAAAGGAGATCAGAGTGGCCATAACTGAGAAGGGCCTGGCCGAAGTGTCACAGGACACCAAACAGAATAGCGAACGTCTGGAACAGTTAGCCAGGATGTCTCAAAACTTAAATGTACAAGCAGAGGACCTAGAAAACCGATCAAGGCGCTCCAACATCAGAATGAAAGGACTCAGTGAGATGTTAGGTGAAACAAAGCTGAAGGGAGCGCTGCAGCAATGCTTCGGGCACCTGCTGCTAGATAAAGCGGCAGAGGAGGTAGGGATTCATCGGATCCACAGAGTGGGACCTAGGAGAGTGGAAGCCGGATGATGATCAAGAGACGTCCTAGTGACATAACATTTTACGGGCAAAAAGAGAGCATATTAAGAGCGGCAAGGACTCAAACTTGTCTCACAATAAATGGGTCTGCGGTCCAACTGTACCAGGACCTGACGCTGTCGACGCTCCAGAAGGGTAGGGACCTGGACTCGGTCACGAGGGCGCTCCAAGTCGAGCAAATTCCCTATAAGTGGACCTTCTGCTTGTTGTTCACCCTGGATGGCACAATCACATCACGAGTGAGGATGGCTTATCACTGCTACATCTGGAGGAGGAAGGAGCTGAACCAAAGCGGCACCCGCCCCTCCCCCCCCCCCCCCCCCCCCCTTCCCTGAGAGGAATGAGACAATGGTAGGGGCACAAGGTGCAGGGAAAGCCGGGGGGGGGGGGAGACAGGGGAGCTCACTTAAAGGGGCCGTGGCCTTGAGATGGGTCAGGGTCGAGGCTTAACCGGACCCGTCCAAGGAGGCGAAAAGACCAAGAGAGGGCTGAGGCAGTTATGGAAAAGCCTTGGGGGAGGGAGGTGAGAGCTAATATATAGTAGACCTGGGTGGAGATGAGGAGTGGGGAAGAGATCATGGATAGTGGTGGGATGTACAGAAGACCTCAGGAAGAGGTGTAACGTAGGTATAAACATGAATTGGGGCTGGGGTGTCCACCCCAGCCGGGTTGTCTTAAACCCCCGATTCGGACCTAGAGAAGAAGGGGGATGGGGGAGATTTGGGTAGTGGGTTACCAGTTGTGGCAGGGGGAGAAATTGAGGGTAGGGGAGGGTTGAAGGGAAGGGGGTCTCAATGCTCCGGGGAAGATGGGACTCGACAGCTCAAGGAGGGAGAGAGGGGAACATAGGGAGACGATCATATTAGGAGATGGCACTTAGGATCTTGTCACACAATGTAAGGGACCTAAATAGTCCAGCGAAGTGTAAGAAAGTGGAAATGCAGATCAGGAGTGCCAAGCCGACAGTGATGCTGCAGGAAACGCTTGTAAAGAGACGGGACAGAGCCGTTGTTAGGTTTAGACAATTCACACAACTCCTTCAGGCTAATGCTCTGGGGAAAACAGCTGGGGTGCTAATAAGGCTAATGGACTCACTCAAAGCACAGATAATTCGAACCCAAGCAGAAATACAGGGGAGATGCTTATTACTACAGCTACAGGTGGGCTGTAGAGCTATGACTCTGGCGACGGTCTACATGCCAAATGTGGGACAGGACTGGTTTCTGAAAGAAGTAGCGGTCAAGCTAGAAAGGTTTGCGGCTGGTGCGATGATCCTAACAGGGGATTTTAATATAGTGTGGGAACCAGCAAAAGACAGAAGTACATGCGCCAGGCTGAGCGAGCCAGCCACCAGTAGGGTGCTACAGAACTTCTTTCAAGGCTTGGCCCTCTGGGATGTTTGGCACGTTAAAAGGGAGGGTGAGAGGGGGTATACCTGCTTCTCCCACGTCCATCGGACCCAATCCAGAATAGACTATGTATGCTTCTTCGCTAATTTAGTGGGAATGGTAGAGGACATAGAACTTAGGGTAATAGCGATATCTGACCACGCGCCCATGATGGTGACCTTGAGAGGGTGGGCTCTGCACACAGCCTTATGGTAGTGAACCTTTCCTCAATATATCTTACAAGCTGCAGAAATGGCAGAGGAACTAGGCAATAAAATAGACAAGGACTTTGAAATTAATGTAGATCTCACAAAAAAGCCTATGGGATGCATTTAAGGCAGTAGTACGGGGAGAGCTTAGAACACTCAGTGCCCAGAAAATTAAGTGGAGGGGGGCAACGGAAAAGGAGCTTCAGGCCCAGGTGTGTGAGGCAACGCAAGCCATGTTGGGGTCCACAGGGATAAACCGCAGGGTGCAGTACAAAAGGCTAAGAGAGCTGGGAAAACAACTAGATCTATGCGAACAGGGAGGGCAGAGAGAGCTCTGCTAGGGACGAAACATTGGTCCTATATTCAAGCCAATAAAGCGGATAGGTTTCTAGCTAGACAGTTAAGAAAGGAAGAAGCCAGCCAAACCATTGAGCACATTGTACGCATGAATAGGGCGATGGTTACAGACTCGGAGGCTCTAATGGGAACCTTTCCGGAATTGTATAGCACCCTATATGCGTCAGACAGCCCAGATTTAGGATGGGTCGAACAATATATCTGACAAGCACCTCTGCCTAGGATATCACACATAGATCGGGATTCTCTAGAAGGAAGACATAAGGGAGGAAGAGAAAGACAGCAATTAAGGGCCTGCCTAAGAATAAAGCGCCGGGCCCGGATGAATGTACAGCACGTTTCTACAAGCACTTCAGCCGAAAACTCTGCCCTAGACTCTCATCCCTTTTTAATATGATGGGGCGGAAGGGATGCGTGACACAAACGATGGTGAAGCAAAAGTCGTGGTTTTCAAGAAGCCGAACAAGGACCTGACTACGTGCGGGTCGTACCGGCCCATTGCCTTACTGAATATCGATGAAAAAATATATACTGGCATTCTCGTAGTGAGATGGAACCTTGTGCTGCTGACTCTAATTGGGTCAGACCAGTCAGGTTTCATTAAGGGGCGACAGGTGTGAGACAACACGAGACTGATAATACACTTGGTAGAAAAAATGGCTATACAATGGGTCCACGCAGCGCTGGTCTCTCTCGCCACTGAGAAGGACTTTGACCGGGTAGAATGGCTGTTCCATAGTTGTAAACAGGAACACATGGGGCTGGGTTCAAAATGTCTACGCATGGTCAAGGCAAATTGTAAAAAGCCCTTGATGTGCCTCTCAATCAACACACTAATATCCGTGAGCATAAGCATCACAAGGGGCACCAGACAGGGGTGCCCTCTCTCCCCGCTCCTATACGCAATATATCTGGAACCCCTGCTAGCTTCAATCCGACAGAACCCACTTATCCAGGGCATACCATTCAGGGGAGAGGCTCATAAAATAGCAGTATTCGCTGACGACATGATGCTTACCCGAACACATGTAGAAACTTCAATACCAGCCTTAATTAGGGAACTCACCAAGGTGGAACAAGTGGTGGGACTTGGAATTGCTTATCCTAGGCCTCCCAGAGGTACAACAAGCTGATCTACCTAGATACTCCCATTTCGCGATCGCTGCAGTCAGTCTAAAGTACGTGGAGGTGGAGGGGGGGCGGGGGGTAGGGAGGAGAGGGGGCTGGTGGGGGAGCATAGCTAACTTGATATCCAGGCTATATTAAGAGGATTACCCAGCCCATATAGCCCAGGTTAAGGCAGACTTGGGCAAATGGTCACCCTTACGAATCTCGTGGAGGGGTAGGATCGCCACGATAAAGATGGTAACACTCCCTAGGGTGCTGTATTATTTTCAAGCGCTCCCCATCAAGATATTGTGGCTTTTCTTTAAAGATCTCCATAGGATGGTGTTGTGATTCATTTGGCAAAATAAGCACCCTAGTGTGGCCCTAGAAATGTTGATGGCGGCCAAAAATAAGGGGGGGGGGAAGCGGGCCCCAGAATTTTTATAAATACTAAGAAGCAACTCAGTTGTGAGTAGTCAGGGAATGGCTGTTGGGGGACACAACAAAACCATTGGCACAATGTACAATTCGGTAGCGAGTGCTCAACTAGAAGAACAAGTTACCTACCCCTTTTAATGTTTTTTCTACTGGATGTTCCTCCCACTTATTCCTCATCTTTGATATACGATATCCAACTTCAGCTGCTTTTGAAAAACATTTCAGCAGATCGCTCTGTGCGTTGATGCAGTCGTTTCAAAGTCCCTCAAGTGCCTCTGTCTCGGATGATGTCATCAAGAATATATAGCCCGCTCAGCGCCCGTTGGCTTCAGTTCTGTTTTTCTTACAGTAGAAACTACCCGTATAACCACGCGTTTGATGCTACTAAGCTTTGAAGGAGCGAAAGCTGTATTAGCATGGGAAATTCAAGTGTGGGGTAGGCTGGGAGGGCGATGAGGAACATCCAGGCGAAAGAACATTACCGGGGTAAGTAGCTTATTCTTTGAATGGATTGTCTCCTGCCACGTACTCCTCATCTTTGACTCCCAAAGTAGTTTGTTTTGGTGGGGGTAGTAAGAATTTAGCCATCAATGGTTTCCATGAACCGAATGGAGGACAGCCTTTCTAAAGCTTCCATCCTGACTGAGGGAAGACTTAAGGCAGTAATGCTTCTTGAACGTGTATAGTGTAGATCACATAGCTGCCTCACAAATATTTTTGATCGGGACAGCCCTTTACAGAGCCATAGAGGTAGCCATGCCCCTGATGAAATAGGCCCTTAAACCTTCTGGAGGATCCTTGCCCGCCAGCCTGTGGCACCTTGGATCTCCCCCACCATGGCCACCATGCTACCACTGTAAGCCCACATAGCACTGACCATATCCCTGCCACCTTTCCAACCAGTCTATGCCAATTCCACCTCGACCATGACAATCACTAACCCCAACTGCCTGCTCTCCCTATCTCAATGGATCCAATTATATGCCACTTGACCCACACCTAACCAGCCCTGCCTTAACCTCAGACTATAGGCTAGGATCCAGATTCAACAATGCCCATCAACCACGTCTAAACCTGCATTCCTTGTGGGTTTAAATGAATGAATGAGCCCGGTGTCCCTGTTGATGGGCATTGTTGTTTTCCTGTACCCTTTCTATTTTCTTTGCTGTCATTTCGGTTCGCGGTCCCAGCATGAGGCGTTTGTTTCAGGCTACATGGTATGATCCACCAGCAGGGGGCACAAGCCGTGCCATGAGGAGATTTCACCTCAGCGGCGGCGGGAGCTCTCCTGCTGGCTGACTTAAGTGGAAGGTCCCCGGGGAGCATAAGAGCACTGAGGGGAAGTCTCGGGTTTGAGCAGCAACTCTTTCCCTAAAGAGAGAGAACCAGGACGTCCTCATTGGTGGTGCCATCTCCGGGCCAGCTGCCCCCTCTCCCCTTCTCAGGGTCGATTGTTCGAGCAATGCCGGTGCTGCGGACAGAATTAGGGAGAACGTTTAGCTGGTGTTTGTCCCACGAAGCCGGGTCGGCTGTGAGGGACCGGTCCAGGCCTCTATTTCCCCCTTTCGGGGTGCTGCTTAGGTAGAAGTGGAAAAAACAGGGGAGAGGTATGTTTGGCAGCGCGCTCTGGTTATTGAGCGCACGTGTTGTTGCTTTGGTGTGCGTGGCTCGCTCTCTCTTTCTATAAGAGACACGCTGGGGCCTGGTTCAACAGGGTTTCATTAGGGGTATGTTACTGGGGTGAATCCCACCCAGGCTGACGTTGGGTGCACCTCCCGGGGCTGCAGTGCGACCTTAGTGGTTTGGTGGGTTCCGCTATAACGCATGACCGTGTACTATGCATTCTTCTCCATGAGACGCGTTCTCCTCCCAGCGCAGGGATAGTGCAGTCTTGAAGAGGGGCTAACTAGTAGTAGAGGAGGAAGGCCGAGGCCATTGGGGGTATGTCTGGTGGCAGGCGTATGCTAAACCCTGTAGTTCATTATGTTAGGACCATACCAGTGCCCGTTTGATCTGTCCGCGCTCCAGCAATTTTATTAGGCGGTGTTGGGAGAATAGGATTGCTCAGTTAAGTATGGAGCACACCGAGGATAACGGTATATGTGTTTCTGACCGAAGGCTGTGAGACTAGGTGGTAGTCTGCTGCTACCGGCATGCAGGGAGACTGACAATGTTAATTAATTAGTTACTACGTGTGATTTAACTTGTTCCCAGGTGATGTTATGTAATTATTTATTTACCACAAGTGATTAAACTTGCCTCCAGGTGACCCATGTGATGCTATGTAATTATTTATTTACATGTGATTTAACTTGCTCCCAGGTGAGCCCTGTGAAGCTATTTAATTATTTATTTACCAGGTGTGACTTAACTTGCGCATAGGTGATCCAGTGGTGTTAGTTAATGGTTCAGTACCAGAGGTAATGGAAAACAGACTCTTAAGTATTTATTCAGCTCACAAACTAAACGATGGTGCCTCAAATAGGGGCCCTGTGGTGTAATATTACTCGGGCATACCGAGGACCTGATTTTTTTACAATTTTCTGTTACATGAAGAAGGCTGTTTACGCTTGCATGTGAAATAAAGCTCTGACTGGTCATTTCAACTGGGGCACACGAATTACGGTTAGTCACCAGGGCTGGCCAGCAATTGGGAGAGGGTCCTTTCATCCCCCTGGGGTTTTTCACGCATGTGCATGGTAAGGTGTATATATCCCCCCACCCCCTTATTCGGGACTCCTACAGGTTGCTGTTCACCCCGTTATTTCTGATTCATAGGTAGATGCAACTTACTCACGTTCTAACGATGGAGCCAAGTTGAGCATCTCAAACCCGCCAAGAAGGAGAATCAAGCGCATGATAGACGATGGCACATCCACCAATAATCCAACCCGACAGACGACTGTGATCCCCCCTCCAAATACGTCTGACAACGTCACATCTCCTATCAAGGCTGTGCTAGTAAATGCCAGATCCATGTCAGCGCACGCCCTAGACATTTCAGACCACATAGTTGCCATTCAACTAGATTTCCCTGCCATAACGAGACTTGGCTTCATGTCGCAGCAGGACCAACTCTGTTGCTAGCCATATCCAAAGACTACACCTTAGAGAACCCTCTAGAGTGGCAGAATCAACTTTATCGCCAAAACTAAGCTGGGCAAAGGGTCCTACCCCACCCACCTTTATCAGGAGAACTCCTGACAGTCAAATTACCACTCACAGCGTCAAGCAGAATAACCATGCACCTCATATATAGACCGCCAGGCCCAATATCTACCTCTGAGGAAGATATCACCTCACTACTCACTGCAAACACTAAACCAGGATCACAAATCATACTACTAGGAGACCTCAACCTGGGTATACACGATACGAACAATGACAATGCCTCAGCACTTGCCAATACTATCACAGAGTTAGGATTCTTCCATCGCATCAACATGCCCATGCATAACAAAGGGAGAACCTTGGACTGGTTGGCTGATCTTAACTGCGAAATTAAGATCCTATCTAATGAACCCTGTGCATGGGCCGACCATCACATAAATTCCTTCATCCTACAATACCGCATACAACCCAATCTGACGAACTCACCGGCTCCCCTGGCACTCACCAGAAACAATCGCAACATAACTGTGGAGAATCTATTACCTTTACTCCAACTTATTACCAATCCCACCCACACCAGTACAGACCCCCTCAGTACTAGTAAATGTATACAACCATAGTATACAGCAAGCAATTGACAAAATAGCGCCACTAAAAATGCGCAAAGCCAAACCTCGACCACATTTAAACTCCTGGTTCACCCCAATCTAAAAGCCTTACGCAATGAAAAGTGCTGAATCCTTATGGAAGAATAATCCCTCAGCACTTAACAAGGAAAAACTTTCCAAAATCTCTACTAGATACAAATCTGAGATCATTCAAACTAAAAAGGACACCTACAACGATGAAATCAACAAAGCAGTCTCAAGCACTAGAGAACTATTCCTCATCCCGAGAGAGTTAGAATCTCCTATACAACCAGTGGAAACCTGTACTAAAGACAAAACCTAGTGCACGAATATTCAGTCCATACTCCCGTAAGAAATGTCTGTTACAAGAGAAAATAGAATTAAAAAAATGAATTCTCTCAGGTGGACCTGCCTTTGCAAGGGTCGCAGGCGACCTCTGTAAAACAATGCGACAGATTTCAATTCGCCCCGGTATCCATCCACGAAGTAGATCTAATAACCAGCCTCAAACTGTCTAAATGCCAGGGGTACACTTGCCTGGCTCCAATTATCAAAGAGGCCACCATGGAACTAGGCCCCTACATCGCAACACTAATTAATGAATCCTTCAAAACATGCACCGTCTCCACCAACCTTAAAGATGCTTGAGCCATTCCACTATTAAAAAAAAACCTATCCTTGACCCCAACATCCCGGCCAATAACCACGGTTCTGTTCCTCCTGAAAATTCTAGACGAGGCGGCTTATTTACAGATTCAGCCTCCCCTCGAATCTAACAACCTTCTTGGTTTGCTGCAGTCGGGTTTTAGACTTAAACACGGTACAGAATCGGCTTTAATGGATCTAAGAAACTAAATGGACAATTTAAAGGATAAAGGTAAGCTTGCGCTCCTGCTTTTGGACCTCTCGACCGCTTTTGATTTAGTAAGTTAAAAAGTACTATGCCACCACCTGACTACAGCTGCCTACTTCTCTGCCGAAGCCACTGCCTGGATGCAATCTTTCTTGGAAAATAAACCCATGAAGATTTTTGCACCAACCGCATCAGCTGAGCCTGCACCTGTCACTTGCAGAGTACCTCAGGGGTCGTGTGTCTCTCCAACAATGTATAATATTTTTACTAAGCCACTCTTTTTTTCATCTTGACAATTTGGGTGTCACCTACACTACGCGGATGACACTCAAATTCTCATTCCCATCACAAGTGACTGACACCGACTCAACCCTGCTCAACAAAATCTACCTCATTATCCAAGCCTGGATGGCCACCCAAGGTCTTTGTCTTAATGACGAAAAAGACAGAACTACTACTCACTGGCTCCACGGCAAGACTAAATAAACTAAGCAACCAATTTAAATAATTGAACATGGATGGCATCAATATTAATATATCCAAGGAGGTAAAATCCCTGGGCATTTTTCTTGATTCAGCCTTAAACTTCAATAGACAAGTCAACACCACAGCCTCTGCCACGGCATACACTTGCAAACTTAACAATGCCTGCAGACCTTTTCTCTCGACAGCAAGCTGCATTACACTGGCAAGAGCACTAATCTTATCACAATTAGACTATTGCAATGCACTATACCTAGGGACAGGAAAGCATAATGTAAAAAAACTACATATTTTGCAAAATAACGCACTAAGAACCTCCCTCAATATCCCTAGAAACCAGCACATTTCAGCTGCTAGACGCAAAACCCAATGTGTCTCAGTTAAGGACAGACTCACATAGAAAACTCTATCACTCACCCACCAATGCCTTTCCAACTTGGTGCCTAAATACTTGGCATGCAGTGCGCTAAGTAAATGAACAAGCTGTTTAAAGAAATTAGCCATTTTGTTTGAAGAATTTCATCCAAACCCATCCAGCGATTCAACATTAGAATTTTAAGAAAAAAGAATGCTTAGGCTTTATCTTAACTATAGGGTGGCGACGTCCTGTAATATATAGAGCTCTTACTGGAGATCCCCCATACTTAACCCTAATAAATAGTAAAACAGTTTGGCATTATAAAAACTGTAACTTGAGACTGTAAAGTGGGATGACACACAATGCAGAGCACTTAACTATAATAATCCGTGCCTTCTAAATATAAGGACCTTAGCACTTGAGGTCCTTCATGCTTTGTAAGCAGGCCCAGTGCCTCTGAAAAAATCGAAGTCCTAGGTAAGTACCTGTTGTAGGGAGTTGCAAATCTGGAACCCCTTAACTGCCAATGGTGCCCCCCATCCCTGCAGTGACAATCCCTCTTTTGGTGGTTTTGGTATGTCGCCATTCAATCCCTTGTAATTTTTTGTTACACGTGATATCTCAACCAAATTTGGCCCCTGTTCTTCCCCATGTAGGCGGTCATAAGGCCACCAAGGAATCCTAGTTTGCTGTATGGGGGTGAGAGAAAATAACAAAAATGAGCAAATGTTTTCTTTCAGAAAATGGCAATAAAATGATATACACGAAGGCTGTGGTATTTTCCTTGTAAGAGCTAGGAACAAATCGTTTGCTGTTCTGAGGTCACCATTTTCCAGGCTTTCAAGAACAATAGTGGAAACCAAAAAAAACATATATTTTTATAAGGTTATCATCAGTTTTGTGAGAGGTAGGCGATTTTACCCTTTTTTTCCAATTGGACATGCATGGACGGAATGGAAGAAGTGGGTAGAAAAGCTGAATGGGAAGGCAGAAAGGCATACATTTTTGAAAAGTAGACAAAATTCCAAGTTTAGGAAGGGGATATTTGCGCAGATCAGGCAACAACTATGTTGGGAAGAAATGGAAAAATGACAGCTAAAAAAGGTATGTGCTGGACATGGTTGGACCTGTAAGGTAATGGCTTCTGTGACTATTGAGAAAAGCAATGCCACGCTACATTCCCCCTACTCTTCCAGTTAGGAAATCACACATTGTTTGTAATGTTTCACAAAAAAGCCATAGCACAAGCCAAAAACTGAGCCATGGGCCACAGGATTTTTATGCTGATGGCCTAAATGGACGTATTTAGCATGTGTAAATAAGGAAAACAAATGTGGTGAGGAATGGCAAGCATACATGTTTTGAAAGAGCACAGGCAGACCTTTTGAAGGGTAGGTGACTTGTGTAAGTTACAAAAGCATATAGTGCCTAAAGCAGCGACTAAATGTATGTAACATTTGGGCAATGAAAGGGTTGTGTAACAAAGTGCGGTAGCCTATGTATGAACATTTTATGAAAACCAAGAGAAAATAACAAATGCCCTACCTTCCCACAGGGGTCCCATCGAAAAAGTTACCTCACATGTGGGGGTGCACCTACCTGGGTGCAAAGGGAGAAGGCCAAACCACTGGTACATCAAATGCCCTGGAGAAGACTGGATATGGCTTTGTGGACAACCTACAGATTTGGGCTTTGGGTGTCGCAGCCACTGAGGAAAACAGGGAACCCCATGCATTTCTGAAAAGACGACACCCATGGGAATGTAAGAGGTCTGACATGTGCAAATCGCCCTAGAATTTATTACCCACAAGCCCCCCGCCAAAGTCCAAAATTTAGGAGAAAAACACAATTTTCAGACATTCCCCACTTGGAAACTACTACAATACGTGGCCAACAACACATGTCCTACCTTCCCACATGTGTCTGGATGAAAACAGTACCTCATGTGTGGGTGCACCTACCTGGGCAGAAAAGAAAGTGTTGACCATCCACAAGTCCAACAGCAGTCCCAGGGAGCCCTGGCAGAGTCCCCATCCATTCCCCGAGAGAAATTCTGTAGCACAGCCCAGCCAGAGCTCCAGGATGGTTGGTGGTGATGTCGCTGGCCTTGGGCACCCATCTCCCATGTGGGTATACTGTCCCCAAGCACAGCACCACACCCAGGGAGCCCCGGCAGGGTCCCCAACCTTTCCTGGAGAGAGAAGCTGTAACGCCAGCTGGTCAGAGTTCCAGGATAGTTGGGGGTAATGTCCCTGGCCGGCTGTCTCCCATGGTCCCCATTCCTCCCCAGAGGGAAAATCTGTAGCCCAGCCAATCCTCCCCGGAGGGAAAATCTGTAACGCATCCCAGCCAGAGGTGCAGCCTGGACTTGGGGGCGGTCAACCCACATGGGAGACATCTGCCCAAGGCCAGGGACATCACCCCGACAAATCCTAGAGCGCTGGCTGCACTGCGTTGCAGCTTCTCCCTCCAGGAAAGGTCGGGGACCTGGCCAGGGGGGGGCTCCCTAGGAGTGCCACTGTGCTTGGGGATGGTCGACACACGTGGGAGACGGGTGCCCAAGGATGGATCGAGTGATCTGCGCCCAGCAATGCTTCAAGGAAGGTGTTGTTGGAAAGGGGAAAGTCTCGCCTTTCCAGCGACACCTTCCTCGATCAAAACGGCAGAGAAATACTGGAGATGGAGGGCGGAACTCACCTTCCATTCCACTGCTGCAGCCAAAAATGGCTGCGACAGTGAAATTTGCATTGTATCACATCAGCGTGCATTATGCACGCTGACGTGCACTGACTGGAAATCCAACCCCTGGGCTGTGAGTGTAGAACCTCCTCCTCAAATAGCACGGGGGTTGGATTACAGATTTGTGCGATCGCTGCTTTGCAGTGCTTGTACAAAGAGAAGTGCCAAAAAGGAGGAGATATATCGTCCTTGGCACTTAAGGTTAAAGGTGAATAACCAGTATCTGCAAAGCCAACAGGTAGGTGAAAATTTCCAGAAACAAAGTACTGAAGATGAAAACAAGGTAAATCGAGCAGATCAGTCAGGACAAGAACCTCATCTGTTTGTGCCTGATGGGGCTAAATGCCAGACTTGCTATCCTGCATTTCTCCTGTTAGGCAAGATTCCTCATCTAAGCAACTTTCCGTTTATAGTCTATGCACCCCAAACCTATTGCTTTTGTTTTTGAAAATGTCCTGACTTTTAACACGGGCACTAGGCCTTTTACTAATTTTTCATGGGGAAAATGATCAGCCCTTCAGACTATGATATGATATTTTGTTCATAGCGCACCCATACACAAGTGTTTTCAAGGTGCGACAAAGCAAGGGAGGGGGTTCAAGAAAACAAAGATCTTACTAGGCCCAATGACATTGAGAGCGTGCAGGGGAAAGGGAAAGTGCAAGGGGCAAGAGGGGTGAAAAGTGCTGGACACGTGATAAAAGCAGGTAGTGCGGCAAGCATGTGGTAAGTGTGAGAGTTAAGCGCAGACAGCGGGTGTCTAATAAGTGCAGGTAAGGGGACTGTAGGGTTGCAGATACAGGCCCAAGTGCAAGGGTTGCCAGGAGGCAGCGCAGGTATGCAGCACGGAGGGCAGGTAACTGGGCCCGAATTCAGAGGGTAGCCAGGTGCCCAGTGCTGTAACAAATAGAGATCAGCAAGGGAGAGAAGAGGAAGCTCTTGAGGTGCTTCCGGAACCGAAGATGGTTCTCCTCAAGTTCCCAGCCGAAGAAAGATCTACCACCAACTTGTTGCTTAGAGTAGCCGCTGACCCCTGAGGGAGTTGGAGGTGGAGAAGCGAAGAGCTTGATTAGGAAGGTATTTCCAAAGGGAGAGATGAAGGTATAACGGACCCAGGCCCCAGAAGGCCTTGTGGACAATGCAGAGGGTCTTGAACTTAATCCTTGCAGCCACTGGGAGCCAATGAAGAGATTTCAGGGCTGGAGAGATAGGAGCCCTGGGCTTGAGGCCAAGGACAAGTCTCGCAGTTGTGTTCTGGATGAGTTGCAGAGGGTGAAGAGTAGTAGCAGGCAGATTTAGAAAGATTATTGCAGTAGTCCAGCCTAGAGAGAACAAGAGCTGTAGAGACAGTGAATTTCTGGGGGAAGGACTGGGATTGTTGGTTACTTTTATATGTGCCTATGGATTAACTGGTGGCAGTAATGACTTTAAAAAAAAAAAAGTAACTCTTTATTTAGATTTTCAAAAAACAATAACAAATAATCAGGCAACACAACACATTCAGCCTAGCCATACAAATCCATCGTTGAAAATAATTGGCAAATAAACCAAGAACAGAAGAACAAGTAAAACAAGCAAATCATCTAAATAATCTAATAACCAATCAATGGTATGATAGTAAGCAATATAACAAACTAAATTAAAAAAAACACACAACACATGGCAAAACTCAAACCCACAAAACAAACACCCACCCCATCAAACAAGATCAATTAATTACACACTTAGTCATAAAATGCATTAAACGGTCTCCACTGTTTCTTATAAGCATCCTCTGTTTATCAAATGTTACCTTCTCAAAGCTTGAAAGAATTTGTAGATTAACAAGCCATTCTGCTACACATGTGTTTTTCCTGGTTTTCCAGACTCTTAACATGTGTCTGGTTGCAACCAAGAGGACTTTGTTATTCCAACACAACGTTGTACAATCAATGTGCCTACAGTACATTGGGGATTTCAGAAATATTGCAGATGGAAATCTCAGAAATACAATATTCCATATCATGTCAATCCTATCTAGTATGTCATTCCAAAAACCCATCACTATGGTAGAATTCCACATCATATGTAACAAGGTACCCTTCTCATTCTGACATCCCCAGCAACGTTCTCTTTCTGACAATCCTAATCTGTACATCCGAACTGGGGTCCAATAAAGGCACCCCAATATCTTTTGTTGAATTTAACGCAAATTTGAGTCCACTTTCACCCTGACAGGAACCTTCTACAAACTCTCCCTTTCCTTTACTGAAATAACCCTATCCACTTCCTCAGACCAAGTAAGTCTCAGCTTTTCCCATGACATTGTCAAAATGATTTTCTAGTTGAAAAAGTTTCAAAAAGATGACGCCTTACGTGGCGCAGTCTCAAGGAAATTACACTTTTCAGGTCTCAGCATCATCGGAACTTCCAACATCTGCTGTCTTCCAGAAAGTAAAGCCTCCAACAGTTCATATCTCCTCAATGCTCTCTTATGTAAACCAAATTTCTCCCTCAAACGCTCAAAGGCCATTATTCTTCCCTCGCACCAGACGTCCCAAATTAATAACACACCCTTATTAATCCAACTCCTCCAACATAACATTTTATTATTAATCTGTAATCCCGGATTATGCCAAAGGGAAGCCTCATTATACAAGAACAATCCTTGTCCACTTCCCAAAATTAGTGATCCTTGGTGGCAACCACAGTCTGCAAATTAGACACCTGTTTAGGCAATTTACCCAATGAATATAAACTCTCAATACGATAATCTCATTTTTTTGATTTTCTAGTTACGCCCAAAGTGGAATCAATGGACTATCCATGGTGAAATAATCTATATTCTTTTTTTTTTTTTAAAATCCTTTACAGTCGTTTTCAAGAATAGGGTAACCAAATCCCCCATCTTGCACACTAAAAACCAAAATATATCAAGGTATTCTTGGTTTCTTACCAACTCCCCACAGAAATTCCTGGAACACTATCAATACGCTATAGATTTTTTTTTCGTAAGCCTAACGGGAAGCAAATGAATGATATATAGGACTTTTGGCAGCAACACCATTTTAATCGCATTAAGCCTCACCCATTTACAAATGTCTCTACGAAGAATCTCTATTATTGTGTCAACATTATACCCAACCAGTCTTTTCAAATCTCTAACAAGATATACCCCTAAATATTTGACATTTCTATTTTCCCATTTGCAGTTCCAATCCAATTGATTACGTATAGGGGTTTCCCTAACAGGAAAAACAACCGTCTTCTCCCAGTTGATCTTATAACCCGAAAGAATCCCCACCTCTTCAATCATGTTCTCAAAAATGAAACCCCCCTCATTTGGATTATCAAGGATAATCTTAACATCATCTGCATAGGCTAGTACTTTGACTTCTTCTTCCCCTACCTTCAAACCTTTCAGAATCAGACTATATATAAAGCAAAAAAGGGTTCCAGTGCTAAATTAAAGATGTAAGGAGACAATGGGCACCTCTGCCATGTACCTTTGAATAATCTAAAAGATGCTGATAAATCCTCATTCACCCAGACTCTGGCACTAATGTCTAACTGTAACGCTCCCACAGCATTAATAAATAAGGGTCCAAAACCCATTTTCAACAACGTATAATTTAGAAAAGTCCAGTTTACCCTGTCAAAAGCCTTCTCAGCATCTAAAAAAATCAATAACAGTTCTTCAACCTCTGAGTTTGTCAAATTCAAAACATCTAGAAGTGTTATAATATTATCATAACCATAGCTTTGTGTCATAAACCCAACCTGTGTGTTATCAATTAGATCGCCTATATATTTATCCAATCTGTTGGCCAAACTTTTCGTAAAAATCTTCACATCCACATTGAGGAATGATGTAGGACGGTAATTACAACACTTAGAAGTATCTCGTCTTACCTTAGGGATCACTACGGTCAGAGCCTCTTTCATCGAGGGACAAATAGTACCTTCTACTAGGAAGCGATTGTAAAGATCACACAATTCAGGTGCTAATTGAACATCAAATGATTGATAACATTCTGCTGGTAGTCCGTTCATCTAGTCTAGTGAAGGAACAAGTTGACAACCTATCTATCTTGTAATCCAATATACAATTGAAGTCCCCCCCCCCCCCAAAGATCACCAATTTCCCTCTCATTTCGCTTAACATCTTGGTCAAGTTTTCAAAGACAGTTCCCCCTCTGATACAAGCACCATAGGTGGAACCGAGGGTGATAAGTCTGCCTTCGTGTAGTAAGTCGATCAGAATGACACGCCCCTCATCCATAGCTACCCTATTAACATGGAGACCCAATCCATTTTGCAAGAAAATCCCTACACCTCTCGATTTTGACTAGTAGCAATTTAACCACATCTTTCAATACTTTGAATTAGTAAGAAGATTCCCTGAACCTTCTGCTAAATGAGTTTCCTGTAGAAGAACCACATCAATTCTATTCCTCCAAAGCTTAGCCAATATTCTTTCTTTTCAAACCTTTCACGTTCCATGTGCCTAATGAAAACAACCCCATCCTATCTTACAATTTCAAGTTTCTAAACATCAATTTTGGCACATACATTGCATTCATATGTGAAGTAATTTCCCCTGGCATTCGCAGCAAAAAGTAGAACAGTGCAGCAACCTGACACATTGAATAATAACTGTAGACACATTAGACCCTTTAGCGAAATAAAATTTTAGAGTGCGAAGTAACCTATTCTCCCCAACAAGGACAAACACAAAAACAAAACACAAAGACATACTAACATTTCTATTGAAAAGAGCTCAACAAAGTTCAGGCTCAGTCAAAGTACTAATATATGCATTCCTAAAAATATTCCTAACCATACCCCCCGTAGCCTATACCCTCATTATTACAATTTGACTCTGTCCTTCCTACCATATATAACTAATCATAAATATTTCCAATAATCATTTTATTGTCACAGAAATAATTACTTCATTGGGTCATAAAATCATGTACATCCATGATCACAATAAAAACTAAGAATGCAAAAATTAAGTCATTGCTGCCAAGTATTTAGTTGAGAACATTTGGCAGCAATGACTTTTTAACCATTTTTGCATTCTTTTTAGTGTGTACATTTGCGTTTACCGCGTATGGCTACTGAACGTGGCTAGTGCCCTAAAGTGACTGCACTCGGGTCAGGAAATCCCCAACATGGTCATCTGTTTACCCGGGAAAGCTGCTGTTTTTGCGGGCTAGTGCATGCCAAATGTGTGGACACAGGAAGTGGGTGGGACTGTCTGGTCCCAGGCGACAAACTGTGGTGCCTGAAACTCTAGTGTGCATGCACGGGTAAACCCCACGCTGGTTCCTGATTGGACCACTGCTAGTTGGATGAGTGGTGCAGATCCTTGCTATTGGAGAGCTGAGTGTGATCACTTGCCTGAATTTATGATAAGAGGAGTCTTGCAGCATTTCCAGTAGATCAGCGTTGGAGCCAAGTATTCTGTGTAGTTGTGCAGCTGACTGAAGACCCGTGGACGACTCCTGAAGAGTCCTGGTGACCTTTCTTGCATCTGTCCTGGTGACCTTTCTTGCATCTGTCCTAGTGAAGCCCCGCTGGACTGAGAAGGCCCTCTGTGGTGTTTCGACCCTTGGACTGGTGGGACCAACCCATCCCAACGCCTTCTCGTGTTCCTACAGCTATGAGCCTTCAGAATCGACCCTGGACCACCCGGTGGACTGACCCGCTCTGAATTGGGCTACTGCACAAGAAGCATTGCCGTTCTGCGTTTTCACCCAGCTCATTCTACAAGTCGCCTTCCTGCTAAGTACCAGCTTTCCAGCATTGTGATCCTATCCTGGAAGATCTTATTTGATTGCGACTGGATGGAGGCCTGCTGTCGCACGTGTGTAGTGACTGTTGCTGATGGCTGTCGCTGGAACTAGGTTTTTTCCACCTGGTAGTGTCCTGAAGAGGCCTGCATCTGTGCCTGCTGCATTTCTTCAACGGAAAGGGTTGCACGCAGCTCCTGGACCTGACGGGAATCCTCTTGCACCCGCAGGTTCTGGGTTTCCTCTGCTTGATCCAACGGTGGGAAATTCTACCCGCCTAGTCAACCTGCCTGGTCACTGAGGAATATCAGAGTCAGGAGTGTGATAACTCGAAATAAAGCCATCCCTGCTCCCCGATAGTAAACCTTAGAATACACTTTTGTTTATTCCATTCTTTTGATTTTTAAACATTTGTTTTAAAAGATATTCTAAGACATGGAAAAAATATCTTACTTGTACAATCCTTGAAGTCTTGTGGAATATTTTTCACCACCACAAGAATCTTTTCTAATTTTGTCCCTTCTCCTATCAGAAACTTTGTGACTTTTGGGCACAAAGCCCCATTCGACATAGGGATCATACATTTAGGCTATTACACTTGGGAACTAGATTTCCTAATTGCATAATTACTTGCCTTCCTTTCAGGTGTTTAAGAGTTGTATGCATTTCGACTAACCTAGGGTGATTGTATATATGTTTTGTAACTGAGTGTTGTGTGATAGTTTACCTGCGTGTTTCATTTTTCTAGTGTGTTTTGGGCTTAGAATAGTCTTTTTTTAGTCCTCTGTCTAATCAGAATTATTGTGCGCTTTGCTGACTCATTGTGAACCCCTAACCACACTCACTCAATCCTGAGACTAAGCCTTGACCAGTCTCCATGCTTGCCTTGATTGGGTTTGGCTAACCTGAGTTCCCATGTTCATTATAACTGGGGTGGCCTCCTGAAATCTGTCCATGAGGCCAGACTTTAGAAATCCATCTTAACACCACGTACAAAGTAGTTCTTACTGCTATTACTCACCAAATGACATCACCATGTGTCTCCTTCCACAGCCTCTCCCCACCGCCCTAAGGCTTGAAAGGTCAAGTGCCTTGGGCAGCCCCAATAAGCTACCCTGGTGAACCTTATCAATATCGCCCTTGGCCCATCCAACACCCTCAACCCCATAGACATGACCCCTCATGCTGATCAATGCTCACTCAGCTGGCGCTCACGCTGGAGATATCGCAGTCCTATCTCATACAACTACCTTGATGCCTGTCATGACTGACTGCTGGAAAACGCAGGAGCTGATGCTGATCCCACAGACCCTCACAAGCAGTTCCCTGTTCAATCCTTGTTAATGGCTGAGTTGAGAACCCCAAGGAAGGGAAAGGGGTAGTGCATAAAATCCCAAACTCACAAACAGCAGACTCCCAATCTTCTGGCCCGTCTCTGGTATCTGTAGTCGAACAAATACACCTGGTTACTTAAGCTTTGTGTAAAACATGTGTACTAATAATTTTGTCCGTTATTTATTCCCCTTTACCTGCTTTGCCTCTGCTGATTGCTTAGAAGCGTATAAAAAGCATTGTTTCCTTACTTCTTTAAATGACTGGTTCTTTAGTATTTTATGCTGAAGTAGACTTTAGTTCTTAGCAAGTCTTTTCCCAAAAACGATTTGCTGAGTCTTTGCCTTGACTATTCTTTTATGTCTCTTCCTTGCTGCAATTGTTCTGTATTTCTGACTGGATTAGTTCATCATGACTTAAACTGAAAACCTAACTTATTTTAGTTGTTTTTTTGCATCTTTCTGTAATAAACTATAAAGCTGCTAACTTTGAAACTGAACTCGTTTACTTCCCTACAAAAAACACCCACTTTCTACTTCCTTGAATGCTTCTGTTGCATTTGACTGGCAGGCGAATGTGGACGTAGGAGCAAGCTGCCTAGAGATTTGCGCAGACTGCTCTCACTCTTTCGTGTCTTTTCTGGTACGGCACTTAAGGAAATACTCTGCATCCAACGTTGCTGGTTCTCTTTCTTTAAAAAGTCGTCCAAAAATGCTTAATTGACACTCGCTGGTGAATGTCGAGCACGCGATTTCCAAAAGCTTTTAAAATAACAATGCTCCGCACTTCCAAAACCTTTGTTGACACGCACCATTGTTAGCCGTGCACCTAGTGAGCTCTCACGATCAAAAATAAACAATCCAGTGTTGGCCGAGTACGCGATTCTCAGATGTGTAAGTGCCAGGCTATTATTGAAGTCTATATAAAAAGGACGAGTATACTCGTCCTTGGCACTTTCAACGCTCCACGCTTCCAAAACATTTATGGACACGCGCCAGTGTTAACCGTGCACACGATTAACTCTCGCGGTCAAAAAATATCAATGCAAGCTTCCTATACGATAAACTGCTGCTGCGCCTCACAGTAACAGCTGTTGTAGCACGCACCGCTCATCCTTGGAGAACTGGAACTGCTTGATTTACGCACTACATGCTGGCTTAATTCCTTGAATGCTTTTTAACTTTTAATATTTACATAACTTATTTATAGTTGCCTTGTAATAACACAGTTCTGTAGAAGACTGACCAATCACTTTCTTTGAAGAAACGTTTAGTCCTTTTTATTCTAAACTACAATTCCAGCTGCTTATGTCAGACTAGCTTTTTACATTTCATTTATTCTCATATTGCGACACTCCCACCTGTGGCCTTCTTTAGATTTCGAACCTCACAGCTGCAGATTTCTTCTTCTTGGGTGGAGGGATCTGGAATTGTGCCCAAGTTAAGGAACTGAAAATTACACAACCGGCCACAGAAGTCCTTTGGATGAAAGGCAGTTAAAGAACCCTGTGTTTAAGCAAAGTACTACATGCTTTTGTTCTCCCAAACAATCAGATAAGCCCTGTACTCCACCATTTTAGCTTGCTAAGCCAGTCATTCTTAACCTTATGAATTAAAGAGATTCCTAACACCTTTCCTTGATGCAAAACAACTTCCTATTCTGTGAATCATCACAGGCCACCTACACCTGTTAGACCTAACAATGCCCTCTTCGTCCCTGAAACATGGTTTACCCTTTCCTCCCCCTGTTTTCGATGACCTCCTCCCCCAGGCTACTGCATCCATCATGCCGACTGGCTTGAGGCGGAATTGCAATTATGTATAGGAGCGATTGGCCATACTCCTTTATCCCCTCTTCCAGAACAAGCTCATTCGGATGGCTCGCCTGCAGGTTGTCTTTATCTCTTCTCTTTGAAGTAGTAAAGCATTGTCCCAAAATCCTCACCCGACCCCAAGATGTAAGCGACTCAGGAAAAATGCAATGGAATCAACTATTTTTCTGAATAAATACACAATTCAACAGATCTAATCAACCTCCCACGTACTCCAGCATGGACACTGCGTCTCCTGACTGAATTTACTCCTCACTCTCCGCCAGGCCTTCTAAAAGCAATCGCTTTGCTCAAACCTTCCTACTCCGATTATATAATTGCGGCCTCCTTCATCAAACAATTGATAGGTGTGGCCCTCAGTGTGTTACTCAAGTAGTTGCCACACAGTAGTCCGAATCAGTCAACTGCACCACCTATATGACTATCAGTCTGGGGTTCCGTCCCAAGTGTAGCATTGAGATGGCCACCATCCAGGGGCGTTGCTGGGGGGTTCCAAGGGGGCTATAGCCCCTGGTCTTTTGGTTGTAGCCCCGGATAGAATCTCAGGAGCTACAAGCAAAAGGCTAGCTAGCCCCCATTCCCGACAGTTCCAACATTAGCTTAGCCCCGGCTCTTTTCCAGACCTAGCAAGACCCCTGGATAAGGGTATCTTGCACGCTATAATATGTCCGCTATTATGTATCCTATGATGTTTGTTGGGAATAATTATGATAAAACATACTCATGGGATTTACCCTCTTGCTTTTCCCTCTACTTTTTCATCTCTCCACTTGATCTCTCTATATCTTGCTTGAATGTGTCCTAGTGCTTTTGGGCTCAAGAAGAAGAGGAAAATACCTCGAAACGCGTCAGCCAAGCACCCAGAATATACGGATTCTTGTCCACTCTTTTCCCCTTTTTTGCACTTTATGCGAATATACTTAGAATCAATTGTAGTAAAAAAAATGTTTGCTTTGTTTTCCGCAATTAAATACCTATTCTGTTTCTAAAACTGAGACTATCATTGATTCTAATTGAACATTTTTCATGTGAACTTTCATTATGAACTATTGAATGTGATTTTGACAATATTTCAAAGTGTGCAGGGGACGGGAGGGCTCCCAATCTGGATCCTCTTACTTTTCCTACTAAGGGTAACTTGTGCATTTTCCTCGTCCTTGATATCTCGGCTGCATTTGACACAGTCAACCCCTGTATCCTTGCTGACAGGATGGCACTGTCCTGAATTGGCTTACCTCATACCTCTTGGGCAGACACAAGGCCGTCAAGATGAATATGTTGCATTCTTCTAACAGACTCCCAGTCTCCTGCTGAGTCCCCCAAGGCTCCACCCTCTCGCACATCTTTTTAAACCTTTACATTGAGCACCTGGATACTCTCATCAAAGACACTGATATAGCCATCCACCAATAGGCACACAATACTCTGTTGTAGATGAGAATAAAAAGCCCAATTGACATAGTTATCCCTGCGATTACCTAGCCCACATCCATTACTGGATGTGGGCTCCCTACATCAAGCTTAACCCAGCCAAGACCAAATTCGCCCTCATCCTTCTCCCTGCTAAACAACAACTTTCCAGCAATTGCATAATGAATTGCTCTTAGGATTTAATCTGCAACTCTCGGGTTCAGCAAAATCCTAAGGCTTCATCATTGACGGCAGCCTGTCCTTACAGCAACACATAGCCAAAAAGGCCCAAATAGCCAGGCTCCAAATTTTCCCCATTTGCAAAATCAAACCCTTCATCCCACCTCAGGACTGAGGTACAGGCCCTTGTCTCACATATCGATGCAGGAAATGCCCTCCTGACGGGGCTTCCAGCCTCTCACTTAAATCCCCTAAAAGCAGTCCATTATGATGCAGCCCGTCTTTTTACGGGTGCATGGAAATGCGAGAGCATCACTTCCGTCCTACACAAACTACATTGGCTTCCTCTCCAAGCCAGGATACTGATCAAGACTGTATAGATCTATAAAGCAGTCACAGCCTAGAGACCCAAGCTACTCCTCACTGATGAGCCCCAACAAGGGTGAAACATGTTTGGGGATGCTTGTGGTCTCGTGCAGAAGGGATGTGACCTATCAGTTCGGGCTGGACTTCCCCTTTTGGGGTGGGGCCAAGCCTGATTTGCATATGGTCCTTCCCCTTCTGTAATGGCTTGGCAGGTGAAGAACGATGGTCTGGAGGGTTGCCCCGAGCAATGCCAGTGGTTAAGATTCAGTCTAAACCTTCCAGCCATCACCTCTTTGTTTTTGCTTTGTCACCCCGAGTGGGACGGGTATGCCCAGACGTGGGTCCCGTGCCTGCTGGGCCTAGAGACCCAAGCTACTCCTCACTGATGAGCCCCAACAAGGGTGAAACATGTTTGGGGATGCTTGTTGTCTCGTGCAGAAGGATGTGACCTATCAGTTCGGGCTGGACTTCCCCTTTTGGGGTGGGGCCAAGCTTGATTTGCATATGGTCCTTCCCCTTCTGTAATGGCTTGGCAGGTGAAGAACGATGGTCTGGAGGGTTGCCCCGAGCAATGCCAGTGGTTAAGATTCAGTCTAAACCTTCCAGCCATCACCTCTTTGTTTTTGCTTTGTCACCCCGAGTGGGACGGGTATGCCCAGACGTGGGTCCCGTGCCTGCTGGGCCTAGAGACCCAAGCTACTCCTCACTGATGAGCCCCAACAAGGGTGAAACATGTTTGGGGATGCTTGTTGTCTCATGCAGAAGGATGTGACCTATCAGTTCGGGCTGGACTTCCCCTTTTGGGGTGGGGCCAAGCTTGATTTGCATATGGTCTTTCCCCTTCTGTAATGGCTTGGCAGGTGAAGAACGATGGTCTGGAGGGTTGCCCCGAGCAATGCCAGTGGTTAAGATTCAGTCTAAACCTTCCAGCCATCACCTCTTTGTTTTTACAATAGCACACCAGCATACCTGGCTGCTAAGCTCCACATAGCTGGTGGCACATGCTCCTTGCACAGCAAATCGACAGCAAGTCTGCAAAGAGAGGGCCCGCAAACAATCCTTCTCTTGTCACGCGGCCACCCTCTGGACCTCAATCCCAGTATTGACTTGCAATGCCCCCACAATTCTCCAATTTCACAAATCTCTCAAAACGTGGCTTTTTCAGTAGCACCGGACCATGTACTAATCCCAATTGAAGAACAGAACGCAACTCACAGTACTGCGCGACTGTTCAAACAGGATTGCACAACTGAATTTGTCAGAGGACAGAGTAGAGTGCTGTCTATAGTGGGCCGGAGAGTAAACGTTTGGGGACGGGTGGTTGTTGGGGTGGGCAGGATACTTTTTCAACCCCAATTTGTATTCAACACATGGCCCTGGTCACCGCCCCCTTCCCTTACCTCCCCCATTACACATCATTGGCATGGCTCTGGTTTCCCCATACTCCCCCCCCCCCCCCACAAAACTGCATGGCTATGGTCCCCGATATCCTCACAACCCCCACCAAGCAGCATGCCCCTAGCCCCCCATCCTCTCTCGTCCACCACCAATGGCATGTACCTGGTCCCCCATATCACCCCCAAAACCCATCGGTGCCATGGCCCTGATCCTTGCCCTATTCCCCAGCCAATGACATGGCCCTAGACTCCCCTAAAGACCGCCAGCCCCACCAATGGCATAGCCCTAGTCCCCCAACACATCACAAATGGCATGGCCCTGGACCCCCCTAAAGACTGCCACCCCCCAACCAAACACTCTGCCCCATGGCCCCCACCCCAACACTATGCCCCATGCCCCACGACCCCCAACCAAACACTATGCCCCACGACCCCCAACCAAACACTATGCCCCACGACCCCCACCCCAACACTATGCCCCATGGCTCCCACCCCCAACCAAACACTATGCCCCATGACCCCCAACCAAACACTATGCCCCATGACTACCACCCCAACCAAGCACTATGCCCCATGACCCTCCTCCCCCCATGAAAGGCTGTCTCCATGACCCCCCCCACAAAAGGCCATCCCCATGACCTTGCACCCCAACAAAACACCATCCCCAAGACCCCCCACCATCCAACAAAATGCCATCCCCATGCCTCTTCACCCCCAACCCCCAACTAGAAGGCACTTATCAAGGGAACACAAGCAAGCAGGCAGGCGGACAAACGATCTGGAGAGCAGGCTGGCTGGCGAGGTGGCGTGCAGGTGGGCCTCTTCTGCACTTGTACTGCGGATGGCATGGCAAGGCTGAAATGCCTTCCGGGAACAAGCCTTTAGCTGTGCCAGCTGCAGTGCTGAACCTCCATTGATGCAGCACACGCACTATGTGACTCATAAGAGTCACATAGTGCATGCACTGAAACCAATAGAGGGTCCACATTTTTCCTGACACAGGCAAGGTAAACAGACGTTCCTAATGGATGGCGGCCATTGCTGCTTGCGGGACACCCTTCATTAGGAAAGTCTTTAATTCTTGCGGGCCGGAAAAACCAACATGCTGGTCCACACTTGGCCTGCAGGCCGTATGTTGTGCACCCATGTGTTAAAAGATGCCAGGCCATACACTGGCTGCCCAAACCTTGTACAGGGCTCTGCAGATCTTGCGCTAGGTCTGCGATTTAAACAATAAAATAAATAAATACAGCCAGGATGCACACCACTGCTTTACCCGGGTTAACTCAAGATTTTGTCCAGGGAAGGGAGAACCATATGTGACATTTCCTGACCTGAGATGGCAGGAAGAAGGCTAGAGAACAAGATGGCCAAAGGACGGTCCGAAAAACGTGTGCCGTGGCCATTTTAAGGATATGGTACTCAAAATGGTGTAGCTATAAAATTCAAAAATGCAAGCAGTAAAAATGACTAACGGTAGAAAAATATACATTGCTACCAGCCTGTTTTGGAGCATTGTAAAAGAAAAGGCACACAAAGTACCCTTGCGCTACTTTACTGTAAGGTGTGATTTGTGCTACAGCAAAACAACAAAGGATTCTTGCAAAGGTGCCAGGTCATGCACTGGTAGCCTTATGGATTGACAAGTGCCCCCCCAGAAGAGATGAGCTGAGCAAAGAAAGTAAAGCAAAGGGACTTTACTTGCCTCCAAAAGTAAATACAGGTTTCAAGTCATAAGGGAAAACTGCAAAAAACAGTTTTCCTAGCATCACAATTAAGATTTTCGCAGATTGTTCTCTGAATCACTGTAGATGGTTTTGTGTTAATGACCACCTTAACCCTGCTAAACATTCAAGCTCCAATTTTCATTGCACCATTGTTAAAATGATAAGATTACTGAAATCACATTTGAGGCTGGTAAATAAGACTTTCTATAATTACACAGTATTAGAGAAAAGCATTAGAAATATTAAACCAATATGAGAATTGTCTGGACAATCAAGCAGCATCAAAAGATTGCACTCATTTGAAGTACACTTAACACAAGGACATTTTGGATCAAGTTAGATAGAATACGATAACTGCCCAAATTCAGATTAATCCCATTACTGCAAATGTCTGGATTAAATACATTTTTTTTTTTTAACTGTAATTTTTATTGTTTTCTTACACAGTGAACAAAAAACATCGACACAAATATTCATCACAACTAACCACCCCCTGCCCCACCCGTCGACCCCCTCGGAAGAAATTGGGTCTTCATCCGTTTCCACTTTGGGATCGTTTACGTGCTGTACAAGTCTGCCATTTTTATATTATGCGGGCACCATTGTTCCATGTAGTCCGATTTCAGATAGTCCAACACCATACCCCATTCCTTCATGAAAGAATTTTGTTGGCCTTGGAGCTGGTGCGTAATCTTTTCCATGGTCATCAAGGACCACACCTTTTGCAACCAGGTGAATGCCAGCGGTGGGTCTCGTTTTTTCCAATTTTGAGCGATCGTTGCCCATGCCGCGATGACTAGGCCCATAAAGCTCCTCCATTGTGCTTTATGGAGTCTTTTGGCCCATGAGTCTTTAAATCCGCACAACCACACCCTCGCCCCCATTTGGTCTGCCTCAGGGAATATTTTTGTCATTTCTGTTTGCACTTCGCTCCAGAAGCCCTTCACTCCCTGACAGTCCCACCAGATATGCCTCCAAGTACCTGAGCGTGGGCATCCACTCCAGCAGCGATCCGACATACCTGGAAACATTGATTTGAGCCTCTCTGGAGTATAGTGCCACTGAGTGATTATTTTCAGCCACATTTCCCTGGTTTGGACTGCCCTGGTGAGTTTAGGGATGTCTGCCCACAAATCCTCCCATTGCTGCCTAGTTATTTCCCCCCCAGCATGCTTTCCCATCTCCTCATGTATGTCTATTTGATTTCTTCTTCTTGTGTGTTAATGAAGTGATAGTGTTGACACCAGTTTCCTAGCCACCTGGGTTGGTTACTATGTAGGTTTCAAATGGTGTGAGGTCCCTTGAGGCTGCCCGGAAGACCTCCGGTGTACTTATTTGCTCGCATTTATATCTGTCCGCCTCTGTTAGATTCCACATGTTTTTGCATTCCGAAGGTTCTTATTTCTTTGTCCTGGATCATTCCCCCTATTTTCCTGCATCCCGCTGCTTCCCATTTTTCAAAACCACCTGATTCCAGTCCTGGAGGGAACTGTGGATTCCGACAGATAGGTGTGAAGGGGGCCAATGAGGTAGACATAAGTCCCCTCCTGGTCTGGTCGTCCCAGGCGTTGAGAGTATTTCTCATGACCTCACTTACCCATAGATTTAGGTGTCTATATTTGTGTTTCCACAAGAGGTCCTCCAGGGGAGTCCTGGCGACCGCTCTATCTTGTGTTACCCAGGTGGTATGTTGGTCATCCCCCCAACCATTCCTTCAGGACCCAGAGTTGTGCTGCCTGATAATATTTCCTAAAGTGTGGGAGGGACATTCCGCCTGCCTTAATTGGTGCCACAAGGATGGCTCTGGCAACCCTTGGGGGTTTCCTGTTCCACACAAATTGTGATATTGCTTTGGAAAATGCTTTAAAAAAGGAGTTGGGGACTGTTACAGGGAGGGCGTGGAAGTAATATAGCACCTTGGGGAGTATGGTAATTTTTACTGATTGGATTCTGCCCCACCACGAGATCCTAAGTGTGTAATTACTCTTGTAGATCTTGTCCACCTTGTAGGTAAGTATCACCCCTAGGTATGTAATGCCCTCCTCTACTATTTTTAGGTTTATCGTGTCTGCCACAGTCTCTAGTGATTCCTTGTCCCCCGCTAGAAGCATGATCTCTGATTTTTTCTTATTGATCTTTAAGCCTGAGATCCCCCCGAATTCCTCCAGTTTTTCTATGGATAGTGGTAAAGAGTTCCGCGGGTCCTCCAATGCCAAGAGCATATCGTCAGCGTAGGCGATAACTTTGTTGCCTGCCCGCCATCTCAATCCCCCTTACCCCCTCCGATTCCCTTAACTTAATTAGAAGGGGCTCCAAGAAAATGGCGTAGAGAAGAGGGGAGAGGGGACAACCCTGCTTCGTGCCTCTAGAAATCTCCACCCTATCTGTGACTTCCCCGTTTATTGCTATTCTTTTAGAACGGGCGTTGTAATTGGCTTTGACCATGTTTATAAATTGTTCTCCAAAGCCCATGTGCTTCAGTGTTTTGAATAGAAAGGACCATTCTACACGGTTGAAAGCCTTTTTGACGTCTAGCAAGAGTAATATTGCTGGTGTGTGGGTAATACATATTTTTCGATCAGATGGGTTACTCTTCTTAGGTTGTCATGAGTTTGCCTGCCGGGGATAAAGCCTGATTGGTCAGTGTTTATTAGTGTCTGGAGGAGGGGTGATAGCCTGGCGGCCAGTACCTTGGTATAGATCTTAGCGTCCAAATTTATTAGAGCTATTGGGCGGTATGAGCCCGGAAGAGTGGGGTCTTTGCCCATTTTGTGGAATACCAAGACTTTCGCCTCATTCATGGATGGAGTTATTTTTCCACTGTCTTTGAATGTGTTTAGTTCCAATCCTGACAAGGCTACTAGTGTATCCGCATATTTTTTGTAAAACTGGGCCGTAAATCCATCTGGGCCTAGTGCCTTTGATATAGGGAGGCCCGCTATTGCCTTGTGGAACTCCTCTTCTGAGATCCGTGATTCCAGTACCAATTTATCCTCCTGATGTTGTCGGTATGCGGATAGATTGTAGGAACCTATCTTGTTTCTCTGCGTCCGGGTGTTCCGTCGCATAGATATCCTGGTAGAAAGCCTTGAAGGCCTCCCCTATGTCCTTTGTATTTGTTTGCGGCGTTCCCTGAGCATCCTTGACATTCAGAATCGTCATTGAATTCTGTTTTTCTCGGAGTTGTCTCGCTAGGTACTTGTCATCCTTGTTGGCCTTAATGTAATAGCGTTGTCTTAAGTAAAGAGGGATTTCTCAGCTTTTTTGTTGCGGAGCATTTCTAGTTGTCCTTGCACATGTTCCATTGCTTTCTGGAGGCTTCTTGTGGGATTTATTGCTAGCTCTCCATGGATATCTGTTAGTTTCTTCTCTGGCGTCCTTTCCCATTCATAACGCTGCTTGTCTTTGGAGGCTTTTAATGATATTATTTGTCCCCGGATTACTGCCTTAATGGCTTCCCAAACTGTCCCCAGTGGAACCTCTCCATTGTCATTAATTTCTTTAATTTTGTCCCCTACTTCCTCCTCCATCACTTAGTCCGCTAAGATGTCGGAAGGCAATCTCCATCTCCAGAGGCCTCTTCCCCTTCCAGGAGTCTGTATATCGAGCCAGAGCGGGGCATGATCTGATAATGCTATTGCTCCCTTTTCAATACCCATGATCCTTCCCACCAGTCCCACTGATACCCAGAAATAGTCTATCCTCGACATTGTGTTATGCACCTGCAAGTAGTACGTGCAACCACTATCTTGTCCCTTTATTTCCCTCCAGGCATCTCGTAATGCCAAATGGTCCATCCTTTGCCTAAGTTGTTTGGATGGGGACCCATGTGTGTGCGTTCCCCCCGCACTTCTATCCAGTCGGGGTTGCCATGCCAAATTCAGGTCGCCTCCCAGAATTACTTCACCCTTTGCAAATTCCTCTAGTTTCCCCAAGGTGTCTCGGAGGAATCTGTCCTGCCCCGAGTTCGGTGAGTAGATAGTCGCTAGGGTTAGCCTGTAGTCCTCTATTGAGAAATTAGCAAATGCGAACCTCCCTTCCCTATCTACTCAAGTATCTTAAGAGGTTTGCCACCAGTCCCCCTTTTACTGCAATCATCACTCCTGCCCTTCTTCCCTCTGTATTCGCCTGTGCCCATATCGTGTACCCTCTAAGGTGTACTTTTTTTTTTTTTTGTCCTGCGCCTTAATATGTGTTTCCTGGAGGAGCAATATGTCCGCCTTCTCCCTTCTTACCAGAGCCTCCATTTTCTTCCTTTTCACCGGCGAATTCAGCCCCCTTACATTCAGTGAAAAAGATTCTAAGCTTCCCCATCCCTTCTAGTCTGTTACTTTAGCCGCCGACCCCGCTAGTAGTGATCCCATCCTTCTTCCTGCTACCCCCCCCAACTCCACCCCCCACCCCCAACTGTGAACAAACTTGCAACTTTGATCCCGTGGAGGGCCAGGCACCTATGGTTGCTAGGGCGTTGCGCCTATCGCACCTTTCCCTCACAGAACACGGGATTAACTGCGCGGGGAGTCCTAAACCCTGTTTCATCCTTGGACCTGGACGGTGTCCCTTCCGGATCCCCCGCCGGGCTCCATGCTACATGAAATTCCGAGGTTCATCTGGTTATTCTTCCTCCACCCTCTATGATCAAGAGGACGACCTGTCTGTTCTGGTCGTGTTTCTTTAGTGGTCCCCTGCAGGCTTCCCTGCTTTCCCCCAGCCATTGGGTTTCTTTGTTTGTCGTACTACTTCCCAACCTCTCGGCGTCTTATGTAGGTCCCCTTTCATCCTGGGATCTCTCGCCCCTGTCTCTTCTGATTGTATGCCCATTATATGGAGGCATTCCTCGCTGGAGGTCACTCTTCTTTGATTGCCCTCCCACTCGAATAGTAAGCCGAATGGGAACGTCCATTTGTATCGGATTTCTTACACAACCAATTCCTTCACCAGTGGGGCAATCTCCCTTCTTTTTAGGAGTGTCGCCGATGCCAAGTCTTGGTACAGCTGTATTTCCACCCCGTTCATCCTTATGTGATCCTCATGTGCCTCGCTTTCCTTAGGATCAGTTCCTTTTGTGGGTAGGATGAGAGCGCCACTAATACGTCCCTTGGTCTTTCCCGTGGGGTGCCAGTTCTTTTCGGACCCACCCTATGGACTCGGTCAATCCCTATGCTCTCTGCGTCTTGTGCCTCAATTATATCTCTGAATACTTATTGTACCGCACTCTTGAGGTCTTTGTCCGTCACCGATTCAGGCATGTATTTGATGCGGATATTAGACCTGCGATTAGACCTGCGGGAGCGGTTCTCCAGGTCTTCACATTGAATTTCTAGATTGTGGGTTAACCGGACCAGGTGCTCTTGTGTTTCACTGTACTGATTCACTTCCTCTTCCATATTTTGTACAATTCTCTCTACAGTGTCGGTCCTTTCCTCCAGCTTGGCCACATCTATTTTCAGCTCTTGTACCGCCTGCTTCATCTCGTTCCTCATTGAGGCAAATTGGTCCTGCACTGTGGACATGAACTTGTCCTGGAGCTCTGTGAACCAGGCCAGCATATCGTCCCTTGTCGGTGGTAGTGTGTTCTGCTTTGAAGAGTTAATATCCATTGTTGGATCTTCACCTGGCCTGTCTTTTGAAACCACCAGTGCGTCCGTGGACCACATGTGCAGCAGGTTTGTGTCCTGCCTTTGGGACTGCTGCGCTGGCTGTTAGGCGCCCCCCCCCCTTCCCTTTCGCCCGTGACAACCTCCTTATTTATTGGGGACCTGTTTCCGGTGGGTCTCTCGGGGTGGCTGTGGCCTGTGGTGGGATGGCTTGGTTTAGTCCTCGATGCACCTAAGGAAATGCCCCTTTTTGTATTTCACCTGCCACCGTGGTCACCTTGTCCCCGGCCCGGCTGTGGTGGTCCGTGTAATTCTTAGGGAGATCGTTTAAGATTCTACTGCGTCCACCTCGGGTGAGGTGGGTGCCCAAGTTGTTGTGGGGTCTTACTCTCTCCCCGTGTGAGCTCTGCCTTGTATAGCTGTAATGGTATTTGGATGTGGGAGGAGGGAATAGGGGGTCTCCCCAGATTCTTGAGCTGCGCCTTGCTTTATAGATTGTTTGCGCCCTGCCAGGGCCCTGCGTTCTGGGGATAAACAGGGGTGGGGGGGGGGTGAGACCCCTGCCAACGCTCTCACCTCACCTCTCCCGATCTCCCTTTCTCCTCCGGCGGCACTCACCGTGTCAGGTTTGCGGGCGGGGCGTCCTCTCCGCGTGTGTCTTCCCGATGTGCCGGGACCTTAAGTTCCTCTTTGCCACTGCCTGCTGCGCTCCGGCCTCGTCCACCAGGCTTCCCTGTCGGGGTGGCGTCTCCGCCCCGTGAGCCCCGGCGGGGATCTGCGCGGGCACGCTTGGCACCCCACCCCTCTCCGCTTGTCTTTGCTGTGGATCCCACCGGCAGGGCCGCGGAGAGAGCGCCACCTGCATCCCGCCGGGCGGCGTGCACTGTTCCGCTTTCTTCCCTGCGACGCGCCTCCTAGTTGACGCGCATTCACCCCTGGTCCGGCTGTGCTTCTGTCTCTCTCCAATGTCAGCCAGGCGCAGCTTGCCACAAGGGTCTCTGTAGGCTCCTTCCCGGGCTCCGTCTCGGCGTGATATGCTCCCCTAGGCCTGCTAGGTCTCCCTGTGTGGGGGAGGGGCGGGCGCTCCTCAGGGCGGATAGTCTCCCCGAGGGGGGTATTGCTGGGGCAGCATCAGGCCGTACCGTCCCTGCTGCTGCTAGGAAGGTGCGGAGATGAGTCCGGTGCTGGAACGCTCGGATTTAGTGCATTTAAGGTGCTTTGTCGTCGGCCCGGCGGGACTTCCACTGCCGGCGGCCATCTTGGAAACTAGATTAAATACATTTCAAGCAAGTGTGCAAATAAATATGCTGACAGCATTTGGACTTCTTATGTGTGAGTAGAGTTTTTTTAATCTGTCATGAGAAAGATCATCACTCGCCTTAAAAGTTCAACAGCACCCGCTCTGCCATTTGGCAAATGAGGTGCTCATAATATCCCGGACCCTATGATCAGAGGTTGGATATGTATTTTTTGATTGCATTATTGGAGAATTCATCTTGCCTATGACATGGACAGAATTGAATTTGATTATAGTTGATGAAAATCTATTAGAAGATTTAGATAAATACAAGCCAATTGTACTATTAGATGTTACTGCAGCTTTGTTACTTAACAAGCTTAATGCCTGGGCAGCTGATGAGCAGATCCTTCCATTCCAACAAACTGGGTTTAGGAAAGGAATGGATACCTCTCTAAATGCATTTGTAGATGTTTTTTCCCTTGACCTAATAACTACTGATGAGTGCCTTACAGAGGGTTGCGTCTTGGCCCGACAATATTTAATCTATATCTCTGACCATCCTAATGCAGTAGGCAACATAAAGGATTTTTCTCCTAGGTTAGCCGCTATGTCAATCTCTTGGCTCGCTTATGCAGATCATCTTCTATTTGTTCACACAACAGTGGGTCTTCAGTGAACTCTGACTGCAGTGTTGGCCTATATGAGTGCCCATAGTTTAGATGTCGGGTTAAGTCTTTACGGGGGTATTCTCAAGGTCTAAAGCCTGCATCAAATAGATTGGTAGATAACAATTCTGGGTTTAGGAGGCAGTTTAAAGCTATTAATAAAATCTGTCGGAGTGTAGCCAAGATTACAAAATGTGATTTAAAACATGGTGGTCCAGATGAGAGATTTAATTCTGAGACTTGTGGATCTGCTTAGATCACATGCTATGCACAGGCCGACATCTAGTGGTAGCTGCACAGTATTAAATTTTAGTTTTCCAAACTCGTAAAAAGGGCGTAGACAGGGCGTGCCAGTAATACTATGCCTAGTGTGATGTCTACTGTACACATGGTCCTTCATGCGTCGAGGTCCCAAAGTTTTTTTCCGCCTTCATAGTCTGATGCATATTGCAGAGTTCCTTCTTGGCTGACGTCATTACTTAGTAAAAGTTTAAACTTAGTATTTCTTTCTATCTTTCGACAACCGCTTACGGCAAGATCTCCGGCAACAGCGTTGAGGACAAGACCACCCGTTGACGACAAAGCTTTGCCTGCTGCCTCCCAAGGCCCCAATGGGCCTCGCCCCTGCACAGTAGGGAGGGTGGGGGGGAGATTAAATTTCTGTCTCACTAAGAGAATGCATATTGCTCTTTACTCCCATTTATTTCACCAGGCTGCGCCATCCTTGTACACAATGGAAAACACTCCTTTTAAATTCTGTCCTTCCTGTTGCAGGAAGTTTCCTGGAAGGATTTGCACTGAGTGTGTAACCTTTGTCTCTCTAGGGACCACACCGAAAAACAGTGCAAGTCTTGCAAACTGTTCAGAATATGTAAATAAGAATGTATCCCACCCTGTAAGAGAGAAATCTAGAACAGAAAAACTTGGTCATCACTTGGTGGTTACTCTACGAGTGATGTTTGTTGTGCCTCAATAATCCAAATTAGTTCTTTTATGAAAGTCTTGGGATAATTGAGTATACTGGAGAGGGGAAAGGATTTTTTAAAAATATGTTCTTCAATTTGCATCAATAAAGTGCTTTTAGATAGAATACGATCTAATTCAATATTAGCATCAAACAAGTTACAAAAAAATACACATTGTGATGAACAAACTCAATCGTGATACATCATGACAATAAGCATTGAACAACATAAAAACAAGAAACAAAGTTTCTAAATGTGACATTGAAAGTAAAGAAATTATTAGGAAAACTTAAATTCAGTTCCCTAAGCATGCACCCGATAGGGGGTGTTCTAAGGTAATCCCTGTATCTCTCCCCGGCTATTATTCTATTTTGGTGGAAAGACAGGAATTAATAAGGATTGATGAATGTCCTCAGGCTCAAATGATGCTTTGAGGTAAAAGAATTCTTTGCCTACGTGGGGCTTGGTTACCGACCAAGCTCTTCACGTTTCGGCGGTCTTAAGACACTTTTTAGTCCGCCTTCATCAGGGCATCTTGTTTGAAGACCCTGTGTAAATGTGCAAAAGAAAACCAGCATTATAATTCCCCATTTCAGTATTAGTCAGAATGTATCCGATATTCTATAATTAAAATCTAGCCTCAAGTTTATCGTCTGTGGCTTTACCTGCCGATACGAAGCTCCCAAGTCTTGGATCCTGTCCAGTCCTGAGCACTGAGCAATCCCTAGACTCAAGTGTTATGACTTCTTTGCTTCTTAATTGCAGTGATTCTGGTCCCTTGGAGAGTAGGGCCCTCCTAAGGGTGCCCCTTATTGTGTTTATCGGGCTTCCTATTGGTACAAAACAAAAAGGAGGAAACCTCAATTTAGTGAAGGTAAATTGTGTGGTGCCTGTGCTATTAGAAGGTAAGGCACTGTATTCCAAATTGGAGGGGCTCCAATTGTTACCTTGGTAGTGGTCCGAGATTCTTATTTCAAACTGTTCAGGCCAAAAACTTTAGGACTGCAAGACTAAATGCTGGGCCCAGCAAGCCATGCAGGAAGAGGCCGCCATGGCCGACAGAGGAGCCTCCAGCAATGGCAGTATCAGCGTCCTAAGTGAAGCAGAGGGCGATCGGGATCCATCGTATTCCCGTGTGCGAGCCTCCGACCCCATCAGGCTGGCCGGCGGTTCTACTACAGGGATGACACCCGATGGCTCAAGCACTACCAAGTCACATCACACCAAGCACATCCCCAAAGGCTGAAAGCCGACCACGTCATCAACTGCTAATCCCCATGTGGTGTCGAAGGGAACTTCCGAACATTCCCTGTCCTCTGGGCCACAGCGGTCGCGATCACCACACCACAGGACCCCAAAACGCACGTCAAAATCCACTTCTGACACATGTCTAAATCTGGGAAGTCCTCCGGTTACGACGACCAGGCCATCGAAAGAAGTGTCAACGGCCTTGGGCGGAGTGGGGGAGGGAGGGAGCTCAAAATTAAGCAAATTAATTAAGAAACACGTTCCTGGTACCCTACTAAAGGCCAGAAGCTCGTAAAACCATAAGTCTTTGATGCCCCAGGTTAAAAAAATCACAGACTACTAAAAGTAGAGATTACAATACCCCTGAAGGCACTCTTTCAGGGGCTATGCATCATAAGCAGACCCCTGCCCCAGAACCTCCACCTACACCTGCTCCGCCTACTCCTGCTCCCTCTGTGTTGCCAAGCTCCTCCCAATGGACCACAGAAGAATTCGATCGGGTCATGAGGAGAATGTCCAGTTTTATAAACTTTCTTTGACGAACACCCCGAAGTACTTCAAAACCTTCTGGGTCCCCCGCAGAACGAAGCAGCAGACATGCAGCCCGCAGCCAAAAAAGCCTGCCTGGACACCACGTAGGCTACCATCTCGTCACATCAGGACCAAGGTCAGGACACTTATTATTATAACACTCAAGGCTCACAGGACCCTGGCTCATACAGACCAAGGGGACACAGGAGATTTAGACCAATATTATGATGACGGCGAGGACGTATAGATCATCCAATCCCCAGACCATACTGACCCATCAGTGGCTGATTCCCCGGTAGACAACCAACTGCCATATAATGACCTGCTCCTGAAGGCTGCAGAGAACTTCAAAATAGATACCCAGGAAGCCCAAGTCGATAGACTTCGTGGAGGACATCCTTGGAGATGGAAAATTCGCAACACAGTTTAGCCCTTTGCTTCAATCAGCCCAGAGGCATATTCAGCCCTCTCTGCTTTCACCTAATGTGATATGGGCAGTCAACCCGAAAAACGAAAAGATGTTTAGACCTGCCCCCTCAGATCCTTTATACATTAGGGGGCAGCTAAAGCCAGACTCTTTAGGAGTCAACACCACAAGAAAGGAAGCTGGAACCACTATAGCCTCTGCCAAAGCCCCTCCTAACAAGGAGACTAAGAAAATCTACACCCTTGGCATGAAGGTAGCTCCCTCGGCTGTTTATCAAACAAGGATTGCGAATAGTACCACGCTATTAGCCAGCTATGGTTTATGGTCTTTCCATCGATAGAAATGTATCGAAATGCAAATCCATTGATGGAAATGCATCGAATGCCAATCCATTGAAATGCTATCCTTTACATGTAAAAGTGCATATACATCTAAACCAGTCCCTCGAATATAGAAATGGAAAGGTTTGGATGGATATGGGCTTTTAAATGTAAAAAAATAGCACTTGGATGCATTTTTTGTAACGTTAAAACGTTACATGGAGCTGTCCAGTGCTGAAATCTTCAAAGGATTTTGGCACTGGCCAGCTTCATGTAACGTTTCATTGTTTTTTTTATTTGAGGGGGGGGTTCCCTCCCAAACCCCGCCAACTCTCCAAGACACTCCCAACTCTAACCCTAAGCCTAATTCTAACCCTTGCCCTACTCCTTATCCTTACCCCACCCCTTACACTAACCGTAACCCTTGCCCAGGTAGCAAGCTGCATCCTTAAAAATAACCTGGACGCAGCGGACAACGCCGGAAAAATCGTGGCCATAGGCACTCTGATCAAACGCCATGCTTGGCTCGTCAATCAGGAAACCCAGGTTACCCTTTTAAACATGCCCATTAGCCCAATGCTTTATTTGGCAAAGCAGTTGACAATTCACTTAAAAGCACAAAGGAGGAATATGATGCCCTTAAATCCCTGGGACAGCTCACTATCAAACCCTTTGGGCAGAGAGGAGGCTCTAACTCGCCGGTCTAGAGGACAAAACTCCCAGCGGTTCTGGAACTACAACCAGGGTGGGCAAAGTTCGTCCTGGGGTTCTTCACAAGAGCAATACTCCAAACAGGCTTTTCAAAGAGGCCAAAGAAGATCTAGAAGTAGGGGTAGATGCCGCCTCCTCCTCCTCAAGAGGGGGTTCAACCCCTCTGAAACATTGACCACCCGCTACAGATTCCCTCCCATTCCACTCCAGTAGGAGGCCATATTTCACACTTGACCCACGCATGGGAGGGGGATCACGTCAGACAAGTGGGTACTTTCAACCGTGGCGGAGGGTATTGCATAGAGCAAATTCAAACACCAGCCAACCGCCCACCAAGACAGACAAACTTCACAGGAAGAACAATGCATCCTGTTGGAAGAGGTCAAAGCACTGCTACTAAAAGACGCCATAGAAATCGTCCTGGCGAACCAGGTAAGCATGGTTATTTATTCAATGTACTTTTTTGTGCTGAAAAAAAGTCCCAACAAGCCACAAAAAGTCTGCATGACAACGCTACAGGAAGTAATCCCACTGCTAAAACAGGGGGACTACATGGCAACCTTGGATATGAAAGATGCATGCTTTCACATTTCAATGTTCCCGGCGCACAGAAGATTCTTGTGCTTCAAAATAGCAAATCAGCACTACCAATGCAAGGTGCTGCCCTTCGGTATTGTCTCAGCTCCAAGGGTATTCACCAAGGTACTAGCTGTAGTGGCAGCGCGTCTACACAGAGAATCAATCCCAGTGTACCCTTATCTGGACAACTGGCTGATAACCGTGGAATCCCCCCAAATTTGCTAGCAAAATACCCAGAGAACAATCAATCTCTTGTTCCAATTGGGATTCTCAATCAACGAGAAAAAATAGTCTTGTTCGAAGCAAGACCAAACGGTTCTTGGGCACTGTCATAAAAACAGTAAGGGGTCTAGTCTTTCTGTCAAACGAAAGAGCGCAAAACATACTGCTGCAAATACCTCCGTATCTAGCCGATCTCCAAATAACTGTACGCAAAGCAACACGCTTGCTCGGCATGATGGCATCAGGCATTTACCTGGTTCCACACGCACAGCTGCACATGCGTCCAATGCAAGAGTGGTTAAGTGGTCTCGAGCAATCGCTCTGTGGGACGATCTAGTGATTGTTTTGCTAACCCTAGTTCAAGCGCTATGCAGTTGAACAGGGAAAATATGTTGAAGGGAAAACCTTTTCACAACTCTATAGTGCAATCGATTGTCATAACAGACACATCTCTGAGGGTGGGGAGCCCATTACCTTCACCACACAACTCATGGACTGTCGAATCAGATCACAGCCCAAAATCACATAAACCTGTTGGAGCTGCTAGCAGTGCTCAAAGCCCTGCAAGCTTTCCAAGTGCACCTGTCGGGTCAGACAGTGCAGTTCCTAACGGACAGCAGCACTGCCATGTTTTACATAAACGAGCAGGGGTGCACACACTTTCCAAGTCTGTCCAGGCTATCACAAAAAAATGTGGAAGTGGGCCCTCAAGCGGGCATGTTCCTAACATTGCAACATGTTCCAGGGGAACTCTATTCTCTGGCAGACTCATTAAGCAGAAATCCTCTACTCTAGAAGCATGAGTGGCAGCTCGACAAACATCCTAAATAATATCTTCTCCCTATAGGGTTACCCCCCTTTAGACTTGTTCGCCACAAGGAAAAACACGCAATGCCCAGACTTCGCATCCAGGTTTCCCCAACACTGTTTCAAGGGGAACGCCCAGTGGATAAACTGGTCAGGGAAATTTGCCTACGCTCATCTCCCCAACACCGCTACTCAGCAGGTTGGTGAACAAGATGCACCAGGAACAATTTACACTAATCCTGTATGGGTGAGACAACCTTGGTCTGTGAATTTGGCAGCTTGGCTCCTGAAGTCATAGAATTTGGCCATTTAAAACTGCCTCAAAGGTGTATGGAGATCCTCAAGGAGGCACGCAAACCAAACACCAGACACTTTTATTTTAACAAATGGAAAATATTTATAATATGGTGCCAGTCAAAGAATATAAACCCAGTAGAAAGTACTCCATCACACATTCCCCATTACATTTTCCACTTACTAGACTCCGGGCTAGTATTTAACTCCAAGATTCACCCAGCGGCTCTATTCGCGTACACCACTTCTCAAAGCAAGGTGTACTGGTGGAAAGTCCCTGTCATTAAGGCATTCATGGAAGGAGTGAAAAGACGTTGCCCTCCCATTTCAAACCCGCCTCCAGGGTAGAACCTGAATGTGGTACTTGCAAAGCTCATAGGACCCCTCCTTCGATCCTATGCACAAATCCAGCTTTAAACACCTTTACATATAAGACTGCTTTTCTGGTGACTATCACCTCCATAAGAAGAGTCGGTGAACTACAAGCTTTCTGTGCAAGACCCTATCTGTATCGTCCACGAAGACAAGTTGGTACTAAGAACACACCCTTGGTTTTCACTTAAGTTCATATCTAAGTTCCATGTCTACCAGTCCATTGAACTACCAGCTTTCTTTCAAAACCCTTCAAGCTCAGCTAGGGAAAAAACTCAATACGCTAGATAGGAGGGCGATCATTTACTATGTAAACAAAACCTCTAAGGAAAACAGATCAGCTCTTTGTTTCCATAGCACCTGTTAGGGAAGTTGATCACATCTCTAAAAGTGCCATCTCCACATGGATAGTCAAATGCATACAGCTGAGCTAGTCACTATCCAAAAAGACCCAACCTTTCACTCCTTGAGCTCACTCTACCAGAGGTACAGGAGCTACTCTGGCATTCATTGCAAACATCCGGGCTGAACGCCATTTGCAAATCAGCAACATGGAGCTCCATACATACTTTTACTCAGCATTACTGCATTGACACGCTCTAAAGCAGATTCACACGTGAGATGAGCGGTGCTAAAACATCTTTTTGCTGCTGTACATTCTCACAACCCACCTCCTTTTCCAGATACTGCTCGCTAATCTGTGCATAGCATGTGATCTAAGCAGATCCACACGATGCTTGTATCTGCTTAGATTCACATGCACCCACCCTTTCTCCCCTGTGGAGTAGAAGGTGCATATATATGTTTCTCTGGCTTTCTCTCATCTCATCTGCTTTATTACATCTGTACTCATGCTACGCTTCATGCAACCTCATGTCAGAAACAAAGCAATCTGAGGGACCTTGACACGTGAAGTGCTATGGGTGCAGTACACATCACACTAGGGATAGTATTACTAACTCGCCCAGTCGACGTCCCTTTTCAGGTTTCTGAAACAAATCGTGTATTACTCTCCGACTACCACAAGATGTCGGCCTATGCATAGCATGTGAATGTAAACAGATACAAGCATCAAAAATACGATTACTGTGAGTAATGTGTTCCGTATATATGCAAGAGATTGTATCGCATTGGCGCAAGTCCGATGTTTGCATAGGAATGGCGGTACAAGCTTGAAGGATGCACGTAAAAATTCCTGTTGGGTCTTCCACAATGTGCCTCCATTTTTGATACACACTAAACTAGCTTTGATTTAACTTTTTGCATTTGCCATGATGAAAAAAAAATCAAGCTATATGCCAAAATAAGGTTTGCTTGTTTGGATTCTTCGTGAGGTTGAAGCGGAATTAAAAACCAGGGGTTGGCTCGAGGGAAATCCCCCGCGCCCAAGAAACGGCAGAGTCCAAAAATGTGACAAATGACTGCTTTTATTAATTCAAAAGCAGGGATAGGCACACAGATTTCTGCAGCGTCCAACTGCACTCTCGGGTCATTACAGGCTGGTAGCGAGGTTTTATTCCACCGTTACTTCACAATCAAAAAGTTACGTTTCGGCACCTTAGGTGAGATGGGGTTGGGTGAAGAGTATGGGTTGACTTTACATTCTATAGGGGATAGATCTGATTGGCCTGGCCATATGGCATAGCTCCGCCTTGCACTACCCACAGGAAGACAGTGTAAGCCTTCTCAATTGGGGAAATGTACCTGCATGTGAGCACAATAATGGGTGAAGAGAATGGCATCAGGGTCCCACCTGTTTCCCACCAATGTTAACCACCTCTCGGATGCCTCTGGCCCAGAGCAAAGTCCTTCCAGCCTCCGGCTTTATGCTGTTGCATTTATGCAGCTGCTCCAGTAGATCTACACTCCATGATATTCACTAGGCCTGTTGGCAACTCTCCGCGGTCGGGGGCCTGTGCTTGGATAACCGGAGTAACCCTGTTGCCTTCGCCGTTGGATACTGCGGCATTGCTGCCGTCGCTCAAGGCACCCTCTACTTCCATGGCCTCGAGTTGCCTGGCGTAGTGGGCCCAGCGTTTAGTAGATCGGTCCTTCAAAGTCTTGGCCTTGAAGAGTTTGCACGCTCGACAAAAATCCTCGACGTGGTCTTGCGGGAGACACATGTTACACACAAGGTGTTTATCCACCCACGGAAATTTCTATTGCACTTGGGGCAAAATTTACTGTCCATAATGGAATGACACAGCAGCTAGGCGAATTTAGAGTAAGAAAAGGGGCAAATACATTCTTAAATGATCTCCCCCATCTCTCCCCACTGTGTGGGCCGAAGCCCGTAGCGGCATTCCCAGGCCGAAACAGATCTGACGTGGGAGTCTTTCGACAGTCGTTTTTTCTTTCAACGGCGTCTGGTGTTTCGATAGTCGGTGATATAAAGGATAGTAAGAATAAACTATTAGTTATTAGATAATAGTAAATAACTATAAGCCGAAAGAGGAGCTCCGCTATAAGCGTCCGTCTAAGATGGCGGAAAAAACAATCTGAGGGACCTCTACGCGTGAAGGACCATGGGTACAGTGGACGTCACACTAGGGATAGTATTACTGGCACGCCCTGTCGACGTCCCTTTTCGAGTTTCGAAAGCAACAACTGTAATACTCTGCAGCTTCCACTAGATGTCGGCCAATGCACAGCATGTGAATCTAAGCAGATTCAAGCATCAGAAATACGATTACGGTGAGTAATGTATCCTATATGCTCTCACTCATTCCTATAAATTCTGGTCCAAGTCTCATGCCCTACAAATCTGCTTTTTCCTACGTTTTCTGTCTGCGCAGCAGATCACTAATTGGAGACAGGAGTGTTTGCAGTCCTAGATGCAAACAGAAAGAGTTTAATCCTGCAAAACATGGCACTGAGGAGTACACTGTTATATAAATATCCCCTGAAATGCCATTTTCTTCAACAAGTGGTTGCCCTGAATTGTTGAAAAGGAAATCAAGAACATGGAACATATGCTGGTGTTGAAATATTTGTAATTCATAATCCCAATATAAATGCACAACCTTGTGTGTTCAGCGCCTAAAATCATACAATTAAAAGGGATTAATTCTTCTTTACTTAACTTACTCCATAGTCCACTTCTCTTCTGCTCCCCAAATCACATCTAATAAGCCCCCTGCACTCTATCCCAGCCATCCAAAACCCCACCTTTTCCAAAGATTGCCTCCCCTGCGGCTCTCATTTCTCTAGTTACCTCCTAATCGCTGCTAGCAAACCGTGTCTCCTTTACCTTGCGCGTTTAAATCCCTGTGTCCCATGCGTTTTTCCCTCCTGCATAAAATACTTGCATTGCCATCATTTGTCATGTAATCCAAGTTGACATTCACAAAAAAACTTGTCTTCTGCCTCTGTGAGTTGCTTCTCTCATACCCCTGCCACTCAAAAACATTGCTCCTTGGCAGATGGACCCCACATATCACACTACAGTTACCCAGGAAAAATGTTCCATGCATTTTTCTTTAGTTTGCTTAATTTTATCTCATGTTGCCCCAAAACATAAGCTGAAAGACCAACCATGTGCGTTGTCGCTCGCTGAGTTAGATGGTACTCTTTGCCTGCTTGAGCTCCTCCCCCACCACCCCCCCCCCCCCACTCATTCCCTGTGGCTTCCCACTGCCTGCTGGTAGAAATATGACCTCCTTCAAGCCCTTTATAAAAAAAAAACCTTCTACGTGGCAGTTTTTACCTTCCCGCAGGCAAAGCAGTCTTTTGCGAATCGAGACACATAGAAAAAACCCAGATATCAGACGTACAGCCGCGACACAAACAAAAGGAAAAGAATAGAAAAAAACACACACACACGATTACTGTATTTCTCAACACACACTGCATGACATGCAGAATTTGTGTTTCCCAACACACACTGTATGTTGAAGTGCACTCAAAACGCACACACGCCACAAACCGCCTTCACTTTGACATCCGCCCTAGGCCAATCCATCATTCTTCCCCATGCTTCTCAAGCCTCCCCAATAGTACCACACTGTTCATTTTGCAAAGCTTGAAGCCCTCAATACGTTTTCCATTTTCTTTCAGAAACCACTCTGTGCTTCACTATGGGTCACAATGCATTTCTCAAATGCCATAAATGTTGAACCAATTCTCTCAAAATCGCAAAAAAGCCTCTCCAGTTCACCAACATCAACAAGAGCGTGCTCCGCACGTCCCCCTTGTCCTCTGCCCTCAAAGGCCAATGTACAATTCTTTTGTGTGCTCCTCGAGCCAATTCAAGCCACAGTTCAACTAAATGGAGTCCACTGCCTTCCAAGCACTTTTAAGTCCAATTCGCCAACCGCACATGACGTCACAAACCTTCAAAAGAAAACGCTAATGCGCCATTATATACCCTCACTTCCCGCAACATAGACACAATAAGAACATAACATACACAAAGCCTCTTCCTGCGTACCTAACTGGGTAATCCAAATTATGTGGTCCCTTTTTCATACCGCTGTTATGGGAAACCATCTCAAAGAGCTAAATTAGGAAACCACCTTCCGTGATATGCTAGCGTCTTCCGCTAACACCTATACGCAGATACACCATACATAATCATCCATGAACCAAGCTAAATTGCCTAACTCGCAGGAAAAAAAAATGTCTTCAAATAATTGTCTGGACATCCGACTGGGAGCAGGCAGGAATGCAGGGAAGACGCATTTGTCGCTGAAGGCATTAGCAACCATCCTCTGCTACCAAATTGAAGGAGAATTAAAAACCAGATGTTGGCTTGAGGGAAATCCCCCGTGCCCAAGACACAGAGAAGTCCAGAAATGTGACCAAAACTGTTTTTATTAATTCAAAAGCAGGGATAGGCACACAGATTTCTGCAGCGTCCAACTGCACTCTTCATTACAGGCGGGTAGTAAGGTTTTAGGCCACTGTTACATCACAATCAAAAAGTTACATTTCTGGACCTTAGGTGGGATGGGATTTGGTGAACAGTGTAGGCCGAACAATATAGGCCGATTTACATCCTATAGGGGATAGGTGATCTGATTGGCCTGGCCATATTGGTTAGCTCCACCTGGCACCACCCACAGGAGAGCAGTGTGAGCCTTCTCAACTTGGGAAATCTACCATCATGTCAGCAAAATAACGGGTGGAGAGAATGGCTTCAGAGTCCTGCATGTTTCCCACCATCGTTACCGCCTCTCTGACTCCTCTGGCCCAGAGCAAGGACATTTCAGCCTCCAGCTTTATGCTGTTACATTTTTGCATCTTATTTCTTCAGTTTGATGGGAGCAACAGTTTCTGCCTGCCTAGGATGAATGGGCCTTGTTCCCTAGGTTCAGAACATGTGTGTAGGCACCACAGAATTGAGCTCCCTATTTATGAAGAATTTCATCTCCCACCCCTTGCAGGTGTTCTATATTTTCTGTTTACTCCAAACACTCTCTCTCAGCGTCCTTGGCAAGGTTGGGCACAGTAACTGCACTGCCAGCTCTGCTTTGCGTTTCTTAAGGAAACCGGTGTGTCGTGCATCTCCGTGTTTTGAGCCTTTCCAATGTCTTCCATTCATTTCCATGCAACTGTCTTCCATCTTTATTTTCATAGCTGTTCACATGTGTTGCTTTTAGTCTTCTGCAAGCAGTTGATGTGTGTTCTTTTGCAACTAGCTAATGCCTCTTATTACTTTGGTGATATCATCCAGTTATGGTCTGTCGGGCTGCTTCAGTGGGTCATGTTGGTGGTATGATGGGGAGGGAGAGGTTTGAGGCCTCCACAACAATGCAGGGGCGGGGGGAGGGGGGGTTACGCCTCCTCAACAAGGTTTTAAGAGAAACGTTTAGTAATCACAATGGCTCTTTGTTAGGAATGAATTGCAAAGGTACTGTAGCAGAATCGCATTCTAACAATTCTTGGTAATCATACAGTCTTTGCTTCAATTCTTCAAAATCAAACTGTAGTATTGTAGCATTGAAGATTGTCATCGAATACCAATTTAATTGTACGAATTCTAGATCCTAAAGTTAAATATTAATACAAATGTGTCCCTGTCTAATCTTGATATGGTAATCAGTTGTGTCGGAATAGAACTGAAGTTCATTTAGGGTTGTCTCATCCAACACATGGTTCAACCTCTGTGGTCTTTCTCAAGCCTGAGTGTTAGAAAATGAGTAATATTCATACAATTTAGGAAGGATTGTTTTTAGAAAGGAAACCGATTAAATTACATTCACCCAATGGTGTTGTGACAAGTACACATGTTACATTTAAACCTGTATAATGATGTATAATATTGGGGATAGTTGTAAATACATTGGATAATCCCATCTTTGAAAATGCATTAGAATTCAGAAATTATTACAAAAGAAAAAGGATTAAAAGAAAAGAGAAACACAAATTAAATTGGTTAATGCCAGTATTTCCAATAGAATAACTGCCATTAGATAACTTGGCAATCATCATAAGCATCTCTTAAATCTTTCTTACCAAAAAACAGTAATGTGATTACTCTATTAATAGTAAGTTGCTATGCAGTAGTTGGTCGTAGTTCTAGTCCAAGCCCAGTGGCTTCTTGTATACGTTTGTTCTGTAACAAGAAGACAAAGTAATATCTTTTAGAATTAGACGCAGTTTGACCCAGATACCTGGCGCTTAAAGAAATACTATTCACATTCTGTTTTCCAGTGGGTTACATGCTTTTTATTTTGGGTAAGTAAAGTGGACAGCCAGGTTTAAGCGTTACCGAAATGTAACCAGGAAAATGCCACTTAAGACAGTGGGGGATTCTTCATCTGAACCACCAGAGTTCTTCTGAGTGGTTGGAGCGCAAGAAACCACAAAGGCAGAGGCCAATGAGATTGAGTTCAGATGTAAGGGAATGTTCAAGTTTTGGTTAACTATTCCGTTACCACCACCTGAAAGGTTTGGTGGTGATCCTAAAAAGTTTCAAATCTTTGTTACCCAGTGGGAGTTGCATTTTCTATGCAGGCCTTAAAAACATAAGCATCAAAAATAGCCTTAATGCTGTCCTCCTTGAAAGGGGGCATAACGTCTTATTCTGTTAGTTTCTCTTAGTTTCACAGGCGAGTCCATTACTTAAGAACTTTGTGCAGTTTTAGACTACCTTTCAAAAGGTGTATTCTCGATGACTATGGTCTCAAGCAGGAGATGGGGAATTGTTAGAACTTAGACCAGAGTCCAGATTTAATTGGTTACATTGCACACTTTAAGACCTTAGTGTTCGGAGCTGATTGGCCAGAGGAGGAAAGAGCTTCCCTATTTTATCAGTGTGTTTAAGAAGAGCTACACAATCCAAGTATTTTTTGGGGGTTTCGAACAGTACGTTTGAACTCTGTCTTTTGTAGGGCGGTTTGTTTTAACGAACAAGGAGAGAGAAAAGAAAGGGAAAGAAATTCTGCTGGGTGCTCTTTGGCAGAGGCAAGTATTGGAAATGCACACATAATTGGGGCAGCAGTGGGAAGATTGCCATCCTGCTATTTGAATGATCAAGATGCATTTGACGAAAGAGAGGCTAGTGAGCTTCCTCCACACTGAGTTTGACTATAAAATTGATATGGAAGTGGGATTACCAGTACCTTGTAGTCTAATGTATACTCATGTGGCCAGGGGATGGCAGCAGCTACCTGATCCTGAGGGGCGGCTATTTAAGGATCACATGGGATAGGTGATCCTTGTGTGTGTGGGGGAATTAAATGACATCATTGGTGGAGGTTCCATACCTCCCCTTCCCTTTGATGGATATTCTTTCACTTCCTCAGGCCTTGAAGGCCTGTTGTGACACTTCCCCCAACCACTTCCCAGACCTACTTCATGCATTCCCCAATATGTTCAAGAAGTAATGTATCAGCAACTAAGACGAGGAAGAGGCAGGGATCAGTGATGATTAATCCCAATAGTATGTCAGCCGCTGATGCAAGAAAGAGTGACGAAGCAGTGAAGGCAAGTAAGACTGGAAAACCAACGCTACAGTCTAGTTGGAAATTGTTCAAACACACTGGGAGATTTAAATCTGCCACAGCTGACAATCAAGGCAAGGAAGTGCAGAAGCTGTGTTATGCGGTGGTCTCTGCAAACACTGATCTGGATGCTAAATAGAAGCTGGCTATAGGAAGTAATGAGACAGCGAATCCCGACGCAGGGAGAAATCGGGCTGCAGTAAGTAAGCCCGCCGCCTGAAACCGTGAGGCAGCATAGCTAGCACACAGCAAGATTGGTGAAGGCCAATGCGCAGCGGCTAAGCAGGCGCACGCTGACTCAACAACCTGAAGCGAAGCAAAGTGGAGAAGCGCAAGAATGCTTTAGAGTATCCGGTAGGCCCAGAGAAGACAGATTGGTTACCTAGAAGTGTATCCTGCATTATGAAAGAAAAACGAGAGATTCAAAATGAAGCCTTTAGAGAAAGTAACGTTTATTTTAGTCAAAGTACGACCGGGTCGTTGAACCCATATATAAAGGCGAATCCCTGATATTTTAATGGTCTAATGGCAGAGACCCAAAGCAGGAAAGTAAATATTGAAAGAGGCTATAGCAAATGAGCCAATAAACCAACATTTGACAAATATTATATGGATGAAGAGAGAGGCAATTTCATGCAAGTTCTGGCAGGAAAGTATACCAGGCAGAGCCAAGTGTTTAAAAGGAATTGCATATTGAATATTTAAGAGCCTGCATCGAAGTCCTGGCCGGAGAGTACACCAGAAAAAGCCAATTGTTTGAGAGTGAGTGATTGCATAGAAATCCTCGCAGGGGAGTATACCAGCCAAAGCCAAGAGGTCGAAAGAGACTGTGAGTCAAGGGAAAGTCTTGGCAGGAGAGTATACCAGGACAAGTCAAATAAATGTAACAAACCTCATTAAAGAAGAGAATCTCAAGGAATACCCATGCCCTTGAGCTTGTGAATCGGGGTGAAAGTAAAGGAGAACCTGGCAGGGGAGTATACCAGGTAACCTACAAGTCTGAGACCCGCACTTAAATTGTGATATCGTGAAGGAGAAACTCGAGGAGGATATGTCTTTAGGATTGTTGAACTGTCTTCAAAGTGGTAAAGAGGAAACCTGGTGAAGGGAGCCATTCCACAGAACTGTGAACACACCACGAGGAGGGAGTTGCCCTCTTGGGTTATAAGGAATTATTCTTTGTTGTGTTGGATTTGAACATTTGTGCACTTAAAGAACCATAGACATTTCCCTTTTACACCTTGGAGTTAGTTTCAGAGTGTGAGGGTCAAAATAGGATTTCGGACACTGTACATATTTATACTTTGGACATCTTGACAAAGGGCAGACCCATTTGTTTTGGTTGAGGTAGGGTAACCCCTCCTAGATTAGGGATAGTGAGACATTTTACAACCCCTTTTTCATTTACTAAATGTTTATAAGCCAAAGCAGGAGTCCTGTATCCTCGCCTTGTTCCTGGATCTCCACACTTCTAAAACAGTGTTTAGAAGAAAGTTGCACAAGGGGTTCATTAGACACTCTTGTCACCCGCCACTTCTCCTTTTTTTTTTTTTGGTCCCAAAGACAATGGAACCCTTTGGACTTGTATAGATTATGGAGCCCTAAATAAGATAATAATAAAAAAACAATATCCACTGCCATCGATCTGTCATGCTCAATCAGATTCAGGGGGCAACAGTGTTCTCAAAGTTAGATCTGTGAGGAGCATACAATTTAATTTGAGTTCATAAAGGAGGCAAATAGAAGGTGGCATTTACAACTAATTATGGGCTATTTTAATATTGGGTAATGCCTTTCGATTTGTGTATTGCTTCAGCAGAATTCCAGTTTTTCATCAAAGTTTTGAGGGAGTATTTGGATGTTTTTGTAGTTGTCTACACAGATGATATCTTAATCTTTTCACAAGAGTTTGAGCAGCATCAAGAACATGTGCGGTTGATTCTTGAGAAGTTAAGGGACCATCATTTGTATGCTAAATTAAACAAGAGTCTGTTTCACACTGTTTAATTCTTGGGGTTTGTCATTTTACCTCTGGGCCTGAAGATGGATGAATGTAAAGTGCAAGCTGTTAAGAAATGGCCAGCTCGAACACTTGTTAAAGATATAGAAAGATTTTTAGATTTTGCAGGTGATGTATCAAAAACTTTTCCTGTCTAGTGACACCCATTACTAAGTTATAAGGAAGGCAGTGAAGGTTTCTTGGATGCCGGAAGCAGACGAGTCCTTTAGACTTCTTATGGGACGTTGTTTCAGGACCCATTCTTTTGCATCCAAATATAGAATAGACTTTTTTGTGGAAGCCAATGCATCCAGTCTTGGCTTGGGAGTGGTGTTGTCTCAACAAAATCAGGAAACTAGACAGTAGCATCCCGTCACACATTTCTCAAAGAATTGATCACCTGCTGAGATATATTATACCATATCAGATCACAAGCTAATGGCCATAAAGGATGCTTTTCAAGAGTGGCAGCATTTTCAAGGGGATTGGGTCCTCCGACGTATTCCATATCTATGACATGTAATCACCACAGCTGTGCTGCTTTGGAAAATCTTCGGCGTCTGCATCCTGCGTCGATATGCCGCCCTCGAGGACCTCCTCCGACGGCCGACGTCACTGGATGTTATAAGTAGGACGCACGACGCCCATAGCCTCAGTTCTGTTTTTTCCGCAAATGTGTTTGCTTCGGAGATCTCCGCGCCCCTGGACTCTTTGGAGTTTCTGTTCTTTCTCGGTTCTTCGAACCTGTTCGTATTGTGAAGAATTTCTTCGTGAAGATGTCTACCTCGTCTTCCACCCCGCGTCCGGGCTTTAAGAAGTGCGGGGACTGTAGGTCCAAGATGTCGGTGACGGACTCGGGCGACGCCTGCCTCTGGTGCCTCGGGGAGGCCCATGACACGGATGACTGTGTCGACTGCCAGTCGCTCACGTCCAAAGCCTTGCGGGAGCGCAAGAAGTTGTCAGTAGGTAAGGTGTCCAAGCCACGGAAGTCGAGGTCTGCGGGGCTTTTGACGGACGATTCGAGGGGCGACTCTCTGCATCGTCGTCAGAAGTCCAGTGGGTCTCGGTCCCAGAGTCGGTCCCGCCACTCCTCTGCCTCTTCGAGGCACTCCCAGAAGCGCTGTCATCGGTCGCCTTCCCCGTCCTCATCTGAGGACTCCGCCCGTCGGCGGGTCGCTTATCCCACCAAGCATGCGACGCCGGAGGCATGGGCTTCCATCGGGAAGAAAAAGTAAGCGATTCTCGAATCGCAGGGCACTGGTCCGTCTGCACCTCTGAGTGGGGTCGGTCCTGATCAGTCGAGAGACATCGCTTGCACGCCTTCGAGCTCTGGTGGTCGGCACGATTCGCAGGAGAGGTCCCGCTCGGACAAGGGGAATCATTCTCGTCATGCCCGGTCTAGGTCCCGGTCCTCGACGCGCTCGAGACCGTGTGCACCTGTGGTGTCTTCGAGGAAGACGTCGACGCCGGTGGCGCAGAGGTCGTCGACTGACTCTTTCGAGGCCCCGCCTCCGAAGAAGTCATCCATCGGCCGCCAGGCTGTCGAGGGACACGCTCGGGGCTCCGGCCTCGAGGCCTGCGTCGATGCTGTCGGCGCCGCGTTCGACCCGATTCACTCGACACCTTTCGAGGCTGTTTCGACGGGGGTACCCTGGGGCTCGGTGGAACCCCCTAAAAAGGCTCTGGCCAAGGTCAAGCATGGCTTTGTTCCATATTCTGTGCCTTCTTACCGCCATCATGAGTTTATTTCAGAGGTGGATGAGGGCTCTGATGATGGCATGGTTCCTCATACTGTGCCAGACGAGATTCTCTCGGGCCATAGCCAAATTGAGGACCTGCGGCAGTCCCTGCACGATGCCAGTGGGCTGGACACCTCTCCAGAGGTGGAGTTTTGTAGGCCTGAACCTGGCACTCATGCCGACTCCTTGTACTGGCGCCTTATGTCCAGAGTCACCGAGTACTTGGGATGTCTGCTCCCCTAGGGGATTTTCTCCAGGAGGACCTTACAGATATCCTCGACCAAGGTCCACCAACTGACCCGGTACTACCATTCCATATGGCTCTACAGAGGAGGGTGGCGACAGCTTGGACTGCTCCGGAGAGTCTCCCGGCAGTGGGCAAGTCTTTGCCGCGAAAATACCGCCAAGCCAGTAGTGACCCCTGCTACTTGACCAAGCACCCCACTCCGGAGAGTTTGGTGGTGCAGGCGGCTACGGCCCCGGCAAAGCAGGCGTCGTATCCTACCATCCCTCCTGATCGGGACGACAAGCATTTTGACGGCTGGGCGAAGAAAGTGTTTCCTTAAGGGGTATGGCGCTTCAGGCGGCCAACTCCGTATGTGCCTTGTCCCGTTTCACGCACACTCTGTGGAACTGTTTCCTTAGCGGCTGAACATATTCCCGAAGGGGACAAACGGGATGGTTTCCTTGCCATGGTTCAGGTTGGCAAGGATGCCATGTGTGAGGCCGTTCAGTCGGGGTTGGACATAGCAGATTGCGTCAGCCGGTCCATGGCGGCGAGCACCGTAATACGCAGGTTTGCGTGGTTGCGGAAGTCAGGGTTTGCTTCTGATGTGCAGGCCCGGCTCCTCAACATGCCCTTTGACGGGGAACATCTTTTTGGCAGCAAGGCTGACGAGAGCCTTGAGAGGTTGCAGACCTCAAAAGCTGCAGCGAAGTCGTTGGGCGCTGCAGTTCGCCAACCTCCGCCTTTCGTCCTAGGGGACAGCAATGGAGGGGAGGTTCCTTTCGTTATTACTCATCCTTTGGTAAAGCGAGAGGAGCTGCCAGTCAAAGGGGCCACCGTAGGAGTGCCAGAGGTGGAAAACAAGGTACTCGAGGTGTAAAGGCCGCTCGGGCTGTTGCCTCTTTGCCCTCCGGCAACGCCGCAGCCGCTTCAGCTCAGTCATGAGGCCATGTCCCATGGTTCGCCGGTTGGGGGAAGGCTGGCGCAGCATCTTGTAGAGTGGCGTGCCATTACTTCAGATGTATGGGTTCTGGAGATCATAACCCACGGCTACTGTCTTCCTTTACGGCAGAGGCCTCAAGACAATCCACCGGGGAATCTCTCTTTGAAGAGTCCGGATCCACTCCTTGCGCAAGAAATTCAATCCCTGCTGGATAAAGGCGCCATAGAACTGTTGCCTGTAGCGGAGAGGAACAAGGGATGGTATTCCCCTTATTTCTTGATTTCCAAGAAAGACGGGGGATTGAGACCCATCATGGACTAGCGCGGTTTGAACAAACTCCTCAGGAAGGACAAGTTCAAGATGGTTACTCTCTCTCAAGTCCTCCAGGCCCTTCAACTTCAGGACTGGTTGGTGTCTCTCGACCTCAAGGACGCTTATTTTCATGTGCCGATACATCCAAAGCACAAGAAGTACCTGAGGTTCGCGGTTGGCGACTTGCACTTTCAGTTTCGGGTCCTGCTGTTCGGATTGACCTCCGCCCGAGGGTCTTCACCAAACTCATGGTAGTGGTGGCAGTGCACCTCAGGAAAAGGGGGATTCACATCTACCCCTACCTGGACGATTGGTTGATCAGGGTGCGCTCTCCCGAGCAAGTCCTGGATCATCTGTCAGTCACCTGCCACTACCTCCACAAGCTGGGCTTCTCCCTCAACTTAAAGAAGTCCCACTTGACGCCAACTCAGACGCTCCTGTACATCGCAGCAGTGCTCGACACATCCCTGGGGCAGTGTTTTCCTCCCCAGGTGAGGGCTCATTACATTCAGCATATGGTGCACAAGTTTCAGCTTGCCCAGAGCCTCCCAGCGTTCGAGTTCTTGAGACTGCTCGGCCTCATGGCATCCTACATTCTTCTGGTGCCACAGGCCAGGTTGCGGATGAGATCTTTGCAACGGGCACTCAAGCTCCAGTGGTCTGAGTCACCCGACAGGATGTCGGACCCTGTTCAGGTGCCGCCCTCGGTCGCCCAGGACCTTCTGTGGTGGGCCGTCGAAGACAATCTGATGAAGGGGGTGTTAGGCAGAAACCTGTGCAGTTCCCTCTGGGACCACTGCAAAAGATCTAGGACTACAGGTGTTTGGCAGTAAACCCATTTGGTAGCAGTCTGTACCACACAGTTTCACTTGGTAGCTGTGGCTGAGCAGTCAGACCTCCCTCAAGAAGAGTTAGGCAGTATACAGAGTATTCACAATAGGTCAAGAGAACACAGTAGAACATGTAAACGCTGACCAGGGCTTGGTGTAAAAGACATATAATTATTTATTTAAAACCACATCTAGAAAAACACACAGGCACTAATAGTAAGCAATTCAGAAACACGGTCACTAAAAGATATACACTTCCTTAGAAGAATATTAGACAAGTCTTAAGTAAAGCCCCACTTATTTTCAGACAGCGGTGAGCGCTTAACGTAGATGGCACTCTAATAATTCGTTTTAAAAGGGAGAGAAAAGCAGAGAATAAGTTGAAACAGATCCCAACACTTTTTCAAGAACACAACGAGAGGAAGGCAAAGTAGCACCGTGAGTTTAGAGTCAGTAGGCCAGATCCACTTTAAGTGGATCAAAACGAAATGTGTCCACGGTCACACGGTTGCAATGCACAAGAGTCTCGTAAAGGTTCAAAAAGGAGTTGGACCAAAGAAAGGGACCAGTTAGAGGGTCAAGGCGGCCAGCCCAGTCCAGAAGGTTAAGGGGTTATTATTACTTTGTAGCAATCTTTAGAAAGGGAGGCCTGGCGGACACAGTACCTTAAAGTGGTGAGAATACTCCACCGGGGGCAGCGGATGCAAGTCAGTGCTTCGTCCGGGGGAAGAGAGGATCTCGTCGGGGAGGAAGACAGGAGTCTGTTGCACTGCCAGGGAAGAAACCAGCCGCAGAGTTCTCAGGTAAAAGGATCAGTCCTTTTATTCGCGGTCCAGTGGTAAGTGGCTATCCGGTTGCCGGGGTGCTTGGCACGGGCAATTCGACCACGAGCCTGTCTGGGGTGCGAAGAGAAGAAGGTAAACTGGTTGTGCCCACCAGTCAGGGGAAGAAGCCTCTCCAGCCGGGAGATCTTCTCTGTCGTCGGGAAGTGGTGAGTCGGTTCTGCAGGGCTCCACCGGTGGTGGTGTCGTGGTAGGTCGGCTCAGCTTCTCCCTCGTCGGATTCTCAGGTCCTGTGGCGACTTCTGAAGTTCCAGTCCCCAAAGCCCTGCTTTTATGCAGCACACTCCCATTCACTCAGCCTGGCTGTCAATCAAACATGCTAAGTGGTGAGCCGGCCGGCTCACCACTTGGGCCAATCGCACAAGAGTGCGACTTGAATTACCAAGGTAACTCAGTCCAGGGTGCCTAAACCCCCTCACACGCCCCCTGTGGTACCCAGCCAGAGTGGCACCACTTTTGGAGGCTTCTGTGGAGAAGCCCGCCAAGAAAGTGGAACCAAGGGCTCGACTTGGGTTGGAGTCACAGAAGAGAACGCAAACGCCATTTTAGAATCGAGTCCTGGCAAAAAATACCAACCAGTGAATTAATATTAATTAAATAAACCGGCGGTATGTTCGAGGATATGAGAATTAAATAATTAAAGTTGGTAGCCTCGAACAATGGGAAAAATCCCATAGGAATATATTCGCGGTCGAATATAAAAAGTAGTTTCCACTGCCACCAGCCAAAACTCGATCAGGGGGGACGGAGACGTGCCCCCTCGACTAACAGACCCCGGGGCAATCGAATTGCCCCAACCAGTACTCCACAATGTGATGGTTTGTACCAGTTTCTGTTAATAATTTGGGACTAGTAAAGCCAATGGTGACTTTACATGCCCTGGGAGACAGTAGTCAGTCCCAGGGTAAGGAGTCTATGGTGGGGTGTCACTATGACATCCCTATGTTACGGCACGGAGGGTGCTGTGTAACACACATAGGAAAAAACACATGAGACCCTATGGAGTAAAGGACCCCATAGCCCATAAAACACATTAACAGTCAAAGGAACACCATAAATCATGTCCAAGAGTGGGAAAGAAAGAGTCTCACTCTTGGCAGGAGAAAAAAACAAACTCCAGAAATCCATCAAAGCTCCTGGGGGACTGACTAGGTTAGGAAATTCAGCCTAAAGAGAGAATTCTCCCTAACAGGGGGGCTCCATTTTGGCTACCCTGGCCAGAGGAGACGGACGCATCCCTCGCGGGATGGGGGGCTCATGCCAACGAGTTGAGTCAGCGGTCGTTGGTCTCCGTCGGAGTCCAGACTCAATATCAATCTGTTGGAGCGGAGAGCCGTCAGGCTAGCCCTGAAGGCTTTTCTGCCGACTGTGCGAGGAAAGAATGTCCTGATCTTGACGGACAACACGGTGGCCATGCACTACCTCAACAAAAAGGGGGGGGGCAGGGTCACTTCCAATGTGCAGGGAGGTGATGCAGCTCTGGTTCTGGGCAATCCAGCAGGAATTTTCGATCTCGGCAGTTCATCTGGCCAGAGACGAAAACGAGACGGCGAACTCTCTGAGCAGGCAGAGCGTGATCTCTCATGAGTGGGAGTTGGCTCAGGAGATTCTCCTGGAGATCTTCGCCCTTTGGGGGACCCCTCAAGTGGATCTCTTAGCCTCCAGTGTCACCCGGAAGTGCGAGAGGTTCTGCTCGCGGGAATTTCCTCCAAAAGGAGCCTTAGGAGAAGGGTTCATGGTGGAGTGGTCATTCCCACTGCTGTACGCGTTTCCTCCAGTCCCCGTCATCCCGCAAGTACTGCGGAGGTTACGGAGGTTCGGTTCCCGGATGAGCCTCATTGCTCCGGTGTGGGCCCAGAGGACATGGTACCCGGACCTTCTCGACTTGCCCATCTGCCCTCCACGTCGTCTTCCCTACCGAGACGATCCCCTCTCACGGGAGGGGGGGTCAGGTTCTCAATCCAGAGGTCAGATCTCTCAACCTTCACGCTTGGTTTCTGAAAGGTTGAGGTATAAGGATTGGGACCTCCCTGAAGACGTGATGGAGGTGTTGCTCTCGGGCAGATGGCCAGCAACAACGTCCCTGTACCGTTGGCGTAAGTTCTGCGACTGGTGCAGGGTTAAGAATGTGGATCCTTTTTCATGTGACATTCCCATGATTCTGTCTTTTTTTGCTTTCTTTAGCCCACAGGGGCTTGCAAGTGGGTACCGTTAAAGGTTACCTGGCGGCGCTGTCCATATTTAAGCGCTCGTCTGAAGAGTGTTCCTATTTTAAAATTCCTTTAATTTCTCCGTTTCTGAAAGGGCTCACTATTGTGTTCCCTCTGTCACCTTTCCAGGTGCCCGGTTGGGATTTGAGCTGTGTTCTCAAGTTTCTGATGGGTGCTCCGTTTGAGCCTTTGCATTCATGCCCTTTGAGACTGTTCACTCTTAAAACTGTATTTTTGGTTGCGGTCACTTCCGCTCGCAGAGTGAGTTACAGGCACTTTCAGTTAAGCCACCCTTCACTGTGTTTCATAAGGACAGGGTTGTCCTTGGAGTTCGTCCTTCCTTTCTTCCAAAGGTGGTGTCGGAATTTCATTTAGGCCAGAAGGTTGTTCTTCCAGTGTTTTATCCTCCTCCACATCCTGGTAAGGAAGAGCAGAGGTTCCATAGGCTTGATCCTAGGAGAGCGTTATGCTTTTATATTTCACGCATGTCCTGGGTCAGAGTGGACGATCAACTCTTCATTGGTTACGCTGGAAAGCGTTTGGGACAAGCTGTGACGAAACAGACTTTGTCTCGCTGGATTATTTTGGCTATCTGAGTGCTACCGCTTGGCGGGTAAGGACCCACCGGTCGGCTTGCGGGCCCATTCTACCAGGGGTATGGCTGCCTCTACTGCCCTACAGTGGGGTGTTCTTATTCGTAACATCTGTGATGCAGCCACCTGGGCTTCGGGACATACTTATGTACGTCACTACTCCCTCGATTCCATCTGTGGGCAGGATCTGGCCTTTGACAAGGCGGTCCTTTACTCCGCAATTTGATTGGGCATTCTAAATTTCTGTTTTCCAAATTCTTTTCCCACTGCCTTGCATTGGTACTGCTTTGGGAGTCTGTCATAGATATGGAATACGTCGGAGGACCCAATCCCCTCGAAGAACAAGTTACTCTTACCTGGTAACGTTCTTTCGATAGGATGGTCCGACGTATTCCATATCGCTCCCTCCCTGCCTTCCCCGCTACAGAATTTCTTATGCGATTGCAGTTTACGTTTCCACAAGGCTTTGTGTGTCAGACTGGCAGAAGACTGGTGCCACCCGTTCTGGGAAAAAACTACAACTGAGGCTACGGGCGTCGTGCATCCTACTTATAACATCCAGTGACGTCGGCCGTTGGAGGTCCTCGAGGGCGGCGTATCGACGTCATGGACGCAGACGCCGAAGATTTTCCGAAGCAGCACAGCTGTGGTGATTACCTGTCATAGATATGGAATACATCGTCGGACCATCCCATCGAAAGAAAGTTACCAGGTAAGAGAGTAAATTGTTCATCTCATGGGAGCTAGGCATGCAGTGATGGTTTTGCAGATCACCGTACTTTGCTATTTTTACATTCAGCGAAGACCCTAACACCGCGACATCTAAGGTGGTCCTTGGTTTTTGCTGAATATGATTTTGTAACTACTTGCAGGCGGGTTTGATTGAATGGAAAGGCTGATGCTCTGTCTCGACAGAATCCTGGAAGTGAACACTAAGAGTTCTTTGGTCCACTGCCTTCAAAAGAACATTTTGTGATCAGTGGCATAATGGGGACTGCAAGAGGTTCAGAGAAATATGTCTGAAGAAAAGATGCAAGAGTTGGTCAAAAAGGATCCTGTGCGCCACATAGAAGATGGTCTACCCTATGTAGAATTCAGGTTACACCTTCCTGTGGAAGAGTTGCGTGGAGAAGCCCTAAGAGATTGGCATGAATCCTTAGTTCCCTTGTTTGGTGCCCCCAGACAAGGAAGGCAAACGACTAGATGCTTTTGGAAAGAGGGCCATCTCTATGCCCACTATAAGGATCAAATTGGCTAACTTGTTGGCAATCCTCTCCCGCTATAACCGGGAGCTCTGGTTCAAGCTGGGCCAATACTTCACTGTCTTCCTGACGAAAAGTGGCATGATGCGCTTACACTTCTGCATGAGGGAGAAGTGGTATCATATCATGCCATGTCTATTGCTGCAGACATCACGGACACATGATTCCACCTGATGGATAACAGGGCAGTGTTATGCCATCATGTTGGCTTAAGGCCACCAACTGCCAGCCGGAGGTCCAGTCCAAGGTAGTCGACACAGGAATCGGACAAAATGTTCGAATAAAAATTACCAACCCCACCAAAAGACCTAAAACACACACCACGAAAAGGTCTAACTACCAAAAGTTGGAACTTTTCGTGTTGTCTTTAGGTGTTTCGGTGAGGTCCGTATGGGGCTGGGGGGTTGTCCCCCCAACACACTGCTCACTACAGTGAGCAGGGGTTGCGGCGGACACCCCCCCCCAACAGCCCCTGCCAGAAAGAAAAAAAAGCCTGGGACCGCAGAGGTGTCCCCCACAACACCCCGCTCTCTATACTATAAAGTATAGTGAGCGGGGTGTTGCGGGGAAAACCCCTGCAGCTCACCTGAGCTAAAGTTTAAAAAAAAGAAAAAGGAACCGGCGCTGCAGGGACACAGCGTGTCTGAAGGAAAGGTAAGTAAGGGTGTGGGGGTGTGGTGGCGGTGTGAGTGAGGGTGTGTTTGAATCTGTGTGATTTGTAATGGAAATGTTCGAACATTTTGTATTGCGTACGTTTCCCATGCAAACATTTCCGTTACAGGTAATTTACTAGTGGACAAATCACGTAGATCCGTTGACACATGCCATTTGACGGCATAGATTTATTTGGCAAGAAGGTGGATGAAACCCTGTGGGCCATCAATGCCGATATTGAAAGGGCTTGTTCGTTGGGTACTCTGCAACCACAACATCAGTCTTTGACTCAGGAAAATCAAGATTTTCAAACATTTTGAGGGATTATAGATCCTCCTACCAATCTGCAGACGTTCCACACCACCCAAGAGGGCTATAAGTGAAGATCACAAGCTTATCGAGGAAACCAGCAACGACGCAGTGTTTATTACAGAAGCCAAGTGCTGAAGTAGGCCTGACGAGGCGCTGGCCCCAACGCCCCCACTTTGACCCCCCAATGGGTGGCGGCTTGCCAACTTTGTCACGCAGTGGAAATCCACCACCAATGCCAAATGGGTGTTATACATCAGTCAGCACGACTATAACCTGGAATTCATTGGGCCGCTCCCTTCCTTTCCTCCTGTTCCAATGGTGGAAACACGCAAATACCCCTGCTTCTACAAGAGGCAAAGTCCCTCCTAACAAAAGGGGCAATCGAGGTAATACCAGTGCACCTGCGTGCCACCGGAAAATACTCCAGATAATTTCTGGTGAAGAGGCGGGAGGCTGGAGACCCATACTAGACCTGAGAAGAGACTACAAATTCCTCAAGTCTCAAACTTTCACATGGTTACTCTCCAGCATGTCTTGGCCCAGCTGAAGAAAGGGTATTTCTTCTTCTCTCAAGACCTAGAGGATGTGTACTTTCTCCAGATCCCCATCAATCGCTCCAATTCAAGGTTGCAGGAAAACACTACTTCTCCAGCATGGGGTCTGGCATGGATTCACATGCTCATGAATATTCCCCGTCGTCAGGCCGGGAATCCTCGGTAAAGAAAAAAACAGTATCAGTTTCGTTTCTGATCTGTCTTTCTCAGTAGTAACCAATCACTGGTCTCTGGGTCATACTGCCCCCAGCCAATGACTGCCCTCTCCCTAAGCCCCGCCTCTGGCAGCCATCAGATTTTTACCGCACGCTCAAGTGTTGGGAGTCCTCGTGTTTAGCTCTCGAGCTTTTGCTGCGCTTTCGCGCTTTTTTTTCAGAGATTTTCTCAGTTTTCGGTCAAATAGAGCCTCCAGCTCCACCGTCTCTACATCTGATTAACGGGGATCCGTTTCGGATTTTTCTACGCCCCTCAAGGGTGAAGATTTCGTCGAGTTACGCTTCTTGGAGGAGTCCAGGAGTTTCTGCGGCCTATCCGGACATGGCCCAGGAGATAGGAAGCTCGACGCCCGGAAAGCTGTTCAGGGTTTGCCCTGGATGCTAGCTGCAGAATGTGTTCAAGAGGACGAGCACTCGAAATGTCTCTACTGCCTTCATGAGGACAAAACACACGTGGAGAAGGACTGTGCGTTTTGCAGGAACATGTCGGAACGGACCATCAAGGACCAACACCTTTGTCTCTCCAACTGGCTGGAAGGAAAGAGCCCGTCAAGTGAGAGGAAGAAGTCCGAGCGGTCTTCTAAGTCCTGTGAGGGCGCCCCGGCGACGGGTGCCCAACAGAAGGCAAAGCACTGCGAGTCCGCGGGCACCGGGAGCGCCGAACGGTCGGGCTCCTCGGCTGCCAGGCAGGGTGCATCCTCTCCAGCGCCATCAACCACGAGCCAATGCTCTGGCTCAGGGAAATAAAGGCTGAGAACCCGGCGAATCTTCTGGAGAGGCCCCGGTCGAGCTCGAAGGATCCAGCCGAAGGGGAGCGAGGCGGTGACCCTCCCCCCAAAGTGAAGGCCACAGGCCCACAGAAGGTGGTAAAGGCCTTGATTCACCAGGCCAAGGCCTCTATCGAGGAAGTCGCGGCAGCCCTGGCGCAGCCTGTGGAGGCTACACCAGTGGAGGCGACCTCGGGGCCCAGAGTCTCCCTGCCTCCGCGGAGGGAAGCCTCTTTCAGACCCATCGAGAAGACCCCCGTGAAGACCCCGGCGGAAAATGAGGGGGGGGGGGTGGTGACCATTGTGGAAACGGACACAGCCTCAGAGGAGGAACTGGTTGAAGTCTTAGAGGACCTAGACGAGGGCGTCGAAGAGGCCCGGTCCCACGGTAGGGATCCCGATGAAGAGGACGACGAGAGTGACGGCGGTACCGGCGAGGGTCCTAGTCGCCCGTCGCTTCCGGAGCCGCACAACAACTCGGCGGCCATTTTGTTGGCAATGCAATGCTTATGTTCAGAGATAAGGACGAGATTGCCCCTACCACCGACGGAGGAGCCGGAGCCAGGCCCGACGGAGGAGCCAGAGCCAGGCCTGTCGGGAAGTCCCCCAAACAGAAGACGGATCCACCCAGCCCCGCCTTTTCAGCCCTCGCGGCCTACTCAACCTTTGCCCACGTCCCCCATCCCTGGGGATGACACGGGAACGGACAAGGCCACGGCGGGTACCGACGACGGGACGGAGCTCCCATCGCCTCCAGCCCGGGCCTCCCCGCCCGACGAGATTGGATCTTTCCATACAATGATCGCTAGGGCATCCGAGCTTTTTCAGCTCTACCCCGAAGAGAAGAATGAAGGTTTCCTTTACCAATGGCGCGAGGCCAAGAGGAAGACGGTCCTCGCCGTGCCTCTGCTGGATGACATCTGGGACGAGGGTCTCACCCTTCTCAAGAACCCGTCTACGACGTCTGCCAAGAGGGATCGGTACGAGAAGAAGTACCGGGTCCCCGACGCGGCCCCTTTGTGCCTTAGGGCACAACTGACCCCTGACTCGGTCGTCTCAGCGGCGACCAAGAAGAAAGCGGGGGGGGGGGGGGCGGCATCGGTCTCGACATCAACTTCCCCGCCGGACAGCGAAGGAAAGAAGCTGGACGTAATGGGACAGCGAGTTATCTCGTCGGGGGCAACCAACGATTAAGGCGGCCAACGCCCTTGCGATCGTGGCCCGCTACAACAGGAAGTTATGGTACAGGATCGCCCCCCTGTTGGACTTCCTACCGGATGACAAGAGGGCCGAGGCCCTGGAGATCTTGAAAGAAGGCGAGGTGGCATGGGACCACGCCATAACGGTGGCAACGGACATTGCCGACACCGGTTTCTGCCAGCTAGGCAACGGTGTTTGCCTTAGACGAGGGTGGCTCAAGGTGACGGATTTCCGCCAGGACGTACAAGCCAAGGTTTTGGACATGCCGTTCAACGGGAACAACCTGTTTGGGAAAACAGTGGATGAGTCCCTCCAAGCCATCAAGGCAGACACGGAGACAGCTAAGGCCTTAGGCGTTCTCCGGCAACGAAGGCCGTCCTTTCGGAGCTCCGGAGGCAAGCAGGGTGCCTCCAAGGGATTCGGCGGTGGCTCCTCCACGTACCGTCAACCGGCCCGTTGCAAGAAGCCTATAGAGGACGAGGCAAGCCGGATGGACCCCGCCATCCTCGCCAGGGAGGCCAAGGCGGCAAGGCGTCCTCCAAGCAAGATTGAACCGACCGTGGCATCGGGCCCCCGCCGAAGCACCCCAGTGGGAGGCCGGCTGGCGAAGTTCGTCAGCGTGTGGGAGTCCATCTCCACCGACCATTGGGTGCTGGACGCCCTGGCCCAAGGGCACGCCCTCGAACTTCTAAAAAAAAAAGTGCCCCCGCATACCACCCGTGGTCAGGAAGGAAAATCACGTGCCTCAACTGCTTTTGGAGGTAAGGGAGATGCTCAAGAAAGGTGCCATCGAGCTTGTCCCGAAGAGGCTCCGGGGTATACTCCAGGTACTTTCTCGTGAAAAAGAAGACAGGAGGATGGCGACCCATCCTGGACCTGCGACGACTAAACAAGTACATCGAGGCACAGAAGTTCCGGATGGTCACCCTCCAGCATGTGCTGGGACAGCTGGAGGAGGGCGATTTCCTGTCGCCGTTGGATTTGGAGGATGCATACTTTCACATCCCCATTTTAAAAGTACACCGAAAGTTCCTCAGGTTCGTGATCCAGGGGCGGCACTACCCAGGGTTTTCACCAAGGGCCTCGCTCCAGTGGCGGAGCGGCTGCGCCTACAGGGGATCCCCGTCTACCCCTACCTGGACGATTGGCTCATCCGCGCAAGGACAAAGGAGCTCGCCGTGGAACATACAGCGCAGACCGTCCAGCTACTCACGGACCTGGGGTTCTCCATCAACTTCCCCAAGTCCCACCTGGTCCCCTCGCAAGTCGCACTGTTTCTGGGAGCCAAGCTCGACACAGTGGCGCGTCTGGCCTCATCGTCGGAGGAGAGGATAAAGGCCATCCTAGGCAAGGTGCAGCGTCTGCTGGCCACAGACGTGGCCAAGGTGAGGTCCATCAAGTCCTTCCTCGGGATGATGTCCTCTAGCATATATCTCGTGCGCCTGTGCAGGCTTCGGATTCGCCTTCTACAGGCGTTCCTCGACGCCCACTGGATACAAGCAACGGGCAGCTTCGAAGACAGGATCGTTCTTAACGAGACCTTCCAAGAGTGATCCGGTGGTGGGGCACCCGCGCTCATCTGGCGGCAGGAACAGACTTTCAGACCCCCGCCCACGATGTGACGGTGATGACGGACGCCTCCCTGGAGGGGCAGGGAGCGCACACCTGAGATCTTCACGCGAGAGGCCTTTGGCTCCCGGAGGAGAAGCCGCTCCACATCAACATACTGGAGCTCCGGGCAGTGTTCTGGGCCCTCGGGTCCCTTCTCCCGACCCTCAAGTACATGGTAGTGAGGATCTTCACCGACAACACCACCACGATGTTTTACATCCAGAAGCAGGGTGGAACCAGATCCCCAGCCCTATCCAAGGAAGCCCAGGATCTGTGACATTGGGCCGTTGCTCAAGGGATGTTTCTGGTGCCGTTTCATCTGGCGGGCATAAAAAACACCATTGCCGACTCACTCAGCAGAGAGCTGCGCTCGTGCCATGAGTGGGAACTACGCCAGGATCAAGTGGACCGACTCTTTCAGCGATGGGGCAAACCCCTGATCGACCTGTTCGTGACGGTGACGAACTCCAAGTGCCAGAGGTTCGCCAGCAGGTTTTCCCAACCGAGGAGCATGGGCGATGCTTTCTCGTTCCCCTGGGACGGCCTGTTCCTATATGCGTTCCCTCCGTTGCCGTTGCTGCTCCGACTCATCAACCAGCTCAAGAGGTCCCGGTGCAGAATGATCCTCGTCGCACCGGTGTGGCCGAGACAGATCTGGTTCCCGGACCTTCTGGACTTGTCAGCGTCCCCACCGGTCAAGCTGTCGACGGACACAGATCTTCTCTCCAGAGAAAGAGGCGCAATTCTTCATCACGACCCAGAGTCGCTGAACTTGCAGGCCTGGCTCCTGCAGCACTAGAGTTTGGAGGATGGGATATCCTGGCCGACTGCAGAGAGGTTCTTGCGAAGGCCAGGGCGTCCTCAACTCTCAAGTGCTACGGACATAAGTGGAAGAGGTTCTCTATCTGGTCCGGGCATAGAAGATTAGTCCTCTACGGATTACGGCCCCTCAAGTATTGCCGTACCTACTGTCGCTAGCCAAAGCTGGACTACCTCATGCGTCAATCAAGATACACCTGGCAGCGATTTCCTGATACACCAGGACTACAGGGCAGTCATCCCTGTGGTCTCATCGCCTGGTTAAGGAATTTATGAAGGGACTGTTTCGATCATTACCGCCGGTGAAGGCGCCAGCCCTGGCGTGGGAGCTCAACGTGGTGCTGACCAGGCTCATGGGTCCGCCATTCGAGCCATTGCATTCGGCCCTGTTGAAGTTATTGTTGTGGAAAACAGCGTTCCTGGTGGCCATCACCTCCGCACGACGCGTGGGAGAGATCCATGCACTATCCTGCAAGCCTCCATACCTGACCTTTCACGATACGAGGGTAGTGCTGAGGATGCACCCCTCCTTCATGCCCAAAGTGCCGTCGGACTTCCATCTCAACGAGTCCTTGGTGTTACCAGTCTTTTTCCCGTCGCCTTCGTCGCCGGCCGAGAGGACTTTGCACTCGCTGGATGTAGCTAGAGCGCTGAAGTTCTACGTGGACCGAACAAAGAGTTTTCGGAGGACATCACAGCTGTTTGTGAACTTTGGACCTGTGAACCAAGGGAAGGCTTCCATTTCCAGATGGCTCTCCGGCTGCATCATGCACTGTCATCGGTTGGCAAACCGACAGTTGCCCGGCCGTCCGAGAGCCCATTCAACCAGAGCGGTCGCTGCTACCATGGCGTTCTTGTCTGGTGTGCCCCTGCTGGACATCTGCAGGGCTGCTACGTGGAGGTTGACGCACACCTTCACGAGATTCTACTGCGTCGACCGGGATTCCAGGGGGGGAGTCCAGGGTCGGCCAAGCAGTGCTTCGCAACCTGTTCTCTTAAGGTGATCCTGGTGAGGAGGTAAGACATGCTTAATGTTGAGTTTTGATGTAATGCTTAATGTTCAGCCTTTGCCACCTCCCGTGGTTGTGCATGTGTGTACTGCTATGTATTCTTATATTCATGAGAATGTGAATCCATGCCAGACCCCATGCTGGAGAAGGAACAAGTTACTTACCTGTAACTGTTCTCCAGCATGGGTCTGGCATGGATTCACATGCAAACCCTCCCTCCTACCCCTATGCGGCTCTTCACTTGGTCATACTGCCACTTTACGTGCTACCAAATCTGAGAATGGCTGCCGGAGGCGGGGCTTAGGGAGAGGGCAGTCATTGGCTGGGGGCAGTATGACCCAGAGACCAGTGATTGGTTACTACTGAGAAAGACAGATCAGAAACAAAACTGATACTGATTTTTTTCTTTACCGAGGATTCCCGGCCTGATGACAGGGGATATTCATGAGCATGTGAATCCATGTCAGACCCATGCTGGAGAACAACAGTTACAGGTAAGTAACTTGTTCCTTAATTGAGGTCTTGCCCTTTGGACTAAAGTCAGCACCACAGGTGTTCACCAAATGTCTTGCTCAAGTTGTGGGCCACCTTTGGCATTTAGGAATTCCTGTCTACCCTTATCTGGATGAATGGTTGGTGCACGCCCATCCCTTCCACTAACAACTCAGCACACCAAGGACACAATCCTGTGCCTAATGTCACTGGGGTTCTGTGTGAACTTTGCAAAATCTTGTTTAAGTCCTGGTCAGAACTCGCAATTCTCCAGCATTGGATCTTTCATGGATTCACATGCTGTGAATTTTCCCGTCATCAGGCTGGGAAACCTCTGTAACTTTAACCTAGTGTTTTCCTATGGAAAACCTCGACAACTTGGTGTCCTATCAATGTCCTTTTTGTGTGCTTTAGGCTACACCAATAGGACGTCTGGTATAAATGGCCCCGCCCACGTGGCTTCCCTTCAGATTTCAACCGTCTCTTAACCGTTGGGATCACCTTGTGTCTACTCTTCGTGTTCTACACATGCTTTTCGTACTTTGGCCATAATGTCCTTTGTGGCCCAGAAAAAATCGCTGTTGCGGCCTAAAGAAGGTCTTCGAGGGGGACAGCCATGCAGATAGTTTGTATTTTCTATAACTCAATCATTCGGTGGACGCCTGTAAGGTGTGTCAGGGGTTTTCTCAGAAAACACTGAAAGACTGCAACTGCTGGCTGATTTGTTGGCTCAACGAGGGCACTTACCCGGGTTCGGAGGTTTCGTTCTGGGGAAACAAGTCCTCTACTCCAGCGGAGAGGGTGTCTACGCAGCAGCGTGTCCGCCGAACCCCGCGCCAAGAAGCAACTCAAGAAGGTGCCAACGTCAGAGGTGGGGAAAGGTGGTTCCTCTGAATCTGGGTCGCATTGGTCCAAAGGGGCAAGTAGGTCTTGGCTGTCCAAGTCATGCGAAACTGGGCAAGTCCAAAGGGTCGAGTGATAAGTCGGCCGAGAGAGTCCGCGTCGGTGGAGAGAGAGAAGGCGAGGGTCCGAGAGTCCTCCTCGAAGCACTCGTCTAAGGACTGGCATAGATCCTCTTCCAGCTGGGACTCGTCCAAACACCGCTCCGGCACTTCATCCACGTGGGCCGCATTGCCAGAGAAGGCCAGGCCTATGGAGGCCTTAGTACCGACGACTAGGTCGTCAACGGGGGTGTCATCGGCTCCGTCTACGGCCGTGACCGTCAGTGGGCCGCAATTGCTGTCAAGGACGCAGCTGGAGGCAGATGGATGGTTGTTGCCGACAGGAGATCCGTGGCATTCTTCAACACTCCCTCTCACTGTGCTTAGAGAGGCATCAGCTTCACCTCACTGATGATCCCCAACAAGGGTGAAACACGTGTATGGGGTTGCTGGTGGTACTCTCGTTCAGGTTGGAATTGCCATTGCATTTCGGTGCTGGACTGCCCCTGGGCAGGACAAAGACTGATATGCAAATGGATATTTCCCATCTGTGAAAGGCACAGTGAGAAATGGCAGTGGCTGCGAACTCTCAAGTGGTTAATAACCACTGAACAGGTTATCAAGCCTTGTTCTATCGAGAGAGGGGCGCCCGCTACCTTTGCAAACCGCATTCTTCAACACTACTCGACCTTAAGGACCAACTCCTAAAAAACATGGATTAAGGCAAATGCGCCATCCTCCTACTCGTTGACCTGTCGGCCGCGTTCGACTTAGTCGACCACAAAACACTAAGTACACATCTCATCAACACAGCCCACTTCTCGACTAAAGCCACAGCCTGGTTCTCATCCTTCCTGGAGCTATGAGGGTCTATTCAGACCAAGCGTCAGCCACCCCCTCCCCAATCAACTGTAGTACCACAAGGGTCCTACACCTCCCCGACTCTATACAACCTATTCACACTCCCACTATTCAACGACTTAGAAGAATTTGGCATAACGTTCACCAACTATGCCGACGACACTCAAATCCTCCTCCCACTAACTGGTGACTAAGAGCAAGACCTGAAAACCCTACAAAACACTTATGCCATCATCCAGGCATGGATGGCAGCCAATGGCCTCTGTTTCAATGGCGACAAGACAGAGATCCTACTAGTGGGCCCTAAAGAAACGCTCAACAAGCTAGACAATAAATACAGTACTTTCCTCATCGAGAACTCAGTAATCTCTGTCTCCCCGGCTGTAAAAACACTGGGGGGTATACCTAGATTCTACCCTGTCCATGGACAGACATGTCAGTCACATCTCCTCCTCAGCAGCTCTTACAACCAAGATAATCAATGCAGTAAAGCCTCACCTGTCCACCACAAACCGCCTCAACATCGCCAGAGCCACCATATGCGCAAAACTGGACTACTGCAACGTCCTCCTGCTAGGTACCTCGGCCAAAAACATTAATAGACTCCAGATTGCACAAAACAATGCTCTGAGAGCAGCCCTCAATATACCAAAGAGAGAACACATCACCCTAGCAAGACAAATTGCCCATTGGCTCCCAGTTAAAGAGCGCATCCAGTTCAAGACTCTCACAATTACACATAGATGCATATCCCAAACTGCCCCTAGCTACCTTAATGAACAGATACAACCAGTCCAATCACTCAGACCTAAAAGGGACCTATATGCCAACCAACTTGCAATCCCTGACTTCACTAGAGTCAAAGCTGGCGGCTCGAGTTTCGAAGTCCTAGCACCAAAAGCCTGGAACTCCCTACCACCCAAACTAAGAGCTGAAACATCCCACACAGCTTTCAGAAAAGCTCTGAAAACCACCCTATTTAAGTGAAACCCATTTCTAATTCTATCGCATACAACAATGTCTGTAAATTACAACTGTATCAAGATAACGGCTCCCATGTAACCTTGGAACCACAGCCAATCCTGTAACCGAATCAACATGTCAAGTAAACTTTCTTGTAACAGCGCCACGATGCCCTAGGGCAGCTGCTGCGCTTTAAAAATGCAAATAAATAAATAAATAGGATCCGATTCCATATTTGGTGTCCTCGGGTCTGGACGAGGAGCATGACCCAGGTTTCCATCTATTGGCGCTGGGTCTGCGGGAGGCAGGTCCGTCTGCAGCTAGTGGGGTTGGGGCGCCCCTGTACCCGTTGGTGAACCCACACTCTGCTGTCCATGCAGGTGTTAAGTATGCTTCAGTCGCTATTGGGACAATTGGATGCAAGACTTCGGGCGGCTCGGAGCCCGGTGGCTCCAGGGGTGCGTAGTGTGCCTGGTGAGGCCCCTCGCCTGAGTCTCCCCAGTAATTCGCCTGCGATGCAGTTGCCATTGCCGGTGGGGTTGGACATTGTACAAAGTCATCCAGAGGAAGGGGAACTGGTCGATTCGGAGAGCGGCCATGGTGACACGCTGTGATACCTGGGGTACAGACCCAGAGGTGGAACCGCCTAGCAGCCCAGCCGTCTCTGCCAGATGATATTGGGGCATTTCACGCTATGATGGCAAAGGAGTGCCAAGAATTTGGACTTGCTCGTGATGAGGAGCAAAGACTGTTTTCTCTTTGATCACTCAGGGAAGCGACGGAAGGCAGTCTTCTCGGTCCCCATTTTGGACCATGTGTGGCAGGAGGGCCTGCGCACGATGTGCTATCCTTTTTCGGAACCAGCCGTGAAGGGGCATCTGAAGAAGTTTAAGATGCCAGAATTGACCCGCAATTGCCTCATGTCTCAGCCCACGCCAGAGTCGGTGGTTTCGGCAGCGGCTAGTCGGAAGACAAGGAGCCAGCACAAGTGTTACGTCCCCAGGCAGTGAGGCCAGAAAACGAGATGCTATCAGGAAGAAAGTTCTCACGGTAGGCGGTACGACAGCGAAGGCAGCAAATTCCTTTGACATTATGACCAGGTATGACAGGGAGATGTGGCACTCGTTGCCCCCGCTCTTGGAACATCTACCGGAGCAACAACGCAAAGAGGCTATGTTCGAGAGGGCGAAGAGGCCTCCAACCACAGCATCAACATTGCAGTGGACTTGGCGGAGTCGGACTTCAAGCAAATAAATAATGGTGTTGTCCTCCGGAGGCAGGTGTGTCTGCACCGCACTAACTTTCATCCAGAGGTTCAGCATAAAGTAGTGGATATGCCCTGTGAGAGGTAGTGGCTCTTTGGCGAAAAGATTGATGCAGCGTTAAAGGGAATGAAGGAACACACAGACAGCGAAGTCACTGGGGGCTCTGCAAACAGGCCGTTCTTCCGGGCATTTCGAGTGGCCTCTGGTAATGCCAGGTTTGCTGTTTCCCGCGACTGAAGTTAGTCGCCCCAGTTATTCTTCCCAAGGCTTCAGGCGCTCGTTCCAGTCGGCGCAGAAAGGCAAGGACTCTCAGGCTCAGCGTAAGAAGGGTCTTGCCGCCTCAGCTGCTAAAGGACGGCAGTCTAAGTCTCACCAATGACTGCCATGCGGGCAGTCAACTTGGGGCAGAGTGTCAATACACATCGACGAGTAGAATCTTATTACTACGGACTGCTGGGTACTGGATACAGTACGTCTCGCCCACTCATTGGATTTTCGGCATCCTCACTCCCAATTCCACCGGTGCAGGGGGTAGAACTCATGTTGGCGAAAGGAGCGATAGAACTCAGCCCCAGAAAGGGCCCGGGGGTGTACTCCCGGTATTTTGTCATTAAAAAGCCCAATGGATTGTTCAGGCCTATATTGGATCCTCAGCCATTGAACAAGAATCTGCAACACCTGAAGTTAAAGATGCTTACGCGGTGCAGCCGGGAGAGTTCCTGCCGTCGTTAGATTTGGAGGACGCTTACTTCCATATCCCGATGAGGCCAAACCATCGCAAGTTCCTGCGCTTTCTGGTTGGGGACGATCATTACCAGTTTCGTGTTCTCCCATTTGGGCTGAAGTCTGCTCCCAGAATGTTCACAAAATGCCTAGCTCCAGTCGCTGCCTTCGTCCACTGGGGGGGGGGGCAATCATGTTTACCCATATCTGGACTGGTTGGTACGGGGGGCTGTCACCGGAAAGGGCGTTGGAGTCTCTTCCAGGCGTCCATGAACCTGTTACAACGGCTGGGGTTCGCAGTCAACTTCGCGAAATCCTTTGACACCATCCAGGGAGTTGGTTTTTCTCGGTGCTCAGTTTCTCACATAGGACAATCTGGTGAAGCCTTTGGAAGAGAGAGTGGTGAAGTTGCAGTCCAGAGCGCTCGAATCTGGCCAAAGAACTGTGGTCTCAGTCCGCAGTTGCATGTCGCTACTGGGTTCCATGGCGTCCTGCATTCCGCTTATCCCAAATTGTCGCTTGTTCATGCAGCTGATGCAGGAATGTCTCGCAGACAGGTGGTCGCAGAGTCGAGGGTCACGATAGTGGCGGATGCCTCCCAGGTGGGTTAGGAGGCGCACCTCAACCAGTCGCAGGTCCAGGGGCTGTGGTCTCGGGAGGAGACATTATTGCACATCAATGTACTGGAGTTGAGAGCGGTGCACTGGGCCCTGAAATCCTTTCTACTGCGCATCCAAGGTGCGGTGGTTCGAGTGACGGACAATAACCCCATAATGTTCTATTTGAGGAAGCAGGGGGGCACGAATTCTCGGCTCCTGTACAGAAAGGCTCAGGAGGTGTGGCATTAGGCCATTGCTCGGGGGGATTCACAGCAAAGACGCCAAATAAGTGTGGCTGAAGCGGGTAAACCGAGAACAAGTCTCACGGTCAAGAAGTCCGTGTTCACATATGTTAACATATGTTTTCTCTATTTTTGACATGGTATTTTTCTTTTCCCAAAACTTCCCTATTGTGTTCGCAATCATGAATTATATTCAGAAATTATAATTGAGGATGGGCAACATTGTAAAAAATTCTGGTTCCTTTAAATTGTCACATTATGAGAAATCTGATTAGGTGTTGACATATGATGATTGAACTTGATTTCTGTACAAGAATAATTTTTAGATGATTACACTGATTACTTTGGATGTTATACACTTATTGATGTGTACTTCTGTTGAATATTTGTAGATAAATGGAAATTGACTGAACTCGCAGCCCCTGATGAAGAGAATGAATCTCGAAACGCGTTGGGCATATACATTTGGAATAAATCGCCGTTCAAGAAAAAAGACTATGCAAATAAGATCAAAAGTAGTCAATTCACAAACAGATCCACAGAGAAAACAGTGACTTGAATTGAAATACTTATTTCTACTATTTGAAAATTACTGGGCTACTCTAGCCATAGAGGGTATAATCTTATTCAAACAGCATGTGAAAGTATGGAAGATCCAATGCTAGAGAAGGAATAAGTTACTTACCTGTAACTCCTGTTCTCCAGCATTGGTATCTTTCATAGATTCACATGCGACGCAAGATTCACATGAACATTCCCCCCTACCCCTCTCTAGCTCCTCTTGACTCTTCCTACCACATTGCATGTGCTGCCGAATCTGAAGATGGCCACTTAGGGTGGCGCTAAGGGGACCTGTCTAATTATTGGCTATGGGCAGTATGACCCAAAATGACTAATAGAGCACTAAAGTGAGAAGCAGTTTTAAAATGTAAAGGTAAACTTTTTTTAATGTTTCTTGGGATTCCCAGCCTGACAACGGGGGATATTCAAACAGCATGTGAATCTATGAAAAATACCAATGCTGCAGTTACAGATAAGAAACTTATTCCGTCTACTGACTAAAGCAGGCCCTTTCATTCCAATTAAGAGTGAGTATTGAAGAGGAAAGATAGAGTAAAAGGCTACCCTTGTCATTAGCGCAAAAAGCGGTCACCTTTGTGTTAGCAGCATGCTACATGATCTATTCACATCATATAGCTTATTATACAATCATTGCAATTGTTGTGCCCATTGCTTCAGCCACAGAAATTAAATAAGCCCCCAGTATGCATACATCCACAGTAAAGCACACTACTCCTTCCCACGCATGCACGGTTGCGGAAGAAACACAGAACTAGCGATAACGTTTTTTCGTTCTCAATATAAACACTAGTCGCTGCACGCATGCGCGTAGTCTATACGGCACCATTCTAGAGATACAGCTCCGGCGAGAGGTAAGAAAACTGTCTAGGCTCTGGTCTCACGACACAGTTAATGAGGCATTTCACTGAAAACGGTCTCCCCCATCCAGGCACGCACTAAGGAGAAATTGTGATGCTTTTAATTACTTTCATTTTTGCTGCGACACACGCCCACTAGTCTCCCCAAGAAATTCATGGCGTTTAGCTCACTCATCTAGGCATGCAGTGCTTCCTCACTCCAATTGCCTTTTTCGGCAAATTTCACTTTTGAGTGCCTCAACGTGCAGCCGCTCTATTACCTATAGGGCTGCTCTTTAAGAGCATGCGCGCTAGAGTCACCAGCATCATTATCAAAATAAAAACGCTATCAGTTGTGGTTTGTATCTTTTGACTATGCGGCTCTACCACTAAAATGCCTTCACCCACCTAGACTGCATGATGCATTCAATGTTTTTTCCGCCTTTAAATTAACCCTAGCCTTCGTTCCCAGTTCGATAGTCTTATCCAAATTGCACCAAGTCAATCATATTCCTGCAAGCAGGTCCCTTTATCGAACACATTGATGCCACCCATCGGCCTCAAGGTAATTATTCTGTCTTTAATATACATTTAGCCTCCTGTTTAATTTTTGAAATCCACAATCATACAACAGATATCCTTATTATTTAGATACCATATTCTGATGGTTCAGACTGAAAATCAGCCACCTGTACCGCCGACAGCCGGCTTTTCAACAATTTATTTGCCATGGCGCATTCACAGTAATTTAGGTAGGTCAACCTTTTTGCAATGCTCTGTCATTAATGACAACTCTGATCACCTCTTTTTAAAATTGTTTTAAACTAATTTCCATCTACATTTTTAGGTGCATGTTAATCCCCATGCAACATCATCTTTATCAGAATCAATGTCCTGAAGACAGTTCGGTGCCCATAGCAGCACTGTTCCATCTATACAGCCTCTGTCCTAGTTTCCAATACTCACCGAACCAGAAACACCAACAACACCCAGTGTGTCGACAATTTTTGTGTATTGCTACTTGACTTTGCAATAAATGAAATAATAGTCACTTGTTCTACCTACTAATCCACATTTATGCATATTATACTGTTTTGTGTTATGCATACACCACGTGCCACATGAGGCACATGTCTGTTTGTGTAAATATGTATCTTTTGCTAAATGAAACTGTTTTAAGATGATCTGTTCCTGGTGATCCTTATGAGCTAGTATATGTTAATTTAGTTTCACTGCTAACACAAAGGTGACCGCTTTTTGCGCTAATGACAAGGGTAGCCTTTGACTCTCTTTCCTCTTCAACACTCCTGTCTAACCTCGAGTCAGGCCCCCACACAAAAAAAGAGGGTCTCTGCCCTCAAATATCTCACAATTAAGAGGGAGGCCACAACACATTTAGCGCAGAACGTCTTACAGAATGTTGAGACTGCATGGATTACCAGCTCAGATCATACTAGACAGGGGGCCTCAGTTTGTTTCTAAATCTTTTCCGGCCTTTTGCAAACAACTAGTCATTAAGGTGCAGTTAATGTCCTGTTTTTGTCTTCATTTTAATGGGCAGACCGAATGTGTAAATCAAGAATTTGACAAATACTTAAGCTGCTATTTGAAGGCAGGGAGAATGTTGGTGGATTTGGTGTGGATTGCAGAATTTTGTTACAACAATTCTTATAAGGGTTTAATTTCAATGTCACCTTTCTTTTCTAATCGGGGTTATCAGCCGCACTTTTCGAGAGAAAAGACTACAGAGGAGATAAAGGTTCCCAATGTTGACAATAGGCTAAGCATGATGTGGGAAAACCTGAAGTGAACAGTAAAGGCTTTACAGTTAAGTAAGGAGAATTTTAAACAATTTGCAGCCTGATCTAGATGATCTGCTCCAGATTATCAAAAGGGGATAAGGTATGGTTGTCCCCAAAGCACATCGGGCTAAGAGGGAAGAGCAAATGTAGTCCTAGTTTAATTGTTTCATTCAAGATGGAGAAAAGAAGTTCAATTGCTATGAGGCTCCAACTACCAACTTATCTCAAGATACATCCTGTCTTTCATGTAATTCTACTGAAACCTTGTAGAGCTAAAACACAACTAGATGAGGGCTTACAGAAAGCACCTGCCACTTTTCAGAGGTTGGTCAACCCTGTCCTGAATCGGTTGGCTGAATTCTGCATGGCATATCTGGAAGATCTAGCCGTTTTCAGCACTACTTGGCAGGAACATGTAAGATAACTTGCGATTTTGTTGCAGGCCATTCAGCTTGCCCACTTGGCCATCAAGGCTACCAAGTGCCAGATTGATCAAGGTTCAGTGACCTACCTTGGGCATCAGTTTGTTCGGCCAAGATTCAGCCTCTAACCAGCAAAATACAGACTGTACAAGACTGGGTAACCTCACAACCCAAAACTCTTTGTCAGGCCCCTGTCCTCGGGGCGTCTGGCTACCAGACCATTTATAGTGCAGACGGATGCTTCCAACACTGGGATAGGTGCTGTCCTTTCACCGTTGGATGACAAAGGCTTGGAACATCCTATGTTTTATTCGTCACCAGCTTAAGGACAGCAAGTTTAAGTGGGCGACCGTGGAGGAAAAATGTTTCTCTATTGTGTGGGCCCTTAGGACGCAGAGTTCCTACCTCTTTGGGATTCACTTCACTGTGCAGACTGATCATAAGCACTTAAAGTGTCTAATGAACATGAAGGGAGAGAATCCTAAATGGCTTAGTTGGTCCTTAAGCCTCTAAGGCTTTGACTTCACCATTATGCTAGGCCAGGTGCACAACATGGCAATGCTGATGGCTGTCTGGGATGTATAATCGGCTGCAACAGGAAACCCATCTAGGGGTGGTTTAGATCTCCCTGTAGTGTTAGAAAAGATTTCGATTTTAGCAACTTTCCCTCCATAGTTTCATTGCACCCCCTTTCTTTTTGCTCTGTTTTTGAACCTGTTATGACTTCTTGAAGGGAAGTAAAGTCTTCAGTTTCACTTGCTCTACCTTTTGCTAATTTTTATGGGGAATTTGATCAGTACTGGGAATCTGTTCCCCTTTTACATTTGTGACATTTTTGCATTGCACAAAGCATCTTATAATGCAGTGCAATGGGGATACCTTTGTATCGCCCTAGCTTTTTACACTTGCGATTTTTAGTTACTTTTATGGTGGGAGCAGATCAATTTTTAGTTTTTGCAGGATTTTTAGTGTGCAAACCATGTATGGCTACTAATCGTGGCTTGTGTCCTAAACTGCCCATGCCATGAGATTTTCACTTGTTCTTTGTCCATATTGTAGTTTAGCCTTCTTCCTGCCTTGCCAGGTCAGGAAATTAATTATAAGGTCATGCACATGATCAGCAGCTTTCCCGGGCTAGGTGGGGGGGGGCGGAGGTGCGTGTGTGTGGCACGTGTGTGTGTGTGTGTGTGTGTATGTGGCACGTGTGCGTTTGCGCGTGTGTGTGTCATGTTTGATGCCCAGAAACAGGGTGGGACTGTCTAGTCCCATTCTACATACCTGGTGCCAGGGACTCTAGATGTGGGGCATGACCGAAAGCAGTAGTTGTTGCTGATTGGACAGCTACTAGCTGTTTGAATGGTACATATCCTTACCCCTGGTGGGCTTGGACTTGCTTTTAGTCTGAATTTTGGATAAGAGGAGGATTCCTGCAGCTATTTCTTCTGATCAGCGTTGGAGCCAAGAATCCCTTGTAGATGAACAGCCGATTCAAGATCTGCAGAAGACACCTGGCATCCCTTCCTGCGCCAGGCCCGATGAAGCCCTGTTGGACTACTTAATCTTCGAAGACCCTGAGCAATGCTTCAGCCCTTGGACTACTGGGATCAACCTTCTTGAGGAGCCATCTGTCCTGAGTTTTTGGAAGTGTCCCTGGACCACCCAGTGGACTGACCAACTCTCTTGTGGGCTACCTTGCTAGAACCCTCTCCATTCTGAGCTTGCACCTGTAACTTTGGTAGTCACCAGCTTGTGGCGCCTGTTGCCTTCCTGATGAATTTCAGCATCCCAGCATGAAGGGATTCTGCCCTAGGAAGGCTTCTGCAACCGCTTCTGGAAGGACACCTGTCGGCGCCTGTGTGCGTCCTCTGCTTGAGCTCCCCTTCCCGTGTCCTGAATCAGTGAATCTTGCATAACTTCCTCGTCAGGGCTTGAGTCTTGCATCTGAACATGATTGGAAAAGTCCTTGTACCCGCAGCTCCTGGGCAACTTTCACTGAAACCAACAGCTGGAAATCAAACCTCCAGCAATCCCCAGCTGACCCATCAAGCCATCTGAGAAAATCAGTCAGTGCGGTAAGTAAACCCTGTGTATCTCCCCCCTCGCCCACCATCCTCCATAGGAAAGCGTTGGGAACAAGTCCCTTTGTCTCCTAACCTTCCATTCCACAGCCTTTTGGCCGCCAAACCTGTGTAGTATTTTCTGAAAGATAAGAACACAATTACTTACCTTAGTACTATTTGTTTAATTTCATCTTTGAATTATCACCAACACTAGTAAATTCTAACTCGCCTGCAAAGAATCCTTCTTTCTAGGAGCATTGTGGCCCCATTCTTCTTAGGGATTTAACAGATGAAGTTAGTGATTTCAATTGTGAATGGGTTCCATCATTTATTCCACTCTTTTACCTACCTCCTGTGATGATTGTCATTTGGATGCATTTTATGATCCCGTGGTGAATACACATATGTTTATTATCGAGTATCATGTGATGTCACCTAGTTTCATTTTTCAGTGTGTGTAGAAGGTGTAGAATAAATACATTTATTTGTATACATACCTGTCTAAATTCAATTATTGTGTCCTATATTATGGGGACTTTTTAAGGGCCCCTGAATCCACTCGCACTCGACTGCTCTCCATGATTGCTTTGATTGTGTTTTGTCTAACCTCTCAGAGTTCCCTGTTCATTACAACTAGGCTGGTCTCCTAATATCTGCCCACCAGGCCAGATTCGTGAAATCCATTTTTGATTTTGCTGAACTGAATCAACTTTACAATACATTACAGTTTAAATGAATACATTACTATTTGAATAAATACACACAACAATAAACGAATGCACTATCACAACTCAAAACACAGAAGATGAACACCAAAAAGCACAAGGCTAGAATATTATACATTCATCTACAACTAAAGAAAATTGAAATCCATTTTTAACAATACTCTCCTGTCTGAATCTTATGGCATTATGGCATGGCTTGCACTCCCCTTCCCCACTAGTGCTTCAAAACAGCAAATGTTTAACCACTACATTGTATGTCATTTAACAGGGCCTTGCTGTAGGGTGGCTGTCTCCATTTCCATGGACTCCATGCACTTATTCTACTTTGTGTATTTTTTTTGTAAATTGCTGCCTTGATTGCATCAAGCTCACCACAATTTATCACACATTTCATTTTATACTATGTGCCTCAGAGCCCCTCCATATGACCAGCCTTTAATACAATGGATTACAAATTGTCAACTTCTCATTGGTTAAACAATTATACTATTGCATTGTAAATATTCCCCTATTGTCCACCTCATTGGTGTGATATGCTCAATTGGCGTACAGAAGAGATCTTGGGGTCTGAGCTCCAAACCTCCTGCTCCACTCCCATGTTCTAATACTCTGACTACATGCTTCTGCTTCTCATCTCCTTTTTGTTTTTCCTTAGCCGAAAGAGGTGAGCAAACCGGCCCAGCAAGAGAATAAACCAGAGACCAACCCTGCTGTGAATATGGAAGAACCTCTGCAAGTGCTCCGGTCCCTCATAGCCCAGGTTTAACTCCTCAATATCTGCCATGTTTTTACAAGTTTGTGGTTTATCCGGTGCCTCGAGGTAGAGAGAATCTGTATGTAGATTTTAAGGAAAGTAACTATAAAAGAAACTGAATAAAAACATGTTAATATGTCATCCACACTGTGAATGCTATAGGGAAGGAAGAATTGTGTGTCAAGGGCTCTCTGGCTCTTTTCTCTCCTTTTTGTTTTTCTTTTTTTTTCCTTTCTTTGTTACAGGTCATGCAGTTATCTGTTCTGTTCTTTCCTGTAAAGCAGCAGTATTTGTAAATCACTAACACAACAGTAGCCCACTGTTCCTTACTATAACAATTGTTTTTCAACTGAGTACTCAGTTCCTCAGTGAAAGCCTCACTAGCATTTATTTATTTACTTATTTATTACGCGCTATAGCCCGCAGGCATTAGGGTGCGGGGGAGACCGATAAATCAAAATATGAGAAAAGTGACAAAGGGGCTACCAGTCCAGGCTGGCAATAAGATTGCCTAGTAGAATAATATGGTCTTCAATGTTTTTTTGAAAGCAGTCTGGTTTTCTTTTCTGCGCAGGCTTGTTGGTAGTTAGTTCCATGCTAAAGCAGCCTTTACAGGGTACGACAGTTCTTTTCCCTTTGTCCGTCTGAGTCTAAGGCATGTCAGTCGCATTGTCCTTTTGATCTAGTGGCCCGGCCCTATTGGAGCTCTGAACAGTAATGCACTCTTTCATATATCTAGGTGCATTTCCGACCAGACATTTATGCGTGATGGCATTAATTTTTAATTCTATTTTGGCCTCTACAGGGAGTCAGTGCAGTTCTCTTCTATCCAGTGATATGTTCTCATGTTTCGGGACATGTTTGATCTCTGACAGCATCATTTTGCAAAATCTGTAGCTTTTTAACACAGGATTTGCTCGCTCCACCTAACAATGCATTACTATAATCAAGCCCTGGCATGATTAAGACTCTGACAAGGGTGACGCAGTTTGTGTCAGAAATGAAAGGCTTCACAAAGCGCAGGAGCCTTAGGTAGTACTGAGTGTTTTTCATTACGTTAACAACTTGGGTATCCGCATTAAGCAATGCTTCAATTATGACACTGAGTGTTTTGACCTTGCTTACTCTTTTTATAGGGTACTGGTCTGTTCAGAAATTTGCGTAGGCAGTTCCTAGCTTTTCTCTCGCTTGAGCTGATCCAAAGACAAGGAGTTTGGTCTTCTGACACAGGCCATTTTCTGCTATCCAGCCATTTTCTGCCATCCAGATTAGTTTTTTTTCCATATACGGACGCAACGAAGCTGGCATCCTTTGCGTAATCTCCATTCAGCTTAAAAATGAGATGAGTATCGTCAGCATAATTAGTGAAGTGGTGACAGAAAATATTAAAAAGGGCAGGAGATAAACATGCCCCTTGAGGAACTCCATGTGTGATTATCCCTGGTTTCGAGAAAACATTTCCCCAAACAATATTGGACATCCTGTTACTAAGAAATGCCAGAATCCATTCAACTGTGTTAGCATACCAGTTGCCGATTTCCTAGATTCTATTAAGAGTTTAGTATGATCTACAAGATCAAAGGCCGCTGAAAGATCTAGAAGCTTCAGCAGCCCCGACTTGCTGACATCCATGATGTTCAACATTTCCGTTTGCAGGTCATGCATTGCGTTCTCTGTCCCATGTTAAATCCTAAAACCTTGTCGTTGGTGTAAGATGTCTGACTTCTCGGTGTTTCTGAAATTGGGTAGCAGGTACTTTGTCAACTACTTTCAACAAAAAGGGGACATGAGTGATGGGTCGAAGATTGGAGGCTGTTGCAGGATATAATTTGTTTTTTTTAATAGCGGCGTGACAGTTACATTTTTCAGAAGGTCAGGCACATCGTTATCAGAAGAGGAGGCATTTATAAAATGAGTCGGGAAAGGTGCAAAAATATCTGGATGTTCTAAAACAATTTTGGAAGGGAGAACGTCTGAAAAGTCATGGGGTGCATCTCTTTGATGGTTTTAATGAGGGAGTCCACTAACGAAAATGGTGGATTTATTTGAGCTTAGGATTCAGGAAAAAAGCTCTGGGAAACCGTTGTCACATTAATCTTTTTTCCTATTAGCAATACTACACTGTGCTTTGTGAACTTTGTCACCAAAAGCTTTCTGTACTGCCTCGCAGTTGAAGTTGCTATGGGTAAACTGTCTGAGCTGTAGGTTCTTCCAATGTCTTGATGATCTCAAACAGTTTCTTAGTATTTGCAGAGCTTGACGTTTGAGGGTCAAAAAAGCCCCTTTTAGCATGAAAAATGTCCATCCGATAGTGTTTCTCAATGACTTTCCATTTATCTTTACTATCTGGTAGTTGTGTTTTTGTCCATATCCGTTCAGCTTTCTTCTTTTCTTGCTTCAACGAGGTGAGATATGGAGTAGACCATTTTTGGTTGTTTTCCCTTTCCCTGACTCTTCTCTTTCAAAGTTGCTACTTGATTTAGCATCTTCTGAACACATTTAACATAGCTAGATGCCAGTGAGAGGGGTGAATCTTGATTAGACGTAGAAAGCATCAACTTATTGAGGTATTGCTGCAAGTGATTGGATTTAATTTTATTAAAGTTTCTACTGATTACTTTTTGTAAGTTGTTAGTCTTTGGGCAGCCTTTTTAGGGAGGGTAGTCTCAAAGGTCACAGTATAATGGTCTGACCAAATATATGGTTAAATGTGGAGCATTTTGTAGGTGTAGGTTTCTAGCAGCAACCTGATCAAGGGCATTACCCTGTGCATGGGCTGGTTCTTTACTCAATATGGTAGTCATGGCTATAAAACAATTGCTCCAACTCAGTAGCTCCTGGGTCTTTAGGATTCCCTAACCATTTGTTGAATTCACCAAGTATGAGGTTTATTCAAAGTCGACAGGACACCCGATATCTCCTCAAGGAACATGGTCATCTCAGTCGGCGGGTGATGAATCAGGATAAGGGTGATTATGGCTTTCATAAGTACAATTTCACATCCAGTGCATGTAATAGGTGCCTGAAAAAAGTATATTCCCTGTTTTGTAATAATTGTCACTCCTCCTCCTCCTCTGCTGCCTTCTCTGTGTTGTACATGGAATTTGTATCCATCAGGGAATAGCAAGATCGATGCTAGGCCCACTTGGGTCTCTGAGCCAGGTTTCAGTGACACACATAATGTCTGTGTGTTTATCCAAGACATGTTCAGAGATATTAATAGCAGATTTATTCAGGGATCTAGTGTTTAGTAGGCGAATCTTAAGGGGCTGCTCCTGTTTAGTCTGTATTTCGTACAACCTGATTATGTCTTCCATAGTATTATCAGAGTTGTTGACTATGGGTGTAATAAGTAATCGGTTACTTCTCACAGCCTGGTTTTGCAGTCCTAGTATTTACTAGGAATTCCTATAGAACTAGGTTATTTACAAAGCAATGGCTAGGCATCCCAGCAAGGAAAGCAGCTGGCTCACCTGTGGACCTGCTCGCGGGAGAGTGTCTTCGATGTCAACCCGACAACCCAGAGGGAGCGTGAGCACATTAGCTCATCAAGTGTGGACTCGCACAGACTGGCAACCTCCCAGACACGCTGACGTGCCTGTCCGGGGAGGAATAGATCCGGGAACTCCAATGCTGTAGGGAAACGTATTATTTAGATAATGGCGCAAACACTGTTTGTGACCAAATTAACACTAAACAGTTAGAAAAAATCCTAGTATGATTCTAAAGCGTACAAGCCAAGTTGATAAGAATTTAAGAATAATAATTAAAAACTTGTAAAGTTAAAAAGTTACAAACATTTTTATAACAATACATTTCAATCTTTGTACATTATGGCCTCACTGGCACGTTTAAACATCGATCAAAAAAGTAAAAGCACAGGGCACATGAAAGCTTTGGATATACGCAAAAATGTTGAAAGGGAAAAGTCGTTGGGAGGAAAACCCAAAGTTTATTTAAATTCATTTCCCTTACGACATTTTCACGTTTCTCCTATTACCCCCTCACCCCACTTAGCTTTTGGTAGCACACCTCGTTGTGTGCCGCCGACTCCCCTGTCTCCCTACGAAACAAGTTCCTTCCACTTACGTGTACAGGAACTGGCGCTGCAGGACTTTTCTTTTTTTTTTTTTTTTAGAAAGCGAGCAACACCCCCGCAACTCCCAATGTCATTATAGCGAACAAGGATACGGGGGGCTCCCCCGCTCCACTTGCTGGATATAATGCTGCTTTATGGTGCAATTTATTTGGAATTTTTCGGCTGTATGTACTTTTTTGTACAGCCAAAATTTGAACAATTCTACTGTACCTATTTCCCTCTGCCACCCCCCAAAACCCCCCTCCCCTCCTCCCGGATATTTTCAACCGATTCCAAAAGCTTGGCCTGCACTGTGAAGTTTCTTGGGTGCAGCCATTGCTAGGATGTTTAAGCTTTTCTAGCATAAATGAACAAACTTGGCCGTCATAGGAGGTGCTCTTTTTCTGTGAAAGGGTAATCCTGCTGCTTCTCACAGCAGACACTTTAAATTTTGATGAAACAGGCAGAATTAAAGGTGAGTGTGGTAAATTACTCCATCTAAACAATAGTGAAGTAGGACATGACCTCGACGGCACCAAACCTAGGCGGTAGGCTTATAAGCTGTGTGCCTTTTATCGAATGTATGGGACGAGCCCACCCATGTCCATCCATAAGGGTGTTATTTCATCTCCGTTAGCAAAAAATTGCTCATGACCCCATGTACAAAAGATAGCATTTGAGCGAAGTCCTAACGGCCTACTAGAGTGGTCTGGGTGAGTGACCATGTATTTTGTTTTGTCAGGAGGCATTCAGTTTGGTAAAGGTAGTACCTTGAAAAGTTGAGTAATAATTATTATGCATAGCTCTCTGAAGCTTCAAAAGGGGCAGAAAATACAAAATAATAATTTTTATTATTACAATTCTGTCTTGTCAACTCATTCTGTGTTTATCAAATCTAAGTTTTCTGATGGGCAAATGTTCCTTGTCCTTTCAATATATCCTCCCAAATATCTCATGGTACTTTCCTCAGCTACTTAAAGATACAAGTCTGTTCCATGGAGCACCAATGAGCTGCACAAACTCCATCAGAAATGTTGTACATATGCTCAGGAGGGCTTTTCACATTTTGATCTAACCAAACTCACGGTTGTAAAGGTGTCGAAGAAGGAAGCCGACACAAGGGTGGCATGATGGTTGCTATCAACTTTTATATATAGTAAAAAGAAACCCTCACGTTTCCTGTCTTCTAAGAGGGGTTTCCCTGCGTCAAACTAATACTAAAGGATTTGTCAGAACATCCGTCAAAATCAAACTCCACCGTCCTGTGTCACAACCTACACTACAACTAAAGAATAATGTAATCCAACAAAGTTCCTTCTCCAGGAGAATGACTCCCATCTTCTGGTGGTCACAAAATGTTGTCTTGCAAAAGGATGCCAGGGGGGGATGACACGCTTCCTCTGGCTAGTAGTTCCAACAAAACTTGTACAACTCAACTTTCTGGACAAGGAGAATAGCTACATTCTCCTGGTGTATTGGTCTGCACACTCAATATAATTCAAAACAAGGCCAGGGGGAATGTCTCCTTTCCCCTGGCGTCTATTCAGTATATTCAAAAGACTTTTGTGTCTTCACTAGGAGAATGACTCCCTTATTTTGGACTTTCTTTTACAGTACACGATCGTCCATCATTATTTTTACTGCAATGATGCCTTTTTGAGTACGATACACTCTAAATGGCTGTACCTCATGGTCTAAATCCTGTTCTTTGTACCATCTTGTTTTTTGGCCACCTTCTTGGGCCTTCAGGTCGGAAATAACCATATTTGGTCATGTACTTTTCGGGGGTTGGGCTAAAAACTCCTTGTTCAATGCTCTGTACGTCTGAACTGCCTGGAACTAGACTTTCAGGCTGTCGGGTCCAAATCCTCATTCAAGCCAGGGAATGTCTGTTGCCGGCAAACCCCTGGTTGCGTAAGACTAACCTTTACAGCTCAGTCTACGCTACACAGTTTTATGATTTACCTACTATCGTCACGTCTCCCCAGAGGGGAGCCCTTTCCCATGAGGCATGGGAGGTGCAGCCGCTACCCAGTAGTCCCCCTAGGGGTGCTTTAATGCGGGAGGATCTCATGGGGAGGGACTCCCCTTCTGGGGACAGAGACGATCACTTAGGATATAGCCCGTTGAACGTCACACCCCAACCTTCCCTAACCCCCCTCCTCTCTTCCAAGCCACTTCCATGGGAGTAGACCAATGTATTACTTTAGAACTTGGGATACAATCAAAACAGAAAAATACCAGGATGAAGGAGAGCACAGAAGACTGTGCTGGTACGAGGTGGCCCAGAGGAGGTATAGAGATCAAGGTGTCAAAAGAAACAAAGGACTTTGACAATCTTCCCGGCCGGGACTGGCAACAATATATAAAAAAAAGACGATGGACTAAAGAATTTATCAAGCCCAGCCGGGAGAAGCAGCAGAGCAGGATACTTCCTGTGTGGGATTTTCAAATCTGGACGGCAGACTCGAGGAAGAGAAGAACTGAGGATGCCGGCGAGCAGATGTGAGAGTCCTCCTGGGGTCTCGCTGGAACAGACCCAGGCACAAAACAGAGGAGAAGCAGAGCCAAGAGGAGCTGCACGGCGAGATGCCACGGTGCAGTGAGAGCAGAGAAGAGCAGTCCGAAGAGCCAGAGAGACTAACCTCAGTCCCAGGATGCCCCGGTGACATACAGAAGCCCTACTCAAGTTAATGGGTGGTACAGGAGTCCCGGAGGGGACACTAGGGTACAAGCGGGGCAGGCTTGGGTGATTCGCCGTCGTTTCATGTGCAATGATACGGCTGTTGGGCCCATGAAGGGTCAGCCGTACATCTAACTTTTAAATGTTGCTTTTTGCCTACTGTATATATTTTTGTCTAACTGCAAGCTTTGAAACTAGCCTACTGTATTCATTTTTGTCTAAATGCAAGTACTCAAACATATCTACTGCATAGATATTTCTCCAACGGCATAGATTTCTGTCCAACTGCAAGTATTGAAACTCGCCTACTGCATAGAAATCGGTCCAACAGCAAGTATTGAAACAAGCCTAATACATATATAGCAGCTAACTGATAGACACCAACTAACCTACTGCTCATTTCTAGCCCACTTCCCACCACTTGTATCAGCCCAACTCAGATCCCAGACAAGCCACCATGTCCTCTTTCCACAGAGCCACATTGGCCCTAACCTCACTCCTACCACTAGTTCACCCAGTCACACAAGCGCATCTTCAACCTACACTACCCTCACCAAACCCCAGTCCAATCATTGCAGCACCTCCAACAGCTAACAACGACCTACTCAGCCTCACTGAATGGGTACATCATTTCGCCTCACGACCTACACCACTTACCCCACTTCCACTCCACATTCGGAACCAAAGACTTGGTACACGCTTCATCAATCACAAAGTTACCGCCAAGCCCAAGAACACCCACAGCACCACAACTCGTCCTCCTCCCCACTCGCACCTCCAAAGACCCGATTTCCCTGCCACCACCTATGAATATTAAAGGAGCCCTCACCAATGCACGCTCTCTTGTGGTGCATGCTGCAGAGATCTCTGACCTCATTATCTCAAACAGTCTGGACCTCCTGGCTGTCACAGAAACCTGGCTTCATCAGGCCCTGCTCTTTCTCTAGCCCTACTGGAAGGCTTCACCATTATCAGAGCTGATAGAACCTCTGGCAAAGGTGGTGGAGTGGCCTTCATCGCCAAATCCCACCTAGCTCTTAGAGCCATGCACCACACAAGCCACCAATCTGCAGAGCTCCTTTCAGTGAAACTATCACTGACACCCTCCCTCACAATACTCGTGCATCTTGTCTACCGGCCCCCTGGCCCGTCGGCCTCCTTCGAGGACGATATCCTAGACCTCCTCTCCACCCATACCAAACTTGGATCCAAAACTATCCTCCTAGGAGACCTAAACCTCTGCCTCCATGACCCTAATGACCCGCATGCCCCATCAGTGGACAACGCAATTTCCAACCTAGGCTTCACACACAGAATTACCACACTCACCCACTCCAAAGGCAGAACGCTGGACGGACTGAATCGCTGACCTCAACTGTTCCATTTCCATCACCCAAAATGAACCTGTTGCTAGGTCCGATCACCACCTCATCTTGTTCTCCATCCCTGGACTCTCCCCAGCCAAAGCCACTCTAGAACCCCCATCGCTAGCCAGAAACTGTCAGAATATTACCATAGCCTCCAGCCCCTCATCAGGGACATCCCCAATGAGACTAACTTCAATAACCTCGACCCAGCAAACCTGGTAGACCTGTACAACAGCACTCTCAAGTCTGCTCTTGATATTGCTGCCCCTCTCAAACTCAGGAAAACCAAACCCCTGACCCACCTCAACAAATGGTTTACCCCTGAACTAAAAAGCCTCAGACACAAAAAGAGCAGCAGAAGCCACCTGGCGCAAAGAACCGTCCATATCTAACAAAACCGCTTTCACGTCAGCATCCACTATCTACGAAGCAGCCATCCTGTTGGCCAAAAAACACACCTACGACTCCAGAATCCAAAACGCCAAATCCAGAACCAAGGAACTATTCAGCATACTAAGAGCTTGAATCCCCTGCACCACCCATGCAGGATTGCAACAAAAACGCAGAATGGTGCACTAAAATACAGCAAGCCTTCGCAGATAAAATTACCCTACTCCAAAATAAAAATCAAAGCCAAAAAAGCAAGCCTTATCACGGGCCCCCAGCCATCCCACCTCAACCCAGATAAAACTGCCCATTCCTGCTCCCCTTTCTCCTTCTCGCAAGTAACACCTAAGAAAGTCGAAGACATCATAAAAAGCCTAAAATCAACCCACTGCCACGGAGATGTCTGCCCTGCCACCATCATCAAGGATGGAGCAAAAAACCTAGCCCCTTTCATCACCACCCTGACTCTTCATTCTCCTCCAACCAGGTACCTAACAACCTCAAGGAAGCCTGGGTCATGCCACTACCAAAAAAAAACAATCTTGATTCAAACAGCCCCACTAACTATAGGCCCATCACTACTGTCCCTTTCCTCCTAAAAATTCTGGATTGTGTGGCTTATCTGCAAATCCAGAAACATTTATCTGAGCACAACCTCCTTGGTCTCAGACAATCCGGCTTCAGACCCAGACATGGAACTGAGACAGCCCTCTTAGATCTAAAGATCCAATGAAGCGAAGGACAAGGGTAAGCTAGCAATCCTCCTCCTACTACTTGACCTATCTGCGGCCTTCGACCTTGTCGTCCACCATATTCTCACCAAACACCTGTCCACAGCAGCAGCATTCTCTACCGACACATCTGATTGGATTGAAATCTTCTTAGTAAACCGTACCACCAGAGTCTTCTCACCCTCAGCAGACCCTACCCCGATATTGTGTGGTGTCCCTCAGGGTTCCTGTGTGTCACCCACATTATACAGTATCTTCACGAAGCTACTCTTCGACCGCCTGGACAACCTGGGTGTCGTCTACACCAACTATGCGAACAACTTCTCTCTTGAAATCCAAGCTTGGATGGCCAACAATGGCCTCTGTCTCAGTGACAAGACTGAGTTAATGATTGTGGGTACTCGGACACGCCTGAATAAACTTGATAGTAGATACTCCTCTTTCATCATTGACGACAATATAATCAATGTCTCCAAAGAGATAAAAACTCATGGGGTATACCTTGACTCAACCCCCTCTCACTTAAAAACAGGTTAGTAGTGTTGCGTCCTCCACGGCCTATACGAATAAACTGATCTACAGTTGCAAATCTTTTTTATCCACAAGTAGTTGCTTAATGCTGGCCAGAGCACTCGCTCTGTCAAAAATTGATTATTGCAACACACTATTCCTCGGCTCCTTGGACCATAATCTAAACAAACTCCAGGTGCTTCAGAATAACTCACTGAGAGCAGCACTTAGCCTCCCGAGATCTTGCCACATCTCCACTCAAACATAACGTCAACTGGTCGCCCATCCGTGACAGAATCACCTTACGCACCCTGGCCATCACGTACAAATGCCTCACAAATTTAGCCCAGAAATACCTGGCAGACAAAATCTGTCTACACCAACCCACACGCACCACCAGAGCTTCTCATGCCCTAAACTTAGTGGTTCCAAGATGCAACCTAAAAATAGCAGAAGGAGCCAGTTTCCCAGCCCAAGCTGCCAAACGCTGGAACTCTTTTCCCATCACCCTCAGACAGGAACCCTCTTCCCCACTTTTAAAGCCAGTACAAAAAACTGGCTGAGCAACAAGTAAGATGCACGCAGCCGCTCAGTCTATGCCTCGATTCATTCGTCTGCTTAGACCCTATTGCACCTCCTCTTTTGTATCTCACATCCTGATCCATGTGCAACCAGGGTCCTATTTGCTGTCTCTAATCTGTATGCCTGTCTGTCTGTAACCTAAGTTCTCAATTGCCCAGTTACCTCATGGTTCGGCGGGCGATACAAGTAATAAACAAATACAAATCTAAACTTCTACTCCTCGTAGCAGTGGCAGGGCTAAGCCCACTGACCACCAGAGAAGGGTCTGGGACCACAACATAAGTGAAGCAAGCATCCAAGGGCATCTTCCTCGTAGCAGTGGCAGAGATGAGCCCCCACTGACCACCAGAGAAGGGATTGAGACCCTAACGCCAGTAAAACATACATCCGAGGGAATGTTACTCATTGCAGTGGCAGAGAAATCCACTGAAACCCAGAGAAGGATTTGGGACTTTAATACCGGGAGAGAGTGGCAAAATTAAACCAAGTTTGAAAGATCCAAAAAAGAACTCGCTCTCAAATACCAGGAGAAGGACACCTGGTGAAGACACAAACTTCTTTTGAATATACTGAATAGACGCTAGGGGAAGGGAGACATTCCCCCTGGCCTTGTTGTGAATTATATTGAGTGTGCAGACCAATACACCAGGAGAAGGGAGCTATTCACCTGGTCCAGAAAATTGAGTTGTACAAGTTTTGTTGGAACTACTAGCCAGAGGAAGGGAGTCATCCCCCCTGGTATCCTTTTACAAGACAACATTTTGTGACCACCAGAAGATGCAAAATGAGTACAACAGGTAAATGAGGAGAAAAAGACGTCACTCACCGAAGAACCATCCAAAGTCTGCATCCATGTCTGATATGCTCGAGGAGCCGTCGAAGGAGGGAAAGTTCTAAGAAGTGAATTTCCCTAACACTCCTTACCAAACTGTGAATAAAAAGCGTAATTCCACCCCTGGATGGATTTCGGGATACAGTTGGTTATACTCGCTGGACTGATCATCGACATTGTTATGTTGAGACCCCTGAGTGAAAGCCTGAAGGCATAATGGACCACCTCAGAAGTTTGGGATTTGCTTCAGTCATGTTAATCAGCCACTTGAAGGGCTTGCGGTCAGTCTGTATTTTAAAGGGAGACTCTAAGCCAGTGGTCTTCAAACTTTTTGGGCCTATCCCCCGCCCCCTGAGCTAAAAGTGGACAGGCCGCCCCCCTGCCCAAATGACAAATAGTCCAAATAGCTATGAACTTTTGCGTGCCATCACCACACCCTGCTCCCAATATAGTGCCTGGGCTCCCCCACCTGCGGCATCAGTCTCTGGGATCCCTCACCCCACTCCTATCCCAGTTGCTGGGCTCTCCCCACCCCAGCACAGACCCTGGGCACGCCCCACCATGCTCCCAACATAGTCCGAGGGCCAGTGGCGGCTGGTGAATTTTTGAAGTGGAAGAGCATAAATATTTTCTCTAGGTATGCCACAGCAACCGAGCATAGCGAGGGAGCCCGAGCTAATCAAGGGGAGTTTGGTGTGCGAGGGACACTCTCCTCCTGGGAAATAAAATTTGTTTAAAATGTTCTATTTTAGGGCATACTTTTACAACATTGGGTAAAAGACAAACCGTTTGCAATTGGTGCTGGGGGCCCAGGGGGCAGGCATGGTATTTTTTACTGGACATCTGGTAGATGTCCAGTAAAAAGATGCCATCCCTGTCGTCTGGGCTCCACAGCGTCTCAGAAAGAGAGCTGATTTTTGCAGGTGGGTAGGGTGATTGTAGGGTGATTGTGCAAAAATGACTTTGCTGTAGTACAATCCCCTTCACCCCCAGCTAATGCTCTGTCCCACCCACTTGCCAAAATCGGCTCCATAGAGAGACTCACACTCGCACCACTCACCTGAGAACCCATAACCATACACTCACTCATAACACAACCATACACATAAATACATAAATACATTAACCTAGACGTACCTTCTGCCCCAGTCCTGAAGTTTTCTCCCCAGGAATCTGAAAGCAAGAGGTTCCTGCACATGTGTGCAGGGCTCCGAGTGTGGGTGCTGAAACTCCCTGCTCCAGCCTTCTCTGTCTGTATGCATGAGAAGGCGCAGGAGCTCCCCCTCGCACAGACAGACATGCAGTTCCCCAGCCAGCATTTCCAATGAGCTATGCAAGCCTGGCGAAGCAAAGCACCCCCAGCCTTGCATGGCTCATTGAGCATGTGCGGCTGGGAAACTGAATTGTCAAAGGGAAACTGTTTCCCTTTGACAGTTCATCTAGCCCAGGATCACTCCCTCAGTTGGAAAAAGCATCTGAGGGAGCACTCGGTGCTTTACTCGGCTCCTCCATAATGGGTGAAGGGGTGGCACCGAGTTGATGCCCACTTGCTTATTATGGATGAGTTTCACCTGCCCAGGGCCCCACCTGCCCGCTTTTTCATTCCTCCCTTTAAAAAAATTAAAGAAAAAACTTTTGCACATTTCAGGCTGGAGTCTCTCCCCACTCTCCCTCACCCCTAGGAATACTGCCGTGCCCCCACAGTTTGAATAACTCTGCTCTAAGAGAATAGGGTCACAGCATGCATAATTCCCACACAGCGGCATAGACATTTCATCTCAATATTGGCCAACCTCAACTCACTACCCTTCACCTGCCTGCTGAAACAAACAAGGTATTCCATGGCTTGCTTGTTGAGCTGGGAAAGGACAGCTCAAATACCTGCTTCTGTAGCATCAGTTTGTACAATGAAAAGTCACTTGTAGTCCAGGTCCCTGAGAACAGGGGCATGGCAAAGTGTTTCCTTCAGATTCTGAAAGGCCTTCTTACGGTTTTTAGACCATGTCACATTTTTAGCCTTCTTGGCAGTAGTGTAAGCAGTAAGTGGGTACTATGGTGCAGTAGTGACCCATAACGTTCCTGGAATACCCAATGAGACCTAGAAAGATTCACTCCTGCCTTAATGTGTACTTCACCTTGTCCCACATTCCTTAGCTCCTGCTCTTAGTAGCCACACTATCTCCTGTGTCTGCATTCCTTTTGCACCAGGGAGTTAGCTTTGGAGAAAGTAAGAACAGAGGGGCAAACTGCCTATGCATAAATTAGCACTCCATCTGCTGTTCTAGCCTTGGCTGGAAGGGGGTATTAGTCCTTCTATGGAGCCATCAGAAGGACAACTTCAGAACAGGTCAGCAAGAGGCTTTCCTTTTCTTCCCTGACCGTTAACAAAAGTAATGCTCCGATATCAACTGTAGTGGTGAAAGCTTTCAACCTACCTATTCAATTAGAAGAATCGTGGATGCTCTTTGGGATTTCCAAAAACCACAAGAGTAAATTTACCAAGTTTTTCTATGACTCTTTCCAGTTAATGTCTCGGCCTTTTAGGCTACATGACCAACACTTGTCCATAAGTGAAACGAATCTGCAAGGATTCTGGTTATACGAATGCTTGACCAAAGCTAGACCTGCCTGTAGCTTGCAGTTTACCTGTGTCATTCTTTTCCTAAAGCCTAGTACGTAATCAACCACATTGGTGGTTGATGAGGAGACGCTGGTATGCAAACAAGAAACATGGCAGGAGACCCAACTTCTTTCTTGTTAGGGAAGATTATTCTTTTTGCTGCTTTCCTCTCATGCTCTTCAATGGGACATGCTATCTTTTTGCTTTGCACTCCTGGCCTGACTATTTTGAGGTATGTAAAGCCTTCTTCTTTACTTCCCTTGGTTTGTGTTCATTTTTATGGCGATTGTGAGGGGTTAGCAGTGAGAGACGGACACAAAGTTGTAATGTTTACAACATTAGACCTTTTTATTAAAGTAAAATGATTTGAATAAAGGCCTTCCAGTCTCTATCCTAATGAGTTCCCCTTCCTATGAAATCAAAACTAGGGATCGGTCTGTGTCTCGTCGTCCAACTTGGGAAAACTGTCCTTGTGTCCAAAAACCCATCTGACCCTCGCACTAAAAATTAACAATAAAAATGTGCAAGGCAAATGTTTGTTTTAAACTCAGACCAAATGTGAAATAATCAAATATGTAAATTCAACAAATCAATCCTTGTATCCAGGTGATGATTTCCAATCCCCTGAACTATTTCAGGTAAAGTATTGCAAATGTTCGATTTAAACAATAGTTCTTGAAGAGTGGTAGAAAAGTCTTTCATACAATACTGCCTTAAAAATGAAAAGCGTCTCTTCCAAACAATGGTTTTCTAAAGATGGCAAAAGTATCTCTTTGCAACTTAAGTAATGGTGTTTTTACACGTTCTTAGGGATAATGAGAACCTTCTTTTCTAAACATTGGCTCCTCAAGAATAGTAGCAATGTCTCTTTTACACAACACTTCCTTAATCGTTTCAAAGCAATTGTGGTTTTTGTAAGGATGGCAACAGTGTCTCCTCCACTTAAAAGGAAAAGAAACCTTTTTCTCCTTCTGAAAAATATTTCTCCTTCTTTAATAAAGTCTTTAGATCCCCTGGTGTACTCTCCTGCCAGGTATCTTTTCACTAGGCCTTTTTCTTTCATCGATTTTGTGTGGATTACCTGGTATACTCCCCTGCCAAGAATCCTCCCTTCTGAATCTTGTGTATCCCCTGGTGTACTCTTGCCAGGTATCCAGGGGCGGACTAGGCTGGAGGGCAGGAGGGCATTTGCCCTCCCAGGCTGACGGGGCTGGTGCTCCGAGGGCTGGCAGTCCTGTTCTGTTTTTTTTTTTTTTTTCTTCTCATATTTAATCTTAAATCTAACAATTTGCCTCTGCCACCCCTGCAAGATGAGTCATCAAGCACTTAAGTTCGATTAAGTACTCTTCCTTATGGCCTTGGCAACAAATGTTTCAAATGGGAATGGCTGTCGCCTCACAGGTACACCCCATGTGGATTAGGGAAGAATGATATGCATTCAGCGAGGGCTCTTAAGTTTTTCTGCTTTCATTGGTCTGGGAGTATAGCATTTAATTCTTTCCTGCTTGACGCTTTTATGTTGATGTTTCTGCCAGTAGTTTTCCGTTTTGTTAACACTACCCAGTTTTGCGCTACATACTGAATAGTGACCGCAAATGTCAGTCTTGCAGTCAGCTGACGGGATTCGGGGCCATATAGGAAGTTATCCTGAGACCCAGGCTTAACATGCTGAGCTATTTAACTCTGGATACCCTTGCCCAAGGCAATGCTCACATCACTGACCTATCTTTTCTTCGCACTCTTAAGTGTTTTAACTCAAGGTCTAGCTATTAGTTTTGATGTTTTCAGATTGCAATGGCATCAGAGTTTGGCATGTTCTGAAAAGTATTGTTGTTTTTCACACACTGCTTTTTCCTCCTTATGCCCCATCCTTTCGTTTGTTTTCAATATGCCCTGTTAGACTCTGGGGCCTGCTTGGACCTTCAGAGATCGGCATAGACACCTGTGGGAAATGCTGCAAATCATGTTACTTGCAGTAGGAAAGGCATAGATAACTCATTCAGTGCAAAATGTTTCCAATTGCTGCTGTAACATGTGATAAGGCGTGAAGCGATCTTTCCTGTTGTTAGCGTTAGTGGGTCTGTTTTAGAATGAATAATTCACATCAGCACCTGTTTTTTCCTTTGTTCGCTCCGTCTAGGGACCTTAGACCCTTCGACTCATGCACCCTATTACACGGATCCAGCAAAAGTTCTTGGACTCAGAGAGGCAAGAAATCACACTTAGACCAATAGTTGATAATAAACAATGGCTTGTTACAGGCCCTTTATTCACAAACTATATACATGCACACACAACTAAAACATATAGTAGATTATACATAAACCTGGTAGAAAAGCATCACTGTTAGAATGGTTGCAGAAGACACCTTCATCTCGGCCACCACAATACTGCTTAGTCCCAGAGCAAGAAGGCAGAGAGATCACTTGAGCTAAAGGGCTCTGGAGCACAGCGTCCTCCCTCTAGCGCGACTGCATCACTCGGGGTACAATTCTGTCTTTTTCATGAGGAATACCTCTGCTCTTTATGGGGAAATCTCTGCCCCTTCATGGTTACCAGACTGCCCTCGGCTGAAGAGCAGACAGCAAGCATTGGGAGCAAAGAGTGGAAAAACCCAGCTTCTCTCCCTCTCCTTCGTTCCCAGCACCCCTCAACACTGCACCGGCAAAGTTCTGACTCCCTTTTTGGCTCATCCTTCCGCAGACAATGCAACATCTATCCTCCACAGTTAGCACATCTGACATCATTATGTGACCTTGCAACCGTTGAAGAATTCACGTTTGCTTACTGAGCCCACGAAAACGTAGTCTTTCATTGCGGTAATGGAAGTGAATGTCCAAAATGGCCGCGCACTGGTGTCATGTTTTTAGCTCATTTTTGCACATGCACTACAGCACCAGAGGCAAACTGCTTCCTAGGAAAGGAAACAGTGATTTCCTCTCAATCACAGAGGGGGGCATGCTTCCCAACTCTCATCTTGCTGAGCTGAAGCAAGCCCTTAGAGGCAGTAGATTTATCTCTGGGGGTGCACCAGGACCGATTTATTGGTTTACTTTTTTATTTTATTAGACACAAGTGTTTTCAAATTATGATACCACACCAGTGGCAAGCATTTCTCCTTGGATTTAAAAAATATTCACACAATCACAATTTGGTAATGCAGTCACTCTGAATACATTTAGAGGAGTACTTCATTACTAAAGTTTTGAAAATACTTTTGTTTAAAGCTAATTTGCAAACTATGGAAGCTTGTGGGACACAGTCACAACTTCTTTCTCGGTTCTTTCATCTCCTCTCCCTATTCTTCCTTTAGCTCTAATCTCTTCTGCTCTTCCTCATTTCTTGTGCCGCTCTTTCCCCATTGTTCCTTCTCTGCTTTCTCACATTTTACATTGTGACTTCGCTCCTTTCATCTTCAGTTATTCCACTTCATCACTTCTCAAGTCCTGCCACTATTTGCCTGCTTTGCCCCTCCATCGAACTACTACCTGCGTCATGTACTGCAGTGTTGGTCCTTTTCTGTGAGTTGTGAATGGCATGATGCCGCTCTTCAGGCCTGCATTTGCTTTGCAGGTTCTCCAGAGGGTTGCGTTGATATCTGGATAGGAAGGGGGAAACTTGCTGGAGAGTTGGGGATAGAGTGAACAACACTGATGGGTAGTAAAGGGGCAAATGGTAGAGCTACGAAAGGAGACAAGCAAAGGTGTCCCAGTGTAATATCCATGAACATCTGGGTGCTCACCTCTGTGTTTGCATATTTAAAGTAGTGCATCTTTAATTCAGAATGCCTGCAATGAAAGATGATATTCCATGGTTCTGTTCGAAGGAGTCAATTTGGAGGAAGACATCTATTTCATGGAGTGTAACTTTAAAGCAACTATTGAAAGGGGTGCATCTTTAATTCAGAATGCCTTCACTGCAAGATGCTCTTCCTTAACTCTATCAGCTGGTGGTTGCAGAGGATTTAGAGGTCAGCAACGTGCTAGTGCTGGGTAAGCTGTTTGACTCTCGGTGAGTGATCACCATGCGTCAATGTGTGCTTGGTGACAGCATGGCAAGGGGCATGCATTTTATTGGAAATTTCCCATAGCTTTGCATAGAAACTGAAAACCTGCTTTTCTTTTTTAGCAACAAATATACACTGGGAATACATTGGTGAATGGGCACATTGAGAATATATATTAGGCGGCTCAGGGTTTGTAAGAAGGATCTGTTGAGCAAGAGCTAAAAGCAGCTCTTTGATATGTGGTATGACCCAGTAAGCTGGGGCCAGTAGACAGCAAGTTATGAGTTATGTGGTAATGGTTAGGGGAACCAGCAGTAGATTCCGACACAGGCCTGCAGGATATGGTGAATTGTGTTACTTCACTTCTCTGTTCTTGGTGCGTGAGGTTTTCATTAAAAAATAAATTTCTGTGTTAAACAGCACTTAATTTTCTCCTATGTGTTTTACTTCAGAAGTCTTTTTGATGATCAAATACACATTTTGAATGGTGATTTGGGATCACAGCTGCCTGGGCAATGGGCCACTATGTTGTGCTTTCCCCCCAGGCCAAATTTGTTTGTAGCTGGAGATGGGGTCTCGGGCTGACTGGTCCCAGTCAACATCCTGGTGCCTAAATGTCTGCTTCTGGGCATATTGTGTGGCCAGTGGCCATCCATTTTTGGATAGCCACTGCCAGTTTGAGTGGTGCAGATCCTTACCATTGGTCGACCTGGGTGAGCTTCCAATCCAAATGTCGGATAAATGGAGGCTCCTGTAGCCCTTCCACAGATCATCAGTGGAGCCACGACCTCTATGAAAAAGTGCAGGCGCTGACGACCCAAGGACTGCCTTTACAGATGACCAGCATCAACTCCACTGAAGTCCCGGTGAAGCTATGCTCTTCTGCCTGATCTCAAGAAGACACACTTTGGCGCTTTGACCTCTGGACTGGTGGGAACAACCGACTCGACCCCTGCTAGAGCATACGTGCCTTCTGAGCCTTCAGAAGTGTCCCTCTTAGACCAACCAGTGGACTGACCAGCTGTCGTTTTAAATGCTTTGTTGGAACTTGGAGGATCTTCAGTTTGTACTGCAAGGCACCTGCTCCTGTATTCTCAGCCTTCTTGTATCAATGGAAGCTGTTCAGAGCCTGTTTCTTTGTTCGTCCCTCGAGGATCGCCTGTCACTGTTCCTGGTGAATTCAGTTGCAATCTGTCGTCTTCACATCCTAGAGGTGTCCCGAGTTTGCCTGCTTTGCAAACGTCTTCATCTTTTCTTTGTTTGGGTTTTCAGCTGGAAGGATGACTTGAACCGATGCTTAAGCACCCAACAGACCAAAACCAAATCCCACGTCCAAATGTGGCCTCTGCACCTATGACCACTGGGCCTTCCTGGATCGGACCAAGCATAGAAGACTGAACCCAACGGATTCCAGAACCTCAGCCGTAGTTTCTGGAGAATTTGGAGTCAGGGTGGTAAGGTCACATGCCTGTTCCTTTTGCCACCTGTTCTCCACAGATTGAGTGTAATGTCCTTTCCCCAAATTACACTTTTCTGACTTTGATTAATCACGCCAAGATAGCGCCCTTCTTAGGCCTATCCTGATGTCTTGGATTTGTGGCGAAATAGGAGTCGTCTGATACGTTAGCGACAAGTTCAAAGGTTTTATTTAAAAATGAAACGCCTAGCTGGCCCTATATCTAGGAGGGAAGTTCACTACCGAAAAAAAAGGGTGCACCACTTTAGATTATTTAAGGGCGCAGAGGTAGGAGTATGATGCAAAAGTGGCATGGTGATTGGCAAAGACTTTTATTCAGGCAAAAATAAAGAGGAAACCTAACTCTCCCTAACTTGAAGAGGGGTTTATCTGCCTCTGATTATGAACTAATGAATCGGTCAGAATGTCCAAGTAAATAGTCTGCTGCCGTGTCAACATAACTACTTCTATCCCTCACACATATAACTAATAAGGAAAAGGGTAGTGCGTCTTCTTGGTCAAGAAGAATAACTCATTTCTTGTGGACGATGAGCCACAATTCCAATCATAGGGGGGTATTTTGCCTTTGAGAATTCCTCCTGGTCTCCGTTCCTTTCTGAGGAAACAAAGTTCCAGCTTGTAGCGTTTTAGGGTTTCAGTTCCAATGCAATAGATAGAATCCCAACTTAAACATTATTCCTGATTGAACATTGTTGTACTTCACTATTGGGTTCCTGGAGATTGCCCTTCTCCATGTTTATGGTTCTCAATGTCCTTACAGAGCCATCTTCTGGGAAGACAGCAGGTGGTATTTTTTCCTTGCTTTCCAGTTCACAAGGACTGGGCGCATGACTCCTTCCCCCAAGCCCTTCTCAGACTTTCACAGTTTGTACGTAATCTTCAGGAAGGAATAGTTCCCTTCCCCCCCGGTTGGCTTTGCACTGCAAAAGTTCTTATTTCAAATGAGTTCCCAATCTTATGGATGCAGGTCCCAGGCCAGTGTGTTCCTCTTGACTGGGTGTGGCAGACCTGGTGCACTATCTCGCCAGATAATGTGACTATGAAGATGACTTGGGTTATTCTTCATAGAAGAATGTGGGTCCTAGACACATTAGATTCTCTCCCCTTGGTGTTGCACAGTTGCAGTTCCTTTTCACTATGGGGTCTTAGCTTGTACCCCAGGGGCTTAATTTCGGGACAAATAGCATAGCTTCAGCATTTGCCAGTGCATTTTGGTACCCCTTTCAGCCACCACAGTATCCCTTGTACCTTCAGGGTCCCTACTGTCTCGGCCCGGTCAGTCTTGAGGTTGTCCGCCCTCTGCTTCAGGCTTCTCTAGGCTTCTCCACTCTCCTGGTGTGCTGCAGTGTCTCGGCGGCACTCCAACGTTCTCAGTGGGTGCACCTTCCTGCAAACGCACAGTCCTTCTGCTTGGCTGGCCAGGATGTCCGCTGCTCTGCTTTACCGGATGGACCTGTTAAGAGCGCCTCTGCCTGCCTGGTAAGCTCTTCTGCAGCTGCTAGAGTCCTTTGCTGAGCCGAGTGTTCCCCGCACTCACAATTCCTCCAGAGAGGGCATCTCTCTATCCTTCCTGGTTTCCTGCGTCAGCTTTGAATGGGTCTTGCCCAAATCGTTTTAGGTTCTCGTGAGTGTTCTGTATGCTTCTGCACTGTTTCTTCATCCCAGTACTCCTCTTTAGGTCTTCCTGTGAGTCAATTGGCCTCTCCCTCATCTCAGTACTTAAGGGATAGTCCACACACTTCGGGGGGGGGGGGGTGGGATGTAGGATGGTGTTAGGATTAGGTGAGTTACGTGGATACTATATTCTCCCCAGGTAATTACTAATCCCATAGGGGTTTACCTCCCCATGAGTTCCACCTGCTGAGTATGAAATATGATATGGCATTTATATCACGCCTGTACACAAGTGTTTCTAGGCACCACAAGACAAGGGAGGGAAGACAAAGAGAAGAAAAGAAAAACAATCCTATTAGGTCTTGTATCATTCAGATCATGCAAGTGCGACAAGGGGAAGGGAGAGGGGGACGTGTAAGGGAGAGGGGAAAGGGGAAGTGCGAACAGGGCAGCTGACTCTGAGTAGGTGCCGCCAGGGCAGCGCGGCTCTAGGTAAGTGCTAGGAGGCAGGGGGGTTGTAGAGATTACAGCCTCTAAGTGTGCGGTAAGCCTAGCGGCAGTGCAAGGAAGACTGTCCAAGGAGGAGCCTGGTTCCCAGTGAAGGTGCCTATTCGACACAATATCAAAAACATTGAATAATGGACACACCCCGCTAGGGAGTGAGACCAGGAGATAGATTGCAAGTAGAACAAAGTTTTATATAAGATAAATTGTGCAGAGAACTCTGCTACCCTGAGAGTGCTCTGCCAAACATTACAAGGGCAGCACATTATAAGTCTACAAAGCGTCACTAGTGACGCATCACTATAGGTACACAATTCTGTAATATAATTGGTGAGACATAAATATACATTATACATATGTAGGAGAGGACCACGTTGGATTGGCTGTTGCTTGGTTGTCGATCCGGCTGCACGCGAGTCAGCTGGGTTCATCTCCGTGGGGTGAAGGTCAGGCTTGCAAATGGCTACTTAACTATCTGACTACAATGACAGGAACTGAGTGCATGAGACAAATGGTAATAATAAAAAGTTGACTTAAGGGGGGTGTCTTAAAGTTCACTGACTGGTATATGGTTGACCTACCCTCTGCACCCAGGCACCCATAAAACACAGTGCCTTGGACCCAGGTGCTTGTTGTTTTTTTTTATTTTTAATCTAACTGATGCCTCATGATACGGATCGACATGTGTTGTTTCTATAGTGGATATATTGGGTCAGAGGATTAAGGCTGTGGTGGCTGTCGGGGCCTGGTCACTACAAGGGGTTAGACGTGTGTCTGCCTCAAAGAAATCGAGGGGCCTGGGCTCAGTGAGCTGTAGCTTAGGGGGTGGGGGAGTGGTCAAGGGAGCACAGGCAGGTTAATGGAGATGGATGGGAACACAAGCAGGGGCCTGCTCCAGTCACACACAGTGCAGTGAGCTCATCTGGAAGGAAAAGGATATTGAATATTTGCAACAGTACATGGCTGGACTTCCGTGAGAACTGGGTTTGTGCAAAGCTGGCAGGAGGCGGAGGGGGGAGCCTAGGCTGGCTGTGTGAGGCACTGGGCAGAGGGAGTGACCGGCTTTTAGAGATCATTTTCGGGCCTAGTAAAAAGATGGTGTTCCTGGTGGCACAAAATGGAGTCTCTATGCATTACTAAAGGCTTTGTTTCTTGTTCACTTGTTAGTGCTTGGTTCGAATTATACAAATGAATGTGGGGATGTCTCCCCCCTTTAGCACACACGAGATCCATTTTACGCGGGAATGTCAAGGGGGGTGTGAAAGACCATCTCTCCCCAACCCCAGTGAGACTCTGAGCGTACAAGGCAAACAGTCAGCGCAGCAGATAGGTAAGTTACCAGGGAAGCAAGAGCAAGAGAAGGCAGAGGTGAAAAGGAAGGTCTTGAGCTGCTTCTGGAACTCTGAGTGATCCGTCTCAAGTCTGAGAAGGGCAGGGAGGCTGTTCCAGAGGGAGGCACCTGCAGGGGAGAGAGATCTACCCCTCACTTTGTCTAGAGAAGCGTCTGACCCTCAGAGTTGGAGATAGCAGAGGGAAGGGCTCTAGAAGGAAGGTATTTCAGTATAGAGAGTTGGATGTAGTGGGTGCCCCAGCCCCAGAAAGCTTTGTGGACGATGCAGAGGGTCTTGAACTTGATCTTTGCAGCTACCCAGAGCCATTGGAGAGATTTCATTGCTGGAGAGATACGGTCCCTGGGCTTGAGGCCAAGGATAAGTCTTTCAGTCCTGTTCTGGATTAGTTGCAGAGGGCGGAGAGTAGAGACGGGTAGATTGAGAAAGAGGCTATTGCAGTAGTCCAGCCTGGAGAGAACCAGGGCTCTGGAGATAGTGAGGGAAAGTGGGAAAAGGTAGAATCCCTCTGCGGAGATGCAGCCGGAAGTGGGCCTTTTAGGCAAGGTCCGTGATATGAGGAGAGAAGGAGCGTGGAGTCAAAGATGACACCAAGGTTTTTGCCTCACAGGAAGGCATGGTTAGAGGGCCAAAAGAGGGTGGCCAGAGTGACGGAGGGAAAGCGAGAGCAGGTGTCCCAATGAGAAGGATCAAAATCTTTCTGGCATTAAGGCAGAGATCATTGGAGGTACACCAATCCTGGATCGCTGATAGACCGGAATGAGCAGGAGAGATGAGCCGGCTGAGGGAAGATTGAAAGAGCACAGAGTGTCATCCACATAACACTGAAAGTTAGAAGAGATGGTGTCGATTAAGTGGGCCAAAGGGACCAGCTAAACATTGAAGAGCCAGGGTGAGAATATAGAGCCCTGGGGGACACCACATGTCGAGAGAGAGGCGGTGGAGAGAAAGGACCCAAGTTGGACCTGGGTGGTTCGGTCCAGGAGGAAGGTCAGCCATGGCAGGGCCTGATCTGTGATTCCCAGGTTCTCAGAGTCGATTGATCAGGGTGGCATGAAAGCAGAGAAAAGGTCAAGGAGGATGAGGACAGAGGGAGATCAGGAATCCAGATTAGAGGGCAGATCTTTGCAGGTGTTCAGGGGAGCAGTTTCCATGCCCCTAGCTGCTCTGTAGCTAGACTGATGGTCATTGAGACAACCTACAGATTCAGTGTGGAGAGTAAGTTGGGAGATGGCCAGCTTTTCCAGGAGTTTGCCCAGGAAATGAGTGATAGAAATCGGATGATAGTTTGCTGAACAGGTAGGATCGGCAGAAGGCTTTTTAAGGAGGGGGGGTGCTCGAGGAGAGAGGGGAAAGATCCAGTGACGAAAGAGCGATTGCAGAAATCGGCCAAGGCTAGAGTAAGGGTGGAAATGTGGTCCTTGATAGTTCTGGAAGAGCAGGGAAGCACCTGTTTGGACAACACTTTCATAGATCGAACTTGTCTAGAAACATCGTCCAGTGTTGTCAGAGAGGAGGAGGAGGAGGAGGAGGAGAAGAGGAGGACAAAGGGGGCATGAGAGACGTAGAAGAAGAGGAAAGTGAGGCCAGGATGTCCTTTTTTTTTTTTGTGGTAAAATGGGAGGCCAGTGCCGTGCAGGGTGCCTTGGAGGGAACAGGAGAGGTGGAGACTGCTGTAGGATTGGCCAGCGCTTTTGGCCGTATTGTTAGAAGCCGCAGAGACAGGCTTGGACATGGACTCTCTTCGTGTAGAGGACAGAGAATCTGTATTGCCTTTGGAGCAGGCGGCAGGCCAGTTTGTCAAATGATGCACCCGAAGTCCTCCACTTCCTCTCAGCCACCCTGCACTTAAGTGTCATAATGGCAAGGTTGTAGTCATACCAAAAGTTGCACTTGGAGGTAGGCTTCGGGCGGATTCTCGTGGCAGAGGCAAGTATGTCCAGAGTGTTGGAGCTAGAAAGTAGAAGTTTAGAGAGGGCTGTGTCAGAGTGCGAGTCAGCCACAGGAGTAAGAGGGGCAGAGCAAGTAGAGGCAAATTCTTCCACTGACACTCGCTTCATGGGCCGAATGACCGAGAAGGAAGGTGGTAGTGCTGGGGTAGACACTGCCTGTGGGACAAGAAATTTCAGGAGGGAGGAGAGTAGAAAGTGGGTCAGTCCAAGAGAGAGGAGTGGTGAGAGGGTTAGAGAGAGGGATGCCCGAGGAGATGAGAACATCCAAGGTGTGTCCCGCAGAATGTGTCGGACCAGAGGGTAGGATGGAGAGTGTCGCACAGGTTGCACATGATCCCAGAGGAGGGATTAGAGACAGCCAGGTGAATGTTGAGGTCTCTGAGGAGAAGTTGAGAGGTAGCAGCAAGGAGAGAAGAGGAATGGCAGCCCATTCTGAGAGGAAGAGGGTGATCTGGCCAGGTGGCCTGTAGATGGTGGTCACAGTCAGAGAGGGCTGGAGAGATGGAGAGCCTGCAGGTCAGGTATTCAAAGGAGTAGGAGGCCTGGGTAGGAATGACAGAATCAGGGACCCACTCTGGAATGATCAGAGCCACTCCACCTATGGGCCGGTTGGTTCTGGGCTCGGAGAGGATCTTGTAGCACTCAGGTAGGATAGGGTCAAAACTCATGACAGCTCACCATGAACCATGTCTCGGTGAGAGCGAGGACATCCAGATCCAGGTCAAGGTCTTTGAGGAGTGGCAGATGTCAGAGGAGTGTTTGACATCAGAGCAGGAGTTTAGAGTAGTGACATGGAGCAGGTTGCCACATTTGAAAGAATTCCAGGGTGGGGTACAGAAGTGCGGTATACCCAGCAGAAGCAGTTGAGGTGCTAGAGAGTGGGCAGAGGCAGTAGTCAAACGTGGCATAGGGACCAGTGAGGAGGAGAAGGTAGGTGCCAGATAGGCGGAGGAGGCAGAAGAGCCAGAGAAGTGTTACAGGGAGCAGCAGGAGAAGGTTGATAAATCGTGGAAACCGCCCATAGAAAAGGAGATTGGGCTGAGAGTCCTGGACCAAGACAGTACCATTTTGATGGACATTGATGATGGTTTTAGAGGAATGCAAGTGGGCAAAGAGGACCTCCCATCGGGTGCCACCATTAATGGGAGAGGAGGAGAGAGATCAAAGACTGTATGAGGGGGATCGATAGGTCTGGAGAGGGAACGACAAAGAGGATGTCGGTAAGAGGCTGGAGGGAAGTGCTGATATAGTTATCGGCGATAGGGAGGCCTGGGTTCGAGACCAGGATATCCCTCTTGAACGTTTTCCTTCCAGACTTCGTGATGGGCATAGGATAGTGGGGTTGCCTTGTACGCAAAAGTTAAGTAGGGCCTAGTGCCCAATCATAGTTGGGGCTGGCAGAGGGAGAGACCAGGAGGAGCTCAAAGGTAGTGGGGGGCAACATAAGAGTGCACAATTAACATAAATAAAAGCACACAAACAGGAGATGCTGGCCAAAGATGCTCACTCACCGCACACCCGGTTAGAGTACCACCCCCAGTGGGACTTTTGGGTAGTGGCCTCATCTCCCTGGCCTCATGGGAAGGGGCTCCTCCTAAGGAAGAAGTGACAACATCTGGGGATTCGTCACAATAACCAAACAAAATGTAGACCAGAACAGGGTCTCTGCCCTTGATTTCTGTCTGGCCCAACACTTGGATTCTTTCTTCAAGCAGGTTCTGCAAGTTGGTTAAATTCTACATTCCTTTTCCTCAGGAAATTTATTTGTAAAAGTTCAACAAAGTTCTTGCAAAGTTCCTCAGGAAACACCAGGTTTAAAATAAGTTTGTCAATGTTGGGTCTCTTTCTAAAAGATTTAAAAAAAAAAAATGTTTTCAAATTCTGAATGGGCCTCATTATGAGTATGCCGGTCCGGTAACAACTGTGCCGGTAAGGTACCGGCACCGTTGTTACCGGACCGACATACTCGGTTTTGTGGGCGGGTGCCGTTTCTCCTGCCAGGTCTGACCTGGCGGGCGGAACTACACTCACTCGCAGACTATGACGGTAGCACCGCCACCATCATGAATGGTGCTGGTGCTACCGTCCTCTCCATTCCTATTGAGTCCTATGAGACTCGAATGGGAATGGGGAGTCATTTTTCCCGGCGCCTGGCAATGGTGAATTACCAGGACTGCCGGGGCAGTAATGCCCTGGTAATTCCCCATTGCCAGGCACCAGGAAAAAACGGTTAGAGCGTCAGCCATGCCGTTTTTACTGGCAAAGCTACCGCCAGGGTCGTAATGACCCCCAATGTCTTTCCAAATGGTTTTAACAAATGTAGTTCTCACAGTATATTGTTCTAGGGCTTTCCCAAAGTGCTCTTGCCCTTTTGTATAATCTGGAAGGGTCTTGCTTTTGTGCCTGCCCACACGTTTGTGTTTATAGAGTTCCCTTAACTCTCTCAGGTTTTCCAACCTTGAGTATTAGTCTTTCGGTTTCTCAGGGCTCTCCAAACCCTATGACCCTCTTATAGGTTTGCTTTATCTCTGTTCCGGTTTATTTGGCTCCATTAATCATTGTGACTTTCCCAGCTTCAGATATTCAAATCGTTTGCTTTCTCAGTTTCTTAGGACTCTCCAAAGCCATCGGGCTCTTTGGTAGCCTTGCGTTCTTTTTTTTGTTCGGGTTTTATCTGGCTCCCGTAACCCTTGTGGCTTTCCCAGCCTTGGACATCGAAGTTTCACAATTTCTTAAGGTTCTCCAAAGCCCTATGGCCCTCTGATGGGCCTGCTTTCTCTGTTTCTTCTGGAACTTCATCAGCTTCACCAGCCTTAATTGTCAGTGTTCGTACCTCTCAATTGTGTTCTCTCTTCAGGAGCGTACCTTCCCTGCTGTTGCTTGTCCCAGCGGCAAATGCATTTCTCATGTGTAGCTCAGGGATCCAGGCTCCATTCTGCAGTGTGGTCTCTGCTTTGATTACCAGGCCCACTACGGATTCCCTGTGGTTGCGCCACTAGATGCCAGTTGCTTCTGTATCTTTTCCAACCTTGGCTTCCCAGTCCATCAGGATGCCAGCCTTTCAGCGTCTTGCGAGCAACTCATTAGCACCCCACAATATTGCTGGCTCCGCGTTCTAGTGTGGCTCTGCCCCTCCAGGACGTCTTTCCATCAGAGGCTCGCCTCTGCATGTGGTTCTTCACTGCATAGGAGTTTCTCTTCGATTCATAGTTCCTCTTGGTTTTATATACGTCCTCACAAACAAAAAGGGTGGGTCCCCCTTTGCATGTGGTGTTCAGATGTGTGATCCAAGCCAAATAGATTGAAGACATGTCATTATTCGGTGGATTTATACGGAAGAGACTTCATGTAGGCAATAATATATGCTGGCAGTTCCGTATCGGAATGGGAGTCATTGTCCCCGAGAGAGGCGTCACTTCCAGTGAGGTCACTCTTGCACAGAACGCTAAGGAGGTTCTTGCTGAGCGGGCTCACCTTCCTAGCTTCAAAAGGGGTGGCTCCCCTCTCGGGAGAAAGGACGAATTGTCCAGATTCGGCACATTTTTTTATTTACTTATCTCAACTTTACTTACCTTTTTTGACTTTTGTATCATAAGCTATAGCATTGTCATCTCTTAGTAAGCCTACCTGAAAAGTATAATACTCTTGGGTCCCATTCCCTTTCCTCTATAATCTTGAGATGTCCCACAGAATGGGGGACGGGCCAGAGCGTGTCGTTAGGCAGCATAATAGAATGTTTATTTTGCACGTGCAAGCCTCTGTGTGCCCATACGATACCTGCACCGCACCCAACCGTAAATCAATTTCTCTTTGTCGGATTGGTATGGAGCATTGAGCGGTAGCTGCTCCTAGTTGCTCATCTCAATTCCAAACAACTCCCATAGCATATGGCCTATGGGTTTCGTAGGTACACCGGGTTCCCATGGAGCTAGTCATCCACGGACCTGCACACCTTTTGCTTATTGTGTTTATGGAGGACAGACGTGTGGGGTTCTTGACGGTTTTGCACTCTGATCACTTCTGCGCAGATGTGACCGTTGGGAGGCCACTTTTGTAGAGGAACTCTAGTGAGAAGACCAACATTTCATTGCCTGGAGGAAAAAGCAAAGTGCTGTAACTGGCACTGGGGGGGTTCCTAGTGACCCCCCACCGCCATCTCGGGGCATACAGGGCACAGGCCCTGGTCCCATTAGGCACTTCTGCAAAACCCTGCTCTATGCCCAAGGCTCTACAGCCCGGGAAGGGGAGGTGGGGGGGAGACTGTAAAACCAAAGGCATTGGCTTACCCCATGCGTGACCAAACAAGGGCACTAGCGGGGGGGCTTCCAAGCTTAAAAAGGATTCCTTCCCCGGGTTACCCTGTGCAAAATCCCAGGGGAAGGAGTAAACCTCTATCTCCTGTACTTGGGTTGAAAATATGCTGTGCAGGCACTGAGACAGAGCCCCAGGAAGGAGAGGGAAGGACTTCCCACTGCAAACGGGTGAGATGAAGAACTCTGCGAAAAAGGGTTTTCACTAATGTATTGCTCTCCTAAAAAGTGCAGGAAACATCCATAAATCACCAATGCAATTATAGAGCAAATACTTCAACCCATAAACAGACGGACACAATAACTCACAGCCACGCACTCTTTAGAAGATAATCCGCTCTTTACGGCTATTTATTCAAAGATTACAAGTACATAGAAATAACTCCTAAAACTAACATGGACATAGATCACAGAAGAAATAAAGAAGTCAAAAGAAATACATCACCGTGAGCGTAATTCTTGTCCTCATCTCGTCTAGAAGCGGCTGGAAGACTCCGGGGCAGCCAGGAAGAGAGTGCTACAGCTCACAGGAAGGCCAGACGGAGCGTCCTTTTCTGGCTGAAGTCTCACCTGACCCCTCCGGGTTTCCGCATATATAGGAACTCCACAAAAGGGGAGTTCATTCTCGAACCTTCTGGAATTGCACCTGCGCAGTTGAGGAACAGCTGTCGGTTGCCAGCTGGGTCAATCGAGAGCTCCCCCCAAGGAACGCAGGGCCTCCCTGCTCTAAAAACATGCTCCACGGAGAACAGTAGCAAGTCGGAACGTTCGCTTTTCCCAGCAGAAATGGCCTTGATTGCATACCCAGTTTGAAAAAGCATGTTTGTCTCAGCACTGTGAATCTAACACTTCAGCAAATGTGTGCAGCCTTTCACTGCAGAGTGAAGTAAATATCCAACATGGCTCCGAGCGCTCCCAGAATGCATTGCTCGCCTGCGCCATTTTGAACCAAGCATAAATTAAGCAGAACACTTCCACCCTTTGGATATTTATCTTCCATAGCCAGGTGGCACTGGAACTGGTCTCTGAAACCTTGGGTTACGTTGTACGTGATCACACGTGTCAAATTTCTCCACTTCTTGTCGGTTTCTTGGCAGAACCGGCAGTACTCGTAGACTGAAAAAGATTGTCTAATGTCTGAGTCTTGAACTAAAGAATCATTGTGTGACGCCGAAAATATGCTTTAAAACCGAAACAGGCATCGGCACCGCTACTAAACATGTAGTCAATAAAGCTTCAGCATTGGGCACATCAGATAAACAAAAGTGTGATATATTCAGTACTTGCTGTGCCAAATAGATCCACATATTTTCTTCTTGAGTAATCATAGGAGAGTGTTTTCTCCGTCCTATAAAGGGCTCCTGCACAACTGGCATCAAGGTTGTTTCCACTTGCTTCTGATGTTTGTCGCAATTCACAGATCCATGTCTTCGGTCTGGCGGGCTTGTCGGCACTGGCATAGGGTTGCTTGGGGACAACATTATTCATCACTATCAGTATCCCCTTGATCACTGGCACAGATGTGACATTTTTTGCTGGTGACAGAAGATTTCTTAACCCGTCCAAATGGAGTCCATTTAGTGCCACAGTCACACCAACCAGAACCAGGATCTACAAAGCAAACCCAGAAAAGAGATATCAGTGTTGCACTCTTAGGTAATATTTGTCTGCGGGTACATATTGCCATTTCCTTTTACCAGGCTCCATTACTAAAACCACTTGATCTTTGCCTGATGCAATGACATCTGCTGGCACTGGTGGACCACTTGGCTGTTCCACCCACACCTTTGCACCCGGTACCATGCTGTCTGAAGAGCCAAAACCGCGATCCCCACGGGTAGTTAACACTGTAGGAGGCTCCCCTTTCTTAATCATGGACAACTTAATAGGAATGACTATCAATTGGGCCACTCGATCACCCTTGTGGATTGATAACAACTGATCCCCACTATTCATTAGGATGACTTTAATCTCGCCTTGGTAATCAGCATCAATTACCCCTCCCAACACTTGAACTCCCTTCAATGCTAGGCCAGATCTAGGGGCAATCCATCCCATATGCTCTGGGGGAATCTGTATTCCAATCCCTGTTTCAATAACAACTATTCCTCTTGGATCTAATCTGATTTCTTCATTAGAATGCAAGTCTACCCCTGCTGACTCTGGAGTTGCTCGATAGGGAGCAAAAGAACCTGGTGTAATTTCCCAGTATAAGAGTGTTTCTCTGACTGAATTGGGTTGACCCTGCAAAGTAGGAGTCATTAATCGCATCAAAGGAGTTTCATGTTCATACACAGGCCTATTGTTCAACACTTGCACCGCATCAAACACACGATCACGCCAGCCTGCCAAACTGCCGTCTCCAGATTTGCGCAACTGTTCTTTCAGTAACCCATTCATTCGTTCAATTAGCCCTGCTGCAGCTGAGTGGTAGGGAATATGATATATCCACTCAATGCTCTTTTCCTGACAAAACTCCTGGACTAATTTGCCTTTGACATGTGACCCATTGTCACTTTGAATCTGCAAAGGCACTCCATAATGTAATATGATCTGATCTAACAATCTGATGGTGTTCAATTGGGTTGCACGTTTGCCCGGCAAAACCATCAAATATCCTGAGTATGTATCTACAATAGTGCGTGCATATTGACAACCTCTGCTGTTTGGCATAGGACCGATATAATCAATCTGCCAAATTTGACCTTGTAATTTTCCTCTTCTCAATGTGCCTCGAGCAATCTGAGGCATAGGTCTATGTAATTGGTGTTGGCACACGGGACACTGCAAAATAATTGTTTTCACTACTTCTAAAGGAAGAATGATGCCTCGAGCTTGTGCCCACCTGATGGTAGCCTTTTCTCCAAGGTGCCCACATTTCTGATTGGCCCCTTTGGCCAAACCCTCCATATCGTCCTCCCGAGCCTCTGCATCCACTGAGGCAATCTTGGTGTGTCCATCTGCAACAGAATTAAACCAACGTTCTAATGAATCTGTGGCACAATGCGCGTCCACATGAAATACAGTGACTTCACTTTGTAACAACATTTCTGCAATATCTTGCTACAGTTCCTTTCCCCACAACTCTTTTGAATGAATCTTCCATCCATTCTTTTGCCAAGTTGGCAACCACACTGCCAATCCATTTGCCACTGACCATGAATCTGTGTACACATAACATTGACCAGGGGTCTCTTGTTTCAATGCTTGGTAAACTGCGTAAAGTTCTGCGAACTGACTGCTCTTTCCTTTCCCTGTCGTCAACATCTTTTTGGTTTTGGGATTGTACGACACTGCTTTCCAGTACCGCTCAGTTCCCACTTATCGGGCTGAACCATCCGTGAACCAAGCATGTTCTGTTTTTTCCACGGTCAAATCACTGTAAGGTACTCCCCATTTCACGCGAGACTCACGTTTTTCAGGCACTTCCGGTGGTATGTAATCTGAGGGCGGTATGTTGGCTACTTGCTCATGTAATTCTGCCACTCCACCCTTTCCTGATTTGGCTCTGTCTTGAATGTACCATTTCCATTTAATTATGCTGGCTTCTTGAGCATGTCCTATCCTATGTGTTTTAGGAGAGCTCAGTACCCATTGCATGATTGGTATTTCTGGCCTCATCAATACATCATGGCCCACCGTCATTTGCTCAGTATCAACAAGAGCTCAATAACATGCTAGCAATTGTTTCTCAAATGGAGTATGAGTTACCAGCATCGGGCAACTTACGACTCCAAAACCCTAATGGCAAACGTTTCCTGTCTTGTTTCTGCCACACTCCAGTTAGCATAATTGGCTTGCACAGACAAATTTAATTCCACTTTGCCTTCCTCCAAGGGCCATAAATCAAGCACCTGCTGCACAGTGTCTTTCACCATCTCAAAGGCTCTCTGCTGCTCTTCCCCCCCCCCCACTGAAACTCATATTTCTTTCATGTCACCTTGTAGAGGGGGGCCAATATCTGCCCTAAATGCGGAATGTGCTGTCTCCAAAACCCAAACAGTCCTATAAACTGCTGAGCTTGCTTTTTGTTTGTTGGAGTGTTGAATTCAAGTATTTTTTGTTGCGCTTTTGGCACCATTTCTCGATGCCCATGATGCCACTGAATCCCTAGAAATATCACTTTTTCAGCTGGACCTTGAATTTTACTCGGATTAATCTCCCACCCTTCCTTTTTCAATCCTTCCATAAGGACATCTGACTTTGCACGCTGTGCTCATCCTTGCCCTAAATCGAAATGTCATCAATGTAATGAGATATTTGTATGTCAGGTTTACACGGTATCTTGTCTAAGTGCTCTGCCACCAGCCGGTGACAGATAGTCAGACTGTGCATGTACCCCATGGGTAGTCTCGTGAAAGTGTACTGACGTCCACCCCACGTAAATGCAAATTGTTCTTGACCCTCATCAGCAATTGGCACGGAGAAAAATGCATTAGCTAAATCTATCACTGCATACCAAGTCCCCTCAAACTTTTGGACATTTTCAATCAAAGTAATAGCATCTGGGACTGCGGGCACTAAGGGAGGAGTATGTTTATTCAACTCCCTGTAATCCACCGTCCTCCTTCACGACCCATCCCCCTTTTTAATGGGCCAGAGCGGATTGTTCCATGATGTGGTAATATGGCGTAATACACCCGCCTCCACGTACTCTTTGATGGTGTCTGAAATGTCCTTGTGCCCCCCAGGAATGCGGTATTGTTTCATTGCTACCCGCTTGTTTGCTATTGGCACTTGCACTGGGGGCATCTTCAATTTGCCTACAGTAATGGGGATACAAATTAATGCACTCACCCCAAACTGGTATGTTTTACCGCCAAGTCGCAAGGTTAGCCCTTCCAAAATGTCAAAGCCAATTATATACTCAGGACAATCAACACTTGGTATTTCTGCCTCTTTAAATTGCCTATTTTCATCTCCACTCGCGTTTGCACTGCAGGGGTCTCCTTTCCCCCTAAACCGGTGATCGTAAACTGTTTGCCTTTAAATCGTGTTGGATTACCATGAATCAAAGAGGCCTCCGCCCCGGTGTCTATCAATGCTCGCACCCCTTTTGTATTTCCTGGCCCCCAAAAAATCTTGACATCAACATGAGGCCGCCTATCCACTTTTATGCGGGCAGACGCTGCCAGAGCTTGGCCGTAACCCTAGTCAAATTTTGAATGTGTGCGACTTGACTCCGCCTCTAGCATAGCACTCACCACCTTTCTCAAATCAGCGTATGTCGGCTGGTACGGGGAAGGTGTCCCCATAGACCCTTCATCTTGTTCTTCTGCAGGGGGAGCAGAAGGTGAGGCACCCCCCTGTGGTGTGGTGACTACTTGTTTCTTAACCTGTCTAAAGCGCTCTTTTGCTGCAAGTCCTCGTTTTTTGTATAATTCATACATTACTATGGTTTCAATGCCATCAATTTCTTCATGCGGCACACCATCTTTTAACAAAGCCAAAAACATGTCTTTTCGGGACACTCGGGAGTCTCACTACGCCCCCTCTCTCCCGTGGCTTGTTATCTCTCTTGTCCCACTCTCCCAAATCTGCAAGTTGCCTAATGGCCTTGCCCGTCATACCTACAAGCATTCATAATGATACTTTTGTATGCGGGTGGCGGTGAATCAGTAGAATCTACCAACAACCCTGCAGCATCCCCATCTAGCAAACTCGCCATCCATGTCAATAAAGCTTCCCCTGATTTTTGCCTCAAACGGGTAATCATTTCCCCAACCTCCTGTTGTGTGTAATCTTCCAGCGTGGTTAAATCCACCATACCACCACCAGGATTCTGCGGTTGTGGTCCGGCTCGCCGCCTTCTAACAGGCTTCGCCACCACTTTTTTCTGTTTCACCTCTGGTTTGGGGTCAGATTCTTCTGCAGAACTACTTTCTAGACTGGTCGAATCAAAAATATCACCATTCCATTTGTCTGGATCCCAGTCTGTGCCAGCGGTAGCGATTACAGTTGCCACCTTTCTTTTGTTGACCGCTCCCCGTCTTTTCCTATACTTATAACAAGCTACTCTGACTGCTGCCCTCTCGGCCACCGCCTGATATGTGTCGGCCTTATCTTTAAACAGTTTCATTTGAATCTGCTGCATTAACGCAGTCTGCCGTTCTGCAGCTAGCTCTCTCTAATCGCAAAACCTCATTTTTCAAATCCATTTGCCTCTGATGCATTTTCCTATAAGCATGCAAAAGTACCCAACCTCGCCTGCCTAATGCCACATTATTTACCACGTTCTACTGAAACTTGTTGCAAGCATGCAATTACATCAGCCGGATCGGCATCCCCCCATCCTTGATCCCAGGTCTCAATTAGCCCGGCACCACAGGCCCATGCCTGAGCCAACTTATCATATGGACTCTTAGTCCAGCCTGGAATGATAACATCAGAGCATTCACCGCCAGCGGGAACACTATTTTTCCTGAACAAACTATTCATTACTGCAAAATGGTACAGAACCTCTTTATATCTATATTTTTTTTTCTTTTCTCACTGCAATCCCTCCCACAAGCACGCACACACCAGCAAGGAAAAAGAAAAAAAAAACAGCTGAAAACAGTTCAACACTCACTGCCAAATTACTTTCGTTTGCAAGATAACCGAAGCCTATCTACGTTCAAACAGATGCTGGAATATTTGGAACACTTCATCACAAATAACCCTGCTCACAGCGCCATAATGTATTGCTCTCCTCTGAAAAGTGCACGGAACAACCATAAATCACCAATGCAATTATAGAGCAAATACTTCAACCCATAAACAGACGGACACAATGACTCACAGCCACGCACTCTTTAGAAGATAATCCGCTCTTTACGGCTATTTATTCAAAGATTACAAGTACCTAGAAATAACTCATAAAACTAACATGGACATAGATCACAGAAGAAGTAAAGAAGTCAAAAGAAATACATCACTGTGAGCGTAATTCTTGTCCTCGTCTCGTCCAGAAGCGGCTGGAAGACTCTGGGGGCAGCCAGGAAGAGAGTGCTACAGCTCACAGGAAGGCCAGATGGAGTGTCCTTCTCTGGCTGAAGTCTCACCTGACCCCTCCGGGTTTCCGCATACATAGGAACTCCACAAAAGGGGAGTTCATTCTCGAACCTTCTGGAATTGCACCTGCGCAGTTGAGGAACAGCCGTCGGTTGCCAGCTGGGTCAATCGAGAGCTCCCCCCAAGGAACGCAGGGCCTCCCTGCTCTAAAAACCTGCTCCACGGAGAACATTAGCAAGCCATAACAACCTTAGCTTTTCCCAGCAGAAATGGCCTTGACTGCATACCAAGTTAGAAAAAGCATGTTTGTCTCAGCACTGTGAATCTAACACTTCAGCAAAATGTGTGCAGCCTTTCACTGCGGAGTGAAGTAAATATCCAACATGGCTCCGAGCGCTCCCAGAATGCATTGCGCACCCGCGCCATTTTGAACCAAGCATAAATTAAGCAGAACAACGTACAAGTGAATAAATGGGAGAACCCTGCAAGAGACAGGTCCCGGCTGCTTTGGGAAACCCACAAGACGAGTCGAGCAAGTTCGAATATGATGGAGGCGCAGACAAAGAGCTTCTCTGTACCAACACAAGAGGCGCAATCAAAAAGCATTGCAAGATATACAGCCCACAATTTTCGAGCCACGTGTCATGTTGCAGTCCCCTCACGTGATACATATCTGGGTCAACAAACCTGGCAGATTGGCTAACACATTGCTTTTGGGGGTTATATCTTAGTCCTTCCCTCAACAACCTTATTTTGCCACTGTGGCAGGTCAAAGGACCCTTTCGGGTGAAACCGAGGAATCGTTGATGACATGGTACAAAAACATTCTGTAAGGGCCAAACTTGAGGGTTTCTTCAAGAATTTGATAATGAAATGATGCCTGCGCATGTGGTAACGGCGTCAACAACAGATGTGGGTATGTCCTTACTGGATATTCTGTTAAAGACCACGTCAAGGCAGGCCACAGTTTCGACATGAGTCATCCTGGCGCACACTCGCTCAGATGCTGCATGTAAGTCAAAGGATTATGAGGAAGAAAAGGCTCAGGAGGAAGCATCCTTGTCAATCAGGATGTTGCAGAACAGTGTCTGGGACATAGCAGTTCTTACAGCTTCCCATACCAGATATCTCTCTAGTGGAGTCTGGAGTACTCTCGTAAATTCCAAGTAAGCAAGCTAAGAGAATCGGTATCCCAATGCAGCAGGATATCATCGTGGAAGCCATAAAGGTGTGGCAGAAACTGCATAATGTGCCACATATTAACAAAAAAGTGGACTCCATGCAAGCAGGAACCGACAGGGCACCAACCAGAGCCGCTGCAACATCAGCAACACCTTCAGGGAAAGAAATAAGGGTGCAGGTTGCGCTTGGAAAGTGCACTTCACTTTGACAACAAGCTGTGGCGCGAGATGGAAGAGTTTGCCACAGACTTGCCGCCTGAAAGAAAAAAGTAATTTCTGGGCAGGCTGTGAGATGAGGCTGCTTTTAAGCGTCATGAGCCTGGGCATTGATTTATAGAGAGGAGCCTGGCTGAAGAGCGCAACACTGCTGACTGATGTCCACGGGAAGGTGCAGGCTTTGCCCTTCGACAGGATAAGCCTATTCCATCCTACCACTGATAAGTTGGCAAACCAGAAAGTATATAGCCTAATGGTCAAAAAACCTGTCGCGATATCCAGGCCTGTACAAAAGACCGGATCATTTGCTTACCAGCAGAAAACACAACGCTCTAATAGCTGTTTTTAGAAGCTTCCTCTCCTGCAACCAGAGCAGCAACCAAGCCTCAGGGCAACCCCCAAAGAAGAAAATGCAAACTGGAAAAAGCTTTTTTTTTTGCACGCACTGCCGTCGCAATTCACCTAAATATCAATTACCCCCATCGCACCTATCCTGAGGAACTTCTTTACCCCACCACCCAACTGCTTGCTCTGAGGGTATTTGCCACCTGGTTTCACTCCTATGTAAGTATGATTTTTAATGCTTTCTATGATAACTGCCACCTGATTAAACCAGGTTATACTGGTATACAGTCTTTTCATTGAAACATTTTTCATCAAAAGATGGTTCACCGAAAAAAATGTTAATTGAAAGATTTTTTTTCATAGAAATACATGTATCTATGTTTGGGTAGGGTAAAGGGTTACATTTTGAAAACAGGGGTTTAGGGAGACACCCCAATAAAAACAAAAATATATATGTATATATATATTTGGGAATGTTTGGGGTGTTTTAAAGGGCAGAAAACAGGGGTTTGGGGCCCACGTAATAAAAAAAAAAAAAGAAATTTGGTAACTTCGTTAGAGGTTTTCAATGAATGTCATTAAACAACATTAGGTGAAAAAGTTTTCAATGAAACATTTTCGTTGAAATCTTTTAGATGAAAAATGTTTCAGTGAAAAGACATGTGACCGGTTATACTCTGTCATCACCATGTGCACGTACGAAACTATGCCTGTATTACAATAATCCTAACTAGTGCTCTGAACCTGTATCAGTGCCTCAATGCCTACTGGTTGCATGCGCGCTTTATAGATGAAATAAATAAACCGGCAGATGAGCCCGAAGTTTGGCACTCCAGTGGCCCAGCAGCATTTAGCGACTGTAGGCGAAAGGATAGCCCTCCATTTACCAATGCCATAGAGAGTTTGCCTGGAGAATCCGGTGCAGGAATACTTTTCACGCTTTTTTGCACTCACAAAGAAGGACAAGGCAGTAAGCAGGATCATTATGGACTTATTGAAGTTCAACGATTACCTCCTGTAAGGGTGCAGAAGTATGAGTCTGACACAGTGGTGACATGTTTGTTGGCAAATACTTTAATTTATGAAATTGAAAGAAAAAGAAAAGCCTATCTTGCCCTATTACTATGCGGGGTTGCCCTACCTCAGCAAAAATACTAAGGACTGTTGGGATGTCGGTAAAGTAAAATGTCCACCATCCTGTGTCCAAACAGATTTCCGTCCCTTACACGCTAAACTAACTAGAGAAAACTGGGTGGATTCTTAATCCAGAATCCGGCCGCTCTCATTCTGGCTCTCATTCTGGATGTAGACTCCAAGGCTCAGTTTTGTAAAACAATCTTTAGCTTCAAAGTTAACTTTTTGAATGTTCAATCCAACATATACACAACATAGTTCCCAGGCCTCTGGAGGGAACCTCTTTCTCAGTCTACGCTTCAGTTCACAAATGTTCTATCAGGTCTGGTTCTCTACCCTGCCAGACCTGATCGACTGTACTCCTAATAAAAACTCAATGTCAAACACATCTTCAGGTCACCGATGTGGTATCAAATCTGGTTCAATGTCTTGCCATGTTTGACTGTGGCCTTTGTATTCACAAAAGGCAATCCCCAAGTGTCTCCAGGTCACAAATATGGCATTGAGTCTGGTTCACTATCCTGCTACACTTGCCTGTGACCTTCCTTCTCCCGAAAAACAATTTCCAAATCTTTCTAGATCACCAAGGGATTATCAAGTCTGGTTCACTATCCTGCCAGACTTGATTACATAGTTTACAGTTCCAAAAATGTATTTTTCTCTTTGGCAAAGGGTCCCCCAACCCTTGCTTTAGTCTAGCACCTCTTCTCCTTCTCGACCTTGACCCTAGATCTCTCTAGACTGTTTCTGGGTCTCGCTGATTTATTTTGCCACTTGTTCCTCTTTACTCTGAGTTCCAGATCTTCTTATATTTTTTTGGGGTCTTCCTGATTCACTCTGGGCTCCAGCCCAATTAATATATGCGTCTTTGTATACCCTTCTATACTTCTCTGTATACTTCTCTGGCGTGCTTCACCCATTTCTATATGCATCCCAGACCCTGTTATCCACTGGGTGCACTTCCCAGCTTTCATATGGGTCCCAGATCCTGATCTTCTGTTTCTGTGGGACTCTGTCCCTGTTTAACCCGATGCACACTTGAACAGACCTGGTGTACTCTCCTGCGAGGTACTGGTCAACACAGGCTTCCCCCAAAGTTTGTATCAAATTGTATACTTGCTCTATTATCCTCTTTGGCTTTTCTGGATGCATTTATGCGATTCCTCGGTTATCAACTTTTTGTTTCTCAGAATATAATTGTGATTCATAAAAGTTTGTATCAAATTATAGAATTCCTCTATTATCCCCTTTTACTTCTCGGGATGCACACGTGTACCTTTTGAATTCATTTAGCTCCCTTCGTGCCCCAATAGCTGGTCCAACCCTTTCCCTACCTTTGGCAAGTATTGGTAGGTCTCCGGTCTCCTTTCGGCAAAGCAGGTCTTCTGTGTTGCTGCCAAGCGTTCTGTCTCTGGAGGCTCTGCAATGTTAGGCGGTTGGGCGTCCCTTTTCTCCACCACCGGCCAGGTCACTCTGCTTGGACCTCTTGGAGAGTCGCTTTTCTACCTGGCAAGGTCTCTGCTTCCAGCCTTTTGGTCACTCACCACAGAACCAGAGTCTCGTTCCTCGCTCCTTCAGAGCTGGGTTGATGCTCTATTGAGTCCTTCTATTCTTTTAATGGTTGAGGCTGATTCCTGAAAGCTGCACCGCTTGTTTTGGCTCCGCAGTGGGCTTTTGCCTCCTTGTTCTGTTTTCCTCGTGTCAGTGGTGATTTGTATTTTACCTGGGTAAACCTCTCTTCCTCGTCCCAGTATGTGTAATGAAACCCCCTTCTCTGCTGAAACACATAGAGGTATGGGGGACCACAGGGGACAGAGTGGGGTGTGGGGAAAACAATTGAGTGGTGTGAATACAGAATTCTCCCAAGGCTATCATCACTGGTCCCAGGAAGGGTTTCCCTCCCCCATGAGATCCACCATCTGAGTACCACCCCCAGGGTGATTATCGGGTAACATCTTCATGGGAAGGGCTTTCCCGATGGAAGCAGTGACAATACCCTGGGATTCTTCAAACTCCCTGCGGAGAGATTCAAAATGATCACTCCTGGACAGATCCTCACAGCAATGTTGGAGGGCGACTGGTTACTGGTTATGCGCCTTCGATCCATGCACATGCCAATTTGGTCTGGACTCGGCACCACAGGTCTTTATGAAACTGATGGATGCCTTTGTTGCACCTTCGGTTACTAGGGGTTCATATAGGTTTATATATTTAACCATATTTAGACAACTGGCTGATTCGGGGTGCGACGCACAGATGACGACTTCGATATTGGTCATGCAACAGGCGTATGAGCTGGGCCTGACACTGAATCTGGCGAAATCTGACTCCAAGATTCCAGTTCATCGGCATAATGTGGAACAGCACAAGGGGAGGATTTTCTTCCAAGATGGGCTGGAAAGTCTCAAAAATCTATGCTGAAGAGTTTCTCAGAAAGACTTCTCTAACAGCAACAAAGTTTAGGCAACTTCTAGGCTAATATCACTGCGTTCTTGTGATCTGTCTGGCCAGGTTGCACATGAGTCTATTGCAACTTACTTGAACGTCCTGGTGTCAAGACACTCAACCACAAACTGAGGAGGTAGCATGCCAGTTTCCCTTCATTTTGCATCTGCGTTGGTGGATGATGGAAGAGAACCTCATTGCAGGCATACCATTCACGCTTCCACCGCCTACGCAAGAGCTAGCTACGGATGCATCCCTTGGGGAATGGGGGGACAATTCTCATGAACTTGGAATTCCACGACCTTTGAGGAGTGGAAGAACAGGATCAGCACATGAACGACCTAGAATTGAGGGCCATTTTTCTGCAAATGAAGGCTTTTATACCAGAATTGGGTGGGGGGCAGGTTCTTATTTACACAGACAATACTACAGCAATGTTTTATCTGAACAAGCAGGGAGGTACACAATCTCTGAAACTGTGCCTTTTGGCAATGGAGATTTGGAACTGGATAACGCCAGTGGCTGCACACGTACATGGGGAGGAGAACATCAGTGCAGATACACCAAGTCATCTGGCCCATCAACCACAAGGCACTGCTTATTTTCAAGCATGGGAAAGCGATAGCTGGACCTTTTTTTTGCAACATGCGACATCAAGAAGTGTTCACTGTGTGCCTCTTGGAAAGAAAAGGGCCAGAATTCACTGGGGGACGTGTTTCTGCTACCCTGAGATGGTGTAAGGAAGGCATGGTATCAAACAGTAAGATGGACACAAGGGACCACAGTTCAAAGGTATTTATTGAACTTCAATTGGGTTTGAAAAACGCCCATCTAATCCTAAATCTAAAGATGGGAGCAAGCTACGATCATCAAATAATAACAGTCTTGGTAGAGTCTTGTCAAAATAAAAGGGCCTATACTAATGATGCTATTGCCAATCCTTTCCTCTGAATACAAATAGTGTGGGGATCAGTATTATGCAAAAGAAAAGTGTTCAAGAAATATGTCAGGATATCTGAGCCGTTGGCTCCCCTTCCCCACGTTTTCAGCATGGGACAAGGTGGCACACTAGAGCTTAGCACTCTCTCTGGCTTCTTTAGCACAAGGATGCCGTTCAAAACCTCAGCATCAGGGCCTTCTGTGCCAAAGTCTCTTTGCCATTCAAAGTCTTATTTCAGAGGACCTGTTGTGACAAACATTTTAAATTCCTTCCTTCTTAGGATTTGACATGTACACAATTTCTCGGGTGATTCACTATTCACCTTGGGTCCCCCTCCACCAGGCTCAGACCCACTTTAACACAATGTTCTCAGGATTTTCACGTATCCAATTTCTCGGGTGGTCCACTGTCACCCTGGGTCCCCCTCTGCCGGGTTCAGACCCACCTTAAAACAAAACCTTCAATTAGTCTTCCTCCAACGGGTTCGGACGAATTTATCTACTTTCCAAACTTTCTTTACTTCATAGAAATTGAAGACTTGCGACTGTATGCATGATTTTGCTCGACCCGTTGCAGGACTACTTCGATTCAAAATTACTTGTAGTCATATAACTCTTTCAACTTTAACTCCTGCCACTTCTCAGCTGGATACCGTATCAGTTCATTCATCAGTAGTTCAACTTTACTTGTGTCTTTCATCACACGCGTTTTAACAATATTCGTGCCAGCGCTCGCCATAACATGTTGCTGCTTGCAACCTTGCCTTCAACACAGGCCGGTCTTGTATTGGTCTCTCCAACTCACTGGCTGTGTTGATTTCACTGATGGTGTTTTGTTCTTGGAGCCAAAGACCATACCATGGTGGCTGCTGCTGCGTCTCCCCGCCTTGATTGACGCGGGAGGGTCTCTGGTATCTCTGACACACAATGCAGGATCCTTCAGCTTGGTTTCCTGGTCTTACGAACTCTGGAAAGTAACAGTTCCTTGTCGAAAAGGTCAAGGGACCTTCCCTCCTTGCCGTACCCTTCTGTTTTGCTGTCTTCCGTCTCTTTCAGCTGCTTTCTTGAAACTGCTGTTTCCTCGTGTGCTTTGCCTTGCTCTCAGAGTGTGCTCTCATGCTCCGCCTTTTATCCGTGTGGGGAAGCTTAATCGGAGTCAGGTGTATGTGATTGTCAGTAATTGCCTAAACCTCGCCTGACCATTGTATTGGGACACGTCTGGTATACTGCTCGGGTGTTAGTCTGTTTTCTCCCATAGCAGGCTGTCCGTGTGAAAGTGTTGTCTTGTAAAAGGGGGTAGAGTTCCTAGGTATCCTACCTGGTAGGATGGGGTAAAGGTGTTACAGGAAGGTGGATACTGCGTCTCACCATCTGGTGTCCCACTCCTCGAAGACTCCTCACACAGGGTATCCTCCCGCACTGGACCACCCCCATGAACTGGATCCAAAAGTGATGGCTGTGTCCTGGCCACTTGGATGATGACAGATCCCCGGGGACTAGTGAGTGAGACACCTCTTCTGGTTTCTCAGATGGGCAGACCCCATATGCATCCCCCCAGCCCCCTTGATCACCAAGGTTCTGCACAAGTTGAAGCGATCGACAGCTTGCAGGATGGTTTTGGTGGCGCTGCATTGGAGGAAGAGGTTTTGGTTCTTTAGATCTACAGAGCCTGAAGGTTTGAGCACCATAGCCATTGCGGATCCTGCTGGATATACGCCAGCAACAGGAGGGAAAGGTGCTTCATCCCAGCCCACAGTTGCTGTCTGGTGTCCAGCCAAAAGATCGGAAAAAAAAGGATTGAATGCCCTTTTTTTACGAATCCAAAAGGACCAGGAAAAAAAGGGCCGAATGCCTTTTTATTTATTTATATATTTTTCTGTTTGGTATGCAAAAAAAGTTTTTTTAAAAAAAAGAAAACGTGGAGTTCGGGGGGGGAACCCCCCCACCCCCCGCCCCCCATAAAAATGTAAAAAAATAAAATGTAACCTTTTTTTCAGTCCTTTTGGTGTTGAAAAAAAGGCATTCGATCCTTTTGTTTTAGATCCTATCACCTATAACCGTCTAAGCAGCCAGGAAGGGAAGCACCATGAAATAATACGGGACTAAGTCGACACGCTTCTGCCACTGATGTCTCATGGCTCACATTGATCATCGCAAGACAATGCAGAATGAAATGAGTTTCATTACAGGCCTGGCGGAAACATGTATGTCAGTTGCCCCCCGTAGGACCTGCCTCACACTGCATTAGGAGTTTTCTTAAATAAGGACATTGAAGCTTTCTGTTTAGCAGACCGTCTGATGAAGCGCTACTTCAGTGAACTGCTGAAACTGTACCTGGCTGTGAGGAAACCCCATCGCCCATGGGATCTGAGTGTGGTCCTCACTGTACGTCTGCATGAACTGTTTGAACCCTTTGCCTCTGTGGAGCTGAAGTGGGTGATATCAGCACAGAGGGCGTCGGAATTACCGGGGCTCTGAGTAGAAGAGGTGCTTGAACCTAAACTGGGTTTCCTCCCGAACATAATAAGCACTTTTCAACTTTAATGAGGTCCGCTCATTACCGGTGTTCTTCCCATCACTGAGTATGGAAGCCAAGAAGAGGCTTCATACCCTCGATGTAGTGAGATCCCTGAAATTTGACTTGGACAGGACAAGTGCCCTGCGTAAGGCGAGCAAACTTTTTGTTACCTCTGGAGGTGGCGTGCCAGGGTTGGCAGCGGTTAAGGCTTCTATAGAGTGTTGGATGGTCAGTACCATTAGTAGAGGCATACAAATTGTAGCGTAAAACTCCTCCTAAGGGTCTTCACGCACACCTACTACAGAGCAAAACCGCATTGGCTTTTCAGAGGCATGTGTCCATAGAGGGCCTTTGTAAAGGTGTGACCTGGTCAAGCATGCATTCTCCCTGTAAACGCTACTCTCTGGATTGCAGTTCCAGGAAGGATGCCGGTTTCGGACAAGCGGTTTTGCAAAATCTCTTTGCAAAGAAGTTCCAACCACCCACTTTTTTTCAGGTTGGTTTAGAATCTCCCAAGAGTATGGAGGAAAGGGGATGGGACATAAGAGTGTGAGAAAGTTACTCACCGTAGGGACACTGGTACTCTTAGTCCATAGTCCCCTTTCCTCTATACAGCATCCCTCCAAACCCTGCTATTAATAAGCTTCCAAGTCCCACTCAAAGGGACTGATGGTTGGGTGGGTCGTGAGGTATCGTATGGACACGCAGAGGCTTGCACATGTAGAAAATAAAGTTTCTATTAGGCTGCCTAGCGACACGCTCCGGCCCGTCTCCCCTTCCGCAGGATATCCCAAGAGTATGGAGGAAAGGGGACTATTGACTAATAGTACCGGTGTCACTATGGTGAGTAACTTTCCCGTTTTGAAACTCGTGACTTTAGGAAACAAGGCCCCAAACCTTAAGGCTGGACTCACTATGTGTAAATTCATGCATCTGACTATTTGCGTGTGTTACACTGGTTATTGAATCATATGCTTTCTTTCTTCTCCTAAGGGTGAATCTATATATCTGTTTTATAAGATGTGTGTTGCAATATTTGCTTGACGGTTCTACTTGCTTAGTGTGTAATTTAAAGGCCTAATAAATCCATTGTGTATGTTTGTACTTGTAACTGGAATTACTATTGTTGCTCTCTGTGGCCTCTTTGTAGTACTAGACTACTCTCACAGCCCTCCAGAGACTAAGCCTTGCCACTATTCTACCTTACATTTGTTAGGTTTGGCTATATCTCAGTGTCTCCCAGTCTAACATAATAGGTTGACCACTCCAGACACACCCCTAGGGTTGATTTGGGAATGCTTAACTACTGCCTGAAGCTGGAGCGGGGACGTTGGAGCTTGGTGACTTAGTTTAATAGTCTATTGCTCTGGATTCCGGCTCTTACTGACATATATTTTCTAGGTCTGGTCATATTAGCCACGCATTTGAGCTGCAAAACAGGCCTTCCTTGCTATAATGCACAGCGCTATGTAAATACGTTTATATTTAGTGAAATGCAAGCCGTAAGATTTGCTTTTCCATGTTGCGATGAAGTACAGTAGAGTTTTTTTTCTTCAAAATTCTGGGCTGCGAGCCAATGACCTTCAGCTTGGAACAGCACCTTCTGATGTATAAACAATGTCTGTTAACCAATATGGGGGTCCATTCCTGGAATGCAGACAATGTACTCGCAACATAAAAAACATAGCTAACAAACACTGTGAACTACAGAATGCAGCCCTTCTGTAGTTCTATTATGAAGGACAGGGCCATGTCCTGGGTCATGCTGCGCCCAAGAAGGATGCATACAGCTAAAAATACTGCTTTTGGCAAAAACCCGTACTCCAATTGAAGGACCGAGAATTATCCTTCACTGGTCAAGTGCACTGGGCCAGACAGCTAAAAATACAATCTTTGGCAACATTCCTAGCTGCCACTAAAGGATAGGGAGAGTAGGTGTGGAATGCTTAAAAATACAAGCCCTGGGTGTATAAAAGAGGGTGAGTTCAACCCCTAAACACTGCAGTTCGCAGCGACTGAGCTGGCAGAAGATGGAGCCAAATACAGATGGCTGTTAGAAGATTTAAGAAAACAGGCTTCCAATATGGAAGGGGTACTTAACCTATTTTTGATTTTTAAAGCCCCTAACTGGATTCTGGCTATTTTGATTTATTTTTAGCTTAACTCAAATTTCCTTTGAGCTGTTTGGGGAAATAATTTTACTTTTCCCAAGACCCCTTATCCAGCTCAGAGCCTAAGGGCCTAAAAAAAGACACCTACTTCTGGATTGGCTATATGCTCAGCACCAGTAAGTCGAATGGACTTTTAATTTTAAAATCAAGGTTATAGAGCAGGTCTTTCCTGGATGTTCAGGAGGGCAGTTTCCACACTTCTGGTAGCTCTAAAGCCAGACTGCTGGTCATGGAGACGGCCAACAGAATCATTGTGAAGATTAAGCTTGGTGATGGCCAGATTTTCCAGGAGTTTGCCCAGGAAAGGAGTGATAGAGATCGGGCAAAACTGACCAATCCGGTAACATAAATATCCAGCAGTAACAGAAATATCCAGAGAAGAATAGGAAGTCAAAGTAAGCAAGGTTCAGGACAGAGATTAGGAATGAAAGAGTAAAAGCAGGAAGAAAAATATAGAAGTACAATAGCACAGGAGACGAACTGCAGACTAAGAATTAAGGACCGGAATCAAGGAACAGCAGACTGATCTATAGAGTAGGAACAAGAAAACCCAGGACTGAACTCTGAACTAGGAAAACAAGGACTGAACTACAGGCTAAACTGGTAACAATGAATTCAAGGAACTATAAATCTGGACTGGAATAACAAGGGCAGGACTGCAGACAGATAACCGGGACTGGCAATTTGGAAGCTAAAGCCAGGTAACACTGACTATGGGCATAGAACAAGAAACTGCAGGCAAGGAACAAGAAAATAGCAAGGGGCTGCAGGCAGGTAACAGAAGAATGTAAGCACGTTAGCAGGGCTGCAGTGCTGGAAGCACATAGGTGCCGGTCAGAAGGCAAAGGTTTGTAGGCAGAGTAGCAGGGCTGCAAGGCAGGGAGAACCGGGTGCTGGAACAGGAGCAGGCTATGGAAGCAGCAGAAATCCAAGGATCAAAGTACAAATAGCTGGGTTCGAACTCCATACATGAGCCCTGTGCTCCTGCGGGCAGCTACTTAAATACTGGCCTGCCCTGTGCTGAAGCAGGCTCATTAGCCGCCCCGGGACCAGTAGACCTGAAGGTAATCTGCCTCCTCCCTCTATGGTGCTGGGAAAGTGAAAGCAGCACTGAGCTCAACGTCTTATGGTGATTGTAGATCTAAGACTGTTGCATAGGAATATCAAGGGAATGAACTGCCACAAGATGCATTATGGGATATGCAGTTTGTGAAATTTAATAAGGAGGTATCAACGTCTTGCAAATGGAAAATAAAGACAAAAATATGAATAGCCATTGTCTGGGGAGGATTATGGTAATGAATGAGTCCCAAATAGTCCAAAATCGTTGCCAATTAGTGCTCCTGTGGCAGTCATGACAATTGTCTACTCATGTTTATGCAATGTAAATGTCAAACTAAATATTATACACAACCACAACAATATTACTGCTCCTGACCATTTAAGCCATTTGCACATGATCGTAAAGGTACACTCATAATTTTTGTCTTTTGGACAATTCATTGTCAATGGTGCCACCATGTGAATTACGGATTACTCTTTCTAACGCACACCATTCTATGTCATCTGCTGTTTGTGTAAAATCAAACTAATGTGGAAATAGCAGGGCACTTGTGTTACCTGTGTGAATACGGGATCTATGCTCAGTAATTCTGAGATTTATTTGATGTTTAACTTTGCTGACATAAAGCTTATTTCACGGATAACTAATCATGTAAATAATGCTAGTGGATCTGCATTTGGTGTGTTAGTCAAGAATCGATTGTTCACTTCCACGTTCATATACTGTGATTTTGGTGGTAAACTTACATACTTAATAAAATAGGCCCTCCGGAGTGGTTATTTGGCCGTGTTCGTTCTTGGTATAGGCGCTCCCAGACCTCTTTGTGTTTGTTTAGGAACTTGGGGTTTCACCCTAAGTTGCCCAGGGTTATCCAGATGTGGACCCCTTGCTCACTGTGCTTAGAGAGGCACAGCTTTACATCACTGGTGTTGCCTGACTAGACCCAAACACGTGTCTGGGCTTGCTGTTTGTACTCTTGTTCAGAGGAGAATTGCCTAGCATTTTGGTGCTGGACAGCCCAAGGGGGTGGAACCAGACTGATATGCAAATGGGTATGTCTCCTCTGTTAAAGGTGCAGTGAGCTAAAATGTGGTTGTAGACACTTCCAAAGAACAGGTTATTTGCCCATGTTAGCTCTTTTTAAAGCATTCCATCCTCATTTAATGCATTTTTGATTTTTTTTTTAAAAAAGCCCATGGTGCATTAAAAGGTCTTTTGAATTGTTCGTAGTTTCCATTTTTATTTAGAATTGTGGATTCTTTTCCAGGCATCCAGCTTTTTCCAGTCTTCTTCAACACCCTACCTTCTATTTTAGTGAGTATAAGGGGCCTCTCCTACCCTGCATTTGATATCACATTGAGAAAGGTATTGAGGTATAGATTATTGGTAGAGGCAGATGCCTCTATGAGATTGCCTATCATGATTTGTTGAGGCAGGTGCCAAATTGCCTAGCATTTTCTGTCAGGTTGCCTATCGCGACTTGGCGAGGCCGGTAGTTGGATTTTAAGGTGACTTTGATTTCTTAGATAGGGTTGATCAGTCTCAGTCTCAGTCTTGACTTGAGGGAGAGGCAAATGACAAGGTTTCAACTTTTCCATTAATGGTATTTTTTATGAGTTTAAGACACATTCATTGAGTGTTCATTACTGAGTGACAACAGATGACTTTGAATGTGATTATTAAGTGTGGGACATCTATTTAAACTACTGTGTATTGATGTATATTATACAATGTACATGTATTTTAAACACACACCAAGGGTTAATGGATGGTGTGAGCAATGGACTATCAATACAAATATATGTGACATTGGTAAACCTCTCCTGTGTTGGCAGTTGAAAGCAGCCGCCTACTGCAGGGCTTGTTGCCTGCTCTCATTGCTGTTGCACAGTGACAGGTACATGTTTTCCCTACCCCTACACCTACCACAGCCCCTGCTGGGGTGGTCATGGACACTCCCTTGGGGGTGGAGGCAAGGCTCTGGAGGTAAGGGTGATAATAATCGCGTCACTACAACCCGAATTTAATTTAAAACAAAAAAGCTAATGTAATTGGGCCACACTCTTTCTTCTCCCATTTAAATGTGATGGTATTCTGCAGGACATATGGGCCGTATTGTATTGTTTATTTGTTATTCATTTGCTCTGAGCTTATATGGAAAATGAATAGTTAAGGTGGTCATTCCCCACAATACAAATCCCAACTCCGAATATACTGAGAATGCGACTAGGAGAAAGATTGCAAGTTAAGTAAAGTTTTAGAAGGTAAATGATGCACGCAGAGGACTCTGCTGCTCTGAGAGCGCTCTGCCGACAATACAGAAACAACATATCTTTATACAAAAATCTCGTCATCGGTGAGGAACAGTATAGGGGATGCATAGTATGAGCCCATTGGAGTACTACAGTGTTGCAGTATATGCCATACTGGGGTGGTGCAGCTTAATTGGTTGGTGCATAGCTGCTGCTTCTTGCGGGTTAGCTGGGCTCATCTGGGAGGGGTGGAGGTCAAGCTGGATGCACAAGGTGAGATTGTCCTAACTAACCTAAATTACACAGCAATCCTTGACATGCTAAGAATAATGTAAAACATAAAACTTATACCAGAATGCGAGGTCGCCTATAAATTGTGAGTAAAACTATACACATTATTAACCTGGGCCCTTGTGGGACAGGGGTGCGGTGGTCCTTTTGCCAGGTGGCTTATATGAGGGTTTTCGATCTGAGATGTATTCGCCCTGGTGCCTCATATTTCAAACGAATGGATTGATAGGTGTCAACCCATGGAGAATATATGACCACACGAGATTAGTTATATGGGGGCAATGTAGGGTGGTCAGTGGGGAAGGGTTTCACTACTGCTACATGGAAGGAGAATAGAGGGGCAAAAGGTTGTGCAGGCAATAATTCCTAAAGGTGGGGGTCGGACTGGCAGGAGCAGCTTTGTGGTGACGGATGAATACACAAGTCAAGATTCTCCCCGGTCACACACAGGGCAGTGAACTCAGAGGAAGAGAAAGAATACAGGTTTTAGTCTGCAACAATTTGTGCCTGGGCCTCCGTGAGAACAGGGTTGGTGCCGCGCAGACAGGGGAGGAGATGGTGGGGGCTGTTGGAGCCTGCTGTGTGCCGTGCTGGGTGAGGGGAGAGGAGGCCTTTTAGAGATCATTGTGAGGCCTAGTACAAAAATGGAGTCTGGTGTGGCACAAAATGGAGGGTTGGTGTATCATCCCATGGCTTCCTCGCACTGTCGTCCGGGAAAGACAAGGGGGATGTCTCCCCATGATGGGATCAGCAAATATACTTATTTCATGCAAAATGTACAGGGCAGCATTCGGACCCTTCCTCCCTTCCATGCCCCCCTTTCGTTACTCCTAAAGTAACAAATAACCTTGGTTGTTAGTAAGCCTACGTTCATCTGCTTCCATTTCCGCTTCCTCCCAAGCTGGCTTACCCTTTCTTGGCATCAACGCCCTGCATACAGATCTCAGGCTTTCACCCATTCTTGCATATTCATCAGGGGTACAGGTCATATAGATGCACCTGCCCTCTCCAGCTAGATCCACCCACACGTCCTTATACCATTCTAGTTCACGAAGCTCTTTGATAGTTGTGTGCCACAAATTATTCACTCTGTCCCCTGTGTTGTACACTGCTGTCATGCAGTACTTGGGATCCTGGTTGTCCCGTTTGCACTTGCACGTCTTTTACACCATGAGGCACTTTTGTTGGACTGCCCATTGTCACCATCATCATTGCACTACTAGGCATAGATTTTGCAGAGCGTCGAACCCCTTAGCTGGCGCACACACAAAATTAGCAGCAAAAATACTATAATGGGTACCAGTAACTTCATTGCAGTCCCGAACCACGATGGTACCCAGTCAAAAATGGTGTTGAACCAGTCACTTGACTGCACCCCACCTTCCTTCATCCTTTCTCTGAGGTTGTGTACTGCAGTTATCACATGTGATAATATCCCGTTGTCAGCGTCTGCAGAAGGCACGAGTGTGCAACATGCACTCCCAATTGTTCGGCAAACACTGACTTCCATGCTGTAAGGAGGTCTAGCACATATCTATTATGCATGGTCATCAACCGCAGGGCTCTGAGTTCCCCCTTTATGATGTTGAACCCTTCTTCAGTGTCGTTGGCTAGCTGGATCAGCTCCCAGTGCACGATCTGCAACCACTTGGCGTTTGCTGGTACTTGGATGCTTGGTATGCGTGATGCAAAAAAATGTTTCTGCTGAGTTGGAGGTTGAACTGGTCCGGTATCTGTGCCAAAAGTTCAGAGTCTTGAGAAATGTAATTCGATGCTTTTCTTTTGCACGACACTGTCTTGCAATTTATCCTCCGACAGCACATCATATGTGGGGGGTTCTTCAGTAGTTGACTGGGGTGTTGGAAGCATTCTGGTGGGCACCATCTCCCCCTGGACATGACTCTCAGGGATTACCATCGGTGCCGGATGCCGTGTGGCCTCTCCATGACGGTGGGAGGTGCAGGTACGCCTGTTTGCCGCACACCCAGTAATTATCCATTAAAGCAGCTGTTCCTTTCTTCATGTCAGAGAAGATAAGTGTTTTGTTGCAGTGTTTGTTTGCCCCCCATGGGCACCTTCCCTTCTCCGTGGAAACAAAGTTCATATGGCACTTAACGTTGATTTTGTTTGGTTTTTCAAGAGCAGTTACCCATGTCAGCTTGTCAATGTGCTGAGACCAGACCTGAGTGCATGTTTTCTTGACCCATTGGAATTTTTCTTCTGTCAGTACCCGCAGTGCTTCTGCCTTGCACATCACTGTTTCCTCTTGCCATTTATTTTCTGTGAACTTTGTCCCCTTTATCACAAAAAATTGCTCTGTGATGCACATCACTCCTTGAGGCTTGCTTTGGCAGGTTTTCCCGTTCTGGAGCAGTTGTAATGTGTGTGCCTGGAAGGTACTTCGTATTCTACAAAGTGCAAGATGGATGAGACATTGGGTGTCCGCTATGGGGGTCTCCTGAGGTATTAAAACCTTGGGTGTTCCTGATGCGTGAGGTATCAAGGAACACACGTAGCAACTCTCATTAGTTGCTTGTTTACCCATGGTGCTCATGTCAGAGTACCACTTGTTAGACTGATCTGGATGACGAGGGTCTCCCACTGCATCCAGCCCCAGGCCATGGTATGCATCATATCTCTTTTGTTCTGCCCCCCTTTTCAATCTATTGCTCCCCACTAGACTCTTATGTATCTTCATTAATGTTTGATAACGGATAGGAAAAATGCCTAAGTTTATTTTCTCATTTTGGCCATACTCATATTGTCCATGCTGTGTGGTGAGATGGGTGTCTGGGGTGGGTGTTTGAGGGGTAAAGTGCATTTTATTGCTGCATGAGGGAGGTTCAATGGTCGTTCGTGAGTGAGCATGTGGCAGCATTAGCACATCAGAAATTAGATTGTCCTCATTATAATCATTAAATACATTTGCATCAGTATCCATCATTGATAGTTCATATAGTGGGGCTTTCATTGTACAATTTTTATGTATAGAGGTGAGGTTTGTGGGCACAGTGGGCCCAAATCAATTTCAACCCATCCCATGCAAAGTGTGCCCCTCTTGTACCAGTTTTGTCCCCCCCCCTTCTTTTATACCTTCTACAATAAAAGAAATGGACCAATACATTCCTATACCAATACATTCCTATACACAGTAATATAGTTGAGAAATCTTTTGCCACAAAGTAGAGACCACAGACCTAAAAATAGGCTCTAGTAGCGCTAACATTTCCCCTATTGCTATCTACATTTGTAGCGGTCATTGAGGGCACTCGTTTCTGCCATGTTTATGCCTACAGAGTGAAATACAAGGGGTTAAGTGCACTTTTCAACTATGCAAAACATACTTTTTCTATATTAAAAGGTAGAGAGATAGAGAAATAAACAGGGGTAGGGAGATGGCTAGAAGCAGGTGAATGCCAGTGAAAGAGGTAGAGACATGTAATCATATAGTGTGTGTGTGTGTGTGTGTGTGTGTGTGTGTGTGTGTGTGTGTGTGTGTGTGTGTGTTCAGTAAAAAACTTTGTTAAAGGAACGTTATGGTTCCAAGTAAAACCGAAAAAAAAACGAAATTCGCTAGTTATGGTATGCTAAGCAACCATAACTCGTGCCACCGCCGTGCACTGCTGCTAAGACTAACACCCAGGACATCACAAATGTCATTGATGACATCACATGTGCATTTACTTTTCATGAAAAGTCTGTACAAGGGATTCTTATTGTAATGTTAATAAAGTGTCAAGGGTCATTAGAATAAATATCATGAGGTAAGTAGTGCATTAAGCAATGCAATAATCCAAATAGCATTGCATTATGAAGTTTTTTCCAATATACTAAGTTACACATCTACTAACATAGGCATAGCGTGCAGCAAACATGGAGATTCAATATTAATAATCTTGCCATGTTAAATACTAAAATTATAAAGGCTTTCTTATTAGAGTTTTGCATACTGTGAAACATTTAATAAGTATGTAATAAAACCCATTTAGTACATTATTGCGCACACAAAACACAGACAACAACACATACAAATATGAGCATATAAAGGGAAAGTGAAGCAAACAAAAAAACAGCAGTATTACCCAACAATCTTCATAACGTTGTCAGTCCAGAAAACTCAAACACCCCTTGAGGGTCCGGAAATGAGTGATAATTGGTTGGCCGAAGACCAACTGCCTCATTTACAGTGTTAAGAATATATATTCATTAGTTATTACGTAGCTATTAGTTCAACTAGAGTGAGGCCATTTTAAGATGACCAGAATCGCCATTTTATTTTCTCTCTCTGCTCTCTCTAACGTTGCCACTTTGCCTCATGTAAAACTGCTTTGCTGTAGACACAATTTCGCTTCAATGGTCCAAGGCTAAGAAACATGTTGAAACATTACACTGGAGAGCCAGACAGAAATGCCCTATTCCCTCCCTTGCATATCCTTGAAGACAGGGAGCAAGGCATTTAATCAGTACACGAATGCCAGCGAGTCTCCTGAAAGAATAGCAATGTACGAAACTAGCATTTAAAGAGTTGAATTATGCTCTTCTTTACGCCCCCCCCCCCCTTTCTGAGCCCAGTGAGGCCCCGGAGAGCGGGCTGACCTCTAGAACGAGAATCGAAACTAAGAGATAGTGAGGTCTGGTATGTGCAAGTCTCCTACGCACAGCTTGCCCATGAAAAACAGCAACGCTGTGTTCTTGCAAATAAAGAATGGTGTCTGTAAAATTGAAGATTGCAAACCGTTACTAAATATGGTGGTCTAAGGTGTCATATTTATCACACTGGTCAATCATCGCCTCTAATTCAAAGGGAAATTAACTGGGGCGGCATCAAATGTGTCACTGTGTCATTGCTGATTGTAAGGTGCTCGGTTTGTATATATGTAACTGATGTACGTTTCATTCTCTCTTGCGTCCCCCAAGGTCTGTTAGACACACGTCGCGGGGCGTGGGACCATTTGGCCAACTGGGGCTTCTTTGTATTGCAATAAACCATAGATTTTGGGAACTGAATCTCGTGTCTGGCGTATCTATTCGAGTGTGGTGACTGTCTTGTTTCCACATCCGACGGTCCCTCAGGGGCCCCTTCAACGTAACTGATTATGTTAACAAACAGAAATGATTGCTCTGCTTCAAAGCTGCTACTTCTCTATGTATAACTATCCCATGATGTGACTGGACCCTAAGGAAAGTAGTGTGAGTACAATGTATACAAATATGAGCATGTCCAGGGAAAGTACAGTAATAAAAAACAGAACTATAACAAAGTGTTGATAACCTTACTCATTATCTTCATGCACACAAAGCATTGCTGTCTTTTAAGTCTGTTTCCCCTATGTATATGTTTTATATGATGTGAGTTTACCCTAAGTGAATTACTGTAAGAACATATTTGAAGTATAAGCCTACACATATAGTACTTTTTGAATTTTTAGTTCCTGACTGTTACTGGCCTACACATCAGTAAAGGAAAAGTGAGCCAGCCAGACATGTGATGTCATCGGTGATGTCATCAATGACATTTGTGATGTCATCTTTGATGTCCTGGGTGTTAGTCTTACAGTGCACGGCGGTGGCGTGAGTTATGGTTGCTTAGCATACCATAACTGCGAATTTCAGGGGGTTTTCGGTTTTACTTGGAACCATAGCGTCCCTTTAATAAAGCTTTTTTTTACTGAATTTCATAGGTTTTTAATAGTGCAATTTAGCCATAACGTCCATTTAACAATGTTTATTTACTGAATATAGATATAAATAGTGTGAATTTGATAGGTGTTTACTAGGATTCCCTTAGTTTATATACATGTAACTTGGAACATACTGAACACCCAGCTAGTGATTTTGATGTCAGCGGACTGTGCGCATGTCCGCGGACAGACGCGGTCAACATCAACACTATCCAAAAACTCAGGGGGTATCTTACATTGTTGTAGCGTGCAATAGAAACACTGAACAAGTTCAAAAAGCAGCACATAAACACATATGTAATAATAAATAAGTTGAAACTATATATGTAAGACATCAACCGTCCATTTAAATAGCATATGCACCAGAATGAAATATACCAAAACAAAATATACAAGCCTCCAACATAATTACCTCACAGAAACTGCACAGCAAAAAGCTACAGCAGACCTACACAACAGTAACAACTAAACTTACCAAAAACTAGTAAGTAAACTTCATTTTTCTTATGTAGTTCTACATTTTCTGTATTAGGTACACTAAAAGTAATATATTTTTTTACACAGAAATGTCCAGTACTTTGGAATGGCTGGAAGAAAATTTCCCACAGGATGAATTGAGTGAAGACAGTGATACTAATGGTAGAAACAACACTTCTCTATATAAGCAAATTAATAACCATTACTTTGTGTACTTAACACATTTTTTTTTAACCGTGAAAATAATATACCAAGAGAGACATTACAAAATGCCCTGCAGCAAATGGAACAAAAAATGGATATGCTAATGAAAGATTTCAATCTTATAAAACACATTTTGGAGGACCACATAAAAGAAAACATTACATATCACTGTCCTACATGTACCTGTTCTCCCCCCCTCTCCATGTCCCAGTCAACTATCCCCAACACCCTCCCTGCCAAGAAAAAAGTTATGATGAGACTTCCATCCCTTCATCCCCTCCCATCCATCATCTCCAAACCCCTAATTCCCCTGTATTTGTTTGTTTCTGCTTCCCCCTCTCTTTCATAAATGTTCTATTTGTATAAAATAATAAAATATTGTGTTACTTTATTCCTCTGTCTTATTTTTTTTTTTTTAAATGCAGTTAGGGTGTCCGCGGACAGCGCGGGTGTCTGGAATGTCCGTAATTAACCAAAATGGGGGTGTCCTAAGGACACCATACCTGTTTGTACTGTCCGCAATCAAAATGGGGGTGTTCTTGGAACACACTCGATGTTCGGGATGTGCGTAATTAACCAAAATGGGGGTGTCTTAAGGACACTATACCTGTTCTTACTGTTCGTAATTAAAATGGGAGTGTCCGCAGGACACAACATCCGTTCGCATGTCCGTAATTGATTAAATTAAGGTGTCCGAAGAACATCCCCCTGTTCGCAATGTCCGCAACCAGAATGAATATGTGCATAGAACACTTATCCCGTCCAACTGTCCGCAATGTTATGACACACATTTATTTCATTCGGGGTCTTTGACACTGTCCGTAGAACACCTGCACACATGCGCACCACACCCATGGGTCGTACGAATATTGCGCCTGTCCATAACTGTCCGCCGCACATGTGTCGCACTTTTAATTCGTTCGGGGACTAGAACACTGTCCGTAGAACACCCGCATGCATGCGCACAACTGATCCTGTACATTTAGTGTACTACGGACAGCGGTCCCATTCGCGAATGTGTCCACGACATCATTTGACCGAATCCACGCTAAGCGTGTCCTTATTCGCGAACACTGTCTGGGCCCCTGAACATTTTAAAAGTGCTTTTGTGGACAATAGAAGGCATTTTACAGAAAAAGTTCACCATTGCACACTCCCAGACAATGTCCCTGGCGATCTACATACTTTTTGAGCCCTTTTTTGGTGTTCAACGTGTCCACAGACAGCGCGGGTGCCTGCGAAGCACGCACCTGCACCCCTATAAAAGGCCACACCCCATAGCTCATCCTCCTTGTGCTTCGGACTACCCGACAGAGCATTGCTTCTGACCTGCATTCACTGCATTGCTGGTGACTTCTGCCTGCTGTTCTCCAGATGGCAACCATGGCTGCTTCAGCTTCATCACCACCCCCAACCCATCCACCACCACCACCACCTCCTCCCCAAGGGCCTGCAGGGGGGAACAGGCGTGAGGACACAGAGGAGAGGGATGAAGAAGATGAGGTAGTGGAAGTCCCTACTACCAGCACTCTTTGTCAGTCTTGGGTGTGGCGGTTATTTACCACTCTTGATGGAGTGTCAAAAGCTGTGCGAATAAGGTGATCTGCACTCAGTGCCACATGGTACGTCGTGGAAGGCCTGGTTCGTATAGCTTTGGTACGACATCAATGAAGCGACACCTGAGGTCGTTCCCGGTGGGCCTATTTGTAAGGTTGTGCCTTGCGATAAACGTAGTAGGTTGAGTTCCCCTGCAGCATCCTCCGTTTCCACTCCTACCACCACAAGAGACACTCCTGTGGGACAGCGCATCCCTCCAGCTCCCTCGCAGGCCATTCATGATGCTGTTGACCCTTATCTTTCGAGGGTCACAATATTGTGCATGTACTGCGACACAGTACTCTGCAGGGGGGGAGAATCTTCGGAGTGCTTTCGAGACTAAGGCCCACCCGACATCTTACTCTCTCCACCTGCCCTTTCTTATCCCTGTGGTGGTATCCCTTCCTTACCCTCCTTTCCTTTTGTGTCATGTTTAAAAAAACCAAAAGAAATATAGAACAAAAACAAAACAAAAAAAAGCTCTTTTCAGAGGCACCTTTCACAGTTTTAACAATAGAAGTAACGAATAGTGCAGGGCCCTGTGCATTTTTTTTTTTTTTAGAAGTCTGCAGACATTAACATTTTTGGGGGGCTGCCCTATTAGAACTATTGCACTTTTCTCTGAAAGGAAGTGGTGTTTTTTTGTGTTTCAAAAACTTCAAATGATTAACACCTACTGCAAAATGTATTAATGTAATTCCAAAAAAGGTCGCAACGCATTTTGTATATTTTGCAGAAAAAACTCATTGCCAGCATAAGTAAGATGTACTCCATCTCTGCGATAAATGTATGTGCTACGAAACCTAATATTTTCATTCCAACATCTCTTATAAAGGCACAAACAGGCTCATTGACATTGCGCCTCACTTTCTCCATGTGTGGACCAAATGAAGAAGAACGCAGCCACATTTGTTACAAAATTACTTGGAATTTGGAAACCTGTCCATGACCTTCCCAAGTCCTTCTTTCATTGCAAATTGCAAAGAAATTCCAGACACATGTCCTAAACTGTTCCCTCCACAATGAATAATAATGTCTGGATGACACTGTGTCACCAAAGTAGCACAAAGAGGTAACAAATCCAGCCACTTCATTCGACGCACTCTATGCCAGTGCACTTCCACATGAGGGAATCCAAGATGTGCAGCCACTCCACAGCGATCTGCGTGCACCTCCATCCAATTTATCCATGAGTCTCCCAAAAGCCAGATAATCTTTTTTCTGAAACCCACAACCGTAGCTATCTGCTCTTCTCTCAGGAAAAAGACTTTCTGACAAACGCTCTCCTTACACAACACACCCAGTAAACCTTATTGACCAATCCCTTGCTCTGCTCAGTCTCATTTGCATGCCTCTCAACCTCAAAATTTAAATAGTGTGCCCCATTTCCCCTTTGAGGTTGGCTCTGAAAAGAGAATTTTTTTTTTTGTTTGTTTTTCTTGCAGATGCTTGAGACACCTTTTATTTTGTATTCTTTTTCTTTTTTTCTTTTACTCCAAAAATCTTCACATTAGCTTCTCCAAAGCAACCCTTATGTTCCAAATCAGCATTGCATTTCCCATAATAAAGAAATGGCATCTTCTTTAAAATAAACAACATTACCAGAATCAATGTTCTCATTATTACAAAAGAACATACAAGCTCTAAGCATGGAAATAAACATGCCTCGGTTGATTGCACACCTAGCAATGTTTTGCTGAGGACAAAAAACAGAACTATCGTCCCATATTGCCCTACCCTAGGTACTAAAACAGAAAAAATAACATGGAAGGACTTTCATTACTGCTTGAACCACGTGTTCCAAATCTGCCAACAAAGTAGGGGCACTGACATAGCCCAAAGGCAAAGCACCACAGTGCAAAACTACCCCATGGGGACTGTTCACCCTGCCCATAGCTTCACAAACTTGTACAATTCCCTGCACATTGAAATCAGGCACAGTGCTCCACACCACCTCCACTCCTTTAACTTCAAAATAGTTTGCCACACTCCTGCATTTAGTATACTGCTCCAAACCATGCACAAACATATCTCCAACCACCAACACCCTGACTTTCTCCACCTCTACCATCTTCACTACACACAGTCTCTTTCAACACAAATCCACAATCTCAATACCAGATTGGCTAATCCCTAAAGTCCTATTTCCATGGCAAATATGTTCAGAAGTCCCGTATGTGGCACGTCCTGTCCACGGACAGTCGCGGTGTCCGCGGAGTGCGTAACTCTTGGGCAGCCCTTCTACCCTTTCCCCTTCATTCTCTGCACTATTCCCTCATCGGCTACAACTAAGCAGTCACACAACCATCCACCAATCACATCCAAGAAATCTACATCTAACTACATCATCATAGTTTAGCACTTCAGATATACTGTTGAGTTCAAGTCTCATGTCATTGGAAAGCACCTACTACAGAAACTACTGTACAACTCTCCAAGATTTCTACTTGCAGCTTTTTGCATATACACATGCATGAATACAAACTACAGGTATGCATATTTTCTGCACAGTACATGTACATCTCTTGTATAAATGCATATAAACAGGGTAACTGCCACTTAACCTGTATAACCTACAAAATGAACTATCATTTCTCCCATCTGCTATAATCAATTGTCACTTGCGAACCTGTCAGCTCTCCAAATGTTTTTGTACACACACAGCTATCTAAAAAAGTGTAATTTCATATTAAAAGATGGGAGAAATAACAGTATAATTGTAGAAAACACATTGTAGTGTATTATAAAATTACACACAGCCAGGATGACTCGCACAGATGGACACTCATTGGAAAGGCTCCCAGCTGAAACGACACCACTGCCTCTACATCAAATCCTTCTGCTTTATTACCCACACCTTCACAAATGCATACATTCCATGCTTTTCTATACAGTTTCTGCCATTTACCCCATAAAATAGCAAAAAAAGTATGATTATTTCTTCTATCTCCTAACATCCAATAATACAGCCTTAAGAAGGCAAGTGAGCTTGATACGCGTAGTATTATACTCATTTGCAAAGCATTTTCAACTAACAGATTCTAAGTAAAATATACAGGCTGCACATAGGCAAAGGCAACTGCATGTACACACTATGTTCAGTTATCAAAAAACACTACTACAAAAACAAAAAAAATCAATGTCTAAATTAACAGTGCTTATAAACATACAAATGTACTAACTTCTTTCTTTTACAATTGCAGTGAAGACCGCTCTCCTGAAAAGCAGCAACATCTGAAGTACTAACAACAACTCAGAAGAAACCTACTCTTTCCAAATAAAGTACAATACTACCATAATGTTCTGTTACTCAAACACACTAGAATGTTACTATTGCAGAACAAACAACTGTTTTAATTCTATACCATTAGATTTAGTATTAGTGCATCCGCTCACCACCAGCTTACTTTGTATTGTCATCTGAACCCCAGTATAGTAACACACAAATACAAGAATAGCCTTCCCAACTTGTTGTAGCTGGCCATTGCACAATCACACACCTCCACATACTTCCTTACCATCATACTCAGACACTCAATGCACACATACATTGCACAGCAGCCCAACCCACACTTTTTTTCTCCAACAGACCCCAGAGAATGCCTACCAAAAAGCAACTCTGTAGAAAGCCATGCAGAAGTAGAGCAAATAAAAATGTGTCCAAAATAAGCATCCATCTCTAGAAGAATCTGTACAAGTTCAAACAAAACAGCTAATAGTCATTAAGCGAAACAAAACAAGCTTCCAGTACAGAAACTTTGCCTCCTCTTTCAAAATGTAAAACGAAACTGAAAGTGATTAACAAGAATTCAGCTGCCACTACTGCTAACACTGCACCTATAAATCTTGATGTAGTGGCAAGTAACCATACCAAAAAAAGTATTTTACAAAAAATGGTCTGCCACAGAGTCCTTCAGAACCTTATAAAAACAGGAGAGAAATCATGCACAACCCTTAAAACCTACCGTAGAAAATTAATCTTAGAAGCTTTCATAGACAGTGCAATCCTTCTTATTTGTTTTAGTTTTAAACAGAATGAAACCACTAACAAAACTAACTACTAAACTACAAAAAAGACTTCTCAATAAATGGAATGTCAACAAAAATAACTTCTTAAATATCTGTGGAGATGAATGGAGTCACACCACTAACACAAAACCATATTTTAATGAAGAAGCATACAAACAAAAGCAAACAAACACAATTGCCATACCTAGCAGTGAACGAGGGTATGAAAAACTAAATAATACCATAATGGATCAAGAAATGCTGCTCACAAAAATATCCCCAGAAAACTCAGTATCATCTCTCCATTCCACTGAATCAAAACGTCCAGTGTACAAATGGCGGTGCACTCAATGTGTAACAGTGCCAAAAAATCTTTCAAATCTTTACGCCAGTTCCTCAATCAGTATGTGAAAGACAAATTCAAAATGAAACTACTACAAAATATGGATACCTGTCCAGTGCGCAAATACACACGACTACGACATTCATTAGCCTGCATTTCAGGACCTATTAGCAAAAGCACCTGCCATCATATCAAAATGATAACACTTCATTCAACGATAAGAAATCTGGTCCATAAACTGTACTATGCTAAAAGTCCTGCTTTAGCACAAGCCCATTAAATAACAATCTTCTACATGGTAAAGCCAACGAAACTACTCAAAGAAATGGAGCATATCCAGAGAAAATTTTTTGGAAGTGAAAACCACTTAAAAAATGCAGTAGCTTTCAACAGACTAGCAACAACTGTACACCTTCTACTACACACATACAAAAAAGAAATACTAAAATGTAAAAGTACATCTGCTGAAGTACCAAACCGTGTGTGTGTGTTGCTGGATAACTTTTTATAAAAGTAGCACAAAAACTGTAGGCATAACATACAAAATAGAAGACAATGAAGATTCCAAATGGTTTGAGTTAGCTCTCTACCTTATAGCAGAAAACAAATACGAAATTACTGACCCCTTAATACTTTGCAGTTACTGCACTGCAAAACTTGACAACAGCCAAACTCCTTCACATGCTATGACAAATAACTTGGAATTATTCCCACTACCAAAACCCCTGTAACAAACACAATTTATATGAGAGCATCATAATTCAAACAATGCACCCATTTCAAGCAATAATATGCCTTCAACCAAAAACAGCAAAATTACTTCCCTCTGAATTAGTGAAAGGCATTTGTGGCAAAGTAGTTTATTTACCATTAGATCTTAAAGAAAATGTGCACACTCAGGGAGTGCAACGTCCAATAGATCAATCTTTAATTGTTTTAGTAAATGGTGTACCTACAAAAGACAAATAAAATGGCAACAACTCTTGGACATACATGAAGTTAGACATGCCTTGCAATGTCTAAAAGACAATGAATGCTACAAAGAAATTAATATTGAAGAAAACCTGAGCGAAACCATTGAAATAATTCAAGTCACCAGAAACTGGTCAATTACAACTTCTAGATCCTGCTACAGTATCCAATATTTTAGACCATTATACAATTCATCCATTACACTCTAAAGACACCATAGATGATGCACTGGAAACGTACCAAATGCGACAAGTCAAAGGATCACCAATCGGCATATGGGAAAAAAGTATAGAACACGTGCCTTTCCTCGACTCTTTCCTACTTGAAAAGCAAGAAGGTACGATGATAGACCCACACAAATAACAGCATCAGAATAGCAACTCCATGCTACGGAGTTGCACGCACATTGAAATCGGGTACCCATTTTCAAAATATTTCAGCTATGCAATTACTACAAAAAGTGCAAGAAACAGGAGGTTCTACAGTCAAGCATTACAAATCTATTAGCAAACATGCGTGGTACAAAAGAATACTGTTCCGACGTCAGAGATGTACGCTGTATGATAAGTAACCTTGGCCCACCCACTTGGGTTGTTACATTAAGTTGTGCGCAGAATATTCATCGGAAGATTTACAGGATTTCCTATGCATAGCTGTCATGACCTTCTCTCCACCGCATGGTAACGGTACCCGAAAGACCCTATTTGACCCCCACGGATCCCTTGGAGCCAGTCCTGGCGCCGTTGGCATCGGACTCGCATGTCTGGATGGAGTTTCAATGGGCAATGGACAAACATGGCTGCCCCCATGAGGACCAATGGGGAATTGCAAGATGCAGTCTAGCATCCAGGGCGGGGCCCGCCCCGAAGGCACCTGGGATACCTGCTGGGTATTTAAACCACGCCCGGCTTGAGGCACGTGCTTTGTTTTATTCTGCTCTAGCAGCGTGACGTTCACGGGTCCTGCTCAGCATCCTGGCCTGCACGGGCGAGAGAAGACCAAAACCATCATCGTCCTTACCTGCCCAGTCGCAGCCTCTATCCAACCAAAGTCTCCAGTCTTCTTCACCTTCCTCCAGCTATATTCCAGGAAAGAGAGAGATTGTGTAAGCTACCTACCTAGGCCATCTGTACGGCCTTCGCCACCTTCACCCACCGTTGGCTTGGGGTTCCGGTTGGTCCATTCTTCCTGGATTCTTTCAAGACCTGCAAGAAACAATAGTACAGTTTAGCCAATTGCAAGGACGCTCTCAGCGCCACTTTGCGCATCCATCCTTACCTTTTCGAACTCTGCCTCCATCATCCGCTCTCTGCCTTCAGCATCTGCAAGGCAAGAGGAGAAGGTTATTTGGTGCATCAACCAATACAGACATTATTCTTAATCTTAAGACTTACCTGAAAAGCGGAGTCGCAGCCGGTCTGGACTCCGGGCCCACGCCAGTGAAGAAACTCAGCATAACGGGTGCCACTCACGACGCGCCCCTGCCCAGCGCGGCAGGACGGAGAGCTCATCCTTATAGAAACCAGGGTGAGAGAAGCCCCAAGAGGAACCGTGAAGGGAATACCGGGAGGTGGGTCGCGAGGGAAGGAATAGCAACTAAACTTCAATCCCCTGTCTCCTAGAATTGATTCATGGCAGCGCGAACCCCAGGAAGGTACGGAGTCCCAGGAAGCATTCCAGGCCAGTCGAAGGGCGTCCCTGTGGCTACAAGGTGAGCGCTACTGAACGCAAAGCCATAAAACTTAATAAACCACCCAGGCGCTTAGCATGGAAACCTCGGAAACAGACCAGTTGTCCCAGTTGTTGGGACAGTTGCGCGCAGAGGTCCACTCGGCGTGGCAGGAAACTAACGCCTTGAGGAGAGAACTAATTTGTGGCAAAGGAAAGGACTGATGGCCTTGGCAGTCAGCTCCTTCAATCACAAGCAGGACAAGCGCTGTTGCCTGGAATTAGCCCGCCAACCCCAGCCAGCAATCCAGTCCAGATCAATCTACCAAGAACAGTACCACTAGCTCCTCCGGAGCGATTCTCTGGAGACCCCTGACGATATGCGACCTTCATGAACCAGTGTCACCTCAATTTTTTGTGCAGGCCTGGGGTGTTCCCCACTGACCAATCACGTGTGGCTTTCGTGTTATCCTACCTAAGTGGGAGTGCAGCAGATTGGTCCGTGCCGTTTATCAGCCGGAATCATCCCCTGTTACAGGACTTTGACGGGTTTCAGCAGGAGCTGGAAAAACTCTTTGCTCGTCGTCACCATGGACAGGCTTTAGATAATGAGCTTTTGTCCCTTCGTCAAGGGAGCCAGGACCTTTTGGCGCACATCGCTGCTTTTAAATGACTGGTGGTCGAGGCAAATTGGCCAGAGGACAAACAAACTACATTTGTTCCACCGGGGTCTGTGAGGGGAGCTAAAAGATGTTGGACCCACCCCGGGATTGAGCCGAGTTCATCAGTCTGGTGGCGCAGCTGGATCGCGTCTGCGAGATAGGAAGACCGACCGTAGGAAGTCGGATTCACGTCCTTTATTCCTGCGACCCAAAGATCAAACCCCGCAGGGTTCCGATGGAACCAGAGAACCCATGCAAATAGGAGGAGTCAGGCCTCCTCTGACCCAAGCCGAACGAGAAAAGAGGAGGGAGTTGTGTTTGTACCTGTATTGTGGAAGAGCCGGCCATTTCCTAAAGGAATGTCCTGTCAAGCCACCAAGAAGAACTGTCGGAGGTACAGATAAGGAAAACCCCCATGAGGAGTCGGGGAAACGACCAAGCCCGGCAATTGTAGGGGTCCAATTGTCGAGCGAGGAAATCCAACTACAGTCCTCCCATTTTGCTCTACCTGTGATCTTGATTACCCACCAGCAGCCATCTAATATGCACGCTCTCGAAGCCTATATCGACAGCGGAGCTGTGGGGAATTACATAGATCGGGACCTTGCAGCAAAGATGGGGCTAGTTCTTTGCCCTAAACCAACCGCTGAGACTGTAACCACCGTTGATGGCACCGAGATTGCCTCGGGCCTGTCTGAATCCACCACTGAACTCGCCCTCCTGTGTGAAGATGGTCACCGTGAAATCATCGCCTTCGACCTGATCAAGGCACCACAGTTTCGGCTGTTCTTGGGAATGCCATGGCTGGTCGCCCATAATCCACGGATTAACTGGCGTGCTCGCGAAATGGTTTTCGCTCACAGCTGCACGCACACTTGCTACCCAAAAGGACGGAAGGGGAAACACGCAAGCTCTCCTGTTCATGAGGGAATGGTAACTGTCCTTGGAGGGGTCGCTACTCTGCCGATGCATTACCAAGACTTCCAAGATGTTTTCCAAAAGGAGCAAGCAAATACGTTACCACCCCTCAGGCCTTCCGATTGCCAGATTGACCTGCTACCTAGAGCCTGGATTCCCTGTGGGCGCATTTATGCACTCACTGAGCCAGAAAACCAACACCTGAAGACTTACCTGAAACAATACCTAACCAATGGATTAATCTGCCTGTCCAAGTCATCGGCCGCAGCGCCGTTATTCTTCGTGCCGAAAAAGGAAGGTGATTTGAGAACGTGCATTGACTATCGTACACTGAACTAAGTGACCATCAAAAACCGTAACCCTCTGCCGTTGATCCTGGAGTTATTGTACCAGGTCAAGGAAGCCCAGATGTATACCAAGTTGGATCTGAGAGGTGCCTACCTTCTAGTGCGCATTAAAGAAGGGGACGAGTGGAAAACGGCATTCTGCAAGTATGGCCTATATGAATATCAAGTAATGCCGTTCGGCCTATGCAATGCCCCAGCTGCATTCCAATATTTTATGAACGATGTCCTTAGAGAACTCATAGATGTCTGCGTTCTAGTGTATATCGATGACATCCTGGTATACTCAACATCTGAACAAGAACACGTTGGGCATGTACGGGAAGTCCTGACCAAGCTCGGAGAACACCACCTCTACGCCAAGCTGGAAAAGTGTTAATTCCGTGTTACGGAAGTAGAATTCCTGGGTTTTGTCCTCTCACCCGAGGGCATACGAATGGACGCTCACAAGGTCGACGCTGTCCTCAACTGGCCAGCGCTGAATTCAATCAAGGGGGTCTAAAGTATGTTGGGTTTTGCGAACTTCTACCGTCGGTTTATTCCCGGATTCTCCCAAATAGTGCACCCGATTACTTAATTGTTAAGGAAATGCAACAAGACATTTCGTTGGACAGAGGAAGCGGCGAAAGCTTTCCAGGAACTCAAGTCGAGGTTTACCACCGCTCCCATCTTGCGACACCCACGACCCGACCCTCCTTACGTTGTGGAAAGAGATGCATCTAGTCTAGCAATGGGAGCAGTTCTGTCTCAAAGGGACTCACAAACAGGTCAACTACATCCAGTGGCCTTTTGGTCACGAAAATTCTCGCCAGCGGAACTCAATTACGCTATCATGGATAAGGAGTTATTGGCCATAAAAACTGCCTTCAAGGCCTGGCGACACTACCTGTTGGGAGCCAGACACACCGTCACCGTGATGACGGACCACCGAAACCTCCAATATCTAAAGAGTGAAAAGGCTCAATCATCGCGGCAGCTGCGCTGGGAGCTCTTTTTTGCGGAGTATGACTTTGTAATCACGTACCGACCCGGGGTTAAAAATGGCAAGGCGGACGCCCTCTCCCGCATGGGCACCGATGAGGCCGCGCACACTCCTCCGGATCCCGTGTCCATCATTCCGGGACATAGAATCCTAGGTATCACAGCCACCATGACCCAGGACAAGCTCCTATATGAAGTCCGGCACGTCCTGACCCAGGAGCAACTACAAGAATGGGGTTCCAGAGGGGAACACTACTGTGAAAGAAAAGAAAAAAAACTACCGTATTATAGGAACCGCCTGTTCATGCCTGTGAAAGAACTGCAAGAACAGGTCATCTCCGAGTACGATGACTCCCTCATTGAGGGCCACCCGGGAATTGCTAAGACCTTGGCTAAAGTGAAAAGCAATTACTGGTGGCCAACATTGCGTAAGGATGTCATTGAGTTAATTTCTTCTTGCGGTATCTGAGCCCAAAACAAGTCCTCCAAACAAAGACCAGCCGGGCTCCTACAGCCTTTGGATATTCCGCCGGCCCCATGGCACACACTATCATTAGACTTTATTACCGATCTCCCTCCATGTCAAGGCTACAACACCATCCTAGTAATCGTAGACCTGTTTTCCAAAATGGCTGACTTCTTCCCGTTCATGGGTCTGCCTAATGCATCCGGCCTCGCCAGAACCTTCCTTGAACACGTAGTGCGCCTGCACGGATTCCCTTCAGTTTTAATATCAGACCGGGGAACCCAATTTGTATCCAGTTTCTGGAAGAAATGCTGCTCATTGGCCCAAATGGACATCTGACTGTCCACTAGTCACCACCACCAAACTGACGGTCAAACGGAGAGAACGAATCAGACTCTCGAGCAGTACCTGCGCTGCATCCTCCACCAGGTGGCAGGGGATTGGAAGGAACTTCTATGGATTGCCGATTACGCCTATAACTCTCTGCATAGCAGTACTAGGCCAATGCCATTCTTTACGGTGTATGGAAGACATTCACGCACTTCTGAGCTAGACGTCCCCACAACCCTGGAAATGGCAGCCGTCAAAACCCTTCACACGACCATCTCTCAGGCCTTTGCAAAAGCTCAGGAACACTTGCAACAGGCTAAGGCACACCAGGAAAGGTATGCGGACCAACTCCACACTAAGGCCCCGGACTACCAAGCGGGAGATTTGGTGTGGCTAGCCTCCACGCACATACCTTTTTAAAAGGGATGCAAACTTTTCGCCCACGGTTCTTGGGACCCATACCATGTGGAAGCCATAATTAATCCAGCAGCTGTGAAGCTGACATTGCCAGCCTACATGTGAATACACTGTGTTCCATGTATCTCTCCTGAAACCAGTCAAGCCGGGTTCCCGAGTAACCACTCCACCAGGACGGGATATCATTCAGGGGGAACCCGAATACGAAGTAAGACATTCTGGACTCCAAGAACGTGAGGACAAAACTCTACTACTTAGTAGACTGGAAAGGGTACGGACCACAGGACAGGACATGGGAGCCCAGTGAGTAAGTCCATGTCCCACGCCTGCTTCAGCGTTTCCACCGAGAATATCCCTCCAAGCCAGGGCCGGACCGGAGAACCGCTTTGAGAGGAGCTTCTAAATACCCAGCAGGTATCCCAGGTGCCTTCGGGGCAGGCCACGCCCTGGATGCTAGACTGCTTCTTGCAGTTCCCCATTGGTCCTCATGGGGGCAGCCATGTTTGTCCATTGCCCATTGAAACTCCATCCAGGCATGCAAGTCCGATGTCAACAGCGCCTGGACTGGCTCCAAGGGATCCGAGTGGGGCCAAATAGGGTCTTTCAGGTCCCGTTACCATATGTGGAGATAAGGACAGTCGAAGGGCGTCCCTGTGGATACAAGGTGAGCGTTTCAATAGCAAACAAAACAAACAGATATACTAACACCTGGAGAACTCTGCTCTCTAGATCCTGTTAACCCTTTAAGTGCCATGGGTATTTCTCCCCAGTGCCAGGGCCTTTTTTGGTGAATTCGGTATGTGGCCATTCAATGGCTTGTACCTTTTTTGTTACATGAGAGATCTCGGCCAAATTTGGCGCTTTTTTTTCCCCACATGTAGGCGGTTGTAACGCCACCCAGGAATCCTAGGCTGCTGTAGGGGGGTGAGAGAAAATAACCAAAAAGGGGGAACATTTGGGTTTTTTCAAAAAATGCCAATAAACTGATGTACAAAGTATACAAAAAAGGTAGCAGGCGCCCCTCTCTCGAAAGAACAAGGCATGATAACCTGTTCAGTGGTTATTAACCACATTGAGAGTTCGCAGCCATTGCCTTTTGCTCACTGTACCTTCACAGATGGGAAATATCCATTTGCATATCAGTCTTTGTCCCACCCACAAGGGCAGTCCAGCACCGAAATGCTATGGCAATTCCTCTCTGAACAAGAGTACCATCAGCAACCACATACACGTGTTTCAGCCTTGTTGGGCATCATCAGTGAGGTGAAGCTGAGCCTCTCTAAGGACAGTGAGCAGGGAGTCCACGTCTGGTTGCCCCCAGGTAACCTAGGGTGACCAACCCCAAGTTCCTTTCAACAATACAAAAAAGGTAGCAGGCGCCCCTCTCTCGAAAGAACAAGGCATGATAACCTGTTCAGTGGTTATTAACCACATTGAGAGTTCGCAGCCATTGCCTTTTGCTCACTGTACCTTCACAGATGGGAAATATCCATTTGCATATCAGTCTTTGTCCCACCCACAAGGGCAGTCCAGCACCGAAATGCTATGGCAATTCCTCTCTGAACAAGAGTACCATCAGCAACCGCTACCTTTGTAAAACTGATGTACAAAGTAGCCTGTAGTTTTTTCCTTGTAAAAGCTAGGAACGAATGGTTTGCTGTGCTGAATTCCCCAATTTCCTGGCTTTCAGGAACAAGTTGAGTGGAAACAGAAAAAAATTATTTTGATGTGGTTATCAACTGTTTTGTGAGAGGTAGGCAATTTTTGCCAATTGGACATGCATGGACGGAATGGAAGAAAAGGGTAGGAAAGCCGATTGGGAGGATGGAAAGGCATATATTTCTGAAAAGTAGACAAAATTCCAAGTTTAGGAAGGGGTGATTTGCGTAGGTCAGGCAACAACTAGGTATGGGAAACTACCATAGATTGGGGGAAAAGCGGGAAAATGGCCGAAAAAAAAGGTATGTGTTGGACATGGTTGGCTTGGTACGGCAATGGCTTCTATGAATTTTGAGAAAAGCAATGCTCCGCTACGTTCCCCCTACTCTTGCAGTTAGGAGAGCACACATTTTTTGTAGTGTTTTACAAAACAAGCAATACCACAAGCCAAACACTGAGCCATGGTACACAGGAGTTTTACGCTCACGGCCTGAACAGACGCACTTAGCATGTGTAAATCGGGAAAACCAATGTGGCGAGGAACGGCAAGCATACATTTTTTGAAAGAGCACAGGCAGACCTTTTCAAGGGTAGGTGACTTGTGCAGGTTACAAAAGTGTATGGTGCCTAAAGCAGCGACTAAATGTAGGTCACATTTGGGAAATGAATGGGTTGTGTGACTAAGGGCACCAGCAAATGGGTCAAAACGTTATGAAAACCACACAAACACAACACATGGCCTACCGTCCCGCGTTCCCACTGGTGTCCCGATGAAAACGGTACATCATGTGTGGGTGCACCTACCTGGTCACCAAGGGGAAAGCCTAAAACACAATTAACCCCAAGTCTGTTTTCAGACCGGAATTTCAGACGCTCTGCCGACCGGCACAACATATAGATATGGGCCTCGGGTGTCCAAGCCACCAAGGAAAACAGGGAACCCCATGCATTTCCGAAAAGAGGACACCCATGGGAATCCGCAGAGGTATGATTTGACCAAATCGCCCCAGAATGTATTACCCAGACACCCCTGCAAAGTCCGAAATGTGGGGAAAAAAACGCATTTTCTGCATATTTCGCTCGGCTCACCCATCGCAACACGCCCCCCAACAACACATGGCCTACCGTCCCGCATTCCCACAGGTGTCGTGATGAAAACTGTACCTCACATGTGTGGGTGCACCTACCTGGCCGCCAAGGGGAAAGCCTAAAACACAAGTAACCCCAAGTCTGTTTTCAGACCGGAATTTCAAGCGCTCTGCCGGTCGGCACAACATACAGATATGGGCCTTGGGTGTCCAAGCCAACAAGGGAAACGGGGAACCCCATGCATTTCCCAAAAGAGGACACCCGTGGGAATCCAGAGGTCTGCCTTGCACAAATTACCCCAGTTTTTATTAGCCACAATCCCCGACAAAGTGTGATATTTGGTGGGGGAAAAAACACAATGTTCATTTTGTCTGGGGTTCTGGGTAATAAATTCTGGGCCGCTTCGCGCAAGTCAGACCTCTGTGCATTCCCACGGGTGTCCTCTTTTGGGAAATGCATGGGGTTCCCTGTTTTCCTTGCTGGCTTCGACACCCTAGGCCCAAATCTGTAGGTTGCCCACATGAACAAATTCTGCTGTGGCGAAAGGCTTGGGGTTACCAGCGGGTTACCCTTTTCCTTTTGCGCCCCGGTAGGTGCACCCACACATGTGAGGTACCTTTTTCGTCGGGACACCTGTGGGAACGCGAGAAGGTATGACATCTGTTGTTGGCGACCTGTTTCGGTGAGTGGACACTGGGAAATGTCTCAGAAATTGGCTGCAAATGAAGACAGGGATCGAGCAAAGCAGAATGCCAAAACAGACGAGACGGCTCGTCGGTGGCAACCTGGAGCAGTTTCCACTGACGAGCCGGATCGTCAGTGGCACTTAAAGGGTTAATGTTTCAAGATATTTCCATCATCGCTTCATTGCTATGCTACACTTTATTTGTAATAAAACTGTTCCTGCCCTCGGAGAAGTGCAACACTTCTTTTGGAGAAAAGAATACCAAGCCAGAGGAGCACCACATATCTACATGCTTTTATGGATTAAAGATGCTCCTAAATTTGGTCAAGACAGTGATGCCACTGTTTTACAGTTTATCAAAAAATAAGTCACTTGTGAAATTCCTACACAAACAACACATAGTGACGTTCATGCACACATTTTACAATTTCCAAGACACAAATGTGGGAAATATTGTCGTCGCAAATATAAAAACAAAGGGAACTATGACACCAAATGCCGCTTTGGTTTCCCTAAACAAGTTACAACAACAGGTCAAGTAAACAACTTCATGTATTCAGTTAGACATAGTGTCAAAGGTAAATCACCTAAGAACACATTACATAAAAAGGACCGAAGAAGTAAAATATATCAATGATTACAATGCAATCATTTCCCTCTTATGGAATGCAAACATAGATGTGCAGTACATTGCAGACAATTCCACTGCAGTTGCACGATATGTCACAGCCTACTTAACCAAAGCAGAAAAAACAGAGCTTCAAGACCTCTGGGATGACTTATCTGACAAAACACTGTCACAGAAATTGTACATTTTAGGCATAAAAATGCTCTCTCATAGAGAATGTGGCCGCTATGAAGCTGCAGACCGTTTAACTGGTACTGCCTTGTATGGAAAATCTGAAAATATAGTATGGCTAAGTCTTGGTCCTGCTAAATCTAGAAAGAGTTCTCAAATCATATGAGGACATAGAAACAATAGCCACAAATGATCCCAACAGCCAAGACATTTTGAAAAACAATTTAGTAGACACATACTACCCAAACAGGAGTACCACTTTGGAAACCAGGTGTCTATACCACATAGCCCACAACTTCACACACAAAAATAATATAAAACCTGATGAAAAGAAAGATACAGAGTGGCAAATTGCAAAGACAGCTTAGTGAAACTTACCAAACAAAGCTTACTTAATCATGTCAAATTGTCATTAAAAACTCAACAGAAATATATTACATGTCCCTGCTACAACTTTTTAAACCATGGAGAAAAGGAGAAGAGTTACTAGATAACTATGACTCCTATGAAGACGCTTTCAAAGCAAATGAAAGTATTATAACAGATGTACATTTTACACAGTACAAAACAATGTTGCACAATCAACAGCAACACAAAGAACTACTCCAGGCCCAACTAGATGAGGACACTCAAGACAGTAGTCAAACTTCAGTAACAGGAAGCCAAGAACCACTGGGACAGCCACTAATAGCAAATAAGGCAGAATTAGCTATGACAGAAGTAGAAAACGCCATGTGTCAGTATGAACAAGCTACAGAAGACTTCACTGTACTGAAATTGAAACTGAACAATGAGCAGCGTAGCATTTTCCAATAAAACAAAATAAACATGGTGTACAACATGAAAATAAAAACTGTACCTGCCACAACTACAAACCTATACTGCTATACGTCATTGGTCAAGCTGGTTCAGGCAAAATATTCTTAATCGAAATCATCAGCAAGTTCCTTCAACAATTGACAAACAACAAACTGTCCGCTGTTGTAACTGCCACCACAGGTTTAGCTGCCTACAACATAGGCAGTGTCACTTTACACTGATTACTACTCCTTCCAGTAGAACACCAAAACAAATTAGATTACAAACTTTCTACAGAAGCTGCAATGGAACTACGCAGAGTTTTGAAACAAATGAAAATGCTACTAATAGATGAGGTGTACATGGTCTCCAACCTAATGTTGGCTTTGATTCACCTCAGATTACAAGAGGTCGTCAAAACAGACTACGATGAGCTCTTTGGAGGAAAACACATTGTTTTCGGAGGTCTTCTTCAATTAACACCAGTGACAGGTGAACCTATTTTTAAAACCTTAGGGCACAAACTCTGCTGTAAAACTCTTGGCAGCATAGGAAATGTCAACCTTTGGCAACATTTCCAATACAGAGAATTAACAGTAAACATGCGCCGGTCTGCAGACCTCACATACGCCAACATTTTTAAAAGTATTAGAGTTGGTGTACTATCTCAAGAAGCACAACCAATATTATAAACCATGCACATCCATGCACTCTATGGCCATAACTCATAAGCTACTGATGTCATGGAACAATTAGCACACAAAAATGTCAGTTGTATGTCCTTGATGCCAACTCTTGCAAGCTGTTCAAAATTCAATGAAACAATGTTGAAAAATGAAATGCAACCAATAATTGAAATTTGCTCCACAGAAAAACTGTACGTACGTGGTATGACACTAGCCATGTGTCAACAGGCCACAAGAAGACTAAATAACTTAGAAAACTCCATCTCCAACACAGCATTGTTTGGAGAAAATATTAAAATTATCTTTAAACGGTAGAGTAATGCTTAAATTTAACCTTGACATGGAGCAAGGACTAGTTAATGGAACACTTGGTACAGTTGTTGGCTTTCAAACATACCCACTTAACAGCATTCAGTTTGTCAATATTCTCTTTGACAAACTATCAGAAGTTAAAGGATAGGATGCTCAACATCCCGCTTCCTTCTTTTCAAAGACCTGTATGTACGCAGAGAACAATTTTCACTAACTCTAGCATATGCAGTCACCATTCACAAATCACAAGGTCTTACCCTAGATAAAGCATTGATAGGTATTGGGAGCACAGTCCTTAAAGAAGGCATGAGCTATGTAGCACTAACATGCTTATGTACACTTGACAGACTATTTCTAATCAACTTTGATGCAAGTAACGTAAATGCTGATATTCCTTGCATTCTAGAATACAATAGACTATGTTCACTGTACACCCCCCATCTAAAAACTTATCCTGTTCCACAAAAGGCAAAACGTTGTAAAAGAAAACTACTTCAAACAGAAATGATACAGGATCTCACTGTAATTCCTCCAAAGAAAGTAAAAGAAGCTAATTCTTTGTAAAGTACCACAACTAAAGAAGAATCTACTGCTCAAAGTAACTCAAGTACTTCTTCAAAGAAGCAACACACACGCCAAACAAATGACTCGTACACAGAACTATCAGGTCCATTCAAATTTTCTAATACAACTGGTGTAAATTGCTACGCAAATGTAGCAATAAACATTCTATTCCAATTGCCACCAATTATTGACATTTACTTACACAATACAGACCAATTGTGTTTGCAAATGTTAGTCCTTCATAGAAATGCAACCAACAATCCTGACAACCCCTACAGTGTTTCTGGAATAAGACAAGAATTGGACTACTGTGCTGGAATGGTCAAATTCACTATAAACTCACAAGAAGATCCACAATAATTTCTAATGTACTTACTACAAGTACTGGAAAACAAAAACATACCTATAAATGAAATCTTCCAGACTTCATACATGTGGAAACATACATGCACTCTCTGTAGCCATGTGGCACAGAAACAAATCCCTAATGAACGCTTTGTGTATGTATCCATACCTAACTGTGAATCCATTCCATTTTAGCAACTTGGACAAAATGCAAAGCATGGCAGATTATGTACTACCTGCAGTTCAGATACTCGCTCCACCTTACAAATACAGACACATAGTAAATACGTAATAGTAATGCTTTTACGTTACAATGCAGATGGTACCAAAAACAACTGCAAGCTGACTGGATACATGGTCAAGTATCACTTGGTAAGAAAAGAAAACCTTCAAAACAATAGGTATAATCTACCACGCAGGCGCCACAACCAATGCAGGTCACTACACTACATGTATAAAAAAGAAATGCGGATGGTTTGAATGTAATGATACTACCATTACTCTAAAACAAAGATTACCAGCAAATCTTGTAAACGCTTATTTAATATTCTTAAAACCAGAATTTAATAACTAATCTGTGCATAAACATTAACAAAACTTCAATTGCAAAACTATAAACAGTTAGAATACGCCAACAGGTATCTAACTGCCCCAAAAATCTGCAACAACCCAACAGATGGATGAATAACTTCGGCCATGCACCCAAGACTCTAGGCCCTGGACACAATCACTGCAGCATAACACACCCATAGAATCAAACATTTTGACTGTGGTATGTGGCCTACTTATAGGGGATATTAATTACAATCAATGCTCTGCTAACAACCCAAAACCAACATCATACTAAAGTAAAATATCTAGTGCGCCCAGCATTTAGTATGTCCGTGGACAGCAGGGGTGACCGCGAACATCGCAAACACATCAGGGGCATCTGCCACCTAAACAAATACACCATTTGACCCATCTCTTACTCTCCCACCCTCCCCAAGCACTCCGACACACCAACACACTCCCCAAAATTGTATTTTTCCTCTGTTTGACGTCGCGCTGTCTGCGGATTCAAGATGGCTGGTGCATCAAAACAATGTGACGCACCTCACGCTTCATCCCAGCCAATCGGCGAACATGTCGCATGTCCGCAGACGTGACGCAAGCCGATTAGCCAATCGGTGTCCTGTCCGCAGAGCGAACAGGGAAATGTGTCCGCGGAGTGGACATGGATATCACTAATTTTTTTAGACCTACTTTTTGGTTGTTTTAACAAAGACTACTGGACGGATTTCCACCAGATTTACAAAAACACGCTTTCGGGACCAAGCCGCTGCTCCTGCCGCAAAAAAGTTGCAGAGTTCCTTTGGCGACCCCTTTTAGCGACCTTAAAGACCACTCTACTAAGCACTGAGCCCATTACGCCAGGCAACTGGAGGCCATGGAAGTGGACATTAAGCGATGGCCGCAACGCCACCGAATCGGACCAGTGCCCATGCCCCTGACCCACTGGCTGGTGGACACGTTGTGGGGGACAACACCCGGCGGCAAAAGCACATCACATCATACCACCACTAAGCACATTAACTCCGGCTGTGACTTGACGCACGTGTTGAGCGATCAGCACTGGACGACACCACGAGAGCAGTCCAATGAATCCTTGTCCTCTGGGCGTTCCCACTCACATTCGCCTCATGACAAAACCCAACGGTCTTTGGTTGATAAGGGTGTAGCCCGATCGTCAGATGTTGATACCGCTCGGCACTCTGAAGAGGCTAGACGCGTAGCGTCTGACCGCACTGCCGAGACTACACTTCCTTCTTCCAATCCTGCCTCCGAAACTCGACATGTGTCGAAACTTTCGGAGACCCAAAAAAATAATTGTGTGAACATTCCTCTAGCCATGGGGGAGGGGATAAACAACACAAGAAAACTTCTTCAGGTCCCCTTGTTCATAAAGAGAAACGGAAGGCCCCAAAGTAGACAGGGAAGGCTAAAGTTTCAGAACCTACCCCAAAAACAAAGGTTGTTCCTCCCACTGCTGAGGATATGGGCACTGATGAGGAATGAGATCCTGTTATTCCAAGCTCCAAATAATGGAGCTCAGCAGACATTGATCGGGTCATGAAAAGATTAACATTCATGGATAACTTTTATGCCACAGACCCTAACTACTTTCGTATTTACTCCAACACCCCTCCTACCTCTGCACTTTCTGGGTCCAAGGCAACACCCGAGTCCTCTCAGCCCCCTGCTAAGAAACTCCGCTCTGATGCCCGGTTTCAGGGCTTGGTCACAGACCCCTTTGTGGTGGAACCTTACCACCCGGATTCATATTGTGAGGAAACAGAACCTCAGTTGGTTGTTGACCAGGCAGGTGACCCTTATTATGGGGATGACGAGGACAAGGAGGAGGAGGCTGAAGCCTACAGCATTGGCTCCCTGGTTGCTAAAGACCCCCCCAGTGCATGACTCACCTGTAGATAACCAACCCCCCCTCCTCAATGGGGTACTGGCTAAGGCAGCTGCCCATTTTCGTATCAACACAGAGGGTGTCCAAGAAGACAGAGATTTCACTGCAGAAATCATAGGAGACAAGAGAACCATTACTCAGGCTATCCCTTCGTTGAAATCCATCCAGTGCAGAATTGATCCCTCGCTGCAGACCCCAAATCTCGTTCATGCGGTTAATCCGCAAGTCGAGAAATTGTTCCGTGCCACACCCTCAGATGATCTGTACATTAGGGGCCAATTAAAGCCCGATTCCCTGGTCGTAACAACCATCAGAAAGAGGGCAGGTACACTGCCTCCTCGGAAGCACCTCCTGATAAGGAGAGTAAACGTATATATGCTGTGGGGAGAAAGGTTGCCTCCACTTCAGCCTATCAGGTTCTAATTGCCAATAATGCCACCCTTTTGGCAAGCTACAATTGCCATCAGTGGGAAGAAGTGTCCGCTTTGGTGTCCTCCGCACCGAACCCTTAAAGAGCCAGTTGGCTCAGCTGGCAGCAGATGGGAGATCTGTATCGGGCTGCATGTTGAAAACAAACTTTGATGCAGCAGATAATGCTGGGAGGTTAATCGCTGAGGAAACTGTCATAAAGCATCAATCTTGGCTAAGGCAATCAGGGTTCAAGCCCGAAACCCAAGCAACCCTTAGATATGCCTGTGGAGCCAGGTGTATTATTCAGCATGGCAGCGGAGGAAGCTTTAAAGACAGCAAAGGTTGAGTACGAGACCCTAAAATCTCTTGGCTAACTCACCAATAAACCCTCGGGACAAAGGGGTAACAATTTTTGCCGCTTTCGGGGCCAAGGTTTCCGAAGCAGTTCAAATTATTACCAAAACCAGGGAACCTCATGGGGTAACTCCCAATCCTCACAAGGCTACCCCAGATGGCAGCGCAGGGGTCGCACTAGGGATAGAGGCAGCCCCGCCAGAGCTGTTATGCCACCCAACAAGCAGTGATGTGCCGCTCCAGGTCCCCTCCCATGCATCCCCAGTAGGGGGGCGTATTTCCACTTTAATCCATGCATGGGATGAGATCACTTCGGACAGATGGGTGCTGTCCACAGTGTCCGGAGGATGCTGCATAGAGTTGCTAGGGCGCCCCCACGACCATCCTCCGTGCCAGAGCACATTCTCTGGAACAACAGAAGATCCTCCTCGAGGAGATCGCCCTTGTGCCAGCAAAGGACGACATAGACGTTGTCCCGGTCAACCAGGTAAACGGGGGTATTCAACCTACTTTCTTGTGCCAAAAAAAGATCTGACAATGCACCCAGTATTAGATTTACACCCTGCAAACAAGCATGTCGAGCCACAAAAATTCTGCATGACTACACAACAGGAAGTAATCCCTCTACTAAAAAGGGGGGGGGATTACATGGCAACATTGGATATGTAAAATGCTAATTTTCATATTTCAATGCTGCCAGCGCACAGAAGATTCTTGCATTTCAAGATGCACAACCAGCACTACCAATTCAAGGTGCTGCCCTTCGGAATAGCCTCGGCTCCAAGGGTGTTCACCAAGGAACTATCAACCTCCTGTTCCAATTGGGCTTCTCAATTAATGAGAAAAAGTCAAGCCTGATGCCAAGCACCTCAAAACGGTTCCTAGGAGCTGTCCTAAAAACCCAAAAGGGGTTGGCTTTTCCATCAGAAGAAAGAATTTGAAATTTGTTACTGCAAATTCCTCAATATCAGACCGGTCGCCAGATAAGGGTGCGCAAAGCTTTGCATTTGCTAGGCATGGTGGCATCTTGCATTTACCTGGTTTCTCACGCGCGCCTGTGCATGCGACCCATGCAGGAGTGGTTGGAAAAACAGTGGTCTCAGGCAAGTGGTTAGTGGGACGATCTAGTGGTTGTTTCGTCAACACTGGTTCAGAGTTTTCGCTGGTGGACAAGAGAAAATCTTACAAAGGGGAAATCCTTCTACGATCCAGAGTTACGGGCTGTCGTCACAACAGACTCCTCCCTGGCAGGGTGGGGAGCTCACTACCTTCAACACACAGCTCAGGGTCTCTGATCTCACGCAGTGGCTCAGAACCACATTAATCTGCTAGAACGTCTGGCAGTCTTCAAAGCGCTTCGCGCATTCAAACCCCTCCTATCCAACCAGTCAGTGCAGATCCTAACAGACAGCACGACTGCAATGTTTTACTTAAACAAACAAGGGGGCACTTGTTCTCAAAATCTGTCTAAGCTTGCCCAGAAAATTTGGAAATGGGCACTCAAACGGAAGATTTACCTGTCATCCCAACATGTTCCGGGGAAACTTAACTCACTAGCAGACGCTCTGAGCAGAGATCCCCTCCCAGAGGAACAGGAGTGGCGACTACACAAAGAGGTCATAGGAGACCTCTTCTCTCAGTGGGGTTTCCCCACTATAGCCCTATGCCCAAACTTTGCATCCAGGTTCCCCCAGCCAGGCTTCAAGGGGAACGCCCTATGGATGAACTGGTCAGGGATATTTGCCTACACTTTTCCACCAACTCCTCTGATGAGGAAGGTGGTGAACAAGATCCACAGGGAACCGATGACGCTCATCCTGGTTGCTCCTATGTGGGTGAGACAACCATGGTATCCACACCTGCGCAAACTGGCGGTGTGGGACCCCATCATACTCCCGTGCCGAGACGACGACCTCTCCCAGCATGAGGGTTTAACAGTGCATCCTCAGCCCAACTTGAACTTGGCAGCATGGCTCCTGCAGTCAGAGTTCGGACATCTTAACTTAACACAAAGATGTATGGATATCTTGAAAGAGTCAAGAAAATCGAACACAAGGCACTGTTATTATGACAAATGGGAACGATTCGTAATTTGGTGCCAGAATAAGCAAATCAACCCTGTTGATTGCACTTCTAATGTTGTAACCTATATGCTCCACTTCCTGGATGCAGGGTTAGTGTTTAACTCACTAAAAGTACACCTGGCAGCTTTGTCAGTCTACACCACCTCCCATTACAAGGTGTCATGGTGGAAGGTGCCAGTTGTTAAATCATTTATGGAAGGGGTAAAGAGACTCCACCCTCCAATTTCTAACCCACCACCAGGTTGGGACCTTAATGTTGTACTTGCTAGGCTCATGGGACCTCCCTTTGAGCCCATGCACAAGTCTAGTCTCAAACACTTGACTTACAAAACGGCCTTCTTAGTAGCCATTGCTTCTATAAGATGGGGCAGTGAAATCCAAGCTCTGTCAGTGCAGGATCCTTTCTTTACTATACATAAGGACAAACTGGTTTTATGAACTCATCCTAGGTTCTCACATAAGTTCATTTCCAAATTCCATGTTAAGCAGTCTATTGAGCTAGCGGCTTTCTCCCAGGAACCCAAAAGTAGACAAGACCAGACTGCTACGGAAAACGGAACAACTATTCGTCTCCATAGCGCTAGGCAGAGAAGGAGATCGCATTTCTAAAAATGCCATCTCTAAGTGGCTAGTGAAATGTATACAACTGTGCTATTCCCTTTCAAACAAGACACTGCCTTTTACGCCGAGGTACTGGAGCCACTCTGGCTTTCATTGCCAATGTCCCCTTAGACAGTATTTGCAAAGCAAAGTATTTGCAAAGCAGCTACTTGGAGCTCTATTCACACCTTTACTCAGCACTATTGCATTGACACTCATTCCAAGACAAATATACAAGTGGGACAAGCGGTTCTAAGACATTTGTTCACTCGTGACCCTTTTCACATCCCACCTCCTTCTTCTAAAACTGCTCGCTAATCTATGCACAGCATGTGATCTAAGCAGATTCACAAACATCAGAAGGGATACATTCCTCAACCGCGATCGTATTTCCGATGCTTGCATCTACTTAGATTCACGTGCGCCCGCCCTTCCTCCCCTATGAGAGAGGGTGCATGGATGCGTGTAGTCTTATCTTTATCTGCTTGGATACTCTGTACTCGTGCTACTCCTCATGCTACCTCATGTCAGAAGAAATACAATCTGAGGGTCCTACACGCGTGAGGGATTATGGGTGCAGGGGACGTCACACTAGGGATAGTATTACTGACACGCCCTACTCGACGTCCCTTTTTGAGTTTCAAAAAACAAACTGTAATACTCTGCAGCTTACACTAGATGTTGGCCTATGCACAGCATGTGAATCTGAGCAGATACAAGCATCAGAAATATGATTACGGTGAGTAATGTATCCCATATATATTCAATGAAAGAACTTTGTTCAGGGGACGTTATGATTAAGTTGCACTAATAAAAACCTATGAAATTCAATGGAAAAACATGGTTACAGCGACGTTATGGTTACAGGTAAAACCAAAAAAAACTCAGAAATTCGCCAGTTATGGTAAGCTAAAAAACCATAACTCGTGCCACCACCGTGCACTTCTAAAACTAACACCCCAAGACATCAAAGCTGACATCACAAATGTCATTGATGACATCACTGATGATATCACATATCTGGCTCACTTATTTTGGTTCACTGAAAAATCTAGGCCAGGTGGTTTTACTTAATGACATGGCGGCCTGCAAAACCCTATGAACATATTACCGCAAGCACTTTTTTCCCCTTTCAAACCTATCCTACCTTCGAATAACTTTACCACATAGCCGGTCCCAGGTAGACATAGCCACTTTAACACAATTTTTTTGTCCCTAGCGCTCAATCTGGCTACTGCCCTCAGTCACCAAAGGTATGACTATTTTTTGTACCTACATTATTACACTTGTCAAAACATAAAACAGGCACATTTGCAAAACCATGCTTTAATGTATGTACCTACAATAGTCATATAACTTAGCACCCACTTGACAAAATCCATTCAGTCTTTACACAAACATTGAAGGTTGGGTTTACAATCTTTCTCAAAACTTTTGTCCACATTTGTCAAATAGCAACAAAGTTATAAGCTATCTAAAAATGTTGAGACCCCCCTCTAATTTCGCCCCCTCTTGAGAAAATCCCACTAAACTTTAGAAAACCATTTATATCTAGTTCCAACATCGTTTTACCAAATGTTGTGCATATTCCTCCAATGACACCACATTTATATAAAATTGCAAAATGACATGCAGTTTCATTGAGTGGAGCAAAAGTTATAAGCCATCCAAAAACTGTTTTTCCCCACCTTGTAATGCAGAAATATGAACTGTCCGCGAACACTACAGGACTGCCCCAGGACATCTGGAGTGTTCGCGGACATTCAGGGGTGTGAAACAACCAATTCTTTGGCTTCTTATGGCCATATCCAATCCAACCCTCACCCCCCACATCCCCAAAGATTGATTGTTGAGTTTGACAAGTGCAATGCTGCTTTTTCTTTTGTTTTCACCCCAAAAAGTCAGCGAATCCAAGATGGCGGGCGTTCCAGGAGAACCAACGCATTTCACATTTTCTCACCACCCAATCAGCGGCTGCGTCCCGATGTCCGCGGACCCGCAAAAGTCAGCACATTTTTCTGGCCAATCAGAGACCAGTCCGCGGACTGAACAGGGAAGTGAGTCTGCGGAGCGGACGTAGATATCACTAATTTTTTTGCCTTTCGTTTTGTTCATTTAAAAAAAACTAATAGACGGATTTACACCAAATTAACAAAAGCACACTTTTGGGACCAAGCCGCTGCTCCTGCCGCATATTTGGTGAAAATCCGTCCAGCGGTTTGCACTGTAGGCGCGACACATTTTTTCTCATTATGTCTATGGGGAAAAAAAAACATTTTGGGAACCCCTATAACTTTGCCCCCCCCCCCCCCCCCCCCTTGACCAAACCGCACCAAACTTTGCAAAAGAATTCAGAGTGGGCCATATACCTTTTTTTGCAAAGTTTGGTGAGGATTCGTCCAGTGGGAGCAAAGTAATAAGCCACCCAAAAAGTGCTCTTCCTATGGGTTTAGCAACTTAACCATAACTATATAGCCACTACCGATATTTCATCGGTTCATTATCATATTGGCCGTACATATATTTTACACATTTACATGTTAGATAATTTCTAGTATTTTCTTTTTCTGATTGCTTTATCTTTTCAAGATAAAGCCACCTCAGGCTCATTTGGCAGATCCATCAACGAGGTGTATCCAATATTTCAGGCCTTTAACCTTCTGGCATGATGCCTACCCCCGGAGCACCAGGCCAGGCCCAGCACCCCCGGGAGCAGGCATCATGCCCCCGGGTAAAAGCCCAGCGGCCCCTTATAGGGGCTCTTTGGACTCTGTCCTGGCGCTGTTGGCGCCAGGCTCATGTTGGACATCAGTCCTGGCGCCATAGGCGCCAGGCTCATAAAGGAAGGTGTTTTGTGCACTTACCTGATGCAGACCATGCTGCAAGATTCAGGCCTCCCTGAGACCTGAAAGGGACTATTTTTTCATTGGGACTATTTTGCCACTCGGGCCTGGCCAGGGAAGGATACTTACATGGAACTACTTTGGGGGCTATTTAAGCCACGCCCAGACAGTAGCTCACGCTGCGCATTGTTCTGCATCCAAGCAGCTGAACGCTCACCGTGTCTGCTCCTGCATCTGGTCTCCAGCCACGCCCGCCTCGATCCTGGAACACCTGTAAGGAAAGAAGAGAAGAGAGGTGAAAACCAAGAATTTTATCAAACTTCTTACCTGCATCCGGAACCTTCACGCCAGCGTTCCTGAGAAAAGACTTTCATTTAAAAGCACCGCGTTGCTCGCTGCAGCGCCGCGCTTCACTCACCTGTCCTCGGGAGTTCTTCTGGCTCCACCGCGACTGTCTGCACCGGTCGCCACCTCTCTGCGCCTAGGGGAGAGAAGAAGAGACAAAAGGTGAGCAGAAGGAACATATGAGGAAAGCCTAATTTTCCGCCATAACACTTACCGGTCTTCTGTTGGTGGACCATTCCTCATTTCGGGTCGGCACCGCTTCGTTGGCAGGTACCGCACCCCGGCCCCTATGGGGAAAGGACAAGAGACATTACTGGGGGAATATAAAGCCATTAAGAGGGATCGCCCCCATAGCTAACTCACCTGAGTTTACCATTGGCAATTCAATCCCTCAGCGCATCGCCTTCATTCTGCACCTGAAATAAAGGACAGATCACAGGTTAGGAAGGCAACAGAAAAGGAGGCTCAACACTTGAACTTTTGTAATCTTCATACTTACGGCGTTCCGCTCGGAAAAGTCAAGAGGATTTTGCCAGCGCTATTCTGAAAACCAGTGAAGTAACTGGACAAACACGCGCCCCTGCACCAGAAGCAGGATGGAGAGTTCATCCTTTCAAACCATAAGGTGAGCTTCAACCGGGGATTTCGGAGGAAGTTAGAGAAGAACGAAGGGGGGAAGGGGGGAGCAAGCACACTATTCTGCAGACTGTTAATCCACTTTCTCATCTGCAGAAGGATATTCCTACTGGCCAGACGAGCAAGATTTGCGGGTCCTGTTCAGTCGGTGTTCCGAGTTCTGCGCATCACGCTCGAAGAGGCCACAGCAACCCAGACTAGACCAGCGCCTCTGTGGGAGTCAGGTGAGCGTTACACCTTCACTGCAGAAAGGGTGCTGTATATCACCTCATAAGTTCCATCTCCTTACAAAGCTCTGCACGTACTGTCTGTTGCAGTGTTTGTATCAGTTTTTTTTCCTTGATAAGGGTGGGGCGATTTGCTTCTTACCACCCGTGTAAGCTGTGTCAGATAATCTCTAAATTCCTCCCCCAAAATTGTGGCAGTTCTGTGAGCATCTAATGCTCTCCTTATTGGGGATATTAGCATGCGTCTGCCTGTTACTGTTTTGTGCAGTGACAAGTGGTGGTCTTTGCTAGGTTGTGTTGAAACAATGCTAAGGGCAAACAATACATCCAATTAATTTTGAGTGTGTAGCATAACTTTGACAATCTTCTTTTAAGGAGACCATTGATTTTCTCGACCACCCGTTAGCTTGCAGCTGGTAAATGTTACTGCTTTAAAGAGGTCGTTGACGAAGTGAGTTCTGTTGTCTGAGCAGATGACGTTGCAAATGTCCCAACGTGGAAACACTTCCCTCAACAAAAATGTTGCCGCACGTTTTCCATCTGGGTGGGCGCATGGTTCCACCCAGCGTGAAAAAGGGGCATACCACCACGATCAAGTGTCTTGCTCCATTGCACCTTCCTCCCATGTCTGCATAAATGTGCAGCTCACGGAAGGGTCCGATGACACAGGGCAGCGTTCCTTGCAGTGTCCTGAGCATCATTCCGGAATTGTTTGACACGTTACGCATTCAATTGTCGTTTTAGCAAGATGTTCTTGCAATTTTGGGACAAACCTTTTTCCCCAGATGTCCGCGGCTATGTGGTGCTTTGCCGTGTGTGCTGGAAAATGTAACTGTTGGAATTCAAGTTGTAACAATTCTACAGACATTACTAGCTTTCCTGTACTTTCTTGGCGCCAAAGGAGATCAGTGGGTGACTGTGTGCAACCACTCTTTGCCCACATCCCTTGTTCTTCGAGTGGGGCCCTTTTTTGCATTTCTGTTATCTGGGTTATGGGCAGTGAGTTATATCCTGCCTCCTTCTCCTCTTGCCATTACCTTTTAGCACATATTCTGCTACTTGGGGCTTTTGAAAATAAGCTTCCTGTTTTGCAGAAGCGTCTGCTGCCACGTTTCCCAAAGAGATTACATCACTGTTATTGGTATGGGCTTGGCATTTCATCAAAGCCACTACTGACCATTCTGCTAGTGCTTCCATTAGCTCATTTAAACGTTCTGCATGCTGTACTGGGGATCCGTCTGCCCTTCTGAAACCTCTCCTCCTCCAGCTGGACAACCCAGCATGTACCGTCGTGGTTACGTACACAGAGTCTCAATAAATCATTACCGCACATAACTTAGCTGAGTGCAATGCTTCAATCAATGCTACAAGTTCTGCAGCTTGCACTGAATAATGCTTAGGTAATCTTTTTTGCACGAGGATCTCGTACTCCCTTTTCTCCAATCTTACCACCGCTGCACCCACATGCTTCTCTCCTGTGTCTGGGCAAATGGATGCTGGCCCGTCCACAAAGTACACTTCCCCTTCCTCTAGGGCGTTTTCGTTTGCTTTAGGAATGTCGTTAACCTCCCCCTCGTATGTGGCACAATTGTGGTTTTGCATGTCTTCTACCGTGCATGGCTCAGTGATGGATGTTGCTGGATTTACTGTCTTGCAGCGCACTATGTGAATGTTGGAACTGGACAGCATTATTTCATAAGCAGTTGCCTTCTGTGTGGTGAATGTGGATTTGGATCGTTCGGGAATTGCAAACAGAGTGTCCTACAAACAGTGTTACTGAGCATCCCATCACTATGGTGGCGCTTTTTTCAATTGCAAATGTGGCTGCTGCGAGAGCTTGTTCGCATGCGAAATGCCCCTGCATCAATTTAGTTGCCACTGTAGTATGCTAATGGTTTGTGCCCTAACAAAGTTTTCTATGTTAAGACAGCTGTCATGAGTGTTCCATTGCAGTGCAAGAACAAGTAGAATTCTCGATCGCAATCTGGGGTCGATGGAACTGGTGCCGTACAAATAAGTTCCTTCAGTGTGTTAAATGCAGTGTTCATCTCTTGTGTCCCTGTGATAGAAGCACAAAAGGAAAACACATCTTTTAGTGCCTGTAGTAGGGGTCTTGTGTATGCTGCATAATGAAGTAGCCAGGCTTGAGAATAGTTACATATGCCGAGGAATTTCTGCATGTCTTTCACTGTGTGGGGCCTAATTGTTGCACACACAGCTGCTGCCCTCTCTGGGAGCATTCTTTTGCCATGTTTGATATCAGTTGTCCCAGATACAGTACCTCTGCTAGGCAGTACTGCAATTTCCCTCTGTCCACCTTATACCCTTTGTGTGCTAACAAATTTAGTAATGTGATTGAGTCAGCTCTACACTTTTCCTCACTTTCGCCACAAATCACCAGATCGTCTACTTACTGTATCACTGTGATTTTGACATCAATATTTCCAAGATCTTCATGCAATATCCTGTTAGGAATACATGGGCTCTCATAGTAGCCTTGTGGTAACCTGCAATGTTCGTATCTCCCCCCCCCCCAGGGTAAATGCAGTCAGGTATTGTGAGGCTGGCTCGAGTGGTACCGATACAGCGTTTTTCAAGTCTACCATCGTGAAGCACGTGCAGATTTTGAGATGCTGCAGAAAATTGATTCGGGATTGGGGACAAGGGGAAACTCCTTTTGTTTGACATCATTAAGTGGGTGTAAATCCTGTATTTGTTACGCTCACCTGGTATCCACAGGGACGCCACCCAGCCGGGTTACTCGCTGGTATGCTTCTCAGCTTTGCCCTGATGTGGTCTGCAGGGAAGGTTCTGCCTGAAAATGCAGGAGGACTGTGTTCAAGACTGACAGACTGGGGTAAGTATCCTCCCTCCACCGCCGTATGATTTCAGTCCCTCTGGCGCCCTCTCCTCACCTTGTGGTAGAATTAGGCGTGCTCTCCGTCCTGCCTTCTTTACAAGGGCGCGTTGTATTTCATGGGCGAGTGCGGTCCAGTTACTTCATTGATGCCGGCCCGTTTGATATTGTTCAGGTAGGTCTTATTGCTGTTCTTTAGTTTTGTTGCTATCCTGCATGCCTTTGTTTAAAATGTCTCTTTTTTTCTCCCTTAGGTATGCGTAGCTTCAGCGCGGCGAACTGGCTATGGTTGAGCCCCGCTGGTAAATGATGGCGCATTAAGAGCGCTATGATGCTGTAAGTAAGCGCTATGCACAGCCCTGCAAAGTCTTGCCTTTGCTAACCTGCGTTTTCCTTCCTTGTAGGTTGCGGTGTTCTTCAGCGCGAGTGGAATGTACGGAGTGGTGCCAGCCGAGAGGCGACCAGCCAGGTAAGCCTTTTGAGCAGTTCGTAATTTGTAAATGTCTTTACTGCTTTCTTTAATGTTGCCTCTATCTTCCTCTTTCAGGTCGTTCTGTCCGGGAGGCGTGCAGATTCGAGGAAGCTGTTCTCAGTAGCTGCGAGTGTTTAAAGATGAAGACTGCAGGTAAGATGATGCTGCTGCTAATGATGTTCCTTTTGTCTCCTTGCAGGTTCTGCTTCTCCGAGGTTCGAGGGAATAGCTGGACACGGTGAGCGTCACGTTGCAAACTGCAAAGTAACGCGAAGCGTGTTGTTTTGCTCGGGTGTGGTTTAAATAGCCCCAACAAAATAGTCCAGGGAAAGTAGTCCCTAGGCTACCACACCCAAAACACTAGACCGCATAGCTTGGTTCTTAGGAACCAAGCTATATGGATGCCTCCATGTTGGCTGACAATACAATAAAGTAGTTGCCAAGCACATTGTTTTTCATGGTGTATGAGCCTGGGGCCATAGGCGCCAGGACTGGCCCCATGAGGGCTTTTGAAGAGGATGCCAGGCTCTAGAGGCCCGAGTCCTGACTCCACCTGGCCAATTGGTTTGCCTTAAGGGGTTTTGGATGAGGGTCGTGACAGTAACATCCTCCAAACCCGCCCTTTGCTTTTTTTAATCGGATAAATCACTGTATTACATGGCAAATTTGATGGCACAATGATACCCTGTTGTAGTAGTGCATGCATTGTTTTTTATTCCCTCCTCTGCTTCCCTTGACAGGGGGTATTGATTTACACGGGGTAGCACTGCACCAGGCTTGAGTTTGATCTTAACTGGCGTCGCCTCTTGCAGGAGCCCTACGTTAAGGGGGTTAGTTGTCCATAGTTTTGTGGGTACCTGTTGCATGTCTTCATTGAAAAATGACTGAGGTGCATTGACAATAGCCATGAAGGGGTTCGTCACTCGTCTGTTTTGGACCATTATGTCACAGGGCATGCATGTTTCCATTATCTGCCTGTCAGTATCATTGTCAGTGAACAGCTTCTCATCTGTTAAATCGTGCAGCGCTATATTTGGGTCTATGCATACCACACTTCGCCACTCGCATCCTTGCGTGTCCAGGCCTACTACCACAATACGTTTAGCTGACACTTGTACTCCCTGCAAATCTAGGTAGAGGATGGTACCCGGTAGTATTTCGGGGGCAGCCACAGGATGGAAAACTGTCAGAAGGTACTTTCTACTATGTTCGTGTTATCTCAGGCACTACTCTTGCCAGGACTTGTATTCCATAGACAAACATGTCTGTGTAAATGGGCTCCCCGCGTATTGCTATTTCATTTGATATTGTGGTAATCCACAGCATCGCCTGGAGGGGGCATATTCCTGGAGTCAAGGACACTATGCCCCTTTCAGTAAAAGAGATGGTCATGTTGAGATTACTAAGGAGGTCCCTCCCCAGCAAGTTTCAGCGAGTCTTCGTGATAGAGTAGGGGTGCTCGCACCCCCCCTCAACCCCCGGTTATATCGAAATCCTTAGTGTATGGAACCGTGACCATAGCCCCAAAAAATCCCTGTTTCTCCACATTTTCTCCAGACAGCGGAAACCGGCCTTCCATTAGGCACGATTTTTCCGCCCCTGAGTCCACTATGAAGATGAACTGCCTGTTTCCTATCATCGCCCCCACCAGTGGTTCCTCGTCTGGACGTAGGGTAGTCGATAGGACTAGACATGGAAGTGCTTTCTGTGGGCTGTCCTAGCCTGGGTGTGTTTGTCCCCGGAAAAGAAAAGACGTTTTCCCCAACCATGGGTGCACCATTGGCTGTGGTGGCGAAAGGGTTACTGTGTGTGTGTTCCCCATCTGATTTTGGCGTGTCACTCGTCCCCTTTGGTGGTGCTCCGTGCTCTTGTGTGAAGTGAGTCTAGACCTATTCCCCTTTCCTGTATCCTCTCATTGGTAACCCATAGGGAATGCCCGGGTGGGGGTGGCCATACTGTTGCTCATTACTGAACCCCTGTGTATTCTGGTGATATGTCATGGGACGGGCGATATATTCTCTCGCAAAGTGGGCCCACCTCCAATGTGACCAGCATGCTCCCTGTCCTTCTCCTCAGGGTCCTTGTCCTCCATATCCCCTTCTCTGTCCCCAGTACCCACCTCTTCCTCTTCCAGGTTTTCCTTTCCACTGTGGCCCTCCGTCCTGTTCCTCTGCAGCCCATTGTTCTTGCCAGTTTGCTGCTCAGGTGGTGGCCATCCTAGCCTGTATTGCTATTTGCCCCTCCTCCCGTCTCCCTGCCTGTCTGCGGGAAGGGCTACTGATGCGACCTTCAACAAATTTTGTACGAGTTTTGCCTTGCCTGCCAGTCTTTTCTGTGCAATTTCTTTCTTCCTCTGTTTGATCCTCCTACAATGGTATACTCTGATGCTTTGTATTTCTGGCCAACCCTTTGCTTCAATCCCAGCAATTGTATCTAATGCCTTCTGTACCTCCTTTGGGAGGTCTCTTGATTATAAAGTAAAAGAGGGAGGTTGACTGGTCCCAAGCCGTGCCTGTCTCCGCCCTCCACATATCCTGCACCCAAAGAAGGAACTGCACAGCATCTTCATCGTCCCCCATTGTACATTGCATTACTGAGTGTAAATCTGGAGTGTCAGGGAAGGTTCTCCGCAGTGCATCCCACACCTGTGCTCTCACGTTGTTAAATGATGCCCCATCGTGCCAATCACAGTCCATTGTTACTCCCGGGAAACCCGATTTCACCCAGACCCCATCTGCTTGATCACCCACTGCAGATAACAGCAGGCTCTTTACATCCCCTATAGCCAAGGGACCTCCTGTGGTGTGTTTCTCAAAGGCATATATCCATTTCCCCACCCCTCCCGTAAGTGGGGGTAGTGACTTCAATACATTTGTCTTGTCCATCAGTGCCCAGGGCACATAGTGTGGCCTTCCTGCTCCCTTGTGGGTGAGTGGCATTTGCAGATTTGTCGTTTCCCTCCCTTTACCTACCTTTGTTCCTTTCCTTTTTGCCAGCGCCATTCTTTCCATTCTGTTTCTCAAACTTCCCTGCCACCTTTCTTCTTCTCCCACCTGTGGTGTCATATACTGTTCTTGCAGTCCGCCTCCTGTCGTTCCTTCCTCGTACTCCTCAATATCGCTCCAACACTCTTCTTCCCTCTCCGATGTCACGCTACCTTGACCTGTACTTCCCTGATCACCTTCCTGCTCTACTCTCCCTCTCTTCACTGGGGTACTATCAATGCGGCAGAGGAAGTACCCGGACTTCCATTCGTCCTCAGCTATAATGGAAGGTGTTTTTGGCGGTGGCGGCTGCGGTGTCTGTCCGCCCTCCCCCCCCCCCCGTCACTGGCAGTCTGTCGATGCACCGGGACGCTAGTCGGGCAGATTCATTTTGAGTACTGATGATATGATCTTCTATATTTCAGGTGATTTGCCCTATATCAGCTGGGGATGTGCTTGGTGGGCCATCTGGGCTTTTAGGGTCGTACTGGGGAGGGGGAGCTGTTGCTGGTGTAGTGGGTGCACTAAGCCGAGGCAAATATAGTGGGTCACAATATCCTTGAGCGGGTCTGTTCAACAATAGGTACAGTATTTCGGGCTCCTCTCCTCCCTTTTTTCTCCCCCTCCCTCCTTTTTTACTGTCTCAGCAGGCTGTGATTCCCTGTCTTTATTTTTCTGAGGAGGCGTCTCTTCAAACAATCTTCAGAGGTCTAATACTTCGCTCCAATTTTGGAGCTGCTTTCCCTTATATTTAGCCAATAAATATGTTGCCACCAAATCCAACACTCTGGCCATATCTGAGACGATCCTTCCCCCTTAATCTCGGTCAGCTATTGGCCATGATACTTTTTAATTTTTTCACTGTAAAAGGGGAGGTGTTGACAAATATGCAGAAATTGTGTATCCGCGCTATCTTTTTAGGCCCCAATCCATTTTCAACAATCCTGACTTCCTCCCATCATTCACACGTCAGTCACTCTGCTCTGGCCCCTTCTGGGCTGACCTGTAAAGAGTAAATGCTAAAATAAACAACAAATTACTACTATTTTCCGAGTCTACTCAATATGCAAGACTCCTACTTATTCCTTTTTCTTCACTTATAAACCTGTACTGGTCGAAACAGTACTATGTGGTGCCTCCTTCCACCCCCTTTCCAAGCTAGGTTCCCGTATCTCCTCTTATTTCAATCCCATATATAAAAACCTAATGGCCATATGAAAAAAAGCTCTTTGGTCAACAGTCGCTCACTCTTACTCACAACTAACTCTACCCACAGGCCGTTCCCTTGCTGTTTTAATCTGACCCTTTTCCCATTCATTTATCCTCCTTTAGTTCTCCTTGCAATCAATACTCACGTGTTTGTGGTGATCCGAGAACCTCCGTTCACGGTCTAGCCACAATCGGGGTGCCGCCCCCAGCCAAGCCGTTGCCCGCTCCGGCCAGCAGTTGGGTATTTGTAAAGCTGGAACCTGCTCGGGAGCGTACACGTTTTAAATACCGGTCAGCTGTAGGTGGTGGTGTTCTTGATGGGGGTGCCCCGGATCTCGGCGCAAGGCACGGGAGCGGGGGGTCTTCTCGAAGCAATCACTTTATCGGGGTCGCCAAGTGAAGGTGGTCATTCCCCAAAATACAAATCCCAACTCAGAATAAACGGACACATCACAGTAGGGAATGAGACCAGGAGAAAGATTGCAAGTTAAGTAAAGTTTTATAAGGTAAATGATGCACGCAGTGGACTCTGCTGCACTAAGAGCGCTCTGCCGACAATATAGAAACAACATAGCTTTATACAAAAATCTCATCACGGTTGACGCACAGTATAGGGGATGCATAGTGCAAGCCCATTTGAGTACTACAGTGTTGCAGTATATGGTATACTGGGTGGTGCAGCTTGATTGGTTGGTGCGGAGAGAGCTTTTTTGTGATCTAGGAAAAAGGTTGTGTTAATACCTGATTTTACTGCTGAGAGTAAGGGTAAGGAAAAGGTTTTAACCCCTCTGATTCTGCAATTCAGTTGGATAATTCCCAATCTAGTATGCCTCATCCCAACGACTCTTGTACTAACGTGGACCTTGTGCAGACTACATTGCCATTTAAATTGTTTACTGCACAAAGAACAGCTATGCAAAGTTCAACATCCTCCTCAAGTTGTTTTCTACTACTGTTGAAATTCAGTCGACAATATGTGTTGGAACTCCTTTGTTCCATTACTCCCAAGTATCTGATAATGATACCTTGGTACATCACTGGTGTCTTATCATGAAAATCTATTCGTACAGGAATTGGAGCAGCTGATACAGTACATTATTGATCCCATAATACAATGTCTCAATCGTGAAGCTGTAAATGCCCAAGATGTTTTTGATAACATTGTCAATAATGCGATTAGCAACACCAATATTTCAATTTAATTGCATAAGGAATTGAGATCTCTTGCCATTAGGCAACCGTATGAGAGTGTAAATGATGTACCATTTTGAGATCTGAAATAGCACATAAGGAAGTTGTGATAAACTCACTTCACAAGTTAGTGGTCCAATTGTACACGGATGTTGCCAACTTAAAAACCAAAGTTGATGCTACTAAAGTTAATTCCACGTGCAGACATAATGCTGTCTAGTCTGCTTCTGTATTTTCTATCTGGGAGAGGGCTGCTAATAATATTGGGATATCCCCTCGTATTCATTTCGAGACAGAACACAGAAGTGCCTCCAGTTCTTTATGGAAGGCACAGTACAAACAGGCTTTTGAGTAGAGTAAAAACTCAAGGACCTCTTTGCTCTAAACATTGACATTTAGTGAACTCCTGTCTTAATAACAATGTGATGTGATGAATCGATGGAGTCATCACTGATTTCCTGGAAGTGACCTCCTCTCATGTGGCCAGAGGAAGAAGGATCAAGCAATGCGGAGCAAAGGAAGCGCCAAGCCCTGCATTTTTTTTTTCTAGTTACTCGCATCTACCTGTGACCGGGAAATTTAAAGAGCAGAAGCCAAGAGTTGAAGGCTGGCGGGAGAGAGCTTCGCCTCTCTACGAGGATCGAAAAGCAGAAAGGTTCAGGCTGGTGTGGCAAAGCCAGGTTCCTCATGAACCAGGAAGGAAGAAGCTGCTGCACGAGGAGGACACGCGGAGGACATGCTGCAGGAGCGCCTGTAGCGGGTGAGAGACTGCTGTATGTTTGTAGGTTCAAGAAAGCAGCGCTTCACTCACCAGAGCCTAGAGTGAAGCAGACAACCCAAGTAGAAGCCACAACAGATGGAAAAGCCAGGTGCATGCGGTCGCAAGAAGGAAGCAGAGAAAAGGCCTTCAATGACTGACCAAGGATTACCCAAGAGTCCACCCAGAGACAGCGGGACACCGGGGCGTATTGGCAGCCACGCTGAATGCAAGCAATTGTAAATAACGTAATTGAAAGAGAAAGAACAAAATATCTTTTTGTAACAGTGCCCATTGAGCTACGGGCAAAACCCTTACAAGTACGACTATACTAGGTTCAAGCATATTGGAAACACAAACAGGATAACATATCAAAGAGAGCCAGAGAAATAATATATTATATTTGTCAGGTGTCCCTAAATTACTCAATAAATGTATCCATTGGATGAGTCATGTATGCTGTTTATCAGAGGAAGGATCGTAATTCAGGATGATTTGAAAGTCCACACAGTGGAGTTGTCTGTCATCCAGTGTCATAATTAAGGGCTTCCACTATTGGACTTTAAAACTCTACCACTGTCAGGTTCAAGTATACAGCTTTTAAACTCTTTATTCTATGTCAACCCAGACCCTAGTTTCAACCAAACAAGGCAATATTGTTGCTAAAAATAAAAGGGATGAAATAATAGGCACAGAATTGTCAGCCAAAGCATCAAATGTGAGATTACCTCTTTTCAGCCCTTGTATTTTCCATTGAACGAAGACGAGACTCAGCTAGTTTGACCAAGCATCTTATTTGAATGTCTTGATGTGGAATGTGATAGGCATTCGATCAAAGTTAAGTGACACAGATTGGCATTCTTTCCTGGATTCAAACCAGATAATTTCATAGCACCTGTGCAATGTCAATTCCAACAAAGCCATGTCATGCCAGCTTTGGTATTCCTGCCATGAAAGGGGGGGTTAGGTGGGGTGGAAGGGCGGTCAAGTAGTGGCCTTCTTACGTGGGTTAAGATGGATTTAAATGCTAGAAGTAACCACTATCATTGAAGGTGCTGATTTACACATCTGCAAGTTAAGATTACTATATGGCCTCCCTATTATTCTTTTACATTTTTTTATAAAAGTCATTGCCAGTGCTTGTCCCTTGCAGTTACTATTTAGTACTTGGATTGACATTGTGGAAGACCAGCACAATCACGGGGAAGGGTGCATTTAAATGCTCAAATTGAACCCTGGGGTTGCTTGCGTGGTAGCGGATGACAAAGACGAGGTTTGGGGTATCCCCAAGGGCCATACTACCCCTATTGGGATTCATCAGAGACATGCCCTACAATTGCCAGCCTTATTTGCAGAGAACAACATGAGAGCATGCAATGACCGTACATGCTAGCTAATCACACTTATAGGGCAGTCAATATTACTAGTCATATTGACTGCCTGATTGATGAAATATATTGGGGGGATGGTAAGAGAACTGTGGGTTAAGAGTGTAGAAAGCAATCACAAACCGCTAGTAGTGAACTTGAATATAGGTACCTGCAAATCTAATCACAAAATCATACTTTATCAGATCTATATACTGGCATTAATCGTCTCAACCTTAAATGGAATTCAAAGACAGCTGAATTGTTGTCACCTGAAATGCATCCTATTTTATCCATTGCTTTATGACGATTTAACTGAAGAGAGACCTTGTATTATGGATGGGTTGTAAATTGGTGGAGTTAATTGGATCCTTTGTTACTCAAGCTTGTTCAATCCCAGGAAAACATTCTTCCAAGATTATACATTCTAAGTGCGATAAGGGCTGCAGGAAGGCTAAGCAGGAATTACTTTTTGACATTTAAAATTCAATGGAGAGGATAACGCACATGTGATTAAACAACTTGGATCAGCCTGCAAGGATATAATCCATCAAATAAAGAGGGCTGTGATGTCAGAGGTTGAGACAAATGTCACCTAGCTTTGAGATGGCTCATGGAAGTTCTAAAGTTTCTGTCGCCTATAATGACAATCCCTGAGTGTGCATTGTACGAGCACTTTAAAACCGTATATACTGCTCCCGATTCTATAGCAAGCCTGTCCTCCTCATCCATTACAATAGAGAATAAAGGGGACTTTCCTTTCATTTTTTCAACTACTGAGGTCAGATTAGCAGATTGCCATTTGAAAAGTGGCAAGGCACCAGTCCTAGATAATTGCTATTGTTTGAATCTGAAGAATCCACATGGGTTCTGTTAGTAACACATTTGTTTCATTCAGTAAATGCAGCTAACAATTCCCCTTGTTAATATGGCACAGCCGACATTGTTTCTATTTTTAAAAAGGGGGATAGTAATGACCCAACAAATTATTGTCCAATTTTCCTTCTAAGAGACTTTTAAAAGTGTAGGCCAACATTCTAGCTTACAAACCTTTATCAATGGATGGATGAGGGGAAGTAACTTAACCATGTACATGCAGGTTTTTGCACATAAGTTGGTGCAATCGAGCATGCTTTTAGACTGGCCTTGATTATGCAGAAATACTTATCACAGAAAGATGTTCCTCTTTATTCGTGGATCTTATAGTGGCTTTTGACAATGTCAATCGAAATCCGTTATGGAATACGCTATCATAAATGAGGAAGTTCAACCGCAGTTATTAAAATCAATGAAATCCTTCTATGTTAAGAAGGGGTCTTTCAGGAAAGATTTCTCTTTTGGGATTTATCCCTCTATATTTTCTATGGACTGTGATGTGAAGGCATCATTAAGTTAAACACATTACAACAGATTCAACTTTTTAAGTAGATGTTTTATTTTTCTAAAAAATGTAAGGTCTAACGTACCTATGCTAAGGTGGGATTTCGCTACCTAAAGAAAACTAAGGGTAGTCTGTGTCAGGAAGTTCAACATAAGTCTGTCTGTGTCCAAAACCTATACTTGCCCTCACAACTAAACATATATAATGTGTAGGGATGGCAGCATAAAAAGGAACTGGTGGTGAAAACAAAGTTCTGAACTTCTTCCAGCTTGTGGCTTGAGTTGAGCTTCCCTTCCCCAAGTTCAAAACAATTCCAAAAGGTCCTCTGGGTTCCCTTCCCCAAGAGTTCAACGCATTTCACAAGAGGCCTTGGGGCTTCCTATTCCCAAAGGTTCACCACAGTACCAAAAGGCCGTGGGGCTTTCTTTCCCCAAGAGTTCAATACACTTCTAGGGTCAGTGTAATTCACAAAGTCTCGGGAATCCTTGCCCCAAGAAGTCGACTCACAGTTCACACAGTCTTGGGGTTTCCTTCCCCAAGAAGTCAGCTCTTCTAGGTTTCCAAAACAACAATCAGTTCAAGTTTCTTGACTTTCAAAATAACTCTAATTCAACTCCTTGAGCATTCAGGCTTTTCAATAGTTCACAAAGGTTCCTTTTCCGCTCTGTATTTCCCATGCACAAGTAACAGTAGCAGGATGCAAGCTTCTTCACATTTTCTTTCCTTGGCTCTTTTCAAATAAGGGCCACTCTATCTAGGCACAGTTGTCGGACCACACAGTCCACCCAGTACAGTTCACGCAACCAATAACACTTGGCACTTTGTTTATGCTTCTGTATTCTTCATATATATATATATTTCTGAGGCTTGTGGAATCTGCTTAGATCACATGCTGTGCATAGGCCGACATCTAGTGGAAGCTGCGGAGTATTATAGTTTGTTTTTCGAAACTCGAAAATGGGCGTCGACACAGGGCGTGCCAGTAATATTATCCCTAGTGTGACGTCCACTGTACCCAAGATCCCTCACGCGTCTAGGATCCTCAGATTGTTTTTTTCCGCCATACTGGTCGGAAGCATCTTGCGGAGTCCCCTGGCCTTAGCCATACTTTTGCTAAAATTTAAAAATATTAATCTATTGACATCCTTCCCCACCCCAACGTCTAACTTCGACACTCGACGCCGGCTGGAGAAGAAACCGACCGTCGGCTGCTGCACGACGGATTTGGGCCTCGGAAGGCCGCTGGCCTCGGCCCGGGCCTGGTAGGCCGCTGGCCTCGGCCCTGCAAGTAGGGAGAGTGGGGGGTGGTTCATACTCTACACTCTTGGTATATAGGTACACCTTATACATTTCCTACACTTAACAGCCCGCTGCCTCAAGGTGCGTATGGAGGGTACCCCTTTTCAATTCTGCCCCAAGTGCAACCGCAAATACCCTTGGGTCGACAGGCACGCCACGTGCAATCTCTGCTTGCCGAGGGACCACCCCGAAGCGAACTGCAGAGCGTGTAGTAGGTTTAAACCTAAGACACTTAAGGACCGTTCGACGAAGCGTTGGGCCCACCACGCCAGGCAGGCGGCCATGGCAGCGGAGGGCGCCTTCAGCGATGGCAGCGACGCCGTACTTTCGGACGGCGAGGGCATTACGGCGTCGAAAGACAGCCGAGCGCAGGTCCCCGACCTCGGAAGGTCGTCCGGCAGGGCGGCTATGGGGAAGACCCCCGGCGACGCAAGCGCTTCACATACTACACACACTAAACACAGTAAGTCCAACCGAGACTCGACTACGTCGAGTTCTCGGAAAGAGGCACAGACAGAACGGTCCGATTCGGTGTCCTCTGGGCGCTCTGGATCAAGATCGCCGCATGACTCCAGGCAATCATCCACTCTTGCCAAGAGTGCCTCGCTCCCTAGGCTAACAGAAGTTCGATCGTCGGAAGACGAAGACGACTTCCACCCCCAGGCCGCGCTCCAGGAGGCGGAGCCCGCAATTAAAGACGGCGAGGCCCCACGCTCGAAGGACAGGGACACCTCTCCCGATCCTCGACGCCAGGCATCGAAAAACTCCGGAGCCACTAAGGGACAGGGAAAACATTTTTCTACGCACGGGGATGGGGGAAAACAGCAGAAGAAACTACCTGTACATTCTTCCACACCTGTGAAACACTCCACCCCTCCTAAACAGACAGACAAGCCCAGGTCTGCTGATAGGTCCACAACCAGCAAAGCTACTCAAGATAAATCCCATAGACTTGCTGAGAGAGTCATTCCCAGTTCCAAAAAATGGTCCAGTGAAGACATAGATAGGGTCATGTCAAGAATGTCTTCATTGGCTGATTTTCATGATAAAAATCCAGAACATTTCCTCTTGTATGATCCTCAAGGGGCCACACCCTCAGGCTCTACTGATCCTATTCCCCCCGAGTAAGAAAGCCCGGTTTGAAACCCCGATGAGGTCTGAACCCTTCGGGGTACAACCTTACGCAACACCATACTCACGGTATCAAGGAGAGGCTTCCTTTTGTGGAGACCAAGAATTTGGTATGATAGAAGAGCAAACTGGGACGGGCTACTATGGGGATGATGAGGACCAGGAAGAAGAAGATGACCCGGAAACATACAGAGTACATTCCCCGGTAGAGAACGAAGCCCCGGTTACCGACTCCCCGGCCGATAACCAGCCCCTCCTAAATGAGGTTCTCGCTCGCGCAGCAGAACATTTCCACATTGACGCCCACGGTGTACAGGAGGAAAGGGACTTCGCAGAAGAGTTAATGGGAGAAAGGAGGCCGGTTGCCCAGACCATCCCTATCCTTAAATCCATTCAGCGGAGAATAGATCCGTCCCTGGTGAACCCAAACCTCACCAGAGCAGTCAATCCCAGGGTTGAGAAACTTTTCAGGGCAGCTCAGTCTGACCCTCTCTATATAAGAGGACATCTGAAGCCAGACTCCCTAGTTGTTACCAACACTCGTAAGAGGGCTGGAACACCCTTGTCTTCGTCAGAAGCTCCTCCCGACAAGGAGAGCAAGAAACTATACGGTTTCGGCAGGAAGGTAGCCTCAACGTCCGCCTATCAAGCAAGGATTGCTAACTCCACCACCCTGTTGGCCAGCTACAACTGCCATCAGTGGGAAGAAGTCACGGCTCTCATAGCCTCTGCTCCTGAACCGTTAAAGGGCCAATTAGCTCGGATTTCCGCAGAGGGTAGAGCCGTGTCTGGTTGCATTTTGAAAGCAACTTTCGACGCCGCGGATAACTCAGGCAGATTGATAGCAGAAGGTACTGTTATCAAGAGACATGCGTGGTTACGGCAGTCTGGTTTTAAGGCAGAAACTCAGGCATCATTGTTAGACAAACCGGTGGAAACCAATCTGTTTGGTAAGGCGGTCGAAGACGCACTGAAAAATGCCAAGGACGAATACGAGACACTCAAATCCCTTGGCCAGTTAACCAATAAACCCCCTAACCAGAGAGGGAATAGTAATTTTCGTCGCCCACGTGGCCAAAATTCCCAGAGAGGATCTAACTATTCCCAGGGGCAGGGTACACAGTGGAACAACAACCAACAGTCTACCCAGGGTTACAGCAGAGGTAATAGGAGAGGTTGTGGTAAAGGCAGAGGCAGCCCCAGCAAGGGAGGCGGCACGCCTCCACCAAAGCAGTGACGCTCAGTTCAGGGTCCCTTCTCACGCAACCCCAGTAGGGGGATGCATTTCAAACTTCACCCAGGCTTGGGAAGGGATCACATCAGACAGATGGGTGCTGTCAACAGTATCCACAGGATATTGTATAGAGCTACTGCAGCGTCCCCGGAACCATCCTCCACGACAAAGAGTACACTCCTTAGAACATCAGAAGATTCTCCTCGAGGAGATCGCCATTCTTCTACAAAAGGACGCGATAGAACTCGTCCCGGGACACCAGGTAAACAAGGGTATTTATTCAACTTACTTCCTTGTGCCAAAGAAAGACTTGACAATGCGCCCAGTATTGGACTTACGGCCTGCCAACAAGTATGTCAAGCCCCAAAAATTTCGTATGGCCATGCTACAAGAGGTAATCCCCCTCCTAAAAAAGGGGGATTACATGGCAACCTTGGATATGAAAGATGCTTATTTTCATATTTCCATGTTCCCAGCGCACAGAAAGTACTTGCGCTTCAAGGTGGACAGTCGGCACTACCAATTCAAGGTACTGCCCTTTGGGATAGCTTCAGCACCAAGGGTATTCACCAAGGTACTGGCGGTGGCGGCTGCACACCTACGCAGGGAGGCAATCCCAGTGTACCCTTATCTGGACGACTGGCTCATAACGGGGGAAACCCCAGGAATTTGCAGGACAAACATTCAAAGGACTATCGACCTCCTCCACGAGTTAGGCTTCTCAATCAACGAGAAGAAGTCAAGCCTGGTGCCAAGCACCTCAAAACAATTCCTAGGAGCAATCCTGGATACCCAGCAGGGGTTGACCTTTCCTTCAGAAGAAAGAATTCGGAATATACTACTGCAAATTCCGCATTATCAGTCCGGTCAACAAATAACGGTACGCAAAGCAATGCGTTTACTGGGCATGATGGCGTCATGCATTTATCTGGTCCCCCACGCACGCCTGCGCATGCGTCCCATGCAGGAATGGTTGGCGAAACAGTGGTCTCAGGCAAGTGGTCAGTGGGACGATCTAGTGGTCGTTTCGCCAACACTGGTACAAAGCCTTCACTGGTGGACAAGAGAAAATCTCGCACAGGGGAAACCCTTTTACGATCCCGAGGTACAGGCAGTAGTCACTACAGATGCATGTCTGACGGGGTGAGGAGCTCACCATCTCCACCACACAGCTCAGGGTCTCTGGTCTCACTCTGTGGCCAAGAACCACATCAACCTGCTAGAGCTTCTGGCAGTATTCAGAGCAATTCAGGCGTTCGAGCCCCACCTACTAAACCTGTCAGTGCAAATCCGGACGGACAGCACTACAGCCATGTTCTACCTGAACAAGCAAGGAGGGACTCGCTCGCCAAATCGGTCCAAGCTTGCCCAGAAAATCTGGATATGGGCACTCAGACGGAACATCTTCCTGTCATCACAACATGTTCCAGGGGAGCTCAATTCCCTAGCAGATGCTCTGAGCAGAGACTCCCTCCCAGAGGAACACGAATGGGTCCTTCACAGAGAGGTCCTAGAAGATCTCTTCTCTCAGTGGGGTTTTCCCACTATAGACTTATTCGCCACAAGCGAAAACAGACAATGCCCAGGATTTGCATCCACGTTCCCCCAACCAGACTCCCAGGGGAATGCCCTGTGGATGAACTGGTCAGGGATGTTTGCGTACGCTTTTCCACCAACTCCTCATCAGGAAAGTGGTGAACAAGATGAACAGAGAATCGATGACGCTCGTCCTAGTTGCTCCCATGTGGGCAAGACAACCCTGGTTCCCACACCTACGCAGGATGGCGGTGTGCGAGCCCATCAAACTTCCAGCCTGGTACAACCTACTGTCCCAGCACCAAGGTCAAACAGTGCACCAGCAACCCAACTCAATGAACCTGGCAGCCTGGCTCCTGAGGTCATAGAGTTTGGACACCTCAATTTACCTCAGAGGTGTATGGACATCCTAAAGGAATCTAGGAAACCAAACACAAGGCACTGTTACTTTGACAAGTGGAAGAGGTTCGTTATCTGGTGCCAGAGTAGACAAATCAACCCAGTTGATTGCACTCCTTCCACTATTGTTACATACATGCTCCACCTGCTAGATGCAGGATTGGTTTTTAACTCACTGAAAGTACACCTGGCAGCCCTCTCGGCTTACACCACTTCCCATAGCAAGGTGTTGTGGTGGAAAGTACCAGTAGTTAAAGCCTTCATGGAAGGAGTAAAGAGACTTCACCCTCCTATTTCAAACCCACCGCCAGGGTGGGACCTTAATGTGGTGCTAGCCAAGCTCATGGGCCCCCCTTTCAAACCCATGCATAAAAGCAGTCTCAAACACCTGACTTATAAAACGGCCTTCTTAGTAGCTATTACTTCTATAAGAAGGGTCAGTGAAATTCAGGCTCTGTCAGTGCAGGATCCCTTCTTTACTATCCATAAAGACAAACTGGTTTTACGCACACACCCTAGGTTCTCACCTAAATTTATATCCAAATTCCATGTAAACCAGTCCATCGAGCTTCCGGCTTTCTTCCAGAACCCGCAAAGCTCGGCTGAGGTGAAACTACACACCCTAGATGTGCGTAGGGCGGTCCTCTACTATGTAAATAAAACAAGACCGCTAAGGAAAACAGATCAACTGTTTGTCTCCGTAGCTACAGGCAGAGCGGGGGATCGCGTCTCTAAAGGTGCCATCTCGAAGTGGATTATTAACTGTATCCAGCTGTGTTACTCACTCTCTGAAAAGACTCTGCCTTTTACACCAAGGGCCCACTCTACTAGAGGCATTGGGGCCACTCTGGCTTTCATTGCAAATGTTCCCCTTGACACCATTTGCAAAGCAGCTACTTGGAGCTCTATTCACACTTTTACTCAGCATTACTGCATTGACACCCATTCCAAGGCAGATACCAAGTGGGACAAGCGGTTCTAAGACACTTATTTGCTCTTGACCCTTCTCACATCCCACCTCCTTCTTCTGGTACTGCTCGCTAATCTATGCACAGCATGTGATCTAAGCAGATTCCACAAGCCTCAGAAGGGATACATTACTCACCGTAATCGTATTTCTGATGCTTGTATCTGCTTAGATTCACATGCGACCCACCCTTCCTCCCGTCCGAGAGAAGGCGCATGATTGCTTGTATTCTTACCTTTCTGTCTATCTGCTTGGATTATCTGTATTCACGCTACTCCTCATGCTACCTCATGTCAGAAAAAATACAATCTGAGGATCCTAGACGCGTGAGGGATCTTGGGTACAGTGGACGTCGCACTAGGGATAGTATTACTGGCACGCCCTGTGTCGACGCCCATTTTCGAGTTTCGAAAAACAAACTGTAATACTCTGCAGCTTCCACTAGATGTCGGCCTATGCACAGCATGTGAATCTAAGCAGATACAAGCATCAGAAATACGATTACGTTGAGTAATGTATCATATATATATATATATATATCAACACTGATTTCATAATCTCCTTGGCATACTCTTGGCTCGGCCTCAATGTGTATTTCACATCATTCTCTTGGCTTTGCCACAACTTTATTATTTATGTTCTTTATTTTGGCATTTATAAAGTGTGCCACACCCGGGGGCATCTGGGCACTGAACTTGTATTTCACGTCATTCCGTGGTGCTCACCACCTTACACCACCTTATTTTCACTTTGCTCATAAGCGTTCATCACTTGCTTGGATCTCGTGCTATGTTCACATAGGCTCATCACACTTTTCAGTTAGTTCTGTATTCATCAATGCTTCAGCATTCATCAAAGTACATATAATTCTTTGCCTCTTTATCCGGCATCAAATAATACTTGTAGGACTCTCAAAAAGGTACTTCTAACTCTTTTCAGCTTTATCTGGTATTCACTAATGCTCATAGCACTCTTAAAAGTACTTATGCCAATGTGCAGCTTGTTCTGCATTCAACATTGTATTTAATCTTTCATAACAATTGTAATGATTAGCTTTTTCGGTATTCCAGTATGCCTCTTTCCAGCCCCGCAGCACCCCTGATATGAGTGTTCCTTTTTCTTACACTCTTTGGTCTGTTATCACGCCTCCTGGCCTCTCGATTTGGCTTCTCCACTTCTTTCAGCTCTGCCTGTTCCTCACTTGAGCTTCTGCAAGCAGCGCTCGCCATCCTTGGTATCAGCTGCGCATAGAGCTGCTCTCCTCTAGCGGGGGCTACCGGCGGCCTGTGGCGGTTGGGAGCCTTTGGTGTCCCACAGCTCGTGCAGTGAACACCAGTAAAAGTGGACGGAAGGCTTCTGGACCCTTGCACAGCCTGCGCTGGCCCTGGGGACCTTTCTGCACTCCTGCTCAACTCGGCTTCCCTGCAGCCGGTTCCCCTCCAGCCCGCTCTGCCGCTGCATGCCACGTTCCTTCCTGGATGACTCACCCCAGGATGGTTCTCTCCAGGACAATTCTCTCCCAGATGGTTCTCCTCGACTGCTGGGCGGTCACTCCTTTTTATACACCTGGGACCTGTTAAGTGGTTTCAGGTGTAAGTCCTTACCTTTTGGTTGCCTGCCCATAACTAAGCAAATTAGTTGGACATGCCTGGCGTTTACAATAGTACTCCTCCAAAGCCCTCTTCCTCATCTCAGTACCAGAATGGTGTGAATTAATGGAAGTGTGCATTGTTCGTAGTTGCTTCTTCCTCATCCCAGTCTTAAAGGGAATGGCCTTGGGACATTGTGGGTGGCAGAAAGGGCTGATATTTCTCTTTATTAACAAGAGGAGGTTGCGTCTGCTCCATCCGTTCTATTCAGTCTATCCGTTTTAGTCACTATCCGTTCCATCCACTCTATTTACTCCTTTATTTTCTCTGTTAGATCAACTCTGATATTCTGTTTACTGTGTCTATTCGCTCGGTTTACGCCATCCATCGACTTCATTCACTCTAATCTTTCCCTCTAATCTACCCATTATGTCCTGTCATGTGGGTGTGGCCCAGTTCGGACAGCTTCTTTGTGCGTTTCGTCGTTCGGTTGCTGGGGGTTTGGACACATCTTTGGGTGGTCATTGGTGTTCTGGGAAGAGCCACGTTTTCAGTAGTTTGCAGAATGAAAAGTAGTCTTCAGTGAGTCGGATGTGGGGTGGAAGAGAGTTCCATAGAGTCGGGGCCAGGGCTTAGAAAGAGGATCCTCCTATCTTGATTGAATTGGTGTTTGGTATCACTAAAAGGAGGCCGGAGCTTGATCTAAGAGTGTGCAGTGGGTGGTAGGGTTTTAGCTTGTTTTGCAGGTATAGGGGGCCGGTCTTGTGCACTGCTCGGTGGGTGATGCATAGGCTTTTGAAAGTGGCCCTTCGTCCAACTTGGAGCCAGTGGAGAGTTCTGAGAGCTGGAGAGGTGTGGTCTCTTGGGGCCCAATGCTAGTAGCATTTTGGCAGCTGCTTTTTGTGCCCTTTGTAGTTTAATGAGGGGGTATGCCTCACTCTGAGATAGAGGGAGTTAGAGTAGTCCACTCTCGACATTACAATAAACTGAACAGCGGCAAGTCTGTTCGGAAAGGAGAGGTAGGGACCAATGCGTCTAAGAATTTTGAGGTGGTAATGACAAGACTTAGATATGTTGTTGATTTGGTGAGAGAGGGTTAGGTCAGAGTCGAGAGTGCATCCAAGGTTTTTTACTGTGGCTGAGGGGGTGGGTGGATTTCCCATGGATGTGGGCCAAGGTAAAGGGTGGGGGAGAAGCTTGGTTTGCCGCACACCATGATTTCAATTTTAGTGGGGTTTAGGAGGAGGTGGTTTGTAGTCCTCCAAAGATCAATGTCGAGGAGGCAGGGTGTGTGGTCGGGCGGAGAGATGGAGTCAGAGCTTTAAGATTATTTGAGTGTCATCGGCGTAGTTATAGCACAGGATATTGTGCGGGCAGATTATTCCGGGGAGGGTGGACATATAGAGGTTTAACAGTAGGGCTGATAGGCATGCTGCCTGTGGTACTCCAGTATTGACTGGTCGAGCGACGGAGGCAAAGGTGGAGAGGAGGGTTATTTGTTTCTTGTTGTTGAAGAAGGAAGCTATCCTTTTGAGAGCGTTTCCACGGATTCCTTGCGAGTGGAGGCGGTCAATTAGGATTGAGTGGTTTATTGTGTCGAAGGCGGCAGAGAGGTCTAGGAGGATTAGTGCAGTGCATCCTGCAGAGTCCGCGGTGATCTTAAGATCGTCCCAGATTGAGGCCGGAGTGTTTTCGGTTCTGTGTCGTGGTCTGAAGCCTGATTGTGCGGGGTCCAGGAACTTGTTGGTTTAGACAAAGGCGTTTAGTTGGGAGAATGCGGTTCGATCAATGAGTATTGCAAGGAACCTGGTGTTTGAGATGGGGCAGTAGTTTTTGGGGTCGAGGGATATTTTTTTTTAGAAGAGGCTTGACGTGTGCAGTTTTGAGAGCGTCGGGGAAGATTCCCGAGCTGAGGGAGACATTTAGGATGGTTCTTGCTTACTCTGCTCCGCAGGTGGATGAGAGTATTTCTTTGAGGACCGAGGCAGGACAGGAGTCAAGGGGGTCAGCCAGATTGTTATCAAGCAGAGAGGAGGACAAGAAATGTCTCTCGATTTTGGGGTGAACGAGTCGAAAGTAGGTGGGGTTGTTGTTGCAGTGGTGGGTGGGGTTGATTGATCGGGCGGGCAGATTATGTGGCGGTGAGAGGAGGATCAGTTTGGTGTTAAGAGAAGTTGTTCTGTCGCGAGCAGTGGTGTAGAAGTGGATCGAGAGCGAGTCGCAGAGTGATTGAGATGAGGTGGATTGGGCTGAGGTACAGGTCGGTTTGACGAATTCAGAAATTATTTTGTGGAGTTCCTTTCTGCGGTTTTCACAGTTGAGAATTCGGGAGTTATAGTGGGCTTTTTTGGCTTTTCGTATTTCAACTTTGTAGTGGCGATGGTGCAGGGTGAGGGTGAATCTGCTCAGGTTGGTTTTACTTTTCCGCCATTTGCATTCAAGGGATTTATTCAGTTGTTTTGCAGTCTTCCGCTCTGGTGTAAACCATCTGGGAAAAGGCCCACGGCAAGAGGAGGATTGGCAAGTGGGGGTGAGTGGGATTAGTGAGATATTGAGCCAAGAGTCGATGGTTAAGGGTTCATTACGTGAGATGGTTGAGGGGGGTCTTTGAAGCAGAGCTTCGGCTAGGTCAGGGAGGATCTTAAGTTTCTTCCAGCATTTGCGGCAGAGGGGGGCAGCTGGTTCATGGAAGGGCATGGAGGCAGGCGAGCGGATGGTGAAAGGGACAATGAAGTCATCAGGCCAGATGAGACGGAGAGGGGGGTTAGATATATCTGGTCGTGGGAACTAAAGATGGCATCAAGGATGTGTCCTTTAGAGTGAGTCGGGCCGTTCGTGTGGAGGCAGAGGTTAAGTGCATCAAGGCAGTCGACCAGTGAGTGGATCATGGGGTTGGTGGGAATATCTAGCCAGATATTAAAGTCCCCTAGAAGAGTGAGAGAGGGGTGGTTTACTTGGATGGTGGTTATTGAGTCGCAGAGGTTGGTTGTGAAAGGTCTGTCATAGCCGGGGGGTCTGTAGATGATTAGGAAACTGTGGGAGAACGTCGGGGGGAGTCATAGTTTGACGAGAAGGGATTTGCAAGGAGGAGTGATTGTCTGGCAGTCAATGAGTGAGACTGAGAAGTGTGATTTGAAAACGACTGCTACTCCACCTCCTTTAGAGGGTCTGTTGAGTGGGATGAGGGAGTAGTTGGGGGTGGGGAGGCGCTTTTTGAGCAACAGGGCGAAGTCGTCGGAGAACCAGGTTTCTGTGATAAAGACTAGGTCTGGATTGTCCGAGGCGAGGAGGTCAAAGATGCTGTCTGTTTTTTGCTACGGAGCGGGCATTAAAAAGGATGCATCTTACTTCGGAATGAGGGGTTGCCCTGGAGGTTCTAGGGGTGGTGGCGGGGGGAATTGTGGGGGTGGTGGCGAGGGTGGGTCAGGGGTAGGAGGGAGGGGGTAGGGTGGCAGCGGCATCTGGGAGGAGATTGATGCGGATCGGTCAATCGAGGATGGGAAGAGTAGGCGGGCAGAGGAGGGGGTCAGCTGGGGGAAGGACCGAGTTGGACGGGTGTCTATGGGTGGGCAGTTGGGCAGAGGGATTTGGGACTGGGGATTCAAGGGTGAATCGCATGGGGCTAGGGATGGTCGGTGTGCTGGGCAAGAAGTCGAGGGAGAGGGGTTGGAAGCAGGGTTAGGGAGGGGGGTAGGTGGTGATGGTCGGGTTTGAGAGATTGAGGGGATGAGTCGAGGTAGGAGGGTTGAGGAGTAGTGGGAGATTGAAGGGGACCAGGCTCGTTTTTTGTTTTTTTTAGGGGTTTTAGTGCAGTGGGTATGTGTGAGAGGGTGGGGGGGGGGTCAGAAGGCGATGGAGATGCGGCCACTGTTCTTGCCAGGGCGAGACGTGCACTTTTTTAGGGAGGGGGAAGTGATTTGGTGGGTGGGTGGGTGATGTTAGTGGGAGTCGACAGGAGGAAAGGGCAGAGGGTGGGGGGGTGGAGGTGTGTCTGGACGTGTGGGCGGGCGATTCGGTGGTGGGATAGGGCGGACTCTGGGGTAAAGGGGAGTGCGGGGTGGGGGAGTATGCTCGGAGGCAGGACAGTGTAAGGGGCGGAAGAGGTCTTTGGGTGGTTGGCACGCCAACGGGCTCCTCTGGCTTGGGAGTTGGATAGGGGGTGGGGTGAGATCATGGTGGTGGGTGGGATAGTTTGAGATGGAAGAGCAGAGGAGTTGAGGGGAGGGAGGTGAGAGGCGCGCCAGAGTGAGGCTCTGATTTTGGATTTGGCTGGGAGGTATGGAGTCATGGCGAGGCGCATGGGGAGTTAAGGCTTGGTTGTAATGTCAAGAGGTGGATTCAACACAGTGGATTCACTGCACAGTGAGAATAATGGGGCACACTTAATATTGCTTGGCCTTAATATGTAGCTGCACAATTCAATACACTGAAACTTTAGTGGACGCCCAGTGTTGTTTGGACACACTTTCTAGATGCAAGATTCAACACAGTGAGCTATAAGGGCAAACTATCTGGATGCGAGATTCGGCACAGTGAAGCTATTAGTATTGTTTGAGCTTAATGTTCGGTTGTACAATTCAGTACAGTAAACCTTTAGTGGACCGTTCAGTGATGTTTGGGCATACTATCTGGATTTAAGTTCGACACAGTGCAACTTTGGGTACAAGCGGTGAAACTATTAGGACACACTCAAAGTTATTGGCACGCTATCTAGATGCAAGATTCGACACAGTGACGCTATTAGGGCACACTCAGTGTTGTTGGGCACACTTTGTTAATTCAACTTCAACACAGTAAAAGGTTTTTAGGGGACGACGCAGTGAAATTATTAGGCACATTCAATGTTTTGGGCACGCAATCCTTGATGCTAGATTCAACAAGGTGATGTTTGGGCACACTATCTGGATTTAAGTTCAACACAGTGCAACTTTTGGATATAAGCCGGTGAACTACTAGGGTGCACTCAAAGTTGTTGGGCACACTATCTAGATGTGAGATTCCACACAGTGACGCTATTGGGGCATGCTCAATGTTTTGGGCACACAATCTAGATGCAAGATTCCACACAGTGACGTTCTTAGGGTGCATTCATCGTTTTGTGCATACAATCTACATGCAAGATTCACCCCAGTGACGCTATTATCGAACACTCAGTGTTGCTGGGCACACTTTCTAAAGTCAAACTCTCTCGTAGAACAGCCGATCGAAGATCCGAAGGAGACTACTAAAGATGCCCGGGATCCCTACCTGTTTTGCGGAGGCCCTGTGGTGTGCTTGAACCCTTGGACTGGTGGGACCAACCGATCTCGATGTGGTCTCGAGGATCCAGCTGTCCTGAGCCTTCAGAAGTGTCCCTGGATCATCCGTTGAACTGACCGGCTCTCCAGCGGGTTACCTCGCTAGAACCATCTCCTTTCTGCGATTTGCAGCCGGAACTTGGTGGTCACCAGCTTGTCGTATGAGTCACCTTCCTGCCGAATCGCAGTCAACCAGCTTCAAGGAAACCCGCTCTGGAAGGTCTTCTACAACCACAACTGAATGGGCGCCTGCCATCTCCTGTGTGCAGTGGCTGTTGCTGCAACTCGCCTTCCCCTTTCTTGTGAAGTTTCCTGCATCAGTGCATTTTGCATTTGTTTCCCTTGCCCCCCAGAGGAGAACATTGAGAGGAAGTCTCTTTGGGCCTCATCACAAGTTCGGCGGTATCCTATCATTAGCATTACCGCCAAAACCCTGGCGCTATTAGCGCCGGATTACGTGCTTTGCGGAATGGTAAGTCCCCATTACCCATTGGGCCCAATGGGGAATTTTCGGCGCTACTACCGCCAGCGGTAGAAGCGCGCCAGTAATAGCCAAAATCGCAGTAGATTTGCACCCAAACCCTGATTTGGCAGACCCTTAAATGCGGCGGTAATAGCGTTACTGCCACATTTAAGGGTTACCGCCAAACTCGTGATGAGGCAGTTTGTATCCTTCCATTCCTCTGCTTTTTGGTTGTCGCACCTGAGCAGTACAACCTGCAAGAAAAGAGCACATTTGACTTTTTCTTCTTTTGAACAATCGCCAAGACAAGTCATTTACCTGCATGAGATACATTCTGTTGCGAAGCATTGTGAGTTTTGGGCACAAGAGCTCAATCTTCTTGGGGATTAGACTGCCAAAGCTAAGGATTAGCACCTGTGACTTGCTTCAATCTTACTGCATCACTTAACTTGCCTCTTTTGTTGATTTAAGTCACTGAATGCATTTTAAGAACCTATGCTGACTGTATATATGTTTGAGTGTTGTCCGATATCACCTGCTCGTTTCATTTTTTAGTGTGTTTAAGGCCTAGAATAAATCCTGTAATTGTATTCATTCCTGTTTAAATTGAATTATTCTGTACTTCACTCTATGGACTCATTGTGTACCCCACTCACTCTTGAGAATAGCCTTGAATGCTCTCCATTGCTACCTTGATTGGGGTTTGGCTTACATCGGAGTTCCCCTGTTCACTATAAGTAGGATGGCCTTCTAAAATCTGTCCACCATATTGTGATTAGAGGTTAGTAGTTGGTATACAAGTTGGCCACTCTTTTTAACTATGGAACCATTTACCATGTCTACTGTTGCTGCTCTCAAAGATGAAAATGTGTTTAGATAGAGGATTGTCATCCTCTGGTTCAAAGGCTGATAACCAGAAACTATTAGTTCACTGGGAATCTAGGATTGTTCCTTTACCAGTAAGTGGTGATGCAGTAGGTGCTGGGGCAGGTCCATGCAGTAGCAGTGGGCTTGTGGTTGCTGGCATTATTGAAAATGTAGAAGGGGAAGAACAGGGTCTTCATGTTCCAATGCCAACCTCAGAAGCCAATGCCTTGTTTGTGCTTAAGAGAGAAAAACGATTTGTCAGGGAAAATGAGTTGGCCTTTAAACATGGCTAAACTGGAGTTTGACAGGATAGAGAAGCAGAAAGCAGAAAGATCTGGGATCACCAGTTGTAATTGGCCAGACTGCAAGGAGCTCAAGGCTTCTTCAGACGTACTGGGAGTGGTTCTGGATCCGCTTCTCATCCAAGAGTTCCTAAGTATCTGCTTAGTAGGTTTTAAGTGATCCGACCGCGGCCGAATTTGCCGTGGCCGGAACTTTCGCATGAGAAAGGTGTGAACTACCAAAAGTTTGCACCTTTCTCATTGCGAACACACATACATACTCACACACAACACACCCATAACACCCTCAGCACACCCCCACCCAGACCCCCAACATAAACGAACCCCACTTACCTTCTTCACGCTGGGTTCCTGGGGCACCAGTTCCCTTTCGCTTCCATCTTCCGTGATCGGGAACCGGCGCCTCAGGGTGCTTTTTCTTTCCTTTTTTTTTATGAAGTAAAGTGAGCGGGGCGATGCGGGGGACAACCCCACAGCCCTCGTTATTTCTTTTTTTTACAATGCTACCACCAAAAGTTTGAACTTTTGCTGTTCGAACGTTTGGTGGTAGCATTTTTAGATCTTATGGTTCATACGAACCATTAGATTCGGTCAAAACGACCAATACTGCTTAGTATGTATGATGAGAAAATGATATAATTGATTGGCTGATAGATTTTCAGTATGCTTGTGAGGTGCAAGAAGTAGGCAAGCCTGATAACATTGCCTGGTTGCTCAGCAGAGCACCCCAGTCTGGGCGCTGTTCCATTATGGATATGTCGAAGGCTGACAGAAAATGTATTGATAAATTGAAGCAGGCTCTGCTCTTAGTTTGGGAAGACTCCTGCCCAATACTTGGAGATTTAGAGAGTACAAGAAAAAAAGATAGTAATATTTGGGTGTATTTTGTGAGATTCCTTGAAGAATTTGAATGGCTGGGTAGAACGCCATAAAGTAACCACTTTTGAAGGCATGATCTTTTTGGTCATGTTAGAACATATTTTTGCTTTTTGTTCCCCTGAACTTAAGCAGCATTTGTATTATAATGATATTATAATTGGCTATTTATAACGTGCTTAATACCCAGAGGTTTCTCAGCGCGAAGCCAGGGATCGAACCTATGTTGCTTTGCATCATTTTGCGAGCGCGTTGCCCTTGAGGTATCCTACCGAGTTTGGTAGATTCAAATTGGATCATAAGAAGCTGGCCATTGCTGCTGATCTTTGGGTTTCCCATACTGTCCCATAAGGACAAGCATGCTTCTGGTAAGCATGATAAGGGAGAAAAGCAGGCGGACAAAGAGGGTGGGTCTATTGAAAAACCTTCGCCCCATAAGGCCCACAAAACGTTCCATAAGGGGAATATGCCACATGAATATGGAATTGACAGTGGGACTAACTAGACCAAGCATAAAATTGGACAATCTAAGCCTTCCTATATACAAATGTCCACTGGATCTTGTGAAGCCTGTGCAGCAAGTGACCATGTGAAGGGGGACACCAGATGTAAGGGTAAGACCTTGGGGGTCCACTTTGTGAATCTGGCACTTTCTCATGAAGAGGAAGATATTATCACAGGGGTATCCTTCTGTTTAGATACTGTGCCCAATGTTGAAGGATCTGAAAGGGATTCCGTCTCTCTGGTAACTTGGGATTCTAGCATTGCTGGAGATTCTGCTCCTCCCGTGCCTGTCCATCCTCAGAATTATAATCTTGAGAATAGTGTACTGGTAGAAGGGAGTAAGTGCCTCTACTATTAGGAACACTGGGCCCAAACCAAACTCTGGTAAATTCCACATTAGTAAAGCCAGAGGCTCTGGTCAGAGCTTATCTGGCGACTACTCAATTGACTGATGGACCCCCTCTCCTTTTCTCAGAAATACCTGTGTTCTTAGCTGCAGAAGTGTGTGAATAGGACACCTGTCCGTGTGAGAAGGAAGGTTCATAGAAAAGTTCTGTCTGAGGTTAAGCTCCAAGACCTAGGTCCCGAGAGAAACACTGCAGTCTTTTCAAGCACTACATCTCGAAATCAGGCTACCTTAGCCAAGTCTAAGGACAAGCCTAAGCCTAAACCAAAGGCTAAAAGAGCGAGAAATCCTCAAGGAAGAAGGAAAGAAAATACTCCCTCTGACATACCTACAACTGAGGAAGAGGGAGTTGGCCAAGCCTCTGAACCAGGCGAGGAAGAGGGATTGGCAGAGAAACTCTATTCCTATGAGTATCCTGCACTGCCAAACTTGATTGCAGAAAGGCAAGCCATCCTTAATATGCCTTTGGAGAAAGGCCTACTTCTTTTTGGAGTGTGAGCCCCCTTTGAATTAGAGAATCTAAAAGGAAGGTGGGTTGCTAGTATATAAGCCGACAGAGACCATAAGAGGTTGATGGTTCCTCAGGATATGTGGCCCTTCTCCCTGCAGTTGGTGCATGAAGTTCCAGGTCAGCCTGCTGTCAAGATTACTAGAGTGGTTACCCATGCAATACTGCTGGCCCAAGATGGGGGGGCCCCCCCGTGGAAGACCACTACAGAGGTTACACTCTTTGTCAGCAATCTGGCTAAAGTGGAACAGGGATTTAGAATCCATTAGCACCACTACCAGTAGTGAGTGCATCCCTTGAGATGATGGGGACTAACTTTGTTAAACTTCTGAGCACTTTTACATCCTCGGGCAATAGGATTATCCTAGTGGTGGCTGGTCAAACCAGAGTATCGTGAAGCCAACCCACTCATAGTGCTTTACTAGACCCCATTACCAGGGGTAGCCTCCCTCAAGGAGTTTTCCCTGTCACAGGCAGCAGCTTCTTGCCTAGGTATAGCCAGGCCATGTGTCCGGAAGATGAGGTGACTAATCATTTGTCATCCCCATATCCTCCAGTTATTGTGTCTGAGAGATTCATTGGAACTCTCAGAATTATGACTGGAGCCTTGGAGGAGCCCCAAAGAAGGCAGTGAGACTTTCTTTTATCAGACCTTTTCCCAGAAATCCTGACCTTGAATTCCTTGTAAGGACCAGACAATGACGTTGAAAAACTAAAAGTAAACTGTTCAGTGGACCTTGGAAGACCTAGTAAGGTTCCCATTGAGTCATTTATGAATAGATTGAAAGATTTAATCCTGCTGGTTGAAATGGGAGCCCTGCTCCTGGTTTCAGAAAAGGGAGGCAGTGGAACTCTGTATCTTTCTCTAACCTTTTCCAGGTTATCCCTTCTTATGGCTTCATTGAGGGTGACCTTATGTCTCCTCAACTGACTACAACAGCAAGGAGAGGTGAACACTTTGCTGAGGCAATTTTCCCCCTTGGAACTCCCCAACTCCGGCTCAATACCTTGTTGTGAACGTGACCTTATCACTGGTAATATTGGACCTACCAAGTTTAGGAGTTGTAGTTGTTCAGCCCAAGTAAGATCTTATTTCGTGATGGAGGTAAACAAAATGTTGGATCTAGAGGTGATAGAACACTCCAGTAGTCCTTGGTCCAGTGGTTCTGCTACCAAAAGCAGGAACTTCGGATTTGCGTTTGTGTGGACTACCAAGCTCTTAATGCTGTCACCAAGACAGATGCGCATCCCCTTCCAGAGCGCCTGGGGACCAATTCCGTTAGTGACGATGCGCGGTATAAATACCTTTAACATTTAAATGATGTGTTAGTGGGCAGGCAAGGTGCTGCCAAGTACCTGAGCACCTTTGACCTTACTGCAGGGTATTGCCAAATATCCCTGACAAAAAATGCCAAGGAGAAGTCCATATTCTCCACACCTGAGGGACTTTACCAGCTCACTGTAATGCCCTTTGGCTTAATGAATGCACCTGCCACATTACAAAGGTTGGCCAATCATGTCCTGAATGGGTTGGATGAATTCTGCATGGCATATCCTGATGATATAGCAGTTTACAATACTACTTGGGAAGAACATGCAAGACACTTTGGGATTGTGTTGCAATCTCTTCAGCTTGTCCACCTGACCATAAAGGCTACCAAGTGCAAAGATTGGTCCGTTTTCAATGACCTACCCTGGGCATGAGGTTGGTGGGGGCAAGATTCAGCCTCTTCCCAGCAAAGTACAGGCTGTTCAAGACTGGGTAACCCCCAGAGTCCAGACCCATGTGACAAATGTTCCAGGCCTCACTGGGTATTGCAGAAACTTCATGGCAGACTATGGAACCATAGCTGCCCCTCTGACTGCCCTTGCAACTCCTAAGAAGCCAAAGAAAGTCACTTTGATTGAAGATTGTGAGAAGACCTTCCAAGGCCTTAAGGATTACCTGTTCTCAGGGCAGCTGATTACCAGAGACCTTTTGTTGCGCAGACAGATGCCTGACACTGGCATAGGTGCTGACCTTTCACAGTTAGATGGCAAAGGCAGGGAACAGCCTGTTTTATTAGTTGCTAGTTTAAGGACCGAGATCTCAGGTGGGTGACTGTGGAATAGAATTCTTTTCCATAGTGTGGGCCCTTCGGAAACTGAGCACCCTACCTCTTTTGGGCCTCATTTCGAGGGGATTGGGTCCTCTGACGTATTCCATATCTATGACAGTAATCACCACAGCTGTGCTGCTTCGGAAAATCTTTCGGCGCCTGCGTCGATGACGTCGATACGCCACCCCCGAGGACTTCCGACGTCACTGGATGTTAGAAGTAGGACGCACGTCGCCCATAGCCTCAGTTCAGTTTTTTCCACGAACGTGTTTGCTTCGGAGATCTCGGCGCGCCTCGACTCTTTGGAGTTTCTGTTCTTTCGGTTCTTCAAACCTGTTCGTTTGTGAAGTTAAAGTCCTTCGTGATGTCTACCTCTTCTTCCACCCCGTGTCTGGGCTTCAAGAAGTGCAGGGACTGTGGGTCCAAGATGTCGTTGACTGACTCGCACGACGCCTGCCTCTGGTGCCTCAGGGAGGCCCATGACACGGATGATTGTCGACTGCCAGTCACTTACATCCAAAGCCTTGCGGGAGCGCAGGAAGAAACTGTCAGTCGGTAAGGTGTCCAAGCCCCTGAAGTTGAGGTCCACGGGGCTTTTGACGGACGATTCGAGGGGTGACTCTCTGCATCGTCGTCGGAAGTCCAGTGGGTCTCTGTCCCGGAGTGGGTCCCGTCACTCCTCTGCCTCTTCGAGGCACTCCCGGAAGCGCCGTCATTGGTCGCCTTCCCCGTCCTAATCCGAGGACTCCGCCCGTCGGTGAGTCGCTTATCCCACCAAACATGCAACGCCGGAGGAATGGGCTTCCTTCGGTAAGAAAATGCTAGCGATTCTCAAATCGCAGGGCCCTGGTCCGTCCGTGCCTCCAAGTGGGGTCGGTCGTGATCGGACTAGACACACGGCTCATATGCCTTTGGGCTTGGGTGGTCGGCACGATTCGTGGCAGCGGTCCTGCTCGGACAAGGGGAATCGTTCTAGTCGCGCCCATTCCAGGTCCCGGTCCTCAACGCGCTCGTGACCGTGTGAGCCTGTGATGTCTTTGAGGAAGACGGCGACGCCTGTGGCGCCGAGGTCGTTGAGGGACTCTCTCGAGGCTCCGCCTCCGAAGAAGTCATCGACGCCATCGGCGCCCAGGATGTCGAGGGACACGCTCGGGGCTCCACCCTCGAGGCCTGTGTCGCCGCCGTCCATGCCGATTCACTCGACGCCTTTCAGGGCTGTTTCAACAGGGGGTGCCCCGGGGCACAGTGGAACCCCCTAGAAAGGCTCTGGCCAAGGTCAAGCATGGCTTTGTTCCCCATTCTGTGCCCTCTTTCCGCCATCTTGAGTACATTTCAGAGGTGGATGAGGGCTATGATAATGGCATGGTTCCTGATACGGTGCCAGATGAGATTCTCTCGGGCCATAGCCAGATTGAGGACCTGCGTCAGTCCCTGCACGACGCCAGTGGTCTGGACACCACTCCGGAGGTGGAGTTTTGTAGGCCTGAGCCTGGCACCCATTCGACTCCTCGTACTGGTGCCTTATGTCTAGGGTCACCGAGTACTTGGGGTGGTCTGCTCCCCCAGGGGATTTTCTTCAGGATGACCTCACGGATATCCTCGACCAAGGTCCACCAACTGACCTGGTACTGCCGTTCCATATGGCTCTACAGAGGAGGGTGGCGGCAGCTTGGACTGCTCCGGTGCGTCTCCCGGCAGTGGGCAAGTCTTTGCCACGAAAATACCGCCCAGCCAGTAGTGACCCCTGCTAGTTGACCAAGCACCCCACTCCAGAGAGTTTGGTGGTGCAGGCGGCTACGGCCCCAGCAAAGCAGGCGTCGTATCCTACCATCCCTCCTGATGGGGACGACAAGCATTTTGATGGTTGGGTGAAGAAAGTGTTTTCTTCAGGGGGTATGGCTCTTCAGGCGGCCAACTCTGTATGTGCCTTGTCACGTTTCACGCACACTCTGTGGAACTGTGTTTCCTTGGCGGCTGAACATATTCCCGAAGGGGACGAACGGGATGGTTTTCTTGCTATGGTCCAGGATGGCAAGGATGCCATGTGTGAGGCCGTTCAGTCGGGTTGGGACATGGCAGATTGGGTCAGCCGGTCCATGGCGACGAGCACCGTAATACGCAGGTTTGCGTGGTTGCGGAAGTCGGGGTTTGCTCCTGATGTGCAGGCCCGGCTCCTCAACATATGCCCTTTGACGGTGAACATCTTTTTGGCAGCAAGGCTGACGAGAGCCTTGAGAGGTTGCAGACCTCCAAAGCTGCAGCGAAGTCGTTGAGCGCTACAGTTCGCCAACCTCTGCCTTTTCGTCCTATGGGACAGCAATGGAGGGGAGGTTCCTTTTAGTTATTACTCATCCCTTGGAAAAGCGAGAGGGGCTGCCCGTCAAAGGGGCCACCGTAAGAGTGCCAGAGGTGGAAATCAGGGTACTCGAGGTGCCATGGCCGCTCGGGCAGTTGCCTCTTTGCCCTCAGGCAATGCCGCAGCCGCTTCAGCTCAGTCATGAGGCCATGTCCCATGGTTCGCCGGTTGGGGGAAGGCTGGCGCAGCATCTTGTCGAATGGCGTGCCATTACTTTGGATGTGTGGGTTCTGGAGATCATTGCCCACGGCTACTGCCTTCCCTTTCGGCAGAGGCCTCACGACAATCCACCAGGGAATATCTCCTTATAGAGTCTGGATCCGCTCCTTGTGCTGGAGGTTCAAGCCCTGCTGGAGAAAGGCGCCATAGGACTGGTGCCTGTAGCGGAGAGGAACAAGGGATGGTATTCCCCTTATTTTTTGATTTCCAAGAAAGACGGGGGATTGAGACCCATCATGGACTTGCACGGTTTGAACAAACTCCTCAGGAAGGACAAGTTCAAGATGGTTACTCTTTCTCAAGTCCTCCAGGCCCTTCAACTTCAGGGCTGGTTGGTGTCTCTCGACCTCAAGGACGCTTATTTTCATGTGCCGATCCATCCAAAGCACAAGAAGTACCTGAGGTTCGCGGTTGGTGACTCGCACTTTGTTTCGGGTCCTGCCGTTCGGATTGACCTCCGCCCGAGGGTCTTCACCAAGCTCATGGTAGTGGTGGCAGCGCATCTCAGGAAAGGGGGGATTCACGTCTACCCCTACCTGGACGATTGGTTGATGAGGGCGCACTCTCCCGAGCAAGTCCTGGATCATCTGTCCGTCACCTGCCACTTCCTCCACAAGCTGGGCTTCTCCCTCAACTTAAAGAAGTCCCACTTGACGCCAACTCAAAGGCTCCAGTACATCGAAGCAGTGCTCGACACGTCCCTGGGGCAGTGTTTCCCCCCCCAGGTGAGGGCTCATCACATTCAGCAGATGGTGCACAAGTTTCAGCATGCCTAGAGTCTCCCAGCGTTCGAGTTCTTGAGATTGCTCGGCCTCATGGCATCCTGCATTCTTATGATGCCAGAGGCCAGGTTGTGCATGAGATCTTTGCAATGGGCACTCGAGCTCCATTGGTCTCAGTCCTCCGGCAGGATGTCAGACCCTGTTCAGGTGCCGTCCTCAGTCGCCCAGGACCTTCTGTGGTGGGCTGTCGAAGGCAATCTGATGAAGGGGGCTCCATTTTGGCTACCCTGACCGGAGGTGACGATCGTGATGGACGCATCCATCACGGTATGGGGAGCTCATGCCAACGAGTTGACAGTCAGTGGCCGTTGTGCTCCGTCGGAGTCCAGACTCCATATCAATCTGTAGGAGCTGAGGGCCATCAGGCTTGCCCTGAAGGCTTTTCTGCCGACTGTGCGAGGAAAGAATGTCCTGATCCTGACGGACAACACAGTGGCCATGCACTACATCAACAAAAAGGGGGGGGGGGGCAGGGTCACTTCCTCTGTGCAGTGAAGCGATGAAACTCTGGTTCTGGGCAATCCAGGAGGAAGTTTTGATCTCGGCAGTTTATCTGGCCGGAGACAAAAACGAGAGCGCAATCTCTCACGAGTGGGAGTGGGCTCAGGAGATTCTCCTGGAGACCCCTCAAGTGCATCTCTTCGCCTCCAGTGTCAACCGGAAGTGCGAAAGGTTCTGCTTGCGGGAATTTCCTCCAAGAGGAGCCTTAGGAGACGCGTTCGTGGTGGAGTGGTCATTCCCACTGCTGTACGCGTTTCCTCCAGTCCCCGTCATCCCGCAAGTGCTGCCCAGGTTACGAAGGTTCGGTTCCCGGATGATCCTCATTGCTCCGGCATGGGCCCGGAGGATGTGGTACCCAGACCTTCTCGACTTGTCCATCTGCCCTCCACGTCGTCTTCCCTACCGAAACGATCTGCTCTCACGGGACGGGGGTCGGGTTCTCCATCCAGAGGTCAGATCCCCCAAACTTAACGCTTGGTTTCTGAAAGGTTGAGATATAAGGATTGGGACCTCCCTGAAGACGTGATGGAGGTGTTTCTGTCAGCCAGAAGGCCCGCAACTAAATCCATGTACCGTTGCTGTTGGAGAAAGTTCTGCGACTGGTGCAGGGTTAAGAATGTGGATACGTTTTCATGTGACATTCCTGTGGTTCTGTCTTTTTTGCTTTCTTTAGCCCACAGGGGCTTGCAAGTGGGTACCGTTAAAGGTTACCTGGCGGCGCTGTCCATATTTAAGCACTCGTCTGAAGAGTGTTCTTATTTTAAAATCCCTTTAATTTCTCAGTTTCTAAAAGGGCTCACTAATGTGTTCCCTCTGTCACCTTTCCAGGTGCCCGGTTGGGATTTGAACCTTGTCCTCAAGTTTCTGATGGGTGCTCCGTTTGAGCCTTTGCATTCGTGCCCTTTGAGACTTAACTCTTAACTGTATTTTTGGTTGCGGTCACTTCCGCTCGCAGAGTGAGTGAGTTACAGGCACTTTCAGTTAAGCCACTGTTAAGACAGGGTTGTCCTTAGAGTTCCTTCTTCCTTTCTTCCGAAGGTGGTGTCGGAATTTCATTTGGGCCAGACGGTTATTTTTCTGGCATTTTATCCTCCTCAGCATCCTGGTAAGGAAGAGGAGAGGCTCCATTGGCTCGATCCTAGGAGAGCTTTAAGCTTTTATATTTCACGCATGTCCCGGGTCAGAGTGGACGATCAACTCTTCATTGGTTATGCTGGAAAGCGTTTGGGACAAGCTGTGACTAAGCAGACTTTGTCTCGCTGGATTATTCTGGCAATTTCTGAATGTTACCGTTTGGCGTGTAAGGACCCACCGGTCGGCTTGCGGGCCCATTCTACCAGGGGTATGGCTGCCTCTACTGCCCTATAGAGCGGTGTTACTATTAACATCTGTGATGCAGCCACCTGGGCTTCGGTCCATACTTTTGTACGTCACTACTCCCTCGATTCCATCCGTGGGCAGGATCTGGCCTTTGGCAAGGCGGTCCTTCGCTCCGCAATTTGATTGGGCATTCTAAATTTCTGTATTCTAAATTCTTTTCCCACCTCCTTGCATTGGTACTGCTTTGGGAGTCTGTCATTGATATGGAATACGTCGGAGGACCCTATCCCCTCCTCGAACAAGTTACTCTCTTACCTGGTAACGTTCTTTCGATGGGATGGTCCAACGACGTATTCCATATCGTTCTCTCCCTGCCTTCCCCGCTACAGAATTTCTTATGCGTTTGCAGCTTAAGTTTCCGCAAGGCTTTGTGTGGTCAGACTGGCAGAAGACTGGTGCCACACGTTCTGGGGAAAAAAAACTACAACTGAGGCTACGGGCGTCTGTTAGGGAGAGTTCTCTTATAAGGCTAATTTCCCAAACCTAGTGAGTCCCCCAGCAGCTTTGCTGGATTTTTGGGGTTTGTTTTTTTCTCCTGCTAAGAGTGAGACTCTTTTTCCTCCCACTCTTAGGCATGATTTGAGGTATGTCTTTGACTTTGTATGTGCTTATGGGCTATGGGGTTTCTTTCTCCGTAGGGTATCATCTGTTTTTGTGTATGTGTTACACAGCACAATCAGTGCAGTAACACAGGGGTGTCATAGTGACCCCCAAACATAGACTCCATACCCTGAGACTGACTGTCTCCCAAGGCATGTAAAGTCAACAATTGACTTTACTAGTCCTAAATTGTGAACAGAACCAGTAAAAACCATCATATTGTGGAAGTACTGGAAGGGGTTAATTATATTGCCCCTGGGTCTGTTTTCAAGGGGGCACTGTCCAGTGCCCCCTTGTCGAGTTTCTGGCTGGTGGCAGTGGTTACCACGCGAAATATTCCACTGGAATATTCTCTATGGGATTTTCCCATTGATTTTAAACGCACCTCTTTTTGGTGCAATGTTAAAGATACCGCTGGTTTATTTATTTAATATTAAATCAACAGTTGGGTCTTTTTGCCAGAACTCTTTTCTAAAATGGTGTTCGTGTCCGTCTTTAACTCTGACCAAGGTTGAGCCCTTTGTTCCACTTTTTGGCGGGCTTCTCCACAGAAGCCCTCCAAATGGTGCCACTCTGTCTGGGTTCCACAGGATGTGTGGGGAGGGGAATTGGCACCCTGGACTGCGTTGCCTTAGCAACTCAATTCGCACTCTGTTCTGATTGGCCCACTGGTGAGCCACCCGGCTCACCACTTAGCATGTTTGAGTGACAGCTAGGCTGTTGAATGGGGGTTTTTCTTCATAAAAGCAGGGCCTTTGGGACTGGAACTTCAGAAGTCACCACAGGACTTAAGAATCCGAAGAGGGAAGAAGCTGAGCCATCTGCAACGACGACACCACCGGTGAAGCCCTGCTGCAACAAACTCACCACTTTCCCAACGACAAGAGAAGATCTTCTGCTGGACGAGTCTTCTTCCTCTGAGCTCGTGGGACCAACCAGTTCGGTCCTTTCGCCTTCCAAAGATGTCTCTTGGTCGAATCGCCCATGCCAAGCACCCCGGCGGTCGGATTGCCAAGCTTGACCACTTTGACCGCGAATAAAAGGAACGCACCTTTTACCGACAAACTCTGTGGCTGGTTTCATCCCTGTGCAGTGCAACGACTCCACGTTTCCTCCTCGACGAGATCCTCTCTTCCCCTGGTCGAAACCACGAACTGCAACCACTGCCAGGAACAACTGTCACCGCTGGAGCTTCCTCTCTCTTTAAATCCTTGTCTTTCCAACTGGATTGGCCCCAGACCTTCTAACTTTACCTTCTTGAATCGCCCCAACCTCTTTTGAACATTCTGCAAAGACTTTTAGTGCATTTTAAACTGTGCGATCCTGGGCACATTTCACTTTGATCCATTTAAAGTGGGCCTGGCCTATGAACTTTAGCTCTACAGTATATACTCCATTTATTCCCTTGCTGAGAACTCCTAAAAGTGTTGGGACCCGTTTTATTTCTATGCTCTGCCTTTTTCTCTCGCTTTAACTGAACTATTGGAGTGCCATCAGGTTACGCGCTCACATCTGTTTTTACAAATCGTGGTGTTTTAACTCTGACTTGTCTGATAGTTATCAAGGGAGGTGTGTATACTTTACCTGACTCTGTTTTAACTTGCTTTTGATTTAGAGGGCTAGTACATTGCCTAAAGTGTGTTTTTAATAAATAATTATATACTTTTTATACAAAGCTCTGGTCAGTTTTTGTTTGCTCTGCTGTGTTTTTAGCCCTATTTTGTATACTCTACATACTGCCCTACTCTTCTTGAGAGAAGTCTGACTGCTCAGCCACAGCTACCAAGTAAATCTGGGTGGTGCGGACTGATACCAATTGGGTTTACTGCTTACTCCTGTAGTCTTAATCTTTTTGCAGTGTTCCCCAAGGGAACTGCACAGGATTCTGCCTAACAGCGTCGTACGTCCTACTTAAAACATCCAGTGACGTCGGCCATCGGAGGAGGTCCTCGAGGGCGGCGTATAGACGTCATCGATGCAGGACACAGACGCCTAACGTTTTTCCAAAACAGCACAGCTGTGGTGATTACAGTCATAGATATGGAATACGTCTTCAGACCATCCCATTGAAAGAACGTTACCAGGTAAGAGAGTAACTTGTTCTTCACTGTGCAGACTGACCAAACGCCCTTTAAAGTGGCCAATGAACATGAAGAGAGAATCCTAAATTGCTCAGGTAGTCCATAAGCATTCAAGGGCTTAACTTCACCATTGAGCATAGGCCAGGGGCACAACATAGCAATGTTGATGGGCTGTCCAGTATCTTTAACCGACTGGAACATGAAACCCATCCAGGGGTGTATTAGATCCCCCCCTGTCCAGAGTCTGGGCTGGGAGGGGAGACTGTGCAAGTGCTAGGAATGATTTCTCTTTTGGCAACTTTCCCTCTAGTTTCTGTGGAACCCCAATCTTTTTGCTTTGTTTTTATACCTGTTCTGACTTTTTGAGGAGTTGGGGGTGGGGAGAGGGGAGTAGAGCCTTCAGCTTCACTTGCCCTTCCTTCTGTTCATTTGTTATGGGGAAACTGATCGGTCCTTCAGACTATGAGTACTGGGAAACTGTTTCCCATTTGACATTTACACTTTTGTAACTTAATAACATTGCACACAGCATCTTACAATGCAGTGCAGTGGGGATACTTTTTTATCACCCTAGACTTTCACCGTTGGGATTTTTAATTACTTTTATATGTGCCTAAAGACATGCTGGTGCCAGCAATTCTATTTATTATTTTTGTTATTTCTAGTGTGCACATTCGCGTTTACTGCATATGGTTACTAAACATGGCTAGCACCCCAAAAATTGCCATAGGCCATGTCATGAGATGGTGTCCAGTCAATTGGTCGACAGCAAACTGGTCGACTGCAATTTGGTCGACACCATTTGGTCGAATGCCAAATGGTCGAATTTTTTTTTTTTTTTTATATGTGTTTTGTGGGTTTTCGTGTGGGGAATAAAAAAAAAGAAAAAAAAGGGGGTTGGGGGGGGGACCCCCCAAAAACCAAAAAAAGGGTAAAAAAAAAAATTTCGACCATTTGGCATTCGACCAAATGGTGTCGACCAGTTGTCCTGTCGACCAAATGTTTTCGACCAATTGACTGGTAACCGTCATGAGATTCTCGCTTGTTCTTTGGCCATATTGTTGTTTGGCCTTCTTTCTGCCTTGCTAGGTCAGGAAATCCCAAATAAGGTCATGCACTTGCCCGGGAAAGCTGCACCTTTGCGGGCTGGGGATGCTTTTGTGTGTATGGCTCAGGAATTGGGTGGGGACTGTCTGGTCCCATTCCACATCTGTGGTGCCAGTGAGACTACGTGTGAGGCATTAGTGAAACCAATAGTTGTCCCTGATTGGACAACTATTGGCTGTTTTAATGGTGCAGATCCTTACGATTGGTGGGCTTGGACTTGCTTCCAGGCTGGATTTTGACTCTGAGGACTCATGCGGCCGTTCTTCAGATCAACAATGAAGCCAAGAATCCCTTGTAGAAGAACAGCCGAATGAAGAACCGAAGAAGACTCCTGAAGAGGCCCAGCATCCCTTCCTGCGTCTAGCCCGTAGAAGCCCTGTTGGTCCACCTGATCTGTGAAGGGCCCTGTGCAGTGCTTCAACTCCTGGACTGGTGGGACCAACTAGTCTCAACGTGTTTTCGAGGACCACCCGGTCGACTGACCAGCTCTCCAGTGCGCTATCTCGCTAGAACTGTTGCAGTTCCGCATTTGCAGCCGGAGCTTCAGTGGTCACCAGCTTGTGGTAGAAGTCTCCTTCCTACTGAAATTCAGCCTCCCAGTTTCAAGGTGTCATGCTCTGGAAACACTTCTGCAAAGCAGTGTCCTGAAGAGGGTAGAATCAGTGCATTCTGCATTTCTCCATCGCCAAGGGTCGCACTCTCCTGGACCCGACCGGAAGACTCCTTGCATCCATAGCTCCTGGGCACCTCTCACCGGAAAACATTGTGGGAAATCCAACCTGCAGTGAACGCGATCCAACTCTTCCCCCGCACCCCATACCTCTCAATACCCCTCCCCCCCCAAACATTGGAGTCGGGGTGGTAAGTAAACGCAAAGCATTTGTCTCCCCCCTGTCCTCAATAGGATGACATTGACAACAAGTCTCTTTTTCTCCTTCTATTCCACTGCTTTGTGTTCATCGTACAAGAGCAGTAAAACCTGAGAACACATTTTACTTACCCAGTAACCTTTCCAATCCTTTATATTTGTAGTACCTATATGCCACACTCCAGAGCGGCAGGTCTTTCAGCCATAGCGAATGGTGTGGGCCTCCCACCTGTTTCCACGCCATCTCAATACTCTTTTTGCAAGGACGCATGCCAGATCCATTTATTTAACTGCATGTCTGTTTTTGGCCGGCCTACTATAAATCCCCAGCAAGCATTCAGTTGGGGTCCACTTGTATCTGGCAACGCCAGCCTTTTCAATCGTTAATTAAATAATATTCCAGAAAACCTACACCTTCGGGCCTCCCCAGAACATGGGCATAATATAGGCTGGGGTGTTTCCACACAATGGGCAGTACGCAGTGCTTGGTTGCTAAATTTAGCAATCCTTGCAGGGGTCATATATGTCCGATGCAAGATGTTAAGTTGCAGCAATCAAAACCTTGCATTCCTAGACACAAGCTTAACAAAGAGTAATGCAGTTTCCCACTGTTTATCCTCCAACTCTAGCCCTAGGTCCAGCTCCCAAGCTGCACTGATTTTTAATTTGCCAGTACAGTTTGCAGACAAAGGTCCATTATATAATCGTGACACATGTTTCAACCCATCTTCAAGGTCCTACATTAACGCAAATATTTTGCTATGCTCCGGTTCTTTCGGCCAGTCAGACCATTTCCTTCTGGTCAATTTAGCGACTCTTGGGTACCTCAGAAACTGGCCCTTATGTGTCCCAGTAGTAGACATGATGTCCTCAAATTATTTAAAGTTGACCTCCCCGTGCATTTCACCCCATGACAAAATGCCTGCATCCTCTCATAGTCGCAAGGTCATTAATAAGATGGGTGTGAGTCTTCTGCACGAAACTGATAGCCACGCTCCGTACTGGCAAATATAATAGTACTGCCTGGGAATTCCTTGGCACCGGACATGGTTGCCTGCTGTCACCATTCTTGATGGCATTGAAGCCCCTTGCGGTGTTCCTGTGGGCAGAATTTGACGAAGCCGGGATATGGACAGGGAAGTCTAGGCATTTCATTTCACTTTCGCAGGACTATCTATCATTACATTTAGCAAGGATAAATCATGCATGTTCCATTTGGCCAAATTACAGGAGCTAGATTCTTGTGACCTACCAGACTTAGACTTACGATAGGAGACTCATTAGTTCTGGGAGAATAAGTGTCCCCAACCTTAAGTATCTTCATTGCTCTAGCCCATAACTGTCTGCGTAGAAAGAGCATATGAGGCATTTCACCAATGCATTTCTCATCAATCCATAGTGCTTCCTTCAGTGTAGCTGGTTTTGATGTCCTCCAGCATAAGTCTGAAGACGCATGAAGGTTCGTGGGCCAGCCAACCTGCAACAAACTGCAGCTGTGCCACCAAGTTCAAGCCATAGAAGCTGTACACCCCCATCCTCAAATTTCATATAAAATGTGGATACTGCGATCTTAAGATGGCATGTCGCCCAGATAAAGCCCCTAATTGCAGATTTCGATTTTTCTGAAGAAGCTAGATGGGATAAAGAATTGTGCATCAATTAAGTGGTATAGTAGGCGTGGTAATATAATCATTTTTACTATTGCAGCTATTCCCATCAAAGACAGAGGCAGTCTACCTCAGAATCCCATAGATTGTGACACCCCATTCAGAATGCTAATAGTGTTATGAATGTGCAGTTCTTCAGCCGAGGGTGAAATGAGAATCCCCAAATACCAGAACTTATGAGTCTCCTATCGTAAGTACAGGTCTGGTAGGTTCCCGAGAATCTAGCTCTTGTAATTTGGAGATAGGGAACATGCATGATTTATCCTAATGCCAGATAGTCCCACAAAACTGTTGTAATGTAATTGCATGGCACCCCCTTCCGAAGCAGCTGACGCTGGAAGGAGAATATCAAAAGATGATGAATAGATTCCAAGATGGCCGCCGGCACTGAGTAGTTGTGCTGATGGCGCTCTCTGGTCCCGACTGAGTGGAAGGTGCCCACCACCCATTTCACGGATGTCGCAGAGCAGCCAGCGGTCACCTGTGGCTGCTGAGGAGCGAGGAGAGAGCCGGTGGCGAGTGCTGCCCGGGGAAAGTTGTGGCGCGACAGCAGCGCCGGAACCGGCGAGGCAAGGAGTTGCGGAGCCCGTGGCAGCGGGCCCGCCCGCGAGAGCCGCGCGGTGAGGCGGGAGTCCCGGGCGGCGCTGGGGGTAGTGGCCTTTGTCCCGTCCTATGCAGCGCAGCGGTCTTGGGAGCGTCTGGAGGAAGAGAGCTGCCGACGCCTGGCTGCGTGGGTGGCTGCAGCCGGGGACGGCCCCCTTCGTTGGCGGATCACTGAGTTGCGGGTCTCGGCGCCCGGCGCCCCCCGGAGGAAGCGACCTGGGCACTGAGGCGGGCCGGGAGGACGGAGGCCGCTGCGAGCTCGGCGGTCGGGACCTTGTTGCTGGGAGTTGCGACGAGGCGCAAGAAGCGGGGGTCCTGAGGTGGGTGCGGAGAGTTATACCTTCGGGGCTTCCCGCAGTGCTGGAAGCGGGCGGTGTCAGAGGACTGGACAGCGCCGACCTGAAAGGAGTACTAACCCTGTGGCTTGCCCTGCCAGTATTGGGGGAGACTTGGGGGCTTGCCTCCTCCTGCATCTCGGAAGTGAGGAGAGGGGCCCGGGGGGACTCGGTTTTCCCGGGGGACGGGAGAGACCACTGGAGGACCATTTGCAGTCGACTAAGGCGCGCTTGGCCTGGAGGCCCTTCATCCTTGCATCGGGCTGCACTGTGCTAGGTCTGGGGGGTGAGTGAGGAGGCAAGCGGACAAAGCCCCTGTAACAACATTACAGATCCCCCAGGGACTAGGGGGCAGGAGATACCTGTCGAAGCCGCTGCAAGGGCCTGCTCCTTGGCCCGGTCCCTGCTGTAGAAGGTGGTCAGTGGAGGGTCCTTGGGCTGGAGCCGGCTGGAGGGGAGGAGGTGGCCGGCATGACCACGAAATCCAGGGGTCGAGGGGGGAAGCACTCGCAGGCCTCTGGGGATAACACGGGCACCCTCCAGGCCATGTGGTCGGTGCGGACCTCGACGGAGGAGTCCGAGGTCCTGGTGGCCCCAACAAGGGAGGAACCTGCGCCAAAGCGAACTGAGGACTTGGCAAATATGCCCAGACACGAGTTCATTGGAGAGTTACATTCCTTGCAAGCCAATCTGGCTAAGACTTTCCAGGAACAGTTTCAATTAATGCGCACAGACCTGAATGCAGCTGTGGGGGAGTTGAAGCAAGAGCTGCGGCAACTGGGGGAGAGGACTGATATCCTGGAGAAAGACCTCCAAGAGGTAGATAAAGACAATGCAGCAAACAGTGAAGCTATTGAGCGGCTGGATGTCGCTCCCAGGAATCTTGAGCTCCAAGTAGAAGACCTAGAAAACAGGTCCCGTAGAGTCAACATACGGGTGAAACTGTTTCCTGAATCGGTTTCGGATAAAACTCTGAAGGCGACACTCCAGGGTATTTTTGCGGATTTTCTGGGCGAGGGCAATCCGGAGATGGTGGAGCTGGATCGTGTCCATAGAACTGGTTGATTGGCCAAAGCCCAGATGGGAGGCCTAGGGATGTCCTGGCAGCTTTTACTCGATACGCCCAGAAGGAGGCAGTGCTCAGAGAGGCGAGAGTACGAGAACCAATTATGTTCGAAAGGCCGGCAGATCGCGCTCTTCCAGGACCTGGCCAGCAGTACACTTTTAAAGAGGCGACAAATGGGACCGGTGGTGAGGGTCCTCAACGAGAAAGCGATTCGATACAGGTGGACCTTCCCTTTCGACCTGCTCTTTGAATGAAAGGGATCCCAGAGGTGAATTATGTCCCTCCAAGAAGGTGCTGCTCTTCTACATCTCAACCTGGAGGATCCCGCCCTCCCCCTTGGTGCAGACCCCCCCGGGCCCGAGTAGTCGTGCGGGCTCCAGGCCCTGGGACTGGATGACGGTACGAGAAAAGAGAAAAAGGGGACCCAGAGGACATGGTCGGCGGAATGATGGAACGCCTAGTGAAGCTCGAAGCGGCTCCCCGGAGCAGTCCTGATAGGGTGCCGGCTGATAGAGGTGGGGTGGGCCTCATTAGGGAGTCTAAGCGTTCAGGGGTCATGGGGAGCGCAACCATATTGGAAGCAAAAGGGCGACGATGCCCGAGGTTAGTGTGTGGTGTGGGCGGGAAGGTGGTAGCCTTCAAGGGTGCAGGAAGGGGGGGCTTTAGGGGAGGTTGGGGGGCGCGGCAACGAGCTAAACTTGGAAGGGAAATGGGGTGTGGCACTCCCACTCATTAGTTTCTTCTCCTCTGGGGGTCCCTTATGTGGCTAACACATAATGTGAGGGGGGTTGAAAACCCCTCTCAAAAGGAAAAAGCTGGAGCATTTCACACAAAAGGAGAAGCCGGATATTATGGGTTTGCAGGAAACGCACTTGCTCCATAAGGACCAGGGCAGGTTGAAATTGCGAGGCTTTGCCCAGATCTTGCATGCCTCTGCCCCCTGCAAGGCCAGGGGGTAGCTCTGGACACGGCAGACTTCAAGCCCTGCGAGGTCCTCAGAAATAAGGAAGGGAGGTATATTGTTGCAAAAGGGACGTGTCAGGGGGTCCCTTTAAAGATAGCCGTAGTGTATGCTCCTAATACGAGCCAGGAATCCTTTTTGCAACGGGTTCTGAATCTGTTAGAAGAGCACTCGTGGGGCCATACGTAGCATGGGATAAGAGAAAGGATAGGACAGGGGGCAAGGGGGAAGGGGGAGGAGCGGTAATGTCAGCGGAATTGAAGGACAGAGTTAGAAGGTTGGGGCTAAGGGACTCATGGAGGGAGCTGAGGGGGACGAAGAGGGGCACACATTCTTGTCGGGCGTCCACGGTTCCCAATCAAGAATCGATTACATTTGGGTCTCGGTTGCCTTGGTTGGAGACATTCGGGAGGTAGGCACTGGGCCGATAGGGATAGCAGATCACAAAGTAATCTCTTTGGAGCTGGATGTGGGTCGGAGGAGGAGGGGGATTTGGGGCTGGAAACTCCCGGGGGCCATCTTGAGGGATCCGGTAATCATAAAAGGCGTTGAAGAGAAGATTAATTTCTTTTTCAACACCAACAAGAAAGGGGAAACTGGGAAGGACACGAGGTGGGACGCCTTCAAGGCCACCCTCAGGGGGGAATTGATGGCGAAGGCCGCCCACCGTGAGAAGCAACTCCGCGCCCTGGAGGCGGAAGTGGAGGTGGCTCGACAGGCGGCGGGGGGGGTACCCCCTCGAGGAGGGCAATGCGGGCATATAGGAAGGTGTGGGGGAATTGGAACTCCTACGTAACAAGAGGGCGGAGGGAGCCTTACTGTCCGTGCGACAACAATATTATGCAAAGGCCAATAGAACTGGCTCCCTTCTTGTGCGATTGCTCAGAGGTAAAAGGACGAGGAATGCGATCGCGGCCCTGTGGTTGGCACGGAGGAACGGGTCACGGACCATGGGGGCGTTCAGGAGGCCTTTGCTGTGTACTACGAATCGCTCTATACCTCCCAACATCCTCCAGCTGAGAGACAGGAGGACTTCTTCCAAAGAATCCGGCTGGCGAAAGTTAGCAGGGAGGTGAGTGAGACCATAAATCGGGAAATCACGGAGGAGGTGGTGCGGGGGGTGATAAGAGCTCTCCCACCGGGCAAAGCCCCAGGTCCAGACGGCTTTACAGCTGCCTTTTACAAGCTGTTCAGTGCGCTGCTAAGCCCATATCTCACCTCGCTCTTTAACTCTTTCCGCCTCACTGGCAGAATTACTCAGTCCATGGAAGAGGCCAAAGTTACCCTGATCCTGAAACCAGAGAAAAATCCGGAGGAGAGGGCCTCTTATCGCCCTATAGCGTTGATTAATCTTGACGCCAAGATTTATACCAAGATATTGGCCAACAGGCTCGACTCCATCCTCCCAGATCTGATACATCCCGATCAGGCCGGGTTTATTAGGGGACAACAAACCGCGGACAACATCCGTCGAGTGGTTCATATAATTGAGAAAGTGCAGAAAAAACACACTCCCGCGGTCCTGGTGGCCTGAGACGCGGAAAAGGCTTTTGACCGCATGGCGTGGTCTTTTCTCTTCCGGGTAATGGAGAAGATGGGCTTTGGCGTGGGCTTTTTGTCGATGGTCAAGGCTAACTATCAGGCGCCCTCCATTAGTGATGGTGAACGGGGTCGCCTCCAGAAGGATACCCTTGTAGAGGGGGACTAAACAGGGCTGCCTACTTTCCCCTATACTATTTGCAATCTATCTGGAGCCGCTGCTCCAGGCTTTTCGCGAGTCAGGGGAGATTCGGATTGTCCCTTTTCGGAGGTGAGAGCAACATAAGGTAGCAGCTTTTGCCGACGACATGTTGCTCATGCTCACGGTCCCACGGGAATCATTACAGGCTTGTATGTCCCTTTTGGAAAGATTTGGGGCAGCCTCGGGGCTCATAATTAACGGCACAAAATCAGAGGTCCGGAGTTTAACATTGGGGGCAGCAGAAAGGGAGAACCTGAGAGCGAATACTACCTTCCGGTGGAGCCCTGGTGGGATTCGGTATCGGAGTGAGAATTACGGCGTTATTGGCGGGTTGGTTCTCGGCGAATTTTCCACCGCTCCTTAAAGCTATTAAGAGGGATTTTCAAAGGTGGAGGGATCTAAGAGTGTCCTGGATAGGGCGGATAGCTGCAGTTAAAATGGTCACGTTCCTGCGGCTCTTGTATCTTTTTCAAGCTGTCCCGCAGCCAGTCCCGGCGAGTTACTTTAAGGAGTTGGGGTTGCCGACCAAGGGTTTCATTTGGGAAGGGAAAAGACCTAGGGTGGGTGTCAGTCTCCTGATAGCCCCGAAGAGTGCGGGCGGTCTTGCTTTGCCGAATTTTCGGCGATATTATGAGGCATCACAGCTACGTATTATCAGGGAATGGCTGAAGGGGGAGGAAGGGGCGCAGGACAAATTATGGGTGCGGATGGATAGGGCCGTAGCACACCGCAACTTAGCGGAGGTATTGTGGCTCCCGAAACCTCTTAGACCCCGACACCTATACGAGAGCTCCATAACTAAACTAATGGCAGATATCTGGGACAGGTTGGCGGGCTCCGAGGGGATCACCACATTTCCGTCTCCCTTTACCCCATCTTTGGTAATGGGGATTTCTCACCGGGCTTGGAGAGGGGAGCATTCACGAAGTGGCAGGAGGGTGGCTGTTGGAAATTATGTGATATGTTTGTTGGAGGGGAACTATTATCATTTAATGACTGTAAGAGGCTCTTTGCAGTCCAGGAAGGAGAGAGATTACGCTATGCTCAGATACGCCATTGGGTGCTACATCCTGGGGTCAAGCAGGCGGCCACGAGGGACCCGACACTCTTTGAAAAATTTCTGCTCACTAACAATGGGGCGAGGGGCCTTATCTCTAATATCTATAAGATTCTGGACGGCTCCAGGGCCGGGGTCCAATGGGCCAACATGAGGGAATGGGAGCAGATTATGGGAGGTGCGATTAGTAGGTTGGACTGGGAAAGGCTGTGGAGGAAGATACCTAAACTGGTCAAGGCCCCCTGTCTGCAAGAAGCATGGTACAAGATTTTGTTTGGGTGGCATTACACCCCGGCCCGGCTTCATAGATTTTACCCAATGGTGTTGGGGCTCTGCTGGAGGGGCTGAGGGGCTGTGGGATGGTGGGCTCCGCGGAGCACGTCTGGTGGAAATATCAAAAGATTGTTTTGTTTTGGGGGGGTGGGGGGCAGTGCGGGAAGCCCAGAAACAGGCCTTCGGGCGGGACGATAAAAGGACTCCAGCGCAAATCCTGACGGGCTGGCGGTAGGGGGTGCAGGCAGGGAAACCCAGAGGGCGGGAAAAAGCCAAAGTCATAACGACTCTGGCCTCAATGCTGTTAATGGCCCAGAGATGGAAGGGCCCAGAGGTCCCCACGAAAATTGGGGAAGGGAAGGTTTCTTTGTTGTCTTGTGAAAATCAATAAAAAGAGTTTAAAAAAAAAAGTTGATGAATAGAACATCCAGTAGAAAGAATATTACCAGAGGGAAGTCATTTTTTCTGTGCAATTCTCTGCTCCCTCAATCGCCCACATGAAAGGGCACTACAGACAGGAAGATTCATGCAGATGAGTAAATTGTACCTTTTTTAGGCTTCTTGTCAAACTCTGAAGTTCAACTTTGTCAGGCTTGACTATCGCACCCTGTCCTGGTTTCTGGACTTTGTTGTTTTGTTTTCTAACTGTAAAGGTAGGACTGAATATCCCAAAATTGAAAGAAAACATTAGACTAAAGGGCCTACTCACTTCCACCAGGAGAGCTCTACTTGTTTGGAAATGTTTAAAGTTTCTTACATATTTGGTTAGTTGTCTGGGTACATTTCGTGCAAGTGGCTACTTTAATACCTTGCCTTTGAGATGATTTGTGCTTTATGGAGAACCAGGGAAAATGGGCAGCTACTTGGACACCCAGCAGGGCCACACAACCTCCATGCAGAATGTTTCTGAAAGGAAATTATCTCTATTAAGCCCATCATGTTACGGAGACCTCAGGTTTGGTGTCCATAATATTGTCAGTCATGCCTACGAGTGTAAAATCACAGCACCGTCACATTAACACGTACAAAGCCCTAGTGTGTAATTTGGTTCTGTCCCATTGTAAGGATATCCGTCCTGCTGAAAAGAAACTGTTACTGTCCATTGAAACACATCAGCCCAGATGAAGACTGCTAGTTCTTTCACAATTAAGGGGTCTGCTTTGCCAAATAGTGCTGTTATTTTCTCACACTTTGGATCAGTGTGCAATGAATGTGTTAAAAGGGCAAAGGGGCATTTCAGATTCTGTGCACAGACAATCTTCTGCTCTTCATAATACTCTTCACGTGCACAGTCTTACAGAAATTAATGCAAGAAATCATCATTCTCAACACAGATTCACTGTAAAAAAAACAAATGGCTTGGTCAATGTTTGTTTTGTGGAGTGTAAACCTAATGCTTTGCCTGCTCTTCATTTACCCTCTAGCTACCACTTTTCTAGGAATGTAAATCCTCTGTTCTCTCTTCCCTCTCTTCCCCAAGTCTTGCTTGCTGGCTCACCTTTTGCCCGATGGCTCACCTCTTGCTGGACGGCCCACCTCTTGCTCACCTCTATCTTCCCCCTCTCTCTCCTGCTCCTCCACATTTTATAAAATGTCAATCTTATGCTGTTTCTCCATTAGCAGCCTGGAAGGGGGCACTGGCCAATCTGGAAGCTCTGAATGCAGGCTGTATTCTCTGGTATAAACCTGCTTTTCGAGCAGCCTGAGTGCTGCTCACCATTGCCCCATTCCCTTCCCAATTCCTCCCTCAACCCTTAGCACCCATGTTGGTTCTATGCGGGTGTAAGGGTATGTTTAACTTAATAACAAAAATAGAAATCTTACCTTGTGGCCGAGGCTGTGCAGCATTTTTTTAATCTCTTTGCTCAGGCCCTTAATGCGTGTGGTGGTCCATTACCAGTGGGGTTGGCCCATCCCTAAGGCTTATATATTCTAATTATCAATCCGTCTCCCTTTCTTTCCTCATCTGTGACTCAAAGGAATCCCTTTCTTGCTTCCCTTACTAGTATGTCTATTAATCGCATCTAGTTTCCCCTTCTCTGCAAATCTGAAATAGTTTCTTTCCCCTTCTCATGTCTTCTCTCTTCACCTTGACGTTCACAAGCCCTTCCTCTTAATGCTTTGTGACCTTCAGTGCATCTGCCATATCTTACTGTCTCCCAGTTAGATTTCCCTTCTGACTATTCTCCTATTTCTCATCGTTCTGTCTGCCTTTCCTTCTGTAGGTCCTCTAATTAATTAATCTTTTATCTTCTGTCACTTGGCTCCTTGCACTCTACCCCACCCGCAATATCTTCAAAACTCACCCTCCATCTCTCTGGTCCTCTTACCCTGTGTATATCTCTCTTGCACCAGGAAGAAGCACCCAGTATATCTGTTGATCACCTTGGACAGAAGCTGCTACTGGAGAAAGGTACATCCTGGAACAAGATGTATCGGAAGAAGCATGGGGCAATTCGTAAGGTATGTACACACACACACACACACACACACATGTATACATACACACACACACTTCTTTAGAGGAGCAGTGTTGCGTGTCTACTGCTTGATACCTATGGGCATCAACCATGTCACTTCAACTGTATTCTCCATGACCTACATTAATGTTATGCCATGCAAATTGCACAGCTGTTCTGGTCATACTTCTGCATAGAGCTACCCCTAAAGTAAAAGTTCCAATTCCTTAAGCTTTGATATTGGTCTCAACCAGGTCATCTTTACCATTTTTAAACAGCTTACTTACATAAGACGTCTGCTTCTTTTTGGGGACTCCCTATGAAGGCAAAGTGCCATGCATTAATTGATCATGGATCTGTTCCACCTAGTCTGGAATTAATCGAATGTTGGAATACACAATCTAATTCGTAAATGTTGGGCTCAGAGGTCAATCTGTTTTACTAGGGCTAAGGCCGCTTCTCAGATTTACAGCCCCAGGGAGAAAGTGCTATAGAATGTTTTTCAGGCTGTGTAATGGTGTAGAATTCAATAAGTTTACACAGAGATATTGATTGTTTACGTAGCAATAGTTTCCTAGTCCAAAAGCAAGGAACGCTGCGGTTGAGTCAGTCTGTCCTGCTTGCAGACAATCTTTCATATGGGTTTTCCACTTGTGGATTGGTAACGGTTTCTCCAATATCACTTTATATGAAGAGTGTAGAGTTGTAAATGAATAAGTTTTGAGCATAGCAATCAATATGATCTGAACACATGTTCTAGCCGCATGTTCTGCCAATAGACTCAGTGGTTAATGATACAATGAGGCATAGTAGCATTTTAAAATTAATCGGCATAACCAAGTCACTGGAATATAACAGAATGTTCAGGTGTTCGTAGAGTCAATAGAGTAGGAGCCACCTTGAGTAGTGACCAGCATGAACATATATAGTACTCTTAAGAGTTTAGGACTGTAATGGCTAGTGTGTTTCGAGTCTGTTATATATGAGTGAGGCCCAGCTGAGTAAACCCACTGTAAGGACTCCCAGATCTAATCTGCTCAAGGTACCTAAATGCACTCTCACTCGGGCTGTTAAGTGTGCGTTCTTTGCTGCAGCACCCAAGGCCTGGAATGCAATTACTCCAAATCTGAGAGAACTGAAATCCCTGCCGTGTTTAGGAAGAAGTTGAAGACTCTATTATTTAGGTAGAGCCACCTCATCTTTGTAGATTGTTTCCTCTGGCTGCTCAACTCTGGACCCTGTTGGGACTTTTTGTGTTTGTTTTACGCCTCCTGGTCACCTGGTGCGCATTACAAATATATTAAAGTACAAATTTGCAGAGGAAGACGGTTTAAATGGCGCAGGGCATGATGCGATTTCAAGCAGTTTACTGTTTATGTAAAGAAAGTGAAACTGAGGCTGAGATAATGAAAGCAAGCAACCAGAGGTTATGCAACATTAGACAATATGAGTAGATGTGAAGTGGGAACTCTTGCAGCTAGAACAAGACTTGGTCAAAGGGTTCGGATTACTGTTACTACTCTGAATTTGCAAGGGGGAAAGGCTTCTGTGGGTCACCTCTTAACATCTAGGAGTGATTCTACTAATATTTAGGGCACTTTTTAAGAACCACTATGGTGTAATTTCTGCGAAGCCAACCTTAGTGCAACTTCAAAGATTTAACACTTGAGTGTAATCAAACTCTCACTTGGTAATGAGGCTTGAAAGTAAGGCTTAGGTTAAGGAATTCAAAAGCATGGTGTAAAATACAGTTAACATACGGAAAGGTTTGTAAATAGACTCGTAAGTGCACTTATTTATTTTACAACACTAGTTATCGCAGGCCTTCTAAATGTGTAAGGCAGCACTAGTTTCCAGTAACTTCACTTAATGAGTCCAAAGTTAACATAAGATCAGATGTTTCACAAAGTACAATGTAAGTAAGCCGGTTTTGGCTACTTTGGCAGAGTTTGAAGAGATAGTAAAAGTTCTTCTGTCGAAAGCGATACAAATGAGCCAGGGTTCAGGGATGTGTGATGAATCGAGTGAAATCACTTCTTCCCATGGGGAGCCTTTACTTGCGAGGCTAGGGAGGTGAGCCTGCTACACAATATCCCCCCTAGGGGTGGCGGTACACTGGACCTCACAGGGAGAGACCTCTCCCCCTCAGCTCCCCCTGGGGACAGGGACTCCCATTCCAAGAAGGAACTCCCTAACCTTCTTTCCCGCTATAATATGAGCCACTCGCACCATCAGGGCATCAGGAAATCCAACTTGAACACACCACTTTTTGCTATTGGGACACTACTTCTAACACTCAAATGAAAATCAATCGTACCGTGAAGAAGAATAGAGGAATAATGCTGATCACTCCACCATTGACAATATTGTGTAGAGCAAGAATAGTAGAGTGATGAAGAATACTTCCAACTACCCAACTAAGCAGCTTAAAAAGAGAAGACTCTTATCAGGGAGTCTGTTCCGGGAAGGAGAAGCCCAGGATTTTCAAACCTGCGTTGCAGAGAGAGCAGAACGAAGCAAGGAAGTCCTGTGCCCGAGAAAGCAACCAGCTGGTGTACGGAGGAAGTACTGATTGAGCTGGAAGTAGGAGAACGAAGGGGAAGAAAACCCCAACACAGAGAACCTATGGTGATTGGTGGTGTGACCCAAGAAGGGTGGACCGTACCATCTGTGAACAGTGCCAAGACCTCCATGATAGAGACTACGTGGAATGAGTGTCGAGAGCGCAAGAGGGTCGGAGAAGATCCCAAAGCCAACCTGACTACAAGAAGAAATATTCCATTCCTGAGAACAGGCCCAGTGATGCCAAACCCCTGTAGAGATGGTAACTGGGATGGAGGGGAAACCGGGCAGGTATGTCGGAATTAAATGTGTAAATCATACTTGTCTCAGTGAATATGCTGATTGGAATTAAAGAGTAAACCATTGCTGGCCGAAGGCTGTAATTGCAATGATCAGAAATATCAACAAAGAGAACAAGAATAGTATCAGTGAAGCTGGTGGCAATCAAACGGATAGTAGACAAATAAGTAAAGAATACTTAGGGACACAGTCTACTCGTCCCAGTACAAGAATAAGTGAAGAGTACTTGGGGACTCTGATTACTTTTCCCAGTAGAAAATGAGTGAAGAGTGCTGGGGAGTCTATTCGTCCCAGTATATTGATAGAGAAGAAAGGAAACAAGTGGATAAAGAATCCACCGAAGAAAAGTTGGTTCGGATTAGCACATGCAAGTCTGAATACAGGGAGTGAGAAAGAGACACTGCAAGTTGCCAACAAATGGAAGGGTCGGAACCCTGATTGGATAAACCAAGCGACTTGTGTACACAAAGAAAAGGGGACACCCCTGAGGTGGAACAGTGCCCTGGAAGATCTAAAGGAACTCATTCAAGAAATCATGAGAAGCTATTTAAAGATAGCTTACTAAGGCTGAGCATGCCTGTCCAGTATAAGGGAGTCATTCTCCTGGCCACATTTTGGTTGTTTTGTCCAGTGGTAGGGTCTGGACAGATTAGTTCAGGAAAAAGGATGGACTATTGCTTTGGACTATAATATTGGCGACGAGCACCCTAGTTAGTTTGTGTTAGGTCGGGAACACCCTTAGATCAGGGATAGATGGGCCTTTTTCTTATTATTTAAATAATGTTGTACTACCAAAATGCCACTACTTTGTCAACCTCCTTCTCTTGACCTACCACAGGGGACTTAAAAACAGGTATGCAGACCTCTCCCTTGATTCTTGATCAAGCTGGCCAAGGACCCTATGCATGTCTAAGCCACTAGGGAAAACTGCTGTCACTGTTTGCATCATAGAGGGAGGGATCAACTCTTTTGACAAGTATGACCACTGGGTCAGGTGCTTGAGTGGTTTCTGGTTTCCGTTAGTGACTTTGTGGTTCCAAAGATCACCAGGCTGGACCCCGGCTGAGGATAAAGGACCACTGCTTCTGACCTCATGACACCAGAGACTCCACAAAATGCATCAGACAATATAAGCAGATGAAGTGAGCCTGGCCACCGTCCGATGGACTTAACAACTCGGAACAGACGAATCGGAGGTGATTCACCCAGGAAACCTGAACTGGAACACCTCATCAGACCAGGCAAAGGCATACGCTTTGTGATCCTATCCCTGGGTGCAGTATTAGCCGGGAGGATCACATTGGAGGGGAAACGGGTCAGGAGGGATGGGTGATCCCCTTAGGTAATTTCCCTGAAGAGAACAGTCTCCTAATTGCCTATTGTAAGATCGAAGCTGTTGATGAAACAAACTTTTGTGTTAGGGACTTTAAGTCCCAGAATTCTCAGAGTAGTGGGATGAAGAAGAGGGCTGCAGAGACACACGGTTGTGTAATGCAGCTCATTAAGGTTGATGACCCACACCTGAGGGTGGCTGAGAGGCATAAAAGGCCCCCTCAGGTGCAGGCCATGATGCTGGAGGAAAGTGAGGCAGCTGAAGCAGCAGCAGGAGGGCAGTAGTCGTAGTGTTTGGAGGAGTTTTGCAGCCTCCAAGAAGCAGCAGAGGAAGAAATTGTGGAAGAGCCACAACTCCGGGACCAGAGTGGCGAGAGAAGTTGATGCCGGTCCTGAAAGGGTTGTATGGGCTCAAGATTTCAGCTGCAGAGTTCGTCCCGCGAAAGCGTACCTTTGTGTAACATTCCCCACTGTAAAATGCCCAGCGTTGTCAGGCGAGCACCAGAGCGCTGGGCAAAGTTAGGGCTGTTGCAGAGGTTGCACAGTGGAAAGCACACCTAGTAGTGACTCCCACCCCCCCCCCCCCCCCAAACTCCACCCTCTGAGGCAGTCACCGGTGGCAGACTAGCTTGGGATCGCTGGGGAATCCACGAGGGCTCTGAAAGCAGCCAGCGCAGGACACAGGAAGCCGTGCAGGAAAGGAGGCCTGACCACGTAGGAGAACTGAAGCAGATGAGCTAAAAGCAACAATGAAAATGGGCAGATAGTAGTTGGCATAAAGACTATTAAGATTCCATCTGAAGGAGGTGACTGTTGCATAGTGTGTTATCTTAAAAGCCAACCACACAAAGGGGCAATATTTCCAGAAGTGACCTTGAACCATCATTGGCTAAGATGAAAGGCACTCACGTGTATGCAATTGATGGACAATCAGGGTTGCCTAAGCCAAAAGGAAATAATTGAGCCTAATAATGTGTGTGAAGAATATTGGCCAGGTGTAGAGAAGGTTTCAAACCCAGATTGCCAAATCCAAAGAGTTGTGAAGGAGAGTGTTATCAGCATTTGGTTACTAATACAAAGTTGGAACAAGATTGGCAAGAGGGCTGCCCTTCTGGTACAAGAAGTTCAAGAGGAATTAAGCATTTCCTGGCTTGCATGGGGCAAACACTTGGGTATAATAGCACCATTGCGATTCTTGTTCTCCTTGAAGACATTTTCAAATTTAATTGTGTAAAGCAGAAGACATTGTTAAAACCTTTTGAAGTTGACTCTTACCGCAGAGCTATTTAGAACTGGTAATTTGATCTGGCAAGGGAGTAAATCAGGTCATAGAACTTTGTACCAATTGGTTCTGTTTGCGCAGGGGAGTATACCCAAACAGAGAGCTGCAGTGGTTTTCCCTGGCTGGCAGTATAGTATACCAGGACAAGAGCTTGGTGACCATTGGTTCTGGTCTGGCAAGAGTATACCGGAGCAGGAAGTTGTAGTAGCAGTAAGCCTGGCATGAGGGTAAACCTGGTGGAAGTTCATGAAGTACTGTGGTTGGCTAAAACCTGTGGGGAAGTAGTTATAGAATCACTGAAGGGTTTTGGAGGAGTAGTACTGAAACTAAAGTAGTGCCAACATATCCTCACAAAGACATGTGTTTTTAAAACAAATGAAGTTCTGAAATGTTCTTTGTTGATGCAATAAACAGTTTCAAGGGCTTTATTGAACTAGACATTGCCGACTACAAATGGAAAGAGAAAAGCTTTGTCGAACATTTGTGGATCATCTTTGGAATCCAAGTTGGAACTTTGGGTTGTCAAGTTGGATTAAAAGAGAACTGAAGCAAACCTTTCTTTCGAGAGGATTGGGTCCTCTGACGTATTCCAAATAATAATCTATGACAGTAATCACCACAGCTGTGCTGCTTCGGAAAATCTTTCTGCGCCGATGATGTCGATACGCCGTCCTAGAGGGCCTCCATCGAGCCAACGTCACCGGATGTTATAAGTAGGACGCACGATGCCCGTAGCCTCAGTTCTGTTTTTTCCGCAAACGTGTTCGCTTCGGAGATCTCGGCGTGCCTCGATTCTACTGAATCCTGTTCTTTCGGTTCTTCGAACCAGTTTCTTCATTGAATATTGTATGTCGTCTTCGGCTTCTTCCACCCCGCGGTCTGGATTTAAGAAGTGTCGGGTGTGCACAATCCAAGATGTCACTGACGGACACGCACAACGCTTGCCTCTGGTGCCTCGGGGAGGACCATGATACTGATGACTGTGTTGGCTGCCAATCGCTCACATCGAAGGCCTTGCGGGAGCGTAAGAAGAAGCTGTCGGTTGGTAAGGTGGCCAAGCCCTGGAAGTCGCGTTCCACCGGTCTTTCGACGGATGATTCGAGTGGCGACTCTCCGCATCGTGGTGAGTCGGGGGGTTCTCGGTCTGGGAGTCGGTCCCGCCATTCCTCTGCCTCTTTGAGGCACTCCAGAGAGTGCCATCACAGGTCGCCTTCCTCGTCCGAGGACTCTGCCCGTCGGCGGGTTGCTTGTCCCAACAAGCATTCCACTCCTGAGGAATGGGATTCCTTCCGAAAGGAGATGTTGGTGATTTTTCAGTCACAGGGCTCCGGTCCGTCCGCGCCATCTGAGGACGCCGGACGTGGCTGTACTAGAGACACTGCTCGTCCGCCTTCGGGCTCGAGCAGTCGTCGTGACCACCGGGCGCCTTCAAGGTCCCGGTTGGACAAGGATGGTCACTCTAGGCATGCCCGTTCCAGGTCCCGGTACTCAACGCCAACGAGACCGTGAGAACCTGTGCCAGGCGATCGAGACACACGCTTGGGGCTCCGCACTCGAGGCCTGTGTCGACGCCGCCGAAGCTATCGGCGCTGCGCTCGATGCCGATTCCGTGGACGCCTTTCGAGGCGGCTTTGTCGGGGGTGCCCCGTGGCACGGTGGAACCCCCAGAAAGGCTCTGGCCAAGGCTAAACATGTCTTTGTTCCTTTTTCTGTACCCTCTTTCCAGCCTTTGGATTATATTTCTGAGGTGGATGAGGGGTCTGAGGAAGGTGAGGTTGCTGCAGAGGTTCCTGATGGCCTCCTTTCTGGTCATAGCCAACTTGAGGACCTGCGCCAATTGTTGCACGACGCCAGTGAGCTGGACACCTCTCCGGGGGTGGACGTTTTGACGGCTGGGCGAAGGTGTTTTCTTCTGGGGGTATGGCGTTTCAGGCTGCCAACTCCATTTGTGCCTTGTCTTGTTTCACACACACTCTGTGGAACTGTATCTCCTTAGCGGCTGATCATATTCCCAAAGGGGAGGAACAGGATGGTTTTCTTGCTATCGTGCAGGATGGCAAGGACGCCATGTGTGAGTCCGTTCAGTCGGGTCTGGACATGGTTGATTGCGTCAGCCGGTCCATGGCGGCGAGCACCATAATACGCAGGTTTGCGTGGTTGCGGAAGTCGGGGTTTGCTCCTGATGTGCAAGCTCAGCTCCTCAACATGCCCTTTGATGGTAAACATCTTTTTGGCAGCAAGGCTGACGAGAGCCTTGAGAGGTTGCAGACCTCCAAAGCTGCAGCAAAGTCGTTGGGCGCTGCAGTTCGCCAACCTCTGCCTTTTGGTCCTAAGCGACAACAATGGAGGGGAGGTACCTTTCGATATTACTTGTCTTTTAGTAAATCAAGAGGAGCTGCTAGTCAAAAGTGGCCACCGTAGGAGTTCCAGAGGTGGAAAACAGGGTACTCGAGGTGCCAAGGCCGCTCGGGCTGTTGCCTCTTTGCCCTCAGGCACTGCCGCAGCACTTCAGTTCAGTCATGAGGCCATGTCCCATGGTTCGCCGGTTAGGGGAAGGCTGGCGGAGCATCTTGTAGAGTGGTGTGCCATTACTTCAGATGTGTGGGGTTCTGGAGATCATAGCCCACGGCTACTGTCTTCCTTTCCGGCAGAGGCCTCTAAACAATCCACCAGGCAATCTCTCTTTGAAGAGTCCGGATGCACTCCTTGCGCAGGAAATTCAATCCCTTCTGGAGAAAGGCACCATAGAACTGGTGCCTGTAGCGGGGCGGAACAAGGTATGGTATTCCCCTTATTTTTTGATTTCGAAGAAAGACTGGGGATTGAGACCCATCATGCGCGGTTTGAACAAATTCCTCAGGAAGGACAAGTTCAAGATGGTTACTCTTCCTCAAGTCCTCCAGGCCCTTTAACTTCAGGACTTGTTGGGGTGTCTCGACCTCAAGTATGCTTATTTTCATGTGCCGATCCATCCAAAGCACAAGAAATACCTGAGGTTCGCGGTTGGCGACTCGCACTTTCAGTTTCGGGTCCTGCCGTTCGACTTGACCTCCGCCCGAGGGTTTTCACCAAGCTCATGGTGGTGGTGGCAGAGTATCTCAGGAAAGGGGGGATTCACGTCTACCCCTACCTGGACGATTGGTTGATCAGGGGGAGCTCACCCAAGCAGGTCCTGAATCATTTTTCCGTCACCTGCCACTCCCTTCACAAGCTGGGCTTCTAGCTCAACTTAAAGAAGTCCCACTTGACGCTAACACAGCGGCACCAGTTCATCGGAGCAGTGCTCGACACATCCCCGGGGCAGTGTTTCCCTCCCCAGGTGAGGGCTCTTCACATTCAGCAGATGGTGCACAAGTTTCAACTTGCCCAGACGCTCCCGGCGTTCGAGTTCTTGAGGTTGCTCGGCCTCATGGCATCCTGCATTCTTCTGGTGGCAGAGGCCAGGTTGCGGATGAGATCTCTGCAATGGGCCCTCAAGCTCCAGTGGTCACAGTCCTCCGGTAGGATGTCGGACCCCGTTCAGGTGCTGCCCTCAGTCGCCCAGGACCTTCTGTGGTAGGCCGTCGAAGACAATCTGATGAGGGGGGTTCCATTTTGGCTGCCCTGGCCGGAGGTGACGATCGTGACGGACGCATCCCTCACGGGATGGGGAGCTCATGCCAACGAGTTGACAGTCAGCGGTCGTTGGTCTCCGTCGGAGTCCAGACTCCATATCAATATGTTGGAGCTGCGGGCCGTCAGGCTTTCCCTGAAGGCTTTTCTGCCGACTGTGCGAGGGAAGAATGTCCCGATTCTAACGGACAACACAGTGGCCATGCACTACCTCAATAGAAAGGGGAGCAGGGTCACTTCCTCTGTGCAGGGAAGCGATGCAGCTCGGGTTCTGGGCCATCCAGCAGGAAGTTTCGATCTCGGCAGTTCATCTGGCCGGAGATGAAAACGAGACAGCGTACACTCTGAGCAGACAGTGCGTGATCTCTCACGAGTGGGAGCTGGCTCAGGAGATTCTCCTGGAGATCTTCGCCCTTTGGGGGACCCCTCAAGTAGATCTCTTCGCCTCCAGTGTCAACCGGAATTGCGAAAGGTTTTGCTCACGGGAATTTCCTCTAAAAAGGAGCCTTAGGAGAAGCGTTCGTAGTGGAGTGGTCCTTCCCACTGCTGTACGCGTTTCCTCCAGTCCCCGTCATCCCGCAAGTGCTGCGGAGGCTACGGAGGTTCGGTTCCCTGAGGATCCTCATTGCTCCGGCATGGGCCCGGAGGACGTGGTACCTGGACCTTCTCGACTTGTCCATCTGTCCTCCACGTCTTCCCTACCGAGACGATCTGCTCTCACGGGAGGGGGGCAGGTTCTCCATCCAGAGTTCAGGTCCCTCAACCTTCACGCTTGGCTTCTGAAAGGTTGAGGTATAAGGATTGGGACCTCCCTGAAGACGTGATGGAGGTGTTTCTTTCGGCCAGACGGCCGGCGACTAAGTCCCTGTACCGTTGCCGTTGGAGAAAGTTCTGAGACTGGTGCAGGGTTCAGAATCTGGATCCTTTGTCATGTGACGTTCCTGTGGTTCTGTCTTTTTTGCTTTCATTGGCCCTGAGGGGCCTGCAAGTGGCTATTGTTAAAGGTTACCTGGAGGCGCTGTCTATATTTAAGCGCTCGTCTGAGGAGTGTTCCTATTTCAAAATTCCTTTAATTTCTCAGTTTCTCAAAGGACTCACTAATGTGTTTCCACCATCACCTTTCCAGGTGCCTGGTTGGGATTTGAACATTGTTCTTAAATTCCCTATGGGTGCTCCTTTTGAGCCTTTACATTCTTGTCCTTTGAGGCTGTTAACCCTTAAAACTGTGTTTTTAGTTGCGGTCACTTCCGCTCGCAGATTGAGTGAGTTGCAGGCACTTTCAGTTAAGCCACCCTTCACTGTGTTTCATAAGGACAGGATTGTCCTTCCTTTCTTCCGAAGGTGGTGCCAGAATTTCATTTAAGCCAGAAGGTTGTTCTTCCGGTATTGTATCCTCCTCCACATCCTAGTAAGGAAGAGGAGAGGCTCCATAGGTTGGATCCTAGGAGAGCTTTAAGCTGTAACATTTCACGCATGTCCCGGGTCAGAGTGGACGATCAGCTCTTTATTGGTTACGCTGGAAGGCGTTTGGGACAAGCTGTGACTAAGCAGACTTTGTCTAGATGGATTATCTTGGCAATTTCTGAATGTTACGCCTGCTGGGTAAGGACCCACCGGTAGGCTTACGGGCCCATTCTACTAGGGGTATGGCTGCCTCTACTGCCCTGCAGAGGGGTGTTCCTATTCGTAACATCTTTGAAGCAGCGACATGGGCTTCGGTCCATACTTTTGTACAACACTACTCCCTAGATTCTATCCATGGGCAGGATCTGGCCTTTGGCAAGGCGGTGTCAGGATCCGGCTTGACTGAATTCCACAGGAGCTGATGCTGGCCCCACAGACCCTCACCAAGAGTTCATCTCTCAACCCTAAAGTAAAAGCTGAGCTGCGAACCCCAAGAAAGGGAAAGGGGAATTTGGAGACCATAACAATGGAGATACTGCAGCCCTGCAACCTTCTGGTAGGCTCTGGTATCTGTAGTAAACAAATACATTTGGTTACTTAAACGTTAATGTAAACTTCTTTTCTTAAATTATTTTTAAACAAACTCTAACTTCTTTACCTCTTAAACCTCTGTTTAAGACTTAGAGGTTAATTATCGGTATTGAATATCTTGTGGACTATTATCATGCTTTAATGCATATTGTCACTAGCCATTCAAGTCTCTTTTGTATCCAAAAGTAATGACCCCTGCAAGCACCTTACAGATGCTTATAAATTTCATTTAACTCTATGAAGTTTGAGTTTTAAGTGGTTTTGCGAAATGCAGTCTTTCTTTGAAGTATTGAATTCCCATTTGCGTGAAAATTACATTAAATAGAAACTCATAACTTTCTTGAATACTGCTCTTCATCTGAGTGTGAATCTTTTCTTTTTTACACATTCGAACGTATAGTTACTTTCTTGAGGCGCATTTGCAATTAACACGCGAAATCACAAGACGTGAAAAATTGTCCTCGCGCAGAAAAATCACACGCGTATCTTAACAAATACACGCATGCGTGAAAACACACGTACGCGCTGAGAAAACAACTCGCGCTACGTTAAAATGGACTCGCGGTCTATCGCAACCGAACACACGCGGTTATATGCGGCGTCACTCACGTAAAACTTGTACACGCGCTAAAAACAACTTGCGCTTAGTTAATATGGACTCGCGCTCTATCGCAACCCAACACGCGCCATCTTACACAACGTCACTCACGTGAAAATTGTGAACGCGCTAAAAAAACAACTCCTGCTATTCATTAGGACACGCGCTATTGGGGGACCTGCAACATTCAGACTTGACTCAGAATAGCTTTCCAATTATCGACAGCCATATCAGGTACAGTCATGACCTCATACATGTTTGGTATGTGTTTTGGGGCTGTATGCAGCTCCTTGCCCAGTCAGCAGTAGTCTTTGTGACATGGTCTGCTCCTCTGGCTTTGGCTAGAGCCTGCAAAGAAAATGACTAAATATGGCTATTTCCGACTGTCCCCTGCATCAATACTGCCAAAAGGATAGTGAAGCACATAGTCGGGGCGTAATCAACATGACCAGACATTTGAGCATGCTAGTGAAAAAAAGTTTCCTTTCGGTAAAAAAGTGAAAGGTGCACAGGAATACACCCAGAAAATGTAAAATTAAGGTACCACTGCCACTAGCATGTCCCAGCATCACTATAGATGGGGGGGGGGTAGGGGGAAGGGGGATAGGAGGATCAGGGGAGGGGAATGCTGATACAGTCAAAAGAAATACAAGGAATGTAAGGTTTTCCTGCAGTACTCGCCAAAAGGAAGGTAGTAGTACTATACCATAGACTAGAATTGGCCAAGCGATCACTCATCTCCTAGCCTTAAGGTCTCACTAGTGCTTCCAAAATGAATGTGTTAAGCAAGAGAATGAAGTTAAATCAGGCGTGGGTCAAATAACTGTCAGCAGATATGCTAGGTGTTAAGGTAGTTTTTCTACTACTCTCTTTTGAAGGCATTACAGCCACTAACCCTGACGGGTGGATAATGGACCTGACGAGAAAGGGAAGCTAAACCTTTCCTGGCATGTAACGTAGACCCAGCGACGAGGCTTAAATCGCAGATAAGGGTAGTAGGCTTACACAAAGGTACAATTAGTCCACACACATATAGAAAATACAGCACACAGATATGCTGAAAAATATGTTTAGTCACACAACACTCAATCAGGTCAAGAATAAGTACACATTGCCAAAAAGTGCATCCCTCGTTTTACCCTCTGACCTGCTTGGCTATATCATCATGTGTTGGATTTGGTTAAAATGGTGAAACCACAAATTACTTCCCTGTTGACAAAGGTGTGCAGCAAGGTTGTTTACTGGCCCTTACACTATTCTGTTTAACAAAATAGCAAACGAAATTAGCTGATTAGAAGCAGATGCCAGAGTTTCATTGTCACGGAAATAGGCCTCTTGTTTAATGTTGATGATGCTCTTTTCATTTCCAAAACTCCCTCAGGTTGCAGAAACAACTCGAACGATTCCATAACCTTTGTGTAAATAAGGGGTTGGAAATAAATGTGACCTAAACCAAAGTAATGGTTTGCCATCCAAAATGCAAGAAAATAAAAAGGCTGAATACAGAGATCTGTTCGACTCAATGGTCAAGGAAGTGAAAGAGTTTGATTATTTGGGTTTTAGGCTGAATCATATACGTGGATGGAGTGGAAATAATTAAATGCGTTGTTTTACACTTTAAAGATTGGCACAAATGGTTGCCAAATTTGGTGCAAGGCTGGGGAGCAGATCTATATTGGCAATCATAAAAAGCCTATAATAAACAGGCTCTCGCGGGTTCAGCCTGTGGTGACACTAATGAACTAGTGAGAACAGAATATATTCTTGAAGAGAGTATTATGTATCCCAAAACAGTGCATTAAATGTGCTCACATTCTTAGGTCAAATGGACATTGGCAAAAATATTGGCATTAGGCTGTTATTGTATTGGATATGGCTTTGGATGAGGCCATCACTGCAGGCCCACAAAGAAGAGCATATATATGTAGTTAATAAAGGGAATGTAGGCTCGTTTACCTCGGCAAATAATTATGAAGTTTATTGTGGATAAATTAGTCCTCTAGACACTTTGGTCTCGTCTTCAGCTGATTTACTAACAAAGCTAATCATTAAGCTGAGGGTGCTCTGAGGACCATGAGTGCAAATAGTCCAAATCTGTCCATAAAATGAACTGGATAATTTGAAGTTTATTTAGATAAATGAAATGATATGGCATTTATAACGTGCCTATACACAAGTGTTTCAAGGTGCAACGAGGCCACGGAGGGGAACAAAGGGAGGGTGGACAACGATCCTACTAGGCCAGATGTCATTCAGATCACGTGAGGGAAGGGGTGGAGGGACAGTGCAGTACATGGGAATAGATAATAACAATAGGAAAGTAACGTCCAGCAAGTGGCAAGTGCAAGGGTAAGTGCATAGGTAAGTGCAGACATCCGGTATCAAGGGCTGGGAGGGGACTGTAGGGATACAGAAACAGTCACTAAGTGCAGGGGTGGGCAGTGCAGGTGTGACGCTGGCGGTGGAGGTACCTGGGCCCAAGATCAGAGGGCGTCCAGGTAGCCAGTGCAGTTCCGGTTACAGCCAGGAGGTCAGCAGAGGAGAGGAGAAAAAGCAGAAGCAAATAGAAAGGTTTTGAGGTGCTTCCGGAACTGGTGATGGTTCTCCTCAAGTTTAAGGGAGTCAGGGAGGCTGTTCCAGAGGGAGGCACCAGCCGAAGAAAGAGATCTACCACCAACTCATTGCTTGGCGAAGCGACTGACCCTGAGGGAGTTGGAGGCGGATGAGCGAAGAGCTCGAGAAGGAAGATATTTAGGAAGAGAGAGTTGAAGGTATTGAGGCCCCAGGCCCCCAAAGACCTTGTGGATGATGCAGAGGGTTTTAAACTTAATCCTCGCAGCCACTGGGAGCCAGTGCAAAGATTTTAGTCCTGGAGAGATACGATCCCTGGGCTTGAGGCGAAGGACAAATCTCTCAGTCCTGTTGTGGATGAGTTGTAGAAACCGTAGAGTAGAAGCAGGCAGATTTAGAAAGAGGCTGCTGCAATATTCCAGCCTAGAGAGAACCAGAGCTCTGGCAACAGCAAGCTTCTGGGGGAAGGAGAGGAAAGGAAAATTCTGATGCTTGTTAATCTGCTTAGAATCACATGCTGTGCATATGGTCCGTGTTAGGCAGAAACCTGTGCAGTTCCCTTGGGGAACACTGCAAAAGATTTAAGACTACAGGTAGAGCAGTAAACCCCTTTGGTAGCAGTCTGTACCACCCAGATTTACCTGGTAGCTGTGGCTGAGCAGTCAGACCTCTCTCAAGAAGAGTTAGGCAGTATGTAAAGTATACACAATATGTACCAAAACACAATAGCACAAGCAAACACTGACCAGAGCTTGGTTTCAAAAGTATATAGTTATTTATTTAAAATACACATAAGTTAAAAACACTCTAGCAAAAATATAGTAAAAGCACTTCAACACAGTTATACTGAAAGTAAATTCAATCCTTTCTCCTATCTAGACAACTCGAGGTTAACACCACTTAATTAAAACAGAGGTGAGTGCTTAACGTTAGATGACACTCTAGTAGTTTCCAAGAAAGGGAGAGAAAAAGCAGAAATAGGTTAGACACACCACTCTAAGGTCCAGAACACTTGCAATAGGCTTAAAGAAGAATAAAGTCACAGGTGAGCAAAAGTCACTAGGCAGGGCCCACTCTTAGAGTAGCCGGAGCGAAAATGTGCCCAAGATCACACTGTTAGTTAGAGATTCAAAGTCTTGCAAAGAGTCAAAAAGAGTTTAGAGTGGCTCAGAAAGTTTAGCCAAAGTGTCCCAGGCACTCCCAGGTTCGAAAGCCGGGGACTAAATCTACCCCGTACAGTCGGTAGCAAGGGAAGCCAGGCGGAACACAGTACCTTAAGCGGAAAGGATCCTCCAGCGGGGGCAGTTGTTCCAGGCAGCGACAGCAAGGCTCGACGTCGGTCAGGGGAGAAGAATCTCTCGCTGAAGAGCAGAAGAGAAAGGTCGTAGCACTGCCCGGGAAGAAACCAGCCGCGGAGTCCTCCGGTTCAAGGGTTGGTACCGACTTTCGCGGTATGGGGGTAAAGTGTGGTATTCCGGATGCCGGGGTGCTTGGCACAGGCAAGGCGGCCACGAGATACCTCAAAAGGACGGAAAGAAGGCGAAAACTGGTTGTCCCCACCAGTCAAGGGAAGGAGCCACTCCGTTAAGAGTTCTCCTCGGTCGTCGGGAAAAAGTGGTGAGACGGTTCAGCAGGGCTCCACCGGGTGGTGTCGTCGAAGCAGGTCGGCTCAGCTCTTCCCTCGTCGGATTCTTGGTCCTGTGGCGACTTCTGAAGTCCCAGTCCCCAAAGCCCTGCTTTTATGCAGCAAACCCCCATTCACCCAGCCTAGCTGTCACTCAAACATGCTAAGTGGTGAGCCGGGCGGCTCACCACTTGGGCCAATCAGGACGGAGTGCGACTTGAGTTACCAAGGTAACTCAGTCCAGGGTGCCTAAATCCCCCTCCACCCCTCCTAAGTACCCCAGACAGAGTGGCACCACTTTGGAGGGCTTCTGTGGAGAAGCCCGCCAAAAGTGGAACAAAGGGCTCCACTTTGGGTCAGAGTTACAGAGGCGAACACCAACGCCATTTTAGAATCAAGTTTTGGCAAAAAGTCCCAACCGGAGTTATAAAAATAAATATATAAACCGGCGGTATGTTTAAGGCTACCGTAAATAAATAATTAAATGTGTTAGCCTAAAACAATGGGAAATCCCATAGGGAAATATTCGCGGTCGAATATAAAAAGTAGTTTCCACTGCCACCAGCCAAAACTCGATCAGGGGGGACGGAGACGTGCCCCCTCGACTAACAGACCCTGGGGCAATCGAATTGCCCCAGCCAGTACGTCCACAATATGATGGTTTGTACTGGTTCTGTTCAGGATTCAAGACTAGCAAAGTCTTTGGTGACTTTACATGCCCTGGGAGACAGTAGTCAGTCCCAGGGTATGGAGTCTATGTTGGGGAGTCCCTAGGACACCCCTGGGTCACGGCACAGAGGGTGCTGTGTGACCCACAGCACAAAAATACATGAGGCCCTATGGAGTAAAAGACCCCATAGCCCATTCAACACAAGGTTTAACCAAGAAAACACACTTCAACATGTCCAAGAGTGAGGGTAAAAGAGTCTCACTCTTGGCAGGAGAAAAAAATTAAACCCCAGAAATCCAGCAAAGCTGCTGGGGGACTCACTAGGTAGGGAAATTCAGCCTAACCAGAGAATTCTCCCTAACACTCGCCCCCCCCAGACTAAGGGACAGGAGGATTTAATCCACTCCTGGATGAACCTCATACCTCTAGTCGATGATATACATCCTAGAGAGTCCATCAGCATTTTGATGGTGACACCCTGACCTGTGCTCAATGGTGAAATCAAACCCTTGCAGGCAGATTGACCATCTCAATAGTTTTGGATTTTCCCCTTTCATTTGCATTAACCATCTCAAGGGTTGGTGGTCAGTCTGAATAACAAAAGTAGAACCATACAAGTATGGCCTAAACTTCTTCAGTGCCCACACAATAGCAAAGCATTCTCTTTCGATAGTTGCCCACCTTGTCTCAGGATCCTTCAGTTTCCTACTGATGAAGCAAATGGGGTGCTCCCTACCCTTCTCATCCAGTTGGCTTAGAACTGCACCTATACCTACATTGGAAGCATCAGTTTGTACAATGAAAGGTTGGTGGTAGTCAGGAGCTCTCAATACTGGAGCCTGGCAAAGAGCTCTCTTCAGTTTTTCAAAGGCCTGATTGCACTCCTCATTCCATTTTACCTTCTTAGGGAATTTGGGAGAGGAGATTACATTCAGTGGAGAAGCTATGGTCCCATAGTTCTCAATGAAATTCCTGTAATACCCAGTGAGGCCTAGAAAAGCTCTCACTTGGGTTTGAGTAGTTGGTGTTGTCCAATTTTGCACAGCTTCAATCTTGCTGGGCAAAGGCCTTATTTCTCCACCTCCTACCTCATGTCCAAGGTAGACCACTTTACTTTGACCAATCTGGCACTTACTGGCTTTGATTGTCAAATGGGCCTGTTTCAGAGCCTGCAACACATGTCCTAGGTGGTTCACATGTTCTTCCCAGGAGTGGCTGAAGACTGCAATGTCATCCAAGTATGCCATGCAGAAATCTTCCATCCCAGCCAGAACCTGGTTCACCATCCTTTGGAATGTGGCAGGTGCATTTTTTAGTCCAAAAGGCATGACCTTAAACTGGTACAAGCCAACTGGGGTCGAAAATGCAGTTTTCTCCTTGGCATGGTCTGTCAGGGCTATTTGCCAATAGCCTGACGTCAGGTCAAATGTGCTGAGGTACTTGGCTGCACCAAGTTTATCCACCAACTCATCTGTCCTGGGCAAAGGGTGGGCATCAGTCTTTTTGTTATAGGGGATCTGGTTGACCAGTCCCTCAGAAGTTGGTACAACTTCTGAACCTATGTTAGGCTTTTTGAAGGGGCCCTTATAAAGGATCCCCTTAGATCTAGAGGGGCCTCCAAGGTTCCTCACCACCTCTCTTGTGGGAGCAGGTTGGGTCTTAGGCCTCTTGGTTGGAGGGGTTGGGGTTAGGCAATGTACCTGCTTCCCCTTCCTCTTAGATCTACCCTTACCTATTTTAGGAGTTTCCCCCCTAATATTAGGATTTGAGTTGGGGTCTTCAGTAGAAGGTCCAACAGTCTGAAGGTTTTTGGCCTTAGACTTTTCTTTTCGGGTTTTCCACCAGCGCTGAGAATTACCAGTTCTCTCAGGTCCAGATAGGGGCCTAGTTGGTCTATCCACCTCTTCCTCAGAAGTAGGGTGAGTCAGAGACTCTGAGACTAGGGGAACAAGGGTGGAGCTTGGTTGGGGCTCCCATGTTCCTAGCATACTATCCTGAAATGTGCCTGGGTTAGAGGTCAACTTACTAACACCAGGGCTTGTAGTGGGGTTCTCAGTAGAGGGTCCCACAGGCTTAGAAGGGTCCTTCAAGGTAGCCTGTCTAGCCAATTTGGTTAAGTTCTGCTTCTCCATACTGGGAGGCCTGGGGGTATGTGACACTACTCCTAGAGTTCTTAGGTCATTCCCCAACAGGACCTTCCCAGGTACCTCAGTCTGAACACTGACAGGGATCCTCACTGTCATGTTGTTACACTGAATGAGGGCTGGTAGAATAGGAACCATTTGGGCAGGGCCTCCAGACATTTTAGTGGGACCTTTGGGTGCGTTGGCCACATCCTCAGGTTGAAAGAAGCTTTCATCCACTACTGTTCTGCTGGCCCCAGTGTCTCTCCTGGCAGGAGTATCCTGGCCATTGACAAGAACACTGTCCACATAATACACCTTAGAGTTAACAGGTAGGGAGTTATACACAACCCTATTCTGGGGACTAACCAGACCCATAGGCTCTAAGTTTACAGTTGCTTGAAGACCCAAGGGTTCTTCAGCAAAGAGTTCAAAGTGGGCACTAGCCATCTGTACTTCATCCTCAGGAGTGAAGGCTAAGGAGACTGTGCTGATCCCTGCAGGTTTACCCTTGCACTTGGGATCTCCTTTGATATGGTCAGTACCCTGACAGACATAGCATTGTCCAAATGCTCTCTGGAAGGGTGGCTTGTTCTGACCTCCTTCTGGCTTGTGGCCAGAAGGTACAGTAGCCTGACTAGGTTTCCCATGTGGCTTACCCTGGTTATTTTGTGGTTTGGGGCCCTCTTTGGGATAGGAATTATTAGAATTCTCCTTGGAGTCTTTTTTTTGGCTGTTTCTCCCCATCCTTCTTCTGAGTGACCCCAGAATCCTTGTGAGTGGCCCTGTTGGCAACCCACAAGTCAGCAGCCTTAGCTAGTTTCCGGGAATCTAATTCCTTGGAATCAGCCAAGTGTTGTCTGAGCTCAGGAGAGCAGGCATCATAAATAGTCTCCAACATAAACAAATTCTTCATACCTTCATAAGTGTTCACCTTGTAACCCTTAATCCATCCCTCTAAGTTTTTCAAACATTCACTCACCCAGGTAGCCCAAGGGGTACCATCATGCTTTTTGAGGCTCCTAAACCTCTTAAGATACTGGGAAGGGGTCTTCCCAAACCTAGCTATCAAAGCTAGTTTCACACATTCATAGTCCTTCCTATCCTCCTCCCCCATCTCCATTACCACATCAGTTGCAACAGGGGGAAGCCTAGAGAACAACCAGGTGAGTAAGTCATTTCCTGTGATGTTCTGGAGCCCATGATTATATTCAAACAGAGACAACCAATCCAACACATCCAACTTAGGCTCATACATACCAACCAATTCTTTAGGCATCCGGGGTCTTTTAGGACTGGAACTTCTAGAGGAGCCAGAGAGAGAAACATTCTCAACAGATAATTTCTTCATTTCTAAGTCATACTTGAGCTCCATTTCCCTTAGCCTTAGTTCTTTGTCAGTTTGAGCATTAAGTTTCTTATACTCCAATTCTAGCTTCATTTTCTCTAGTTCAAAGTACTGAGGACTAAATGTGGGACCTGGTAAAGGTCCAGTAGGCACAGCAGGTAGAGCAGGCAGAGGCCTAGGGGGGACAGTTACAACAGCCTCACCCTCCTCTTCTGACTCTTCCTCAGAAACATCAACATTTTGTTCCATGTTAACTTCAACACTGTCATCTACAGTTGCTGGAGTGGTAGGTTCCTCTGAACTATCACCCAGACTTTGGTTAGCTAACAATCTTTCAATCAGCTCCATTTTCTTGCCCTTAGTCAGGAGATCCTTATGTTTACAGAGCACTCTTAAACAATCAGCAGTTTTGGCTGCAAGGGACTCTTGACTATAGCTTTCTATAACTGACATGTTAGAGGTTTTACTTTTTCAGTGCTAAGCTTTGTGGTTAGTTGCACTAAGGTATCTAAAGCACAATAAAATGTATACTCAATACAAATCCCACCGCTGTACACCAGTGTTAGGCAGAAACCTGTGCAGTTCCCTTGGGGAACACTGCAAAAGATTTAAGACTACAGGTAGAGCAGTAAACCCCTTTGGTAGCAGTCTGTACCACCCAGATTTACCTGGTAGCTGTGGCTGAGCAGTCAGACCTCTCTCAAGAAGAGTTAGGCAGTATGTAAAGTATACACAATATGTACCAAAACACAATAGCACAAGCAAACACTGACCAGAGCTTGGTTTCAAAAGTATATAGTTATTTATTTAAAATACACATAAGTTAAAAACACTCTAGCAAAAATATAGTAAAAGCACTTCAACACAGTTATACTGAAAGTAAATTCAATCCTTTCTCCTATCTAGACAACTCGAGGTTAACACCACTTAATTAAAACAGAGGTGAGTGCTTAACGTTAGATGACACTCTAGTAGTTTCCAAGAAAGGGAGAGAAAAAGCAGAAATAGGTTAGACACACCACTCTAAGGTCCAGAACACTTGCAATAGGCTTAAAGAAGAATAAAGTCACAGGTGAGCAAAAGTCACTAGGCAGGGCCCACTCTTAGAGTAGCCGGAGCGAAAATGTGCCCAAGATCACACTGTTAGTTAGAGATTCAAAGTCTTGCAAAGAGTCAAAAAGAGTTTAGAGTGGCTCAGAAAGTTTAGCCAAAGTGTCCCAGGCACTCCCAGGTTCGAAAGCCGGGGACTAAATCTACCCCGTACAGTCGGTAGCAAGGGAAGCCAGGCGGAACACAGTACCTTAAGCGGAAAGGATCCTCCAGCGGGGGCAGTTGTTCCAGGCAGCGACAGCAAGGCTCGACGTCGGTCAGGGGAGAAGAATCTCTCGCTGAAGAGCAGAAGAGAAAGGTCGTAGCACTGCCCGGGAAGAAACCAGCCGCGGAGTCCTCCGGTTCAAGGGTTGGTACCGACTTTCGCGGTATGGGGGTAAAGTGTGGTATTCCGGATGCCGGGGTGCTTGGCACAGGCAAGGCGGCCACGAGATACCTCAAAAGGACGGAAAGAAGGCGAAAACTGGTTGTCCCCACCAGTCAAGGGAAGGAGCCACTCCGTTAAGAGTTCTCCTCGGTCGTCGGGAAAAAGTGGTGAGACGGTTCAGCAGGGCTCCACCGGGTGGTGTCGTCGAAGCAGGTCGGCTCAGCTCTTCCCTCGTCGGATTCTTGGTCCTGTGGCGACTTCTGAAGTCCCAGTCCCCAAAGCCCTGCTTTTATGCAGCAAACCCCCATTCACCCAGCCTAGCTGTCACTCAAACATGCTAAGTGGTGAGCCGGGCGGCTCACCACTTGGGCCAATCAGGACGGAGTGCGACTTGAGTTACCAAGGTAACTCAGTCCAGGGTGCCTAAATCCCCCTCCACCCCTCCTAAGTACCCCAGACAGAGTGGCACCACTTTGGAGGGCTTCTGTGGAGAAGCCCGCCAAAAGTGGAACAAAGGGCTCCACTTTGGGTCAGAGTTACAGAGGCGAACACCAACGCCATTTTAGAATCAAGTTTTGGCAAAAAGTCCCAACCGGAGTTATAAAAATAAATATATAAACCGGCGGTATGTTTAAGGCTACCGTAAATAAATAATTAAATGTGTTAGCCTAAAACAATGGGAAATCCCATAGGGAAATATTCGCGGTCGAATATAAAAAGTAGTTTCCACTGCCACCAGCCAAAACTCGATCAGGGGGGACGGAGACGTGCCCCCTCGACTAACAGACCCTGGGGCAATCGAATTGCCCCAGCCAGTACGTCCACAATATGATGGTTTGTACTGGTTCTGTTCAGGATTCAAGACTAGCAAAGTCTTTGGTGACTTTACATGCCCTGGGAGACAGTAGTCAGTCCCAGGGTATGGAGTCTATGTTGGGGAGTCCCTAGGACACCCCTGGGTCACGGCACAGAGGGTGCTGTGTGACCCACAGCACAAAAATACATGAGGCCCTATGGAGTAAAAGACCCCATAGCCCATTCAACACAAGGTTTAACCAAGAAAACACACTTCAACATGTCCAAGAGTGAGGGTAAAAGAGTCTCACTCTTGGCAGGAGAAAAAAATTAAACCCCAGAAATCCAGCAAAGCTGCTGGGGGACTCACTAGGTAGGGAAATTCAGCCTAACCAGAGAATTCTCCCTAACAGTCCAACATCCAGTGTTAACCGCGGAGTATTGCATCTTGTCTTTCGGGGACCGAAAGGGGACATCGGCATAGGCGTGTCCGTAACATTATCCCTATCGTGACATTTAGTGTACCCAAAATCCCTCACACGCAGAGGTCCCTCTGATTGTTTTTTTCCGCCCAGATAACTGGTCGCCCTATAGCAGAGCTCTTTGAAGAGACATTGTTTATCTTACCGACTTGTCGGTTATTCCCCGTTAAGTCACTTAGCTCACCAAGAACATCTTCGACGAAGACTATGGGGGATTCGTCTACGGCTGTGGATTTTGGCGCCTAAAATCCGGCGGTCGATTATTATTTATTTTTTTTATTTTTTTTTTCTTCACGTGGTCGAGCCCTCTGGCCGACCTATACAGTAGGGAGAGTGGGGTCGGGGTGGACATATTGTCGGTTTGTCTTTCCTCCTTTCCACTCTTTTCCGTTTTGGTCTGTCATCCTTCCGTTTAGCTATGGAAAGGACTCCTTTTAGATTCTTCCCTAAGTGTAGCGTCAGATATCCTTGGAAGGACAAACACAGGACGTTTAACGCCTGTCTCCCCCTAGAGAACGACAAGAAGCGGTGTGCGGCCTGCAAACTCCTTCGGTCTAAGACCCTTAAGGAGGGCCGTGTAAAGCAGTGGGCCGCGTACCGTATGTCGCGGATGGAAACCCCTTCCCCCACCGCCACACCCACTGAGAGTGACGTGGGTACTTCGGGTGACCAAACATCTGTTGCGGATGTTATAGACCTCGAGGCGGACATTTCTAGGTCTGCCACGCCTGTCCCCGACCCTTTAAGGCCTGAATCTGGTCTCGCTACAGGGACAACACCCGGCGAAAGGGGCGTACAAGCGCATCACACTAAGCAAACAACCCCTACACTGTTTTCGAAGTCTTTGTGGAAAAAGGTGAAAGCGCCAACAGGGCGGCCGAAAACTTAGCTTTTTCCCTCCGATCGTTCAGATCCAAAGCCTTCCTCGCATCCGCAGCAGCATCTTGCGACTGGGCAATCTAAATCGAGTAAGGGCGCTGCTCCAAAAACTTTACACGTCGAAGCGCAGAAATTCGACGGTCCCGAAGGCTGCGGTAGGCCCGAAAACTTCAGCTAGGCCTCTACCCGAAAAACCAACCGCTAGGTCATCTAGCGCCACGGAAGGTAATACACCTACCGATAAATCATCGGAACGTCTGTCTCATGCCGATTCGGCGACTATCGAAAGCTGCATCGAAAGAATGACTGCGGCGGTGGGTCTTACCCCGGTTCCGCCTAAAGTTATGGGACAAGCTGCGGAAAAAGTTTAGACGGATTGGAATCCCGATTCTTACGATGAGTACGTAGATAGTCAAGAGCCTCTTTCCGACACCCTAGGAGACTCTTCTCGACGCCGTAGGGTGGAGAACGCCCGTCTTCCATTCGTATGCCCGTTTGGGTCCACTAAATGGACTACAGAAAAGTTTGAAGGATGTATGGATTGGCTGGAGAAGATTATCAGTTTTTCTGATCCTCCTCCGAAAAGGGCTCTGGTAGACCCTAACCTCCAAATTCAAGATGATCAGTCTTCTACCTTTCAGCAGGAAGACGTTGTCCACATGGACTCATATAGGGACATTTATAATGAAGAGGAGGAAGCTTCATTCCTACAAAGTTATGAGGAAGAACAGGATACTATGGACAACTGGGAAGAAACCCAGCAGGAAGGTCAAGATCCATGGACACAAGAAGATCAGGACACTGATGTTTTCTGCCAGGATTCTCCTCTGTCCACCCCGGCTCGCCAGGCCTCTCCTGTAGATGACCAAATGGCATTCAACTCCATGTTGAAAAAAGCAGCTGAATACTTTAAAATTTCTACTCGAGGATGTGTCTGAGCAGGATTTTGTAGAGGATATCCTTAAGGAGAAACCTCCATCTAGCCAGGCCATCCCCCTCCTTAATTCTATCAAGAGAAGGGTGGCCCACCTCATTGGTGTCACCAGCTCAAACTCGGGCGGTTAACCCAAGATTCGAAAAATTATTCCTCCCCTCCCCTTCCGACCCTCTATACATCAGAGGACATGCCGTCCCAGATTCATTGGTAGTGACTACTACTCGGAAAAGGGCAGGGATAGCCCTTGCCACAGGGAAATCACCGCTGGACAAGGAATCCAAGCGACTGTATTCCCTTGGCAAACGTGTCATGTCGGCGGCCGCATACACTACGCGGATTGCTAATAAAACAACGCTGTCGGCAAGCTATGCCGACGCCCAATGGAACTTGCTCCAGGAAGGCCTCCTTAGAGGTTCCTGAACCTGCCAAGTCAAAACATCTCTCCATTGTAATGGAGGGAAGACAAGTTAACCAGCATGACATCAAAAAGACTCTGGACACTGCGGAAACTGCGGGCAGGTCCCTGGCCCAAGGAACCCTACTGAAAAGACACGCTTGGCTGCGTACATCAGGTTTTAAACCGGAAACTCAAGCCTCCCTCATTAATAAGCCCATTGAGGAGTCTAACCTCTTCGGGAAAGCGGTGGATGAGGCTTTGGAAACCGCCAAGAAGGAGCATGAGACTCTAAAGTCTCTGCAACAAATTACGCAGAAACCCTCCTCCCAGGGGTAATAACTACTGGCGGTCGTTTCGAGGGCAAGCCCGTGCTGGTCCAAACAACTACGGCATGGGTAGCTTCAACACAGGACAAACTTCTGGAAGCCCCGCATACTACCCTTCAAGGGGTCAGAAACGTGGCAAAGGCAGAGATAGAGGCCCCAATCCCAGAGGAGCCACAGCCTCTGGTCACGTCCAAGTCCCCTCCCATGTCACCCCGGTCGGGGGGCGATTAACATCTTTCCTCATGGCATGGGAGGGGATAACTTCAGACCAGTAGGTCTTAAAGACGGTTGCCCACGGTTACTGCGTGGAATTCGCCCGACCTCCACAATTCAGACCGGCCGCGCTCACGGCGCCTTTCACCGGACCATCTGGAGATCCTGAATCAAGAGGTGGAAGCACTGCTGGGAAAGGACACCATAGAAGCCGCCCCTATTCTTCAGGTAAACAAGGGTATTTATTCAGTGTACTTCCTTGTACCCAAAAAAGGATCTCACCATGCGCCCTGTTCTAGACCTGCCACCAGCTAACAAGTTCATAAAACCCCAGAGGTTTCGCATGGTAACACTGCAGGAGGTGATTCCATTGCTGAAACAAGGGGACTACATATCAACATTGGACATGAAAGATGCATACTTTCAAATTTCAATGTTGCCAGCGCACAAGAAATACCTAAGGTTTATGATCCAGGACAGGCATTACCAATTCAAGGTGCTCCCCTTCGGCATCGCCTCGGCACCAAGGGTGTTTACCAAAGTCCTGGCAGTCGCAGCAGCACACCTGCGCAGACTATCAGTCCCAGTTTACCCTTACCTCGACGACTGGCTCATTCCGAGGGACTCGTTCGACGCATGTTTTTCGAACACCCAAAAAACGGTAGATCTCCTTCAGTCTGGGTCTCTCAATCAACGAAAAGAAATCCAGTTTAGTCCCCAGTCAAATAAAACAATTTCTGGGAGCTCTAATCCGGACTAAAGACGGCCTTGTCTTCCCCTCCGAGAGGGTTCAGAACATGCTCTTTCAGATCCCTCAATATGTAGCCAGTTGGGAGGTGATGGTGCGCAAGGCCTTGCGCTTGCTAGGAATGATGGCGTCATGTAAATACCTGGTTCCTCACGCGCGGCTGCGCATGCGTCCCATGCAAGAATGGCTCAACAGCCAGTGGTGTCAGGCCAGCGGACAATGCGAAGATCTAATAGTTGTCTCGCCAGCCCTCGTTCGCTCTCTGCAATGGTGGTCAAGAGAAAACCTCTGATAGGGGATGACCTTCACCACCCCTGCAGTGGAAGCCACTCTCACTACAGACTCGTCTCTCACAGGGGTGGGGAGCTCATCTGCTTCAGCAGACGGCACACAGAGTTTAGGCCCCTCAAGTAGCATCCAACCATATAAACCTACTGGAGTTATTAGTGGTGTTCAAGGCTTTGAAAGCCTTTCAGGTACAACTGCAAGGCAAGACAGTGCTGATTCTAATGGACAGCACTACAGCTATGTACTACCTAAACAAACAGGGGGGCACTCGCTCTCCACGGCTATCCAAGCTGTCCCAAAACATTTGGATATGAGCTCTCAAACACAAGATGTTTCTGCTGTCCCAACATGTTCCAGGGGAACTCAATCTTCTGGCAGACGTACTCGGCAGAGATTTTCCTCTGCCCGAAGAATATGAATGGCGGCTGCACGAAGAGATTGTGTCCAACGTCTTCGCAGAATGGGGCTTACCAGAGATAGACCTGTTCGCATGTCAGGAGAACGCCCAATGCCAAGACTACGCCTCCAGGTACCCCCATAACCGATTCAAGGAGAACGGTCTCTGGATAACATGGTCAGGGAAATTTGTCTACGCTCCCCCCTCCGCCCCCCGACTCCCCTTCTCAACAAGATGGTGCACAAGATGCAACCAGGACCCAGTTACCATGATACTGGTAGCCCCTATGTGGGCCCACCAACCCTGGTTCGCTCACATGATGGAAATGTCCCTCTCCCCACCAGTGAAACTACCCTGCCCGTACAACATGTTGTCTCAGGACAGGGGGGAGACCCTTCACCCATCCCCACAAACTCTGAACTTAGCAGCATGGCTCCTGAGGTCATAGAGTTTGGTCACCTACAACTCCCTCTGAGGTGCATGGACATACTCAGGGAAGCTAGGAAGCCAAATACACGTTATTGCTATGCCAGCAAATGGAAATGTTTTGTTATCTGGTGCAATTCCAAGGGCGTCAATCCCATCGATTGCTCACCCACACACATTGTGCTATACCTAACCCATCTGTTGGACACTGGGTTAGTCTTCAATTCCCTAAAGGTTTATCTGGCTGCTCTGTCAGCCTACACCACATCAAAAAGTGTTGTGGTGGAAAATACCGGTGATCAAAGCCTTTATGGAAGGGGTTAAGAGGATTTATCCTCCTATTTCTCACCCAGCCCCTGGATGGGATCTAAATGTGGTTTTAACCAGGCTCATGGGAGCTCCCTTTGAGCCTATGCATAAAGCAAGTTTGAAGGACCTGACCTATAAGACAGCCTTCCTAGTGGCTATCACTTCTATCAGAAGGGTTAGCGAACTACAAGCACTCTCTGTGCTAGACGCCTTTGTTACAATTCACACAGATAAGGTAGTTCTGCGCACACATTCTAGGTTTGTGCCTAAATTCATCTCAAAGTTCCATGTGAACCAATCAATCGAGCTACCCACTTTCTTCCAGAACCCTACCAGCATGGCCGAAAGAAGCCTACACACATTAGATGTGCACAGGGCAGTCATGTTCTACCTGGAAAGAACTAAACCACTGAGGAAGACTAAACAATTCTTCGTTTCAGTGGCAGCTGGTAGAGAAGGGGATCCTGTCTCTAAATCAGCTATCTCAAGGTCGATTGTCAAATGCATCACACTAGGTTTCTCTCTTGCTAAGAGAGAACTGCCCTTCAAGCCTAGAGCACATTCTACTCGGGGCACTGGGGCATCCATAGCATTCATTGCAAATGTTCCCCTAGAGACCATTTGCAAGGCGGCAACCTGGAGTTCTGTACACACCTTTACAAAACACTATTGCCTAGACACTCATTCTATGTCTGATTCTCAGGTGGGACAAGCAGTACTAAGACATCTTTTCTCTACTGTTCCTTCTCACAACCCACCACCAACTCCGGGTACTTCCCGCTAGTCTATGCACATCATGTGATTCTAAGCAGATTAACAAGCATCAGAAGACATGCATTACTCACCGTAATAGCATTTCTGATGATTGCATCTGCTTAGATTCACATGCACCCTCCCTACCTCCCCGCTCAGGGTGGAAGGAACATAGACGTCTTACTACTTTTCTCTTTATGTACTCACTCACTATAGCCTTGGGCTCCCTCATGGCAGAAAAAATATAATCAGAGGGACCTCGGTGCGTGAGGGATTTTGGGTACACTACACGTCACGATAGGGATAGTGTTAAGGACACGCCTATGCCGACGTCCCCTTTCGGTCCCCGAAAGACGGGATGCAATATTCTGCAGTTACCACTGGATGTCGGACCATATGCACAGCATGTGAATCTAAGCAGATACAATCCTCAGAAATGCTATTACGGTGATTAATGCATGTCATACTTCTGAGGAGGTGCAGTTGGTAGTTTGACTTCTTAGAAACGTCAGAGATATGAGGCGAGAAGGAGAGTGTGGAGTCGAAGATGACTCAGAGGTTTTTTGCCTCGCAGGTGGGAGCAGGAAGAGGGCCAAGAGAGGCCGGCCAGAGAGCTACAGGAAAGGAGGGAACGGGTGTGCCAATGAGGAGAATCTCAGTCTTACTGCCATTAAGGCAGAGGTCATTGGTGGCACACCACTCCTGGATAGCAGACAGAGATGTGGGAAGGAGAGGAGGCCGTGGGTAGCCTGAAAATGTGCTCGGTGTCGTCCACATAGCACTGAAAGTTGGGTCAGAGATCGGCGATGCGGTGGGGAATGAGTGCCAGGTATTGGTTGAACAGTCATGGAGAGAGGTTAGACCCCTGGGGGACACCACAGGTAGAAATAAAGATAGCAGAGAGGAAGGACCCAAGTTGGACCTTGGAGGGTTGGTCGGAGAGGAAAGATGTCAGCCACGCCAGAGCCTGATCAGTGTTACCCAGGTTACCACAGAGACGGTTGAGCAGGATGGCATGGTGGACAGTGTCCAAGGCAGAAGAGTGATGAAGCAGGATGAGGACACGGGGTGTTAGAGTCAAGGTTGGAGAGCAGGTCTTCACGGATGTTCAGGAGAGCAGTTTCCGTGCTTCTGGCAGCTCTGAAGCCAGACTGATGATCATGAAGACAAATTGATTCAGTGTGGAGAATAAGCTGGGAGATGGCCAGTTTCTCCCAGAGCATGCCCAGGAAGGGAGTGATGCCGATAGGAGGAAAGTTAGAGGAGGGTCGTCGGAGGGTTTCTTAAGAAGAGTGCACAAGGCAGTGCTTCACGGGGGATGGGAAGACTCCAGTGGCGAAGGAGTGATTGCAGAAATCAGCTACGGCAGGAGCCAGGGAGTCAATGTGGTCCTTGATAGTTTTGGAGGAACAGGAGTGAACCTGTTTCGAGGAGACTTTCATAGATCAGACTTGTCTAGAGACCTAGTCTCCAGAGAACAGTGGAAAGGCAGAGAAGGGAGGAGAGGTGGCAGTAGAAGGGCCAGATGAGGAGCAGGGAGTAGGAGGAGGGAGGGGATAGGAGGAGAGTGAGGACAGGATGTCGTGAGTTTTTGAGAAGTCAGTGCCGTGCAGAGGGCCTGGAAAGGGACAGGAGAGGTAGAGACTGCAGCGGGATTGGCCAGTTCCTTGCAGATTTTAAAGGGTTCAGCCGAGTTGTTAGATGCTGCAGAGACCCGGGCTTGGATATGAGCTCTCTTCTTGGTTACGACAGAGAGCCGGTATTGCCTTTGCAGCAGGCCAGTTTGTCCGAGGATGTACCTGAAGCACGCCATTTCCTCTCGCCCACCCTGCACTTGCGTTTTAGGGTAACGAGGTCTGAGTCATACCAGGAGTTGCACTTGGCTTTGGGCTTCAGGCGGATTCTCATGACAGGGGCAAGGATATCAAGAGTATCAGAGATAGCAGAGTGGAGTGTGCAGAGAGCCGTGTCAGGGTGAGAGTCAGCCAAAGGGGGATGAAGGGGTGAGAAGGTGGCGGCGAAAGCCTCCACGGACAATGCTTCATGAGTAGGATGATAGAGAAGGTGGGTGGCAGTGATGGAAGTGGCTTGTCCTAAGGGGTAGGGAGGGTGAGGTCGGAGGAGGAGACAGTGATCACTCCAAGAGAGAGGAGTGGAGAGAGGGACAGAGAGGGGAAGGTCTGAGGAGATGAGAACATCCAGAGTCTGCTCTGCAGTGTGAGTGGGGCCAGAGCGGAGAATAGTGAGAGAGTCACAGAGGTCGCAAAAGAGTCCAGAGGGTGGACAGGAGGTATCCAGGTGGATGTTGAAGTCTCCAAGAAGGAGGAGTTGAGTGGTTGAGGCCAGGAGTGAGGAGGAGAGGTCCGCCCACTCAGAGAGGAAGGAGTAGATCTGACCAGGTGGCTGATGGATCGTAGCCACAGTAAGGGAATGACTAGGGGGGAGAGAGAGCCTACAGATGAGGCATTCAAAAGAGGAGTAGGCCTGCGTAGGAGTGACAGAGGCAGGAATCCATTCAGGGAAGATCAGGGCTACACCCCGACCAGAGCAGTTGGACCTGGGCGCGGAGAGGATCTTGTAGCCGTCCGGAAGGAGCCAGAAGAAAATGGCTGAAAAAGTTACTCTAATTGCCATTAAACGCTACAACGCGAAAGCGCATGAGACTATAAAAAAGAAAACACTACAAAGGTATCCACTACCACCAGCCCATCCTGGACCGGTCATGCAAGTAACTAAAAAGTTACCAAAAACAAAATTACAGGGACACAGTGCCCTGACCGCACTTCATATAAGGTGACATGTGCTGGAAAAATAAACAGAACTTTAGCATGGAGAACAGAGTTCTTCTACACTGAAAGCCATAGGGGCTGATCAGTGTCCCCAAAACAGATAACCACAGCAAGGTAAGTGAGAGGGTTAAGGGTTCACTTATCGGGTTGTCCCATTAAGGTCTATGGAAAAAAAGTGGCAAAAAGAAAAATCTTTCCCAACAATCCTCAACAGAAGTTAGTATGAAAACTGCCTTAACAATAGCCAATGCAGGATACCAGATGCCAACAAAACAATCACAATATCTCAATACCATTCTGACCTACAGCGGGAGGCCACCAAATGTTATGTGCATATATAGCAGGAAAACTTTACACTTCGGGGATAAATGGATACATTGTCACCACAAATAGTGACACTTTACTCAGGCATTCACATTAGCAGAAGTGGAAAACACGATGTTAAAAATCAGTTGTAGCTACATTTATAGTTTTATTTTCAACAACTCACTGGACTAACACTGAATGCAGACATAATTTTCTGGGTCAGGTAGTTAACTACCCCAGAAAGTCACTTTGCAAGAGTTTTAGTTTATTACATTTTCCCCATTGAAATGGACAGGACAAAGTCAGTATGCAATCTGCGTGTACTGGAAAAATGCATATAACTTACAGTTTTACACCACATGTGCAAATGTGGTGGTCAACAACCCCAGGGAAAGGGAGTGAAAAACCTTAGGAAGAAGTAAAGCAGCTTTGAAAACTAGCAGTCATGTGAGGGGATGGAGCAGGGCAGGAATGAGCCCAATGTAAGTTAAGGGGAAAATGAGGCCCATCTGGGAAAAGCCTGGAGCATTGACCGCAGGGCTACCCCACCAACCCTGGGCCCAGAGTGAGATGCTTGCAATGATGGGTCCAGAAAAGTGGGTTCAGGAATCCCTACACAACCCAGTGAGAACAGATCGTCTTTTCAGGTGCAGTTCACCGGATCTGAACAACCAGGGACTTGAACCCAAGACCAACAAAGACCCAGATGACAGAAAAGAACAATAATCTGCCTTCCTAGGAGGGCGACCATCAAGTTAAAACCAAAAGAAGAGTCAAGGATGCCTCAGAAAGGGTGTGGGAACCGGCAAAACAGGTTCTAGTGGCTTAATGAACAAAGATGTGCAGCCCTCCCACAGAAGCTGATCCAACGAAGAAGACTAGAGTTGGGGCAACACAACGGCTGTATAGAAAATCAGACGAGGTAGGGTATTGGAGTCTCCATATCCTTCTAGGTGACAGCAGCAGTCTAAACCATGGCATTAAGCCCACAGTTGGAAAAAGGGAAGTGACTTGTGAAATGGCTGAAGGTGGTCCCAATATAGAAGGTCTGGCCTAGCCAGCATAAGGTGCCAGCAGGAAGATGGAAGAGGCCCAGGAAGGACAGCCAGAAGTCAGAAATTACAACTCCACTTGTAAAATACAAGAAGAAAAGAGCCAGGACTCTGTGCCCGATTTTATGAATACACGTTTTAATGATTAGCCCTTAAGTTAATGACACGTGTTTCGGCCTTCCTCGGCCTTTCTCAAATCAGGGCTGTTGTATATCACAAAGTAATACACAATAAATGAAAAAGAAAGTGCCCCTCTGTATAAAACAGGTTGTAAATCCAACCCCAAATAAAAACAAAAACATTCATTCATTTAAATTCATGAAAGGATTAAAGCAAAAACATTGGTGTTACCACACGCCCATATGAACGATAATATCATGCAAAATCCAAGACAGACAAATAAGGGTTGGTGTTGGGGATGGATGCATGGGTTAAAACAAAGAAACAGTAAAGAAATATATATATAAACCATTAGGCACAGCATAGAAAACCATATGGGGGGCGAATGGGAAGGAAAGGAAATGGGAGGAGAGAAAACGACAGACAAGTATGAGAAAAAGGAGAGATAAATGAATTGTCATTAGTATCAATTCTTCACCTTAATGGCTAGTATTGGATTGCTAAATCACAATGTTCCAATAACTTACCCTCAATGGGGGGGTCACTTAATGTCAAGTGTGTAGGTCCTTCTCTCATGTACTTGAGTTATTGGTGAGGTACCTTGATCAAAGATCTGGTGCGACATTAGTAGTTAAAAATGCCATTAGGCCCTATTCTCATGTTGCTAAATTTATGTATAGAAACATCTTATCTTGTGAGTCGGATCTCAGACTTACAAATCACAATGTGAATCTATGAAAACCCAAAAAAGTGAAATCATTCCTGCGTAACTATCCCGAACATCATGAATTTCCCATATTAATGTCGTGTGGTAACGCCAATGTTTTTGCTTTAATCCTTTCATGAATTTAAATCAATGAATGTTTTTGTTTTTGTTTGGGGTTGGATTTACAACCTGTTTTATACAGAGGGGCACTTACTTTTTCATTTATTGTGTATTACTTTGTGATATACAACAGCCCTGATTTGAAAAAGGCCGAGGAAGGGCCGAAACACGTGTCATTAATTTAAGGGCTAATCATTAAAACGTGTATTCATAAAATCGGGTGCAGAGTCCTGGATCTTTTCTTCTTGTATTTTACATTGTTTTTGACAGGTTTTTTTTGGCTTACCGTCAATCCAGTGAACTGTGTCCATAAGAAATTAACAACTAGTGGGTACAGGTGCCCACTACCCCCCACACATTGTTCAGATCCATTAAATTAACATGGAAGAATAACCCTATTTTTCTCATTGAATTAGGAGTCGCCAAACAGACCGGCTGTACCGATGAGCCTGACATTTTCCATTTACAACTCCACTTGAGATGAGCCCTGGAAATGGAGTGCAGCCTTTTTGATGGACAGATCAGGAATGGCCGGCATCCTCCAGCAGATAAGTGAGCTAACTGCCTTTTAGAAATAAATTAAGTGAGAACGTAATGTAAGCATAGGGTCTCCCCTAATTATAAGCAAACAGACAGGGGCTGGCCTAAGCCAGCCCACCAATCCGTCTGGAATGATAAATAAAAGGGTTAGGCTAACCCGGTTGGCCCCTAAACCCACCACTCACCCCAGACCACCCCCACAGGACATGAAGTGGCCAGACCATGGCCATGTAATGGCCTAAATAGGTTTAAACCAACTTTAAAATGGTGCATGGCTGGGCTCACAAAAAGGGCAAATGTTCCTAACGATCATTTTCCCTGAGCAAAGGATGCCTTTTAAACGAGATGAAAATTTGCAGAGAGCTGGACTTAAAAAATACATCGGTACCCCAATGGCTACCAAAAAGGTAATTTGGGTTACCAATGCAGCAAATTGGTTTGCTCCCTTTCTGAAGCCAAAACTAATTTACAGCTGGCAACAGCCTGCGCCTTAATACCAATGTAAGGTGATTTAATCACCCTAGGGGCAAAATAGGATTCTTAAAAAGCACACCCGTCCACGGAGCTTTATTGACAAACTTGGGATCATATACTCTTAGTAAATAGACTTCCCTCTGACTGCCAAAAATTAAGTTGGTGCTCTAAAAAAAGAAAGAAAAGTGCAAAAGGTCAAGGGAATGCTAAAAGAATTGAATTCCCAAAATAGTTTTTTTTCTGAACTGTCCTGCCCCTTGCTGGACATCCTCTCAAGCTCATGGAAGCTGTTGGCCTGTAGCTAGTGTCCCTTATCCAAAATTAGGATTCCTCTGTACTGGCACTTTGTACAGCCTCCAGTGTTATACAAGATGCTAGGTAACTTATTCGAGGGACATTGCCACGGAGGCGCCCTGCTGAAGATGACGCTGCTGCTTTCCAAGAGGAATAGGAACTTTGATGGAGCTGACATTCATTGTTCACCTCATCACCAGGCCCTTGCTGGGTCACCAAACTGCATCTCTCCTACTGCACTTTTGTAGGCCACCTTTGTCCTGTATACCGAAGCAGAGGTCCTTATTCATCGAAAGCCTGATGGTATCCTGCAACACGAGGTCACAATGCTAGACCGGAACCGCCAACGTGCTGGGTCCAACTGTCAAACAAAGCCACCTCTGTACCTGCTACCCTTGGTCCCCAATGCCACAACCAATAGCGAGAGCAGTTACTCCCAACAGCGTTGCCTTAACTTGAGTTTTTGGTCTACCGGGTCGTGATTTGAGGAGCTTGGCTACATAGTTTTGTGCCACCCAACCCCCTTCCAACTCCCATTGAATCCAATAAGGAATAAAGGCCTACTCTGTTGCTACCATTGCATTGTGTTGTTGGAACCTGGTTGTAGGAGACCCTGTCTATGGTACCCCTAAACATTTGGCACTGTAGCTGCCTCCTTTCAAAGGAACCCTGTAAGTACTATCTTTGGAATTGTAACTATCTACCCCATTTGACTATTGCTTTGTGCTGCATTGAACCCTATTGGAGAACTTTGGTAACTTAAGACTCAAAAACTGGTTGCTTATCTGAAACTCTTGTTTAACAATTGTTCCTAGGATAGGGTTTTACTCCTTCAAATTGTTTTACCAAATGTTGGTGTGCCTTATCATTTTTTAAGGCTGATAATAAAGTTTGACATCACCCCTCATTTTAGCCTGTTACAGTATTTTGTATTTTACGTTTGCAGGGATTCCAGCAACATCAGTTAGTTTGTAGTCTTCTAGTTCGAAACATGAATGTCGACTTTTTTCATTTACATGTGTTTGTGTGTGGGGGGTTACTATGGGAAGAGGGCGGGGTGGAGGCCATTAAAAAAAAAAAAAGTTGACATTCCAGGGTTGAATTAGATGACAAACTGTGATTAATGGAATAGCGTAGAGGCAATTTAATTACAACAGTTTTTGATCCAACATGTGGTTGCTGTCCCAATTGGACATCAATGTCTGTAGCATTGCTCGCCTTGTGGTATTCTTGGATTAATGCAGTATGACGCTTAAATAAGCATATACTTACCTGCATGGGCAAGCCATTGCTTGGTAACAATTGTGTATGTTTACACCTGTCTCCTGAATTCCTTAGTCGAAGTCCTGCTGGTCAGTCACATCATCAGTGCAAGTTTGATTGCCCTTTAGTCTTTGCATGTCGCACAAATATTCGTTTCCCAGAGCTCTATACCAAGAGATGGTTTGAAAAACCTTTCTAACAATAGCAAAGTTATAACTAATTACAAAGGTAGCACTCAAGACCACACCTGACATATCCTAGCTGCATGGGAGCATAGAAACTCAAAATGTATGCCTTCAAGGAATCCATGCTGGTGTATAGGCCCAAATAGACCTCATCGGCCTTGGGAAATGTAGCAATTGCACAGGCACTAACTCTCACCCGTTTCCAATGTGTGTTAAATGGGCAACCTTCACTGCTCAAGATCTGGAGAAACCTAGCAACAACTATGCATGTTGGTTAACCTGTCTCTCTCCGAAATACTTGGAAATGGATGTGTTCTGGTGCACGACTATATGAAGGAATAGGTAGCAATACTAAAAATATGATATCCAAAAAGTAGTTTTTTGTATTGGAGTCGGAAAGTCTTTCACCCACCCAGAAATTCTCTACACAATGCATAATATCAGTCCGAACAGACCTGTTACTGATTGCTTTACATACTGTCATGAAAAGTTATTTAGTGCATAAATCTAAATGTGTGGCTGGGCATTTGGTGACAGTAAATCAGCATATCACAGGACAAAACAAAAAAACAGATCTACATTAGATATAAATGTACAGCTATGTACAAATATACAGGTCACTGGTTGCACTTGTGGGGGATTACATGAAGGTGAGATAATGTTCTAGTATTCTACGAGTCACTGAAGGGTGAGGAGGTGGTTTTTTTAAAGTAATCTTACAGCTTGATATTGTGGGACTGTCCTCGACTCTTAAAGGTAGGGCATTGGTTTGCAAGGTAGGAAGTCCACTTTTTGCCTACTTGATGAGAGTCCTACATTTCTTTGCTATTTGTAATATGTGAACCATCTATCCCCAATGAGTTGCATACACATCTCACTGGGGCCCGTAACTCTTTTATACATGTGGCTGTTAGGGGATGCTTACAGCCCCCAAAAATAAGGGCTACTGCAAAGGGTCCCCCTTTAATCTACCTATGTCAGTAACCTGATTCTGACAGTAGTCCTAGTTTTGGTTGGCGTCTGTGTACTCTAAGCCAGGAATTCATTGGTCGTAGCCATTTTGTCTCGCATGAAGCCTTTTTCTTTCTCAATGCTCTAAAAATGGAATCTCTAGTTCGTTGGAAATCCGGTAAACTGGCTTGAGTCATTGAGTAGAGACAGAGAGTTACCATATACGTTAAATCCATGATTTGAGTGGACAAAGGAATCTGAGTATGCCTCTGGGAGAGGCATATCAGTCTGACGTTCCTCTTAAGTCCACATGCCCTGAGTTTGTCCATGAAGAGAACTGTCGTGGTTTGTGTGTGGTGGCCCTCTCTAAATGGCTGTCCGCCAAACTAGTATGAGATTGACGGTTATGGTCCACCCTCTGTTTTAGCCATATAACTTGAGATTCTGCACCTGGCCTATTCAATGGCTGGGATTTGATCCCGAAGCATCCAGAGAGGTGATTGACTAAAGGACGATGATAAAAGTTCTGCTATGCAACAGCTTTATTTGAACATCCAGAATTCGTACCATGAAGCTCTGCCTCTCGTACAATCAATGAACAGTGTACAATGCTGCTTTCCCTTGATCTAGCAGGTATTTTGTTTTATCAATTCTCTTGAATGTGTTTTCATGCCCCTCCCAACTTCTAGGGCACGCCTGTTCTGCATGAACCCGGAATCGGAACACTGTGTCCTTCTGGAATCCCTGCAAGGCTATGGCCTTTACTGAAAGGTCATTTGATGACCTAAACGTGTACAGAACCTATTAACAGTCTTCTCATCATGGAGAACTCTGTGGTGTGTCCTACTGCACTTTGATATAATCATGACCTACAAATCCTTTATAAGCACACTGTTGCTTCTTTTCTCCTCTCAATTTGTTGCACTGCCCTCTTCTCTGTGCTTCTTCAGGGGGGTTTCTCTGACTTCAGCTTAGGTTCTCTATTTCTGGGCACAAAACTGCAACTGTTCCTCCTCCTCCTCCTCCTGCTGCTCCAAGGATTACTCTGCATTCATGTTAACGTTCCGTCTTAGTTTCTCCAATGGATCTTCATCTCGGAAGTCAACGCTCTCCCCAAACTAGTTATTCTGTACTCCAGTATTGAGCTCCTTAGCTGACGCCTGACCGGATCTGAGCCTGTGTTCTTCCACGAAAAGAATTGGCTCATATCTCCTGTTTTGAGGAGGTGGGTCCACTTACTCACCCGTGGGCCTTGGTTGCTATATTCTGTGCCAGTAGGGTGCCGGTGCATGTCCTGCCTGCCCAGACACAAAAACACAGTATTTCTGCTTGTGATGTTACTACGCAACACTGCACACTCCTGCTCTTCGCGAGTGGTGGACCAGGTGACAGCACATCTTCACCACTCAGCCAGAGCAGCATCACTTTGAGATTCTGGATACATCCTTTAAGCCAGGTGGGTTGATTATAACTGGGCCCTAGAAGTAAGGCCTAAGAAGAAATTCTATAACACAGTCCTCAGGCACGAGGAGGCTAAAGCAGTGAAAACAAATGGTGGCTGTTAAATCCCATTATAAAACAATAGTCTTGTGACAGTTTATCCTTTGTAATGGGAGTCTGAGTAATACATAAACCCAGTTAACTACAAAACAACATCAGAGTACATGTCTTCTTTCCGCTAGTAACAAACTTTATTTTGTTCATAGGATTCTAGTTAGACAAATACTAGAAATTTAGACACGTCATGTTTCTGTTCTCGACATGGATGAGGAACATTCTTCAGGAGATGGGTCACTGACTATTTTTATGATAAAAAACTGTTTCTTCTTTTAGTGAAGACTTTTTCAAATTGTAGCTGGTCGAACTGTTGACGAAACATAAAAATAGGATGAGCTACAGATGCTATATTTCCTAATGACAGCATAATGCTGTTTAGCTAGACACAGGTATATAAATTACCTGTTCCAGAGAGTGGATGTGGTCCTAGAAAAGGAGTTGCTTATAATATAGGGTGCCGTCCAAAGAAAGGATCTTGGTTCTTGTGCGAATTAGGTCTGTGGAAATACAAGTTTAATTCTGTGAGGACCATTTGTTCTGAAAAATTAACTACCACTCGTGGTCTCTATGATTATTCAGATTTGCTTACCTGAAATTTCTCAGGGCTTTTATATTATTGAGATTGACCAGGTGTGGCTATGGTAGCCAGATCTTTACTTGGTTGCGTAAAGGTAAAGTGGGTCTTCTACAGGTCTTGAGTAACCTAGTGAAAGTGGACGTGGAATGTAGGTGAGAGGTCTTAGCATCTGTGTGTTGGTCTAGCAAGCAGTGTAAAGCGGCTTCCGTATGGAGGATTTATCGTCCCTTGAATGAGGTCCTTATATTTATAGCGTACTTTCCAACACTTTTGTTATTTCTATCAAAGAAACAGGTTTAAATTTAAACTTTAACCAAGTGTCATTTTCTTTAGTTTCTACTTGTTGAGATTGTATATCTCCACTCTTATTTCTAGCAATGTTTTCATGTGCCAGCCTGATCTTCTCTGCAAAGGCCTGTTGAGCACTGATAATTGTATTTTTGCATTTATTTAAATTTATATAGCGCTTTAATCCAAGGCGCTTTACATGAGGAACAAGAAAATACAACAAGCAATACATGAAATTAAATCTAAACCAGAAAACAGTACAAGGAACAATTTACATTATTTATGAGGTTAATTGCAAATGGAGAGGGACCAGGGCAAGGAAGGGGGGGGTAGGAGGTGGAGGTGGCTTCAATAGAGAAAAGGAAGAAAAGGAGCTAATGGGGTGAGTTGAAGAGAGGATTTTAGGGAAGTGTGAAATGAAGGGATAGGAGGTAATGGAGCGGATGGGGAGAGGAAGGCGGTTCCAATGGAAAGGAGCGAGAAGTTGGAAGAAGCGGGAAGTGGCACAGGGTGAAGGAGGAGAAGAGAGAAGGAAGTGATCTTCAGAGTAGAGAGAATGAGAAGGAGTATAGCAATTAAGAAGGGAGGATAGGTAGGGGGAGCAAAACAATAGAGGGCTTTGAAAACTAGGCAGAGGAAGTTGAATTTGAGTTGTGAGTGAAATGGAAGCCATCCTAAAGAGTTAAGAGGAGATGGAGTCGTGAGGTGAGAGAAGGCAGAGGGAGCGTATGACCGAGTGGTAGATGGATTTGAGGGGGGAGAGGTGAGAGGAGGGGAGTCCGAGGAAAAGAGTGGAGCAGTAGAAGAGACTGGAGAAGATGAAGGAAGAGATTAGCAGTTTAGTGGCATGAAACGTTAGAAAAGGGCGAATTTTACGGATGTTGTAGAGGTGGAAGCCACAAGATCTGGCAGTGAGAGAGATGTGGTAAGATAGAGGTGAGGGTCAATGTGGAGACGAAGGTTGCGGGCGTGAGGAGAGAAGGGGAGTTGGGAGGGGGAAAGAGAATGAAGGGACTAGGGAGAGTGTTAGCAGGAAAGAATAGGAGCTCGGTTTTATCAGTGTTAAGAGTAAGGAAGTGAGAGGACATCCAGGATTTGATAGCAGAGAGGCAAGAAGTAAACTTAAGGTGGATTTCAGGAGAGAAGGAGGAGAAAGAAGGGAAGAGCTGGGTATCATCAGCATAGAAATGGTGTGAGACGCCAAAGGAGGAGATAATGGGAGCTAGGAAGGAAGTATAGAGTGAGAAGAGAAAGGGGCGGAGGACAGAGCCTTGGGGAACGCCATGGTTGAGAGGGAAGATGGGGGAGAAACAGCCACCAAGATGAGACTGAAACGGTGCAGTTGGAAAGATTGGAGGAGAACCAATTAAGAATGGAGTCTTTAAGGCCAAATGAAGATAGAGAGCTAAGGAGTAGTGTGGTCAACAGTATCAAAGGCAGCAGAGGTCGAGTAGGATAAGAATAGAGGAATGCTTAGAGTAGCGAGCAGAAAGGAGAGAGTTGAGAACAGAGGTTGGAGCAGTTTCTGTGGAGTGGAGAGGGTGGAATCCAGATTAGGTGGGGGAGAGAATGATTGGAGATGAAGGTAGAGAGTTGAGAATAGACAATGTGTTCTAGAAGTTTAGAACTGAAGGGGAGAAGAGAGATGGGGCGATAATTGGAAGCAAGAAGGGGATTAGCAGAAGGTTTTTTGAGAATGGGGATGATAGTAGCAAGCTTAAAAGGTGTGGGGAAGGTGGAAGTGGAGAGACAGATGTTAAAAAAGGAGGTGAGATAGGGTATTAAGAGGGGGTAGATTTTAGGGATAAGGGAGGTAGGAATGGGGTCAGTGGGAGATGCAGTGGGATGGGTTTTAGAAAGGAGGAGGGTAACTTCAGACTGAGTGATAGAGGTAAAAGAGGACATGGAGGAGGGCGGGGGAGGAGGGGAGTATGAAGGGGAGGCGAGGATAGTTTGTCGGAGATTGAGGACTTTGTTGGCGAAGGTGGCAAAATCAGAGGCAGAGAGGAGAGGCAATAGAATGATCGGGGTTAGGAGGAGATCGAAGTCGCGTTAGGGTTTGAAAGATACGGCGTGGATGAGAGGACTGAAAGTGAAGAAGGTCGGAGAAATAAGTGCACTTTGCGGAGTTGAGACAAGAGTCATAGAGGGAGTGATAGTAGAAATATGTAGATTGGTTGGAGGGGGAGGGGTGTTTGAGCCAGGAGCGTTCGAGATGCCTAAGAAGGCGGCGCATGGAGGAAAGATGAGCTGAGAGCTATGGTTGAGCAGGTCGGCGAGAAGGGCGGAATGAGGAGAGATGGTAAAGATCTATAGTAGAGGAGAGGGAGGAAGCTAAGATGGAGGATGCTTCAGTGGCTGAGAGAGAGGAGAAATGGGAGGGGGGAGGGAAGAAGAGCAGGAAGTGAGGAAGAGGGAAGGGTTGAAGTTACATAGGCCACGCTGGAAGAAGGGGGTGGGAGAGGAGGGAATGAGGGAGAAGGAGAGTAAGGAGTGGTCAGAAAGATGGTTAGGAAGAGAAGTAATGGGAGAAGCGGGGAAGGAAGAGGTAAAGATGAGGTCAATGGTAGAGCCAGATTGGTGAGTAGGAGGGGAAGGGAGAGGAGTGAGAAGGAATCAAGGATGGATAGAAGAGGAGAGGGGAGGGGTTGGAGGAGAGATGAAGATTGAAGTCGCCAGTCCGATTAGAGTGGTGGGAGTAGGGGAGAGGAGGCTGAGAAGATGGTCAATATCTTCGTAGAAGGAGCCGACCGGCCCGGGAGGCCGATATATGATGAGGAGAGTTAAAGATTTTATACATGAATTCAAAGGAAGGAAGAGTGGGTAGAGAAGTAGGAGAGGGAGAGGAGGTAAAGTGAGGGCAAAAAAGGCGGCCTAGCTACGCCTCCATGGCCAGAGGGGCTAGGGACTTGCTCTAAAGAAGATGAGGGCGAGGTGAGGGATGCAGGAACAGAGGTGTTATGGGGGAAGGGGTCCATGTTTCTGTTATGCAGAGAAAATGGAGTTGAGGCGTAAGAACAGGTCAAGGACAGCAGTTGTTTTGTTGCAAATTGATCTGGTATTCCAGAGGGCGACTTCAAAGGAATTGGGAGTATTGGAGATTTGTGGACAGATGAGGTTGCAGCGTCGGAATGAGGCATTTGGAGGAAGGGAGGAGTGGGTGTGGGGATTGGAGGGGAGGAGAGGTTGAGAGAGGAAATGGCCATGATGATAAGATAGATAATTTTGATCGGGGAGAGGGCAAGGGAGGGGAGGGGGCGTTACAAGGAGGAGAAGCAGCGCATAACAAGGAGTTATACAGTCTTCATTCGTGGGGGTAAAGGATTTTAAACCATTCGGTCTCTCCAGCTTTTTAAATATCTCAAATAGCATTCTTGTTCGGCTTTCTGCGTTCTTAATTTGAGTGTTAAAGAATTCCTTTTTAGCCTAAAGAATTGCAGATCTAAAGGCTTTTTCTACTGTCTTCCATGTCTTGAGGGTTTGGTATTTTATCCATTTGCGCACTACATGTCTTTTTCTTTTTCATGTTTTCCAGTATTGGGATAAACCAGCTAATATGGTTAAGTCCGTCTCTCACCGTTTTGAGTTTCGTTGGGATACCCTATCTAAGGTTTTGAGTTTTATAGCATGCAGCTAAGGAACATGGAGGGTCTAGGTCTGATTTAGAAGTCATAAGCGTATATAGGCAGTTGATTGTCATCCAATTTCCCTTTGCGATTCCTGCTGATTACCTTTTCCAGTTCATTAATTTTACAAGATGGTCTTTCTGGGAAGTAGGTCCCAAACTCCACAAAAAGGTGGTCATACCAAATGCAGGGTTTTGTTTCCATTGCATTCATCCTAATATTCCTTGATGGTACCCAATCCAAGATTTCCCTTCAACATGAGTGGGTTCATTGTTATTCACATTAATGTCAATACTATTAAAATTTTGTTCCAGGAGTAAAGCCTCTTTATCGGAGGCATCAACCCGCCATCTATTAAGATCCCCCCGCAATATAGTGGAGCAGTTGGGTCTGTTATGTGTTGGTAGTAAGTGGGTTATTTCGTCAAACCCTGGCATATCGATGATTCCGGAATGGTGGTCAAGGTGAAAGCAGCTTAAGCCTTCCGCTCCTGGCCTCCTCCCTGAAGCCATTTATTGTTGATATCAATTCCAAGAAAAAGATCCTGGTACCTGAAAATCCTACATCTAAAAAACAGAAACGGATTACTGAAATGTTTGAGGAGAATCCAAGTATTCAGGATTTATACAAGCTGATGCGCCAGGTGGCCATGGACATGGTTGAAGTTAAGACTACTATGGCTGAATTGAATGGGAAGGTTTCCCACTTGGATACAAGGGTTACAGATTTGGAAAAGAAATCCTCTGATATGGGATCTGAGATTACTGGGAGCTATAGAGCCTACAGGATTTTGAGAGCTGATGTCCAGAAGGGGAAAGATCATCGCCTGGAAATGGATCTGAGATTGCGAGAGAAAAATATTAGGCTGGTTGGTGTTGCAGAGCATTCAGAGCCTAACAATGAAATATCGCTGCCATTAATTTTACACATTTTTAAGGAATGCTATGGTGTGATCTCTTTGGAAGGTGATATTGATCATGTATACCGGATTGGGAAACTTCCTGGCCTAAAGCCTAGGCACATTTTGGTGTCTTTCACTTTGACAAGGTTGAAGGAATCCATATTGGAGGCTTCAAGGGGTAAGGTCTCTGTCCTTTTTAAAGGCAAACCTATCTGTGTTTCCTGATTATCCTAAGGAGGTGATGGAGGCAAGGAAGTTGTTTAAAGGAGTAAAGGAGCAGGCGAAATCTCTGCACATCAAGGCTTTCCTGAATAGATTTAATAATTTAACATTGGCTTTGCCTGATGGCAGCAGAACCACTTTGGATCCTCAGGAAGCCCTTTCTTGGCTGGAGAAGATGAGTGCTCCTGACAACAATATTGCAGACTAAATTTGTTCATTTATTAAACTTTTTACTTATTTTTGCTTTTCATGTGTGTACTTAACATTGGCTAAAATGGTGCCCAGCAAGGCTTTCAGTTGACATTTCTTGGTTTGTTTGGAACTTTCATGGCTTTTTAGGATGCAGCATATTCCAAAAGCGAAAGCCACTCTATCGTGGCAGTGGTCTCCCCTGGGGGTGGCGTACCATTAAGGGGCAAGCAAGACTAATGTTAACAAAAGCAGGAGTACTGGTCCGTCAAGGATTGGCCCATAAAAGGTGTAAATGAATTAATACCATTTAGTTGGTCCAATACCATATGTAACCACATTGTTCTATACATTTAGATGTGGTTATTTATAACCAGTCATAAGGATTGAAAAGACATTTAATGTAGAAAAGATTGTGCATAAAATAAAGTCAAACATGTAATCAACAAGATAGTTAACACATTCTTAACAATGGATATAAAATATTTCAAACCATATATCGAAGGGGTTAAACCTAGGAGAGAGAAAGAAAAACAAACATAAAGAAACCAGAACAAATCTGGACATGAACAAGAATGCCTTGTCACTTAGGTATTCAATTCTTCCTATGCAAATAAGAACAGAAAATACAGTAAAGTTTCTCTGAAAATCAATACAGTATTACTAACTGTATTGTTACGGCAAATTGTAAACATTGAGTGTAGCAAAAACTTGTTTCCAATGTATGGTCATATTAGTTAGAAATAAAATCCCAAAGTGAAAATAATAAACTGGGATTGGGTCTGCCAACACATCCGTGGGAAAATAGGAACCCAAGAGAGGTTTCAAAAAAAGAAATGTCCTTTCAAATGACAGACTAAAGATCGGGTTCTGGGTCCAAGTTGGATAAGGCGTTTTAAGGAGGACCTCCAGTTCCCTTTAATCAAGAATGCATTTCGGCGGTGAGAAAGAAGTGGAGAAAGTAATCTTCACAGTTGGAGAAAGTATTCCGCCTTCATCAGGGCAATAAGTAGCAGGACCCTGTTTTATGAAAAAAGGAGGAGGGAAAAAAAGATTTATGTAAGTGTGTAAAATGTAAAAAATAATAAATAATAATGTACTAATAAGTTAAAATGGTGTGTAGAAAGCTGTATACAATTATATCCAAAAAGAATTTTTTGTGTAGACATGATGCATTCGTCTTGAGTGCAGATCAAAGACCATAGTCATGTCTGCGAAAAACTACTCGGTGCCATGTAGAAATGACCTATGAACAAGGGATTCTCTGCAGATGAGTCCCTGTCGGGTAAAGAAAATAATGGCACATTGTCGCCTTAAACTATAAATCACCTAGGTCCCAGTCTACCTTAGGCGGTTCCCAACCAACCCACCAGCGGAGTGAAGTAGAGGGAGGCGGAGAAGGAGTACAGGAAATGGAGGTAGGGGTCTCTAAAATAACTAAACATGGCTCTGGTATGTTACGCGATGAGCTGCTTACCTATGTGGTAATGAGAAGTGGAACCGCTGATGCATGGGCAGTTCCCATAGCGCCAATTCGATGTACTTGTTGGCGAAGAGCTTTGTAGGATGCGGCAGCATTGGTGTGGAGAAAAGCACCTTACAGCTGGTCCGGTCAGCTGACACGATATTATGACGTTTGCTTCCTGGATGCGCTACTTCCTGGATTGTCCGTTCTGTTTCCCCTACCTACGTGGTGTTGCTTTTTCCGGCACCGTGTCTGCTGCTGATACTATGAGGCGTGTTCAATTAAGATCGGAGCGGCGCTTCAAGAGGGCTGCCTCCCCGTCATGTCCCAGTGGACTCCGGCAGAGGACGCTGCTCCTGAGTGTTGTCACCGTGCTGGAGTGATATCGAGTGAGTCGGTGAGTGAGTGAGGGACATTTTCAGGAGCCGGCATCCTACTTCAGCGTTGGCGGGTTGGGCTCATGACGTTTGCCGGGATCGCGTGCGGTCTATGCTGATCCCGCCCCTTTATATGGGTCTGGCCTTCAAGTGGATGCCCATTTTTACGGGTGAGACTTTGCATGCTGGCTGGCTGGGATACTAGTGCTCTGGTGGCCTCATTAACGTATTCCAGAGCCGGGACTATTTTTAATACTCATGTGCCCACCTTTAGTTATGAGAAGAGAACCTTATGACATACGACTACAGAGGTTTAAAATGTGTATATGTATGGCTTACTGGAACTCTGGTGGCACGTCAGGAAAAGGAATGCCTCTGTTACTGCTGGTGGTGCGACTACGAATCTTTTAACTAGTTGGATTGGCTGTATAGCAATTACCGACCATGCACCTATTTTTTTGGGCCTGTCTTTGAATTTCGCACACTGTAGGACTTTTCAATGGAAGATGAATACTTCTATATTACAGGATGAGTCTATTTTAGAGAAAATTAGAACCGAGGCTGAATGCTTTGTGAATGAGAATTCATCAGATGTTCTTGGTAAGAAGGTCACTTGGGAGGTGTTCAAATGCACAATGAGGGGCATTACTTTGGGTTTATCCTGTGGTAGGAGGAAAAGATTGGCAAAAGTACAGGTGGAAACGGATGCCCGTATTGTTGAAGTGATGAATGATTTGATTTGTGATCCAAATAATATTGATAAAAGAATGGAACTGAAGAGATTGAAGAAGAAGCTGAATGATGTCTTGGGTGCTAGAGCCGAAAAGGATTTGTATAGAATCAGAAGTGCATATTTTGAGAAAGGCAAAGTGTGACAGGTGGCTTGCCTACAGATTGAGGCAACAGACCTCGGAGGGAGCCATTAATTCTATAAAAGGCTTGGATGGGGTGGTCACTTTTGATCCATGCAAGATTAATGCCGTTTTCAAGGATTTCTACATGAATTTGTATGAGAATGAAGCTGGTATTAATGGCAGTGATGTTGGCTTCTTGGATAATTTGGTTATTCCTAAAGTTTCGGGTGAAGATATGATTGGCTTGACTCAGTCCGTTACTGTTGATGAGATTAGGATTGCTATTGGAAGTTTGAACTCTGGGAAAACACCGGGTCCTGATGGTCTGCCAGCGGAGTTCTATAAGATTCTTCCTGAAACGGTGCTGGGGCTTTTAAGGGACATGTATGTTGAGTCCCGGGGCGTGGGAATTCTTCCAGAGTCTACTAATCATGCAACTATCTCTGTATTTCTTAAAGGTAAGGATAGTGTCCTACCTTCCAGTTACTGGCCAATAAGCTTAATAAATACTGATAACAAGATTCTGGCTAAGGTCCTCGCTTTACACATTGAGGATGTGAATCAGAGATTTATTCACACAGATCAATCTGGTTTTATTAAACATCGTAGAACTTCTAGCAACATTCGAAATCTTTTGTTGACCATGTCTCATGCTCAGGATCTGGATGATGATGTGGCTGTGTTTTCTCTGGACGCCGAAAAGGCTTTTGATCGTGTTAATTGGCAATACATGTTCACAGTGTTGAGGGCAATGAATTTGGGTGATGAATATATTTCTTGGGTCTCCCTTTTATATGCTCGCCCTACGGCTAATGTTAAGATGAATGGAACCTTTAAACTCTGGAGGGGCACTAGACAGGGGTGTCCGCTTTCGCCCTTATTGTTTGTGTTAGCTATCGAACCACTAGCTATTGCTCTGCGGGATGATTTATCCTTGAAAGGTATGTCTTTCAATGGGGTTGAGCAAAAAACATGGTTTAATACAGATGACCTTTTATTGGTTTTAAGGAATTTGGAAGTTTCTTTGCCATCTTTGATTAATATTTTGGACCAGTTCCATGTGGTGGCGGGATATAAAATAAACTGGTCGAAGTCTGAGGCTTTACCTATCACGAGGAGTTGTGTTAGATCATTGGTGACTGGATTTGGATTTTAATGGTGCGTACGAAAAATTAAATATTTGGGGATTTGGTTGACTCCGGTGGTGAATGACATGGTGGAGGCGAATCTTGGAGGCCTGTTGTGAGCTGAGGTCATCCACACAGAGATGGTCAGTTTTGCATTTTTTCATTGTGGGGCAAGGTGAACGCCTTGAAGATGGTTGTGGCCCCCAAAATCAACTATATTTTGAGTATGCTCCCTTTGCAGATCAGTGCATGTTACTGGAGAATTATTGATGTATCTATGCAAACCTTCCTTTGGGACGGGAAGCCTCCTGTGCTTAAATTGTGGAAGTAACAGCTTCCTGTGGACAGAGGGGGGGGCTTGGAGTCCCAAATTTTAGAGCATACCATCTTGCCTTCTCTTGTCAGTTTTTGCTTCCTTTTCTAGATGTTTCTCCGGGAGCTTGGGCTGTGGTGGAAGCGAGTGCTTTGGGTCCTCTTGCCCCACGTGTCATACTTACGACTGTTAGTAAACGTGGCAGGACACTTCCTTTGACTGGATTTCTGCGGGATGTATGGAGGGGCGTTCATGAAATGTGTGGTTCATCTGCTCAGACACCACCCTCGGCTTTGATTTGGTTTAATAAATCCATCACATAGGCTGGCAAGCCTATTTTTTGGCCGGAATGGTTTCTTGGCAGTGTTCACTGGATTAAGGATATTTGCAGAGGTGGGAAATGGATTTATTTTGATATGTTATGTGCTGATTTTAATATTGAGAATGTGTCCATTGTGGATTACAGGAAATGGAAGAGATGCATTGGTGAGGTTGGTGTGGGTGAACTTGAGGTTTTGGAAAATATGACGGTGGGTTGTTAGTCTGTTGCGAGCACAATGTATCGTCAGATGGTTGCAAGCTACAAAGATAATACTGGGTTGATGGATGAATGGAGTAGACGATTGGGTTGTGAGATTACTGTTGATATGTGGAATGAGATGTGTGTGAATGTGCGGCTTTGCTCAGTTAATTTGTGTGAACGTTCTAGGTAAATTAAGATTCTAAACAGAGTATTTTAGTGTCCAGAGAGGCTCAAAAATAGGGGCATGTCTGATTCAGATGTGTGTTGGTGTTGTGGTTTGGAAGTTGGAACTCTTGAACATATGCTCTGGGATTGTGTCATGGGCTGTTGGCTGGAGGTTTGCAATATATGCTTAAGGGTTCTGGATGCCAACATTGATTTGGATTTTAAGACAATGGTTTCTAGGCTGTGGTGAATTGCTTGAAGATTGTTCTGTGTCTGAGAATTTTTTTTGTTCAGGGGAGCTTCAGTGTCCAAAAAAATGATTTTGAGGGGTTGGAAATCCCAGATCCCGCCAACAGCGGAAGGGTGGATTGATGAGATGATTTCCTTAGCAAATATTGAAAAGGTGATGTACAGGCGGTTGAGGAAATTGCGAATACATGCTAAGGTGTGGGATGTGTTCTTAAATCTGTATTAGGAAGTGGAATGTAGATTACCTGTATTTGCATATCATATATATATATATATATATATATATATATATATATATATATATATATATATTCTTTCTTTCTCTCTGTATTCATATATTGTTTATATTGTTGCTTTTTGCTCGTACTATAATGTATTTGCTTCATGATCGATGTATCCTTGTTTTGGTAAAATGTAAATAAACATTTAAAAAAAAATAATAATAAACCCTGGCATATCCACGGGGGGAGCGGTATACCAGTACAACATGAACACAACTGCTATTAAGGGTGAGCTTGAGATTGATGATTTCACAGCCGCCACAGCTGCTGTGTGATTTCAAAGAAGTGAAGGTTTTTCCTAGCGATGACAGCCACCCCACCTCTATTACCACATTCCTGGTTCTTATGGTAGAAGTTGTCCACTGGTACTGCTAGGTTAGCTCAATTTTGGAGCTGCTTGAGTTATTAAGCCACGTTTTGTTCAAGCATACTACATCTATTATTTATCATGATGTAGTCCTGGATACCAATGGCCGGTCTTTTCAATGACCATGTATTCAGGAGGGATATTTTAATGGGTTTATCGTTAGCCATGTCTTGCATGGTGTCAATAGTCGTTGCAGTTTACCTATTTCCTTATCTTTTGCAGGCATCCTCAGATTAGTGTCGGGGATTGTGGTATTCATAGTATCGTTATTAATAGGGTCAGCAGGCCCTTCTTTCATTCCATCCATTTGTGGGGAAGATCTGTCTTCTCCTGATATAGTATATGCCCTCTTGCTTATGAGTGGGAAGGAAGTATTTCAATCAAAGGGTCAGCAGGATATGTGGTGGTAACGAGTCATTAATGCTTGAGTGTTTCTTAGGGCTAGGGGTCTCTTCCCCGAGATCCTAATGTCATGATGCACATTATTAAATACTTAAAGGCAATTGGGTGTACAATCAGAGTTAGATTCATGTATTGGTTACCGTTGCCTCATGCACTGCTTTCTGTGATGCTATTAGCAGGCTGAGTCCAGGGTGTAAACTCATGTTAGTACAGCAAGAATAATATGCAAAGGGTCACAGTGTAGAACTTAATAGCGATTTCTAGTGACCTTAGGCGACAAGCAACTCGTCCTTTTGAGGGCTGTCTCGCCGCGTTAAACGCGGACCAGCGCAGACCAGCACACAAACGCACCGCCGATTAAACTAAATGTGTCTGCTTCCTGATGGGAAATGTAGTTCAGGAGATCTACTGTATGTAATGAACACGAGTGAATGTCTAGTTCTTAGCTTTCTGTGCAAGCTAGAGTCACTAGCTTCCAATAGTTCAATGGTACGGGTAATGATACAAGTATCTTGCGATTGAATTTCTTCAGTATACTAATCTATATTCAAATGCAAACTTAAAGTTGAAATTCAAGCAATGTGCTCTCCCACAACACACTTACATACAGCAATAGCAATGACTAATGGGGAGGATAAGAGGTTGCCTTTTAAATATAGTAGACCAGCACGTAAACAAGTCAGCACGAACGCCGACGACAAAACTAAATGTGTCTGCTTCTTGATGGGAAATGTAGTTCAGGGGAACTACTGTATGTAATGAACACGAGCGAACATCTAGTACTTAGCTTTTTATGCAAACTAGAGTCAGTAACTTGCAAACGTTAAATGGTAGAAGTAATGATACAAGTATCTTATGATTTTTTTTTTTCCTCAATATACTAATCTATTTTCAAATGCAAATTCAAAGTTCAAATTCAAGCAACGTGCTCCGCCACAACACACTTGGCATACAGCAATGACTGCATGCTCCCCGAATGTGCAGCAGGTAGCGCCTGGCAACCATAGAAGTGATAATTGATCAAATTTAAGGTAGCTGTCAAAGAGGACACCCCAATTACCAGCCAAGAGGGATGGGGGGGGGGGGAAGCAGATCCAGTGGTAAGGAGATCTGAAAGGGGAGACACATGGTGTTAGATACCAGAGTTGCCCTCGTAGTGTAGCCGATGAGTTCTTCTTCCCAATGTGCCCCTCTGGTTTTGGTTTAGAAAGAACCAGAGCGATCTATTGGAGAAAAGAATGGATGCCGATGGAGTCCCGGAGTATCAATGGAACAACTCAGGTCGAGACGCGGGATGTCAATGGAGGACTGGAGATGAATAATACAACAGCAATTCGAAGCCGGACCTGCAAAGGTGAGCTATAACAACACACCACAGCAGCAAGATTTGAGTTGCGTTATACCAAAGATTTACCATGCAAGGCGAAAAGGGAGTTAAGTAAACGTACCCCACCAGTAATAGTAAGAAAAGATACACAAACCACCCCCCTTCTTCCACCCAGGCTTATCAAAAAAGGTTAACCGCTTACCGGTGGTTTCGTACCAGGAGAGGAAATTCACACGTAGGCCAGATCCCAGCAATCCACAAAGTAGCAGTCCAACCTAGCCCGACGGCACGAGGACGGTAGTACACACAGGGAGTCTCTAGTCCGTGTACCAATTCTAAACTCCAAAATTCCAGGTAAGCGGGAGAAAACCAGAAGTTCCAAGAACAACAATCCGGAGGTGGAAAAGCGTATGCAGACGAGGTCTGGCATGTAGTAACGTGGCATCCAAGGAGCAGGCAAGAGAAGTCCAGTAGCGGTCCGTGATCAAGATACCAGACGAGGCAATTCAAGGCAAGGCGCTAAGAAGAGCAATCCAATAAACAATCCGCGTCGAGGAACCAAGGTAATCATAAACTGTGGGGAAAAAACAGGGAAACAAGGACAGGAACAGAGAGAGCAATATAACTTTAGACAGATTTCGAAACGCCGCTAATCCGTGATCAGAAGCACCGACCTAGAGGGAGGAGGGACTAATAAGGAGGCAAGTCACGTGACAACAGAGCGCGCTACTCGGCGTGATCCCTGGGAGGAGTAGAGCGGACGCCAGTGTTGCCATGCCAATTTCCAGGCACCAGGTTTCGCGTTTCTTAAAGGGGCACGAGCCCGTAGTTTAGAACGGAACGAGTGCCCATACATAACACATGGCAGCAGAGGCTGGTAGATCACTTTAATAATGCTGAATGTTAGCATTGGGCAATGTACTGCCATTCACTGAAGAAGGGCTTGCAGCCAATTGGTGGAACAAGAGGATAGTTGCCCGGGCCAAGACAAGAAATTTGAAAAATATTTGAGTGTCTGCAAATAGATGATATGAGAAGCTTAAGGAAATGCCTAGTGTGAAAAGCAATGGACAGATTTTAGAGGCAGTTAAGATTCTGTAGAGGAGCAGATGTGTACGTCACTGATGGAACCCATCCTCTCACCTGCGTCATGCTGGATGAAAGACAGGAAGACACTGTGTATAACACCAGGTATCATTCCAATACTGCATCGAGTGTTTGAGAGACGGTATGGACTTGGACAACCGTACCGAATGTATCCTCGCACTGAGGTGGTAGCAGGAGATTTGCAGACACCACTGAATATCAAAGAGCTGTAAAGGGAATCTGACAAGTGCAAAGTGATGTCATCAGGAGAAGATATGATGACGTACCAAAACTATATGAGAATACTTATAGAATGAAGATGTAACTGAAGAAGCAAGGTAAACATGTATGCGAGTAAGAAACCACCATATATACAAAGAAGATAAGTAACTAGATGAGTAGCAAACATATATACGCAGAAACTCAAGGTAGATAGGTCACATAGAAGGTTGCTGCAATAGAAAATATAACGCGGGTAAAGCGTCCGTTATTATTATTTATTCAGATTTGTTGAGAGCACTACAGCCCAAGGGCATCGTGGCGCTTGTTACAGACAATTCTTAGTTATAGATAATGAGCATATGCAGTTTACTGTAAGTTTGCAACAGTTACGGACAGTTTAAGGTGACAGTTAATAAAAAGAGAAGTTACAGATTATTATGCGAAGAGTGAGGTTTTGAGCTTTCTCCTGAAGGCAAGGAGGGAGTTTTCAGCTCTGATGTCTGTGGGTAGTGCATTCCAAGATTTAGCAGCAATGTAGGGGAAGCCTAGGCCACCAGCTTTGGCACTACTGATTAGTGGTATGTGAAGTTGGTTAGTGTATTGTGTTCTGGTGGGTCTTGTGGAGGAGGACTTGTTAATTGTCTCTGATAGGTATGAGGGTGCAGAGCGCGTGAGGCATCTATGCGTGAGGATTTTGAAAGTGATTCGCTCTTTGACTGGGAGCCATTGAGCTGATTGTCTGGCCTAGGGGATGTGCTCCCTTTTTGGGATGCTGAGAGCTGCACGAAGTGCATTGTTCTGCGTGATTTGTAGTCTGTTTAGGTTTTTTTCAGATCTGCCTGCAAGTAGAGCATTGCAATAATCTAATTTTGCACCAATAGTTGCTCTGGATATTGATAGACAATTGGGTTTGGATAGGTAAGGTTTTATGGCATTTATGAGCTGCTTGGTGTGTGCGGAGGAGGATGTGATGGCGCTAACCTGTCTAGTCATGGATAGGGTGGAGTCTAAGTAGACCCCCAAGGTCTTGACAGATGTGGACACTGGGATGATAGTGTTATCAATGGTAAAGTTAGCGTAGCGTTTATTAAGTTTGGTTAGAGTATTTTTATGACCTAGTATAATTATTTCGGTCTTATCTCCGTTGAGGCAGAGGCCATTGACTGCCATCCAAGTACATGTTCAAAAGATGGACTGAATGATAGTAAGCAAAGAGCACAAAGGAGGGAGACCAGGGCTGCACAGTGGACAGACGCTGGAAATACAAATTTGTGCTTGAACAAAAAATAGCTTTTGGCCAGAAATCAGGGATGCCACAGCAAGAAGTAACTCCAGGGTACAAAAGGAATCAACAAGGATGAGCAATGCAGATTAAGTAAATGACCAAAAGTTTGTGAATATCGAGTATTGACAATACAGATTATAGCAGCGGATTGGCCCCTGTAACACAGTATGCTCATCATTGCACAGGCTCTCATGACAAGTTGGCATCCTCTCCCAAAGTTGGACATTCGGCTCGTAAGTAGTACATAAGCAAAATGAAACCCAGGTGCTGAGAGCAATGTCAGACTACTGCCCACTTGCCCAATTAGTCTACCATTTCTCATCAGCCAAGGCTTCTCTCTTGTACTTTACCTTGCTCGCTTCTCTGGAACATTAAGGGGAGTCAAGGTACATCGTTCTCTTCACCTGAGGCTTATGAATAGGCCTTGCCTTCTGGTCTTGCCCCACGTGTGAGGAGTCCATGATTTTGTGCATTTCACCTTCTACTTAGTGCCATTTGATTCAATGTATCCTGGGTGTCATGACTCTTTGGCCGCTGGAGACTTGGTTGCTCCGTCTCACATATGCTTTCTCCATCTTCAATTGTCAACCAATCCCTAGCAACTCTCGCCCACTGAATTGCCATTTCCTGCTCAAATTTCCAGTGCTTCGCTGACGACACTTGACTCATTTTCAGGCTGTCCTCAGCCACCTCCTCTCCCTCTCTCATCTCCGATTGCCTGCCATTCAAGATTGGTGTGCCGCCAATGATCTTTGTCTGAATGCCAGCAAGACGGAGATCCTCCTGATATGCACACCTTCACCATCCTTTCCCCTCTCTCTCTGGCCGGCTTCCCTTGGCCCTTCTCATACCCCCACCTGCGAGGCTAGGAACCTCAGGGTCGTCTTTGACTACACCCTTTGCTTCTCCGCCCACATCTCTGAGCTCTCTAAAAAGTCAAACTTCCTACTACACCTCCCCAGAGGTACTCTGCCTTTCCTCTCCTTCCCCCTCTCCTTCCCCCAGAGGCTCATGGTATCCCAAGCTCTGGTTCTCTCTAGGTTGGACTATTGTAACAGCCTCTTTCTAAATCTACCTGCCTCTACTCTCCGCCCTCTGCAACTCATCCAGAACAGGACTGCAAGACTTGTCATTGGCCTCAATCCCTGGGATCGTATCTCTCCAGCTCTGAAATCTCTCCATTGGCTCCCAGTGGATGCAAGGATTTAAATTCAAAACCCTCTGCATTGTCCACAAGGCTTTCTGGGGCTTGGGTCCAAAATGCCTTCAGCTATCCTTCCGCAAATACCTCCCCTCTTGAGCTCTTTGCTCCTCTACCTCCCTCAGGCTCTGTTGTTTTTCAAAGAAACAAGCTGGGAGTAGATCCGTCTTCTGTACTACGGGACCTCGCCAGGCTCACAGCGAATTCGAACGAGCTACTTCCAAAAGAAGTCCTACACAGTGTCTGCTATTTCAAGTCGACCCAGGCACCCTGCAACCTATATGGATGCCAGCAAGAGCAAGCACAGACCAAAACTTCAGATTACAGTCTGTGCCCAGTACCCCAACAAACCTCTGGAAGCATAGGAGTTTCCACACAGCTTCCGGGAAAGGGAGACCTGCATATATAAGGCCCCAGAAGAAGATTGTGAATTATAACAATCGAAACGTCGGTGATCCTCGTGGCAAATTGATTAAAGACCACACTCAAGGAACACATTGAATTCTCTTTTTCTATTAGACGTCGGACCAGTTTCTCTTGGTCTTGGATCAGCCTTTGCTGGCCATCATTTCCAACCATTTCAATACAGACAGATACAACTACCACTGTCTACATTAGCCCTTCTAAGGCTAAATAGCAGTGCCCTACTTTGAAAGGACCTGCTGTTTTGTTAATTTTGTTGGTCTGTATAATTGTATGTAAAAACAGTCATTGAATACAGTACCTTACAGCATTTTTTTTTTGTAAAGTATTTTATTGGTTTTTTCAAGAAAGTGAGAAACATTACAAACTTACAAGTGTGGTAATAAAGAAACGACACAACAAAAAAAAGTAACGTGAGAACAACCAAAACAACAGCAGTCTACATGTAGCGTTAATTATGAGATGTTTGGTGGCAAGTAAAAATTATAGTTCCGATGTTACAGGAAGCGAGGGGAACAGATTCGGGTAATTCCATCTCTGTATCAGTATGAAAAATCGGGTGTTGTAGGACGCTACAGTCCCTCAGGGAGGCTTATAGTCTGCCTTGAAGCGCATGTCACTCAGGAGGGCTTTCCAGGAGTCCAGGGTTCCACTTGTGGCTTCTCCGCTGGTTGTGATCCCGTCTTGCCAGGCCCTGGTTTCAGCAGTCGTCCATCTCGCCAGTTCGCTCAACCACCGAGCATGGCTGGGGCCCGCTGGGGTCTTCCAGGCCATCGCTATTGTTCTCTTGACCAAAATGCATGAGATGTCCATTAGTTTCACCAAATGTTTAAATTTGCCCGGTCTAGGATATATACCTAGTAGGCACTCTCCGGGCGTCCAGTCGTATCTTACCATGCCAGCTTCTGCGCAGGATTGTTTGGCTTTGAACCAGAGTGATTTCACTTTGATGCAGGACCAGAACATGTGGATCATGTCTGCCTTGTCATTTCCGCACCATGGGCACGTCGGGGGTATTTTCGGGTTGAATGAGGCAATCCTGTGGGGAGTCATATATGTCCGGTAAAGGACATTCAGCTGTATTTGTCCGAATCTGGAATTCCGGGACACTTTCTTGGGGTAGATCAGTGCTCTCCCCCATTCCTTGTCAGTAAGTGGTGATTCAAGATCTGCCTCCCATTTCGCCTTCAGTGCCTGACCTTTGGGGTTAGGCTTATCTATGAGTGTGTTGTAAAGTCTGGAAACTGGTCTCCATCCATCTGAGAGGTCGTGCATTTCCTGTAGCAGTGGGTCTGGGGTGGGCTCTTCCGGAAAGCTGTTCCACTGCTTCTTAGCGATCTGTTTGATCCTGTGGTACCAGAGGAACTGGCCCTTGGATAGTCCTTCAATGTTCTGTAACGACTCGAAGTCCCTGAATTCCCCATCAGTGAACATGTCTCCCCATGTATATATGCCTGCTTCCTCCCATCTCCTGGGAGTGGGAAGTTCCGCCTCCGACTTGCACACATCCACCATTATGGGGTTATCCGGTGAGTACGGATGTTTCACTTGCCTTATGTGACAGGCCCTGGCCCATATCTGCCTGCCCAGCTTGACAATCAGCGGAGTTTCGGGAGGTAGCCGAGGGGGAAACCATAGAGTTTCTTTGGGGATTAAGTTTGTGGAAGATTGCCTGAGTAGTTCCAGTTCGGCCGATGTGTCATCAGACAGCCACTTCGTAATGTGACTGAGCTGGGCCGCCAAGTAGTAAAGGTGAAGGTCTGGGAGTTTTATTCCGCCTTCCTTATGTGGGAGAGACAGCGTGGCCAGTGTGAGCTTGTGTCTGCGCGGACCCCACAAGAAGTCCTTGATGATGGCCTCTAGTGTCTTGAAGAAAGGCGGGCGAACGTAGTGGCAAATATTGGCAAAGAAGTACAGGAATCGAGGAAGGATTATCATTTTGACAATCGCCGCTCTACCCACCATTGACAGTGGTAGTTTGGACCAAAATTTGATTGAACGCCGAAGGCCGGTGACTGCTGCTATAGTGTTATGTTCGTGTGTGAGTAGCGGGGTGTGACCCACATTGATTCCCAGGTACCGGAACTTGTCAGGTTGCCACTGTATTCCGATAGGCGGGAGGTCGTCTACTGCAATGCCCCTCAGGCTAGCTAGGGGGAATGCAGTTGATTTGTGTCTGCTGAATCGTATCCCTGAGTACTTTGCATAATTGTCAAGAACTTCTAGCGTTGTGGGTGCGTTGAGCTCAGGGTTCCTCAAGTAGAGAAGTACATCATCCGCGTATAATGAAATTATGTTGTAAACGTTGCCCACCTTAATGCCCGCATCAAAAAACTGTTGGCGAAAGTATATGGCTATTGGTTCTAGGCCCAATATATACTGCATGGGCGAGAGTGGGCACCCCTGTCTCGTGCCCCTTTGTATTGCCCAGGATCCCGAGACAATTCTGCCTGTTTTAACCCTTGCCATTGGCGAATTAAAAAGTACCTGGATCCATCTGATGAAGCCCGCACCAAAGCCGAAGCCCCTCAAAACCTCCACAAGCCACTCCCAATAGATAGAGTCGAAGGCCTTGATGGCATCAAGTGACAGTATCGCCAGGTCCTCCTCTCGGTCGTGGGTTTCGGCCATGATGTGTTGTAGTCTCCTGAGGTTGGCCGTGGTGTTGCGTCCTGGGACGAATCCATTTTGATCTTCGTGAATTATGGATCCTACCACTCTGGCGAGTCTGTTGGCTAATATAGAAGTGAGGATCTTGCTGTCGTAATTCAGCATGGCCAAAGGTCGATAAGAATCACAATCGGTGGGTGACTTGTGCGGCTTGAGCATTGGAATAATTATGGTCTCTTTCATGGTGTTGGGCAGGATGCCATTTGTGTAGGCTTCTTGATAAACTTCATGTAGGATGGGGGTGAGAATGGGTTCGTAGGTCTTGTAGAATTCGGGCGGGAGACCATCACTGCCGGGGGCTTTGCCATTAGCGAGCGATCTGATGGCCGCTGTCACATCTTCGGAAGTGATTTCCGAGTCCAGTTCCTCCCTCTGCTCGCTGGAGATTTGAGGGAGGCCTATCTCCTCCAATGTTTCGATTAATTCTGCGGCGGGCACCTGGGACTCGTGGGCATACAATTTGGAGTAGAACTTAGCAAAAGTCTCGTTGATCTCCATCTGCGTCTTGTATGTTACTCCTTTTTCGTCCTTTATCTCCGTTGGCAGGTGTTTAGGGTGTTCCCGCTTGCAGAGCCAGGCAAGCAATCTGCCGGGTTTGTCAGACTCGCTGTGGGATCTGGCGGTATGTGTTGCGAAGTCAAATTTCTCCAGTCTGGCCCATGATTCCTGACATTTTATACGGGCTGTTTTAAGGATCTTCTCGGACTCTGGGGAAATGTCAGGGGCGGACTCTAGTCTTGCGATCTCTAATTCCTGGGCCTCAAGAGAGGACTGTAGTTGTCTGCGGGTTCCGCCCGCTCTTGAAATGATTTCTCCCCTGGTAACCACCTTCATGGCCTCCCACAGTGTGGACCAGGTAGCCACCGATCCCTTATTGATTTCGACATATTCCTCTAGCTTCTCAGCAAGGTCCTCTCTGAACTCTGGATCATCCAACGCTGCTGTAGGCATCCTCCACATGGGAATTGGAGGTTTGGGTCCACGCAGCTGCCAATGCATGGCGAGCGGGGAGTGGTCGGAGATCGATCTCCCCAAATATTCAGTGGATGTGGCCAGTGGAGATTGTTCCTTATCAACAAACAAGTAGTCGATCCTTGTGTGGACGCCATGTGGAGCTGAGTAGTGAGTAAATTCTGGCCTCTGGATGTTGCACTCTCCAGGTTGAGCTGGTCGAGTGTTTCCGTCAAGGAGGTGGATGCGGGATTGCTTGGCTGAGGAGGAGGGCGCGATCTGTCCTTGCTTAAGTCCATGACGCAGTTGAAGTCTCCCCCCCACACGAAGGTCCTGCCTCGGTGGTGTGCCAGTCTAGCACTCAACGTGCTTAAGTATGACGGGATTCCATGCTGCGGAAAGTATGTGTTAATGAAGCACACTGGGGTTTGTTCTATGGTGCCCCACATTGATGTATATCTCCCTTCCTTGTCAGAATCCCAGCCTTCTAGCTGGAAAGGCACATTCGGGTTCACCCATATCAGTACGCCTCTCGCATATTTGGAGTAAGGAGACCCCCTCGTGGTCCCATCCCATCGATCTGTTAACTTAGACATGGAGTCCGCTGTAAGGTGGGTCTCTTGTAATAGCGCAATCGAGACCTTCTTCCTCCTGAGGTAGGACTGTACGCGGTTCCTTCTGAGGTATGAAGCCATTCCCCTCACATTCCATGTCATCACAACAAGTTGCGACGCCATCGGATCGGTGTTCTGAATTCGTCTTGGAGTTCTGGCCCGCTGGCCCGGTGGCACAACGAACCACAGGTGGCGTTCTGCGGGCGGGGGGCCCCTGGTTCATGAAGTCTTGTGTCGTAACTTGCCACCATCTTGTACTTTACCAACATTGAAGATTCGTAGACTGCAAAACCAACTAAACTAATAACATAACACAAACTGGTGCGCCCAGGGACTACAACACTGTCGCGGTGCTCAGGCGCTCTCGAGCCGTCTGAACCCATCCGGGAATCGGGCGTGAGCTGGGTCGGGCGGTGAACTGGCCCAATTGGATTTTCTGCTGGGGGTAGGGTTGGTGCGAGGCGGCAGGGCCGTGCGAGGGCCGCTTCCGTAAGTTAAACTGTTGTTTGGATTACCTGCTGGGGTCCGGTTACTGGTGGTGCGAGGAGACTCGGGACTTAATCATCATTCCGAGGAGGATCCTTGCCATCGGCTAGGTTATGATCTTCTAGCCACATATTGGCCGCCTCCGGGTTTTCGAGAAATATCGCTCGCCCATTATAAATAACTCTCAGGCGCGCGGGGTACAGCAGCCTGTATTTAATGTCCAATTGGCGAAGCTTCGCCTTGATCGGGACGAATGAGTTCCTTTCCCTCTGCACTTTCTGGGTGTAGTCGGGGTAAATAGTAATTTTTGAGTCCCCCCTTTCAATGGGACCTGCTTCCCTGGAGTGCCGTAGGATGGTTTCTCTATCTTGAAAATTCAATATTTTGGCTATTATTGGCCGTGGATGCGAGCCGGGGGGAGGACGTCTCTGGAGGGATCTATGTGCCCTTTCGACCGCAAAGCCTTGGGTTAGTTTTCCGGCCCCGATCTCTTGTAGCAGAAGGGTTTCGACATAGGATGTGGTGTTTCCTCCGGGATACCCAGGATCCTGATGTTCCCCCGTCTGGCCCGTCCTTCGGCTTCCTCCGCCCTTTCCTCCAGGAAGGCGACCCTCCTCTTTAGATCGGAGACTTCGGACTTCAGGGTTGTGGTGGCCCCGGACAGCTCCGTCGTGGAATTCTCGACGGTCGTTACCCTCTCCGTCAAGTTGCGGGCATCTTGGCGGATGAGTTGTATGTCTATTTTGAACTCATCAATCTTGGAGTCAATGTGGGTTCTCAGTGAGGCAATGGCATCCAATATCTGAGAGCGATTGTCGTTGACCTCCCCTTCATTCGGATGAGTGTTTTCGGAGAGGCTAGGTCTGGACTGGGTGGAGGTCTTCGCCTTGGTCGAGACAAAGGAGTCCATGGTGGCGGCCCTGCTCTTGTTCTTGGTGGCCATCTTGAAGCTGCTGGACGTAGATCGCCGAACATGCAGGGGCAAGTGCGTGCCCCGGGGTAGCCGAGTCGGGGAGCCAAGTGCAGGCGGCCCAAGGGTGCGGTGGTGGTCAGGGGCCCACCAAAGGGTATTATGTAGGCTCACGCACCTTGAGTTTCAGGGCCCCCGAGTGCTTCGGCTGGAATCAGGTCGTTCGGGTGATGGCCGTGGGGCGGGGTGCTGCTTCTCAGAGGTGGCGAGTTTCTCTTTGTGATGCCGTCCACGTGGTTCTAGTTGTAGTCCGCGTTGCATAAATTGGGCCAGCCCAGGGGTAACTGAGTCAGGGGCCTGGGGGCCTGTGTCGATTCCGAACCAGTGTCAGACAGGGGTCGGCCTTGTTGCGCCAGGGGACGCTGGTTCAGGGGCTGCGTGAAGCTGTGCCAGGCGCCATCTTGGATCAATGCGCGGCGGAGGGGAGGGTGGGATCCGGAGCCCGCTCTTCCTCACGGGGGCTCCGAAAATTCCAACACTCGAGTAATTCCTAATGGGGAGCACTTCCCCCACCGATGCGTGCTTTTCCGCTCTTGTACCGGAGAAAAAGGATCAGGAAGCGGTGTCTCGGCCGGAGCCCGGCAGATCAGCTTCTGCCCTCCATCGGCTCCAAGCCACGCCCCCACAGTACCTTACAGCATTGACACTATGAGGATGTGATCATTATGTAACAGTGTGGATACCTCTAGTTCACCCCTTATAAACATAAGGAGTCACTGTGCATTGTACATACAGAACTGTGAAAAATTGAACCTTAGTACTGTTAACTTCTTCTTTCGTTTATACACACAGCTTTTTGACCAGTCTTTGACCCAGTTATGTCATGTTAAAATCATAATGTTTTTGTGTTTTCTCTTTTCTCTTTTAACCCAATGCTTTTCAAGCAAAACTCATAAGAATAGCCACAAAAATAATAAAAGGGCTACCACGAAACCAAACATAGCTGATGGTTGTTTCTTCACCTCACAATATGGATTTTCTACCAATGCATGGGGCACCTGGGAAGGTTAAATCATTTACTGCTTAACATTGTTTGCAGCATTGAATTTAGGAGGACAGGACCACCCAATGTACACATACTTGACCTCTCAGCCCACTATATCCTGTCCGACTTCAGGGCTGTCCCTCCAGTTATAGGAAGTAGATCCGTCTTCGGCTGGGGCCTCCCTCTGGAACAGCCTCCCTGCCACTCTAAAACTTGAGGAGAACCAGCTCTGGTTCCGGAAGCACCTCAAGACCTTTCTCTTCTTCTGCCTTCGCTCCCCCTCTCCCCTGCTGATCTGTTCTCTCTTGGCACTGTGCACCTGGCCACCCTCTGTCCTCCGGGTTACCTGCTCACCCTACCACCCTCCCACACTTCTTTCGGGTCACCTCTTGCACTGGGGTCTGTATCTGTACCCATACAGCCCCCCTTTTTTCTTCCTGCACTTATCAGCCTTACCCTGTCTGCTACATTAAACGTAGCACTTGCAAGTTGCTGGCAGAACTACCACTGTTTGTTGCTTTTATTATTTATTCATCTATTATTATTTCTCCTCTGCTTCACACTTTCCACTTCTCCCCCCTTCCATGCACTTGCGCGTTCTCAGTGTCACTGGGCCTAGTAAGGTCGCTGTTTTGTTCTCCCCTGTTCCCCTCCCCTGCCTTGCCGCGCTCTGAAACACTTGTGTACGAGTGCGATAGAAATAAAATATCAATGTCAATACGTAGTCTGAGATTGTTTGAGGCTTGCCTGCCAGATGAGGGGCAGCCAATAATGTAATTAACACTTATAGAACCTATAAGTACATATGTTCCACTAACTAACCCCTCTGTCCGATAGGTTTTATTGTTTACCACGTAGGATGATGTCATAGTTGATACACATCAAGGTATAAAGCCTTTTTGTACCTGAGCTGATAATAAAGTAATATTTTTCCATATACTTTGAGTCAGTCCGGTTATTTGGGTCTGTGATCATTTATGGTACGAACGCTCTACAGTGCTACTGCACATTTGGTAGCGGTGCGGATGGTTCAGATCCAGACCCTCGGATGATTGATGCCTTCCACTATTAGCCGGAAGACTGCAGCGTTTCTTGACGAGAGCGGTAGTACAACACGTGTAACCTAAGACAGTTGTATATATTGATTAAACGTAATGGGATTTATTAGGGAAAAGAAGTTACCTCAATACCTGTCCTCAAGGAGGGAGAAGAGATTGAACCAAACTCCGGAACAGAGTATTATTTAAGGGATTCCTGCAGCTACAGCCAAATAAGTGTACGCAACACTCCAAAATGGAGTAAAATAGAGATGAGATACATCTATCAGGAGGCTAGGACAAGACGATCGTAGAAAGTGTACGCACATGTTTTGGGGGTTCTTGAAAAAATTTCAGTGTAATATATTGATGCGTTTTATATTAATGGTGATAAAATAGGTGAAAACTTAAACATTATAAGAAAGATAGTAATATAATTCGACACATTTTTATGCCCTACAAAAGCAAGCAGTTGGTGAAAACCAAACCTAGAAGGGTAATATTTGAGGAAAAGCAGAACAAAATAAGATTCTTAAAATTAGCAAACAGAAATAATAGGAAAGTACGAGTTGATAAAAACTATAAATAGATCAAAATGAATATTATACTTTAGGCTTGGAAATTGTTTGAAGAAATTGGCTTTTGTAAATGGACGGCGATTGACGGTGCTGACCTAAAGTGATTGTTGTGGTGTGATTAAATAATATAAATGTAAAAACCTGGTAGGTATTGACAGTTAAAAACGACTTGTCGTTATGAGGGACACTCCCCTTTTACATTTATGCAGAACATTTCCAAGATACACACCTAAGATTAGAAAGTATCACGCTGAGTGGGTAAAAGGCACGACTAATTATACACTTATGTCGTGGCCTCAAGAAGGCGCTTTATCAAAAGCAGTACTGTGACACATGACAACATACTTGCATGCTAGATATACAGGGAAGAAGCTGCAGAAAAGGTTAGCTGTTTTAGAACTACGAAAGATGTACCAGAGTGAGGGAGAAGACCCGCCTGAGGAGTGGATGCTCAATCAGCATAAGGAGGATGACCTAACGCCCTCGGCTCCTCTTTCGCCTCCTAAAAATTATGGTACAGTGGGAGACAAACAGGGGATTTAGTCTCTAAAGGAATTAAAAGCAGTGGCAGGGTATGTTAATCCAACATATGTACCTCCCGCTAATAATATCGAAATGTAAAACTAAGAAGATCCAGGGAGGGGCTTTCTTCAGTGTTGCGCCTATATTATGGAATTCTCTACTCTCACCACTGAGAGGCTACTCCTCCTTGACGATGTTTAAGAAAGAACTTAAGACATTGCTGGTCCGGTTATTAGACTCTTCCTGCTCCTGCTCCTTCTCTGAGGCGTGACTGCTCCCCCCTTTAATCAGGACTGCTTATTTGTTAGCCATTTTTCATGTCCTTGTCTGCGCCCTCACGCCCACAGGTTTATGGATGCGCTTTATAAGTAAAGTAAAATAGTGAAGACAGCATGAAAGAAAGTAAAAATAAAGAACGTAAATATGTCTACACATGACAAACATAAAGAGCGTGATTAAAGGATAGAAATAGAAGAGGAAGTCAGGAGATGAAAGAGAGACAAAGCAAGTGGAATGACACTAGTACAAAACGAGTGGATAGGAGGAGAGATTCTACTTAAATTAGACAGGGCATTGATGTTAAAGAAAACTGGAGAGGAAACGTGAAGAAATAGAAACCCAAAGATTGAAAGAACGTAGTTGCAAAGAAGGTGAAAGGAAGAAGAAAAAAGAGATAAGAAGGGAAGAAGACATTAAAAGGAATAGGGGACAAAGAGATGATGAAATGGATCAGATTGTTAATAGGAGTATGATACCCATTGAAGCACGAGAGCGATAGGAAGAAGAGAAGTGGGATTGTAAAGACTGGAGGGGGGTATCTGTAATGCCGCTCTCTCTATGGCAGAGTAGAGGTACAGAGCACCCAAGCCACGATTCTCTATTTGGTAACGTTGGACGAGCAATCAAGGCTTAAGCTCTCAGGAAGTGATGCAGGCTCATTCTTAAGTACAGTGTAGTCCCCAAGCACCCACAAAGGAATGTCTACACACTATATTAGTGATAACACAGTTCTTTATATAAATAGGCTCAAGTTATGTACACAATCACAATGGCACACTTTGTGCTCAAGTTAATCTAAAATGGTAAATATATACAGTTTTCTATGTGGTACTACAATTACTCTTTGATTCCATTACAATGCATCAACTGTACTCAGTTCAAATGTTATACAAATCAGTTAATAAAGTGAACCAAAAATAGACAAAGGAGGAAAGCAGGTTGGTTAAACAGGGAGAATTCTGACCCCTACGAATAGACAGTTCTGGGGGAGAATCCCCCCACTTGGGCAATAAATATATAATACAATCCCATTCCATATATTGTTTATCAGAGTCTTCTCTCCTTCTATAATTGTTCTACCACCCCAATGTACCTGGTATAGCAGATTTCTTCCATGGGTCGTCAACAGATCCTTATTGAGTGACCACCTTTAAGGCAGGAGTCACGGATCGTTGAGTCATCGATGAAAAGGTTCGATGGCGTCGAGGCAGCATCTTCGATCTTGGTGGTGCTCGTCGATGATCGGTCGTGGACGTAATGCAAAGTCGAGGCGTGCGGTACACCTCGACTACGGTAGTTTGTTGCCTCAAAGGGTCACTGAAGAACTTTGGCCCAGGAAGGGTGTTGTGTCGTCAGCGTCTTTATGGGCTTCAGGTGGCGGAAAACCCACCATCCGATTCTCCTCGGTGCGGCGGCGGCCTCAACTTTCTCCGGCGGGACGAAGTGGTCGATGGTGCGGGCGAGAGTCCTTGGATTCAAATGTTCTGAGGCAATGGAACATTGCGGTTCCGGTTGTCGGCGGCACAGCATCAAGCTGTCCCTGCTTCTGGGCAACATGGCTTCGACGGACCTCCAGCAGTTATGGCGGTCCACCGAAACCCCGGTCGACGACGGTGGATGGAATGTCTGGGTGCTTTACTTTGGATTTGTCAGAGTTCCCTGTATCTGGTTGACAGTCTTTCGAAGGCTGGCTTCCAGGGCGCTTTGGCGAAGGTTTAGCAGTCTGCACGATGTTCCCTCATAGCTCGGGGAGAGGTCTCCTAGCCAGGTCCTCTCGGATCAGTCCTCTACAAACTAGACCGCTTTGGGATCGCGTTGAAGCAAATGCAGCAGGAAGTCGTCTTCTTCCAGCTGGGCTTCAAGGATAAGCATCAAGTATCGACTTCAGCTTCTGAACAATGTCCATCAGTGAGAGGTCCCCAGATATACTGTTTGGTCTCTCATTCACTATGCTGGGTCATACTCAGGCAACCAATCACTCAGAAGGGCATTCATGCAGGCAGCCAGTCAGGCTCACAGTGCATTCAGGCCATTCTCCTCCCTCTAGACACTCGCAACAAGGAATGTCTTATGGGACAAGTACACAGCCATTCAGCACTCCACACTGCATTCATACCAGTTTTGGTCAGGGCTGTCTGTCTTTGTATCACATACCTGTATAGAGTTGTGTGAACGTTAGCACTTGCAATACTCAAACTAAGTTGTGGATATTGGCATGGGCATTGAGCGAAGGGAGTTGTGAATGTAGGCAGATGCCGCCCCTGGAATAATCTCAAACGTTGGCATTTGCTACGTTCCGAAGGGGCTGGGAGCGGTAGCATACATGAGCAATTGAATAAGATGATGAATGCTGACCAGCTGCCAAATATGGAGGGAGCAACCCTGGCTGACCGATGCTGTGCACCAACTAGATTGGGAATGCTCTCTGGGCCAGATTTGAAGGGATGCACAAACGCCTGCCTGACCGGCATACAAACAGGTGTCACGTAGGAAGCAGGTGCCCAACTTGGGCAAGGTTATGAATATGAGTGGATGCCATGTGGGAAAGGGACTGTGAGTGTCGGACAGCCCCAGATCTGGGCGGAGATGCTCACGCACCCTACCTGAAGAAAATACAGAAGTTAGCGCCTCACTTCCAGACAGCAATGCCAATTAACCAATCCACTAACAATTTCACCCCTCTGCATACACCTCTCATACTCTAACCAAACACAACCACAAGCCTACAACACAACAATCGGCACAAACTTCACTACACGGCAACAACAAAACAAACCACACATAGACCCGCACAACAGCACACGACCGCTACACCCCAAGCCCAATGGACTTCCGGGCTGAGGCCGCCAACAGCACATCACTGCTCTCTTGCACTTTTCCAGTTTATTCCCACTAACTCACCCCCACCCCTCCCTTTTTGTTTCAGAGCGCCAGGGGACCACTCCGGTGGTGATGGTGCGCGGTACAAATATCCTTTAACATTATCATACCAGAAACCAGACACCCATAAAAAGAAATGCATATTGGTCACACACTCCATTCACCCAGGTCCCACCCCAAGGGTGTACCCACAACATAGTCACTAGGAAGGCTCTAGTCAGTCTGGCCTGGGCTTCCCCCAAAATACCATATATGGAAATACCACCCAACATCCAGTCAGGGTGAAGGGACATAGTCAGGACTTGTCAGAACTTTGGAAAAGCAAGGTAACTGGCAATAGAAAGCAAGAGGCCACAGGGGCCATCTTGTCTTCTATCAGGAATCAACTGATTCCAATAGCAGGGCCTGGGTATTCCAAAATGGAGGATACTTGGAGCACCTGTCAAATTCAGCATAGAGCTGCCACCAGCCCATACCCTGCTCTGTGGGCCACACAGGTGCCCAAAAACGTACACTAGTGGTACAGGGTTGTACTCCCACCCATGGGTGCCATAAGGAAATCCCAAGGGTCTGTACACCTAACCAAAAAGAGGAAGAGCTGCACTGCCAGGAGTCCCACCTGGACTCTTGTGCAGAAAACCATACAGAACATACATGAAAAAGGACTACAGAACAAGGGCAGGGAGGCCCTGTCCCTCCAATGCTTTTCCAGCATCACAGGGATCGCAACAGCCCTGCTGGGAGCTACAAGGGATACAGAGAATACGGACATGGGACGTCGAACATGAGGCAGAAGGCATAGGGAAATGGATTGGGGATCTATATAGACAGATGAGAGAGAAGGGCTATTCTGAGGCTATCGGGAGAATTGCAGGATCTCACCAAAGGAAACAAGAAGTGGAGCAGATGACCCATTGATGAATGAGCATAGCATGCTGTCCTTAAGCAGACTAGATCTTGATGATGACAGGGATAATAGCCCTACCAAAGTTGGGAAGGAGATGGTCCTATCCTACCCCCCTCGCCTGTCCTGTGGTAAATAGATCATGTGTAGGCCAAGGGGGGGAGACACACCCACCCCCAAGGCACGTCCCCTTATGATACCATATAGAGGCCTAGGCAAATAACATAACTTATACCCCTGAGGTTAGACGCCATTTTGTATTAAGCCAGATGCCATCTTTTTACTAGGGCCGAAAAATCATCCCTGTGTAAAACTCCGCTCTCCCATCCCCAGCACATCACACAGAGAACCCAAGATATCACCACCCATTTCCAGCTCTGATCGGGCCCTGTTCTCACAGAGGTCCAGCCATTCACTGTTGCGAATGTCTAGTATCATTTCCACAGAATGTGCTCACCACAAAGCGTGTGTTACGTTCACCTGGTCTCCGCGGGGGCATTGGGGCCCGGTTGCAGCCCTCCCTTGAAGTGGATTCCCCTTGTCAGGCTTCTTCCCAGTATGTGGTGAGCATGGGCCGACCCATATAGTCTCACCTATTTATGGCGAGCTCTCCTGCTTCTCACTTCAGGGGCACGTTTCATGGACTGAGTTCCTTCACTGGGCCATGTACGTGGCACCCCCGACCGGCTGTGGCTGAACGACTCTTAAGGTAAGTGTCTTTTGGCTTTTAGATATTGTAGTATCAAGATTGTCCGTATCCTCTTGATAATGTCTTTCCTCTGCTTTCTCCCAATAGGTGATATGCGGGCCAGCTGTAGTTGCAGTGCGTGAAGGGGGGCCCAATGAGAAGAGAATAGAGTTCGCAATACTCCGACGGAAAGTGAGTGTTGATTTAAGGTCTAGCGTGAGGATTTCTTAAAGCGCAACCTTAAACGTAATGTCTTTTGCAAATTCTAACCTGTCTTCATCTGTTTCTCTTGCAGGTTCCGTCTTCCGATGGATTGCTCGTGGTAGAATGATGTCGGGGTGAAAGCTGCGTTCCAGAGGTCTCCAAGCGGGTGAAGAATGCCTGGATCTACGATGATGCTGCTGTAAGCTGAAAACAGGTAAGGATGCGCTCTGCCCGCGGTAACGAAGCAGGTAAGGATGCGCTCAGGCTGCGGTTTCTGGAAACAGGTAAGGATGCACTCAGGCGGCAGTGAGCGTTACGCTACCATAAGCAGATTAACGCGAAGCGCTTGCCTGCGGGCGGGGCAGGCTTAAATAGCCTGGCTCCGGCCACGCCCCTTAGTTCTGACTCATGGCCCAACCCTGCCACTCCTAAAGGATGCTGCACGTGCAACCCAGCTCCTTCCCAAGGCCGGGCCCAAACTGGATGCATGTGAAGGCACCTGCAGGGGAGACAAGCACATTGCACAAAAATAAGTTTGCAGTGCACGCATATTCATGAGCCTGGCACCAAAGGCGCCAGCACTGGGTCCAACTGGACCCTCTATGCCATGGGGTCCATGGTTCCTGGCCAGTGGCCATGGCAGCGTGAGACCATAGCCAGCCCCAGCCAAAAGTGTCAATCCATCTCCACTAAACTTCCCATGCCCTCTCAACCCCCACCCGGCCCGACCCTCCACTCTTTCGTGTTGATACACATCTGACCCCCTCACACTGTCAACTCCAGGACATCCACCATACACTTAATCCCATGCAGCAGTATATTTACCCTAAAAGCAACACACATCTGCTCCTATCATGAGGCACCAGAAAAAGCAGACTGTAGATCAAGTACCTGAGAGCGAGAGCTGCACTATGAAAGACCCCTGAATGTGTAGGTCGACATGCCCATATATTATTCCCTCTTGCCTAAGCACCCCCATTCATGTGTCGATCAAGTATTGTCTATTATTTGTGATTTGTTCCTGTTGTTTAGCTCATATAGTTAGCACTGTAGACGCCTCTGCCCTGACCTTCACCGCGAAGATGAGCCTAGCTGACCATGTGCACCATGATCGACTGAGAAGCAGCAACCAATGGAGCCCAGGCATCCCATATGAGTGGGAACCTTCACCAGTTGGGGTATAATGATGTCAGACAAAGAAAGGTAGTAAAGTGAAAGAGTACGAGGAGAGAGCACATGTGGTTTTTCGATAGATCCAAACCTATACTGAGGGGTAAGTGGTCAGATTCTATCCTAGGGGAGAGAGCTGACGACATTTGGAGAGGAGCAGGATATGCGAGTGTAAAAGCACAAAACACGACACATGACGGAGCACCATTTAATAATTGCTGGGCAGATATACGGAGGACGCTTAGAGGACAGTATCCTCAAAAAACGGACATGGGCGCGATTAGGACTAGGAAAATGGAAGAGGACAAAGGCCCTGTCACTTTTATTCAAGAGATTCAAGAACATTGGCGTCTTGAGACAAGAGTACCGTGGGATACAACAATGGCATTATTTTATCATATTTTATGTCCGGGACTGCCTGAGCCAGTGCAGCAGCAGATGAAGAAGCAGGTAGGTATGAAAGCGAAGCCATGGCCAGAAATACAGTTGACTATTGTACACCATTGCCGTTTTTTTGCTAAAAGAAAAATAAGAAAGCTGAGAATAGAAAATGAGGAAGCGAAGTTCAGAAATAATTGTCAAAATTCACCATAGAAGGAGCGGTACTGACGAGTGGTGAAGGTGTGTCCACACAACAAATCCAGCCAGCAAAGCAAAGCAATGTTGTGTACCATATGGATCAGAGTGGGTGGAACTTTTGGCCATGAGGTATAGGATGAGGTGGATTTCAAAACTCTCAAGAGGGACAGGGAGGATTTAATGGGGGACTGCCATAATAATGCTGGAATTGTGGGAGGACGGGATATATAGCCCGAACATGTAGAAGTAGAGGAGGCATGCAACAGGACTGGCAAGCTCCAAGAGTGGGAATGGCTATTCTCCGCAGTACTGTCATGATTCCTGCCCCTCATGTCCCCAGCCCTCCAAGATGTCAGGCTGGAGCCAGGCCACGATCACCTACATGGCCCTCAAGGGCCTCTCCATCCCTCCAAAGACCCACCTCGAGTCAGACTTGGCGCTTGTGGCACCAGACTCACTCACTTCCATAGGATAACATTGGGGATTGGACTTGTAGTGCATTGATGGGGACAAGATGGATGCCCCCACATATTTCGGTTCCCAGAACTGCATGTGCGGTCTAGTCTTTTGGGTGTGGTTCAGCCCAGAGACACCTGGGATACCCAGAGACTATTTAAGCCACACCCAGGCTGAGAAACATGCTTTGTGTTTTCTGCACCTGCAGCGTGACACTGTGTTCGGATCGGTCCCCAGTAGGCCTGCATCTTTCTTCTGCGCTCAGCTCCTCCAAGAACAAGAACACTGTTAGCCTTACCTTGCGGCGCTTCTGCCCATCATTCATCGCTCCTTCTGTTCTACGGGCATCTTCGGCGGTGTCATTCCCATCCTGGCACGCTGCTTCCTAAGGGAAAAGAAAAGAAAAAAGGCATTAGTAAGCATTCTACAACTCTTCGCTTATTTTTAAATTCTGTACGAGCTTCAAACACTTACCTGAATCCCAGCCGCTCTGGGGGAACTCTGTCTCCGGAACTTCTCATCCATCTGCAAGAGGGAAAAGACACTCCAGGTTAGCGTGGGAACATCTAGAGGCGCCGCATACCGCGCCTACCCACCGCATTTGTTCTTCATAACCGGCATCCATGCTGAAAACATCGCAGCACCTAAAAGACACAGAAAAAGCACTCGGTTCAATGCAAATACGAAAGGGGTGCATTGCGCATCGCGCACTCACTCACCTTCAGCGCTACTCATCTCGGCAGCACGCCGCCATCACCGGACGCCGGCCATCATCTAAGGAAGGAAAGGAACGAAGTTAGAGAACTGTTCAAAAGACTCATTATACTTACCTGTCGGACTTTTGCCAGTGAAGTAACTAGGCAGCAATGAGCCCGCATCAATCAACGCGCCCCTGCGCTGAAAGCAGGAAGGAGAGCACACTATACAAGAAAACAAGGTGAGCTGTGGATCAAAGGGAAGGGTTGGACCCCGTAGAAGAAGGGGTTCAAGCACACAGAGACAATAGGGAGTTAAACTCTACCAATCCTGTGTTTCAGGCCCAGTCTCCAGTCGAATAGCCTCCAGGGAAGGGTTTGAGGTCGTAAGAGGTCAGAACGGGCTGAGTGACGTCCCCGTGGATACCAGGTGAGCATTAAAAGTACAATACAGAAGCATAGGAATATTATGCCCAAGATCACACGCAGTATCAGACGGGTGCACCACAAATGCAGCAAGAACAGACCCCTCAGCAAACGCAGTCGCCACAAGGGCAACCATAGCAAGAACCCATGCAGACACAAGTACAGATGCAGCAACCACAGTACGTACCAGTGCAACGAGCAACGGTGCCACAATGGAAGACGAATACAGGAGCTCCACAGGCGTCCACCCCCAGGATAGGCAGTGTGACAGTAGTGGGAGAGAATCCTTTTACGGGCACAGCAATGAATTTATATCCACAATAGGAAGGCCCACAGAGTGACTTTATTTGTTTAGTACTATCTGTGACACCAAACCCACAAGAGGAACCAAGGGTCAGCGTAACTATAGGAGGCAAGAAATGTTCGTTCATTTTGGACACGGGAACAACTAGTTCCTGTGTTTGAGAGGCAAAATAGCCAATGACTGGGATCGCCATGAATGCGCAGGAATTCTCTGGGTCCACAAGTTTGGTTCCTTTTACTGACTAATAATCACTTTCCATAGGTGAACATGACGTGTCAATGCCACTAGTGTACTCTCGGCAGACACCAGTTAACATATTAGGATGCAACTTGATGAAAAAATAAATATGACAATATCTTTGACTGACAAAGGGATAGTGTGTTCAACTGCAGGGATACATTATATGAATGTGAGAGAATTCATATTAGCTTTTACAGGCCAAAAAGCATTACGAGGGGGCCCTTTAGATCTAGGAATATTTTTGAATGGACCAAATATTTTATTGGCCTAACTTCCTAGACTGACGGGGAAAATATTGAGAATATCTGATAATTTCTGTTTAGACTAGAAATACCTATAGAAGATGAGGGTCTTTCCCATAGAGCTAAAAGCATCAGTGGTAAATTGAGAAAGGGTAGTTGTTCATGGGACAGATGAGGGAAGAGCATTGAGAACTGTGATAGCCCTTAAGGAAGGATACAGACTGACAGATTTGACAGATGTAGACTTATTCAGAGATTAATATTGGGATGATGAATTAGTATTTTTCATACGTCTCACTTGGATGAAAATTGAGAACAGAGAATGGCATTTGTAGAAAAGAATGATTTAATTTTTTTTTGTAATTGTCTGATATTTTTAGATAGTTCTAGAGGTAATAATAATCTGTGAGTGGGGTGTAAACCCAATGACAAGTGCCTCCGTACCGAGCACACACAATGAATAAGCAAATAACAAAGGCAAATTAGCCTTCGGTGTGGGCTGGACTCCCTAAATAACACTTTGTGGTTAAATTCAGTAAGTGCAATTGTTAATATCTTTAGTTCAATCTTTCATGTAGAATTCCTACACCATACACTTTGTTTTTCTTCAATAATGCTAAAAAGTTGGCTTATTTTAATTGAGATAGGTTGCAGATGCACCTATAGCCAATGCATTTCTGACTATAAAGTCCTTCTTCATGGCCTGTATTAGTCATCTTTAGTCATACAAGTCAAAGAAATGTCATTACATGTGGTACAAACCATATTCAGTAATCTCACAATATTCCCAAGAGTTGTGCCGATATGTACCAAACCATTATTCCCACATTCACAGGAGCAAAAATCAAGGCAGCCTGTCGCCAAAATGCATAAAATAAAACCATCAAATATAATCCCATACAATGTGCAATTGTCAACAAGATGTACAACAAAAGAACATGAAAAATGAGTGAAAAACCTTGCACAAACTACGCGCCTTCATGTCTATGGAGCATGATATGTGTACATTACTTTCTGAGACAAACTACAAGCCTTTGTGTCTATGTAGCATGATAAGCGTGCATTACATTTTACTCATAATTGTTCGTTGTTGCTACCAAACATGATTGAGTTCCCCAGAACACTGTGGATATGAAATGTTGATGCTAGAAGTGGTGCTAAGGATTCTTATGGTTGGTATCATTGACACCTAAATAGTGCTGTCTGACCTGCATTTGCTGTTATACTTGATATCTGGTAATAGATGTTGCCGTATAAAGTGACTCTGCTGAAAACGTGTATGAGAATCAACGTTAAACAATCCCTGTGTACAGTAGAGCCATCACAATATTATTCGATTTATAAAAGGCTTACCGAAGCTGAAACTTGATTCAACCCGTGTGTCCGATTGCCTCGCCGCTCAGCTGGAAGCGCTAGATACGAAAACTTTAAAGTCAACAGTAGGCAACTATGGACACCGTGATGGTATCCTGTGTCGTCACTCCTGCCATCAAGCCTGCTGGAAGTAATTCATTTTTCCAGGAAGATTGAAAAAGGTGCCATGCATCTTCTAGACCATCAGTCCATATGGCGTGGGTCTATTAAGTGGAGCAGGAGCAGTTAAAACCAAGCTTAAACCAGGAGCAATTCTGCCACGTGCAAAACAGGATCCCATGTCCAGAGAAGCAGATGAAGGCATATTTGAGACTATTGCCACTTTAATAAAGCAGGGAATATTAGTGAACAAGCATTAGCATCTGCTGCTTTCACAATAAAAGAAAAGCTACCAGTATTACAATAGGGTGCTCAATAACATTATTTGTCGAGCATTTTCTATGTTATTTTGGAAAAACCCAAAAGTACATTGACTACACTAAAAGCGTCTGGATACAAAGTGAATATTTTGAATCTAGCTATCAAAATTGTTAGATGTGGAATAGTGAATCCAGGAACACATAGCAGAGCAAGTAGAAAAGGAGGACAATGTACATGACTGCAACGTATACTGTATTTTATGACATTCCCTATGTTAGAGAAAATGTTCTCGGAGGAGGGGAAGTTATCTTTATTGATGACTCTTTGAAAATGTATCAAACGACTGCTAAAGGCATACTGGGACAGCAGTAGTGAAGTTAAAAAAGAATGGTGAATTTGAAGTAGTGACTAGTGCGAGATTGCCTTCACTTTGTTCAGCACAGGCTGTAAAATTAGTAGCGCTCATCCCCGCGCTTCAGAGATTTGAAGATGAAATGACAGTGTATTCAAACTCCGCCTATGTGATAACTGTACACGCAGCGTTGTCACGTGGGAAAAGGATGGGTTTCCTCCACGTAGACAGCACTCCGGTGCAACATGCGTCTCTATTGGACAAGCTCATTAAAGTACTAAAGCTCCCATTAGCTATCGCAGTGGTGAAATCCGCAGCTCATACTAAAAGGGGCAGACGTAATTTCTCGCGGAAATGAAGCCGCAGATGTAGAGGCAAAAATAGCAGCATATTTTCCAAATATTTCTGATTTTGAATTAGAAGATGTTAAGCAAGGGTCAGAGCGGTGCATGATAATACAGGAAGGATTTAATGTTATCCATCGTGCAGTTAATTGAGCTGCAAGGTCGAGCCCCACAGGAAGATGAGGATCTGTGGAAGAGACTGGGTGTTATTTATCCTCCACTGAGGTTAGATGGAGACAGAACGACACTGGAAAGCCAGTTATGCCTCTAGCATTATTGAAGGTGGTGCTGGAGCAGCTTCACTACCCTGAACACACTACCAGATAGTTTTGCTGCAACAATCGCAGAAGACTGGTTCACACCAAATTTATTAGAACATGTGGCACAGTTTATTGTAAATTCCATTGTGTGCCAGAAATGAACTGCAGGGCACACCTTGCAAACAGTGTGAGGAGCAATCCCCGGACCCAATGGTCCATTTCAGCATCTGCATATAGATTATGTCGATATGTTACAAGTATGCAACAGTTACAGTAGTAGTAGTATATCCCTTTTCCAGATGGATGGAAGCAGGTCCTTGCATGCACCCTGATGCCACATGCACTGCCAGGTTTCCTGTGTGTGAGGTGTTTCCTAGATGGGGTCTGTCCAAAGTCCTGCGGTCTGACAGTGGGCAACATTTTGTATATTAGTTGTTTGAACAAATAGTTCTTCTATTAGACATAAAACATGTTTTCCTCTGCCTATGACCCCCAGGCGAATGGTGTCTTTTAGAGCCTAAGCGGAATTCGTAAAGAAAGGATACAAAAAATAAAGATAAGAAGGAATGGTTGCCTACCCCTTGCTCTATTTGTCTTGAGAAACCAGCCTGGCTCAGATCACCATCGAACTTCTCATGAGTTGGTGACTGGATGCTGTATGAGAGTACCACTTGCTCATCCCAGTCGAGAAAAAATGATGCCCACAGTGTAGAAAAAACATTAGGTGATGAGATGCATGTTTATTTAACATATATCACTGCTAGTGTTTCTTTTTATTTCTCAACAGATCAAAAATCAGAGAGAAGGGTCGAAGAAGATTGATGAAGACAGCCAAATGCTTGATGTTATTGCCTCATTAAAACAGCCTAGTTTGTACCCAGAGGACCAAGTACTAGATAAAGTTTTGTTTGTACTTGAACAAGCCCTATTTTAAGGGACCATACGTAATAGTCATCCCCACAACTGTATAACTTCAAGGGAGACATGCCCGGTTACACCTGAACAACGTAAAGCTCTACAAAGGAGAGACCCTGACACCTCCGGCACCCGTTGACAGTGAAGCAAGAGAAGACGTTACAGGAATTTCTGCATGCTATTTTTGTATACATAATCCAAACATATCCAGCTCTAGTGCGATGAAACTTGGACATTGTTTTTTTGGGAAATCCTAAAAACAGCCCCAACATTCGCAGAATTATTATTGCTATTATAATTCGGGTGTCTAAAATATTCATAGCACCCGAAGTAGCAGTAAAAATGGCGCATTGCCTGACGCACCTTTCACTTTGCCTAACCAGAGGACAATTCCAAGGCAAGACAGCATCCATAGTGAGTGTGAATAGAGAGACATCCAAAAGGGAAGACAATTATGTACAAGACATGAAGTCAAGAACAAAGCAAGAAACAATGCACCGAATAATAAAATACAACCAGCCTGGAATAAATGAAGCAGGAGTCAAAATCGAGGAAAGTCGAATGTTACAATGTAAGGACAAGAACGGTGAAGAAATGAGAATTCTGGGGAAGAGGTCAACTACGTATTAAAGGAACAATACTTACTATAGAAGGATGGGCAGATGGATTGATTGTGTGTAAATCAATGGCGTTGATAGGACAATGGGAAGTTGGGGTGGATGTAGAAAGACCATGCAGGGACCAATGGCCTAAGATCGCAAGGTTAACATGGGTCAATGATGAGGGGGACCATTGCAGATATCACCTCTGAAGAACGTGTCCCAATGCTTCAGAAATAATGGTACGATAAAATTTGGAGAAAACCTTAAGTTTTGTTGTGTCTTTGACGTAACAGGTATGAAGGGAGGAAGAGCAGTCCTGATGGACCACTACTGGGCCTGTGGATCAAGAGCATATGTGAAGTTGCCACCAGAATGGGGAGGAGTTTGTTCATTGGTACTGATAAGCATACCAGCCCTAGTAGTACCACAAAGCAACTTACAGATCAGACTTTCTGAAAATGGATGCACACCTGAGGAAGAAAAGAATGCTTAAGCTTATTCGACAGACGAGGGAGAATTACTCGTCAGCAAAAGTGATGAGCTGCATATTATGATATTCCAGATGAGCATAAACTGTTCAGCAGAACGGCAGTGATTTTCACATCTATATTCATGCCCGGAATTGAGACTGCAGCAAACGCCAAGTGGTAACAGATCACTAGGAGGGAGCTGCTATAAACGATCAACATGACAATAAAATGATTTAATGCGATCAGTGAACAATCAAGGGGAATCGGGCTCATGGCCCTACAGAACAGGTATGTCCTGGACTTAATTACAGCAATGGAATGAGGCATGAGCACCAAGATCTGGCCTTTCTGCTGTACATTTATACCTGCCCATGATGAAGAAAATGGAACCCTGACAGAAGCAATAACTATGCTGTCAACCCTGTATGCGAAGATGGTGGAAGCAGTAGATGAGACCGTGGATGAAGATTGGTTTTCGTCCCTGTTTTCATGGGTTCCAACCTGATTGGCGAATGCCTTCAAACTACTTGGAGCAATACTAGTGTTAGTGTTTCTGGGATTCTGTGTTATAAGAATATCCATTGGACAATGCAAGAAGACAGCAAAGAGGGCAATTGGAATGAATATAATGATCAAAGTAAATGCTGTGACTGAGCGCACACAGACTGAAAACGCCACCCGTGAGTCCCTGAAAGAAAGTCCTCTTGCACCCCAGGAACAAAGTTTCATTACCTCAAGGATCATAACTATGTAGAGCGTTGGGTGATCTTCAACCAACTGGGGAGTGCTGCCATATGGCCTGAAGTGTGAATGAACACACAAAGAATGCAGGTGACCTGCGGGGGGGTGACTAAGATTTGGATCCCGAAGAAATCATTCTGTGGGAGAAAGCTGATGAGACTTAAGGAAGAGGTGATGGTCGAGGACTGTACCAGAGAGGGGAATGTAGAGGAGCAGACCTGTATATCACTGATGGAACCCGCTCCGTCATACTGGATGAAAGACAGGAAGACACTGTGTATGACACCAGGTATCATTCCAGTACTGCTTCAAGTGTATGAGAGACGGTATGTACTTGGACAACAGTACCAAATGTACCCTTGCACTGAGGTGGTAGCAGGAGATTTTCAGACACCACTAAATATCAAAGAGCTGTAAAGGGAATCTGACAAGTGCAAAGTGCTGCCATCAGGAGAAGCTACGATAATGCATCGAAACGATATGGGAATACTTATAGAATGAAGATTTAACTGAAGAAGTAAAGTAAACATGTATAACAGTAAGAAGAAACCATAGATACAAAGAAGATAAGTAACTGATTAGCAAATGTATATATACAGAAAAGGAAGGTAGATGAGCTACATAGAAGCTTGTTGCAGTAGAAAATAGAACACTGGTAAAGCGACCATGTTCAAAAGATGGGCGTCGGCTCTGAACGATAGTAAGCAAAGAGCTCAAAGGAGAGAGATCAGGGCTGCAGAGCGGACAGACGCTGGAAATACAAATTCATGCATGAACAAAAAATTGCTTTTGGGCAGATATCAAGGATGCCACAGCAAGAGTGAACTGCAGGGTACAAAGGGAGTCAACGAGCATAAGCAGTGTACGCAGGAGATATTTCTCTTAGATTAAGTAAATGAGCAAACATTTGTGAATGCCAAGTATTCACAATTGAAGATGGAGGAAGCATATGTGAGACAGAGCAACCAAGTCTCCAGAGGCCGAAGAGTCATGGCACCCAGGATACATTGAATCAAATGGCACTAAATAGAATGTGAAATTGACAAAATCATGATCTCCTCACACTTGGTGCAAGACCAGAAAACAAGGCTTATTCATAAGCCTCAGGCAAAGATAATGATGTACCTTAACTCCCCTTAAAGTTCCAGAGAAGAGAACATCCAACAAGGTCAAGTACAAAAGAGAAGTCTTGGCTGAAGGTTTGCCTGATGAGATGGTAGACTAATTGAGCAAGTGGGCAGTAGTCTGATGTTCTCTGCACCTGGGTTTCGTTTTGCTTGCATACTGCTTACACACCGAATATCCAAGGTTGGGAGAGGATGCCAACCTATCATGAGGGCCTATGGAATTATAAGTATACAATGTTGCAGGGACAATCCGCTGCTATTATGCTGCTATAATCTGTATTATGCATAGTCAGAGTGACGTTTGAGGCTTTTCTGCCAGATGGGGGGCAGCCAATGATGTTACTAACACGTATATAATCTATGGCGTGGCATGGCCTCATGCAGTCAGGGCATACTCTACTTGAGCTCCCACTGAAGATCCTAAAGTAAGTTCCTGCAAGCAGTGTTGGGAAGTGGAAAGTATGCAAATCCCCATTCGCAGCACAGGGCTGCAAATGATATCTGAGCCTTTTCCCCTATGAAAATCTGTGCCTACTAACCCTGGGAGCAGCAGCAGTGGGCCCAAAGAGCAGAGGTCCAAGATGGCGGCAGAAATATCTCTGAGACGCAGAGCAGGCTGCTTCCTCAGACACTGGTCGGCTATGGCGAGGGGAGGGAGTGCAGTGTTGGCTTTGCCACATGAGTGCATTGGAGACGGCATTCGTCTTGCTCCCTCGAAACATTGCCCAAACAAACCCGTGTAGGTGCCGGAGGAAGCGGGGGATGCTGCTTCAGACATGCAAAGTCGTGGGTGCCACGGTAAGCGCACTGCGTTTGTAGCCTGGACGGCTGCCGCATATGAAGCAGTGAGCTCCACGGAGAGTGAGGGACACACGCCGGGAGCGCATCTTCCTACAGACAGACATTTATAAACATTAAATCTACCGATCACGCATGGGTTGCCCCGGTGCCTGTATAAATGACAACTGCAACCCGAAGGTTGACAGACATAGGGCTTGTGGGTACACCATTTGGAAATTAACGGTCATCAGCTACAACAACAGACCATACTACTGATCACATTTACTATACTGATCATATCTAAGTTGGAGTCACCTAACAGGACTTTGTTACTAGCGCAGGTTTATATTGGACTATTGTGGGAGGGGCCATTCTATTGGCACATGCTTTGTTGCCACTTTGGGGCCCAGCGTAAGACGGATCGGGAGTGCACATCTTGGAGACCCAATTGATGTGTTGGGGCCTGCCAGGTTGATGGAGCCATATAGTGTGGTGTTTTGTCTGTAGTTTGAACACAGGGCTGCATGAGAAGGGGAGATCACATGTTTACCACACACTATTGAAATAGCTATCATCGCATTGCTCGGCTTACAGCAACAATTTGTGCCAACTTGTGCGACCCAGGCCATCACAGGTATATGACCTTGGATATGTCTCCCACCAAGAATAAGCAAAAGGGCACGATTATGGAATCCTTTGTCAGCCAGGGGGAAACATGAATTCCTGACCCCAGCATAGATGCAACACAAGTAGCAGTGCAGACGGCGCAACCTGACCCTCAGGAAGACAAAGTGCTCGCGGCCATTGCCGCCATACAATCCTCTTTGGAAAACAAGATGGAGGAGGTGAAGGTAGACATGCAACTTCTCCAGGATGTGAGGTTGCTTACAGAGAGAGTTACAATGATGGAGTGGTTGCTACAAGACACTGCTTTCACTACAGGGTATCTGGCTACCCGGATGAAAACATTGGAATCAAGGAATACCATGCTGTAATGAGGGGCTGAAGACTCGGAGGGACGGTCCTGTATGAACAACGTACAGGTGTTGGTGCTCCTGGAAGAAGGCTGCCAGAAAGCAGTGAGGGCCGGGACCCAACATCCTACATTGAGAATGTATTACTGCAGGAGATTGGCCCTGGAAAACGTTCACAGGGATTCGCTGTTGAGCGGGCTCATCGATCGCTCCAAAAGAGGCCCCCACCCGGGCCACATCCCAGGCCAATTATAGCGAGTCTACTGAACTTCAGAAACCGATAAGTGATTCTCCAGTTCTCAAGAGAGGGTGGGAAAATCCAAAGAGGTAGTTCCAATATCGCTATGTACCTGGATTACACCCCGCTGGTACAACAACAGTGGAATACGTTTGTCCCAATCAAGGCCAGGCTTCGGCAGAGAGGGCTCAAATACATGCTTATGTATCCTGCACGATTTTTACGGGACGGGAAGGCACTCTTCTTCGAAAGCCCAGAAGCGGTAAATATGTGGATGAAACATAATCTGGACGCCAAAGGGAAGGCAGAGGTTTAGAGCAAGGAGACTTGGTTCCTCCCGCAGCTGGACCACACACAGACGTTTGGACCCTGCAGAGAACATGGACACTTAGTAGAGGTGCACCGAACAGTTGGGTAGCGCAAATGATCCTCTGTGTCATTTGACTGCCTCAACTCCATAGAATTATGTGCATTCGGAGAGGGGACACACATGGAGTTGGACATGGGCAAAGGGATCTGCAACGATCGGATCACTTACCGCCAGGATACGCTGTATGTCAGTGGGGATGGGCATTGTTGTTTACTCAGTGACGTCCGGATCACCCCAGTCTAAATGGACAATCGTCATTCAACCACTGACGACTCATTCGGCTCGTACCACTTGGTGATGGTAAATCTGGGCGGTACCGGTGTCTCAATGGAGCAATTCTATTGGGCACTATTTGTACCCTGTGTTTAGGGGTTCGTTGTTTTTGTTTAATCTACCCATTTTGTGGGTATTGGCTTGCAACCTAGCGTATAGAACACATAGGGACTTGTGGTGGGAAGGATCCCTTTGTCCTCCATAATTATAGTAGCACTTAGTATGCTGGTTTTGGATTGTGGGTACCATGTATGTGCCATCATTGGATGGCTAACTGCTTACTGTGTCCCACGTCATAGAAACATAGGGATATCATAACAGTTTGACACAAATTAAATTACTTACTTGGAATGTGAGGGAGTCTTGTAACCTATATGTTCAGAAATGGGGTGAAATTCTATCTACATCGTAAGATATCTATTGCTCTCCTCCAGGAAACACACTTAATGGCAGAGGATCAGGAGGCTCTCATAAATCACTGGAGTGGGACTGGATATGGCGATGCATACTCTAAATTCGCTAGAGGAGTGCTTAAATGGATCGCGGATTATTTGCCAATCCAATTATTGGACTTGGACAGGGAGGGTCAATATATAATTCTGAGAGGCTATCTTGGCCAAAATGAAATATCCAGTTAACTATTACTTCCCAAACCATACAATAGCTTCCCACATTCGAGTACTAAGCACTCAAATCGCCGAAACGGGATTCCTTTTTCATAGGGGTGACGATTTTAACTGTGTATGTGACACAATGCTAGATAGATCTGTAACTCCCTGGGTGGTCCTTCCCCAGCCACTAACACTCTGAACAAAGTAACAACTAACTTAGTATTGGTAGATGTTTGGAGGGAGTTATATCTAGGGGCTAGAGGGTATTAATTTTACTCATCCCGGCATAAATTACACACCAGGAGATATTATATATTTGTGTGGGTCGATCAGCTTCCCGAATTTGTCAGTCCCGAATATATGGGCTGCACATTGTCGGACCACTTCCCTTTGGTGGTTACATGGAATAACGGGACACCCAGAACGCCCATTCCCATGTAGCGAATGCCCACAGACACCTTGTTAGAGCCCCCCTTCAGAGAATAACTAACTTAGTGTAACATTGACCTCTTTTCTGGCAGATAACATAGGGCGCATAGATAGTTGGGGGACAGTGGGAAACTGAAAGTAGTGACCTGGGGAAAAGTTATTGCCGGAGCCGGGGGCATTTGTAGGAAGCTTAAGGACGAATTGGAAACCTTTGAGGCCAAAATATGCACCCTCGAGAGAATACGTCTTGGTCTCCAGTCAGTTGGAGGGGAGTTGAGGGAGATTAGGTCCCAATGTCTACTGGCATGGGAGAGACTCAAGATTTGACTACACCACCTCAATGGCCCTGGCACACACCGAAGAAGACAAATCGGGGAAATGACTGGCTTGGCTGTGCTGGCAGGAAGAGCCTAGACCCTTAACTACATTACTGTTTGACGAGTGTGGGGCTCCATAGTGGGCCGAGAGGGGAATCTACAAAATGTGCTACTTATTATGCTAAATTATATAGACATGATTTACAAATACCCCCGGAAGATATAACATTTTTTTGCATCAATACGACTCCCGAAACTTACTGGTGGCCAAAGAGATCTTTTAGATCGTCCTTTCACACCGGATGAGCAAGCTCAAGCAATAGCTTCCCTCGCCACAGGAAAAACTGAGTAGTGACGGCCTTGCAGCCGAATGTTATAAAGCTTATCAAACCACCTTGGCTCCGGTACTACTGAAGGTATTCGAGGAGGCTTTTGACAGTCATACATTCGGCCACCATGTGGGAAACAATGGTGTACTACCCATCCTTAAACCGGAAAAACCTACAGAGGCTTGTGATGCGACTCATACCGCCCAATAGCCTTGTTAAATTATGATGTAAAATTACTTACCACTATATTAGCCGCGTGCCTCCGTAAATGCATTTCAACCCTGATACATACTGAACAAAATGGGTTTGTGCCTGGCCGTAAGACCACCTGAGTCTTCGCAGACTGGAGCACATTATCAACCAAACGAATTATTGCACTGAACATTATGTAGTGGCGTCGTTGTATGATGTCAAGGCTTTTGATTCAGTGTACTGGATGTGGATAATCGCAGCGCTACGAGGTTTCGGGTTTGGAGAGAACTTTGACTGGGTGCAACTTTTATACACCGCCCCAACAGCCAGAGTAAGATCTGACAGACAACTATCAGGACAATGGACCATACAAAGGGGAACAAGGCAGGGATGCCCACTCTCACCCATGCTCTATATATTAGCCTTAGGACCACTGGCCGTACATTTAAGACCGGAATACTTGGAGATGGGTATTAGAATTGGGGGTTTCACACACTTTATTTCATTGTACGCAGACGATGCGCTGCTTTATTTGTGTGAACCACAACACAACTTGCTGATAGTTCTGGAAATCCTAGACGATTTTGTTAGGCTATCGAGGATCTCCTTTAACAAAAAGAAATCATGTCTTTTTCCTCTGGCGGGACTGCATGGGAAAGACACAGCGTTGATGCCCGAATGTGGATTGAAATGGGAGACATGCTCTTTTTTAAATGTTTGGGAATACAAATAGCACATACCCCCAGGGACAAACATGTACTCAACACTCATAGGGTGGTGGAAGGAGAGGACTCAAGAAGTCGATAACATTTTGGTCCTGGTTGACCCTCTCCCTCATGGGTAGTGTCGCTATCGCTAAAATGATTATTCTCCCCAGATTTTCTATACGGTTTCACCAGCGTGCACTACAATATAGAGGCTGCTTTCTTTCGTAACCTTGAGGGCATACTTCAGGGCTCTCTGTGGGGCTCGGAATTACATATACTGGCACTTCTTTTGAGGTTGGGGTACAATTTCCATGCCTGGAATTTTACTATTTATCCACTCAGCTACGCTTTATTGCAAAATGGTTATCAGATGAATTCCCATCCGTACATGAGTTACTTCATGCGCTGGTGAGACATGCGTGGCTCAAGGAGATCTTGTGGCTTCCGACAGATCGAACTGATCCCCAGCCTCTGATACTATGAGTAGGGAGACAGATTTGGTCTAGAGTATTAAAGCTCCTTCGGTTACACATACCCTACCGCCGCAATACTGGCCGATACATGTGTTAATTGAGACAAACCCAAGATTATTTGATGCTGGGAAAAGGAGTGGCAACTTGGGGTGATATGAATGGGAATGGACCATTAGCCTTATGCAGCGTGACGGATAACCAAGTGGGCAGTTTCTGAGGTACATGAGTGGCAAAGTTCACCAGGCCCAACTGGAGCGACTGGCCTGCCGAGTCGCCTGAAAATGCTTTTTTAGCCCTAATATATGCACTGGAAGATGGCTGGAGGCCGATATCCAGATTGTGCAAACACCTATTAGAAGGAGATAGCGTTAAAACCACCAAACTGAAAGCTCGCTGGGAGGATGATTTTGGTTTGGAAATCAAGGACAAGCCGTGGGAATTGGCACTGAGTTTTGTCAAGAATGTGTCCCGTAATGCTAGATTCACATTAATTCAAATGAATGTGCTTCATCGCACATATGACCCCTAGCAGAATAGCTAAATTTAAAGCTGGCGCGCCTAACAAATGCCCATGATACAACCAAGATGACGCTCACCTTATGCATATGCTGTGGTCGTGCAAGGTGGTACAGCATTTCTGGACCCGAAGTAAGCTAGTCTGTGAGGACGCAGGAATTGGGAGGTACAATGGAACCCACTTGAATGCTTTCTGAGCATGTACCCCAGATCAAGCAAATACAACCAAGTCACTACGTTTATGGATTTGGTGGGTATACTAGCCAAAAGTTGCTTAGTAATGTCATGGGAACACAAAAAGGGCCCGCAGTTTGATTTATGTTTTAGAGAACTGGGAACCTGGTGTGAGGCTGAAACAAAAGCATGAATCCGGGCGACACGGTTATATGATGATGATATAGCGGTTAATCTCGAGTCCTGGAAGGTCCTTACTGAATCTGTCTTCTACCCCTCAGATGACAAACCACCCTGAAGGCTTCCTATTTGCTTTTATTTTCATTGTTTCCCTATTACTGTTGATTAAAGTGGCTCATGTGGGTCCTGTACCCCTACCAGGTGTGGCCACCATGGAACATTTGATTGGCTTACATTAGTTCTGTCGTGTTATTCATTAATAGTCGGCAACTATTTAGGTACAAGCATGCAAACACTAGTTATCTGTTTGAAATGTTCAAGTTTATGTACATTGGTTGAACGCCTTGAAGCAGAGTAAGTCGAACATTAGCTGCTGAATTGCACACTGTTCAATGATTATGTAACTGAAATGAAGCTGCAATAATTCTTCCAATAAACGCATTTTAAAATATTTTTTTAAAACAGTTGTAGAACCTATAAGTAGATATGTTGCCCTAACCAACCCCTGCGTCTGATATGTTGTATTATGTGCCACGTAGGATGACATCATAGTTGATGCACATCGACGTACAAAGCCTTTGTGTACCTGAAATGTAACTGAGAGTGTGTAGACTGCGATTTGTTGTTTGCCAGGTTTATTTACTTTATTAAACTGATCATAACGTAGTATTTTACCATGTTCTTTGAGTCTGTCGAGTTATTTGAGTCTGTGATCATTTAATCACATTCTGCGTATGAGAATGTTCTAAAGTTCTACTGCACAATTCCAACCATGAGGAGGCTGGCAATAGAGTTGGCAGAATATTGAGAGATGGAGTTGGTGTACTTAGCCAGCACAGAGGCACTTGATCTGGGAAATTCCCTGGAAGCTATGGTAAAAAAAAAGTGCAGTAGAGAGTGGGGGTGATTGAAAGTGTCAAAAGCAGTGTGGGATCAAGCAGGATCAATAAGAGGTGAAAGTGGCTATGCTGGGTGAGAAAGCTAGAGAGCTGTAGGAGTGCCCTTTCCTTGGACTTTCTGTTACGGAACCTGGATTGGAGTGTCCCTTCGCTTCTAGGTATGTGATGATGGGGCTGAAAAGCGCAGATTCTAGGACTTTGGATTAGGACGTTTGAAGGATTTAGCTACAGCACATAATGTCAGCAGACTGAAGGAGTCAGCGGGGGTGGTTCGTGGAAAGTTTGCTAGAGAGGAGAGCATGTAGGGTGTGCATAGTTGAGGTAGAGGGGACAACTGAAGGTGTCACATGTTGTGGAGATCCTACAGGAGAAGTTGCTGGCGAAATCAGGTGGGTTAGCATGGGCAGTGTAAGCATGGATAAGGATGAGTGTTTAGGGAAGGGGTGAGGATAGAATTCTAGCAAAACTTGGTTGAGTCCATTGAAGTGTCCAAGAGCAAGCAGGGGTGTGACCTCTAGGAGGCAAGGGGAGAAAAACCATAGGGTTTTCCAGCATAAGTGCTGGTGAAGATGCTTTGATATGCTCAACTGTTCGTTGGTTGGGGAGATTAAAGTTTAAAGGCCCGGGGCGACATGACATGAAGGAGCGAGTGACGACCTGAAATGGAGGTGGCAGTTCTGTTTTGAAGTCCAGAAAGCCCTCTTCAGTGAAGTTGACAAGAGGGGAATAAAATGCCTGAAGGCAAGAGCTGTCTTGCTCAAGATGGGGGGATGGTTAAAGATTTTTCTTTATGCAACGTTCTTTTTCTTGACATAAATGGAACCGCCAGCTATGTTTTATATCTTGAACCCTTGCCTGGTGTTAGGAAAGATATTTAATTTCCCTGCATTCCTCCCATAGACTTCAATGGGGCACCCTTTCTTTTTGCTTTGGTTTGGCTGCTGGCCTGACTTTTTGGTGGTAAAGCTTTAGGCTTTACTTCCCCTGCTTTGTGTTCATTGGTATGGGGAAATCAATCAGTCCCCAAGACGTTTTTTCCAAGGCTAAACTCCAAATGATGATGGCTGCAGTGATATAGCTCAGGATCAAGCTGGTCAGTCCACCATGTGATTCAGGGACACTTCCAAAGGCTCCCAAGGCATGGATTCTGGAGCAGGGGTTGAGACTGGTTGTTCCCAACGGTCCTGAGATCAGGCAAGGAGCTGGGCTTTGCTTGGCCAATCGCCATGATCTGATGAACTTTTGCAGGAAACCTCCTTTTATTCAAGCTGGGAACAAGCCCAAGTCCACCAATGGTAAGGTTCCTGCAACATTCAAACAGCCAGTGGTCGGAGCTCATGGCCAACACTGCCAAAGAACTACTCTTATGTAAGGATCCATTTGACCTGGGTTTGTTGTCCGATGCCTTGAATGATTGGGCACTGAACCGACGGCCACTTAAAGTGAACACTGCCTCCCAGACACCTGAGCCTATTAGGACAGGCGTACCGTTACAGGCATCCAGAGTGAATATGGCCTGTCAAGCCCTCATTCAAAGGGAATTGATAGACCAGGCCACTCAAACTAACTTGTGTAGTAAGGAATCTCTGATGCTCTCTGGGATTGGCCTGACTCATAAGGAAAAAGTCTTCATCCCTAAAGTAGTTGGTATACAGGAAACCTCCCCATCGTCATTGCTATCAGTCCAATCATGACCATAAAGAGTTTAAACCGCCTACAACGTTGAACTCTAAACTGAAGAGGACTCTCTCACGGAAATTTCAAATAAAAAAGTCACAAATGCCACCACTTAACGATACAGTCATATATGACTTTATTATGGATCAGAGAAACTTTATCATTACCAACATTCTGAAAATTGGAGTTGGAGTCGAAAGAAGCCTTGCGCAACAAGGTTCTTGCCTGGTTGCATCAGAGAACAGGGCAAGGTGTGGTCAGACGGTTTGACTTGACGATCATTCGTCGTATAGATCTGAGCGATTGGTGCTCACAACCTGACTGATTGTATCATAGTGGGCTGTGGGGCTAGTACCATACCTGTTTTTGTCAGAATTTGTAATTACCTGCCCAAAGGTGTATCAAACTGCAACTTCTTTAATTGTTTTATTAATCTCAGGAATTCCCCTTTGTGCTCTCTAACATTTTCTTTAATTGTGATGATGATTAATTGGCTGATAGCTGTTCTTAGGGCATCATTGCTATCATGTTCACAGTTGACTGTGTTCCCCATGCTGAATTTATTCTTCATTCATTGCACTGTTTATGTAGTATGTTGTTTGTGTTGTCTGTGCCATAATTACGGGCTCATTGTGTGCATTATAAATGCAGTAAAGTAAAAGGAGTTTCCCAATCCTGGACAACCACTGCTCATCACATCTGTCTAGTAACAGACATTCAGGGGCCAGAGGATTTGGACAGGGACCAGGCAGTCCAAGTCCTCCTGCAGCCTGTTCATTATTGCCACCACAAACCTAGGAAAGATGTCCCTTAAGTGCAATTATCCCTCCATTTATGGATCTCCCTCCGCCCTACTAATCCCCCAAACGTTTTGCTTTTGTTTTGCTTACCCAACCTGACTTTTTCCAGTGGAGCACAGCCTTCAGATGCCCTCCTGGGCTTTTGCTAATTTGTTATGGGGAAACTGACACGTCCGTCAGTCTGTCAGGAGTGGGAAACGGTTTTCCTTAGTCTTTCACTATGTTGCCATTTCTTGGTAACTTTTTATCTACGCGCTAAGTACCTTACAGATCCGCATATAGGGTTTATTTTGTTTGATGGCCCTAGTCACCCTCCAAGGATTTCTTTGTGATCGTACAAGGACGAACTGGTGGCAGAGGTACTTATCTGATCGGAAAGGACTGCTAAAAAATGGGCGTCTGCTTTATATTTATAATACAGGGTTTACAATTTTATATGGCACTATTGTTTTCACTTGTTTTCATTGATTTGCTTTACTGAACAACCTTTACTGTGTTTTAGTGTAAAGTGTCTGTAATTCACTTTTAGATTACCAGCTGTGTGTGTATTAGTGTATTTTGTGATGTATGCTTTTCTTAAGTTTTACTTGTTTAGTGGGTTACAGCATAACGGTATATTGTTATACTTTTGTGTTGCCTTGAATACTTGACTTCCTACGTGTGGTTAACTGAGCTTACACTCCACTCTCATGGTCTCCTGAAGGCCTGCCTTAGTACACAGCCTATGTTACCTTGATTGAGTTTAGGCTAAGTGTCAAATAGTGTGTTCACCGACTAGGTTAGCCTCTCAGAACCCTGCTCTGGGCTGTTTCTGAAGATCCACTTTAACAGGGACCATGGAGACAGGTTTAGTTTGGTTATAGGTGGTGAATCTGGGAATTTGGAGGAGAGGTAGCGAAGGAGAGCGTTTAGGAGAGGGATCAATAGAGGTTGCAGATGAACTGATGAAGGAGAATAGGAAGACTATGTTGAGAGTGCCAGGGGATTACCTCTGACTACCAAAAATGTAATCCCTCTGTTATGGAAGTCATACACACATAGAAAATCCCACATGCTACTGCCACAGCTGCGTACTGACTCTGTTGCACTCTTCCAGTCTCCTTGTCTATATAAGAAAGAGGGGATGAAGAGGATAAGGTTGTGCAGGAGTATGTTGGTGATGACTAGTGCCCAAAGTTACATAGTAGACTCGTGGTGACCAAATGTTTAGTATTGGGGAGGTAGTCAACAAAAGTACAGCCGAGTAGCGGACAAAAATACAGGTGTTAGGCAGGTCATGTTTTGTGCAGCAGGTTAGTTGCATTAACAGTCGGATGCGGCAGAGATTGTTCATTCGCTAACTGAAACTTGAGTGCTGCCTGGTGACTTGAGCACATATCCCTGACAGACTTGGGTAAACTTCAACACACAAAAATGAAAGTTTTGTACTTGTGACAATGCTCCTCCATATGTGTTCTTGTATCTGAGCTTGACATACCAACACATCTGCATAGTGACGTTGATATTTTCTCTTTTGCTGGTAATCCGTTTCTTGCAGTTCTTACAGAGTCATCCTTCAGTCTTTCTTTTGACCTCTGATGGGATCCGGGTCAGCCTTCGCCCAACAGAGCAGGCCCTGCCTCCAAAGGGAAATACTCCAGGAGGGAAGGTGTCTGATTCAGCCCTCAACCCGCACCATCCACAGGACTCTGAGAGTGTGTCAACTGAGCCAAGAGAAAGTGGTGCACACTGGTTTGACTTCAATGACTCTACAGTGCAGCCGATTTCAGAGGATGCTATTGAGAAGCAGTTTCAGGGCAAGGAGAGTGCATACATGCTGTTTTATCGTCAGTTGCAGTTGCCAAGGCCTTTGGAAGGTAAGGACTTTCCTGCTGCCAATTTTTCTTTGTTAATGTTTCAGGGTCCATGAAAGAATGTCCCGGAACCAGAAAACGGCGAGCAGGCTTACAGGTTCATTGGTAACCAGGCTTATAGGTTTATTAATTCCAGAAAGAGACTGATAAGTTGCCTGGGGCAGGCTTCTTGTTCCTGCAATATAGGGGCTTCTGGACCTAGGATGCAATTAAGCTTGGTTTTGGTATGGAGTGCAAGCTCATTGGCACCTGGTGTGCAAACTCGGTTATACCTGGAGGGTCAGACAAGCTAGATGGTGTGCAGAATGCAGGCTGCTTACTTCGCTGGCTGCAGACACGTTGGTGATCTGGAACCAGGCTTGGATTCAAGGTAATCTGTCTATGGTCTACAGGCTTGTGAGTGTTACACAGGTTTCAGGCTCATCTGTACCAGGATTGCAAGCTTGGTTTGCATGCGGAAAGTGGGTTCCTGCTGGGGCGTGAGGCTCTGTCTCTCCTTGATGCATGAAATGTAAGTACACTTGTGGAGAGGATGTTGTCTCTTACCGGGACATGGGATGTAGGTTCACTGCCTGCATACTGTTGGTGCCTTGGCTGCAGTTTTACAGATGGCCCGACTGCACCCTCACTGCTACCCAGGTTAAGGATCAATTCCAAAGTCAATTTTTAAAATGTATGCATTAGACAGGTTTTTCCACAGCCCCCTAAAGAGGGGTCTGAAGAGACTATTCCTAAGTGAGGCAACAGGGTGTCCATCAAGTTCGACCACAGCAGTCAGACTTCACTGTTAAAAGGGAATAGGCTGCTTCCAAAGTACAATTAGTCCCATACACAATAAAATAAACCACTCATAATATACACACAGTGAAAAAATGTTGTTAAAGGGACATTACGGTTACAGGTAAAACCGAAAAACCTCAAATTTGCCAGTTATGGCAAGCTAAGCAACCATAACTCGGTCCACCACCATGCACTGCTAAGACTAACACCCAGGACATCAAAGATGACATCACTGATGACATCACATGTGAAATTTATTTTGATGAAAAGTCCCTACAAGGGGTTGTGTTTATAATGTTGGTAACAAGATGTCCGGGTGATTGTGTAATGTTAAACATTAGCTAACAATTCAAGACTTACCAGACACTTGTGTTGGTACAGACAATACATATGAAGACCCACAATGCATACAAATTAGAGGCACATACAGGGAAACTCAAGTAAGGAAGAAACAAACAGCATCATCAGAAAATGTTAATAACATTAAAGTTTATATTCATGTGTACAAATTGTGTGTTTGAGGCCAGCTATTGCCCAATGTATGTGCACAATGAGCTGAGACCAAACCCTAAGGAAAGTAATTTAAGAACAAATGCCAAGGTTAGCGTCTAGATATACAGCACCTTTTGAATTTTAATATTCTGAATGTCAGTGAACAAAAACACCTGACCTAGATATTTCAGTGAACAAAAACAAGTGAGCCAGATATGTGATGTCATCAATGACGTTTGTGATGTCATCTTTTATGTCATGGGTGTTAGTCTTAGCAGTGCACGGTGGTGGCACGAGTTATGGTTGCTAAGCTTACTATAACTGGCCAATTTCCTAGATTTTTCGGTTTTACCTGTAACCATAACGTCCCTGAAACAATGTTTTTTCACTGAATTTCATAGGTTTTTACCAGGAAACCCTTTGTTTGTAAAGGTGTACCATACAACATACTGAACCCGCTGGCACCAGATTAATGCGCACAGCAGTCGCAGAGTATGCGTCTGGTCGCGGACATCGGGTGGCATCCAACCTGCTCAGAAAGGCAGAGGTTCTCTTACATAGTGGTACCATTCAGCAAGCACAAGGAACATATACAAACAGCACCATGAACGTGAATTGCAAGGGAAAATAGATTGGTCTACAAACTGTGTACTTAGGTCAGAAACAGAACAAAGGCATAGGGAGTACAGCATAACGGAATGCACCAACAAGAGAAGTGACGTCTGCCTTCAATAATCTTACTGTACCGCTGCTTTACATAGGAACAAAGAAAGAACGGCTAGATTAAGGACTGGAAAGTACTAACACCAGAACGTCACTAAACCGTAGTAAGCACACCAAAGTTTGTTTGATAATTGCACAGGTGGTGCAGTATACAATGGTAGATAACCATAACGTTTCTTTTTTATGCAGCAAAGGCAAGCACCTTGGAGTGCTTGGAAGAGAATTTCCCTCATAACTAAATGACTTACGATAGTTAATATCTATTTCTTCATGTACACATCAGATTTTTTTTTTCTTTAAGAGACCATATTGGCAAGGAAACCAATGCAGCACAAGCGGCACCCCTTCCACAACAGCATACAGGCACAGGAAAGGAAAGAAACTCTGTAAATGGCAAAGTTGACAGCCCGGAAGCCATAATGGAGGAATTGGTGAACAATTTTGCTGCCTTAAAAGATTACATACAAGGACATATTATGGACAAAATAAAATGCCACTGCCCGACCTGCACGTGTACCCCTTCCCCGTTTCACAGCCCGCCATCCCCTCAAAATACGTGTGATCAGAGACCTTACGATGATACCTCAATCCCTTACTCCCCTCACTACCAACTTGTACAAATCCCCAATTCCCCACAATATTTATCCATACATTTGTTTTTAAAATCCTGTTATGACTCAGTGGCGCACGATACTGGTGGGAATGACTGCAATTAAGCAAAAGGGAGGTGTCCTAGGGACACTGCACCTGCCCGGCCTATCCGCAATCACAATGCAGGCATCCGTACGACGCCAGTACGAACCACATGTCTGCATCTTGTGAACCACCTATACTTAGTTGTGGGAGAAGGCGTTTGTCCGTTGCGTAAGTACACGCATGGGTATCTCTTCCTCTGTCTCCTGGTAACACCCCCCCCCGTCCAGCATATGCAAAGAAACTTGTGATTAACTTTAAGTAGTTCGGGTCGTCCACCCACGTCCTACAGGTAGCTGTACACATAAACATCCCACCTGCTATACCCTAAAAACACCCAGCTTCTCCCAATATGGTAGGCGCATGTGTGTCACACTATTAAGCAGTCCAGACATCCCAACACATGTACACAAACGATTCCGCCCATAACGCGTCCTGCGGACAGCCGTCCAAATCGAGAACATTCGCGACGTCACCATGTCACCACACCCACGCTGCATGTGGGCCCTTATTTCGCGGACACAATCCGGACCCTCGGACAGCAGAAAAGTGCAATGTTCTGCAATCTGCGGATTGTTAATGGGAAGATTCACGCTTACAAACACCCCACAATGTGCCATTGCATATGTATGTATTTGGTTAAACGATGTAGACCTCTTTTCTGGTTGCGAAGTCTCCACAGCATCTCTACAAAAGGCCACAACCCAGAGCTGCGCGGCATTCTGTTTGTAGCTTTTCAGAACAGAGTAGCGGGCCACATAGCTTGGACCTGTGATTGATTTTGGACCAATTCTGCTATGCTACATTAGCTTTGCAAGTAATGGCAACCATGTCAGCCCGGCTTACTATGCACAGTAATGGAGAAAAGTATTAACACCTCTTCCCGTGAACCATACCCTCAGTAAAGATAATCCCCACTGTCCCATTCCCATGGATAGTATGCTAAAAATGGTAGTATGTAGCACACGCGTTTCCCCAAGTACCGTGAGGGTCGCGCCCCAGTAAAGCAGGAAGTCCTTCTTCCCTTTCCACTATCTTCTTTCCAGCATGCCCTTATTGGGTACTGTTAAATAGTCACACACGCATCCACCAATCACATTAAACAGCTCTCCATGTAAGACTATCAGTTCAGTACAACATTCCTCTGCGTAGATACCACACCTAGAAATGGTATTGCACAATCCCTTAGCTTCCACAGTCCCATTTTCATGCATGCCATCCTCAAAAGCCCCAGATGTGGCTTTCGTGCTGTGTGTAGCGTGGGGGAATACATTTCAACTGGGGTAGGGGAGTTTGTCTTTAGTGGTGGCTCTGAAAAGAGCCTTTTTTTTTCCTTTCTTCTAGAGAAACACCTTTATTTTTGGTTTTTATAGGGTTTTCTGTTTTCTTCTCCTCCTCGCATTCTTACAGTAAACTTTTCAACGCCTCCTGTAGATAGGCAAACAAAACAGCATCACCAATGCTGAACAAAGAAATGCCATTTGCATGGAAAAACTCTGCATTTCGAGAATTAATGATGTCATTGTTGCAGAAGAACATACCAGAAGCGGACAAAAAAATCACACATGCTTCTGTTGAGGAGACACCTTCACTCTCTGGCTGGGAATAACATACATTAGGATAGTCCCATAATCATCTTGGTGGTATGGCTGAGAAAACCACCTGCGCAGTGGAAAAAAGCCTCTTCACTGCATACATCAACCTTTTCAGTTGACGGAACAAACGTGAACAAGTCACGTAACCCAAATAAATGCTGCTGTACTGTACGACAACAACATGAGCAGTTGCGAAACTGCCCACTTCTCTGCAAAGTGCAAGCATAGAGCCAAAACTCTGGACATCGACAGCGTACCACAATGCCTCCACGCCATCCAAACCGAAATCGCCATCAAAGTCTCTTTCGTGGGCATACCTGTGCAGATCTACCACAAAGGCATCACCCAAAATCAACACAGTGCGTCTCACTATGCAGAGTAATGTAAAACAGTATTGCTGCCCCTTCCTGTGAACCACACCCTCAGTACCTGATTGGATAATCCCCACAATCCCATTCCCATTGGCCAGCATGCAGAGAAGCGCATACTGTGGCACGTGCGCTTCCCCAAATACAGCGAGGGCGGCGCCCTATTAAAGCGGGAACAGTCATTCTTCCCTTTCCACTATTTTTTGTCCAGCACTACCTCATTGGGTACTGTTAAATAGTACCACACACATCCACAATCACAGCCAAGATGTCCGCATCTAACACTGTCAGTTCTGTACAACACTTCATATGTACCGTTACACATTCAGACTGCAAGTGTCGTGTGAATCAAAAGCACCTCCAGTATAAAGTTCAGTAAAACTATCCAAGATTTCTGCGTCCACATTCATCCACATGGACACCCATCACCACAAAGTAGAGGTATGAATACTTTTTGTATATTATGTTTACAACTCGGTTATAAGTGCCTCTGAGCACGGTATCTGCCACTGAACGTCCACAACATACTTAAAAAAACATGTTTTTTTTCTCCCATCACCTACCATCAAGTACCACTTCAATGGTAAATGCTTTCAACGTTTTCATTTACCCATATCAGCCATTGTAGTATCCAAACAGGAACTCTCTTCTTTCCTTCCGACAACGCTGCAAATGTTTTTCTGCACCTAACCCATTTCCTACAAAATACGTAAAAATATTGCACAAGAGCAGCACTGAATGTATTTTAGCAACGTAAAACAGGTACATACAGTGCATGCATACAAACGGGATGCCTGCCCCTTACTTTGCACACTTCAACCGTAGGCTTCTGCATTTCTCTGTACATATAGACCTTCTGCCACAGTTTTTGCGTAGACACCACAACCCGAAACCATATTGAGCAATGCCTTAGCCTCCACAGTCCTATTGCCATGGCTGCCATCCTGAGAAGGCCCAGATGTGACACGTGTAATCCGGAAACTACCGCGGAGTCCGCAGAGTTATCGTGCTAGGAACGGGACGGGGGAAGAAAGTTGAAATGGGATTTGGTCTTTAGTGGTGGCTCTGAAAAGTTTCTTTTGTTTGTTTACGTGCTTGCAAAGAACTTTTTTTATTTTTCTCTCTATATGAGTTGCTGTTTTCTTCTCCGCTTTACATTTTTACCGAATTCTGGTTAACGCTTCTTGCATAGTGTAAAAGAAAATAGCATTGCCAATGGCGGTCAAAGAATTGCCATTTGCATGGAAACAGCGTATATTTTCCAAATTCGTGATCGCATAGTGAGTGGAGAACATCCCATCAGTGTACATAAATTCACACATGCTTCTGTTTTATAAAACACCTTCTAAGGGGGGCGCTGTTGTGTGGCACACAAGATGGCCGCAGCCTGAAAGTGCTCTGTCTGAGGCTACAGTATATGGCTTGAAACCCTGCATTTACGAATAGCTGCCTGCTATGAATTTGTTGATGCATAGAAGAGGAATACCCACAGAATTCGGGGGTGCTGCTGAGACCCTATAAATTTAGAGTTCACCGCTTCAACCCCTCTGGCCGCGCCGCATGGAAGGCTAGAGCGCAGTCGGAAGCCCACCGACACCACCAGCTGCAGCAGAAGCTTCGCTCTGACCAGAGTTGCCGGGCCTGGGAACTCCCGCCTCCGGGATCGGACAGTCATCCCCTTCGTCTCCCGCCGGGGGGAGAACCTGAAGCCTGTGGGACCGCCCTGGCGCCATCGCAGGCGCGCTTGGGGTGAGTTTGGGGCTCCTGTCCTCTTCGCATCACGCCGGAGCCAATACATCCTGCCTGGAGATATACTTGGCATACTCTGCATTTGCCCCATACACAGGGTTCCTGGATTTCAGAGAGCCCGGGGGCTACCTCTGTGATCACCGAACGTCTGACCACGAGGTCCCGCTATGTGCGACACCAGCATCTTCCCTGCTGTGCCTCGGTTTTGGGTCTACAACGGGCGAGGCACTCTTCAGTGCGGGGAGCACTCTGATTTGGCACCGCTGCCCTGATGGATGGTCCGTCCTCGCCGCTCATCCTCCCACTGCCAACTTGATCACAGCCCCAAGGCACTCCATCCGTGACGCGGCAGGGCTGGTCCAGAGCATGGTTGTGGCCCTCTTACCTCTTTGGGATCCGTGGTGAGTAGGGGGGTGAGTGGGGAGAGCGAATCCAGGAAGCTATCCTCCCCCACCTTTGACGCAGGTCTCGCGTGCCTGCGCTATACCCAGATCAAGTCTCCCTTGCACGCTGCTCTTAATACTTAGCACTCGCATTCTCTGAGGGGAGAAGAACTCTCCTGCAGGCACAACGCCTTTGGGGTGCGACAGGACACACGTCTGAGGACCATCAACTACTGCCCCACCCCCCATGGGTCAGTCCGTGGAGAGTGGTCAGTTAGGGGTTGGGGCCGGAAACGGATCACACAGCTCCCGACCCCGCCGGTAATACCCAGCACGGGCCAGCCTGCCCCTGGCCCTCAGAACCATGGACTCGCTTTAATACTCCGGGGGCGGCAGCTACCAGGCTGAGGTCCTGATTGCCCCCTGCGGAGCTCCAGCTAGGGTCCTCTACCCACTTCACCTCTTGAACCATTAGGTCACCGCGTCTAGCCCAGAGGGAATACTACAAGCCAGCAGTTTACAAGACTTGCACATTTAGAGTTAACCTCTTTCACAATCCAGGTACCCCCGAGCCACAACCTGCTGGCCTGACCTGAATGTTCCAAGTCCTGTTCCTGACTTCCTCTGAGCAGGGCCCAACCCAATCCAGGCATAACATGCGGTAATGCATCTATGTTCTGTCTCCATACCCTAGCAGGAATATCTCGCAGTACCTACCTCCAGGCTGAGCCCGGTGACCCCCGCACCCCAGATACCCTTTGTGTGGTGGGGTCACCCCTTAGACATCAGGGGTCCTCACCACCACCTTATTCGCCTCAACATCGGTGAGAACACTTGGAATGGGAAACCAAAAGAGACAGGCGAAAATGGAACAGTTTGCTAGATCAGAACGGGACCCACCACAACAGGAAGAAAACCCCGGCCCTTCTCAGTTAGACATTTCGGCTCTCAACCAAACCCTTCTGGTGCTGAAAAGCAGCACAGACAACCTCAGTATCAAAATTGACACTTTAACATGTAAAGTTAATGTCTCAGCAATCCAGATCGACAAGTTATGTGGCAGGATGACTGAAGCGGAACACAGAATCAGGAGAGGACAAAATCGCTGTGCTTCAACGTGAGTTTTCCTCCCTGCAACAAATGGTATAGAGATTCATTGCCAAGAAAGAAGATATTGAGGGGGGGATCCAGGAGAAACAATGTAAGGATCACAGGGGTGGCTGAGACAACTCCGATGGACAACATGGAACAGTTTGTGGAGAAGTTGCTCCTGGAGATCCTGGACAACCCGCCGGTCACGAACCTCTTCATGGTAGAGCGTGCCCACAGCTTTCTTGAAAATAGACCTCCCCCAGGTGCCCCCCGAGAGGATCATCATCGCCCACATATTCAACTATCGAGACCGGGACATATTGCTATGGGCGGCAAGAGAAAAAAAGATCCAGAGATAGGGTTCTGCGACAATACGCCTGTTTCTGGACTTTAGCCAACTGTCAGGGTCTGGCTTGCTGAAATCCGCAGGAGCTGATGCTGGTCCCACAGACCCTCACCAGGAGTTTCCTTCTCAGCCTATATTTTACAGCCGAGTTGAGAACCCCAGGAAAGGGAAAGGTGTATTGAAGAAAATAACAAACAAGATACTGCAGACTTGCAACCTTCTGGTCGTCTGTGGTCTGAAAAACAAATGTTGTTGGTTACATATGCATTATATATAAGTTGCCACCCTAAGTTATTCAACATTTTGCTACCTCCTTTACCTGATTAACCTCTGCTATGGCTTAGAGGTTCAGGAAATCACATTGAAAACCTTCAAAAAAACTGCCTTTGAACTATTCTTGGAGCTTGACATTGTCTTTAAGAGTTTCCTTCTGGAGCTTAGACAGATAAGTTCAGCTCTTCAGACTTAAGCTAGAGTGAATGTACTTTAACTTCACTCTAAACAGGCAACAAGCAGTTAGCAAAACTCAATTCATATCACGGCACACGCTCGTTTCATTTCACAGCACGTGCTCCTTTCGTTTCCCAGCACGCGCTCCGTCGCGCACTGTAACCCGCGCCTCTTACCGACGCTGCAGGGACATAAACTGCTCGCGCTCGCACACCTCGCCACGTTACTCAACCGATTTAACTTTTACAACTATGCCGCTGAGGTTACTTCACATGCGCCACATATGCCTTTACTTGAAGTTGCTTTAATGGGTTGCTAAGGACTCTCACGCCGCGCAGCCATATAAACCGTGTCAATAAGTCTCTGAGCCACTAGTCTCTTGGCACTACGCTTATGAGAATTCCTCAGTTAGAACTATTTACAAAAACATATATACAGTCTCAATATAGTTCTGTAACTTTGTCATTCAGGGGAAAAAATGCTTTCTTCTGAACTTACTCTTCTCGCAATTTTTCTCTGCTCATCTTGTTTTCTTAATTTTGAAATCCTCTTTGAATTTTAAAATGAACACTCCCACCTGTGGTCTTCAAAACTCTATCTGTTACTGCAGTCAGTCTTCTTACTTCACTGGGTTCTCTGAACTCTGGAAAAGCTTTAATTAAGGAGCTTAATAAATATATAACTAGCCAATTAATTACTATGGCTGAAAGGCACTTTAGAATTTTACTCACCTACCAAGTACTCAAACCATTATCCTCCCCACCAATCAGATAAGGCCAACATAACATTGTTCTTCCAAACAATCAAATAAGTTTTACTTCCCTCCATCTTGACTTGGGCAAGCAACAATGTTTATATTTAAGGAAGCAGCTTCTTATCCCGTGAATCACTACAGGCCTTTTCCTGCTGCCAGCCCACCTACTCTGGCCAGCCCCGACAGTCCTGACACTAACAAGTACAAGGCCAAAGGAAGCCATTTCAAAATGTAAAGAACATTCTAAGGAAAAGAGTGCGTTACGCAATGTTATACCCAGCTAAACTCTGGGTTGTCCACGATGGTAAAACATTCTTTACATCCCCAGATCTCTACCGAAATCCAGGACCCCGAGGCCTCCCCTTGAACTATGTTGCACTTCGCATAGCAGCTACTGAAATAATTTGACACATGAGGAATGTAAATGATGTATAATCGATATGGTAATAAGCCTCACGACAACAGGAGGCACATCAGCCACCGGCTCCCCCCATGCCCAGCAGCAAATAATTCCTGTTTGGGGTTGTTATATTATTTTTGGGTGGATTGGGTGGGTAGATTGGTGTTTCTGGCGTGGGGGGGGGAATGAAGGGGGGTAGTTCGAGGGTTGTTGAATGTTGCAACACAGCGCCTGAAGGGGTGGTGGGGAGGGAACAGACTTCCATGGACTCACGACTCCAGGTACACCTAGCAATCTCTAAGGTCCTAGCTCACTCTAGAAATTAAAACCGGTTCATCCCTATTTCCAGATATGTATCTCACCCTGGGACTGACATGACGGCCCTTCGGAGACCGGACACACTCTCTGACACAAACATAACACTGGTATCTTTAAACATTTGGGGCTTCACAAACGGGAAGAAAACTAGGTTGATATCGAACTATGCCGAGAACCACCACGCAAATGTCCTCTGTCTGCAGGAGAGCCACTTGAGCAGTGATCAGAATCCCACCCTTGGCCGGTTGGGGTATCCATAGATATTGCTCGCCACACACATCCCATTCCGAGGGGTAGCAATTCATACACACTGTTCCCTGAAATTTAAACTACATACAGAGAGGACGGATACAGAGGGCCGATTTGTCTTGGTGGCGGGGGAGATAGCGGGCTGGTCCGTTCTTTTCATTAACATATATGGCCCTAGTTACGATTGTCCTGACTTTTTCCAAACTTGTTCTGAGCACCTGCGCTCCTTCCCAGGCTATAAGCTAGTGTGGACTGGGGACTATAATATAGCGCTGTCTCCTCATGGATAGGTCCTCCTCCGTGCAGTCCTCTTCCAAGGGCGGCCCACAAATGGAAATCCCTTGTGGCAGATTTTGCCCTCATTGATGTATGGTGTCCTCTTCACCCCGACAACCGCAAATTCACTTTCTACTGAAGTGTTCACGGGAGCTCGTCCAGGATAGATTACATGCACATGTCCCTGTAGCTGGCCCAGGTAACCCGTAGGGCACAGATACTTCCCTGGTTGCTGTCTGCACTCCCCAGTCCTGGTTGAATTCATGGGCCTGGCATCTCCCCCCCCACCACCACCCCCCAAAGCAGCTGCGCTGGAGATTCAGAGCTTGCACGCTGGAGGACATAGCATTTTGAGAAGATTTACGTAAATCCATCAGAGTTCTTCCAAATAAATGTTGACTCAGTCCCTGATCCCAGGGTTGTATGGGAAACATTTAAAGCTTATATTCAGGGTTGGTGCATCTCCCGAGAGGATGGGGTCCTGAAATTATTCGTAGTTCTATCTCCTCCAGCAAAATAGAACTTTTTACTTTACTTTAATTTATAATGCGCAACCATTAACCCTTAGGTGTGAGGGCGTGGACAAGACAATACTCATGACACAAATAACAGATAGATCTAGGCGAGATGCAGAATCAAAGTTTGCCCAGATAGAAAACCGGGCAAGTGGGCACAAGAGTCTGATTATCTAATGAAACAACCAGGTTTTCAACTCTTTTTGAAACAAACCCAAGGATTGATGGTTTCTAAGAGTGACGGGTAGTGCGTTCCATAAGGAGAGGGCTACGCCGAAAAATGCTCCTCCCTGCACCTTTTTAGTCTTGCATCGAGGCAGAAATAGGAGATTTTGATTGCTAGATCTCAAGTTTCTATAGTTGGGTTTTTCCTTAACATGGTCTTGTAAATAGGTCGGTATCGTGCCCATTCGGCACTTGAAGGTAATTACTAGTAACCTGAAAGTTATACGAGCCTTCACAGGCAACCAATGCAAGGCACGGAGTGACTCTGTTACGTGGGCAGGCTGAGAGGCCCAACACCACTCACTCCCATTTTGAACAACGATGAAGCCAATTGGTAGAGTCTTTACTAGTTCCTGCCAAAAAACTGAAACAATAATCAATCTTTGCGCCTATTATGGCTCGCACAATTGCTTCTGCGTTGTCCGTAGAGATGTAAGGTCTTGGGTGGGCTAGTAATTTAATATAGTAAGTTGCCAAAGCAACAGTGCAACCTACATAAGGTCTCATATCTAACACCTGATCTAGAACAACTCCTAAGATTTTGAGATTTTACATAGCCGACAAGTTCAGAGATTTCCCAGAACTTCGGACTGAGCTGGAACTCAAAAGGGAAGAGATCTGTGCATTGATGCACAATGAAGAACGGTTCCTGGGAGACCCGGTCAGTCCGCCAGAAATAGGGAGGGAGACCGACCCAGTAGGACCCTTGCATGGCGCATCAGACATGAGCGCCACCGTAACCCCATACTAGAAATCGAGACGCCCGCTGTGGAATTTACAAGGGAGTCCGGGAGAATTAATTATATTTTTTGTGAATACTATGGTAGACTCTATTCCGCACAGTCGATGGCTGGTCACAATGACATCGTGAAGTATTTGGACTGGGTAGCCCTGGGGTGACTAGACCCGGTACACGGGACCTTGCTAAACAAGTCCCCCAACGATGAGGAATTCCTCAAAAGTTATCTGTTCCCTCCCAGGTGGCAAATCTCCTGGAACGGATGGCATCACAGCCGAACTCTATAACATTTTCCCTATTCTCCTCATTCCTCTTTTGAGGAGAATGTTCGAGACAGCCAGCTCGACGGGCGTCCTCCCAGAGTCCACCAGAACGGCCCTGGTGACGGTTCTGCTTAAACCAGATAAAGACCCCAGTAAATGCTTGTTTTACAGGCCCCTTTCACTGGTGAACACGGACAATAAGATTATAGCAAAATTATTGGTGGACAGACTGTTGCCTTATATACCCATCCTGGTCCTTCCAGATCAGGCAGGATTCATACCAGGGCGCTCCACACAGAACAACCTGCAGAGATTTACCCTAATGCACAATGTGAACTAGTCCGTTCCTTTGGCGGTCGCTGCTTTGATTGCTGAAAAACCATTTGACTCTGAGTGGCTGTTTCTGTTTGAGTTCCTCTGCCGGGCAGGTCTGGGCACCACATTCTTACACTGGCCTAATACGCAGCATGGTGGTGGTCCCCTACAATCGATTTACCTCCCACAACCCTCAACAAGGTCCTTGCCTGACCGGATGACCTGAAGGGCCTCCTGGAGGGCACACAGGAGTGCTGGAATAGGGCTGAAGTTCAACCGGTGGCAGTAATCCTTAGGGCCTGGGACCGGTTGGCGCAGCTAGTTGGGTTAGGACAATGGTACTCCCCCCAGATCCCCCACCATGGCCATTTACCATGTACGGGGCATACTACTCACGAACGAGACAATTTTCATTAAACATTTCTCACTCCTACACATTGAGTCGGTGGGGGATATCGCACCGCAGGTCAGATTCATAGCCTGAGAAGACCTTTAAACCAAGAGCGAATGGACTCTGATAACCCTATTCTTGTCCTATCGACTACGGGTGGTATTACGTGTCAGATGGCCGAATTTCCAAAATGCCCCCTCCCCGATCATGACATACTTTACCACACAGAAGCCCAAAGGGAAACTAGTTTCAACTCTATATCACCAGGCCTGGTCCCTTAGACCCCTTCTGGCAACCCTTTATAGAGACAAATGGGTGGGCAACCTAGGACATCCACTGTCGGGCGGAAAATGGCACTCTATATGCGGCCAGATCAAAGCCATTTTTGTTAACAATAGATTCCGTCTAATACATTTCAAATACCTACATCCAGTTTATTATTATCCCCTTCGGCTGATAAGATTTACCCACTCAGGTCCTCAAACTGTAAGAGATGGAAACAAGCGCAAGCAGATTTCTTCCATGTAACCTGATTATGCCACCTAATCCAGCCTTTGTGGCCAAAGCTAGCCCGAGTCATATCAAAAATGATAGACGGGCACATACCACTGACCCCCGAGGTTTGGCTGCTCGCCCTTGTTGAGGAGGGTGCCAGTAGTGAGAACCAACTAGTGAGCATGGCCTCGTGGTTGCCAGATCGCTTGTAGCACAGTAATGGGGGGGGCAGCAGTCCTCCCACATTTCAACACAGGCTCAACGTTATGGCAAACTGTGAACAGAGACGCAGTTCAACCCAACACTTCCACCACACTGTAATCCCAAGGACTACTGGGTGGCCTTCAGGAATTACAGGACTGAGGAGAGTGACGCATGTACTGCCAGGCAAGGCTTGAAGCTCCCTCAAGTACTCTCCACAGATATCCCTCCAGGGAGGCCCCCCGGTGTACACAGAAGGACAGGGGGAGCAACGGCCTTACCGGGCAAGCTCTGGCGACCTGACCAGTTTGCACAAGGAGACCTTTGCCGCAGCACCAATGGAAGGCCGGCGATTCAAGTGGAACTCAGCACGCACTTGGTGAACCGCTATGTTTTTTTTAATTGTCTTTGATGTGTACGAGCAATGGAAGAGCTGGTGGGGGTGGTGGTTGGTTGATGGGCGCTGTGTCCCGGTTGGGGCTTTGAGTTTTGTTCTTTGTATGTTATAGAACTATAATAAAAGTAAGACACCTTCTGAGCTCTGGCTGGGGACAAATGACACCGGGATGGTCCCATACTCCTCTTGGTGGTATGCATGAGAAAATCACCTTGGCAGTGGGAAAACTCTGCATCACTGCATTCATCAACTTCTTCAGGTGACGGAGCAAACGTCCACACAACATGTAACCCAAATGTAGACCTCCATAATGCACCACGACATCATCAACAGGAGCGACAGAGGCGACATATCTCCAAAGGTGAACCATACCGCCGAAACTGCACTCATAGAGACTGCCCCACAAAGCCTCTACTCCTTCCAACCTGAAATTAGCAGCAATGCCTCTTTGCATGGCATACCTGTGCAGATCTTGAAGTATCACCCACGATCAGCACTGTGCGTCCCTCCATCTCTGCCAGCATTGGATCTTTCATGGATTCACAGCTGTGAATATTCCCCGTCGTCAGGCTGGGAAACCTCGGTCACTTTAACTTAGCGTTTTCCCATGGGAAACCTCAGCACTTTAGTGTCCGATCAACGTCCTTTTTGGATGCTTTAGGCCCCACCAATAGGGCGTGTGGGGCTTCCCTTCAGATTTCAACTGTCTCCAAACTGTTGGGATCACCTCGTGTTCGTGCACGTGCATTTTTGGTATCGAGAGCTACGATGGCATCGGGGGCTCAGAAGTCTCTTTTTTTGGCCTTGTGCTACTTGTGGCTTGAAGGTGTACGAAGGCGACGGCCATATGGATTGACTCTACTGCCTTTACCCCCATCACTCGGCGGAAACCTGCGAGATATGTCAGGGGTTCTCGCAGAAGACTCTGAAGGACCATAATCGGCGGCTTAGATGTTAGATCAATGAGGGCACGTACCCAGCTTCAGAGGTGGGGTCGGCCCGGAGTCTGTCTTTGGAGCGGGCTGTGAAGTCCACGGAACATCACTGTGCGGTGTCGGCCAAACTTCCAGTGAAGAAACATTGTCCTGCTTTGCCATTGTGGGAGGTGGGGAGGAGCAGTAAGTCTTCATCGAGCAAGCAGCTGTCGAAGGGTGCGAGTACCTCTTCGTCCAAGCATGGTCGGTCAGACCATTCCCAGGGGTTAGGTGGTAGGACCGAGAAGTCGATGGCGCAGGAGGAAAGGCTTGGCCAAGCCGAAGGAATCGTCATCGAAGCGCTCGTGATCCGGTCCAGTTCTTTCCAGAACTCCGGGTCTCTGATGAAGTCGATGCCGAAGGAGGTGGTTCCGGCAACAACTAGTTGATGGTGGATCAGTCATTGACGGTTGGGCTGCAGTCTACGATCCCGTCGTCGACGTTGGTGTCATTGGCGCCGTCCACGACAGTGATTGACAGTGGACCGATGCTGTTCTCGTCCACGCGAGTGGAAATGGAAGGGTTGTTGTCGGCGAGCGGGGCGTGGCAGTCTGCCGCCTTTTGATTCTCTTCTTCCTGACAACATTCTGCATCGGGATCCGGCGACTTTTTCGGTTTCATCAGAGGTTGAAGACGAGGATCAGGGGCTCGGCCTGTCGGCTTTGGGTCTACAAAGTGTGGGGCCTTCGACGTCAAGTGGAATGGGAGCTGGTCCGGCCAGTTATTCGCTGGTTAACCCGCAGTCTCTTTTGTCATTGCAAGTACTGTCCACACTTCAGTCGTTGTTGGGGCAGCTGGATGCAAGGTTGCCTCCTCCGAATGCGAGTCCGGCGGTGCTGCTGGTCAAAGTGCCTGGTGTAACACAGAGGAAGTCTCCTCTGGCACGGTTGCCATTGCCGGTGGGTTTAGGCCGTCCACAGTGGCATCCAGAAGAAGGGGAGCTGCCAGAGAGTGTTCCTCGGGACACTTTGTCTTCTGTTTTGTCTTCACCGACGAGGCACGATGCGTGGGACACGGGCGTGGAGGTGGAACAACCTTGGAGTCCGGCACAACCCTCTCCACCAGATGATATTGCGGCGTTCCATGCCATGATGTCTAAGGCGTGTGTGGAGTTTGAATTGGCACCTGAAGAGGAGCGGAAGGACTGCTTCCTATTCGATCATATGGGCAAGAGGAGGAAGGCTGTCTTCTCTGTGCCTATTCTTGACCATGTTTAGCAGGGGGGCCTGCGCACAATGCGCCATCCATTTTCAGAGCCGGCTGTCAAAGGTCATCTTGAAAAGAAGTTCAAGGCTCTGGAGTCTACCCCAAAATGCTTGGTGTCACAGCCCACGCCCAAATCTGTGGTGTCGGCGGCAGCCAGCAGGAAGGCCAGAAGTCAACACAAGTGCGTTACGCCTCCGGACAGTGAGGCTAGGAGGCAGGATGCCTTTGGGAAGAAGGTTTTAATGGTTGGGGCGGCGAATGTGAAGGCAGCAAATTCCTTGGTGATCATGCCCAATATGATCGCAAAATGTGGCATCGGCTGGCCCCAATTCTAGAACATCTGCCGAAGCAGCACCGCAAGGATGCCATGTTGTTGGTGTGTGAGGGTGAAGAGGCCTCCAACCACAACATAAATATTGCCGTGGACCTGGCGGAGTCAGAATTTAAACAAATTAACAATGGGGTGGTGCTTCGACGAGAGGCCTGGTTAAAATGCACTGACTTTCGGCCAGAGGTACAATAGAAAGTCATCGACATGCCCTGTGAAGGGGAGCACTTGTTTGGTGAAAAGATCAATGAAGCCCTGAAAGGGATGAAGGAGGACATGGAAATGGCTAAGTCCTTAGCTTCCTTACAGAGTGGGCACTCTCTTTGCTCCTTTCGACCGTTCCGAGGTGCTTCAGGAAATGCCTGGTTTGCTTCCACCAGGGACTGTGGTTCCAGTCGATCTGGTTATTCCTCTCTAGGGTATCGTCGGGCGGCCCAGTCGGTGCAGAAAAGTCGAGACTTCCAGGCTCGGCGAAAAGGGAGTTCGCAGTCCTCAGGGTCTAAGGGGAGGCAAGCTAAACCGCAACAATGACTGCCTTATGGACAATCTGCTAGTAGGCAAGGTGGCTATGCATCGTGGACGAGTGGAGAAAAATAACATCAGATCGCTGGGTGTTGGACACAGTGCGTCTAGGCCACTTGTTAGAGTTCAGGTGTCCCCCGGTTCCTATTCCACCGGTATATGTCCTACAGCTGCATCTTCAAATCCTGCGGCAGGAGGTGGTTCTCATGCTGGAGAAAGGGGCAATAGAACCGGTGCTGATGGCAGAGTGGGGCCAAGGGGTTTATTCCCACTGCTTCATGGTGATGAAGCCCAACGGCAAGTGGAGACACATTCTGGATCTTCGGGCGTTGAACAAGACTCTGCAACGCCTGAAATTCAAGATGCTCCCTCTGCAGGTGGTCATCCGGTTGGTGCAGCCGGACGATTTGTGTCGTTGGATCTACATGACGCTTATTTTCACATTCCTATGTGGCGACGGCACTGCAAGTTTCTGCGGTTTGTAGTCGGCGAGGAACACTACCAGTTTCGGGTCCTCCCGTTTGGCTTGAAGTCGTCTCCCAGGACGTTCATGAAGTGTTTGGCACAAGTGGCAGCGTTCCTCTGACGGAATGATCATGTATACCTCTACCTGGACTACTCGTTGGTGAGGGGTTTGTCACCGGGGAGGGCACAAGACAGTCTCGTGGCAACCATGCAGCTTTTGCAACGACTGGGATTTGCCATCAGTTTCGAAAAATTATTTTTGATGCCATCCAAGGAGTTGGTGTTTCTGGGGGCAGAGTTTCTCGCCCGGCACAATCTGCTGAAACCCTCCAGTGAGCGTGTCAAGAAGTTGCAGCAGAGAGCAGGCGGTGGAAGGAGGGCACAGTGGTGACGGTCCTAGGTTAAATGCCGCTGTTGGGGGCCATGGCTTCGTGTATCCAGCTTCTGCCAAATCGTCGTCTCTTCATGAGGCCGATGCAAGAGTTTCTATCGGACCGGTGGGCGCAGAGTCGCGGGTCATGATCGGACAAGTTGGTGGTCAACAGAAGTTTGGTGGACGCTCTTCGCTGGTGGACATGCACAGCCAATCTGGTGTGGGGCATGCCATTGCTGGAGCTGGAGTTCCAGTTTACGATTGTGGCAGACGCCTCTCAGACAGGATGGGGGGGGCTCATCTCACTGATTCACAGGTGCAGGGCCTGTGGTTTCGGGGGGAATCTGTTCCACATCAATGTGCTTGAGTTGAGAGTGGTGTACTAGGCCCTCAAGTCTTTTCTGACGCGCAAACGTGGATCAGTGGTAAGGGTGTTGATGGACAATGCCACCACAATGTTATATCTAAGGAATCGGGGGCACACATTCCAGGGTCCTGTCAAAGGAGGCGCAGGACGTTTGGCATTGGGCTCTGGCTCAAGAGATCAGTATTGTGGCCTATCATCTGCTGGGGGCGTTGAATGTTTAGGCAGACGCACTCAGCAGGGACGCCGGCCAGCTGCACGAGTGGAAGCTGAAGGAGCAGCAGGTTTCAATGATCTTCCGCCGATGGGGGGCATCCTCCGTTGGATCGTTTTGCAACAGTAGAAAACAAGCAGAGTCGGGAGTTCGCCAGCAGAGGGGCTCATCCAGAGACTCTGGGGGAGGCGTTTTAGTTCCCGTGGACGGGACGGGCGTATGCATTTCCCCCGTTTCCACTCATTCGGCAGACCCTCCAGTGGATTTGGAGCTACCAATAACGTGTGATTCTAATGGCCCTGTTCTGGCCCAGTCAGACGTGGTTGTCCGATCTCCTTGATATGTCGATAGAAGAGCCGATTCGGTTGGGGGCGGCTCCGAATCTCCTGTCTCAGGACGAGTGCAAGGTGTGGCATCACGATCCGGGATCTCTCAGCCTGACGGCTTGGCTCCTGACCACTCGGTTTTCGGCCATTTAGGTATTTTCCAGGACTGTCGACGGATTTTGGAGGCAGCAAGGGCACTTTCCACAAATATCTCATACGGACGTAAATGGAAAAGATTTTGCGAATGGTGTAAGGCCCACCCTGGAGTTGACCCGTTGAACCTTTCTCCGGCACAGGTTCTCCTGTACCTGTTGCATTTGGTGGAGGGGGCCTGGCATTGTCATCCATTAAGGTGCATTTGGCGGCGATATCTAGGTTCACTAGGAGGCGACCTGCTGCTCTGCTGTTCAGTGATCGGTTAGTGATTTTTTTTTTTTTAAAGGGTTGTTTCAAACTTTTCCTCCTATGAAGAAGTTTGCGCCGGTGCGGAGCCTTAATGTGGTAGTTTTGGTTTTGATGAAACCGCCTTTTCATCAGGTGTCGACAACTCCTTTTAAAGTTTCCATCATGGAAGGTGGCTTTTCTGGTGGCAATTACTTCGGCCAGGTGGATATCGGAGTTGCAGACACTGGTCGTCGACCCCCCACGCCCCACATACTTGAGATTTCTGAAGGACAAGGTTATTCTGGCCACTAACCCGCACTTCATCCCCAAAGTGCCGACGGCATTTCACAAACTCTCTTCTATTGCTTTACCCTCGTTTTTTGCTACGGCATCCATGCCAGCAGAAAGGGCCCTGCATTCTCTGGAAGTTGAGAGGGTTTTAAAAGTTTTATTTGAATCGCACTCAGGACTTCAGGAATTCATAGCAGCTGTTTGTGGCGTATGGTCTGTCCAACAAGGGACAGGCTAACTCCAAGCAAGCACTCTCACGTTGGGTTTCCTCTACAATCTCGTTGTGCCACTCAAAAGCTGGGAAGCCTTTGAGGAGGGTTCCTAAGGCTACTCGACGAGATCCACAGCTTCGGCAGCGTTATGGTCGGGGGTTCCGCTGGTGGATATTTGCCAGGCGGCTCCCTGGGTGGTGCCACATACCTTCACCCGACATTACTGTCTGGGGCAGCAGCATGTGGATGATGTGCAGGTGAGACGTGTGGGTGGGGCGTGTGATCCTGCACTGCCTGTTCCAATAAGGTAAGACCCGCAGCTTTGGGGTGTTTATTTTGCACTTTTTCACTTGATGGGTTTGTTGTCTCATGTATGTGATTAAGTGTTGTTTATTGGTCTGCCTGTTACACTCTGCCATGTATGGGTGGTACTGCTATGTAATCTCTTCACAGCATGTGAATCCATGAAAGATCAAATGCTGGTGAAGGGAGTAGTTTCTATTGGTGGGGCCTAAAGCACCCATAAAGGACGTTGATAGGACACTAAAGTGTCGAAGTTTTCCATAGGAAAATGCTAAGTTAAAGTGACCTAGGTTTCCCAGCCGGACGACGGGGGAATATTCACAGCATATGAATCCATGAGATACCAACGCTGGAGAAATGGAGTTACAGGTAAGAAACTACTCCCTTACCACACGCAACACACCACAGTACACGCTATGTTCAAATATTAATGTCCTATGCAATGCCCTCCCCTTCTGCAATTCACCTGCCACCAGTCACCACGGAAAGAGGTTTCCGCCAGAGCTATTGTGCCATAATGAAGGCTACCTGCGTTCTCCACACAAGTTACTCGCCTCCGGAGGTACCCGTGAATTGGCGCAGTACGCAGGGATACTGCAGGCACACCACCGTCTTCTTCCACCTAATGAGATATATCATGTGAACCACTTCTCACTCCCATACCCTTTCCATCCCTTCTTCCCACCACCAGATGGCGCAAAGTATCTTTGCCAGGTCCTTTAGGCGCCGCACTGTCCATGCATAGAACATGGCGGCGTAACCCAAAATTGTGATGCACAGTACTCTTCCCTCCAGCCAACCAGCGGGCGCGTCCAATGTTCACCGACATCACGCCACACTCCAGGCCAATGAGAATTTGGACCGGAGCGCGAACAGGGAAATGGGACAGCGGATCATAGCCAGATATCACTATTTTTTAGAGGCGTACATTTTAGCTGTTTTTAAAGAAAGTACTGGACGGATATTCACCAAATAAAAGCACGCTTTCGGTAACAAGCCACCGCTCCTGCCACAAATCTGGTGAAAATCCTTCCAGCCGTTTGCCCTGTAGGCCTGCGAAAAGTTTTTCTCCATTCAGTATATGGGGGAAAAAAAGATTGCCCCCCCCCCCTAAAACTTTGCCCACCCTCCACGAAACCTCGCACAGCTTCCCAGATATATTTGGAGAGGCCCATATACTGTGTTTGCAAAGTTTGATGCGTATTCGTCCAGGGGGAGTGAAGCTATAAGCCGGCCAAAAAGTGGTCTTCCTAGGAGATGAGCAACTTAACCATAACTACATGGCCGCTTTAAAAACTCTGGGCCCCATTAGGATTATGGCTGTGTTGTAAAAAAGTGTTGGTAACAGAATTTGGGCCACTTTTATCGTACTGCCATACTAAGAGTTTCGAGGCTAAATAGGAGGAATGACTTGCGCTTGGCTGGAGGAATTTCCTCCATTTCACCCTCAAAACTAGTGTAATTGTACAAACTGGGATCTGCCTAACTGGCTCTAGTCATTTGGTGGATTTACTGCCAGGCTAAGTGCCAACAACAGTAATGAATTTTGCAGTAATTCCAAAGGAATCTCTGCCAAATGCTTGGGCCTACTGTCAAATAAGTACCCTTGAACAATAGAAAGAAAGTATATAGCAAAAACACTTTTAAAAAGGATACGTTCTCAATTTCACCTCACCCCAGGTATCACAATATAGCAGACTAACCTAGCAAGTAAGCCCTAGACTTGTATATGTACTAGAATGAGGGAGGAAAAGGGCCAACAAAATAGTCAAATTAATTATTGTTAAGGTGGATTTCCAGAATCAACCCTGGGCATGGATTATTATAGTGAATAGGAAAGACACCAAAGTCTAGTCAACCCAATCAAATTAGGTAGCAGAGTGGTAATGTTTAGTCCTAAGAGGCGGCATGAGAGTGGTCTAGGGTTACAATGAGTATGCGCAGAACAACACTAATAATTTCAGTTAGATGAGCAGGTATAAAAATATACAATGATTTATTATTCATTTGCAATGTACACTAAGCAATGAAGCCTCTGGGCAGATATTGTCACACACCTTTTATAAAACATTTATATACATTCACCCTTAGGAGAATATAGAAAGCATTTTCCAATAACCAGTGTACAGCAAGTAAGTACTCTGATGCATACTGATCAGTAGAAACACTTTAGAGCAACCTAATACAAATCCTTAGCACTTAGCAAGTCCAGCCCTATGATGGTTTGGGGCCTTGTGCTCTAAAGTCACCAATTCCAAAGTCCTACTTTTCAGGTCGTTTTACTATGTGATTGGACGATGCGAGTGGTTGCGACTCAGAGTTAGAAAAGTTAAGGGGGTTCAGGAAAGTAACTCTTTCAATCCCACTACACTACGATAGGCCTAGGAGACCATCCTCAACCAGATAAACCTCAATCTAAGTCAGGAAAGAAAGAGATAATGACAGGACTTTATCCTAGTGTAACCAAATGGAGGATGGAAGAAAAGAAACAGGTATGTGAATTTATCTCCCATGATTTTTTTTTTTTCTCCAGAAACCACTGCTGAGGTTCTGGATTCTGTTGGGAACACAGTTTTCTGTGCTTGGTCCGGTCGAGAGAGGTTCAGGGGCCACAGGTGCAGAGTTCCCTTTTGGGGAGCAAGATTTTGTTTCGGTCGGTCACAGTGCTTGAATCTTGATTCCAGGCACCTCCCAGCTGAACACCATAGTGAATGGAAGATGCAGATTTTCGAAGAACCTCCATACACAATTGGGGAGTGAAGAAGATTGATTGCAAAGGAAGTCACCGCGATCGGGCAGTGACAGGCGATCTTCAATGACTGAGCAAAGGAGCAGTCCCTCCGCATTGATTCAAGAAGGCTGAAAATGCAGGCGTCTTATAAAACAGGTTGAAGATCCTCCAAGTCCCATGGATGTACTCTGAATAGTGATGGCTACAGCAAGGTAGCCCAAGAGAGAAGTGGTCAGTACACTTGTGTTGGTCCATGGACACTTCCCAGGGCTCAGAGGCTATGGATTCTCGAGCAGAGGTTGGGGCTGATTGTTCTCACCTGTCTAGGGGCTGAAACACTGACCAGGATCTTCATCAGGCAGAAGAGCACTGATTCACCCGGTCTTCACTGGAGTTGATGCTGGTCAGCTTAAAAGGTCATCCTTGGGTCGTCAGCGGTTGTACTTTGTGGGGGAATTGGCTCCAATGATCTCTTGAATGACTGCAGGTGGTTTCCTTTTATCCAGGATTTGGACTGGAAACTTGCCCAGGTCCACCAATGGTAAGCATCTGCACCATTCAAACTGGCAGTGGTGATCCAATCATGGATAGCGACTGGCTACACAACCTGCCCAACAGACATTCATGCACCAGGAAGTGGACTGGGACCAGACAGTCCTCGACCCCACATCTGGCCACAAACACAGACCACCTCTTAGCCCGGGTTTGAGCATTCCATATAAGGCAATTTCATAACTAAGAGGGCAGGAAGAAGGCCAAGGGCCAGGCAGAACTCTTGTTGCACAGCTGTCTTAGAGTGCAAGCTTCTTAGTAGCTATTTGCAGTATTTTCAAAAGTGGACAAATAGAAAGTTCAAAACACAGCAGGAAAATAGCAGCTGCCACCAGACCATCCTTGCCACATTATATTTGTAACCCAAAAGTTAAAAATAGAAAGGTATAAGGATACAAAGTATCCTAACCACACTTCACTTTAAGGTGATGTGTGCAGTTATAAAAATACAATAAATCAATAAAGAGATTAATATTATCTCAGGCGTTTAGACCAATGGACTGATCAATCTCATAAAAATGAGCCCAAAGCAAGAGAAGTAAAGCAGAAGTAAAGCAGCATGGCAGAAATCGATCCCAGGTCTGAGACGACTATCTGTGGCACCCTCAGATGTTCCATACTGAAGATCTAGCTCAGTGATGAACTCCCAGATCCCCTTTGGATTTGTGCAGAAGCCCACAGCCAAGCCAAACTTTCTGGCAGTAAACGGTGAGCTGGGTTGGTAAATTCCAAATCTGGAGTCTCTAAGAAATATGGACTGTACTTCTACCCCAAAATGGGATATGGCTTAGCCACTGCGCTTAGCAAGTATTGCTAAATAAGGGCTTTAAAAACTGCCAAATTGGTGAGAAATCTCCGACAGTTCGGCAGACCTTCAAGCCTCTAAATATGCCTGTGTAGGGGGCTTAGCTGCAGGTCAGCCACCCAGTAACAAAAAGGGACTGGGACAGAGGGTCGGGTGACCAACCATTGATTGGTCACTGGGACTGCCACTCAGCGAAAGCCACCCCCACAGGAAGAGAGAGGGCTAGTCCAGAATCATAAACTAAAGCAGTTGGTACCAGTATGGAGGATGCCATGATGGGCTCACAAAGAACCCACACGGTCCGTACAGCCATTTTAAGCCTACCTCGTGGTCACAGAGATAAAAGGGCTGCCCTAGAAAACAAAATGGCCGGAGGCAGGGTTTAAAAAAAAAAAAAAATTCAAAATCATTGGTTCCCCAGTGGCTACGAAAAAGGTAGATTTGGCTACAAATGCTGTAAAATGGCTTGCACCCTTGGTGACACAGGAATTAAAGCACAGCTACCACCTATCTATTCCCAATTTATAGTTCAACAATAGCACTAGGGCAGAAATGGGGTACCAGAGAGGCAACCCTGGGAATGGGCACCTTAGTAGCGATCCAATACTATATATCTTATTTGCAGCAGGTGAAACAGACTCCAAAACCTCAAACCAAACGAACAAGGAATAAGGAATATTCCGGGAGGCCCTGAGCTTAAACAGAATAACTGCACCCCGAGAAATCTAATGAGATTAGACCCAAAGGGTGACCACACGACAAGCCCGAGACAAGGATCCTCCAACACCCTGGAAGCGAAAACGGAAGATCTCCTCATCCTCAGCACTTATTCAGCTCACCAAGAGTGCAATGAACAGTTACCAAAAATCAATGAATCGTTACTCGTAATAATAGATGAATATGCAATTTACCTCACAGATTCATTAAAGGAATCGAATCTGTCCTGTGAAACAATCTCTGATGCTTCTCTCCACCAAACAGGAGACCTCACAAACATATCAGATGATCCGTCAAACTATTTGCATGAAACAAGTTATCTGTCTGATAAAACTACCGAGACTAAGGCGTCTACATCAGCCTCCGCAATTGACTCTCCAGACATCCAGAGAAAAGACATAAGGAATCCTCACAAGGCCGATACTTACATTCTACCACAATTCATAGATCCGTGGAAGAAAAAGCAGAAATGTATTCTACGACTAGCTGTATTAATGAATCAAGTACATCCATCATACTCAACAGGACTAATGTACTAAGATTGCTCCATGCAATCCCACAACTTAAATTAATTGACTCACAAGATATAAAGATACTGAGTTTTGAAGATGAATACTACCTAGACAAGGTCCAGATCGAACTTTACACCTCGGAGATCATGAACCGAATCTTAGACATGGCCACGCCACTGCTCTCATTAGGATTTGCACTAACACCAACTGCGGATGAAACAAGTGATGCTGTTGACGCTACACGCTCATATGAACAACAAGTGAACTGCCCTAACGACGATATTAAGTCGCTAGATGATAGACCAGCAAGACATATGAGCACTAATTTATATTCTGGAAGAATTCACACGCCTACATCAACCAACCAGTGTGATACTAACAGAAAACTACAAAATAAACAACCCTTTTGGAGAAATTATGATGAAGATCCATCACAGTCTTTGACACCTCCAGAACCTTGCTCATAACCATCAATCGAAACAAAGAACGATAGATGGAAACTATGCTCGTGGAATACGAGGGGATTCTCCCATCTCTTCGACTCTCCAGACTCACTACTAGAATCCTGCCAGATTATATGCCTTCAAGAGACGTGGCTGACTAAAACCCCAGCTTGTGATGGATTTATTACTGCCCTCAACCCAGCACTGAAAAGCTCTAGGGGCCGCGCGACCGCAGGCCTATTGACGGTGATGAGGATATCGCCACAATGGAACTTTGTCGAAACAGAAAACATAAATCCGTGGACACAATGGACCATTATCAAAATCATAATTGAGACGACCCCAGAATACCCACCTGAACCACAATTGAAGCCAATCAGAAGGATTGCAGTCATCAACGTGTATTGGAATCCAGTTGCAATTAATGACATTGCTTCTTGGATGGCGTATTCATAACAATGGACAGAATCAGTGGCAAATTCCCAGATATAAACTTCATCATCTGTATGACACCAACGGACTCCTTCAGCAATCTGATGACCTTTCAACCAGAGCCCTACGCTGGACTAAAGAGATCTCTATGAGAAATCTACAGCTAATAAAGCAACCCCATGATGCTCAGAACCTGCTGATCCCGACCTGGACTGGTCAAAACGCTACGACCATCATCGACTACATATATTTATCGCCAGCCATAACAAACATAACATCTACTAATCAGAGTGATCACTCGATCCTCTCGATAGCAGTTGCTGGAGTGGACGAGCCCGCCCCCTGTCCCCCTCCTCCTCGGTTAGAAATTGTTGCAGGTAACACCAGATTAAGAATCAGCAAAGATCTGTTGGCCACCATCCCGCAAGTATTCCAACAAACACCTCTGCCAGATGACCAGCAAATAAATTATGACTGGGTCCTTCTCCCCTTCCAAAAAAACAAGCCTGCTACAGAGAAACCGATCCACCAACATCATTACAACCAAGAAATAGTTAAAAAAAAAAAAAAAAAAAAAAGAAAATCTGCTGCGCCAAAACCTGCGCAAATGGAGAAAAGATCCAAACCTGGAAAACATCCGGAAAGCAAAGCAAGCATACAGAAACTGGACCAAATCAAACGTGATGGCCCTGCAGCAAACAGATGCCGAAGCTATGCTACAAACACTCGAACAAGAAATTGAGATCTCTTTGGGATCTGCTAAATAATAATCACCAGCAACAACAAGCAATGGTATCTAATGTCACCCAAAAGAATTGGATCGCACATTTTTCTAATCTCTACAAATCGCGGAATAGCGATGAAAATATGGAGATAGTGGCAATCTCAAATCAATGGACCATCTCCTGGGAGAAACACATATTTGCAGAAATGATTGGCAAACTAAATTCCTCCAGAGCACCCGGACCGGATGGGTTATCTAATGCTGCCCTGAAGCGTGATCCGGAGACTTGGGCGAACCTAATGGATCTCATACTAACCTTAATAAATACAGTCAAGTTATTACCATCTACTTGGACCAAAGCGGTACTGAGTCCAATTTATAAACAGGGCAACAGAGATAACCCGGCCAACTTTAGACCAATTGCCCTGCTAGATCCTTTGGGAAAATTGTTCGCCCATATCTGCTACAAAACTTGACCACATGGGCGAAAGCTTCCAACCGGTTGGATAGTCGACAAACCGGCTTCACCGCGAACGTAGGAACTAATGTAAACCTTCTAACTTTAAACCTGCTGAAACATGAAGCCATAAGCAACAACGCCCCCGTTTATGCAGCGTTCATAGACTTGCACATGGCCTTTGATGCCATAAACAGGTCCATCCTGTGGAACAAACTAGCTAAATGGAATTGCCCACTTGAAATCAGCGAACCAATCAAACTATTATACACCAACACGACAGTTTCGATCAGGCTAACAAAAGAAGGTACAACAACGGAGGCGATAAGAACCTGGAATGGCCTAACACAGGGATGCCCCTTAGCAGCAACCCTGTACAATCTGTATACTGCTGATTACTTCGCAAGCATCGACACTGCAAATCTCAATCCACCAAAGATAAACTCAATTCCGATCCCGTATTTGATGTATGCTGATGACATTGTACTCCTAGACAAAACGCCATCTGGACTACAGGAGAATCTACGGATGACATAATCATCTATGACCAAGAACGAACTCCAGATAAATATAAAAAAAACAAAATCATGTCATTAACCAATTATCATAAGTCGTCTTCCCAAAGCAGACCAAACTTCACCCTGGATAACAAAGTGCTGAATACGGTAACCTCGTTCAAATATCTTGGCGTGTTATTAAACCAACAAAAGGAAGAAACAGCCTGGGTGACCTGTCTCGAAGGAAAAATCCAACTGCTAGCACATCAAGGCGTGATGCTGCATAGACGCTATGGAAAATTTTCAGCAAAACCGATCATAGCGTTCTACCGCCAAAAGGTAATTCCGATCATCACTTATGGTAGCGACGCCATGATCATTGCTACTAGAATAAACTGGCAAAAGTTAGAGGCATCATTCTGTCGTAAAATCTTACAGCTCCCAAGGAACTATCCTATGCCCAGAATACGTTTTGAGGAAGCCCTACAATCACTTGCCTCAATAGTACGCTGGAAGCAGTTTGATCTCCTTCGTAAAGTCATACATGAAGATACAGTCCCTGCAATGCAAATCCTTAAAATAGCGCCACAAGCAATGCATAATACCAGCTTGAAAGCATGGAAGAATGAACTGTTCAACCAAATGACAAAAGAAGAAATCACAACGTAAATTTTGATAAACCGGCCACAGCGTGCAAAGATCAAACTTCAGTGCAATGATTGGTCTAGAACAATAGCAGAAAAGGCAGCATACTCTATGAACTTACAATGCCCAATTGACATACGAGCTCTAAATGAACTTCCACATTATTTGGAACTTTTTCCGGACCCAGTCATTTGAACAATTTTCATGAAACTACGACTAAATATCCTTCCTACCAGACAAAGACTATCCCAAATTCAAAATATACCAAAGGAGGAAAATATTTGCCGCTTTTGCAAGAATAAAGAAAAAACGGAGTCTCTCATGCATCTAATCATGATATGCCCTGCACTCGCGGACAAGAGAATCCTCTTTGGAGACCTATTTAAGATCTCAGACCAACAAGAACAAGGCGATTCAAGATGGCTAAAACTCCTTCAAGGCTAAAATAATAGGCTGATATACACAGTTGTACAATTCCTTGACAATATCTTGGAGCTTACACAAGTTGCCTAAAGTAACTCTTTGTCTCTTGGCCCTCGTTTTTTTTTCTTAAGGATGCAGCATATTGTTCTAATTTGTAAATAATGTAAAATGTCTTGTGCAATTTAAATGAAAAGTTTATATATAAACTATATCATTTTAATTAAAAAAAAAATTAATATGTATATATCTTATTTAAGGCATAAAGGGATGCAATGGCAGGGGAACTTCAGGAGAAGTGCTTGTGGCCTGCAAAAAGAGATCAAGGAAACAAAAAAGATGGTGGGGGACAGTGGGAGTAAAATGTTGAGGGGCCCCAAAATAGGAATTCTGGCTTAGGACTGTCAATCACCCTCTTCATCCTGATGTCTGCAGCCATCCTGCTCTCAACCTTTCTCCTGCCGTCTTGGCCCACACCACCTTCCCCTCTTGCTGACCAGGTTGCTCCTTTTGTTTGCCAGTGCAGAGAGCCTGGACTTGTCAACTGAGTGTGAGGAAAGTAAAAGCACTTTTGAATGTTATGCAGTCTCAAACAGCGCTTCTGCTTCAGAAGCAGATGCAATTTGCTTTGCGAATAGTGTACGAAAATTGGATGTGCCTATATCGACTCTGATTCACTAAACAAGAGCTCAGTCACACTCTGCATCCTACAAGCAAATTCAAAACCATTCACCCATTCCGAAATACTATTCCCTTCCACATATAGCCTGACCAAATTCTTATAGAATATAGGACAGGAAGGAGACACAGTGCCATCCCCATCACCATTGTGCTTGGCATCCTTACCAGCTTCTAACTCTAACTGGTAAGCTCTGTTTTCCCTGCTCAGCCAGTGGATGAACTCCTTCTCAGCAAGCTCTGTCTCAACCCTTTGGCCTTTTTCAGGTCCAATTTCATAACCTTACTTATGAGTGAATTTTTCTCTAAGGAAGAGGAGAGGTAATTATAGTAATGGAGGGAGGAGGGTTTACCCCTTCACCCACAGTGGACACATTTTTCAGTTTATTATTTCGCAATAGCCTTGATTAGCTCTGCCAGGCGTTTACCACAAAGCTAGAGTAGAGTACAGGAGTAGGGAACAATGACAAAGGAGCCAGGGACCTGCCAGTACGGCTGCATGAGCCCCGGTCCTTGAGCTTTGTTAATCCATTTTCAGCAGCAGTCGTCAGGAAATAAGGTGCCCATCTGCGGAATGCACATGGTCTCCCACTGATAGTGCAGTCACTCAGGGGCTGGTCAAAGCCACCTCAGAAATCGCACAACAGGCTGCACACAAAACATTTGGCAGCTAGCCAGTCAGGCTTGCCCTAAAAGCAGCTACATACTGTCCCACTCGCACAGTATGTGGATTGGAAAGCCTGGCAACTGTAAAACAGTCTCCACCAGTTTAAATTACAGCCAAGGGGGCAATGGTGGGATCGGAGTGAGCCAATGACAGCAAATCGGCCATATTAAGACTGCCTTGTGGTCCACAGAAAAGAAGTAATGGTTAGGTGTAGGACTTAAAAAAAAAAAACACAAGTACCAATAATGGCTACCTTATATATGCATTGGGCTATTAATGTGGTAAAAAGGCGACATGCATGGTTTAGCAAAAATCTTAGCAGCCACTAGTCTGCTCCACACCACATGTTCAGGGTTATAGAATCCCTCCGTTACCTAGGTAAGGAAGAGTAAATCATTAAATGCAGTTTGCACCCCACACAAGGGAGAGGTATGTTGCTCTGTCCAACAGTAACCCACACACAAAAGTTAAGTAACATATTCTTTTAATTTTACCAATTACATATAATGGGTAGTTAATTGGCACATAACTGCAAGGTAGTCAGTGGCGTAGCCAAGCTGTGGTCTAGAGGGCAAGGCCCACCCTCAGTACCCCAGTGCCTAGCCTTTCACATAACATGCAGGGAAGGGTATGAGTGTGAAGGGAGTAGCTCATGGGTTTACAAAAGAATGCTCATAGTGTACACATAAATGTAACACACAAAAAATTGCTAAGACACAATCTTGCAGAGAACAGCAGACAACAAAGGAGGGAAAAAACTCTTGAGCCCATTCAGGCTGGTGGCTCAGTCTGCAGGTCGATATCCTCCATTAGGTAAGATATAATATTCTCACCTATTTGTACACCTGCTATGGATAGAAATGGAGTCTGGACACATGATTAAACACATCTCATTGGGCAGGATTTCTCTCCTCTCACTGTTCATTCTGCAATTTACAAGAGTTCACAGAAGCTGCACATCCATACTAAGAGCTCCGATTTAAAAGAAAGCACCAGAGGCCTCCCCAGAAATACCTTAATGCTAAAACCAAACAAAAATAAAGCCTAATATTAACTTTGATTATGGCCTGCTCGCACATGAGCCAGAGGCATTAACTGTCCATTTGTTAAAAAGGCTTTTAATTCCTTTGTGGATTTCCAAATGCTATGCACATTTCCATAGTAACAAAATTCGTGCATATGTCAAACAAGTAGCTATCACACAGACCCCTCAGGCTAGTCTACATTTTGAAAGTAGTACAAACATAGGGCAGTTTGCATGTATATCAAGTTGTACTATATCTGGCTGGAAGTAATTAACCAGTTTGGACTTTTATGCTCACATCAGATTGCATTTCGGTATTGTAGACCTGCATTTATAATATTACAGGAATGCAAAATGACATGCAGTACAAAGACCACCTGTTAAAGAACATGATTTGAGAGCTCTGAGCATATTTATAAGGAACATGAGTGTGCACGAAGTGGTGTTAAAAAAGCAACAGTGTTTTTTTCTACTATCTTTAGCAGGATTTAGAATGTGAAGGCAGTTACTAACAGTTCTATGACACGAGAGCAAACATGCGTATGCTTGTTCTGTCCGGTTTTTAGTTGGTTAACATTGATGTACACTATTTAAAATGCTTACTGTTATGAAGATGAGGCGGAGGCAGGTAAGTCAGACATATGGATTTATTTAGGTTAATAAATCAGAAGAGAAGACCCCACATCTCATGGGCTCCCTTCCCTTCAGCTCTCTCCTCCAACTGACAAACTTAGAACCAAACAAGAAACATGCACCAACATTCCATGACATCATAATGTATGGCCTCTTCACACTAGAGGCTTCTTACAATACTCTTTCATATGGAAAGGATTCCTCCCCTAAGGAGAAGCACCACAACACATCTCCCCCCTTTCTCCTTTTTTTTTTTCTTTTTTATATACATATATCATCTGATCGCTTTACTCCTTTTCAGTATGTTACAATAACTAGGTTACATTTCATAAAACTGATCTAAAACAAAGCGCCATGGGCAGCTCAGTTGCCATTTCCTTAATTTCCTCTCCTGGGCATCTCCCCACATATGGCTCTCACATATGGCCTCTCCTCACCGAGGCAACTCTATCTTTATTCCACAGTTGCCCTCCAGCAACTCGCACTGCCCCTTTCATGACTGCCACAACTCTGACAGGATCTGAATAAAGGGCCCTCCCCCTTCCTCCTTATCACTCCTCTCTTTATCCTGACCCAGTCACCACACTCCACACATAACTCCTTCTTTCCTCTCCTCAAGTTTTCACGTTTGACCCAATCTGACTTCTTCCTCACTAATGATCTTCTCACTTCGTCCACAACGAGATCGGTCTCCCTACACCTTCCAAGCCATGGCGGACAAGCCATAGAATATGGCTTCCTTCCCCTCATGAGTTCAAACGGGCATAGACCAGTCGTAGAATGCGGCGCCATCCTCAAAGCCCACATTCTATTTTGTATCAAAGCTAGTTTGTCTAAACCACACTCCTCTCCCATACGTACACTCTCCATCACACACCTATTCATTCTCTCAACCACACCATTTGACTAGGGATGGTATAATGAAGTTCTTTTGTGACCAACTCCACACTTCCTCAAATAGTTAGAGAATCTTTCTCCAATAAACTGGGGACCATTGTCGGTCAATACAGTCTCAGGCAAACCCTCACTTGCAAAAATTTCCTGTAGAACCTTTATCATACACTCACCCGTGATGTCCCTCACGATCTTAAAATCCACCCATCTGGAAAACAGATCCACAACCAAAACAATATACTTACCCCGGGCATAACCAAGTTCCACGGGACCAAGTACGTCCATGGCAATATCACACCATATCCTGGATGGGAGACCGACGTCCACTAATGGTTGCTTTCTGGCAACTACTCCCTTTCCACTATTAACACAAAACTGACAATTTGCCAAACAATTTTCCACCTCCTTGTCAAAACCCGGCCACCAATATTCTTCTCTTAACACTCCTTTGGTTTTGGTAACCCCAATATGACCGCTATGTGCTAGATCTACCACTTTCTTCCTCAAACCTATCGGGACCACTGCCCTACCCCATCTGAACAAAATATTATCATTAACCGATAATTCATCCTTCACCTCCCAATATGGCTTCACTTCTTCCGCCAATTCCACCTTATTCGGCCATACAGTAGATTCAACATATGTGATTACCCTCCTTATGATGTCATCTCTTTCCACTTCATCCAACCACTCCTGCTTGGATACAATACCATCAGTGTTGACAAACACTAACTCCATTTCCTCACTTTCCATACTTTCAGGTCCTGCCACCCTTATCCTTGATAGACTGTCAGCTAAAACATTCTCCCTCCCGGGTATGTGTCATGATCACAGCAAAGGTTCCCACAAAAGCTTCCAAAACGAATTGGTCTTCACTCTACCATTCGTGGATGTTAAGAAAAAAACAACTCAGATCAGTGTTAGGTATGAGCAGCGCTTTCCGACACTCAACAGGGCGCCTGGTTTAAGCTGGTAGAATGCGCAGCGTAGGTCTAGTTGTTCTCTCTCTCCGCCTATTTAAGCCCCTCCCCGCCATCATTCCCTGCTTCGCGTTCGGAGATTCAGTCAACGCTTGCCGCTGTCCAGCTTTAGGTTCCGTCACGCTCCAGCGCCACCTCACGTTTTTCCCTTCCAGTCATTTGATTCCTCCTCAGTCCCTTCCGTATTCCCTTTTTCCAGTCACCGAATCCTCCTCAGCAGTTTGGTAACTCTTGTCACAGACTTCGTTCCAGTCCTCATACCCCCGTTATTTTCCAGTCTCGGAACGTCTTTCAAAACTTCGAGAGTTCCTGTCAGAAATTCTTCGCAAGTATCTTGGCTTTATTTTTATGAAGTATTATAACCTTTTCCGAGGATATTGTGAAGTTCAGTGTTGCTTGGAGTTCTGTACTGAGCGCTTGTTGCGCGTAAAAGAAGAAACTCAGTGGTTCTTCAGAGTTGCCTAGTGATTCGTACCTCGAGTCTTAGTTGGCAGGTGCTCTTCATTGTTATTTTTTTGCCGCGAATTTAATGGAATGTTTTTCCTCATACTACAAGGGGTTGGTGTATTTCCTGAGGTGATTTGTTTCCCAGTTGTGGTGCCCAGGTATGTTAGGGCGTAGGAATTCCCTCACACTTTAGGTGCTCAAAATGCTTCCTAGCCCTATTCCAATTACTTCAGTACGGCTCAGTTCTTGGTCTTCACACTCACATTAGTCGTATGATCTGTTGTACGCGGTGTCTTTCCGCTTATTTAGCATCAGGAAAAATCCCTCCCTGGCCACACTAGTAGCACCATTCCCCTCTACAGAACAAGCGCCCCTGCATCGATGCAGGATGGAGAGCTAACAACATAAAACCTCAAGGTAATTAGAAAAGTTGAAGTGTTGTATTGAGTGTGGAATTAGTTTAAACTCCATTGAAGCCTTAATCAAAATCCTTAGAAAATTCTTGTGTTTGTCCTAGGAACACACGTCCGTTTAGTTTGAGGAAGGATTGGAGCTACACCCATTGAGAAGAACTGAGCTAAGCGGTTCCTTCGTGAGTGTCCCCGCAGAGTCCAGGTAAGCGTTACAGAACGCAAAGCCATTGAAACATACTCTGCCTGGACATCATGGGAACTCCTGAGGTAGATCAGTTGGCCCAATTGTTGGGGGAATTGAGAGCGGAAGTGCATGCAGCACGTTCCGAAACTAATGCTCTGAGGAAAGAGTTAGTGGTAAATAGGGATAGAACTGAGGAGTTGGCCCGCCAATTATTGCAGTCACAAGCTGGTCAGGTTCCGTTACCTTCTGGTCACCCCCAAGTTTCAGCCCCAATCGCACCCTCAGTTCCTGTCCAAGTAGTAGTACCAGGCAACATTCCCTTAGCTCCCCCAGAACGCTTTTTTGGAGACCCCAAGAGGTTTGCTGTGTTTCTAAATCAATGCAGGCTACATTTCTTATGCAGACCGGGAACGTTTCCCACAGACCAATCTAAGGTGGCCTTTGTGTTGTCTTACCTGGGTGGTTACGCTGCTGACTGGGCAGTTCCTCTTGTTAATAGAGATGATCCGGTGTTGAGAAACTTTCAAAACTTCCAATGTGAACTAGAGAAACTTTTTGCTCGCCACACCCAAGGTCAAGCATTAGACAACGAATTGTTGTCACTTCGACAGGGCAATCAAGAATTGCTGGCATATGTAGCTACTTTCAATCGACTTGTTGCAGAAACCAATTGGCCTTCAGAAAAAAGAACTACCTTATTTTACCGTGGGTTACGGAGTGAGCTGAAGGATGTCCTAGCTCAAGTGGTGAACCCCCCAGAAGGAATTGCCGAATTCATCGACTTAACCATCCAGTTGGATCACCGACTTCAAGATCGAAGAATTGATCGAGGTCGCCCAGAGAGTCGGGCATATTTTGTTCGCCCCAAGGAAACTTCTGGACGGGTGTCGTCAGAAAACCATGCCGAACCTATGCAACTGGGTGTCATTCGTGGTCCTATCTCCCAAGCTGAGAGAGAAAAAAGGAGGCAGCAACAGCTCTGCTTGTACTGCGGGAAGGCTGGTCATTTCCTGAAGGACTGTCCTGTGAAACCTTCCCGAAAACCCCTGGGCAGTGTTAGTCAGGAAAAGAAGGAGCAAACTCCGGAAAACTTGAGTGCCCGACAAGCATAGAGGTCAGCTTGTCGAGCGTGAAGAAGGTTTCGGTGACCTCGCACTTTGTGATTCCAATTATCCTATGCAGTCGTGATTGTCCTACAAGAAAATTCACGTTAAACGCCTATATTGATTGTGGGGCCATCGGCAACTATATGGATTTAAGCCTGGCAAGCAGATTGGGCATCCCGTTAATGGATAAGTTGGAAGCAGAAAATGTTTCTGGAGTGGATGGCACTCCCCTTGTGTCAGGTCCAGTTACTAAACGCACTAACAATATCATTATGCTCTGTCAGGGGGGACACAAGGAGGAGATTTCCTTTGACCTTATTCAGGCGCCACTGTTCCAGATTATCCTAGGAATCCCTTGGCTAGAAAAGCATAATCCTGTCATTAATTGGCGTGCAAGAACTGTGGTGTTTGGTTCCGAGTGTGAAGAAAATTGTAAGGGGACGGAAGACGTTCAGGAAGAGAAATCACCGCCAAACACTCCAGAAGTCACGTTGGGTCTCATCGGTTCATTGCCCTATGAATACCAATGGTTCCAGGAGGTTTTTCAGGAGGAGAAGCAAGCTGAAGTCCTGCCCCCGCATAGACCTTATGATTGCCAAATAGACCTGGTTCCAGGAGCCCAACTTCCATGCCATCGAATTTATGCGCTAACAGAGAAAGAAAACCTCCATCTGAGAACGTATCTGGACCAGTATTTAGCCAATGGATTTATTCGACCATCCAAGTCCCCAGCAGCATCGCCTTTGTTCTTTGTGCCCAAAAAGGAAGGGGACCTTAGAACCTGCATCGATTACCGGGCCTTAAATCAAATCACCATAAAAAACCGATACCCATTGCCTCTGATTTCCACGTTGCTGGATCAGGTGAAAGGAGCCAGGATCTTCACCAAACTAGACCTTCGTGGGGCATACCATCTCATTCGCATAAAACCTGGAGATGAATGGAAGACTGCCTTTCGCACACGTTATGGACTCTTCGAATATCAGGTTATGCCCTTTGGGTTATGTAACGCACCAGCAGCCTTTCAATCATTCATGAATGACATCTTTCGGGAGCTTCTGGATATCTGCGTTGTGATATATGTGGATGACATCCTAATTTTTTCTGCCAACCCCCGGGAACATGTCAAACATGTAACCTCTGTTCTCCAAATCCTCAAGGAAAACTTCTTGTATGTAAAACTGGAGAAATGTCACTTCCATGTTCCTGAGGTGGAATTTTTGGGATTCATTTTGTCTTCGGAAGGAGTGAAAATGGACAATAGAAAAGTTGACGCAATTCTATCCTGGCCAGCTCCAACATCAGTGAAAGGAGTCCAAAGTTTTTTGGGATTCGCTAACTTTTATCGACGATTCGTGTCTGATTTCTCTCAGCTGGTTCATCCTATCACGTCATTGCTACGAAAGAATAAAACCTTTGCTTGGACAGACGAGGCTGGTGAGGCCTTCCAGAAACTGAAAGAAAAATTCACTGCAGCACCTGTTCTTCAACATCCTCAGTTGGATCTTCCTTTTGTGGTCGAGACCGACGCATCTAACGTTGCCATGGGAGCAGTCTTGTCGCAGCGTGATCCTATCTCGCACGAACTACACCCAGTGGCCTTTTGGTCAAAGAAGTTCTCAGCAGCGGAATTGAATTACACAGTCACCGATAAGGAGTTGTTGGCTATAAAGAGTGCACTGAAGGAATGGAGGCACTATCTGCTTGGGGCTAGGCACACAGTTACCATTTTCACAGATCACCGGAATCTTCAGTACTTGCGTTCAGCAAAGGCACAATCTTCGCGTCAGTTGAGATGGGCTCTTTTCTTTGCTGAGTACGACTTTGTTATCACCTTTCGGCCTGGTATCCGTAACGGAAAGGCCGATGCTCTGTCCCGAATTGGTAAAGGAGAAGAAGCCTACAGTGCCACAACTCCGGTGGAAATAATTCCAGTCGAAAAGGTGCTTGGAGTCATGGATGTTACCGATTCCTTATTTGAAAAGTTGAGAGTTGAAATCAAAGCCAATATCAGTACGGCAGAATTGCAAAAATGGGAATCCGAAAAGGAACACCGTTATGTACAGGACGAGTTGCCCTTTTACAAGGGGCGACTGTTCTTGCCAACTCCAAGGCTACGAGAGCAAGTAATTGCAGACTACCATGGTGCACTAATGGAAGGACACCTGGGAGTCACTAAGACCTTAGCAAGAGTCAAGAGATCGTATTGGTGGCCAACTTGGCGAAAGGATGTAATTCAATTCATCAAGACATGTGGAGTTTGCGCTCAAAATAAGTCACAGAAAATGAAACCTGCCGGTCTCCTTAAACCACTGGAAGTTCCGCCTCTTCCTTGGCATACGCTCTCCTTGGATTTTATTACAGACTTACCCAACTGTGAAGGATTTGACACCATCCTGGTGGTGGTGGATTTATTTTCTAAAATGGCACACTTTGTGGCATTGAAAGGATTGCCTACTGCGTCGGTCCTAGCCAAGGTATTTTTGGAAAACGTTGTAAGGCTGCATGGCTTTCCTTCCATTGTGGTATCAGATCGGGGAAGTCAATTTGTTTCTGAGTTCTGGAAAAGATGTTGCAAGATGGCTCAGATGGAGATTCGTTTGTCCTCTAGTTATCACCTACAAACTGATGGGCAAACAGAACGCACAAATCAAACGTTGGAACAGTACCTCAGGTGCATGCTTCATCAAACCGACGATTCTTGGCAAAAGATACTGTGGATTGCAGAATATGCCTACAATAATTCCGTACACTCCTCAACTGGATTAAGTCCATTCTTCACTGTATATGGTCGGCATCCACGAACATCGGTTCATGATCCGCCTGAATCCTTGGAAATGCCCGCTATCAAGACACTACATGACAACATTATCACCGCTGTTCACTTAGCCAGTAAACAGTTAAATTTGGCGAAGACGGCTCAGAAGAAGTTTGCTGATCAAAAGCGAAGAGACTCTCCGGAATACAAGGTGGGAGACTCAGTGTGGTTGGCTACTAGGAACCTGAGGTTGAGAGGATCCAGGAAATTTCTTCCAAGATTCTTGGGTCCTTTTCCCATTGAGAAGATTATCAACCCAGTGGCCATGAAGTTAACACTCCCCAAAAACATGAAAATCCATTCCGTTTTCCATGTGTCCTTATTGAAGACTGTAAGTCCAAATACCCGAATCCAGAGTCCACCGGCTCCTGTAATTGTGGAAGGTGACCAGCCAGAGTACGAGGTAAAGGCTATCTTGGACTCTAAGGTTGTTCGCAGAAGGTTGCATTACCTGGTGGATTGGAAGGGTTATGGGCCACAGGATCGAACTTGGGAACCCCTTGAAAACATTCACGCACCCCGATTAATTAAATCCTTTCATCTGAATAATCCTAGTAAGCCAGGGGGAGAAGGGTTCACCTTAGGAGGGGCCTTGGGGGGGAATACTGTCATGATCACAGCAAAGGTTCCCACAAAAGCTTCCAAAACGAATTGGTCTTCACTCTACCATTCGTGGATGTTAAGAAAAAAACAACTCAGATCAGTGTTAGGTATGAGCAGCGCTTTCCGACACTCAACAGGGCGCCTGGTTTAAGCTGGTAGAATGCGCAGCGTAGGTCTAGTTGTTCTCTCTCTCCGCCTATTTAAGCCCCTCCCCGCCATCATTCCCTGCTTCGCGTTCGGAGATTCAGTCAACGCTTGCCGCTGTCCAGCTTTAGGTTCCGTCACGCTCCAGCGCCACCTCACGTTTTTCCCTTCCAGTCATTTGATTCCTCCTCAGTCCCTTCCGTATTCCCTTTTTCCAGTCACCGAATCCTCCTCAGCAGTTTGGTAACTCTTGTCACAGACTTCGTTCCAGTCCTCATACCCCCGTTATTTTCCAGTCTCGGAACGTCTTTCAAAACTTCGAGAGTTCCTGTCAGAAATTCTTCGCAAGTATCTTGGCTTTATTTTTATGAAGTATTATAACCTTTTCCGAGGATATTGTGAAGTTCAGTGTTGCTTGGAGTTCTGTACTGAGCGCTTGTTGCGCGTAAAAGAAGAAACTCAGTGGTTCTTCAGAGTTGCCTAGTGATTCGTACCTCGAGTCTTAGTTGGCAGGTGCTCTTCATTGTTATTTTTTTGCCGCGAATTTAATGGAATGTTTTTCCTCATACTACAAGGGGTTGGTGTATTTCCTGAGGTGATTTGTTTCCCAGTTGTGGTGCCCAGGTATGTTAGGGCGTAGGAATTCCCTCACACTTTAGGTGCTCAAAATGCTTCCTAGCCCTATTCCAATTACTTCAGTACGGCTCAGTTCTTGGTCTTCACACTCACATTAGTCGTATGATCTGTTGTACGCGGTGTCTTTCCGCTTATTTAGCATCAGGAAAAATCCCTCCCTGGCCACACTAGTAGCACCATTCCCCTCTACAGAACAAGCGCCCCTGCATCGATGCAGGATGGAGAGCTAACAACATAAAACCTCAAGGTAATTAGAAAAGTTGAAGTGTTGTATTGAGTGTGGAATTAGTTTAAACTCCATTGAAGCCTTAATCAAAATCCTTAGAAAATTCTTGTGTTTGTCCTAGGAACACACGTCCGTTTAGTTTGAGGAAGGATTGGAGCTACACCCATTGAGAAGAACTGAGCTAAGCGGTTCCTTCGTGAGTGTCCCCGCAGAGTCCAGGTAAGCGTTACAGTATGACCTCCATCCTAAAACAATGTGTCTGCATCCTGGTAACCCATCCTGCCACTCTCCGAGAGACTTTGTCAAGGCCCTTATTTTCAAAAATGGCTTTTAAGGGTTTATGATCCGTTCGCAACACAAACTCTACTCCCCACACAATTTCTGAAGCGTTCCACACCCCAAAAACATGCCAAAGCCTCCTTCTCTAGTACCGAATATCTTAACTCCGCTCCCTTGAGACCCCTCGAGGCATGGGCGATTACCTCTTCAGAACCATCTTCCTGCTTCTGTGATAGCACGGCTCCCAGTCCACTCTCACTAGCGTCTACTGTGATAATGGTTAGCTTCCTCGTGTCAAAGCATCCTAATGGACTGGCCATATTTATTTCTTCCTTTATCCTGTTAGACTCCCTGTCACACTGGCTATTCCATACAAAATCGGCGCCCTTCTTAAGAATCTTTCTCATCTCCTGTACTTTGTCAGCATAGTTTATCACAAATTTGTGATAAAATTCCATCATTCCTAGAAAAGAGCGCAGCTCATTCTTGCTTTTCGGTTTCTCAATACTCTTAATAGTATTTACCATATCTTCCTTGGGCTTAACTCCATCCCCCGACACTTCATGTCCTAGGTAGTCCACTTTCGTCACCGCAAACATACATTTCTCACCTCTCAAAGTAATACCTCTCTCGTCAAATATTCTCAAAACCTTGCGTAGATTCCTGTCATGTTCTTCCATTGTCACACCACTCACCAATACATCATCCTGAAAACAGAACACTCCCTTCAGTCCTTCAACAAACGATCCATGATCTTCTGAAATACTGATGAAGCGGACGCCAGCCCAAACGGCATTCTCCTAAATTGAAAAACGCCTTCATGCGTTACAAAAGCCGTAACCTTCCTACACGCCTCCACCAATTCGACCTGATGATACACTGACGTCATATCTAACTTAGAAAAATATCTTCCCCCACCCACCATGGTCAACAGTTCACCCATGTTGGGCAGAGGATGTCTGTTCACCAACACACACTTATTTAACTCACGCATATCAACACATAACCTTATGTCTCCTGAACTTTTCTTCACAATCACCACTGGCGATACCCATTCAACCCCCCCAGCTCTCTCAATCACACCTGACTCCAACAGCTTCTGCAATTCCTTTTTCACATTCTCCCTCAAAGCAAGAGGCACCGGCCTGAGTTTCGCCACAATGGGCATACTATTCTTTTTCAATGTTATCTGGTGCTGAAACCCTCTCACCTTTCCCAACTTCTCATTGAATACTTTCCCAAACTCCGACATGTACCTATCGTGACTCGCGGACACTTTGGAAATTTGCAGCACTTGCTCTGGGTGATTGGGATCGAGTTTGATCCCTAAATTCTTTTGTTCTCTCCACCCTAACAAAGATTGCCCCTTCTTAGTAACATACACTTTGCCATCACAATTGCGTCCCTTGAATTCAAAACTACTCCATACATAACCCAGTAAATCAATACGATCTTGGTTGTACCCTCCTGGATTTATGTCGGGCTCTGATAACTCAGATACTACCCCTTTCATTTCGCACTCAAAGGCAACCCTGGATATTAAAGTTATTTTCGACCCTGAGTCAGCCATCATTGATACCTTACGCCCATTCACCGTTACCACAGCATAAGGCCGTTCACAACCCTCAAGGTCCCCACCATTCGTAACAACATTAACAGTATTCACGATAACATTTTGTAATGGCACCACAACTTCGTCTTCCGATGACCTCCCATCTTCTTCCTCATTTACATACAGGACCCTCTGTTGGCCTGACTGTCCAAATTGGTAGTTCCTGCAGCACAATGCTAAATGTCCTCTCCTTTTGCATTTTGAGCACGTACTCTTTCGCCCTGGACACACAACAGAGGATGCAAAATGTGTTGCACTAGCACACCGATAACATAGCCTTTCGTCCTTCCTATCTTCTTTTTTCTCATATCTCTGCATATAATCTTGACTCTTCCTTTCTTCCGGATTGCTCTTCCCTGACTGTCTTTTTGTTCTTTCCCTCGGCCACAGACAACACCTCCGGTTTACTTTCTTTGGGCTCCCCTCCTTCAGTTTTGGAAAGTTTGGCCACACATGCCAGGGAATGCTCCACACGTTTCGCCAAGTCCAATATTTCATCTAAACTTGGCTCATCCTTTAGCCACAATTCCTCTCGTATCTTATTAGATCGACAATGTGTCATGAATTGATCACGAATATGTTCGTCGAAACTTCCTTGAAATTTGCATGTAAGAGCCAGATGTCGCAATGCTGTCACATAATCCTCAACAGATTCACTTTGGGCTTGTGTGCGCATCCGGAAATTATACCTTTCCAAAATTGTGCTCCTTTTTGGGTTAAAATGCTTATCCAGTTTCACTAATGCGGATTCAAACTCATTTAATTCATCCCCGCTTCCGTCACTCGCAAGTTGAGGTAGAGTTTCAAAAATTCTTTGGCCCTCGAAACCCAAAAAATGTAACAATAATGCCAACTTCCTCTCGCTGGAATAGGCCGTTCCGCCGGCTGCTTTCATGTAGTGCAGGAAACCCTTGCGCCATTGGGGCCACGCAATTCTTGCCGCGCCTGTGGCAGGCATAAAAATGGGGGGACCAGATAACCCTGGCAAAGCTGCCATATCTTCTGATTGCAAAATGTCACTTGATGTGTACTTATTATATTCTCCCTGCGCTGGGTACTACTAGTGCTCTGTTGACTTTCCGCGCTTTAGATGTCTTTTTATAATGCTCCCTTGTCAGCTCGCTTGTCCATGCAGTCAGGACTAACACTGCAAAGCCACACTGTCACAATGTCTTGCGCATGGTTGATATCTACCTGCCTGAGGGATGTGCACGTGCAGTGGTGTCCCGCTCTTCCTCCTTAACGATAACTAAAAGTGTTTTTCCCTAACACCTTCAGTTATCTCCTTGTTGCCTTGAGACATCAAATGGCGTTGTGAGGGGTTCTGACGCCTTACTGAAATTGGAAATGCCCCTCTATTTTATAGTCCACGGTAGTTCACCGCTCACTTGTCCCTCCGTTAGGAGGAATACGGTACTCTGGTTCAGAGTCCGCTCCCCACGCCTTTCATCAACTGTCTATGCCTGGCAACACAGTGGACGATACGCCGGGGCTAATCAAACAAGTTCGCACAAATAACCCCGGAGAAGCGAAGAAATCACCACGGACACTTACTTTTGTTGCGTTGGGGAGGTGCAGAACACGCAGGCCTGCGCACGGTGGCCCCTCGACGCTACAGGAGAGCGGAGCGGCCCTCCCAGGAACGTTCCTCTGATGCCGGGCAAACTTCTTTTTCGCGCCAGCCCCTTCCCGGGCTGAGACGCTCGCGTAGCCAGCTGATCTCCACAGCTTTCCGCATCTGCCGGTCACACAGAATCGAGCGGGCAGCCAACGAACGACACAGGACAGTCCTCTTAGCAACCGTCGTGTGGGCAGCGTTCCACTTCAGAGGCCGCACACGGGAGGCAAAAATGGGTTGGCCTTATAGCGCTGTGCCGGCACACGCAGGGTGGACTTGGAGAGCAAGGCAGACGGCGGGAGCGGGGACCAGTTCACAGGACCCTCGCTCAACACAGGGCTCGTCGGAGCGGCGTATCTCGGCTGGGGTCTTCTCTTCACCTCCGTTCCATGGCATCTCATCCCATCCTCGTCGCCATTGTTATGAAGATGAGGCGGAGGCAGGTAAGTCAGAAATATGGATTTATTTAGGTTAATAAATCAGAAGAGAAGACCCCACATCTCATGGGCTCCCTTCCCTTCAGCTCTCTCCTCCAACTGACAAACTTAGAACCAAACAAGAAACATGCACCAACATTCCATGACCTCATAATGTATGGCCTCTTCACACTAGAGGCTTCTTAGAATACTCTTTCATATGGAAAGGATTCCTCCCCTAAGGAGAAGCACCACAACACTAACAATTTACTGGTACTCTCTTTGATGTAGTGATTAACGTTTGGCCTGTGAAAAGTCTCCTTAGTAAGTGTAAGTCAGTGATTTGCGCTACAATGGTTGCATTTGGACTTACAGCCCCTTCACTCAGTTACCTTCTAATCTTTCAGTTACCTAGTTTTCCCATAATATCTACTTGTTAGACATGCACAAATAGTTTGATTTTGTTTTAGCATCGCACACAATCTACAAACTCTTGTCACACAATGACTACAAGTAGCCATACTTCTGACACATCACTTTGGGTTCTTGGTCAATGGAAGGGGACAGTGGGTTGACTGGGGCCTTTTAGCTATTTAGTTAAAAGTATACAAAAGCCTATAGCAGTTTAGAAATTGCCATGGTCTACATGAGTATGATAAAATAAACCTGATGAAATACATGCATCTTCTTTAGTTATGTGGATCCCTGCCCCAGGCCCACGTATATTCTGTAGAGGGCGCCCTGTCAGGAATTCCTGGCTACACCCCTGGAAGTCACTGAGTCTGAGCTTGCCACCATTTGTTAGTGAGATTCGTCTGCAGTCCACTAATAAGAGGTGTGAAAAGACCCATCCTTGGTGAAGTAATAGGATGTGCACCAAGTTTGACCAAGCTGTCATAATGGGTAAAAGTAGCAGAGTAGCTAGGCTTCACTTTTAGGTTGGGATGGTCTGGTAACAAAGTAAAATTAGTCCTTTGCACATGCAACAAGGGTGTGGAACGAGGAGTCTGGCACACGTGGCAGTGTTGTGGTTACAAACTAACGCTAAGAGGGGTTTCCCTCCCTCAACTAAACACTAAGTAAACCCTAAGGATTATGTCCTGTGTCAAAAGCCTATTTCCATCCCTTACACTTTTAACTCGAGTAAAAATGTTGGCAAGTTTTCTTAATATCAACAGAATGGCTTCCGTCTTCTGTAGAGCAGACCACCTTGCCAGTAGTGTGAAGGGACTATTTCCTGAGGGAATGACTCCCTTCTCAAAGGCACAACAGAAAGTTCCAGATTAAAAAGTCTCAGTTCCAAATTAAATCAAAGTTCCAATTCAAAATCTTGGTACCAAGAGAATGATTCCCTTCCCTTGGTTTTTCCCAGGATTTTGACGATATTTACAAATACCAGTGAGATTGACTCCTTTCCCCTGGCCTTTTTAAGACTATTCGCAATGTACACAAACACCAGGGGGCAGGAGGGGTATGCTTTTCTTCCCCTGGTTTTCCTCAGGTTTGCATAGTTCACAATGCCTGGGGGTATGTTTCTTCCCCTGGCCTCTTTGAGACGTGCACAATTCCCAATTTCTATGAGTGTTCCCAAGTACCAGGGGTTATGACTCCCTTCCCCAGGCCTCTTGTAATGTCACAAGAATGACTCCCTTCTCTTTCACAATATTCACAACCTTTAGCACAATGTTGCCAAGTACCAGCAGTTATGACTCTCTTCCACTGTCCTCTGTTAGGCTTCTTGAAATGCCAAGAGAATGACTCCCTTCTCTTGGCCTTCACAATCTTCACAAACTTTATCACAATGTTGGGGGGGGGGGGTGGGGTTATGCTTCTTCAACTGACCTACCTTAATACACAATACCACTGGGTATGCTCCTCTTCACCTGGATTTTCTCACTCAACCTGGTTCACTACCCTGCCAGGTACTGTGGTTGTGAAGATGACTTGGGTTACTCTTCATAGGAGGGTGCAGGTCCCATACCAATGAGATTCTCTCTCGCAGACCTGGTTCACTATCTGTGACTATGAAGATGGCTTTGGAGGCAGTTTATATGTTGTGGGTGCCAGACCTGTTCTTTTGACCTACCCGCCCCACGGGATCCCACCAACCATCCTGGCTACCTGGACCTCTACAGACTTCTTACTGGTGACCTCTGGTTGCCTGCGTTCTTCTCTACCCCACATGGGCTTCTCACAGAAGGGGCTTCATCCAAGGATTTGTCACAATGCACAACAACACAAGCTGCACATAATATACTAATAAATAATATACTAATAACACATATATACATATGTATTTAGCTTTGCATTCATTTTAAAAACACTGTCAAATGAGTACCCTAGACGTTTCAAACAAAGCAAGTAAATAGAAAAAGCACAGTAAATAAAAAAAATCATAAACTCCACAGTAGAACACAATAAAGCAGACTAACCTAGCAATCTTTTAAAACAGTATAGGAAACAGGCCCGAAGGGCCAACAAAACACATGAACCCCCTATAAGGGGGCGTTGGGCAATCAGGAAGTTCTGAACGTGGGCTGTATTCTCTGGCATAAGTCTCCGTTCTGAGCATCCCGAGTGCTGCTGGCTTGCATCCCCCTTCCTCTTCCCCGCTCACCCCTTAGCACTCGTGAAGCACACATGCGGGTGCTAAGGGTGTGTTTTCATTTAAAAATAAAAATAAATCTTACCTTGCAGGTCTACGCTGCGCATTTTTTCCCAAGTCTGTTTTCCATGTTGATGATGTCATGGTTATGGATAACTGATTAGAGAAATACCCTGCAGCACCAGAAACGCAATGTAAGATGCGCATTTAAAAAAAAATTGAAACGCCCCTTTAGCACCTGTGTACATGGGTGCCAATGGTGATGTAACCCTTGGGGTGGAATTACTTTCCTGTTAATGGCATGCTGCTCAGGTTAATGGACTCTCGCTTTGCATCGGTCTTTAACATGTACGGCAGGCCATTACCTGCAAGATCCACCAGCTCCCTTGTGTTAGATCACCTTAGTACAGTATTGGGCCGTGATGGGTCCCAGTGAACTCCTAGAAACAAGTAGAGGCAATGTAACCAATAGTCATTAAAGTAAGACTTACTTCTTGTGGGATAGAATGAATTGCAGTGATTTATTATATTAATCTATATTAAAATCACTGGTACTTTATAAAATTGCAGTCTTTTTTTTCTAAAACACCAGTGCCCCATGGGGACAAAAAAATGTCTGAGCCGAGGGAAGTGCCTTATTACATCAGGAGTTCAGAGTTTTCAAAAGTTCCCTCATAGGGATCAGTGGGATAAATCACATAGGTCTGCTGTACAGGGAATGCTCAGGTAAGTTCTCCTTTTACCCCGCTGTTAGATAAAATTTTCATTTTGCTGCTTTCTCTCCATACTCTAAGGAAGCCCCAACATGTTTCTCTTGTTTGAATCCTGACCCGACATCTGAGAGTAAGCAAAGGATTTTTGCTTTACTTTCCTTGCTTAGCTCATCTATTTTGGGGCAAAAATCGGTCCCTATGTCCCTTGTTTTTAAGCTGTGCACATCACCTTGCAGTGAAGCTCGACAGGGTTACTTTGCATCCCTAGTTCATTTGTTTTAATTAACATTTCTGTTACTTGCATGGTGTCCAAGACCGGCTGGTGGCAGTGAATATTCTTATACTGTGGTTTTTATTTTTCTTGTGTGTATTTTACTGCATGAAGCCATTTTGATTACGATATCCTCTAAAATGGCAGTGACACCCATGTTTTGCCTTTCTTTTGGCCACCTTGTCCTTTGCCCTTCTTCCTGCCCTCAGTAGTCTGGAAACACTATACAAGGAAAGCACTTTTCCAGGCAAAGCCCTGGCTTTCCTGGGGAAAGCGGCGGTATGTGTTGGTTGCCTGTTGGAACGGTCTGGTCCCATTCCACATACTGGCCAAAGTTTGTCTCTTGCCTGGCAGATGGGAGGTGCGAAAGCTGTCCATGATTGGACAGTCTGTCAGTTTAGATGGTGCAGATGCTTACCCTTTAAGAGGGAGTTTGGAACCGCCACAGTTCAAATTCAGGATTTGTGGAGGACTCCTGCAGGCAGCCATTCTTCAGATGGACTTTGGAGCCAAGACTCCTTTAAAGAGGTGCAGCCAGCTGTAGACCAGAGGACGTCCGTTGCAGCACACCTGCATTGCCTTCAGCAAAGTCTGAGCAAAGCTTTGGTCCTTTGTTCTCATCTCCTGAAGACCTTCATCAGTGCGTGTACCTCTGGACCGGTAGGAACAAGCTATCCTGCCCTTGGAAGATGTTGGAAGTGTCGAACCTGTGGACTGACCGGCTTCCACGCGGGCCTCTTTACTGGACCAATCAACACTCTGAGGTCATACTTGGGACTCTGCAGACTCTCAAATTGTGAGACAGGAAGGATCCCCTGTGGTTGTTTCTCTCCAGAACAGAGGGGCCTTGCAGTACCAGTTTCTTTGTCTCTGCCACAGGTCTGCCCTTCCACTGCCTGAGCACACAGTTTGTCTGAGCTTCCCACCGTCATGTCCTGGGGGTCTCCTGAGATCATCAGAATCATGGCTGTCAGATGTCCATCGTTCTAGCGTCATCCAGCTGTCTAGTCACAAACTGTCTCACAAGAGCATAGAACCACTGACTAGTAGTCCTAATCATGGATAACCACTGGGCACCACATCTGCCCAGTGTGAAGGCGGCGTGAAGCAAGACACAGACAACCGATTCAAAGTTCAAACAGAAAGGTTTTATTAACTTAAATGTCAGGATGGTTGAACGCCTAACTTAGCCTATGCTAAGGTATGATTTCCCTACCTAAACAAAACTAAGGAAAGTCTGAGTCAAAGAGTGCAACTTAGGAATCTGTCTGTGCCCTAAACCTATGCTTGCCCTCACAACTCTATCTGTACAATGTGTAAGGATGTCAGTAATGAAAAGAAAAGTGTTCAATACAAAAGTCTGAGCTTCTTCCAGCTCGCAGCTTCCTTTCAGCTCCCTTCCCCAAGCGTAAAGCAGTTCCACAAAATGTCTTAAAGTTACCTTCCATAGATTCAAAAAGATATAGTTTTAACCAATACCCTGGGTTCCCTTCCCCGGTTTCAAGCCATAAAACACAAGGGAACCTTGAAACTCTGTCCTGACTTCAGCAATTGACTCGTATCTCAAGGGTCCCCTTCCCCAAAGAATAATTTGTTTAAACAACGCAGTTCAATAGAAAATCTCCTTACTTTCTTTTAACTTTCACAGTTCTGTTGTTTCCATGTTCAAAGATTTGTCCTGGTAGTTTGTAGCTTTTTTAATGTTGAAAATAATCTTTCTGTTTAAGTTTAAAGTTTCCGTATAAATTAAACTTCAGGCTTTATTTGCTTATTCTTCAAAGTTAATTTCAATTTGAAGCACAACAAGTAGTAATGTACTTGTTTGTTGGAGTTAAATTCACCCTGGAACTCAGCATCTAATAGTTAACTTACATGTAGGGTCCCATTCCCTGTTTGGCTTCAAAAGGATATTGGTTCTGGCTGTTTGCAAAGTTTTTGTTCATTTCGGAATTCAGTAATTGTGGTTGTCACTCAAACTTATTTTTATATTGTCTGTTCAAAAATAGTTTGTTCTGCTTTAAATGTTTCTTTAAATGTTTGTTTGTTTTGCTTTAAATGGATTACCCAATGTCCGGAGACGTTTGAAAACGTGTCTTATGCCACACGCGACCACTACGATACAAAGTAATCCTGTTAATTCATTGATTGAAGTTGTGAAAGACACAAGAGTTTTGAAAACAAGCTTGTGGGAGCCACGCGACCACTCCAATACAAAATATCCCTTGACAACAAAGTTCACACATTTGTTCACCGGATTTCCCAGCCCCCAGAAACTCACTGGGCACTCTGACCGTTCTCTCTGCAGCTCGGAGCACACGGTCTCTGACTTTCAAGGCCTGGCTTCCACCTTCTGCCCCTCAGGCACTCCTGTGTTGGCCTCGCCTTACCATAAGGTAAAGAGGACCGCCTTCCCTCACTTCATTCCCTCTACTCCAGGCAGTCTCTGCTTTTTGACCACGCTTCCATGGACCATCTTTCTCCACGGTTTCCAGTGTGTCTGCGTCTCATTCCAGGAAGGTTCTTTGCTGCTCCTGCTGACCTCCTTGCTGCTTTTCCTGTCATCCCTGATGTCTCTCTGGCTGCTCTGTTGAGCTCCTTTTATGCACCTGCAGCCCCTTGACAGGCTGTAGGTGTGAGCAACAATTAATGGGACATGCCTGACCCTTACAACTCTTAGCAGGCATACTCTTCATCTCAGTAACAGTGTGGTAAAGGGGCCTTGTCTTCATAGCTTAGTTGCCGCTTCCTCGTCCCAGTACTGCCAAGTGTCAATGGTGGAGAAATGAGGGAACTGACTTAAAACAGCCTATGAAGGTTGGGGAAAGGTTGGGTTGGCTGTCAATGGAGAAAGGGGGGATAGCATGTCTGGCATAAGGGCACCAATCTTTCTCACCCTCCTTCTGGGTCTTTGAGGCTTGTCTTTTCTCCTAATGACCAAAGGGAAAGGGGCAACAATATCCCATCGAGGCTTCTGGGATTAGTGTTTCGTTATGAAATCGAAGGGAAGAGGTTGCGCCGGGTCTCTTCTGAGGACATTTTATTCCCCTCCTCTTGAATCCTCCACCCTGGTGATCCACCCTCAGCGCCTTCTCCACCTCCGGGGTCAGGATTCAAAAGCGATTGCCTTTCCCTGGCCATCGGCGCAGAGGGTTCTAGAGAAGTAGATGTTAGAACATCCTCAGATTTCTCACGCCAGCAACAGACATTCGGGCACCACGGATGTGGATTGGAACGGGACAGTTCCAGTCCATCTTCTCTGGTACATGCACACATCGACCCTTAGCTTACAAAAGCCACAGCTGTCTTCAGGAAAGGGATTTGCATATAAAGGCATTTCCTGACCTGAGAAGGCAGGAAGGAGGGCAAAGAACAGTATTGCCAGACAACAAGCGAAAATAACTTTGTGACGCAGCCATCGTTGGTAGCCATTTGCAACAAATGCAATAAATAGTGCATGAGTAAAATGTATTAAAAACAAACTGTTACACTGCCGCCAGCTTGTCTTTGGCACATTGTAAAAGTAACCAAAAAGCCATTATTTAAAGAGTTAGAAGGATGCAAATGATCCTAACTGCAGTAAGTGTAATTTTCTGTCTTTGTGAATTCTTGTACTGTTACAGTCTGTCAGTACTAATTGTATGACAAGCTCCTTTTGTACCAATATAAATTACCCAAAGTGCCAACAAAAATGTGATGCATGAGATGAAAAAAAAATGTATTATACTGCCAGGGCAGAGAAATCTCTAACAGACATTCAAATTCTAGTAGAGAAATGGCTGGTTTTATAATAATTACAGAAGGAAAAAAGACAACAATTGTTTCAAATGTCTTCATTGGCTTGTGTGATGTACAATGAAGATTGTCCAGGCTTAACAGCTCAGGCAGTCTTGATTCTATTAAAGAAAAGGAGGCGAGCGTTATGCTTTAACTTCTTTAATTACTGCTCCCACAGCAATTCAACAAAACACATTTTTTTTTTTTTTTTTTAACTTGGTAATACCGTTTTACGCTTCCATGCTCTGGAAGCTTCTGTAAACATAGGGGAAACATAGTTTTCAAAAAATAGCATAACAAATGATCTCAAATCGTTTTGAACTACTAATGTCCACAATCCTCTGTGCCTCTGTAGTCCTGCACCAGTCCCTTTACCCAATGAGGGCTCACCCCTGTCCATAATAAGGGCTCTGACCGCTCTCTAATCCTCTTTCTTTGGCTAGCGACCAATGTTCTTAACTCAAAAAACCACAGTCAACATAACTAACAACTTATGGGAATGCAGTCCTTCCTCCCGCAGAACTTTGGTGTAAGCTGTTGCAGTAGAACTTTCCCCCAAGAACTCCAAAATGTGAGAACACTGAAGACTTATTCATGTCTGCTTCTGGTCTTCCCCTGCAATTAATGGAAGACGAGAACGTAAGGGTGGGTCTTTGCTCAACACAATACAAACAGTACAGTTCATGCTTTGTCATGACCCACGAGGGTGGGATATAATGCTCGCCTCCTTGTCTTTAATAGAATCAAGACTGCCTGAGCTGTTAAGCCTGGACAATCTTCATTCTATGACAAGACGGAGGCGAGCATTATGCTTGCTCAAAGTCATTAATAACTCTATTAGCAATCTGTGAGACAGGCTTAAAATAGAAAGTCTTAAAGGTACGTTCACTAGACCAATCAGCTGACTTCATAATGTCTTGCAAGGATACTCCTGACGCAAATGCACTGGATGCCATTGCTCCTCTCGCGGAGTGCCCCCCAAACCGTGACTAGTCTATTCCTGCCCACTGCATCACTTCTCTATCCCATCTCGCTATGGAGGCTGTCGCTACTGCGTGAAAGGGCTTCCTACGCGCAATGAGTAACTGCGTCACACCCCTGGGCCTCAACGGTGCCGTAGCTGTTTCATAGTCTTGATGCACTGCGCTACGCAAAGCTTAGCATTATCTGGGAAATAGGGATATGAAATAACTGCAGAGTCCGGCTTCGTTCTATTCGCTATGGAGAAGGCCACGCCATCTGGGTAAAATACTTTTCTGTCTATTTCTAATGCCTTCACATCCGATGCCGTCTACATGCTATGAGACATAGGAGCATGGCGAGCTTCCCAGACAGTTGAGAGCGAGAAAGGCCGTTATTATCTGGCCAGGACACGAACAACTGAAACACTGAGCGTACGTCCCATAGTACCGAGTATTTAGGTTCCGGTGGTTTCTTTAGCTTCACTCCTTTCAAGAGTCTAATCACTGCTGGGTGCTCCCCTATCGGGTGCCCCTCTACCTTGTCGTGACCTGCCGATATGGCTGATCAGTAAACTCCTAAAGTTCTGTAAGCGCAGCCTTTGCTAAACATCCGTGCTAGAAAGTTCAACATGTGAACTAGAAGGGCTGAAACGGGATCCACACCGACGGTTGTGCAGTACGACAACCATCGATCCCAAGCGGAACCGTAGCTCCTAATGGTAGAAGGCGCCCATGAACTTCTAATACAGTCCGCAGCAAGCTGCGAAATGCCTGGCAACTCCCAGCGTCGCCCGAAACCCTGCACGCTAGCAAGGTCAGTGTACCCTATGCTATGAGCGGATGAGCGTGCCCGACTGGGCTCAGCAGGAGATCCGCTTCATGGGGAATCGCTCTCGAGAAATCCGTAGAAAGTTCCATCACTACTGGAAACCACGGTTGGGACTTCCACAATGGGACTACGAGAACCAGCTCTGCTCGGTCTCTCCTCGCCTGTGCTAAAACTCGCGTCAACATGATAAATGGCGGGAAGGCATATAGCACTCCTTCCGTCCACTTCTAGAGAAAGGCATCTGTCCCCGCTGCCTCCGGGTCTATCCTTCAGCTGTAAAACTTGGGCAATTGTGCGTTGAGCCTGGAGGCGAACAGGTCCGGGTTCAATGGGCCCCATAGATGCTGGAGCTTTTTGAAAATGGAAGGGAGAAGCCTCCAATCGCTGGAGTCTACCAGATATCGAGAATTCCAGTCTGCTATCTCGTTCTGAGAGCCTGGTCAGTATTCTGCTGATACTGATATGTGCTGGCGCAGGCAATGATGCCAGAAATCCTTTGCTAGCTCTGCTAACATTCTGGAAGATGTTCCCCCTAACTTGTTAATATAACGGACTGCCGAAATATTGTCCATCTTGAGAAGGACACAGCAGTTCACTCGATCCTTGGTGAATGCTTTCACTGCAAAAGAACCCGCTAACAACTCTAGGCAGTTTATGTGGAGCTTGAGCTCTTCTTGGGACCACTTTCCTCCTGTTTGGAGACATCCGCAGCGTGCCCCCCAGCCTGCTCTGCTGGCGTCTGATTCTACTACTAACTCTGGGGAGTCCCCGAAAATCGATCTGCCGTTCCAGGCTTCCATATTCTGTAACCACCACTGTAGCTCTGTTATGGCTTCCTGATTTAGCGAAACTAGCTGGTGGTAATTCAGCGCTTCCCGGAGGTGTTTGATCTTCAACCGCTGAAGGGCCCTGTAGTGCAAAGGGCCCGGAAAGATTGCCTGAATGGAAGCTGCAAGTAGATCCACTATACGGGCTAGATTGTGAAGAGAAATAACTTTCCTCGCTATAACCCCTCTGATCTCCTTCCGAATCGCTCGCACTTTGTGAGCTGGTAATTCTAGGACTGCCTTCTTGGTATGTATCACAAATCCTAAGAACTCTATTCTCTGCGCGGGGTGAAGATCTGACTTCTCGGAATTGATGATGAAACCGAGAGATGTCACTAGCGTGGATACCCATTCTGCTTGGACCCGCAGTTGTGCTGCACTCTGACCTAGAATCAATATATCATCTAGGTAGATGATAATCCTTATCCCTCGCTCGCAGATAGCTGCTGCTACTGGGCACATGAGCTTGGTGAAGGCCCACGGAGCGGAGGCCAGACCGAAGGGTAGGTAAGTGAACCTCCACACCTCGGCGCCCCACAGGAAACGCAGATATCTCCGATACTGAACTGCTATCGGAACTGTGAGGTAGGCGTCTTTGAGATCCAGGCGGACTAGCCCATCCCCTTTCCTGAGAAGATCTCGAAGAAGATGGATACTCTCCATCTTGAAATGCCTGTAAACTACCCATTCGTTCAGGCTCTTCAAATTTATTACGGGCCTCACTTTCTCTCCCCTGCGCACTAGGAACATGTTGCTGATAAAGCCTGAATCCTGCAGTAGCTCTCTTTCTATCGCTTCTTTGGCGGCGAAGGTCTGTAGCTCGCTGAAGAGCTGGGCCTTTTCGCTCTGAGATTTGAACATCGGGACAGGGGTACGCGCTTGGATGGGAGTACCTATGAACTCTAGATGCATACCAGATATTGTCTGCAGAACCCACGCATCGCTGGAGAGCTCGCGCCAAGCCTGCCCAGTGTCTGCCGCCCTGCCCACTATTTTGTGGGGAATTGGCGTAGTACTCCCCGATAGGAGCACCTTGCTGCCTGAAAGTTCCTCTCCCCCTTCTGTTCCTAGGGAAACAGCTCCTTGTCGGAAACAAATTGTCCTGCTGCTGAGATTCCCAGTATTGGGACCTTTGATTCTGAGGTCTTCTGTTGGAGTAGGAGCGACCTGACGTTCGACCTCTCTGACGCCCGGTCCCAGAAAAAACACGGCTGGGGAAGATCCTTCTGATGGAGCTCTGTGCCTTTTCGAGGGCAGAGTAAGTCCCCACAAACTGATTAATTTCTTTTGCGAATGCGTCCCCGAACAACATTCCCTTCGCTCCTTCGCCTGCCTCGTACGAAGCGAGATCACTCCGCTTACTGTCAATCTTCAGTAGTACTCCGCGCCTTCTCTCTGAAGAGAGTGCGCAGTTTGCATTTCCTAGCAAGCAGACAGCACGTTGGGCCCAGTTTGCTAGAACCTGGGGGTCAACCGGAGATCCTGTGTCAATGGCTCTCTCGGCCAAGTCCATGATCTTCGCGAGGGGTCCAGCGAGATCTAGTACCTTATCCTGACACCCTTGCCAAGCCCTATCTACTCCTTTTCTAACATCCTTGGCGGTTTTCGTCACAAAGGTGACCATTTTTGGATCTAGATCCGGAGTGTCTGTGACCTTGCCTGGCAGCTCTGGTCTGGGACAGTCTGCTCGCATTTTTTTACCTTACTTCTCGGTCGAGAGGCTTTCTGATGTGGAGAGTCATATACTGGGCGACTCTGGGTGAAGGCACCCAGTCTGTCGATCTAGGATGCCTGATCGCCTCTGGATCAAACATATCTCCCAATGGTTCCTCTTCCGGGAGTTGATCCTGTGCTCCAGGCTGACGAGGGGAGACCTCCTCCTCCTCCTCCTCCTCCTCGTCGTCGCCGCTCTCGTCGTCTGGTGTATAACCGGCATCCTCCTTTTCCCCTAAATTGTACTCCCATGGGGCAGGGGGTCGAGAGCCTGGCACCATTGCCCTTTTCAGAAATGCTTCTTTTAGTCTGCTGACCGGGTCAACTGGCTCTTGAGGTGTTAATTCAACCTCTTCTGGTCTGCTCGGGGGCATCATAGAGTGTCCGCTCTGCCGAGCCTTCTTACAGCCCTTCTGCTCAACCCCCGGATTGGGGTGTCTCCCTGAGGTCCCCTCGCCAGGGCTAAACGCCCTCCTCTTCCTGGACTGGTCTTGTTCTGCTTTCTGTTTATTAAACATAGCTTCCAAATGATCGAGTCTTTGGGTGAGGGGGAGGACTCCTTTGGATACTGCTTGTGACAATGAATCCCCTAGGACCCTTTTGAAATTCAAGCTGAGGTCCTGGTCCTCCTCGATAGTCTCCTCTACCCACTCATCTGAAGTCCACTCAGGAGATGTGGATCTTGATCTGGGTTCCTTGTACTGTGCCATACTGGAATGGGAACTCCGAGTACACTATATTTTCACAATCTCCTTATTTTTTATTTTTTATTTTTTTTATAAACCCAGCTGTATGTAGAACACTCCAAATAGCCCAGACGATTCTCCTAGAACTTATCGTTCTACCGTTAGAACTATTTAGTGGAGCCCTGTATCGCATGTCGCTTCATTCGCTCTCTCCTTCGTACTACGCAGTTTGAGCTGCGCGCGAAGGCTGATGGGCGTGCCCGCCCTCTCGCCGGGTCCTAGAGCCCGTGGGGGAAGGCCGCTCGACACACTCGCAAGAGTCGAGCTGAGGAGGCAGGGCCGGGGGCCTAGTGCGAGCGCGATCGCCCGCGGCTCCGGCTTCTCGAGGATGTGGAAACCAAAAACAAGCGTCGGTGACACAAAAGAGTAAAAAGAAACGCAGCGTTTAATTTATATCATTGACACCAATAATGGCTAAACGCTAGCGCTACTAATATTAAAGTAGGTCAGGAAAGCGTGCCGCGCCTTTTAAATAAATCACAGTACGATCACACAATGAAGAGCAACGCTCATGAGGTACTTATCTTATGGGAGCAGCAACAAAGAAAGAGGATTGGAGAGCGGTCGGAGCCCTTCTTATGGACAGGGGTGAGCCCTCATTGGGTAAAGGGACTGGTGCAGGACTACAGAGGCACAGAGGATTGTGGACATTAGTAGTTCAAAACGATTTGATATCATTTTCTATGCTATTTTTTGAAAACTATGTTACCCCTATGTTTACAGAAGCTTCCAGAGCATGGAAGCGTAAAACAGTGTTACCAAGTTTTTAAAAAAAAAGTGTTTTGTTGAATTGCTGTGGGAGCAGTAATTAAAGAAGTTAAAGCATAATGCTTGCCTCCGTCTTGTCATAGAATATAGGCACTTCCATACATTTTACAACTTCATTGGCCTATTCTAACCACGTGATGGGGGTGACGTGCTTGTTAGTTAGCTCATGTACAGTGAAATCATTTCCACTCTCACACGTTCCTATTGAACAATAATTGTTGAAAAATGTATCCGAGTAGGTTTACAATTGGCTGCTCCAGGAGGATTACATTTGGAGTGAGTAATTACAGAATCTAGACCAATCATTAAGTGGTATGTGACAGTGTGACACATGAAATATAACATTTTAAAACTCTTCCCCTTTATCTCAGCGGTTGCACCAACACACTGTTCCCAACATTCCGAACTGCTTAACCATCAGTTCACTTTGCAACTCCATTTTTGGAAACATGACTTGCATGTCCTTTCTGTTCTTATGAGTTTGTTTTGTTTCTCACCTTGCATACTGGGGCTTAGTTGCTCATAAATGTGGTTCTTTCACAATGGCGCAAATGTGTATGTGTTTGTGCAGTGTACATTGGCATAAAATTGTCTTTATTTACTTTTACGTTCATAGTGTGTGAATCAGGGGTGGGCTATTGTATGGATTAATTATTTCTATGGTATGGGCAATGGTGCTCATGTGAAATATGATTTCATGAGATGTCCCTATCACTGTTGGATTTATGCAGTGTGAGTTATGTGAGAGCTTCTGTATTGGTCACTAATTCCGAATCAGAGCTACATTGTGGATAACTTTATTTTGCATAACTGTTTCCTTGACAAGGAGAGCTCTGCAAGTGCAATTTACCCTACAGGGGGCAGTGTTGTGATCAGTCTATTTCTATTACCATGCTTCTTCATGGCTTGCTGCTCAACTACTGCCAATGTGTGACCTTCATTAAGTTATGTTTGGTTGTTCTGCCTAGCGACCTAAATTTTTATAACTCTCAGGAACATGGCTATGGGAATTTAGCGTACCTGATTTGTTTTGATCAATCAGTGTACAGTGTCTTGTCCTTAAACTCCTGGGGTCTAGAACCCTTTCTGTCTTTTTTATGACTTCACTAATGCAAAGCAAACCCTGGGGAAGCACTAAACACCCTTTACCACCTCTTGCTTTGTCCAATCATTGCACGGCATTTAGCCTTTGGCTGTGTTGAGTGTTGCAATTTGGAATATGTGTGCCTTTCAGCGAGGGTCTGACTACTGTTCTCTGCTGTGGGGTGATGGGAAGTTTTTCATGCTTCAGGAAAGACTAACTAAATCTCAAGGCCTGCATGTATTGTGTTCAGCTAATGTAAAACAATGGTGATCATTTACTCATTATTATAAACACTCCTTCCAGTGGTCCAGATAACATTTTAGAGTATTTTACTCCCAATTTTTTGAATTGGAGAGTAAATCCAATTTCAAGAGTAAAAATGTTTTTCCTCCTTCGCAAGAGAGTAATAAGTGTCTGACAACTATCCAATTTGTGCGTAAAATTAAAACTTTGTTCGAAAACAAGTGACAAAACCACTGTATTTCAAGTTGTTCTAAATAATGTATTGCACCTGTGGAAAACATTCCCCACGCAAGAACCTTGTAGATACGTACTACCCAGCCTCATGATACTTGGGCGCACACTCTGAGTTACTACAGATGCCAGCTAGTTACATAGGGTGATTCATAAATCAAGTCCCTCAATCTACCAGCATCACTTCTCTGCCTCTTGGACCTACTGTTGCTTCCTGGCACTACCTGCTTGACAGCCACTCCATGTATTTGCTCCATATCTCCTTTACTTTGCTACTGTTTCCCCTGTCTCTCAGTTTCTGATGCTCTACCTCTCACCCTAAAGTGTTGCGAGGCAACCTTTGGATCTACATTGTGCCTGTTTGTTATTCTAAGAAAATGTTAATAAAACCAAAGTTTAAAAAAAAAGTGTTGCGATGCCACATTTTGCGGTCTTTTTTTCTGTCACTCTGTCTCTCCCATATCTGCATTCTATTGTTGCTTTTTCCCCCATCTATGTCTCGCTGTATCGGTTGATATAACTCCTCTTCCTCTCTCATGTCATTACTCTGGCTATATCTCTTTTTTCATTTTCTCGGTTGTGGTTGCTACTCCTTTTGATTATCGGTCTTGCACTGCCTCTTATGTGATTGGCCTGCCCTTCTATAGTCTTGCTTTTCTATTTCCATCTCTATCCACCTGCTGTTGATCTGTGTTTTATTTTACTGTGTCCAAATGTATCTTTTGCTCTACTTCTATCCCTCACTCCTATTGTGTGTTTGTCCTATTATTACATCTGTTTCCCTTCTCACTTTCTTTGTTGCCCTATCATGTAGCTCATTGCTCTCTCTTCCTGTTGCTCGAATTCCTGTTTTGGATTGTCTGGTATGTTATCCGTCCCTTTGGCCCCCTCCCTGCCACACCTTTGTTCTTCTGTATTGCTTAGGTTCAGAGTTGCTCTTCCTCTCCTGTTTTTCTGTTTGTCTTTTAACATAGCACCAATAAATATCCAAAAAGTTGAAAATGCCTTTTGTGTTTAAAAATCTAGTGCAGCTTTACCATTGGGTGCTCCTTTTTAGATGTGTGCAAACCTTCTTTTGGCCATTAGGCTGGGAATTATAGAGGTAGAGGTTTGTCTGAACAGGTGCAGCACTTGCTTGAATGCAGATGCTTTACTACCACTGTATGCCATTACAAGAGCCCATATGAGATGTGTGTTCTGAGACATTACAAGTATCGCAGCCCAAATGAGATGTCTGTTCTGAGCCATTTTAAGTATAGTCGTCCTCATGGGATGTGCGTGTTCTAATTCTGATCCATCACAGGTATAGTAGCCCTGATGTGTGTGTTCTGAGCCATTACACATATAGCAGTCTTCATGGGATGAGCTTCTTCTGAGCCAGTACAAGTATAGCAACACAAATGAGATGTCTGTTCTGAGCCATCACAGGTATAGCAGCCCTGATGATTTGTGTGTTATGAGCCATTACAAGTACAGCATCCTGGATGAAATGTGTGTGTTCTGAACTGCTGAACATTTAGTAGTTCTTTTGATAAGTTGAATGTTAAGTCAGCTGTGTTACAATTTAATCTTAAATGCATATCTCTGATGCAGACTCATTAACAGGATTTGAACAGGCTTCACAATAATCTGTGCAGGGTTATTGACCCACTGAACTGCCTTTCCCAACAGGCTGTTGACACTGAAAGGCACATAGGGTTAGGGTAAGGCAGTTCCATATGAGGCTTGCCTGACATAAATGGCTTGTCCAAAGCCATAAGCCTGTTTGGGCTATCCTACATTAGTCAAGAGATTCATAATGAGGCTTTGAAATGTGCTAGATTTTTGGCAGTGGGACAAAGTAATCAGACATGGGAGAATGAGAGGTTTTGAAAAGCACAAGACCGAGTAGAAGGGATTGAAGTATATGACAGCAATCTCATCTTCTCACATGGTCAAGAGGTTGGTGGGAAGCGCTGCCACTGTTCTTTCTCTGTACTTCAACTTGCTGTAGAAAATGCCAACACATGTTCATGCTTTCTTAACAGCAGCTCTCTTAAGAAATTCAGGTACTGTCCCAAAACATAGCAGTCTTGCTAAGGAATGTGGGCATGATGCTATCAGCCCTGCTGTGAATACTTGGCACTGTGCCATGACATGCGTACGGTATAGCAGCACCGTTGATAAATTAGGCTACTTTGCCTGAATATATAGCAGTCCTGTTGAGAGGTACAGGTACAATCTGTGCAACTGAAAATATATACAGCACTGCTTCTACCTGATTATACCTGCTTGCGGTGGGTGGTCAGAAAGGAAATTAAAGTTCAGACCACATGTCTAGCTATGCAATTGGTGTGCTTCTGTGATGAAAAGAAAACAAAGTATGAAATGCCCATGCTGCTGCAGCTGCGCTGCCTCTATTAAAGCCAATTAAACAGAAATGCAGCCCTTGTTTAATTGCCTCTATTAAAGCCAATTAAACAGAAATGCAGCCCTTGTTTAAGACAATTTTCACTGTACACAATACTACCTATGTCCTAAAGCAAAGTGAAAAGAATGTTCATGATTCAAGATGCCTTAACACTGTAACCTACAAAATACAGGCAGTTGAACAAAGTGAACAAAACACAAATTCCCTTTTACATTATTCAGAAAGTATTATCTTGATAGAATCATTAACAGAGGAGAGTGTTAACAAAATTAAACAGACCAGGACTCCTCCCAGTTGCTTCTTCCAAGGAACTGTGTTGATTACTAAAGTAAAGAGTGGATTTGCAAGCTGCTGCTAGCCAGGCCGTCACCAGTGAGCTCCATGGTTTATGGGGGTGCTGTCATAAATAGCCTGTTTAAGTGGTACGCAAGGAAGAATTAAAAGGGCTGCAGTGACAATATTTGTGTGCATAAAAAGGCCTTGCGCACACCTTAACTGTAGGGCTGCCTCCTTCCATATTTCTTTAATTGATATTATATTTAACGGGGTCTGGCTAGGGGTACATGGTTATGTTCATCTACAAGGGCTGTATTATGCCTAGTTGAAGTGTGGGTACTGGTACCTCGTTGGGCCTATGCAAGAAGCCTTTGCTAAATGGGGCTGCTCGCTTCTTCACAGTGTGCCTTTCTCATAGTGACTTTCACAGCTTGTATTTTTGTGCACGTTTAGGACGTTGAATACATTTGCCCATATTCTCATAATCCCCTACATTTCCCTCTTTGATCCTTTGAGGGATGACTGTTTCTCTAAACTCTTTCATAGGTTTCTTCTTCTTCTGGCCACTCATAGACACTCTTGGGTATCCATGTTTTACCTACATCTCTCAAGTCTCCTCGATACATAATATAATCCCATGAGGTACATTGCAAATGGCTGTGTGGCCGTTCTAATGTGGTATCGAATAACACTCGAGATAGTTAGTGGGGTCATTGGGTTGTGACCGAAGGGCATTATCGGGTAACTGCATCTTTTGGGTACCTGTTTGCTTCTCCTACCTGTGATTTCTCATCAGTTTGACTGCTTTCATCTTGACTACTGCCTGGCATAACTGCAAGATGTTTCTTTTACTGTCATCAGACACACAGCATGTAATGATTAAATGATACGTGCACCAAAATAATACCAGGAGGATGAGAATAGGAAACAAGATGCGACAGAAATTCAAAGGGGGCATCCATGATTTAAAAATTAACCAGTCCTCAACGATTCCACCTTCCTTTTCCAAATCAAGATTATTTGGCCATCTGTCTGATAGCAAGAGTCAGCGTCCCATTGTCTGCATCATTGGTAGGCACATGGGTGCAGCAGGAGCTTCCAACTTTCCTGCAGCCCCTGCTCTCCATTGCTGTGATCAGGATGAGCACCATGCGGTTTTGGAGTGCCACACGCCAGAGAGTGCGAAGCTCCTCGCAAATTACTTTCAGCCCATGTTCGGTTGCATTGGAGAGTTCCATCAGGTTCCAGTGGATGAGTTGTACCCACTTAGAGTTGGTAGCTACTTGTATTCCGGGAGCTAGCAATGAGAGAACCCCTCAGTCTTGGTAAAAAGGCAGTACTGGGCTGGCATCTTTTCCAGTGCTTCATCAACTTCCTTAAAAGAAATATCTGCTTTGTTTCTTTCTTTGCACCCTAGGTGAGTCCAACTATCCTACATTTTTGGGTGGCTGTTCAAGGGACTGGGATTTTCCTTTTGGCAACTTGACATGCTTTTCATGAACGACCATAGCAGGTGCATGCAGGGTCGCGAAGGAACAGAGGTCACTCCATGATGGCATCAGATAATGATGGGCCTTACCACCAGAGGAAATTAATTACTGTTGCTGTGCTTTTGTTCAATGCTGGTATCTGGTATGTCCGGTTACAGATGCTATTACTACCAACTGGCACGCTTCCTTTGCCTCTGAACAAAATGAACATCGAGTGAGTTTCTCTACGTTTACAGGTTGTTGTTCATGTTAATACAAACTTGTCAATTTATTCACATAAAATGCCCGCACATCTACAGAGTTAATCTGTTTGATTTACTACTTTTTCTTTGAATCCCCATAGTCCCTCAGCGTTGAATACTGCTTGCCCCTTTAACCATTTCTTGTTCGAAAACATTGCACCTTCTAACACCATCAATGGTTTTTCTGGATGCTGGTTGCCCTCTTGCTTTCCCATCTTTTCACATTCACCTTTTGATCTATCTTTTTTCCATTTTTATATACACTGTGAGTCCCTGAAATTGACCCTGAACCTTGCAAGTTACTAAATCTGTGAAGCACTGTAGAGGTTCAGTTCTTATCGCAGAAGTGCCGAATTTAGAAGTAAAATCGGCGCTTCCTGCGATGAGAACAGTCTGGGTGGTGCCAACCGCATGTGGGATAAGCCCACATATATAACAAGATTAATTTACTGGCGCCCTACTAAATTCTCGCATGAGGTTGTACCACATGTTCGTATTCTCTGAATGATGATCATCTAACATGCTACTTGTTTCTCTTCTCACTTGCCTTCTATGTCTAATCATAACGTTATTTCTAAGTGTGAAATATATTTTCTACCTGTGTACCATATTGTTTAGTACCTCTCAGTCCTAATCTTAGCAACTCTATTAGGAGGTTAGAAAGGAGAGAGATAGATAAACAACATATCCCTATCAACACATTTTTCAAATTTCTACAACTATTTTCTTGAGCTTTCTGTATATGGATTATTGCACCTGCCCTGCTACACCAAAAGGGACTCAGTGTCATCTTGCACTTGTTTGTATAGTACTGGAGCCGGTTGTTCATCAGAGTTGAGGTGCTGTGCTTGTGTCTTTTCACAGGTTGGTTAAGTGCACCCACGCACAACGATCCTTGAGCTTTGCAGCAGTTGGGGGTCGAGTGTTCCACCTCGTATGGTCCAGTGAACTTCAGGTCACTCCATTTCACAGGTGCTGTCTTGCGTAGACCTTGTCCCCATGTTTCAGCTAAAGAGGTTCCTCTGTTGCGGTGCCTTGTTGATATGTTTGGGCCCTTTTGTTTGCTATGATTATCTCTGACAAAATTCATTTTGCACAGGTTGACATATTCTTAAGAAAGACATTGAATTCCTCTCCTAACAATTCTGCACTGTGATGTGCGTCTGACACTATACATGAAGCTACAGCTGGAGCATACATTCTTCTTCCTGTCGCCACCTAATGGGTGTGAGGTTGTGGTCTTTTGCTAGGCTGATTTTGTAAACTGAATAGGCCATGGGCAGGCAATTAAGCCAGCTTCTGTTTATGGTATTGCACAGTTTAGCTAGTTAGTTTCAGTGGGCAGTTCAGCCCTTCTACCACTGTTTGCTTTTGGGTGATTTCCCAGCAGTCGAGTGACCTCTCCCAGGAATTCATTCACAAATTGGGGACCATTATCTGACCTCAACATCTCGCATATCCCCCATCTAGGGAACACTTCCCTTACTAAGACCCTGGCAGTGGATTTAGCATCCGCATTGACACAAGGACCTGCCTCGATCCGACGGGAGTATGGGAAAACAACCACTAGTACGTATTTGTTGAAACGATTCACCATATCTATGAAATCTATATGGAGATCTTTGAATGGTCCTGTGTGTGTGGGGGGGTATTCCCTTCAATGTCTTAAGTGTGTGTCTGAATGGAATTTGTGACATGGTGCATTTGGCCATAAACTAGTCAATTTGTTCAGCCAGATTTGGCATGAACCAGCCCTCTCATATGTCAGAAGCAATGTGCTTCTTGGGTGCATGTGTGGGGTAATGGAGCTGTTCTAGTGCGATGTTTAGTAGCTCTATGGGGCATCAATACTTTACCTGTACTGTTTTGTATCCATAAAATGTTGGTGGTGATAGGCTGCACCATCTCTTTACCCATAAAAACATTTCCTCAGCTGGTTAGCAGGTGTCGCACAGTTTCCATCTGGTTAGATTTTTTGCACAATCTACAGGCTTTTTATTCTGATTGGCCTCTGATTTGGAGTATCTCATCGGTGTGTAGTAGATTCAGAAGAGTTGACCAAGTGGTCTACTCGGGAATCTCTTTAGAAATTGGGTGATTTCGTTCCATTTCATTGTTTACGCTGGAAGGTGGGCAAGGAGTTTATTCTCGTTTGCCTTTTCCAAAGTCGAAATCCAGTCTGAATCGGCCAATTTCTTTTTCATTTTACAAGGATTGGAGATTAGTTCTGCTTCTGTGCATGCTATTTGGTCGAGCTGTTTCTTTCTTTGCCGCCCAGTTGGTGAGCATTTTGCAGTTTCCTGAGGCGATTTCTGCATTGATCAGTTGGTATAGCGGGAGGCGTTGTGGAATGATCGTTTTTCTGTACAAGGCGATGCTGTTGAACTCTACTGTCGCCTTGAGAGAGACCAGTCCCAAATCCCTGCTTATTGCTGAAATTGCAGTGGATTTCGGTAGGTTTAGCAGTTTTCCAAAAGTGGCCCTCTGTTTTATCCCAGAAGTTGTCTGGGATTGTCGGCATTGCTTCGCCCCCATATGTTAGTGCTGGGACAACTTTGGCCTTGTAGAATTTGATCATTGGTATCAGGGAAAAACGGTCTGGATTTTCCAGGATTTCGGCTTGTGTTGACAATGCTCTCACTTTCGCCCAGAGGTGGTTTTGCATACTATTTGCCGACTGCGAACTGTCCCCGATGACCCCCAGAAATCTGAACTTGGGTACTGATTCAATCTGTACCTTTTCTAGCGCCCATTTGAAGGTCTTTGATCTTTTCTTTGCCTGTTCCAAGATTAAGATTTAAGTTATTTAATTGTCGCTGAAGGCCGATCTACGTTTTATCAATTAGTACGATGTCATCGGCGTATGCTAGACGTGGCATGGGCACATTCCCTATTTTTGGGGGGAAGGCTCTGACCGAAGAGCAGGTGTCTTTATTTATTTCATTTTTGTTTTATTACTTTTTAAACATGCAGGCAATACATACACATACGTGCATGTTACATTCGCGCTGTTCCATCAATGTTGGATGATTATTAAACGAAAAAGGCACTTTCATGTGGATTATCTCGCCCTCCCCCCCCCCATTGTATTAGATTTTCTCGATCCCTCTCCCCCTTCCCGGCTTTCTCGATTCATTCAGTTCGTTGGCGAAAATTCTGCTCGTAGTTAGCACAAGACGGGACGTCTATCTCAGGCGGTCTTTTTAGGCTCAGAGTGTGTGACAGTTTGCGACGGGCTTGGTTGACTTGTAGCTTGTCGGGTGATGTTTGCTGACTGCGGGGAGTGTTGCTTTCTAGGGTCCTTGGTGTGTTGGCTCGTTCACTTCCGTGCGTATGATATGTAGATTAGCGAAGTCACACCAAGTTGTTTCGTGTTGTGCGGCCTTATCGTGGAGGGCTGCCGTCATTTTCTCCATTGTATAAATGTTCGTTGCAATCTTAACCCATTCCTTTTTAACTGGGAGATATGGGGATTTCCATCTAATGACCAGGCCCGCCCTAGCAGCCAATAATAGTGGGGATGTCAGTCCCTTTATCCTGATTAGCTCCTCATCTTCCTCTTCCAGACCAAATAAAGTCAGGAGGGGGGATGACCTCCGTTCAATGCCGTCTATCTGTTTGATCCAGCCTAGGACTTGGTCCCAGTAAATGCAGACTTTGGGGCAGCCCCACCACATGTGCCAGTAATTGGCATCCTTTCCACATTGTCGTCAGCATTTCGGACTGTTGGTCTGGTACATCTTGGAAAGCCTGTATGGATCGTACTGCCATCTATGAAGTAGCTTTATTGCATGAAGCTTATATTGTGCTGCGATTGATATCCGGGATGGTGTTGCGCAAATTATGTCCCATGCCTGCTGATCGAATTCTCTGGCGAAGTCCTTTCCCAATTTTTTTTTTTTTGAGGCGGAGGTTTGGAGCTCTATCCTTACAGGTCAAGGCGCTGTACATGCGAGCTATCAAGCCTTTGTTTGTGGTGGTCGTATCTAGGATTTTTTCAAAGGGCTTGAGTTCTCTTTGTGTCTTGTCTTTCGATTCCCTTTTGGAAAGGACGCCTTTCAAACGTAGGTACAGGAAGATCGGGATTGGGTGCAGTTGGAGGGTTTCTTCTAGCTCTGTGATCGATATGAATTTATCCTCTCTCCACAGCTGGCCGACCCTTTAAAGTCCGGCGTCGAACCAGGCTTGGTATCTGGAGTGTTCAGGGATTTCCTCTCTGATCCCGGGGCACCAGAGATGGCTCAATGGGGATGGCCATGTGGTGCCCCGGTCATCCCTTTCCCTTCCCTCCCCTCCATATGTTCCATATTGTTCACAATATTGGGTGATTGCTTAATCTTCTTGTGAGCTTTGGTCTGGGGACCCATAGCCATTCTGCAAGAGTTGCAGGGATTAGGTTGTCGTTGTCCAATTGGACCCATTGCAGGTCCTTTCTGTCTTGTAGATGTGGAATGAGGAACCTTAGTTGGGCAGCCTGATGGTATTGCTTGATGTCGGGGAGGCCATCCCCTCCTTGCTCTTTGGGTAGTATCAGAGTCTCGTACGGTATTCTTGGTTTCTTTCCATCCCATAGGAATTCGGTAACTGCCCTTTTCACTTGTTTGAAGAAGTGTTCTGGGACTGTCACAGGAAGTACATGGGGTATAAGAAGCACGGGAGGCTCACCATCTTGATGGCGTTCAGGCGTCCCAGCCAGGAGATCGTGAGAGGTCTCCATTTTGTGAGGTCTGCTTTGAGGGTGGCTAGGAGTTGGGGAAAGTTTGCCTCGTACTCGTCTGCGATGGCCCTCGTTAGGTTGACCCCTAGGTATCTTAGCGTTGGGCCTCCGATGATTAATCTGAGGCGCTCGAGGTCCATTTGTTGGTCCGGAGTGGGTTCGTGAAGCGGGAAGAGGATGGATTTGGTTTTGTTCATTTTAAAGCCTGACAGTGCGCCATATTCTTCGATGAGACTGATCGCTTGGGGGATCAATGTCATTGGATTCTGCACGTGGAGCAGGATGTCATCCGCGTACAAGGCCAACTTGTATTCTCTGCCATTTACCTGCATCCCCTCCACACCGTTTTGTTCTGAGCGTTCGAGCAAGTGGTTCCAGCGACAGTGCAAATAATATTGCCGAGAGGGGGCAACCCTGTCTTGTCCATCTACTCAGGGGGAACCAGCATGAGTACTGGGAGTTCACTACGACAGACGCTCGAGGCGCTGTGTAAACGGCCTTAATTCCTCATCGAAGTGCAGGGCCCAAGCCTATTTTCTGTAGCGTGGCTTCCAGGAAATGCCATTCGACTCTATCGAACGCCTTCTCTGCGTCGATTGAGAATAGTGCGGGTGTGTTAGTTTTTTTTCTTGGCTTTGTGTATGAGGTGAAGGGTCTTCCGGGTAGAGTCCGCTCCTTTTCTTCCGAAGATGAATCCCACCTGGTCGTTGTGAATTATGGCGGGCATGTGGGACTCCAGTCGCGCGGTGAGGACCCTCGTGTAGATTTTGGCGTCTGTATTTAGGAGGGAAATCGGACGATATGATGCGCATAATTTGGGGTCCTTGCATTCCTTATGGATAACCGTTATGAGCGCCTCAGAGAAGGATTCTGGAGCAGAGCCCGATTGGAGGATGTTATTGAAGAGCTTGACCATGAATGAATGGAAGGAAGGTGTCTATGAAGGGCTTGTAGAACCCTGCTGTGTAGCCGTCGTTTCCGGGGGCTTTCCCTGTTGGGAGCCTTTTAATCGCTTCTTCTATCTCCTCACCTGTGACGGGGGCGTCGGTGGCTTGCGCTATGTCCGGGGGTAGGCTTGGAAGGGATACCTTGTTCATATATTCTGTAATCGCCTCTGGGTGTGAAGCGGCCTCTCTGAGGTGTATAGTTTCTCATAGAAGCTGGCAAATGTCTCTGGGATATTGGACGGGTGGTTTCCGTGGGACGTTTCCTCACTTTGTATTGTTGACACCCATCTTTCCCTGCGTTGCCCTCGTAGTCTCGCGGCGAGTATGGCGTCTGCCTTGTCCCCTTTTTCGTATTGTTTCTGTTTTAGATATTGAAGCTTGCTGACGATGCGATCGGTTTCTAATTGCTGCAGTTCCTCCCTCTTGTCGTTGGCTTCCTCTATTTTTCGGATTCTATCGGAGCCGACTGATTGGGCACTGTAATCCAGTTGGCTATTTCGTTTCGCAGCTTGTTTTCTATGATTTGGCGTTCTCTTTTCTTTGCTACTGCTTCTTTGATGAGTATTCCTCTCCACGTGGCTTTGCCCGCTTCCCATACTGTATTTACGGAAGTTTCACCTGTGTTGTTTTGTTCAATGTTCTGCCTAAATTGGTCTTGGAATATCGGGTCCTTCCAGAGTGTCTCGTTGCAACGCCATTTCGAGATTCTGTGGGGGAGCGCCATCCGACTGATAATGGCCGTGACCATGTCATGGTCCGTCCACGTTACTGGGGATATACTGGATGTGGACATCGCCTCGGTGAGGTCTGGGGTAAGGTATAGATAGTTAATTCTGGTGTATGTGGCATGCGGCGCGGAGTAGAATGTGAAGCCTGTTTTCCGTTGGTTAATGTGTCGCCATGCATCCTTGAGTTTGTAGGTGTCTATCATGTCTGCAACCTGTGAGCAACCAAATTCCGGTGGGATAGCCGCTAGTGGGTTGGCGGCTTGTCTGTCCCATTCTGGGTCTAGGAAACAGAACAGACTGACTACCCCTCTCTCTAAGGTCTTTCGACAACACAGATGCAGGTGCTAAGGTACTGTTGCGTTAATCTGCAGTAAGTACTTCTTTGAGGGAGCAATTTATTTAACAAAGACCGTTAAATTATGAAGAAATGGATCATTTTAATAATTGGTTAAAAACCACATATTTAAAAAAAAAATTGTACATTTATAGGCTTTTTCATACACCACTCATACCTTTCGTAACAATTCATTCGTACTGTGACATAAGGGTTTGACAATTTAAATTTTCTTTTGGCATATTAGTTGTTAATAATATACATGACATCAGAAAAAACAATTGGTTTTTCTATAGGTCGACATATGTTTCGGCCCCTTATACTAGTACCACCGTTGTCTACAGTAGTCTAAGAAATCGTTAATGGGCCATCTTCAGGACAGTGATGATTTTTTTAGAAACTTGAAGTCTTCACCCCTTTCTTTTCCATACGAAAAGCCAAATCTGTGGTCTAAATATATTATTCTGGACCACGGAGCTAGAGTTGTAGGGTATCTTCTATTTTACCCCTTTGTCAGGAGCCACTAAGCTCCTTGATATAGATGAATCTTCAGTATTCTCTGCTTCTGTACCGCTTGGTTGGTTGTAAACGCATAAAAACTGTTTACATTGGCAGCATCGAAAGTAATGGCTCTAGTGTTTGTTTGCAGAGGACAGCGTTTCAATTCTTGTGGCGTCCGCTTGTATATTGCTGAATAGCTTTGAGAAGGCAGGGTCTATCTATCCATGTGTTAAGGTCCCCTCCCAAGATCACTTTGCCTTCTGCTTCGGTCATGACTTTGGGGACTGTGTGTTGTAGGAACCTAGACTTCCCAGAGATGGGGGCGTATATGGATGCAAGTGTAATTGTGGTGCCCTGTATGTTAGCGACCAGTAAGAGTGCTCTTCCGCTTACATCAGCCCAGGTTTTCATGATTTCGAACCGGAGCTCTTTGCTGATTAAGATGCAGACAACGGCTCTCTTGAGTGGGCCGGTGTCCCAGTATTCAGAGCCTGTTTTAGCGTACAGGACCTTCCTCTCCTTTCCCCGGTTGCATCTAGTTTCCTGTAAGAAAAGTATAACTAGCTTCACTCTCTTGAACTCTCTAGACACCAGTGACGTTCAATGTGCCAATTTTGATTGCGCCAAGCCTGTCGCTCGTCGCGTCGTGCCTGTCAATCATTTGTCGAGTCCCGTCTTCTGTCTCTGGGTGCCGCCGTAGTGGAAGTGGCCCGATAGGTGCCCATAGCCGCCTGAAGCTGTGCTGTTTTCATTTGCCCTCCCCCTCCTTCCCCCTAGAGGTATCCAACATGATACCCCTCGCCCTCCGTCCACTTTCTTCGTTTTTCCCCCTTTTCAACGAGGGCCTGCATCTTGGTTTAGTAGCGTCCGTATTGGACTGAGTGAATGCAGCCGGTCAAATGTCGGACCACCGGTGGGGACCGTTACCTCACGATCCCTGTTGCAGCTGGTATCAAAATAACATTTTGAGCCCCCTTCCCACCACCCCAACACTCAACAATAACTGTTATAACCATGTGGTTCCATGGTTCGTCGTCAGCCGACTGTTCCAGTCTGCTTCTGAGGAGGAGGCCCCTCCATGAGGCGGGCCTTGCATCGAAGGTGCGTGAGACGCCGGGATCTTGACAAATGTCCATGCCGTGATGTCCAGATGGACGGCGTTGCTCGTGTCGGGTGACCCTGTTGCGTTACTGAGTTTCGGGCCTCCCGGTCACGGGTCGTGTGATGGTGTTATCATTTGTCGCAGTCCGGGGTGTTGCCCCTTCTGTACTTTCTTGAGCCTTTCACTCTTTCTCCTCCGTCCCTGGAGCTCCCATCGCTGTCTGGTCTGTTCGGACCCTTCGCAATCTCCTTCCTTTGGTGCCGTTCCTAGAAGTTTGGGGATGCAGTCACGGATTTCTTCTTCAGATCTTAGCTGTATCCTTCTGCTGCCGTGTTCGAAGGTGAGGGAGAAGAGGTATCCCCACCTATATTGTGTGCCCTGTTCTTTGAGCCATTTCGTGAGTGGGCCACAGAGGCGTCTCAGTGCTAGAGTGAGCGAGGATAGATCCTGAAAGATGGTTATCTGGGCACCTCCGAGTGTAAGGGTGCCTCCTGATCTAGCCTTCTCTAGTATTCTGGCTCTGTCCTGGTATCGATGAAATCTGGCAAGGACTGATCTTGGCCCGCCAGGTGGGCCTCCGGCTCTGTGTATTCTCTCCGTTTTAGGCTCATCAATATCCTCGTCTGCCGTCAGGATTTTGCTGATGTTGTGAATGGTATTTTTGAGGTGGTCTTCCGATTCTCCTTCGTGCTCTGGAATGCCAAAAAAGCATAGGTTGTTTCTCCTCTCACGATTTTCCAAATCGTCCATTTTTAGTCGGAATTCCACCTCTCTCCTCTCTATATCTCTTATTCTGAGGTCCATTTGGGTTTCAAGCGTATCTATTGAGGCTTGATTATTCTCGACTCCTTCCAGTCTTTCTTCGATGTTATCCATTCTCTGTGTTGTTTTATCTATTTTGCCGCCTAAATTGGCTCCCATGTTTTTTTATTTCGTTGAGCAGGGCTGTGTTGTCTGTCGCCTTTGGTGGCAGCTGCACCCGTTTCTGAGGTCTCCATTTTCACTGTGGACCCGGTGTCAGGGGTCGGTGGGGGTTGGAGTGTAGGCGTATCTGGCAAGTTTCACCTTAACGCTCATAGCGTGGTGACTTTGGTAGAGGAGGCACACGCCCCTGAATCGGGGGCCCTACCCTCTGAACTGCTCACAGATGGCTTCAGGATGATTCCAGGTGCAGGGCGAAGTCCGGCGTCGCCTTGTCACTATGCGGCGGGAGAGTGGTGCGTAAAGCTCGTTGGTTGAGCGTGCACACTGTTGGGGCTCTTAGTCGTGGTGGGCTGGTGCTTCAGTCTTCCAGATCCTTGGACGTGTGGCTCTGTCCTGCGGGGGTTGGGAGCTGGTGTTTGTTCTGGGGAGCCTTCTGTATTCCTCGTCAGTTGCTGCTCTTATTTGGGGCCAGTACTTCTTTTCCAGTAGGAGGGGTGGAAGTAGGGTGGTGTGCTGTGTTTGGTGATTGATATGGGTCCTGCTCGAGTGTCAGGACGTGTGGGTCACGGGAAAAGTGACCCTTCCTTCCTCTTCCGGGCGGGTGGCTCCCTTGGGTCTGCTATTGGATGTTATTTATATCTGGTGGGTATGTATCAGCTCTTGTTTGTATTGTTGTCCACTTTAAGGGCTGGGCGCTTGGGCCTCCGTGGAGCTTCTTTTTACAGTTACATGGGCAGGTGCACCCTGCTGTCTTAACACGCTGCGCACTGGGGTGCGCCAAGGGGCATATGAATGGAGTCTCCGGACTCTGTTGTAATTTGCAAAGGTGTCAGCGTTGCATGTTATGTTGGCGTCTGGGATAAGATGACTCTCGGGTCTGTGCTCCTCTTGGGGTTGGTCCGACTGTCCTGTGTGCAGGAGGAGTGATTTATGAACATATATGGGCGTTCCAGGGTCCTGCATATAGTCTGTTACGTTTTGGGCGCTATCAGCCCAGGGTTGCAGGTGCTGTGCCTATTAGTGTCTCTGGGCTCCTAGAAGCTTGCGCGCCCCTCTCTCCCCTCTCCTCGCTCGCCGGAGGGTCTAAACCGTCAGCTCTGTGCCCTCAAGGCAGTTCTCGCAGCATGCAGCCTCCCTCAGGGGGAGGTGGACTGCGCTGCGCTGTGGCTCCGGCCTCATGCAGGCTTAGAGGGCCCCCCCCCTGTGGGCGTTTTAGCGGCTGTATGTAGCGGCCGCTCTTGGTGCACAGCTGCGTGGGCAATGGGGGGGGGGGGACTTACCTTCCTCCCCCGGCAGGCATACTCCTCCTCTTGTGGACGCACCGGCTGGCGTCTCTGGTGGTGCGGGTCAGTGGAGCATAGCGTGAGATGCGCTCCGTGCCCCTCCCCAGGCCCGACAAGATGTGCGGGCAGTACAGGAAGGGGGCCGGGCCCCGCCGCAGTCGCTCAGTCAGGGGTCCACCTCTCGTTGTTTTTGCGATGGCTCTCCAGGGCTCAATTTCACTGCGAAGCGGATCCGTGCAAGCTGCCCCTTAACAGTCAAGTTTCTTCGCCTTCCCAACTCTGATTTCAGCTGGGTTTTTTACCAGTTGTGGGGGTCTTCCGCCAGCGCCTTCTTGGTTTTGGGTCTGGGGGGGTCACAGGACGGGGGCCCAATTCACATCAGGGACCCACGGCCACGGAGCTCACACGGAGGTGAAACTCATCCGTGCGCCCCCTGGTGGCCAATGTAGAGCAGGTGTCTTTAAAGTCTCGCATGAAGGCCACGAAGAGGGCGGGGGCCAGAGGGCAGCCTTGTTTAACTCCTCTGCGCGTTGGTAATTTCCCCGGACAAAAGGCCTTTTCTGTTCAGTTTCACTCGCATGGATATGCCTGTATGTAAGGCCTTGATGGGAGCCAAAATGTTTTGCGGGCAGTTCCAGGTGTGGAGCTTTGACCATAAAAGGTCTCTGTCAACGCGGTCAAAGGCTTGGGTTAAGTCTATGAAGGCCGCAAAGTCTGCTTGAAGCCTCTAAAGTTTTGCTCTGTTGATTGTAGTAGATGAGTTCTTTTTGAAGCCCGCTTGGAAGGGATCGTTGCAAGCCGCCTCCGTTGCCCAGGTCCGGAACTGCTTTAGAAGGAGCATGCTGAAAATGTTCCCGATTGTATCGAGGAGAGCAATTGGGCGATAATTGCAGGGATCAGATTTGTCTCCTTTTTGTAAATTGGGACCACATTGGAGGACGTCCAAGATCTCGGAATAGATCGTGTTCATGAGCACTTGCTGAAAACCAGGCTTATGAATGGGGCCCATAAAGTTGGACATTTTTTTAGATCAATATTGGTGACTCCGTCTGGGCCGGAAGCACGCGAAGCTTTGAGTTTACTGATAGTTGACACAATGTCTTCTTGGTCAGACACGTCAACCCAGGGACAGTCGTGGCCACTTTGTTCTGAGGATGCTGGTGTGTCATTGGCTGCGGAAAAAGGGCTTCAAAGTGGAGAATCCATTTTACTTCGCTGACACAATTGGATGGCTTGTTAGCATTCAGTTCCGATTTAGGTTTTAAGAGCGCCCAGAATTATCTTGCGTTTTTGCCGGCTCCTTTTTTTTAGTATCTCCTCAGTCTTTTTGATAGAGAGTGACTCGGTGGTGTTTAAGCCAAGCTTTATACTTCTTGGCTTCTGCTACTACTTGAGCCAGTAGAACAGGTGAGCTGGATTTTCTGGCTTTGCGCTTTAGTTGTTTTATGATTGCGCGTTTGGTGACTACTAGTTTGTTGTATTGGTGGAGTCTAGATTTCCCTGAACCAGTCCCACTGCATGATGGTATTTTGTAGGGGCTCAGCAGCGATTGGTAGTGAATGTCCGCTGGATGATGATTAGTGGCGAGCAGTTTAGTTTTGTAGCTCCTAGTCAGATGTTCCACTCTGGCTGCTGACATTTTTAAGCGATTGCCCTGTGTATTGCTCTCGATTCCTGGCTCCATTTTTGGATTGATTTCTGCAGTCGAGATCCATTTCGCTCTTAAGACATTGTGGTTGCTTGCTTCGGTACGGATTACTTTGAATTCTGTTATTAGTTCCAACATTGCGTCAGAGACAAAGATGTAGTCTATGGTGCCTTTTAAGGAGCCTCTCTCCAAGGTAGGGTGTCTTCCTGGGAGTGGTAGTGACAGGTCCAAGTTGTGAAATCCTTGTGAAGACATCAAGTCATTCCAGAGCTCGCCTCTTGTTTCTGCTGCGGTTACCTGTCTTTGGGAGAAGTTTTTCTGTTTCACGTTCAGGTCTCCGCAGATGATGACGTGTGCGATGTGCTTTTCGGCGTAGATGTTATCAATTTCTTTTTCCAACGCACTCGGGAACTTTTTGTCGGAGATTGCTTGCGGGTTCCAGTATGTGTTTATGATGGCGATCTCAGTGATTGTTTTTTTTCCTGAGAGCTGGTCATAGTTTGTCCAAGTCGTCCCGATTGTTAAGTAGTGGGTTGAGAGGGCAAGTGTCTCCATTATGTTGATGCCGCTGGCTACCCTGGCTGCCAGTAGGAGTCCTGATGACGGGCGTCCCAACCTGTTTTACGTTGCTGGTGCAAAGGCAATCTCAAATCCCTCAAGGACCGGTTTTTCTATTGGCCATAGCTCCTGTAGTGTTAATATGTCAAACTGGCCCAAGTCAAGGCCACCTTTGATCGTGAGGTGCTTGTACCCACATGTGTTCCATGAAGTGATTTGTATAGTTCTTTCCCTCAGGTTTTAAGTAGTTGGAGATGTAATCTCAAGTGCCCCGTCTCCAAGAGCTGCTGGTTGCTATTTTTTCAGTGATGCGACTGGAGACTTTGGCAGCAGGGACCAAAGGGGTTTTGAAGGAGCTGTCGATGTTGGTTTATTCGATTCTTTGGTCCTGCTTGGGTCTGCACAGTTGGTTGATTCATTTTCGAAAGACCTTGGCTGCCTTGAAATGTTTTTCGGTGTGCTTGGGGAGTGACAAAGTACGTCCTTTGACGGTCTGGTCTCATTGGTCTTTCTGTTTGTGGGTGCGTTTGGCAGCTCAGATGTAGGTGTTTGTGGACCTTTCGGTCTCCCTGGCGCACCTTTCTCAGGTTTCAGCCTGTTGTCCTTAGAGCATTTCTGTTCTTGAAACATATCGCGATTTATTTAATTTTTTTTCTTAGTTCTGAGGGGATGCAGCGTTTTGACTGTTTCGCGGTCCCTGTGGCTCGTGAGGTCTGTTAGCCTTGGGCCTCTCTCTAATAGTGATTCTTGGGCTTCTTTCAATTGAAATTTGTAGTTCTTCGACCTTATATGTAGATAGCATTTCGCTGTGGTACGGTTCCACAAGGATTAAATCCTCTGATGATAGGTGATGTAAGCACGTGAGCTGTCTGAAATTTTTCAGAACAGTTCTTCTGTTTAGGATTAAGTCTTCTTGGTTGTCGCTCGTTTGTTCTAATTTTAGAATTGTGGTAGGAGGCGATTTGCTGGTCAGTGCCGCCTTTGTCTGTTCATGGTCGGCACTCCTTCTTGACAAATTTCGCAGTTCCCAGGTTGTAGAGTATTGGCGACTTTCCTTGTGGTTGCTTTTGTGCTGGGGAGAATGATAGTCATGTTGGGAATTTTTCCTGGGGCGATCAGTTAGTCTGTAGTGGTGCCTGTTGGAATGCTTCTCCGGTCTTTGGTGGTGTGAAACTGGCCGTGAATCATGGTGGTGTGTTTCATGCCACTCCCGATAGGCTTTCGGGCTTTTCGGCAGCCTGCCGCTTGTAGAACTTTTACGAGTGGGTCGATGTGGATGTGAATGGGGACTTGTCTGCTTGCCGCCAGTCCTTGATTTTGATTGTATGTCCAGGGTTTTCTTTTCGAAGACTTCCGCTTGATCTTCGTATAGCGAGAGGTTCATCAGTGCTTTGTCGGACAGGAATTGTTCCACTGTAGTAGGTGACCCGGTTGGCTGATTCGGTGGGGGACTTGTGGGGCGGGGGTGTTTTGGTCCTCGTCCCAAAGCTGGCTCTTCTATCGAGGCTGGATTTGGACTTGCCCGCATAATGCAAATTTCCTCCGACTCTTTTGGTGAGGGTCTTTTACTTGTTGATCACTGTGGAAGTTTGAGCAGTATTTGGTTGTTTTTTTGATGCTTAGAGTTGGGTATTGGAGAATCCACTTTTTTGGCTGGAACTGTCTTCTTCTTTCTATGCTAATCCTCGATAATGAAAGGGGCCGGCTCCGCCAGGTTTAGATTGAAGTTGAAGGATTTTGCCTGGGGCAGTGTCGAAGTGGCGCCGCTTCCGGCATTGATGTTGAAAATGCTGAAGGCCCCTTGGGTTTGAGTTTCAGAGACTTTAGTTTGTCTGATCGGGTCCTTGATGACGGGGGCTGAAAAAGTCTGTGTTGCAGCATTTGTGGCTGAGGGTTTTCTTTCAGTGACCTTCAAGGCGTGTCCCGTGTCTTCCCGAGGGAGAGAGTTCTGGGACTCCTTGTTCTTCTCGTTGTTGTTGGCCTCTGCTTGCTTTTCCAATGCCATCACGTAGCCCTCCAAGAATATTAGTTTTTGTCACAACCCACATCCAAAAACCCCTCTGGCAAGCCCATGGGCCAGGAGAGGTTTTGGCTCGGGTCTCCAATAAACCTAGGCATCTACTGCCTAGGCCCTCTCGGAGCCAGTCCTGGCGCCTATGGCGCCAGGCTCATACACAGTGAAGACATGTGTTTGGGGAACTACTTTATTTTGAAGCTGCCAGCCAACATGGAGATATCCACATAGCTTGGTTCCTTGGAACCAAGCTATGCGGTATAGTGTTTTGGGTGGGATAGTTTAGGCACTACTTTACCTGGACTACTGTCTTGAAACTATTTAAACCACACCCGACTTGGATAACACGCTTCGCGTTACTTTGCAATCCTGCAACGTGACGTTCACCGTGTCCAGCTATACCTGCGAACCTCAGAGAAACAGTACCTGTAAGGAGACAAAAGGAACATTGTTAGCAGCAGCATCTTACCTGCAATTTTCATCTTTGGCTGCCCACAGCTCCTGCGAACAGCTTCCTAGGATCAGCACAACTTCCGGACCGACGGATCTGCAAAAAGGAAAGAAACGAGGTATTAGAGACATTACAACATAACGAACTGTGCCGAAAAGCTTACCTAGCAGGTCGCCCCTCGACCAGTATCGCCTCAGAATTGCTCACCCTGGGTGAACACCACGATCTATGGGAAAAGAAAACAGGTTAGCAAAGGCAAGACATCACTGCGCTGCACATAGCGCCTACTTACCGCATCATAGCGCTCATTACACGCCATCATTTACCGGCAAGACCTAATTCAGCTAATGCACCACACTGGACTTCCGCACATCTAAGGAAGAGAAAAAGACATTATTAAACCAAGAAAGGCATGCAGGAATAACAACAATATACAACAGCAATAAGACCTACCTGAAAGTCTTCAAACGGGCCGGCAACAGTGAAGGAACTAGATCGCATCCACCCACAAAGGACAACGCACCCCTGTCAAAAAGGCAAGATGGAGAGCACACCTGAATCAACAATAAGGTGAGGAGAGGCCCCAGAGGGGCTGAAGGCATACGGGGTGGTGGGAGGCTAATTACCCCAGTTGGCCAGTCTTGAACATAGCCCTCCTGTATTACAGGCAGAACCACCCCCACTGGCCACATCTGGGAACCTCAGAGAAGGATACCAGCGTCCATACGGCTGGGTTGCGTCCCCGTGGATACCAGGCAAGCGTAACAGTTTTGTGTGGATCATTGCCGAGACTGTTGTGTGGTCTTTCATTGTGTCATTTAGCGATTCATACAGTTTGCAGAATGGTGCCAGGGCGATTGTAATTGCTGACATGATGGTAAGCATGTCCGGTTTTTTTGGTGCAGTGTCTTTTTGGGCCGGGTCAGATAGTTTGTTTCTGCTTACTGGCCTTGTGGGGGAATTTAAGAACTGGTCACTGGACTTCCAGCGTGACGGTGGCGAGGAAAATCTATGGTTTCTGTTTTGTCCCTCTCTACCATTGATGTGTTGATGATGGTCGTCTAATGAATATGAGCTTTCCTCTCCGTTTTGGTCTTTCCCCCTGTGATCTTCTTTGTGGTCGGGAGGGTGTGTGCAATTTGTGGTCCCTGATAATCTGGCCCGCTGGACGGCTCAGCTCATGGGCTCTCATTTTACTCCCTGACCTGTCGAGAGTGGTTGTTGTCGCGGTAAACTGCGGGGGTGCATACAGTGGTGCCGTCGTTGGAGACCGAGGGAGGATTGGGGATATCGGCTCATAGTTTTCAAGGTTGATCGAAAGCTTTTTTATCTGGACACTTTCCACCTTGCTGGGTGACTTGTATGTTGGTGAGACTGACTTCTCCACCGGTAAACGAGGTTGGTTTGCCGCCTTGGGTCCTTCTTTGGAAGTTTCTTCGGATATTTTGTCAGTAGTGACAGAAACCGCTTCTGAAATTGAGACGTGTGGTAGTCGCTTTGGGTTAACGGTGCGCTCAGAACTTGAAGTGATCTCAGTGGTGGTTTCTGCGCTCACCAGAGGTTTGCGTGATTTAAGTGGTGGGGATGCTTCTTGGATAGCTTCTAAGATTTCTGCGTCAGGCAGTTGTAAGATGTCATATTTTCATTTGCCCTGGTTTTTTAAAAAGTCCAGTGAATTGTATTGCCCTACTTTTGAGGGCTCCTTTTTTGAATTTGTCCTTTGCTGGAGGTCTTTATTTGTTGCTTTTTTTGGTTTTCTTGAATTTTTTGTGCCCCCTTTGCGTTCACACCCCTTGTAGAGGGAGAGGTTGTGTTTTCCCTCTCCTCTGCTGGGTTTTTTGTTTTTCGTTGTTGTCTGTTAATTACAGTCCGTATTGTTTTTTTGTTTTTGTTTTTTGTTTTTTTGATTGTCTGGTTTTTCGGAAATACTGTTGGGCACTTCCCTGGTGAGTCGGCTGTTTCAGCCCTTGGGGCTGTTTCGGGTCTTTCCCCCCTGGGTCCTTGGGCCTCCAGGGACTCCAACGTTGTGGCCTCTGGGCCGGTTTCCCTTGCTGTGAGCACATCCTGAGTGCCTCCTGCCAGTAGAGGGTGCTGGTCAGCGGCATCTGGAGCGATGTGGATCTGCACCTTTGTGCTTTCTGTTCCTGCGCAGACGTCCTCATTCGAGGCTGGGCCTGGGATCGGGGGTGTCTCCCCCGGTGCCTTTCCTGCGGTTCTTGCTGGTCCTGTGCCCCCGCCCCCCCCAGGTGCGGCGTCGTGAGGCCCCCCCCACTCCCGATGGGAGGAGAGAGGTCCGTAGCTGCCGCGTCCAGGAGGGTAAGCGGCTTCTTGATGTTTTATGTTGTAGCGCCTTGCTCAACAGGGTAGCCTGTTTGCCGCGCTTGGGCCCCCGCTTGGGCTTGGGCCCCTGCGGCCGCCTCCTCAGTAAAACCTGGCCTCGTCAGCCCTCCGGCTGGCGACAGTCAGTGAATTGGTTCGGAGGTAACCGGCGTGAGGGCTGAGTGCAGCGATCATGGCTCTGGTGCATTTGTTGAGTCTGGGCACGGGTTCGTCCATAAGTGCTCGGTGGCCACAATGTCTGATGAGTCCGCTGAGTAGACACCTGGTCTCGGGTGTTCTTTTCTTGTGCTTTTCAGTGGCTGGTTGCCTCCTGCAGGTTTCTGCTCGCTTGGCCTGACTGCTGCACATGTGTTTGGAAGCTTCTTAGGGGGGCTGATGTCTACTTTTTGGGTCTCCAACCATTCCAGAGCCGTAGTTGGCGATGATGATAGCCGAGGGCGGGGGAGGTCTTGGGTGGCACCAGCCCTGGGAATGAGACGAGAGCTTCGTAGTGATCTTTTATCCCCATTTCCTTCCGATGTTAAAGTTTGGGCTGGGCTCGAAGTTCTGTGGTGCGACGCCATCTTTTGGTCTGTTGGTCCTGGCATGGACTGCAGAGACTGCAACTCCCTCTGCGACTGGCTCCGCGGCCACGCCACGTCCTGGATGTTTTATGTGATCCTCCCACACAGGGGGGTTAGTAGAGCAGGTAGAAAGACCGCTGACTGCTGAGTGGAGCTGGAAAGAGAGTGGACTGCAGAAACTGCAACTCCCTCTGGGACTGGGACTCTTTCCTGAGGTTCAATTATGTGTTACTTTGATAGTACACTGTATGCTTCTGGTAACCTTCCTTGCTGGGTTGCGGTAACATGCATTTTGCTTTCTTCCAGAAAGGGCATATAAGCTGCCCGTTTTGCAGCTGCATCTCCATGCAAGACTAAGTCTGTTCCTTTGGAGTGCGCTGCACACTTTACTATGGCTGCATTAACAGGACCTTTCAATACATCGATTAGTCTTGCTACTAAAATTGCAAGCTGGACTGGGGACCCATCGCTTGTCTGTACCCTCTCCTATTTCATCTTGATAAACCGGAGTGTACTGTAGATGTCATGTATACAGTCAGTGTATATGGTAACATACTCATATGCTAATATTTCAAAGGCTTCAATGAGTTCTGCTGCTTGTGCTTAATAATTTGAGGGCAATCTGTGCTGCACCACCATCTGAAATTCCTCTTCTTGGGTCTTTACATATTTCACTACTGTTGCTGCACCTGTGTGCCTCGGCCACTCTCCTGATCTATACTTGATGACCCATCTACATAAGGCACTTCTGTGTCATGGGGGTCTTCACTGATCCTACTGAACTCATCTGATTCTCCCTCATAGAATGCAAAATCATGAACCTTGTCTTGAGGCTCAACTGGCTTGGCAACATAAGGGGCTTGGTTAACTGTATGGCATATCAGTTTGGTAATCGCTGGATTTGCCAAAATTACCTTGTACCCAACTTGCTCTCTGGGTGGATTTGTTTTCTTCTAGTATGGAATAAACTGCATGCTCCACATACAAATTGAGTGGACACCCTATAACAATGGTGGCAGACTTCTGTACTGCAAATGCTGCTACAAATGCCTGTTCACATGGAAAGTGTCCTTGCATTACTGGGTCTAAAAGGCCACTATAGAATGCCAATGGTTTGTGTTTCTGCGATGATTGCTGCGTGAGTACTGACATCATGACTTGAACATTTGAACGTTATAATAGGAAAAATATTTATTGTAATCTGGTATTGCTAATACAGGTGCACTGCTGATTGCTATTTTGAGGTCCTCAAAGCATTCTGCCGTTTCTTCTGTCCATGCAATTGTACCTGTAATCTTCTGGGCTTCCTTGACTGCAATAAGGGTCTAACGTGTGAGAAATTGAATACCCATGTGCGGCAATCATTGTACAAACCCTGGAATTATTGCATTTCTCTGATTATGTTGGGCTGTGGTGTGTCTCTTACAGCTGTGGCTCTGTCTGGGCTTATCTTCCTCCCGTGTGCTGATATGAGTTGTCCCAAATACATCATTTCCTTCTGGCAGCACTGTAATTTGTCTCTATCCACCTTGTACCCTTCTCTGCTAGTATTTTCAGGAGTTGTACTGTGTCTTTCCTAGCCTCTTATTATGTGGTGCTGCCATATATGGTGCTGTGGTGATATTAGCAAGTCATCTACGTACTGCAGAATTGTGCTGGCCATGTTGATGTTCCCATGTCCATCTGAAGGACCTTTTTAAATACAATGGAGAATTCACAGTACCCCTAGGGCAACCTAGTGTGTTGGAATCTCTTTCCATGAAATAAAAAGCTGTCAAATATTGTGAGTCTAGATGCAGTGGTTTGGTGAAGGCATTTCTGAGGTCTACTACAGAAAAGTAAACTGCTTTGGCGGATTTGTTGCATAATATCGATGCAAGGTTTGGCTCTAGAAGATATCCTGCTTCCACTATGTTGTTTAGAGGGCAGAGGTCCTGAATGAATCTCCGTGATCCCCCCCTTTGCTGTCTTCAATGGGTATATAGCTGTGTTGCAAGGTCAGTCTGAAGGCACTATGATGCCTTGGTCAAGCAGTGCTTTGATTGTGTCGTAATAATAATAATAATTAGGCATTTATATAGCGCTACGAACCCTCAGGTATCTGAGCGCTGCTTATTATTACCCACGGTGTGTGGTGCTCATTTATCGACCTCGGAAGGATGAAAGGCTGAGTTCGGCCCGGCCGGGATTCGAACCTGCGTTAACAGGCTCTGCACGGATGTCAAAGCGAGCGCTCTACTCGCTGTGCCACTTGACCGGATTGTAAATTCCTTCATCTGCTTCTTTGGACAGAGGGTATTGCTTTACTCTAGGGAGAATGGCACCTTGTTCGAGTTTGCCCCTATACTAGTTAGTCGCCCAACATCATGTGGGTTGCTCATCCACAGTCGACTAGGTGCCTGCGCTAAGTCTTTGTGTAACTGGGTAGGTGGTGTTATGGCTGTCATCTGTGGGACTTGCTGTGTTGTATTACCATTTGACAGGATATGCCGAGTTCAAGGACTACTTCCCCATCTGTGTTCAGGTTTGCTAATAGCCTTGTCTGTAATTTCTTTCAATGGCAGTGTTGGGTCTATGCATAGCACACATCTCCACTCCAGCCTTTCCTCATCTGTGCCTGTTACAATGATTGTCTTTTCCCTCATGATTACGGCATCAATATGTAAGGTACAAATTGTTCATGGGACTTCCTCATGTGGCACTGCTGCTCTAAATAGGAATTCTGCTGGCAAGTGAAATATTATGTTTTGCATTCCTGATAACCAAACAATCAACATTGTAACTGCATATACGAATAGTGCCTCACATAATAGTAATGCTTGAATTGTGTTGGTGCTGCAAAGTGCCTGCATTAGTGTGGCTATTCTGTTGTAATATATGTCTGGTGTTGAACACATGATCCCCTTGTCAGTGAATAAAATGGTCATGTTGAGCTTCTTAAGGAGATCCCTCTCTAACAAATTCACCTGTGTATCTGTGCTGTACAGTAATGGTGCAACTATTTATTGGGTCCCCAATAAATATACAAGATTGTATATACAAGATTGTATACAAGATTGTATAATCTTATACAAGATTGGGTGGCTCCTGTATCTACCATGAAAGTAAACATTCTGTTCCCTATCTTCACCCCTACTTTGGGTTCCTTATCTGCATTAGGAGTGATCAAGAGAACTCGGCACGTCAAGGCTTGCTGTGTGCTGTCCTATTGTGTATATTTGTTGGATCCTGAAAGAGGGAAAATATTATTGCTTGTAAGTGTGTGTGTGTGTGTGTGTGTGTGTTCCTCGTGGTAGGGCATTCCGTTGCCATGGTGCTGTAATTGCCTGTGCCGGGACCTGCTATGCGACATTCTGAATTGCATTTGGTGTGGGATACTGTATGGGTTGTCACTGCATGGATGTGATTTGTATCTGTCTTAAATTCTGGGCTTTGCACAGCCATGGGAGCTGCAGCCTGCTGTGGGGCATAACATCTCTGTGGTGACCCTTGTGCATAGTATAGGTCTGGGGTGCTCCTGGATGAGATTGCATGAGGGGGAGGTCTGCTTCGACAATTCTTAGACATGTGTCCCATTTTCCCTCATGTTCAACATATTGCCCCAAATCATGGCCTAAATCCCCCTCCCCCTTCTTTGAGTTACCTCTTACTCCTTGGACCCCTCCCCTTTCTTGCCTGTTGTCGTGGTGCAAATTTCCCCAGTCTTGTGATGGTGCTGACTGTTGCATGTCTGTGGGTGTTGCCACTACTGCTCCCTCAATACTGACTTTTGCTCGCTGCTTCTGCACTAGTTTGGCTTCCGCTCGCTGCGCTTTCTCTTTAACTGCTCTATCTCTTTAGCTGCTCTATCACATTTTGTGAGTAGACCGAATATAAAATGCAGGTCATTTTGCATGCCATTATAGCACCCACATCAAGCCTTTCGGGATATGACCTTCTCAATGCATCCCATTCACAGGCTCGGCACTTATTAAATGGCGGACCGTCGTGTGTGTCACTCTCTAGTCCGACCGCTGGGTACCATGCTCGCTCCCATATTGTGTTTGTCTGGTCTCCAATTATCCTAGCTAGTAAGCTTTTCATGTCCCAGATTGCCCCGGTACCCCCTGCTGTGTTTTTCTGGTGCACTGATCCAGTCACCGGCTCCTCATATAAGAAGCAGTAATATCTATTAAATTGATTAAAATTGTTCTTATCCTTATGTGGCCACGGTACATATGGCGATCTACCCACTCCTTTCTGTATCAATGGGAACTGTCTTCCCTGCTTTTGGCTATGCTGAGTTCTAGCCTTCTCTTTCCCTCTGACCACTGCCACTGTTCTGGGGCAAGGTCACAATCGTCTCCCCCATGGAGTTCTCTCTTTCTGGTCCTCCTCTGTTTCCCAGTTCTCCTCACCTTCCTCTTGCTCAATCTCACTTTCCGTTTCATCTGACCCATAATTTGCATCCTGCGACACTGGTTCTTCAGTTTCTACTTTAACATCCTTTATTACTGCCTTGTGCAATTTCAATAATATATGTTCTGCTGCCCACGTTTCTGCATCTACCATTGGAGATGGCACCTCCCTTTTCCTGGTCGACCTTCGCAATTCTTCCTCAGTCTTACGTATTCCTGCTTCTGAAGCTTTATGCGCTTCATTCTCTAATTTTATGATGGCTCGATCTCGTCTGTCACAAGGTGCACTTGCTACTTTCATGGGGTTTGTTTCTGAGTAATCAGGGGGGTTTGTCCATCCTGTGGCTGGCTTTAGAGTGTAATTGCCTGCTAGGTATGGAGCCGGTGGCTGTGCAGGTGCTTTAGCCTGTGCGGAATGGGTGCTTTTCTCTACATTGGTCTAGGGGCATTGACTGGGCAGGTGTAAACCTGTGTCGATTTCACGACGTTGACGGGGGCGGGCGGGTATGCCCTCGGCCTTCCCATTTTCTTTAGTATTACTCGCATCTTCTTTGTAGATCTTCCAAAGCTCTAATATACTCTCTTCTTAAATGTTTTGCCTTTATATGTGGATAGTAAATGGGTATTCATATGCGTGATTGTTTTTGTTCAAGCAAGCTTTATTCAGAATTAACCATAAAAGCAGTGATACAGTTGATACAATTGATTTTAAAAGGGTTTTAACATTCATATAAAGCCATACAAAACTTTAAATATTTCTGCAATTTAAAACCATTCAGAATTGACAATATTTAGGAAAGAGAACAAGCTCCTTATTGCATATATAGTTTCAAATCTACAACACCAATTTTGCTCTTCTTAACCATGCTCTGTGTAAACTTTGCAATAAAGTGAATAGCGCTCATGTTGGTTGTGCTTTTACAGAATGTTACAGCTGTTTCGGTATGTCTTATACCCTTTAGCGTAAAAAGAGCAACAAGGTAGCGCTACCTGAGGTCCAGGTAGCCAGGGCAAATAAGTAGATAGTGCTATTTTTCCTCAGGATCACCACGGGTATTACAATGGGTGTCTGATGAGCAGGTCCACCTAGCTGTATAAAGGGCAACTTTTAGTGCATCGATACGTAGTTGGAAGTACAGGGCTTGGGCAAACCCAGGCAGTGTCCAATCTAAATGGGGCTCAAAGCACACATTTCCTTTAACCCATAGGTATGGTGCCCCAGTTTCTAGTGCGGCACATGCCCTGTACATTTTCCTGCTCAAATCATTGTTACACTTAATTTGGACCAGTTTCTTCGAGCTTGTTGTTAGTTAAGCAGCCTCAGTCCAAAAAGTTGGTAAATTGAGGGCTTCAAAACCTTTACAAAGCTCCTCCAACACGGGAGTAAACCTGACCAGGAACATTTTTGTAGGCTCACACTTGCTTCCCTATATTTAACAAGCTCCGGCGTGCTCCACAATCTGACCCTGTATTTTGGCAGTATACTTGATGCAATGTCACACAATGGCTTCATGTCACATTCCAATCTCAAACTAGCTATTGGGGCAACATTTGGTTGCATGAGTAGTGACCCTAAAAAGTGGTTGTCCACCACACTAATTTGTGCACTAACACAGTGTCCCCATAATTCTCCCCATAAAGGGTTGCCGCCCAACCCAGAGCTCTCTATAGATTAAGAGCAGGGGAGTTTGTACCCTTCCCAGGTGAGTTAAAAAAGTGGCGGATTCCACTGCTGTGCTTCTCTAGGGACGTTACCGCCTTGGCACTTTGAGCTTTACATGTAACATCTTCCGTGAACCTAATCCCCAGGTAATCATAATAATACACCTGCTCCAGGATACATTCTTCTATTTTGATCTTCAAATTGATTTTCTTACTGTTTTACGGCCAGACTCCAGCACCTTGTTTTTTTCTGTATTAAGTTCCATCGAGAGATCTTCACACATTTCGATGAAAACTTACAGATTATGTCTTAAATGGGGGTGGTGGCTAACAGTACTGCGTCATCTGCATAGAACAGTGCTTGGAATATGCATGTACCTAGTTTCGGGAAATCTAGGCCACATGCTAACAATTCTTCAATTATTATGTTTACGTACAGGCTGACTAAGAGGGGGCCTAGCAAACATCCCTGCCACCCCCCCCTTCCAAAAAGGTGTCAGTTCTTTCCCCTCCCAATCACCACCTCACACAGGCACCATTATTAGAATAAAGGGATATGATACAGGACAGTAATGAATCTGGTACTCCCTTATTTTCACGAAACAGACCACAATTTACATCTTGACACACTGTCAAAAGCAGTGCATAAATCTACAAAAACAGCATAGATTGCATGATGATGCAATGACACATAATTTTCCAGGACTGCATATAACCGAAGGCACTGATCTATTGTTCCAATGCCAGGCTGAAAACCAGCCTGTAGATGGTTGATGTGGTTACCTTCGCTGGCCCAGCACTTTAGACAAGTAAACGGTGCCCGTGCACATACCTTCCCGACTGCATATAATAACGAGATTGGTCTATAATTCCCAGGCTTTTTATCTCCCTTCTTGTATAATGGTATTATAATTGCCTCACGCCATGATTGGGGCATCACTCGTACTTGTAATGTAATTAAATACTAGAGTTAACAAAGGGGCCCAGGTCGAGGGTTCATCCTTTAGCAATTCAATTGGGTTTCCATCAGGTCCCGGGGCTTTGCCACTCCCTAGGCCCAAGATGGCCTCTTCTACCTCAACCAATGTGAATTTCAATGGGTCCTCGTCCTGGTTGCTGCCACGGTGAGACGCATCCTTTCTTGTACAGGTTTGCAAAATGTTTAAACCATTCGGTTGGAGCAATCTGGCTACAGACCGGTCCAACCGAGGTCATTTCACGCCCCCAACAGCCCTCCAAAAATGTAGCTTGTTGCCATTCCAGCTATAGTACAATAATTCATCCCATTTGTTGTTAAAATGTTTTGCCTTTTTTGCAGCCATACGGCTTTATACTTTATCCTCAGGTTTTTTAAGTTACATTCATCAACCACTCCTGCATTTTTAAGACAATTTCTGCTTTGCTAACATGCAGTCTCCATCAAACCACCCTGTGTAGTCCTATTTGTATTTCCTCATTCTGCTACCTGGTTTGGTGAAATATGGCACTAGAACTTTCACCATGTCACAGTATTGTTCTCTAGGGTTAGGAGTATTGGGGTCACCCTGGCAGATCCCTACTATGTATTGGGCGATACCTGCATATATTTGTGTTTTAATTACACTATGGTCCAGTGAGGACCATTTAATCGGCTGCCTGGAGTTTCCTATAACAGTGACTGTGCTCCTTCCGCTCTTATCCCTGCTTAAGTTCGTCCCAAACCAATCTAACTTTAAACAGCAATTTAGGGGGTGGTGGTCACTATCTGTTCGACTTATGACTTCCATACTGGTAACTACATCCCAGTATATCACATTGAGCAGAATGTAGTCAATTTGTGAACTGCCCTACAAACCTTCATAAATTACTGATGCAGGCTTGTCCAGGGGAATCCTCCCATTGCATGAACGCAAGCCGACTTCATATATCAACCTAGCAGCTTCGTTAGCACCCGGGTGCAGCCTAACAGGTTTAATAGACTGCAATTATGTGATCCCAAGTGCTACATCCCGGTTATCAAAGAGACCATTTAACACATCTATTGGCTCAAACTGCACGTTGAGGTCCCCATTGCCATAATTTAAGGGAGGGGTATTTATTTTGGTTTGAATATCCCTGATCATGTAAGGCATGATCTTAAGACTTTCCATGGGTGCTCGCCCTGCTGGTCTATTATAAATGTTAAAAATCAGTGTAACCTTCCCCTTTGGGTTAGTTGCTTCCGAACACCGGAGGTCATTTGAGCCTGTTGAAAACAATTTAAGTGACAGATCCAATGTCGGGCTATCTAAAATTGCCAGTCCTCCCTTGGGTCTGCCTCTAGGACCTTTTGTTGCACATGAACAGTAGGAGTTAAACCCTTGTAGCTCAATATTCTGTTGCCCAATTTTCCTGGAGGCATACCAGATCGAATTGGTAAATAAAACAGACCCACTCTGTCCGTCAAAGCTTTATGCACCCATGCAACATTCAAAGAGAGGACCTTTATCCCTTTGGTCAGGCCTAATTCTACCTCCACTGATAGTTGTTGTGGATCAGATCTCAAACTTGGGGTTTGGCATTATTGACCTCAGTCAGTCTACTTCATCCAAGCCCTTGCCAGGTTCTGTTCCAACTCCCAGTGAAGTGCTGGTTTCTCTAGGCATGCCCAATGCAGGATATCTGCCAGTCAGTGATCTGGTCGGCATGATCTGAATTCTACTGACGGAAATCCTTCGGTCAACATCCCATTGACTAGGGTGACCTGAATATAGTCTTGTTTCCTTGTGGGCCTCTTTCCTCTCACACATTGAGCAATATCATCCCTGGACACAGATTTACATTCTCTGACATTGCATATCTAATATGACTTTATTCACCAGTGATGGCTGATCTTCAATACAGCCTTCCCCTAATGGTGACACATCATACAGGTATATGTCCCCGCTTCTATCCCACTCCGGGGGTCCCTAGGCTGGTTAATGCCTCTTGTTTGATTTTGGGGTGATTGATGAGCTGGCTTGTGAGCATCCCTCTGAGCCCCCATAACTGTTTGGGTGTTGTGGGTTACTCCTGTTCCTAAATAATTGGTCACTTGGGATTGCCCATGCCGGCATCAAAACCTTGGCGGCTGAGTCATTACTAGTTTCTATCGTGGGTTCCCTCTTCTGGCCAGGCTGTGAACATTTTTCCTTCTGTTCCTACTGCCCAGTCCTCATTGTACTTCTTAATTTTCTCTCTATAAGTGAGTAGTTCCCTGCACATGTGTTCTAAGGGAGTGCTTGTGTTTGTCTAGCAATACACAATGCAACTGATCAGTATACCTCTTGTGTCACAGGACAGAAATCTATACAGTTCGTAAGGCAGAAATCAAAACAATTGACATCAGAGTAAAACAATGCCTTCAACAATATTTCAGTGCTGCCCCCCTTTGGCGTACGCTTAACCTTTTTTTCGAAAAACCACAAAGCATAATCTTAAATGCAAAACCCAACACCGAAACAGTCGCAATGCGCTCTTGTGCAAAACCGCAAAAGTTCCAAACCACACCCCTCCCAAATTCAGTCTCCACCCCAATCTTGTCCCGCTCAAAATCTTAGCAAGATGCGCCTTGGATGTTTCGTACCATGGATAGAACATGTACAATGCAAATAAGAATAAAATCATAATTCTAGAATGTCCTTCTATTATCTGCCTCATGCCCCTTACTACAGGTGGAAGGTAAGTACGGTCCTTGCTCATGCAGGACCTACCACTCTAAAGCAGCTCTGCCCCTCCCCTTCTTTGAGGGATGTGTACACTTCACTTACCAAGTTCATTATGACGTCACAGCTCCTCGCTACAGGAGTCCTCTTCACTTTCTACTATAAAGGAAAAAGAAAACTTGGCAAAACAAATCATGTGACTCACACGAGCATTCACTCTACTTCCATATTTATACTCACTTTCCCCGTAGTTCTTGTACCTGATGTACCGGCTCGCCGTGGTCATCCGAAGACTCCTGGACTGCCTCTAACCACAATGGCCTCCACTCTGGGGGGGCCGGCCGTGAGCCTGGAGTGGCCAGGCAGGCTTCTGGTTAAACACTGGCACCTGCTACCTTCCTCGTGGATTCTGCACAGTTTTCTGTTCCCTCCAGGCGGACCGTTCTTGTGTCCAAAGTGCAGAGGAGGAGCCCACATATTTTATGGAAGAGCCTGAATCCCCATACTAAGTCCACCAAAATGTATGGCAAGTCCTTTGTATCAATAAAAATCATCCAAAAAGCCAACAAATGCGATGCACAAGTTCTGGGAAAAACAAAAATTATTATCCTACCAGGGCATGGAAACATCTAACAGACATTCACATTCTAGTGGAGAAAATGGCTGGTTTTATAGTAATTGCAGAAAGGAAAAACACAACAATTGTTTCAAATGTCTTCATTGTTCATTGGCTGGTGTGACCAACAATATAGGAACTTCCATAAGTTTTTACAACTTCATTGGCCTATTCTACCCATGTGATGAGGGTGACGTGCTTGCTAGTTGGCCGATGTACATTGAAATCATTTCCACTCTGACACGTTCCTGTTGGACAATAATTGTTGCAACATGTATCAGTCAGTTGGTTTACATTTGGCTGCTCCAGGAGGAGAGTAGCTGTGGAGTGAGTAATTACAGAAATCTCGACTAATTATTATGTGAGATGTGATAGTGTGACACATAAAATATAACATTTAAAAAATCTTGAAATTTATCTGAGGTTGGCACTGACGTACTGTTCTCATCATTGCAAACTGCTTAACCATACGTTCACTTTGCAACTCCATTGTTGGAAAAATTACTTACTTGCATGGAGGTCCTTCCTGTTCTCATGAGTTAATCTGTTCTGTTTCTGAACGTATGCGCTGGGGCTTAGCTGCTCATAAACGTGGTCCTTTCACAATGGCGCAAAAGTGTAAGTGATTGTACAGTGTACATACATTGGCATACAATTGTCTTTATTTACTATTAAATTCATACAGGGAGAATCAGGTGTGCGCTATTGTAATGATCATTGGTTCCTAATTAATTATATGGCATGGGCAATGGTGCTTGTGTGAAATATGGTTTCATGAGATGTCCCTATCACTGTTGCATTCATGCATTCATGCGGTGTGAGTTATGTGCGAACTTCTGTGTTGTTCACACATTCCTAATTAGGGCTACATTGTGGATAATGTTATTTTGCATAACTGTTTACTTGACAAGGAGAGCTCTGCAAGTGCAATTTACCCTGCAGGGGGGCAGTGTTGTGCTTTGATCAGTCAATTTCTACTACCATGCTTCTTCACGTCTTGTGTGACCTTCATTAATTACATTTGGTTGTTCTGCCTAGGCACATAGATTGTTCTAACTCTCAATAACATGGCTATGGGAAATCTGCAGACCTGATACGTTTGGACCAATTGATGTACAGTGTCTTTTCCATAAACTCTGGTGTCTAGTACCCTTTCTGTTGCTTCTTTTATGACTTCACTACCGCAAACCAGACCCTGGGAAAGCATTCACCGCCCCCCCACCCCCCTTGCTTCATCCAATCACTGCACGGCATTCAGCCTTTGGCTGTGTTGAGTGTTGCAATTTGGAATGTGTGCGTTTCAGCAAAGGTCTGACTACTGTTCTCTGCTGTGGGTTGATGAGAAGTTTTTCATGCTTCAGGAAAAGGCTAACTAAAACTTGAGGCCTACATGTATTCTGTTCAGCTAATCTAAAACAATGGTGATCATTTACTCATTATTATAAACACTCCTATATTTCTCTGGTTATATGCAGCTGGGTTTGGTTAGGGGTGCATGGTTATGTTTGTCGACAAGGGGTGTATTAAGCATAGTTGAAGCATGTCTACTGGTGCCTTGTTGGGCCTATACAGGAAGCCTTTGCTAAATGTAGCTGCTTGCTTCTTCAGTGTGCCTTTCTCATAGTGACTTTTGCAGCTTGTATTTTCTTGCATGTTTTGGACGTTGAATGCATTCGCCCATGTTATGATACTCCACTACATGATGATTTTAGGGACCAGTCAGTTTGCACGTAACGGACAAGGGATGTGAAGACAGCGACAGAAGCACAGAATAACCCAGTCGTTCTCACTGGCCAGACAATGATAGTCCGGCTACAGCCAGACAGCATTGAAATGATCCCATGAAAAAGGCAACAGCTGGAGGCGGAACCAAATGACCCATGACAGAGCTGAGGCAAAGAAGCAGCTTGCATCTTTAATTTCAAAGCCAGGAAGACCAGGAGGAATCACTGACCTTAAACACTTGGGCCAGAAGATTTTAACCAGGAGTTCAGAAACTGCAAGCGAGAGTTCAGCAAAGACACCCAGTCCAATCAGTTAGGATGATACATAAAGAGAAGAGCCTTGTACACTGTATTCCACTAGCATGGAAGCAGCAGTATGCAAGGATGAAGCAGCCTGGGTCCAGCTAGTAGTGCCAAACCACGATCTTCAGCTGGAACCCATCTTCACAGCAGTCTTCCGGTAACAATCATCAGGAATGGGAATGCACAGGGTCTCCTATTGACATACTGAACTTAGTTTCTCTTGGGGGTTGGCCTAAGCCTGCCCTCGAGTCACACTGTAGGCAAGCACCCAGAGTTTGGAAAGCCATTCAGTCTGGCCCTAAAACCTGCCACGCTGCCACTCCCACACTGGATAAAGATTGGAAAGTCTGGAGGACTTTAAATCAGTCTACACCAGTTCAAAGCAGAACTGAGGTGTCCTTTGTTTTCTGAGGATTAGCTTCCATCATTAAAACAGCCATTTTGGCCATGCCTCATGGTCCACACAGACAGAACACAGCTAAAATAAAAATGACCAGGAGCCGGGATTATGAATATGTATTAGTGCCCCAAGGGCTTCCATCTATGTATATTAGACTGCTCATGGAATAATAATGGTTAGAACTCTGCTCCAGGCAAAATTAAATCATACCCTTCAACAGCCTACAGCACAACATATTTCAGGGTGATGAAATCATCCTTTGACCAAAATGGGGGTACTTCAAAAGCACTGTTCCCCTAATAGCTATGAATGCTACAATGGACAATGCTTGTAGTGTCATGGGAATCCAATAGATGTTGCTCTTGTCACAAAAGACATGTCAAAAAGCCATGTGTCCGGTCTCTCTATTTCTGGTCGTCTCTGGTGCTTGTAAGGTGAGTCTAAGAAAGTGGGCAGGCTGACAATAGTAGTGTGTATGTGTGAGTGGAGTCCAAGGATCCAGATGTTGACACAAGGCTTAACATTATAAGAGAACGTTTTTTTCTGGTAGTTCAAGTGTTAAACTTGTAAGGAAGGTAATGAAAGGTTTGTTGAAAGCTCCAAATTATCTGGAGGGTATGGAGCCAGCGTCAGCTCACACAAAAAATGAACAGACTGAGAATTGACACCAAGGAAACCAGTAAAATGTTTAGGGTACCCAGAAGGCTAGGGAGCAAGATCCCTTAAAAACTAAATGAATACTGACCTAACAGTACGTGCGACTGCCTTTTTGTTAGACTGTAATAATTGAACCAACCCAAAGGAAGCAGCACCTAAATTCAATGATGCAATACACATGTTGACTAAAGATGAGGAGGGACAAGGGACGTTACAATATTAGTTGACTAAAAAGACATAATTGAGTAATCGACTTGGTGAGGGACATCTATTATCTGTCCTGCAAAAGACATTCCTGTTTGAAAGTTGAGATTCAGAAATGAAACCCCAGGTTTAAAGATCATGGATGCACAAACTGGAAGCTCATAACGCCCTTTGCAACAGGTTGATGGTGCTCCATTTGCTGTGCTTTTAGGGATTAGACAGCAGCCCATCAGTGCTTTAATCGCATGCTCATGCATTCTGGCTGACTCTAGAGGCTGCAGGTTTGTTTTCTGTAAGGCTGGGCTGCAATCTGCTGCATTATGTTTGGGGACATTATTGGTGTCCCCCCTAACTGCTGGAGTTAACAGAGTGGCTTTTAGTGGCCATTGCAGATTTGGCGATGCAAGGAAACATATACAGTGGTCATCAAAATGCACCATTCGCTGTGTTGCTTTTTTAAATTAACTTATTTTTGTTTATTTTGTGTGTAATAAACAGTAATACTTAACACATTATTTGTCCCTCTCACCAGAAGGAACACACCAACAAATGAAAACAAGAAAACGGACACTTACCGGTTGTTCCACTTGACGCCTATATATCCAATATGACCTGAACTCTTATGTTTCCAAAGGTATCCCTCTAAAATCTCATAAACATTGACCCATTTCAGTATCCAGTAATCCATTTTCCCCAGTTTTTGCCCCTTCTGCATCCCCTTTGTTTATATACTAGCTGTTTGTATTCCATGCAGATGTCTACATTTGCTCTATATTCAGCCACACAGTGCAGTTCCGTTACTCCCCAATGTCTAGCAATGTTTCACTTAATGATTACCTGAGCATTGGCTATGAACCATTTATATTCAGAATTGGCTAAATCCCACCCATAAGGATCAATTTAGGCTCCATTTAAAGTGGCAATCGGAGAGCCCTATATAGTTCCCTCGAGACTTTTGCCACTAGTCTTTATAGACATGGAACGGATCCAGAGCATGTGAGGAATTGATCGCTCATTAATTTTACATCTAAAACATAGAGCCTGTGGCTGGTTGGGTTTCACCTGGAAGAGCTCCATGCTGCAGGCAAATGGATCATCAACATGATGATTACCTGGAGGCTGGTGGGTGTACAGCCTTGTCGACTTCTGTGAGCTGCAGGTAGCACGTCAACAGCTGTGTGCTGGGTGGGAAGAGCCGAGTTAGTGGGACAGAGCAAACCCAGCAGTGTTTTCTTCAGCGGCTCCACACTAGGCGAAGGGGACAAGTAGGCAGACCTGAGACCGGCCACAGCACCCTCCATGCAAGCCCAGCCAGCTCCAGGGACTCCTACCTCATTTGGACAGCAGCTAAACGCCTTGATGCTTCACCCCCTCCCGCACCTTGCCGCTCCCCAACGTTCTCCTAGGCCGCCCCTGCCTTCTACCCTATCAACCTGACTTGGTGCCCTCGCTATGCACCCCTCGATCCTTACAAGGAATAGCCTCCTCAGGCTATGCACTTGGATCACAGCATACGTCACACACCACGTTCATCAGCCACCTTGCCCACTGAAGATCAGTCCCCACGCAACATGCGGCCCCCGACCCTGCCCTTGCTACTTTGATCCTCTTGAGAAATAGATTACTCAGATTACGCACGCAGCTCCCTGTGTGCATCCCACACCATGATCTCCAATCATTCCGCCCACCGCAGATCCACAGACCACACAACTCAAAACCCCCAACTTTGCCACTGCCATGCCCCCTCTGATCAATATGAGGAATCAGTTCCTAAGACTACGCACTCATTTCATCCCACGCATCCCCCACTACATCCGGCAGCCTCTACGTCCTAAGTAAACGCACGCCTGCGAGACCTACCTGTAAGTCGATCAACTACGCACTTATCAACGCAGCTGAAATCCTTGATCTTCTAACCTCCAACAACCTCAACCTACTTGCCATCACTGAAACATGGCTCCACCTCACTGCTGGCCCAGCCCTTTCCATTGCCATCCCTATGGGCTATGCCATACTAAGATGCAACAGATCCTTTAAAACAGAGGCGGTGTCACCCTCCTCTTTAAAAATACCCTCACCATAAGAGTCTTGCAAACCAGTGCCATGCCCAACTGCAAATCCCTACTCGCCAAGCTCTCCTTGTCCCCGAATGACTCCATCACCACCCTCCTGATCTACTGACCCACGGGACCTAGCCCTGCCTTCAAGGAGAATTTACTGCAAAGCATCTTCGCATCCCTCAAGCCCAACTCAAAAGTTGTAATCCTTGGGGACCTGAACCTAGGCCTTAACGGCCCAGCAGACGCAACAGCCGCCAGCATAGCCACAGCACTTAACCACGCAGACTTTTCAGGACGCTCCCTCGAGCTCACCCACGATCAAGGCTGCACCCTAGATTGGATCCGCAACCTCAACTGCAACATCTCCTCCCCATCCCCTCCAATTGCCCATGGTCCGACCACCATACCATTGCCTTCAAAATTCCACACTCGGATTGACCTAGACCCGTTCATGTGGCCAAACCTGAAGGTATGGCCCGGTGCATAAAAAACCTTAACCCTACCAACCTTGCCCCTATACTTGCTGCCCTTGCACACACCCCATCCTCAGTGACAGACCCAGCAATACTAGTTAACCTCTACAATCAAACCATTGCCCAGGCAGTAGACACACTTGCCCCCTACAAATTTAGGAAAGCCAACCCCTTACTAAAAAAAGCCTGGTTTACTCCTGAACTCCTTGAAGACTATGTCAAAAAGCACGCTTCTGAGCTAGCATGGAGAAAAGCATCCAAAACCCTCTTCTCCTCCCTCGCCAAAGACTATAGAAGGGAAATCAACGCTGCCAAAGCTAATGGCTACTGCTCCAGAATTATAAACGCCAAGTCCAACTCCCACAAATCTTTCAAAATTCTCCAGGAGCTAGATGCTGCCACCATCTCCTCCCCAACCCCCCAGACCTCCCAGCCAGAACTGACAGTGGGCAGTGCTTGGTGCAACAAAATCCAAATGCCTTCACTGGAAACGTCAACTCCCTCAAAGAAATAACCTGCCCCAATCAACTTGTCAGTCTAACCAACCCACCTTCGCCCACAGCACCCAGCCCCTTACCGACCATCACCTGCACCCCTTTCATATTCCACCCAGTCTCCACCATGGGCGTCTCCAAGATCATCAAAAATATCAAACCATTGCGCTGCAAAGGTGACACTTGGCCAGCCCCAATCATCAAAGACTGTGCCGAATCACTTACTCACTTTTTCACAGCCATCATCAATGCCTCCTTCTGCACTAATTCAGTGCCAACATCCCTGAAGGAAGCATGGGTCAAACCACTGCTCAAAAAACCCTGCCTCTGCCCTTCCATACCCACAAACTATCGCCCCATTACTAGGGTAACCTACCTCCTGAAGATACTGGATCATGTTGCGTACATCTCAGTTCAACAATATCTCGAGGAGAACAATATCCTAGGCATTCGCCAACCAGGCTTCTACCCCAAACACAGAACAGAAACTGCCCTACTTGACTTGAAAATACAAATCGACGCCATTAAGGACATGGGCAAACCCACCCTCCTGATGATGCTGGACCTATCGGCAGCAATCAATCTGTTTGACCACCTTGTCACAGGTCTTAACTCACTGAGACCGCTAACTTCTATCCCTCAGCCACCAATTGGATTAGTTCTTTCCTAGCCGCTGGATCCGCTCGATTTGTTAATCGATTACTTCTCCACAGAACCTATCCCTGTCACTTGCCGATTTCCACAAGGCTCCTGCATCTCCCCTACCCTCTACAACATTTATTTGAAACCCCTCTTCAACCACCTTTACAGACTCAATGTATCTTACATGAACTACGCTGATGGCACACAGCTCCTTATCCCCCTTACCGGCTCCTACCCCCCCAAGCCTCAGCCACCATAAACTCTGTATATGAAGTCATACAAAACTGGATGGCTTCCCAACTACTTTGCCTCAACGTCGATAAAACCGAAATCCTCATTGTTGGCTCCCACTCCCCATTGCACAACATCGACCCAACCTAGAAAGGATTTAGCATTGACGGTAACTGAATCACCACCTCTTTCACTGCCAAAACCCTTTGGCGTTTACCTAGACGCCAACCTTGACCTATCGCGCCATGTGAACTGTCGCCTTGTCTGCAGCTAACACTGTCAAACTGCTTCATACCAGCAAGCCATTCCTCTCCATTCCCAACTGCCTTTACATTACAAGAGCTATCAAAGGAGCAAAGCTTGACTACTGCAAAGCTCTGTTTACTGGCACCTCTGAATGCAACCTCAAACTCCAGACGATTCAGAACAGTGCTCTCCCAGCGGCCACTGGTGTCTCCAATCTGATCACATATCGAAAGCCAGAAGAGAGGCACACTGGCTGCCCATCCGGGAAAGGATTACGTTCAAAACACTGTCCCTGGTCCATCAGTGTCTCTGAAACTGCCCTGTCCTACCTCACGCTACGTGGCGAAATACTTACCAGCCCGAATTCTCTGTTCTATGAACTCTCACCTCCTGAAGATTCCCAGCTTCAGTCGCCTCTCGGTTGGCGTTAAGTTTCCCAATTGTGGCTGCTAAACTCTGGAACAGTCTCCCTCCTAGTCTGAGAGAAGAACAGGCCTACTGGATCTTCTACAGAAACTTAAGACCTGGCTGTTCAACTAACTGTTCTCCATCTAAGACTCTTCTCTCCCCCCCCCCCCTCCTTTCTTCTTCATTACTCTCAATGTAACTAGCACTTAGATGCCCGAGGGCTTTGTGTGCTGTAATAAATGCAAAAATAAATGGAACATCTGCTTATCTGCCCATTTTAAACCGTTTTTTCGGCAGAGTAATAACTGTGCTACTCTTTAAATTGTTTGAGCCTGGGTGCACATAGAACCTCGATCCACTCAGCAGCCTCAAGTTCTCCCAGGTCTGCTTCAAGGATTGAATAATTTGTTTTGTGAACAATGATTGTATACATTGAGGAAGTTGGTTTCGGAGACAATCAGGCCTCAGTGCGTTCCAGTTATGATGGTACAGTTAAGTTGCATCTTCCACCCAGTTGCTGCAGGAGAGCATGTTGAATCTAATTATTGGAAGAAACTTTCAATCCCTAGTTTGAATCCATCTTGCAAAATAGTAAAATATTACCATTGCCATTGACCAAGTAAGTCACCCAGTGTGAGGACCCGATATTTTCTCCCAACCCTTAATAGCCAAGATTTTCAGCAATCTGTTCCGGCAAAGCAGAATCACCTCATAAAAAGCAAGCTACTTTTGTTCCTCTATGATATTATTTTAATGACTTCTCGCCAGGTTCGTACAATCATGGTAACAGCCAGGGGCACGATATATGGTCCAGACTTACCATGCAAAACCTGCAAAGGAGGGCTCCCTACAATTGTACCCTTCTCAAGCCTTATATATGGATTACTGCAGTCTGTGTACACTGTCCATTTAATACTATGATTTGTAATGTTAAGATGGATTTCTAAACTATGGCCTGGGGGACAGGGTTTAGGAGACCACCCTAGTTCTAGTCAAGGTAGCATGGAGAGTGGTCAAGGCCAAGTCTCAGGAGAGGTGAGTGGGGTCAGTGGTCCACAATGAGTCCACATAGTGAAACATGCAAGGAGTACATTTGGACAGTAAGTATAAACATGCTATATTTATTATAGGCCCAAAAACACACTAGGAAAATGAATCAAACAGGTAATATTACACAATATGAAAATTATAAGACATATATGTATGTATATATAGTTGGTTAGAGCAAAGTGTACAGTTTAGCCCCCCTAAAACCCTCCAAATGCCTGAAAGGGAAGGTAAGCAGTTAACTATTGCACCAACAGGCCACAGGAATAGGAACCCTACCTTGTAAAGTCCAACCCTAACTTGAATGGGGCCTTGTGCCCAAGAGTTCACAAGTACTTTGGTAAATTGGGAAGAGATTAGGGAAATGTTCCAGTGGATGTGAAGATCAGTCCAGAAGAATTTCAAAGGAGTTTACTAGCGAGTAAAGTAATTTTCTATCTTTTTGAGGGCTTTTGCAACAAGTGTTGCCAAAGCAAAGTAGTTCTTCACAAACTTTATAATGGAGGAGATGGGGCACTGGTTAGTATGACTACTCGCCAACCGTACCCCAGTTTTTCCCAAGACTTTGCAGGTCAAAGGAGGATCGCTGGAGGTAGTTTTTATACCGGCCCAGAAGTTGCGGGTTAAAGCGATGTTCTGGTTGGGTCCAGCAGCTGAGTGCAACAATGCAGCAGGTACGGATGCAGGACTCTTCAAGCACTCAACCAGATGGGAGATGGCTGGTTACAGCGATTGTCACTGCGCACAGTGTCAACAAGCATCTCAATAGTCGCAGTCAAATAAAGCCTTCCCGTTCCGGACCCTTAAATGCTGGGATGTTGAAACTTTGCAGGAAGTTGACTTAGTGAACTAGCTAGAGACCACCAAAGTTCTTGGCGAAACCGTGGAATGGCACTGCTTCTTGTGCGATAGCCCAAAATGGAGTTGGTCAATTCACCAAGTGGTCCAAGGACGCTTCCGAAGACTCCAAGCTGCAGGAATGCAAGGAGACATTGTGACTGGTTGGTCGCACCAGACTAAATGTTCGAACACCTGGACAGTCTTCCGAGACCAGTAGCCCGGCAGGGCTCCACCGGGACAGCAGCAAGAACTTGTCACCAAGTACCTTCAGGATTCTTCCTCAAGTTTTCAGTCATCTGCACAGCTACACAGGATACTTGGCTCTTCTAATCTGCTGGAATGGCTGTAGGACAACTTCTCTTATTTCAAATTCAGGTACGTGATCAGACTCATCCCTCCAATGCAAGATCTTCCCCACACATACACACCAGCAGTGGTCCAATCAGGGACCACTGTGGGTTTGACTCATACTCCTAGACCCAGCCTTACTGACACCACTATGTGGATTGAGACCAGAGATTCCCAACCCACTTCCGGGACCCAACACACATGGCATGCACTGGCCTTTTCCTGGGAAAGTTGTGCTTTTTGCAGGCATGACCATAAAAGGAAATTCCTGACCTGGCAAGGCAGGAAGAAGGCCAAAGAAGAAAATGGCCTAGGAAAAATCGAAAAACCTAGTGGCACGGCCATGTTAGGACACTAGCCACAGTTGGTATCCAAACGCGGTAAATAAGAGAGAGTTAACTAAAAATATAGTAACAATGTTGCTGCTGCCACCAGCTCGTCTTTGGGCACATTTTAATATAGCCACAAATCCTTTGAGTGTAGGTCTAAGGTGATATAAAAAAAAATCCCCATTGTACTTCAGAGAAAGATGCGTTGTGCAATATGACAAAGCTACCCAAACAGTTAAAGTCAAAAGACAAAAGGGAAACATAGTTTTCCTGTACTGACAATCTAAAGGAGTTGACAGTTTTCCCATAAATGAGCAAAAGGCCAGTCGAGTGAAGCTGAAGGCTTCACTTCACTGTAAAAGGTCAGGACAAGGTGTAAAAACAAAAGCAAAATGTTTGGGGATCCATAGAATGTGCAGTGGCAGAGCCAGGGGGGTGGATGGAGCGAACGCCCAGCCTCGCTTCCCTCTGGTGCCCAGTGCACCCCTGAGCCTTCCACTGATGCACTAATGGCCGCTCTCACCTCCCTCGCACCAAAAGCTTCCTCTGCAACTGAGAATATGGAGGAAAAGTTGCTCAAAGAGAACTTTCCTAACAAGTAATACTTGCAAAGATATGGAAAGCCCAATCCTCCTTCCTAAGCCAGTCTATTAAATATATCTGTCTAGTGCCACCCTGGGGGTTTAATTCCACAACAGTTTGTGGACACTGATTTCCAGTTTAGTAAATTCCACCTTAGAGATGCTATTAGGGATAGATTTTAAGCACATATAACATTTTGTCAAATGCTGTAATCTTGAAGACAGTGAATTTATCCATTAATTATAGTGTTAGAGGTGACAATTGTTTAACATCCGAGAGAAATTACTCTATTAGGGACTCACAATTTTCCTGAAATTGCCACTAGTTTCTATTACCTGGTTCATGAGGTACTTAAAGTGGGCTGGTTTGGTACAGAGTGGGCACTGCCAAGAGATTGGGATGTCCCAGCCTGTTATTATGAAGAGTGCATTCATCCCACTTAGTTCAGAGTCCGCCGTCATCGCCATACCCCTTCATGATGTCCATTGCTCTAGTGATGGAAAACTCCATCTAACTGAAATATAGAAGGAGTTCATCTGCATGCAAGGAGACCCTTTTGTCGGGTCCAGTAGGCAACAGGAATCCTTTTAGAGTGGGATTTCTCCCAGCCCCTTGGCAAGCAATTATACGGCCAATGTGTGAGCAGTAATGGGATAGAGTGTTAGTTTAGGGCCAACAAAGATGCACATTATTCCTATATTCTAATTCCTTTTTCGCCATAAAAATCCTGTTCTTTCATTAATATTCAAAATGGAATCGCATTTGTCAGTCATTGAGTAGAAACAAAATAGGAATGTGATCATGGCTTCCTCGGTCAGTCATTACAAGAAAAGGCTGGGTCCGTGGAGAGGGCATGTATCAGTTGCCTGGCCTTCACCAATAAACCTAGGTTAAATAACAAGGATAGGTCCATCTATTCTGCGAAGCAAGTTGAGCTGTTCCAATATGGCTCTGTTCTCTTCTTTAAATATTATGTAAATACTGACTGCACCAAGCAGAGGTTTGTTACACATTGAGTCATAGTGTTCAGCCTTTCCACTTTGTTAAACGCACAAAAGCTATCTTTTTAAGGTTATACAAATAGGGTGACCATTGTTGAAACATAGGGCAAGTGGATTCTGTATTTAAGGCCTCAAACATAAGTCACCGTCCGTGAACTGGCCGAAAGAGTTTGTCATTAAAGCCATAAGTAAAGTGGAAACTTGCGATAACTAACTGTTGAATATGTCATTTGTTCTGCCTTCTGGGGATTAGGGCATCATGTATGTAGTCTGAAAATATTTGTGCAGTTATCTCTTGTAAATGAATAACAAATTACCTGTGCTGATGCAGGCTTCGCCTTTTGTATAAAGGGAGAAGTGTCATGAGGCATACCCCCGGGCATCCAGACCACGTCCATCAGCCCCGGGAGCAGGCATCATGTTGCCTTGAGAAAACCCAGCAACCCCTGCTAGGGGCTGTGTGGGTTCAGTCCTGGCGCCTGTGGCGCCAGGCTCATTTGGGACATCAGTCCTGGCGCCATAGGCGCCAGGCTCATAGGTGCACACTTACCTGAAGCAGACCATGGTGCAAGAAGATCCAAGCCCATGTGAGGCCTGGAAGGGACTACTTTACCTTAGGGACTATTTTGTTACTCGGGTGTGGTCGGGGAGGAATACCTACCTGGGACTACTTTGGAGGCTATTTAAACCACGTCCGAAGAGCAGCACACGCTTCGCGTTATTCTGCATCCAGCAGCGTAACGCTCACCGTGCCAGCAGCAGCATCCAGCCTTCTGCCACGCCCGTCTCGAACCTGGAGCACCTAGAAAGAAGGAAAGAAGCAAAGGTTAGAACAAGAGTATTACCTGATTTCTTACCTGATTCCGGATTCATCGCATCTTCAAACCAGAGGAAAGACTTTGTTTTAAACGCGTTGCATCGCCAGCAGTAGCGCCGCGCCAAACTCACCGTTCCAAGCAGCATCTCTTCGATCCGGCGCTGTCTCCATATTTACATCGCCGAATCCCGGCACCTAAGGGGGACAAGAAACAACAAGGTGAGCAGAGAGAACAGACAGAGACAATCTCTTTAGCCACCATATGCTTACCTGATTTTACTGCCGGAGGTATAATTCATCAGCACGCCACATCTTCTTATGCCGCACCTGTAAGATGAGGAGAAAGCAGCAAGTTTAACCCTTGCCATTATTTACCGCTGTCATGATCTCTGCTTCCAAAAGGTCAGGACTCACCCAACTCCCTTGGAAGCAGACCCATAACTCAGGTTCCGAGTGCCAACCAGTCCCAATTGGGACCTTTTGGACCCTGTCCTGGCGCCAGTGGCACCAGGCTCATAAATATGCCCAGTCCCAGCGCTGGAAGCGCCGGGCTCATAATGCTTGGGTGGACTTACCTGCAGCAGACCATGCTGCTTACTTACCTGCCAGTTGAGCCTCTGATCCTCTTCTGTTTGGGACTACTTTTCCTGTTGGGTGGGGCAGGAGCCACTCCCTAGGTTCAGAACACTGGAACTCTTCTGGAAAGCAGGAACTCTTTTCTTACCTAGGCGAGGCTGTGGAAGGAGACACCTAAACACTACAGGAGGCTATTTAAACCACACCCGATGGATGAATCTTGCTTTGCGTTATTCTGCATCTTCTGCAGCAGAACGCTCATCGTGTCTTCTGCATCTGATCCTGGGCCTAAGGGAAAAAGGCTTACCATCCTGAATCCAGTCTTCAGCAACACCTATAAAGACAAGAAAGAACAGGTTAGCACTACGGTCTTCAGTGACAGCGCATCTCTTACCTGGTCCATCGGCTGTCACCAACGCCTCGCGCTGCATTCCGGCATCTGAAAGACAAAGGCTTACCTACTCTTCGCATGCTCCGGAGGTCTTCGCACTGCATTCCGGCATCTGAAAGACAAAGGCTTACCTACTCTTCGCGTGCTCCGGAGGTCTTCGCACTGCATTCCGGCATCTGAAAGACAAAAGCTTACCAACTCTTCGCACGCTCCGGAGGCCTTCGGCACTGCATCCCGCATCTGAAAGACAAAAGAAGGTGCGTTTAAAGACATTGGGTAACTTTATTACTCACGTGCCATTACTCCTTCCCACGCCGAACCCAGTGGGTATTCCGGCACCCTTCAGCAGCTCCGAACTTGTACCTGCAAGATAAAAGGACAGTTAGTGCGCACCGTGAAGCAAGCAACAAGCGCTTACTTGCGTGCTTCCAGGCGCTTCTATTCCTCACACGGGTTCCATCCTCAACTCATTTCAGCCCGTCATCCGCCATCGCCGGAACCCTGCAAAACAAGAGACATCATTACAAAAGACTTTTAAAGACATTTGAAATACTCGGAACTTACCGTTCGTGCAGTAAACGACGGACAGCAGTCCTCTGAGGTCAGGAGGCCTGCACCCTTATCCAGTGAAGAAACTGGTTACGGCACCCTGCCCCCAGGCAGATGGAGAGCTCGGCGTTCACTTACCTAAGGTGAGAGCGTTAACCTTTGGGGTTCTACAGGAGAAGAGGAAGGGAAGAAGAGAGAGACACCCAATAACCCCAGTTCATTAATCCCGTATTTTCTATCTGCAGACATCTTACTCTTCGAGTCAGATATACAGTGCACAGAGGTCCAGCCCAAAGAGCCAACCGTGTGTTACACATCACCTTTGAAGATACGGTATTCGCCCAGTCAAGACCGGCGCCTCTGCGGGAATCAGGTGAGCGTTACAACCGGACAGTGTTGGGTAACGCAGACTTTTACCGGAGCGCTTTCAGCTGTCAATCTTCTTATTGGGTCAAAGCTGCAAGATAAAAGAGGAATTGGACAGGAGTGAATTCCAGACATTTTGAACTCTTACAAACTATATTCTTACGGCTCTTCGCCAGGATCTTTTGGAGTCAGGATTCTTCTACAACTCTTCCAATACCTTCAAGCCAGTGAAGTAACTGGTCATCAACGCGCCCCTGCGTGCTTCGCAGGATGGAGGGCTCATCCTTCAAGAAGGTGAGATTGCTGAGAGGGGCTTCAGAGGTGATTAGTGGGGAGGACAGTGGGGGTGCTATCATTTGAAACCACAAGTGGCTAAATCCATCTCTCCACTTGTAGGAGAATATTTCTACGGGCCAAGCAGACAAGATTAGGAGGGCAGATCCAGTCAGTCATCGCTGCACTACGCATCACGTGGGTGGAGGCCGCAGCAGTCGGGGTCCGACCGACGCCCCTGTGGGAGCCAGGTGAGCGTAACAAGAAGCCATGTACTATTCAGGCACTTCACTTCTCCGCTGTCCATGAATTACTGGTCGTGAAAGAACCTGAAGTCTGCTCGAGTGTATGATATGCGCAAAAGAAATCTTACCTTGTAATTTTGAAACTGTGTCTCAGATATTCTACTTTGATTGAACTATAGCACTTAGAAGTCTCAAGAGGACGGCCTTTGCGGAACCCCATACCTAATGGAAAAGCAGCCATGCTATACCCTTTAACTCTCACTGTGGCTGATTATCCTGTGTACAACAGTCCCACACCGCATTTTGCTCAATTTCAAAGGTTAAACCATTCCACTGAGTCAAACATCTTGCGTAGTTGAGTCTAGCGACACAAGCATCACTGTGTTGGGGACGGGGGGGGGGAAGAGGGTTAGGCATGGTATCATGAAGTACTATAGAATTGTAAGGTGAGTGGGCACCACTCTGCATGTATACAATTCATTTTCACTCATAAATATTTGCAGGTGCGAGCCTTTAAAACACTTTTGCACATGTTGTTCAAATATTATAACAGCGCAGCCTCTGCATATAAGAGTTCTCCCCCACGAATGCACCTGGTCCGGCTGCACCTAGGGCGCTATTGCTGCCTGCGTGCAGATCGCCCTCCACAATATGCCAGAGGCCGAATTGCAGTTTTCTAACTATTTACACCTCCACACCCTCCCGTTAATGTCTGGAATCTACGGTGGAACCGTAGATCTGGATCAGTGATGGCCCATAGGCCTGCTTATGACGGCCTTAACAGAGGACTGGACGGCACATCCTCACACCTAGGTGGCCATCTTGGATCTCGAAATATATTTGTTTTATTCTCAGTTTTACATTGTACCAATGTGTGCATGTCATGGTGTGATTCTTCCGGTTGACGATGACTTCAACCGAAATTGGACAATACTAGTGAACAACGCATCTATGATGGCAATTATCTGGGACGATCGCCACACACCAATCTGTCCGTTCGCTGTGGCAGTATCAAAGAGCAACATGGCAGCCTATAGATTATGAAAACGTGCAGATGTTGCCTTCTAAACTCAAACCACTCCGTTCTTCTCTCTAACGGATCTTAATCTCTGTAGATGCAAAATCGGTCATGGAAAAAAACTTTCTCTGAACAATACAAAGACTGTGATTAATAGATCGCTGAATGCAATCGCCATTATAAGATGTTTTTGTGGACATAATCTCCCCTTTCAGCGTTATGACATGCCATTCCTATGATCACTGTTTTCTTCGAAATATACGTTTTTTTTTACCCTTTATGTGAAAAGAAAGAAAATATTTGCATACTGTGTGGACGTGCGTGTTTATGTTCCTGGTTCTGCGTTCGATAGCTTTATGACGTGGGTGATGACATGGAATGTTAGGCTACGCTGCCCACCAGCGTCATTAAAATAGGTGGAGCATATCGTTTTGACTAGTTATGTCAGCTTTAGGGGCGGGAGGTCTGTATTCCTGCCACAAGGGCACTTGAAATTAGGGCGATTGATCAACTGATAGGATTTCCACAAGATGGCAGTACCCAGGCAGGCCTTTTTACGTGTATAAAAGTGAGGAATGCTAAGGTAAGATGCATAGGATTTTATTTTTAATATGGATCTATGTATCATCGAAAATACATGCCCGATCAATTGGGACCATAACATTTCTGAGCAAACTGCCCCTTTAAATCTTTTCCAATCACCTCTCTTCACCTCCAAGCCCTTCACACCCCTCCTTGCATCATTTCTTTTCTTTGTCTATTCTTTCTGCAACATACACCTGCTCCCTCACCTCACTCAAATTAACTTTACTCCCAGCTCGTCCCAACCTATACACAAATGATTCCAGGCACCACAAGACAAGATGGGGGACAGGGGACATGAGAATAACAAAGTAGAGCAACAAGAAATGCTTATATTGGCCTTGTGAGTTTGACAATCCTACCGTGCAAGTGCACGAACAAGGAGGTAAGTGTAGGGGGTAGAGGGAGAAGTGCAGGAGTGGGATGACCCCAAGGGTGGGGGTGGATAAGTGCTCGGTGGGCAAAGGCGGCAAGTGTCCGGGGGAAGGGAGGATGAGTGAGGTGGACAGGGGGGAGGACCCAGTTGGGCTAATCTGGGAAAGGGTGCCCGAGGGCAAGTGCTGGCAAGGGATGCAGGGGTGGTCTGGCTCCTGTATGACTCTGAAGGGACCAGACCCCAGTCACAGAGGGAGAATTAGCATGGGAGGGGGAGGGGGAGGGGGAGAGGGAAAGAAGAGGAGAAAAGGAGTCTTGAGAAGTTCCCGGGACTTAAAAAGGTCCGGCTCAAGTGTGAGGGGAGGTGGGAGGCTGTTCCAGACGGAGGAGCCCGGCGAGGAGAGGGATCTACTTCCACTCCCTGCTTGGAGAAATGTTTGACCTGGAGAGAGCTGGAGCAGAGGACCAAATGACTGTCTGGGAGGTATTTGGGTAGGGAAAGCTGGATGTAGAGAGGTTCCAGTGCCCCGACAGCCGTGTGGATGATGCAAATGGTCTTGAATTTGATTCTTGCAGACACCGGGAGCCAGTGGAAAGATTTTAGGGCAGGAGAGATACGGTCCCTTGGCTTGAGGCCAATGATCTTGCAAGTCCAATTCTGGGTTAGTTGAAAGGGGCAAAGAGGCTTAGGAGTTCAAATGGAACTTCACCCGTTGCAACATGAACCTACATTATTAGCCCTCTGATTCGGTCTTTTACCATATCCTTCTTTCACTTCCAACAAACTTCATCCATCCTCAAAGCCTCCATAATACACCTGTTCCATAGTTACATTACAGTCTGGGTGATAAAGAAACGTCCTTTTATGCTTAACTCTACCCTTCCTGAAATACTCTTCCATCACCTTTCCACAAAACTGTGTGCCATTATCTGTTAAACTAGACACTGGATATTCTTCCATTCAAAATAAATCTCCAAAAACTTTACACTTGTCCCTGCATTTGCCTCTCGGAGCATTTTTATCTCGACCCACCAAGACAAGAAATGTGTTAATACTTTCCACAACCACTTCCAACATCAATTGGCCCCAAAATATCCATTGTCAAATCTTCCCATACATTTTGAGGCAAATCGGAACAAATCATGGGTCTTGCTTGTGCACATGTTCTTACCATTTTTCTTACATTCCATACACACATCCAATCTTCATTCTACCATCTTATCCAGACCTGACCACCAATCGTACGCAATAAGAACTCCTTTTGTTTTGTAGACACCACATGCCCCACATGTGCCAAATATGTCACCCTTTTGCTCAACTCGACCGGAGCAACCACTTTCCCTGATCGGTACAGAATCTCATTCTCAATACTCAATTCTCAATACTCAACTCTTCATGAACTTCCCAATAAACGCTCGCATCTCCCACCATCTTATCTTTGTGGCCAATCATATTGTAGCCCTTGTACTGCTATAACAATGCTTATAATTTCATCATGAGTCAGAAATATTTGCTCACAAGATTCCTCCTCCCCAACTTCTTTCTTTCCATTTAAATGTGACAATCAGCAAAATCATTATTTATGCCCGCAATCCCGCCATACTAAATGAATGGCACTGCATTCTAGCTACCCATCTTGAAAATCATCTTGAGACCTTATCTAGCCCTTTTGAATCAATTATTGAGTTCAAAGACTGATGATCCGTACATAGGACAAAATGAGAACCTTGCACAAATATTTGAAACTTCTCCACTGCCCAATGGCATGCCAACGCTTCTTTTTCAATTACCAAGTATCTTTCTCAGGACCCTTAGGGACACGTAATGTATGAACAATAACCTTTTCTTCTCCCGCTTCACACTTTTGAGACAACACTGATCCAGTCCCACATCACTAGGCACCTCTGTTATAATAGATATTTTACGAATGTCAGACTGGGCCAATGGATTAGTCAAATCTATTTCTTCCTTAATCTTACAGAATTTACTGTTGCACTACCAATTCCACTGAATATACCCCCTTTCCCAGTAACTTCATTATCTCCGCTACCTTTCTGGCAACATTATTTACAAATTCATAGATTTCTATTATACCAAGAAAACGACGCAAGATCCCTTTATTTTCAAACGCCTTTATTTTTTGTATACCATCAACCAATTCCTTTTTCGGCTGCACACACTCTTGCGACGCTTCATGTCCAAAATACTCAAAAATCCAATTCTAAACGCACACTTCTCCTTGCCCAACATCAAACCTCTCTCCTCCAACACTTGTAAAACTGCTTTTAGGTTTACGTCAAGCTCCTCAACTGAGTCCCCAATCACCCGTATATCATGTTGAAAATATAGCACACCTCACATATCCCCAAATAATCTATGCATCGCTTATTGGAAAACTGATGAAGCTGATACAAGCCCAAATGTTATTCTGCGAAATTGAAAAACTCCTTCATGCATTATGATAGCTGTGAACTTCAGCAACTCTGGCTAAAATGATTTGGTGATCGGCTGAAGTTTAATCTAACTTTGAAAATACTCTTCCTTTCTCAGTCATACTTAACAATTCCCCCATATTTGGTAGGGGGTGCCTTTGCACTGCCACATACTTGTTCAGTTGCCTGAGATCAACACACAACCTAATACTTCAGTTTGACTTCTTTGCAATATCTCTTAAAGTTAAAGGAACTGGTGAAACTTTGGACGCCACTTGAACACTTCCTTCTTTCACAACAATCCGATGAACAATTCCTCTTAGCTTTCCAATTTTGTTTTGTTGGAAAAAAATGTCATGAACAGTTGTTCCACCAGAGTCCCTTCACTGGATTGTGCATGTAATACCTGTTCCATTGTATTAAGATCCAATTTCATACATAAATGTTTTTATTCTCACCATCCTAAAAGCGATGCACTTTTATTCGTTACATATATTTTTCCAAGTGTTTTCCTACCTTTAAATTCAAAATACCCTAGAAGTTCAATACGGTCCATATTGTAGCCTTCAGTTTTCAAATACGGCTGTTTTATATCTTCCACCCTTCCCTTTCCTGTCTATTAAAGTTACTTTCGCTGCAAAGTCCGCCATCATCCACAGTGCCTTCCCATTTATCAGAACACTTGTCATCGGGCTTTTACACTCATTCACGTCACAATCTACCATGTTAAGTGCAACTGTCTTTCATTGAGTATTCTCCTCATCATCTGATGTGCTTTTATATCCACCGAAAAATTGTATATTTTCCTTGAAATGCACATTTCCTTTGAAATGTTTGCAGCAGCTGGCAAAATGACCCAATCTCTTGCATTTGGTGCACGTCACCTTGTTTGCTGAACATACTGGCGCGCTAGCCAATTGATTTCTTATGCCACACCGATAGCATGAACATTTAGTGGAGGATGCACTAGGGCAGGTTTGTGTTTGTAAGCTACTTTTGGGCTTTCTCCAAAACATTCATGGGCCTTGTTTTTGGAAGGTTTCTTTTCTTCTGAATCCACTTTTTTAAATTTCAGTCGGTAGCCTTTTTTTCTTCCACTTTAAGCTGTGCAACACACGCCATGGAGTGTAGTACCCTCTTTGCAATCTTCAGCAGTTCATCTAAGGATGGGTCATCTTTAAGCCATAGTTCCTACCTAATACGATTGTTGGAACAGTGCATCATAAATTGGTCACAAATGTGTTAATCAAAACTATTGCAAAATCTGAAAGTATTTTCTAAATGTCTCCGCACAGTCACATATTCTTGCACTGTTTCCCCATCCTCCTGTGCACCTGTGCCAACATTATGTTCCAATATTGTACTTGTTTTGGGGTTCAAATGAAGATTCAATTTAAATAAGGCTGTTTCCAATTCATTCATGTCATCCACATTATGTGCATTATCTGAAACATCAGGTAAAGTTTCATAAATGTGTTGGCCGTCATACTCCAGGAAATTCATCAGTGAAGACACCTTCCTGCCAATGGCAAAGCCAGCACCATATGTAGCACATATTTTATGCAAAATCCCTTTTTTTCACGGACTCCACTTCACCATAGGAATTCCAAGAGAATGTGAAAAATGACTAGACCTGGTACATTTTGCATGGCCATCGTTATAAAACACGTAATCTATAGACAAAAATAATGTGATATTGTTTCCTTCTGAGGGGTATTTGCGTTTTGCTTTTTCCACTGCTATGGTTTTAAAATTATAATAATTTCCTTCTGCGCTTCATTTGTGTTTGCTGTTTATGAAAGTCTTAAAACGGAGGTGTCGCATTGCAAACTTCCTCTGTGTTCACATAAATTGGTCAGCGTGCCAGAGAAGAGTCCTGCTGCGATTTCTACGCAAAGTGGAGCCGCGCTTGGCAATGCTTTAAATCAGCGGCAGGACATCTTACATTACTTGGTCCCTTTCTGTAACTGCTGCGTGACATGAGGGACCGGTGCTCGCACCATTCGGCTCGGTGCTCATGCAGGGGTCTACTTCGCACCTCTCTGCTCACCTCCTTTGCAGTGACCCAAGGTGGGGGTGCTGAAACTTTCACTCATCACCAGTGGTGTAGAGAAGCCAATGTGTACTTTACTGATAGACCCCACCTCCTCACGTCAGAACTATTGGATGTATAACAAGAAGACATTGTGCATGACAGCTGGTATAATTCCAATACCGCATTGAGTGTATGAGAGACGTTATGGACGGCCATACCGAATGTACCCTCGAACTGAAGTAGTAGCAGGAGATCTACCGGTCCCTCTGAATTTCAAGGAGCTGTAAGGAAAACCTGACTGGTGCAGAATGATGTCATTAGACGATACAATGGCGCACTGAAACGATAGAAGACTACTTAAAGAATGAAGAGATAACTGAAGAAACAAGAGTAAGCATATATATGAGTGAGAATAAACTATATGTACAAAGAAGATAAGTAGTGAATGTATATACGCAGAAACACAAGGTAGATGAGTCGCATAGAAGCTTGCTGCAGTAGAAAACATCACATGGGTAAAGTGGCCATGTTTGAAAGATGAACATCAGCTCTGAATAATAGTAAGCGAAAGGCTTGAAGGAAAGCGTCCAGGACTGCAGAGTTGACAGAGGCTGAAAATACAAATGTGTGCATGAACAAAGAATAGCTGTTGGCCAGAGATCAAGGATGCCACAGCGAGAAGCTTCTGAAAGGTACTAAGGGAGTCAACGAGGATAAGCAATGTTACACAGGACATATTTATCGTAGATTAAGTAAATGAGCTGACATTTGTGAATGGCAAGTATTGACGAATAAAGATGCAGAAAAGCATATGCAAGACGGATCAACCAAGTCTCTAGAGGCTGAAGAGTCTGGACACCCAGGATAATTGAATCAAATGGCACTAAATAAAAGGCGAGATGGACAAAAACGTGTTCTTCACGCATTTGTTGCAAGACAAGGAAAATGAGGCCTATTCTTAAGCTCCAGGCGAAGATAACGATGTACCTTAAGAGTTCCAGAGAAGAGAATATCATGCCAGGTCAACTACCAAGTAGAAGCCTTGGCTGAAAGCTTGGTTAATTAGATTGTAGACTAAGTGCACAGTAGTCTGACATTGTTCTCTGCACCTGGGTTTTGTTTTGCTTACATGCTGCTAACGAGCCGAATGTCAAAATTTGGGAGAGAATGCCAACCAATCAGAGGGTCTATGTGATGAGGACATACAGTGTTGCAGAAGCCAATCTGCTGCTGTTATGCTGCTATAATCTGTATTATAATCAGAGGGAAGTTCAAGGCATGCCTACCAGACAAAGGGCAGCCAATACTGTTAACACTTACAGAACCTATAAGTAGATATGTTCTCCTAACCAATCCCTCCAATATATGTTCTCCTAACCAATCCCTCCACCCAATAGGTTTTATTTTTTGCCACGTAAGATGACATCAAAGCTGACGCACATTCAGGTATAAAACCTTTGTGTACCTGAAATGTAACAGTGTGTGTGGACTACAACTTGTTCACCAGGTTTCACTACTTTATTGAACTGATAATAAAGTAGTATGTTCTTTTGAGTCTGTCTGGTTATTTGGGTCCAAGATTATATGTTATGGTAATTCCATTATGCACAAAGAAATGCCCAAAAGGTGCTAATGCACACCGGTTCCACCGGCTCCATAATAAATTCAAAGTGGGGGGGTGACCTTTTGTGATGAAAGTTGTGATCTTTGCGGAGCCCTGTTTCTGCTGTCATTACGTCGACTTCATGGGTCACCTAAAAGGGGTAGGGGGTGCATCCAGTGTAGCTGACATATTGTTCGCTAAGCCATTCCATGGGCTGTGTTTGTAAAGAGTACAACAAAAACAGACACTGCAACCAAAACTGAATCCCGACACTGGATCGGACCTCTGCACCTGTGATATCTGGACTTATCCAGCATCCTCGGTCACATCTCCTTGAGGCTTCTGACCTCCAATCATTTGCTGGGCTTCTTCTCTAGGATCTTGTGACTTTATTTGCAGTGCTACCCCTGGGCACGGCATTCAGTGTGCTTACCTCCAAATCTGCAGTCTTTCTTCTCTGGGCTGCTCGTCATCGGTCCTCGGTCCTGGGTCTGGAACTCTGGAGAGTGTGGAAAACCAGAGGGTGTTTCACAACCTAGTCCCCGGGGATCCCGTACACAGGTGGCCAGGGAAGGGCCATCGCTTTTGGTTCCCGACCCTAGGGGTTGACAAGCGAGGGAGGATCACCTGGGTAGCGGGCCCTCTGGGAGTAGGGGAGAAACACTTGATGGCAAGACATGGTATCACCCATATTTCCACAACCCATCTAACCCCTATTTCTGCTTATTTTATGGGAAACTACAGCTCCCATAATTCCTTGCCACATTACATTGGCTACACTACTGAGCTGAGGAAGATGAGGGATAAGGTCAGGAAGATTACCTCCTCTGACTTGCACTGGCTCTGTCCCTGTAATCCGGTCAGGCAGAGTCAGGTACGTAATCCTAACTACATACACCTGCCACTTGTTAACACTTCCCTTCAGACAAATAAAAGGTGGCGCACATGGAGAGTGAGGCGGGGTACGAGAAGGAATGTCTCTTTCGGGGCTGATGCGAGCCAGGCGATAGAAGTCAGAAGGCCAAGGGGCTGATCTGCAGTTAGAAAGATCGAGAAAGAGCCAGACGAGAATCCCCCACATTTGGGAAGCCGTAAGCATGCCAAGACCGAAACCGGGTGAGCAGAAGAAAGAAACCTTCACTTGAAAGCAGCCTGTGACCCCCCCGGGGTGAACGAGAGAGTTAGGGAGGAGCAGAGGAGGCATTGGAAACGGCCTTGACTGCTGCACGAAGAGCGTTCATTTAAGAAGGCTGAGTAACACAACTGGTGAGTTATCGAGGGCAACAAAAGTCTGGTTTGTGTTAAAAGCGAAAGTAACTGTAACTAAAAAGTTGAAGGTTGCGCATATGCCGATGAAACGCGTAATGCAAAGGACAATTGCTGAATTGTAAAGAGAATGGACACAAAGTAACAGCGTGGTCCTCCGAGGCGAAAGGGCACATTCAAAAGTCTCTGTGAAATGTTTTAAGTTGATTGGGAATCAAAGGCAAGAAAGCAATTGTGATCCCAAAAGAAAGTTGAATGAATGAAAAGCAAAGTATGTGAACTCTGAATATGCCAAGAAGGCAACATATATGAACTATGAAAGAAGCCAAGCAGGCAAACCAAAGAGAATAAGAAACAAGTACCAAGGGGCATTGGTGTTGTAAGAGAAAGATTGTGGATTGTAGAATTCTTGAAAGAGAGGTTGAATTTGTCATGCAGAGGTCTATGTAAAATCCTTGCAGTTTTGAAAGTCTTTCACAGTGGAAAAGACACCTGAGACAAAATGTGGCGAAGGAAACCCCCACGAAAAGTGAACGACGGGCTGGACCCTGATTTAGGGAAGCCTGTACACAGTGTAGGTCAAAAGTGGAACTGTATATTTATGGCAAGGTGGGTGAAGCCTAACGACATGATTGAACTACTAGAAGCTTGAAGCCTAAGCCTGAACTGTTAAATTGTACCAGCAAGCCAAAGTGTGGTGTGCAAGACTGAAAGAACTGTGCCATCCACCTAAACTTTTTAGGAAACTCTCTAGAACTTGTAGTGCTGAACGTGGGGAAGGGAGTTGTTATTTAAAGCCATTCTGACGTTTCTTTTAAGACACTACTTTCCTTTTGAATTCCCTTAACACATTTGTCATTTTGAGAAGAAAGGCAAGGTTAGGTTTTCTTAGTATATGTCTTTTTATGTTGACTAGACTGACTGGAACTGTTTTGTTATTTATTTAATGGTCGAGAATACACCCATTCCAGAGTTAGGACCAGTTAGGAATTCTACCAACCCAACCAAATTACCAAATAAAGGTTTTTCAAAACTTGTATCCATTGTGTCTGTGTCTACTATTGATGCCATGCCTTCCTTACAAGAGGTAGGCCAACCTTACCAGAATGAATGTTGCCTCCTATTCTGTCCCTTGCGCGGCTGGTAATAACTTTCAGTAAAACCTCAAGATGCATACTGACTTTGTCCCATTAACATCAGTGGACAATCATTTAAGTCTTTCTAATTTAAGTACCCAAATATTCTACCCACCTGTGAACTTGTACTGCATACCAGTGTAGATGGGTTTTGTGATTTTTATGAAAACTCTTCTGATTTTTAATGGGTAGCTTCTATTTTTAAATGACTGGTTTGCTTTTACAAATTTACCAAAAAGCTCAGTTTCCTAAAATTGCTGGAATATTTTACTCCCTTGTAACTGATTTAAAAGATGCTAGGAGGAGTCTCTTTTTTTTAAAGACTTGTTATGATTTTTAGAAGATCAATGATTAATTGTAAGCTGTGGATCTTACAGAACTTTGTCGATGTTGAACCAAGACAACAAGATATTGACGGCTGTCTTGGCAAACAGATTGCGAAGAGTTATCAGCAAACTAATACATCCCGACCAGACGGGCTATGTCCCGAACAGAAGTATTACTCCTAATCACAGGCGACTCCAAGGGGTTGTTGAATGGGGAAGTGAGAATGAAGGCGAAATGGCGATCGTGTCCTTGGACGCAGTAAAGGCTTTTGATTCAGTCAGGTGGCCGTGGTTGCTGGCGGCCCTGGCGGGGTACGGCATGGGGCCTGGATATAGAAGGTGGGCGAAGATGCTATATAGTGAGCCGTTGGCCAGGGTTAGAACAGGATCAGTAATATCCGAGAGATGTCAACTCAGTAGAGGCACCAGACAGGGATACCCATGGTCCCCAATGCTTTACATACTAGCCCTAGAGCCCCTAGCTATATACCTCAGACAACAATATGATACGATAGGAATCGAAGTGGGAGGGGAACGACACTTGATCTTCTTATGTGGATGATTTGTTGCTGTACCTGAGGCACCCGGAGGAAAATCTCCAGTACATCCTGGAGGTGATGGAGAGATATGCCGGGCTGTCCGGGATAGCGGTGAATCCCCAAAAATCTAGTATTTTTCCGTTAGGCAGCTATAAGGGAACCCCGGAGAGACGGTTACCGGTGCTGCAAATACCATGGGCGGTTAGTTCTTTCCGATACCTTGGGAAATACGTGTATCACACAGTAGAAGAGGAACATAGATACAACACTGATGTAGCTATTGTGAAAATTGAGAAGTGCATGAAATTCTGGGTAAAGTTGCCCCTAGCAATGATGGGACGAGGTGCAATGCTAAAGATGGTGGTCCTACCTAGGCTCCTGCATTATTTTGCGAATATTCCATACATGATACTCAAGAAGTTTTTTACTAAACTGAACAGTATGTGTAGGGATTTCCTGTGGCATGGTACCCGAAATAGAGTAGCGCTACGGAAGCTGCAGAACTTTTACGAAAAAGGGGGAATCAAACTGCCCAACTATGAGGTTTATTATGTAGCGAGCCAGCTGCAATATGTGGCCAAATGGCTCTCGGATGAAGCGACCCCCGAATTTAGCTTGCTAGGACACGATTGCGCCCCATTCCATTTAAAAGAGATGATCTGGCTGCCCATGACAGAAATGAGAGAGCGCCCTAGGATGATGATGCTTGGGTGGAAGATGTGGCGCCGGGCATGCCGGATGATGGAGAACCCATTCCCATGCTCCCCGCAGGTACCATTAGTTGCATTGGCAGGGGAAGATGAACAGCTGAGGATGATAATCAGGGGCCACTGGGAATCAGTGTGGTTGGTAACGTTAGGGGACATCTGACAAGAGGGGTCTATTATAGATTTTGAAGGGCTGGGGGAGGAAATGGGGCTTCACACGGGCCAGTATATTACATATCACAGGATGGTGCAGAGAATCAGGAAAACATGGCCCGAAACAGTATTGGAAGATGAACCAGATGCTAGTACAGAGGCAATATATGATATATCGGACGGAGGGCATGAGATTTCCAGACTGTACGAGATGGTGATGTCTAAGGTCAGGAAGGATTGAACACAATTGAGACTAGACTGGGAAGCGGAAGCGGGAGCCCAGATAGAGGATGGGATGTGGGAACGTGCTCTGGGGTACCACAAGAAGGTGTCAAGGAATGCGAGACTGAAACAGATTCAATTATATATAACGCACAGAGCATACATGACACCCATGAGGATATTCAAGTTCTAAAATGCGGGACAAGCATGTCCCAAATGTAATGAAGAAAAGGCTGACATGATGCACATGTTTTGGTCATGTCCAGTAATTGAGCGCTTCTGAGGTGAAGTGGCGCAGAAACTAGCGGAAAAGGGGGTCAAGATCATAATAGACACAGCTTGGGTCTGCCTGCTAGGGGGGTTCCCCAGATCACAGAAACTTAAGCGTGTTGGTAAACTGAAGGATCTAGCATATGTGCTTGCAAAACTAAGAATTGCCATGGGATGGAAGACATGTCACAGGCCACGGGTGGAGGTGTGGTGGAAAGATTTGCAGAAATGGGCGGAGGCAGAAACGATGGTATGGCAAGAGACCAGCAATGCAGGGGGAGAGGAGGAGGTAGGAACCCTGTTAGCATGGAAATCATTAATAGCGGAATTGTTTGGAACAATAGACCTGACAGAATCCACGGAAAGCAAGACCACACCGCGGGTGGCAGATACAGAAGGTGTGGAGTAAATAGGCTCATAAAGGGGGGTGGGACGGTGGAGCAGTGACCGAATTAAGCATTTCAACTGTTGATATATGCACTGCATGTTTGGTTTGTATTGTTGTTTGGTTTGAATAAAATTAATAAAAATTAAAAAAAATAATAATTATAATTGTAAGTACTTACCTGAACTGTAGCTATTGCTTGATACTTTATAAGAAAGAGTATATTTTTCAGTAAATGTATCATTTAGAACATCCTTTATTGTATGATGTGTGACTAACTGTAACTTCGCATCCCCCCTCCATCCTCCTAAGAATAAAACTAGACTGCTCAGTTTAACTGCTACTGTGAGAGTCAGGACTAACTTGTTGGAAAACACTACATCCACACTATACGTTGGCCTTTTCAAAGCCACACTATAAATCTGTGATGAAAAAGTCTCTCCAACACACAACCATACTTTCACATTTGTACACACATGTACACCACAAAACACAATCCCACAGCAACGGCTTCCTCCCACTCAGGCTATGAGTTTGTCTGTAGCATCTTATCCATACATACAAGCTGCCCATTCAATATATAAGCAGACACACAAGGCCTTTCAAAAAATAACACATATTTTAATGTCTATCACAATTATAAAAAAGGTAAAAAAAACACCAGTGATGCATCTAAAAAGAACCCTACAGGTTCACAGAAAAATACACCAATTCATTAAGTGTGTATCTGAACATCACCCATTAGGTTTGTACAATCAAACATAATATGTGGACACACTTTTGTTGTATATTCTTATTACAATATTCTCCTCTTCTTTGGGAAAAACCAACGTGCCAACACTAGACATGTGTTTCTAGAATCTGTAGAATCACATTTGAAACGTGTTGCATACCAGGGGCAACCTTGTACTCCCAAAAATAGATCGCTAAAGAGAGAAACTTTGGAAGACGACGAGCGACAGACGCTTGAAACTCCTTCGTTAAGGCGGTTTGATATGGACCGTTGAAGATTGCGAGTAGACAACTTGTGAGCAACGGGGAAAGAAACAAGGAAGTTGCGATTGGTTTTCCCATTTAGCAATCTATTTATGGGAGTACAAGGGTGCCCCTGGTATGCAACACGTTTCAAATGTGACTACGTGACAAAGAAACAGCGTCCTGAAGACAGAATCTGTGAAGAAATACAAAGGAAATTGACTTGATTGTATTCTTGTGAAATGTACAGATTCTAGAAACACATGTCTAGTGTTGGCACGTTGGTTTTTCCCAAAGAAGAGGAGAATATTGTAATAAGAATATACAACAAAAGTGTGTCCACATATTATGTTTGATTGTACAAACCTAATGGGTGATGTTCAGATACACACTTAATGAATTGGTGTATTTTTCTGTGAACCTGTAGGGTTCTTTTTAGATGCATCAATGGTGTTTTTTTACCTTTTTTATGATTGTGATGGACATTAAAATGTGTTATTTTTTTAAAGGCCTTGTGTGTCTGCTTATATATTGAATGGGCAGCTTGTATGTATAGCGGGCAGATGCTACAGACAAACTCATAGCCTAAGTGGGAGGAAGCCGTTGCTGTGGGATTGTGTTTTGTTGTGATACAGTTTAGTCCTCAGCCACACGGCCCCTAAAAAGAGGACCATATAGCTTGGTTTAGCTAACACACATGTACACTGATACACGCTTGCACACAGATTCCCAATTTAGGTAAGCCAACAAGTACTGGCTCTCACCAACCAGGATTTGGTCATGTGTGGTCCCTGGGACTGGGAACTTTAGTGTGTGTGTGTAAATATATAAATGTGTGTGTATATATTTCTGTGGCTTGTTGATCTGCTTATATTCACATGCTATGCATAGGCCAACATCTAGTGGTAGCCGCAGAGTATTCAATATTTTGTTTTCGAAAATTGAAAAAGGGACGTCGACAGGGTGTGCCAGTAATACTATCCCTAGTGTGACGTCTACTGTACCCATGGTCCTTCATGTGTCGAAGTACCTCAGATTGTTTTTTTTCCGCCAGAGTAGTCCGACGTATATCGCAGAGGTCCTTCTTGGCTGACGCCATTACTTTATAAAAAGTTAAACTTAGTATTTCTTTCTGTCCTTTTGACAACTGTTTACCGCAAGATCTCGAGCAACGGCTTCAAGGACAAGACCATCTGCTGACTACGGGACAACCCCCGCCGGCTCAAGCACTACCAAGTCGCATCACACCAAGCACATCACCCACGGCTGAAAGTTGACCACGTCATAGACCGGTAGGCCATACGCAGTGTTTAGGGGAAGGTCCGAACACTCCCTGTCCTCGGGGCCATCGCGGTTGCGATCACCACAGAACAGGCCCCTGAAACAGACAAAGTCCGTTTCCGACACCACGTCTAAATCTTAGACGTCCACGGGTGTTGACGACCGGTCGCCGAAAGACGCATTGACAGCCTCAGGAAAGAGCTCAAAAGTGAGTGTATTCATTAAGAAACACATTCCCAACACCCTACTGAAGTCTGAATGTGGAAAAACCATAAATCGTCAACACCTCTGGTTAAAAAGGCACAGGCTACTAAGAGTAGGGATTACTCTACACCAGTGGGCACCCTTTCAGGGGCTATGCATCATAAAAAAGACCCCTGTCCCAGAACCTCCACCTTCTCCTGCTCCCTCTGTTGCCCAGCTCCTCCAAATGAACCACAGAACATTTCGACATGGTCATGAGGAGAATGTCCAGTTTTATAAACTTCTTTGAAGATCACCCTGAGGTCCTCCACAACCATCGGGGGACCCCATAGAGCAGGGCGTGAAAGACTCAAAGCGGGGCAGCAGTCACTCAGCCCCCTGCCAAAAAAGCCTGCCTAGACACCACACAGGCTACCACCTTGTCACATCAGGACCTGACTCAGGACACTTGTTATTACAGCACCCAAGGCTCACAGGACCCTGGCTTATACACCGACCAAGAGGAAAAAGGGGAGACAGGTGACTTGGACCAATATTAGGACAACGATGAAGACGTATACATCATCCAGACCACACCGACCCACCAGTGGCAGACTCCCTGGTAGACAACCAACTGCAATATAATGACCTGTTCCTAAAGGCTGCAGACACTTCAAAATGGACACTCAAGAAGCCCAAGTCGACAAAGACTTCGTGAAGGACATCCTTGGGGATAAAGAAAAGCAATTCAGTTCATCCCCCTGTTACAATCGGTCCAACCCTCTGCTTACACCCAATGTAACACGGGCAGAAGGCACACAGATCAAGCACCAAGCATGGCTCTCCCAATCGGTGTTCAAATTGGAGACCCAGGCTACACGCTTAAACATGCCTTTTAACCCCAACGCTTTATTTGGCAAATCGGTTGAGGATACGTTTAAAATTGCAAATTTCCTCAAACTACAAACATGATGGACAAGGTTTGTCCTGGAGTCCTTCGCAAGGGCAGTCCTCCCAACAGGGTTTTCAAAGATACCAAAAAAGGTCTAGAAGTAGGGGCAGATCCTCCTCCTCAAGAGGGGGCTCAACACCTCCTAAGCAAAGACCACCCGCTACAGGTGCCCTCCCATGCCACTCCAGTAGGAGGTTGTATTTCACACTTTAACCACACATAGGAGGGGATCACTTCGAACAAGTGGGTACTTTCCACCGTGGTGGGGGGTTATTGCATAGAACTAATCCAAACACTAGCCAACCACCTGCCAAGACAAAGGCAGACTTCACTGGAGGAAACGTGCATCCTGTTGGAAGAAGTCAAAGCACTACTGCTGAAGGACGCCAAATAAATCGTCCCAGCGAACCAAGTAAACAAGGGTATTTAGTCTATGTACTTGTGCCAAAAAAGACCTAACCATGCGCCCTGTACTAGACCTGCGCCCTGCGAACACCTATGTCAAGCCACAAAAATACTGCATGACAACTCTAGAGGAAGTGATCCCACTGCTAAAACAGGGGTACTACATGGCAACCTTGCATATGAAAGATGCGTACTTTCATATTTCAATGTTCATAGCGCACAGAAGATTCTTGCACTGCAAGATAGCGAACCAACACTACCAGTTCAAGGTGCTACCCTTCGGCATTGCCTCCGCTCCAAGGTTATTCTCCAAGGTTCTAGCAGAAGTGGCTGCGCACCTACGCAGAGAATCAATCCCAGTGTACCCTTACCTGGACGACTGGCTGATAACAGGGGAACCCCTCAAATTTGCAAGCAAAACACCCAGCGAACAATCAATCTTCTGTTCCAATTGGGATTCACAATCAACGAGAAAAAAATCATTCCAAGCAAAACCTAAAGGTTCTTAGAAGCTGTCATAAAGACAGAAGAGGGTCTCGTCTTTCTGTCAAACTAAAGAGTACAAAACATACTGTGCTAATACCACAGTATCGAGCCAGTCGCCAAGTAACCCTACGCAAAGCAATGCATTTGCTCAGGATGATGGCTTCATGCATTTACCTGGTCCTGCACGCCCAGATGCTCATGCGCCCAATGCAAGAGTGGATAGCAAAACAGTGGTTTCAGGCAAGCGATCAGTGGGATGATCTAGTGGTTGTTTTGCTAACCCTAGTTCAAGCGCTACACTGGTTGACAAAGGAAAGCCTGTTAAAGGGAAAACCCTTCTCACAACCCGGCAGTGCAAGCAGTTGTCATAACAGATGCATCACTCACCGTTTGGGGAGCCCATTACCTTTACCACACAGCGCATGGCCTGTGGACACAGATCACAGCCCAAAATCACATAAACCTTCTGGAACTGCTAGCAGTACTTAAGGCCCTACAAGCTTTCCAAGTGCACCTGTCAGGACAGACAGTACAAATCCTCATGGACAGCACCACTGCCATGTTTTACATGAACAAGCAGGGGGCACACACTCTCCAAATCTGTCCAGGCTAGTACAGAAAATCTGGAAGTTGACACTTAAGCGGTGCATGTTCCTAACATTGTGACATGTTCCTCTGACGGACTCTTGAGCGGAGACCTTTTACCAGAAGAGCACGAGTAGCAGCTCGACAGAAACATGTTAAACAATATCTTCTCCATGTGGGGTTACACCCTGTTAGACTTGTTTGCCACAATTGAAAACACGTAATGCCCATACTTCGCTTCCTGGTTTCCCCAACAAGAGTCCAAGGGGGAACGCCCTGTGGATGAACTGGTCAGGGAAATTTGGCTGCGCTTTTCCACCAACACCACTACTGTGCAAGTTAGTGAACAAAATGCACCTGGAACAAGTGACACTAATCGTAGTTGCTGCAATGTGGGCAAGAGAACCCTGGTTTCCACATCTGTGCAAACTGGCGATGTGCGATCCAATATAAATCCTGTGCCCCTACAATATGCTCACACAGCACGGGGGGGGACAACGTTGCACCCACACCCTCTATAAACTTGGCAGCTTGGCTGCTGAAGTCATAGAATTTGGCCATTTAAAACTACCTCAAAGGTGTATGGAAATCCTCAAGGAGGCACGAAAACCAAACGCCAAACAGTTATTTTAACAAGTGGAAAAGGCTTGTAATATGGTGCCAGTCAATAAATGAAAACCCAATAGAATGTACTCATCACACATTCTTCATTACATGTTTCACTTACTTGACTCCGGACTAGTGTTTAACACCATCAACGTTCACCTAGCGGCTCTATCCGCGTACACAACTTCTGAAAGCAATGTGTCCTGGTTGAAAGTCCCTGTCATTAATTCATTCAGGAGAGACTTTACCCACCCCCCTTTTCAAACCCACCTCCAGGATGGTACCTAAATGTAGTACTTGCCAAGCTCATGGGACACCCCTTTGAGCATATGCATAAATCTAGCCTTAAACCCCTTACATATAAGACAGCTTTTCTGGTGGATATCGCCTCCGTAAGAAGTCAGTGAATTACAAGCTTTGTCAGTGCAAGACTCTTTCTTTGTTATACACAAAGACAAGTTGGTACTAAGAACAGACCCTAGATGTTCACCTGAGTTCATGTCGAAGTTCCTTGTCAGCCAGTCCAATCGAATTACCAGCTTTCTTTCAAAACCCTTCAAGCTCAGCTGAGAAAAAAACCATACACTAGATGTAAGGAGGGCATTCCTTTTCTATGTAAACAAGGCAGTTACAAAAAACAGACCAACTGTTTGTCTCCATGGCACTTGGCAGGGAAGGTGGTCACGTTCAAAAGAAAAAACCATCTCCAGATGGATAATGAAGTGCATACAACTCTGCTACTCTATCAAACAAGACTGTCTTTCACACCAAGAGCTCACTCTAGTGGCAGTACAGGAGCTACTCTGGCATTTATTGCTGGACGGCATTTTGCAAAGCAGCAACATGGAGCTCTATACACATTCTATAGCAGATTCACAGGTGGACAAGCAGTGCTAAAACATTTATTTGCCGCTGTACCTTCTTACAACTCACCAACTTCTCCAGACACTGCTCGCTAATCTATGCATAGCATTCGATCTAAGCAGAATCACAAGCCTTAGAAGGGACACATTACTCACCGTAATTGTATTTCTGATGCATGTATCTGCTTAGATTCACATGCGCCACCCTTACTCCGCTGTGGAGTAGAAGGTGCATAGATGTTTCCCCACGTTTATCTACTCTCAACTGCTTTATTACACCTGTACTCACGCTACACTTCATGCTTTCTCATGTCAGAAACAAAACAATCTGAGGGACCTTGACACGTGAAGGACCATGGGTACAGTAAACGTCACACTAGGGATAGTATTACTGGCACGCCCTGTCGATGTCCCTTTTTGAGGTTTGAAAACAAAAAAATGTAATATTCTGCGGTTACCACTAGATGTTGGCCTATGCATAGCATGTGAATCTAAGCATATACAAGCATCTGAAATATGATTACGGTGAGTATAATGTATCCCATCTATTGAGCAGAACATGTGATACTTGGGCACACACTAAGCAGTTTTCTTTTTGATTCCAGCTAAACACAATCCAAGATACAAGGTCCCCCAACATCTACTGGAGGAGATGGAGTCTGCTAACCTGGAACTAGAGACAAAAAGGTAACCCACGTGACCATGCAGCTATTCTTACAAATTTAGCCCCATGATACTCAGGCCACAGACACTTGCTAACCTTGAACACACTGGAAGGGAAGAGAACATCATCTCTGAAAGGGGTAAGCAATGGACATGGATACATCAAGAACTGCAGGGAGCATGAAAAAAGGGTGAAAAGTAATATAAGGGAGAGCAAGATCTATTACAATGGTTGAGAGAGAGAAAGACTAAAAGGAGGGAGAGCAAGAATGTGGGTCCAGAGGTGATGGGAGAATTGCTGAAAGGTAAAGGGATGCAGGGGAAGGAAGAAGGCTAGTAAGAACTGCTGAAAGTGGTGAGAGATGGAGGGCATGGGAGCATGAACCTTTGAAGGGGCAAGAGAACGGATTATTAGAAGACAATTGAGTAGAAAATGCACAAATGGGCAGGGACAGAATGGAAGTACTGTATGTTGGAGAGCAGAGATTGAAGTGAAAGTGGGGAGGGTCTACTAAGGGTAGAGCATTGAAGTGGCTGAGGCAGTGACAGCAGGAACTGCAATTGCGAGAGCTGTAAAATAACTAAATGCAGCAAAAGCAAGAAGTGCTGAAGAAAGGGTGCAGGGATTGTAAACCCGGGGAGGGGGAACGCAGGCTGCTGAATAAGGGAGTAGGTCATTGGGAAATTAGGGAGAGCATGAACTGCTACTGAAATGGATGAGCGGATGTAAACTGGGCAGCTACAGCAGGATCCTTTGAGGTCAGATCTGGGTATGGGGATAGATCTGGAAATGTGGATCCATGGGCATTGATCAGGCGTAGATAACCACTCTAATAACTGTACAGTTATTGTTAACATTGCAGTCGCATCTTTTGCTTTTGGACATTTACTCATGCGCTGTTTTTTTCCATTTTGCCATTGAAGGGCCGAGCCTGTTGCAGAGATCACCCTCTTGGAGTTGAAGCTCCACTTAGGACACCATTATGTATATGATGATGGTGCGCTCCACCCATCCTCTTCTAGGTCAGAGTGCGTACTGGACTTCACCATTGACCAGAGCAAGACCTTGGGCGATTTGCGATATGATGTTTATCAGGTACTTTCTGTAGTTCTTCGATGCAAGGGTTAGGTTGCCCCTACATGCGTTTCACTCTTCTAGCTGATAGCATTGCAACTGCTCCTTATGTGTGATTCTACGGTATTTGTTTGTATGCTGTGCTATGGCCTTAACTACCAAGTATTTTGTGAACTAACATGAAGTGGTTTTGCGAAGTTTCTCAAGCTATGAATATTCCGCCATCCACTTGTTGGCTGAGAGTATTACAAGTTGTTTACCATGTGTTGTTGTTCCTCCAACTATTCAACAATGTTCTTGGGGGGGGTCTATGCCCCCAGATGCTTATTCTGCCTATACGTGGTCATAGGAGAAATAGTCAGAGCTTGATCAACAAACAGTGAAACGCCAACCTTGAAACTAATGATGTAACAACTTCGACATTGTTGCAGACATGACAAAACAATAGACATCCATACTCGCCCCCCCGAATAAAAGGTGTTTTATGGCCAGGTCAATATGAGAATAACGTGCAATGTACATATGCTTGTAATTTGTTGGTCCAACACACCCCAATTGTACCAGACTCAATAGAGAACATACTGTTCACATTTTGTCATAAGTGCAACTCCAAATTACTTTGGGTGGACCCAAAGTGTTTAATCATTGTCTCCTAGGTACCATAAAAAGGAGGCTTGTTCGGCATGTACAAAATGTAAAACAAAGACTCTAAAGAGTCAAACATTTGTTCTGGGCATTGTGATCTTTGGAAGCTGCACAGCCCATCTGAGGTGTTTGCGGTAGTCACCGGGGGGATGAATGTGAATCGGACCCAGAAGAGACAGTCCCCCCAGACTCCATAATCCAAGAAAAACCTCTTGAGATTCCAGCCAGCCTTCATATCTGTAATTCACCTTAGGTAGAGCAGCACAGTAAACAAACCGTGGTGGACAAAAATCTGAGGGCACAGAAAAGCTGACCAGCGGATCCGGGCTCAGCCAATGCCAAAGATGCAACAGAGTCTCCAAAGGCCCACAAAAAAGGTACAGCATCCTTCATCTATAGGCATACATGGCAGTATGAAACATAAACCACCAGGAGATTCAAAACACTGCTCCGAGTCTCGCCACTAAGGGCATCCCTGTGGAAAAACCCAAACATGCTGCACAAAACCGTCATCACTCGAGTTCTGTCAATACCTAAAGCACACAAACATTCTGCTAGTTCACCTTAAAAACCAGCTGTGAAGATGGATCAGTCCTGTTGACAGATTTTGAGATGACACACTGTGCTGATGCTGGTGAACAGAAAAGGACACTGTCTAGCCAAACTCTATTAAGGTAGTGTGTCTGAGAAGTAAGACTTAGGAGAGGGTGGGTATGAAAGGTTTGTTAAGCGCATACACAGAACTCTTAATACAAGTTAGGCAGAATGTATACAAATATATTTATTAGGCATTGAACATACTCTTATCAGTTAAAACCATAGGTAAGTGAACTACTAAACATACGCTATTGATCTATGTACATGCACTTCTTTCTAAATCAACTACAGTACTTTTTACAGTTATGTCAATTTGACAAAGCACTAAATATAGTAAAGGCATTACAGAAAACAAAGTTAAGTTGGCAAACATGTAAGTAAGAGTAGTAAAAAAATACACAACCCTATAGCAAATAAGGTCCTTTATTTTAAAAGTATTTCCATTGATAAGAGATGGAGCATAGGGCCCTAAAATTCACAAGCCCCAAAGTTAACCCTTTGCAGCGAGCCAGGAGTCTTTTTTGAAGGCTTAACAAGTGTTGGCAAAGTCTCTGAACAAAACAAGCAAAGTTCTTAGGCGATCCTCTCCCAATCCCATCACCTTAGGGGAAGCCCAGATGCGTCCTTGGCCAGAATTCCACTGATCATGACCAGGACTTTCCACCCATTGTACCTTATGGTGAGGTGAGGGCGGGGGGGTTGAAGGTGTTAACTCACCCCCTGTACTCTGATTCTGTCAGAAACCAGTTCTCAGGCTCCTGACTGTGCTGGACCGTCCTTCGTGCCTTGGTTCTGTTCGAAGGGCTCCAAGGGTCGCTTCTGCAGAGGTCACTTTCGGAGTCTGTATTTAGGTCAGGCTAGTCGGAGTATCCGCCCTCTGGCAAGATGGTTCCTATCGCTAGACGTCCCTGCCACGATTAAAAAGCAGCCGCAACGATGGTGATGTCCTCTAGCGGCCCCAAGACATGATGCAGGGAGGAAACCTCTATGAACACTGCTCTCAGTTGGTGGAAAGAGACCCTTGTGGTGAAGACCAAAGACCCTCTTTGTGCTGGAGAGCTGCAATTACAGGGGAAGACCCCTTGTCTCACCAGTTAGTGATCAGCAGAATCCCAAGTCAAAACTCGGGACGTCAACTGATACAGCAAGGTAGTCCAGTTGGAAGCTGGTCAGTCCACAGGGTGGTCACAGAACACTTCCTAATGCTTCTAAGGGCAGGATCCTCGAGCGGGATCGAGACTGGTTGTTCCCACTGGTTCAGTGGTTGAAGTCCAAAAGAAGGCCTTCAGGAGATCAGACAAAGGAGCAGGGCTTCTTGGGACTGGGGTAATTGTAGTTGACTGCAGCGACAATCCACATTTCTACAGCATGATGCTCCTCTTTGAAGGGGTCTTTGCTCAAATGATGATCTGAAGAATGGCTACAGGATTCGTCTTCTAAACCTAAATATGAGCTAAAGTTGCCCCGGAGCCCTCCAATAGCAAAGATCTTCACCATTCAAACTAGCAGAGGCTGTCCAGTCTTGGATAGCCTCTGCCCACCACATCTGTCAAGCAACAGACACGCTTTGGCCAGGATGTAGACTGGGACAAGGTAGTCCCAGCCCCTGTATATAGCCACAAATGCTTATCGCCACTTTGCATGGGAAAGGACTTGCCTTATATGAAATACTCTGCCCTGGGAGGGTGGGCAGAAAATCAAAAGACAAGATGGCCAAAGGATAAGACAAAATCTTGTGGTACTGCCATTTTAGAGTATATGGTACTCGAAAAGGCATTATGCGTTACAATGCAAAAGGGCACACAAGAAACGTAAAAAATAAGGTAGAAAAATATCTGCTGACTCCAGCCCATTCTGAATACGTCATGCAAGTAGCCGAATTTCACTTTAAACAAATGTTAAAAGGATTTAAATTACTTCTACTGCACCTCACTGTAATGGCATGTGATGTGTGTACTGTAAAAGAAACAAGGACTTTTATAAATGAGGACAGAGTCACCCTCCACTAATAGCATTAGGGACTGATCAGTGCCTCAAAACAGATGAGCTAAGCAAGGTAAATGCATCAAAAAGGTTTTACCTACCTTAAAAATCAGGACAGGTTTAAAACAGCAGCAACATTTTGTGGTGTTTCCATGCCTGCCTATGGAGGGGAAACAGCAAAAAGGAAATCTTGCCCAACACCAGCAAAACAAATCTAACAGGCAAAACTACCTGGACCCGTCTAGTAGAATTCTGCAGATGCTGCTGGCCCAACTGACTGTGAGCTTTTTGGATGCCGCAGTCTGATTGTACTGCGCCAAACTTGGGGGGTGCAGCGGGAAGATTAACAGACACTTGTCAATTTTAAGGTATTTGAAGAGAAAGATCTGAAAGATTGTGTTGAGCAGATTTTTGCACAACCCTCTGGAGAGGAATGTTTAACCATCAAACATAATGGTAAATCAGCGTGTCACATAAACTGAAAACTAGACTCTCCAATGGTAAGTGGAAGCAGAGAAGATTTTCTACTTGCAGCATTCCCTACATTGGGATCAGTGGACCCTGCAGTTTTTTGCTATGGCTTGAACCTGGTTCTGATTTTTGGAGGCAAGTAAAGTCTTTTTTCCTTTACCTTCTTTGCCTCACGCAATTCTTTTGGAGGTACTGGTCCATATGACTACCAATGCAGCATGCCCCCTTTTCAAGATTCCTTTCCTTTACTTTGCAAACATCACCTGCTGCATGGGTACTTTGTGTCCCTTTTCTTTTTTCCTTTTAACATTGTTACCTTTTTTGTGTGTCAAGGGTGGGCTGGTGCCAGTGGTTAGTTTTCTACCATGTTTTTACCATGTGCACTTTCTTTTTTTACTTTTTATATAATTGTGCATATAGCTAAAAGGTTTTGCACCATAAAATACAATTGATGAACACTAAAACAATAATAGTCACATATAAATAACTACCTCACTTTACAATAAAAAAATTCAAATGCAAATTAATTCCACAAATCTTTTTTTCCACATTAATGATTCCAGAATGTTGTCCAACTAAAATCAAGTCAGAATCAATGAAGGCACATGTGCTTAATCTGCTGTTCAACTATGATTCAGCAGTTTTTTTAAATCCAGTAATAGCCAAATATGATAGGCTGCAGCTGTAATGACAATCGATTCAGCTGAACATATTTGGACCAAAACTACTGTGTTTATCTGCTGTTTTCTGAGTTACAGAAATCTCCATAGCCCTTCCAGTACTTTCAGTACTGCACTCTTAATTCAGGGCACCCTTTGAGAATGTGTTTGTGCATTTCTATTTCTAGGTTTACAGAGGCGGCAGAGTCACTTCTCATGCTCAATGCTGCACCATGCCCCCAGTATAATCAAGTACTGGCAGAATATTTAAAAATAAGTATGTAATGAAACAAGACAACCTGGCACAGCAGAGCTTGGTCAAGTAGCTTTTCGGGACTCCCGGCATATGGCCCTGTTCAGTGTACTCAGTATAGCGATTTTCCCTTGTTAGTGCGTACATATTTTGCACTCTATCCCAAATTTAGATTTTAACATTTTCCCAAAAATGACTAAATCCTTTTCTTTTGGTATAACAAATCCCAATTCTGCTAAATGTTGGCAAGCAGTCACACTCATTCTCTAGGGTGGCATCTCAGCAGTCACACTCATTCTCTAGGGTGGCATCTCAGCAGTCACACACACTCATTCTCTAGGGTGGCATCTCAGCAGTCACACTCATTCTCTAGGGTGGCATCTCAGCAGTCACACACATTCTCTAGGGTGGCATCTCAGCAGTCACACACATTCTCTAGGGTGGCATCTCAGCAGTCACACTCATTCTCTAGGGTGGCATCTCAGGATCCTCCCAAAAGGCTTGTTCTGAAATTCCATCTAAACAGTAACTGTCACAGAGCAGTTATGCTTAACTTCAGGAAGGACAAATGCTATCAGGGGGTACTGTTATTCCAAGTAGCTCCCCCCCAAAACATAAATTCTACACTGGTGTACTGAAAGATGTACACTTTTATTGCAAGATTGTTGAAGGTCTCAATAAATAATTGTATTTGTATACATTCTGCCTGGCATCTGTTGTTAGGAGTACTTAGCTTGTGCTTAACTGAATGCTTCGCCACTCCCCCCATCTTCTGTCCAAGCCTTACTGCTCGGTCACACTACCTTGATAGTTTGGCTATACATTAGTATCTTTCCCTGTTCATCAGAATAGTGTGGCCTCCCACGATCTGTCCACATGGCTAATTCTATTTTTTTTAAAAAAAACTTTCTTTATTGACATTCCAATTACAACAATTCTGAAAACAGTCCCTCCTAAACCCCCCCGCCCCCCACCCCATCCCCTGGTACGTGCGAGCAGAGTAGCATGACAGATGGCTAGGCGACAATTAAATAACAATATAGACGCCATGACAAGTATTGGAATGAACCAGTCCTTATCGTAGTCAACAAGCGTCTATTGCACAGATGGTACCAACGGTAAAACCAAACTAAGGCCCATTAGAAATAGCATACCCAGATTCTCAGGCACTTTGTGTCCCCAGCAGTTCCTTACCCGCCAGGCCCATAACGGGATTCATATCTGTCCGCCTTCCCCCGATGATGAAGAACCACACCCAACCCTCCGCGGTGGAGGAGGCAAAGCATCCCCAGCATCTGATTGTTTAAGGAGACATAATGTCTATGCATCCCACATCCGCCTATCCCCCCCCGCCATGCTTTTGCAAAGTTCCCCATCTGAATTCCATGTCGTTACAATACAGAACATCCGCCGCCCACTGGGTGACCTTAGACCCATGTTTCTTGCTCCATCCCATAGCCACTCTCCGTTTTGCTAAGATCAAGACAAGGCCAATCAACTTCCTGGTCTCTTTAGGTATCTGTTCCGTGTATCCCAGCAAAGCCATCATGGGATCTGGAGTTATTCGGACCCCCAGTATTTCCCCCAACACGTCAAAGACCCGCTCCCAGTAACTCTGTATTTCCCCACAATCCCATGCCACATGAAGAAAGTCTGCCGCCGCCTGCCCACATCTAAGGCAGGAACCGTTTTGCTGAGGAAAATATTCCTTCCACTGGGCTGGGGAATAATACTGGTGTAAGAACTTGAAATGAATCAGCTTGAATCTAGAGCATATCGCCCCCTTCTGAATCATCTCGCAACAGTACCCCCACGTGGCGACTGATATCTCCCTGCCCAGCGTCTGCTCCCACACCTCACGTGTCACAGCCGCCATCCTGTCCTTCAGAGCCCATGCATACAGTGTGGATGTCACCCGGCGCCGCACGCTCCCCTGTATCGTCTTCGAGAGCATGTCTGACACGTGCGGTTGCTCGGGGAAAGACAAAACGTCTCTGCAGTGTCACCAGTATCCTATAATACAAGAATATATCCAGCGAAGACGGGGCCCCTCTCTCCCTAAATTGGTCCGTGGTTATAAACCTCCCATTCGGAAACAGATCACCAAATTTTAACACACTCCGCCTTTTCATCATAGCCACAAAACCTTTTTCATTGGTCAGGGGGATACCTGGAATGTATGTGACTGGAAGCTCAGGTGAATGCAATACACCCCCCACCCCTAGATCTACTTTCCAGATGGACCCAGGCCCTACATGTCGGATCGACCATATTCCGGACCGAACATGGACGGCTAGGTACATTGAGTATCATCGCTCGTAACTGTTAGGGAGAATTCTCTGTTTAGGCTGAATTTCCTAACCTAGTGAGTCCCCCAGCAGCTTTGCTGAATTTTCGGGGTTTACTTTTTTCTCCTGCCAAGAGTGAGACTCTTTTACCCTCACTCTGGGACATGATTTGAGTTTTTCCTTTGACTCTAGATGTGTTTAATGGGCTATGGGGTCTTTTACTCCATAGGGCTGCATGTGTTTTTGTGATGTGTGTTACACAGCACCCTCAGTGCAGTAACACTGGGGTGTCATAGTGACCCCCCAGTATAGACTCCACACCCTGGGACTGACTACTGTCTCCCAGGGTATGTAAAGTCACCATTCACTTTACTAGTCTTAAATTCTGAACAGAACCAGTACAAACCATCATATTGTGGACGTACTGGCTGGGGCAATTCGATTGCCCTGGGGTCTGTTAGTCGAGGGGGTGTCTCCGTCCCCCCGATCGAGTTTTGGCTGGTGGCAGCGGATACTACTTTTTATATTCAACCGCAAATATTTCTCTATGGGATTTTCCCATTGTTCGAGGCTACTATCTTTATTTATTTAATTACGATCGCCTCGAACATACCGCCGGTTTATTTAATTATTATTAATTCTCCGGTTGGTATTTTTTGCCAAAACTCAGTTCTAAAATGGCGTTTGTGTTCTCTTCTGTGACTCCAACCCAAGTCGAGCCCTTTGTTCCACTTTTTGGCGGGCTTCTCCACAGAAGCCCTCCAAAGTGGTGCTACTCTGTCTGGGGTACTTAGGAGGGATGGAGGGGGATTTAGGCACCCTGGACTGAGTTGCCTAGGCAACTCAAGTCGCACTCCGTCCTGATTGGCCCAAGTGGTGAGCCGGCCGGCTCACCACTTAGCATGTTTGAGTGACAGCTAGGCTCAGTGAATGGGGGTTTTCTGCATAAAAGCAGGGCTTTGGGGACTGGAACTTCAGAAGACGCCACAGGACCTAAGAATCCGACGAGGGAGAAGCTGAGCCAACCTGCCACGACGACACCACCGGTGGAGCCCTGCTGGACCGTCTCACCACTTTTCCCAACGACAGAGGAGATCTCCTGCCGGAGAGTCTTCTTCCTTTGACTGGTGGGGATAACCAGTTCACCGTCTTTTCGCCTTCCCGACGCATCTCGTGCCCGTCTTGCCTGTGCCAAGCACCCCGGCAACCGGAATACCACGTTTTACCACGACCGCGAAATAAAGGGTAATACCTTTAACTGGAAAACTCTCCGGCTGGTTTTTTCTATGGCAGTGCAACGACCTTCAGCTTGCCTCCAAGTCGAGATCTTCTCTTCCCCTGGACGACGCCGAGACTTGCACCCGCTGCCAGGAACAACTGCCACCGCTGGAGGATCCTTCCCACTTAAGGTACCATGTTCCGCCTGGCTTCCCTTGCCACAGACTGTATGGGGTAGATTTAGCCCCCGGCTTTCGAACCTGGGTTAGCCTGGGACACCCTGGCTAAACTTTTCTGAGCCTCTCTAAACTCTTTTCGAACTCTCTGCAAGACTTTCAAAGCCTAGTGTAACTGTGTGATCTTGGGCGCATTTGTGCTCTGCTCTCTCTAAGAGTGGGCCCAGCCTATGGACTTTGGCTCACAAGTGACTTTTGCTCTTCTGCCTTGCTAAAAGTGTTCCTAAATCTTAGAGCGGTGTATCTTTCCATATTCTGTCTTTTTCCCTCCCTTCTTCATGAACTTATTGGAGTGCCATCTATAGTTAAGCGCTCACCTCTGTCTGGAAATAAGTGGTGTTAACTAAGACTTATCTGATAAGGAATAAGGGTTGTGTATATTATAATAGTAACTGTTTAGAGTGTTTTACAATAAGAGTTCTGGAGTGTTTCAAACAGTGTGTTTTTAAATAAATAATTATATACTTTGATACCAAAGCTCTGGTCAGTGTTTGCTTTTATTATTGTATCTGAGTGCCTATTGTGCATACTTTGCATACTGCCTAACTCTTCTTGAGGGAAGTCTGACTGCTCAGCCACAGCTACCAGTTAAATATGGGTGGTACAGACTGCTACCAAGTGGGTTTACTGCTAACACCTGTAGTCCTAAATCTTTTGCAGTGTTCCCAAAGGGAACTGCACAGGTTTCTGCCTAACAGTAACCGTGCTGGAGATGCAAGCGAACGTTCTATTTCTACATGCCGGCACTCAACTGCGATTCCGAGCCACCGTATAATATAACTCGAAATCTGGCAAGGCCAGGCCCCCCTCCCGGATGGGTGCCACCAGTTTGTCCCACGATATTCGAGCCCTTTTGCCAGCCCAAATAAAACTAGATACAGCGGAACGAAGATCCCGGAAATACTTCTTAGGTACTACAATGGGCACATTGAGGAATACCTAGAGAAACTGGGGCAGAATGGTCATCTTAACTACAGAGATCCTACCATAAAGGTTGAGTGGGAGTGAATTCCACCTGTGCATTGCAAATTTGGCAGACTCAAGTGTGTCCAAATAATTCCTACGGTAGACCACCCCCACCTCCCTGGCAATTGTGACCCCCAGATATCTGGTACTGCTTAGTTCCCATTGGAATCCCCAAATATCTTGGAACTGGGCCGTTGACGCGGTCAGCGGAAATATAACTGACTTTGGTGTTCACTTTAAGGCCCGATAATTCGGGTCTAAATTGACTTCGGGCTGGCGGATAAACAGGACCATATCATCCACATATAGCGAAATCACCAGCCGATGAATGTGTAACTGGACTCCCCAATGTAAATGTAATTCCCTTACCCGCTCTGCCCACGGCTCAATAGCTAGGGTGAAAAGCAAGGGGGACAACGGGCACCCCTGGCACGTCCCGCGCTCAATTGGTATCAGCTCTGTTGTTTGTCCATTCACCCTCACCCTGGCGATCAGGTCCTTCTATAACAAGGATGTCGTAGAAATGAACAGGTCTCCCAGTACCAGCCTGTGCAGAACCGCAAACAAAAACGGCCACTCGACGGAATCAAACACCTTAGCAGCATCTAATAAGGCCGCTATCGCTGGTTCGCTGCCCGATAGTGCCTCCCTCAGACCGAACATTCTGCTCAGCCCGAACAATGTCGACCGCCCTGGGATAAATCCTGCTTGGTCAGCCCTGACCCTGGTCGTCATCAACGGCGTCAATCTGCCAGCCAATACTTTGGCCAGTATTTTATTGTCAATGTTAATAAGCGAGATCGGCCGATACGAGGAACAATCCCCGGCCAGTTTACCAGGTTTTAGCAATACGACCACTGCTTCTCTGAGGGACTCTGGGAGTCGGCCCTCGCCACTGCCTGCTGATAGACTTGCAGTAAGAACGGCGCTAATTTAGTCACGTAAGTTTTATAAAACTCGGCTGTTAAGCCGTCATGGGCCAGGGTCCTTCCCACCCGGTAACGACCCGATAGCCTCAACCACCTCCTCCATTGTTAATGGTCTATTCAACCACACCCTTTGCCCATCCGAGCATCAATATAAGCTCAACTCGTCCAGAAATGCCTCTATATCCTCCTTTGTGGCCCGTGACTGAGCGGAATACAAACGGCTTTAAAACATTTGAAATTCTAGAACGATTTTCTCATCTTCGAACTGATCCACCCCGCCCTCATCAGTGATTACAGTAATTCTGTCTTCCTGTCCACTCATTCTAGTTGCCTGTCCTTCCCCATACTGGCGAGGGGCTACACTGTCCCACAAATATTTCACCTCCCTCTGAGCGAGAGCATGAAACTCCTGGAGTCTCTGCATGATTTCCCCCTGTTGCGTTTTGGTCGGCGTAGGGGCCCCTAACTGCAAGATACGAATCTCCTCTTCCTTGTCGGCCAACTCCTTCCGTATCCGTCTAAGAATTCCCAATTCCTTACCTATGCACACCCCCCTAATCACACATTTGAATCCCTCCCACAGAGTGCCCACCGAGGTCACCAACCACTCATTAACCTCAAAGTAAGAATCAATAGCGGGCAACAGTTCCTCTCTAAAGACTGCGTCTGATAATCCCTCACTCTTAAATTTCCAGGAGGGCCTCAACCACCCCCCCCCCCACCGCTCGCTCCCTATCAGGCAGATAGACAGCAGAACGGGAGCGTGATCCGAGAGAGTACGCGCCAATATCTCCACCCCAGTCGTGAGCCCCAAAAGCATATGGGATACCAAGAAATAATCTATGCATGCAGCCGAGTTATACGGGGTCGAGTAGTGTGTGCATTGACCCATCACCGGGTTCCCCTCTCTCCATAAATACTCCATTCCCCACACCACCAGCGTTTGCATTATCTATTCAGAGCTTCTACTACCCAGACGCGGGGTGCTGCCCGTCCGATCCCGGGCCGGGTCCAGGACTGTATTGAAATCCCCTGCCCACACAATCTCCCCTTCAGGGATGTCCCCCAATTGCCTCTCAATCCACTGTAGAGAGTCTGTTGTATCTTGGTTAGGCCCATAATAGCATATCAGCGTATATAACTTACCCTGGATTATCCCTTGCACTAGCAGTGCCCTGCCATCCCCATCGGGTCAGCCGAAACCCAACCGTACTATGTATCAGGATGAAGCCCCCCTAGAATAGGAGGAGCAAGTCGAGAAGTACCTATGGCATCCCCAGCACTTACCGAATCTAGACTCTGTGTCCGCCGTTAAGTGGGTCTCCTGGAGGAAGGCCACTCCCACCCGATGACGTCTCGGGTATTGCAGAACTTTCCGGCATTTGGGTGAGTTATTAAGGCCTCTGACGTTCCAGGTCAGGTTAAGTGTCGACATCGAGGAATGTTCTGACAAAAGCACTTAAGGCACCTTGCACCAGCATATATTCCAGTATCACACATATCGCTGTACCCCCACCCATGCCCAACCGACAACCCCCCAGCTTGTCAGTGCTTGACTCCCCCACTTCTCAACTTGTAGAAAATGCCCACCCACCCACGCCGGGTACCCCAACTGTCCCGATCCCCATTTGCCCACAACACACCATCAGCTTTCGCTCAAGGGGCAGCTGTGAGCCCGACCCTCCAGTGCACTACACCGATTATTCCGTCTCCTGACTAACCACATGAATCAGGGTGCGACAGGAGGTCACAGTGCCTTGATGGCAAACGCTCCCGGCCATGAATCGAACATTATTCTCCCGTTGACCGGAAACCCCTGGTAGCATATCAAGAAAGGAGGCAGCCTCCACCGGTGATTGAAAAAAGAGTGACCGGCCATTATGCTCAACCTGCAATTTAGCCTGGAAACAGCATGGCATATTTAATGTTTTTCACGTAACCGCTTCTTCACATCCAAGAATGTCCCTCTTGTCGCCTGCGCCTTGTCTGAGAAGTCTGGGAAAAGTTTAATCGTATCTCCCCTGTAGGTAACCGTCCTCTTCTCCCTTGCCTTCCGAAGCACTGTGTCCCTGTCTCGATAATTCATCCAACGGGCAATTGGTGGTCGGGGAGGTGCCCCCGGGACTGGCCTTCTACCACTCAGGATTCACTGCTCCTCTGGTCCACTGACAATGCCAGACCCGCTATCCTGATGTTATCTCTTCTGGACCTAGATTCTAAGTCTTCCTGCTTCTCCCTGAGCTTTTTCAGGGCTTTTCGTACCCCGGCCATTTCCCCGGAGACAGAGGCAGTAAAGATCCTCCACTCCAGATATGCGGCCCTCCGCCTCATCCAGCCGCTCCCCATGTTTGTCCAAACGGACCTGCATGTGGTCCACCTTGCAGGTCAGCGTGTCTAACTTCCCATCCAAGGACTGGATACTGTAGCTGCGTGAACATAACTTTAATTTCCCAAAACGCTGCCACTGGATCTGCCCCTGGGATGCCCGCTTCTGATACCTCGACAGGCATTCCTCTGCTTTTGGCCTGTACCAAGGTCTCAAAGTTTAATTTCGACTTCTGCTTGCCTCCCTTACCAGATTTTGACATGTTGTGCGATCAGGGCTAGTCCAAAACCTACGCCTTTGAAAATTGTCTGGTGCAGGCTCTCCTCTTATGCCCACCTCTATCACCCCTCTGGGCTAAAGTTATGGCCAGGCCCCCTAACCGCATGCCGGTGGACCAGTGCTCACAACAGGGGGCGCACTGGCTGCCTGTCCGGTCCTATTCCACCTCCCCGCCAGGGATAGACATGCTCTCTCGTTGCAGTCGGTGGCTGGGCACAGGAGAGACCGGGGAGACCACCACGGGCAACGCACCAGAATGAGAGCCCACTGGGATGCAGTGACCCTCTTCCAAGCCCTCGGACCCTGCACTCCCACTCACTGCTGCAATGGGGAATCCGCAGTACTCTGCTCTTTCCTCCCTGATCCTCGCCTCGCCAGGGCAATACTCCCAAGCTAGTTCGGCTTCCCCTCAGTAGTCATCCAGGATTTGGCGCTCTGTTGGGAGTGCTGCAGCCACTCCTGGCTGATGCTACCCTAAGGTAGACGTGGCCTGCTGGATCAGGGGGATCCCACAAAATGTGAGCACGGTAGCTCCCTCTGGCCTCTCAATAAGTTGCCCACCAGTCTCCAGGCCAGTGAATTTTATAATGATTGAGTCGGTGTGGCTCCCAAACAGTACCCCTGTCGGCCCAGCACCATCAACACTGCTCCTGGACACACGGCCACCTCCTCTCACCCAGTGCCCACAGCTTACGGGACCCAACGGACTCCCAGGGCCAGTCCCCGAACACAACCGGGACTTCCCCATGCTGCCAACACCACACCGTGGCGCCTCGGCTCCTCCACAGTCCAGACCGGGGGGAGCCGCGTCCCCTCCCGGTAGTGTCACCCTGCTGCAATTAATATCTCACTGCCTATCATGTAGGTGCAGCTGCGCTTCCAATGCCGTAAAGCCGCCACGGGAGCCCAGGGACGTGCTTCTCTCCCCGACACTCCGGACCAATGTCAGCACAGGGACCTTCTACTGACACTCGCCTCCAGGACCCAGGATACCGCCGGCAGCCTCAGCCTGGCCCACCCCCGCGGCCTCGAATCACAACGCCGTAGGGGAGTCCTCTGGATGATGTTACTGTCTGGGCTGCTCTGCAATGCTTGGGTTGCTCTCTTCGCAGCGCACCCACCAAGGAAACGGGGGCTGGCCGCTAGGGTTCCAGTCCGGACGTTTCTGGGCCACACCGCCTCGGTCACCAGCTCCTTGTGCGCTCCGGCGCCTCGCACTCCACGGACCGCTCCTCCCCGACACCACTCGACCCACAACAGCCAGGTGACGAGCCAGATTAATCAGGATGCCATCGCCGATTCTGGCCAAAAACGCTGCAGTCAAAGCACAACACTGCCAGGAGTTGTTACAAACAACGTGATCTCAGGATTCCGTCAGGTAACTACCGAATTATGGGCCGGATTTACACTGGTGTTGGAGAGCTTCACAGAGCTACGGCCATCTTGGTTGGGCTCTCTAGCGCCCCTCCACATGGCTAATTCTGAAACTCCATCTAAACACCCATTTGTGAAAAGTCTCAGCCACGGGCTACATGGACCAAGGATGTTAGGTCTGGTCAGTAACTCACAAATTCAGGACCCAGAGGTAGGTACTCAGTTGTTTCCGAAAATATGGTTCCAGTAAGGCATAACGCGTTAAGTATAAGACTTCTTTTCCAGGTGTTGTTTGCATGATCCTAACAGCCGGGGACTTGAGCCCTGGACCAAGAACGACCCCGATAGTAGAAAAGGAGAACAGACAGCCTTCCCAGGAGTAGGACCCACTAGCCAGGACAGAATCCAGTTGCAAGGATGGTCCGATCAAGCAGATTACAGCAGCTCGAAGGGCAAGCTGGCCCAGCCAGCCTGCAGAGCATGATACCACGAAGACACAGTGGTATCATGGTCACGAAGGCCCAGGCTGACAAGGACGAGCGACCGAGCGATAGTGGTCCCCAAGCACCCTTCTGGATGGTCGGCGACTTCCTCCAATAAAGCAGACAACCAAGGTGGTAAAACAGTAAAGCAGCAGTAAAACGATCTATGTACAGTTTCAGCTCGGAGTTTCCAGTTTATCCAACATGGAGAACCTGTGCAGGACATGGACTGCCCAGGAAATGTGACCTAGCAACCAGAATTCCAAACCAGAGATTAGCCCAGGACCCTGGAGGTATGGCCAATTCTGGTCATTACAATGCTGCAAAAACTCGTAACTAACTATACTCTTGGAAAAATCTACCAGAACTGAGGTGGGATTAGGGTTTCCCCTAGATTTACCTGTGCACTCGGGGGCTAGCCAAAGCCAGCCCTCCATTTGCAAACCAGTTGCCCCAAATACCACCAAAGGCCCAGGTACACGCCCCAAAAGATGAAATGGCTGACTTGGAACTAGGAGAGTGGCTAAACCAGTCTATTCAAGTATGGAGGGTGCAAGGGCTTGGCTCACAAAGAGCCCACTTTAGGTATACTCTGTGGTTGCCCTAAACCAACAAAGACACTTGAAACAAAATAGTGAGCAGGACTTGCATAAACGCTTAGCACCCCAAAGGCTACCATAAAGGTAGATTGGACTACTAATGCAGTAAACGAGCTTGTACGCCTGGTGAAGCCAAAACTAAATGGCTGCCACCAGCCTACTTCTGAAATCCAATGAAGTGTGATAACCTCACCCTAGGGCCAGAATGGGGGACTAAAATTGCACACCATCCTGGTAGACATATGGGCAACCATAGGACCATATATTATAAAAGGATTTCTGGTCAGGGGGATAACAGCAGTACGAAATCTGACCACCATAATCAATCCAAAGAGTGAGGGAAAAGCAAGAAGAGTAGGGGTATCGTAAAATGAGACTGCAGAACTTTCAGAAATTCAATTCTTCCCTCACTGATTTTTACCCCCTCTGAATTTTCATCTGACCCCCATCCTCTCAGCATTACCCAAAGGGCCCCTGTGCACCTCCACCACGAAGCCTGGATGTACGATTTTTCCATACAATGACTCTCAAATTGATTTACTGATGGAGCTAACCGATCCAGTTAGCATCCAGAGGTCAAAAAGATCCAGCCAGTCTTTTCTTTTAAAAGAGTTTTACCTTGGCCCAGTGTTGAGATGGATTTTCAGAATCAAACTTGGGGGTGGATTCTGAGAGGCCACCCTATTATGCTGAACAGGAAAGAGACTGAGGTCTAGCCAAATGCAGGCAAGGTAGGGCAGCAGAGCCGTAAGGCTTTAGACTTGGGATGGTTCTGAGCGATATAGGCCTACAATGAGACGCATACCGAGCACTCCAATAATTCTAACTAGACAGACAAGTATATACAAATATAAAATAATTTATTGGGCCTTTCAATAAACTCTAAACACCACGAAAACCTAATTTAAGCATTATTTCTAAACTATTATGAAATATGTATACACATTCACCATTGGGAGTGTTCTGTAAGGAGCCCTTGCACTATATCTTTGAGACAGTTAAGCAACAGTTAGCATGATCATAAGCAGAACTTTCAATAACTGTATGCAGTAAAACAAATGAAGACTTCAAAAATCAGTAGACACATGTAAGTAATCAAGTAAAAAAAGGTAGCAAGATTGGAACAATCCTAGCATTACACTCCCACCTCTTAACCCGTCCAGCCCTGATGCGAAATTGGGCCTCAAAGCACCGATTAGGGCCTTCTTGACATCAGGACATGAGGCGTAAGTCTCCAAAAGAACTGCATTGGTGTACATGCCGGTCAGCTGCAAAGGTCGTCCACGGATCCTCAGGCTGCATTTCTTTGTAGGAGTCTTGGCTCCAAAGATGATCTGCAGAATGGCTGCAGGGGTCGTCCTGTTGTCCAAGATTTTGACTAGTCTCCACCAGGTCAACCAGTGGTAAGGATCTGCACCATTCAAACTGGCGGCAGCTGCCCAATCATGGAGAGCCAATAGGCCAAACATTCTGCCTAACACACACACTGTCTCTGGTGTGGCCTGGGACCAGGCCGTTTCAGACACCATATCCGGCCACACACATACAGAACTCCACTTTGCTTGGCAATGGGCTTTCCTTATATGACAATTCTGGACCCAAGAGAGCAGGAAGAAGGCCAAAGTACAAAATGGCCAAAGAACATCAAACATGTGGGGCACATCTTTTTGGCATTTTGCGGTAAAATGTGATGGGGCATGAGTAAAAAGTCAAAAACATGGTAGGAAAATATCCGTTGTCATCAGCCCATCCTGGACACATTGTAATTAGAACTACAAAGTTACGAAACGAAAATGTATAAGGATACAATGTATCCTAACAACACTTCACGTTAAGGTGATATGTGCAGTTTTAAAAATACAAGAAATCCACTGAAGGAGACATTGGGCCTCATTATAACCTTGCCGGGCAGGCCTGACTTGTCGGGCGGAACGGCACCCACCCGCAGAGTTTCACGGAAGCACTGGCACCGTTATTTACTGTGCCGGTGCTTCTGGGTTCCCCATTCCCATAGAGTCCAATTGGACTCTATGGGAATGGGGAACAACATTTTACCGGCGCCTCACAACCGGAACGCCAGGGTTGTAATCCCCTGGTGTTACCGGCAAGCCAGGCGCCAGTAAAATGTGCAAGTCCGGCGGCAACCTGCTGGTAGCACCGCCATGGTTACCGCCAGACTTGTAATGAGGCCCACTGTCTCCCAGTACTGCTAGTCTTGGGGACTGATCCTTTCCTCAGAATAGTGAGCTAAAAAGTAAGGGGAAGAAAGCTGGGGGCTTTACTTGCCTCCAAGTCAGGTCAGTCAGCAAACAATAGTAAAAAGAAAAGGTGTCCCATAGAAGTCTGTGGGAGGAAAGCAGTAAAAACAGTAGCAATCAGTATTTCAAATTACAATCCTAACTTTACTTTTAAATCCACTACACACAAGTCCAAAATGACGAGGACTTATTTCAGATTTCAGTCAAATGTTGAAACAACTTCCTGTAATTCATAACACTGCAAAATCAGTACACCTACTAGGACTACCCTACGCTAACCTTCCCTAACTGGCACAAAGACTAACTCATTGTAGTATTTGGCCCCCAGAACATGCGTAGACTTTTGCTGACACACCTACCCTTTCACGTGGCTTTGTTCTGAGTTCTATATTGACAGTCTTTCTTTGGTGCATGTAACACTTTCTCATCACAGGTTTTCTGGCTTAGGTCTGGAAAAGCATGACATTTTCAGTACATTTGTAGTGCCTCTTATGCACTTTGTGTTGCACAGAGCTCTGCTGAACCCAGCCATCGTGAGGAGAGCAGTGCGTTTACCATGGGCATGCTCAGACAAATGGTGCAGAGGAACGCTGAATGAAATCAGAGCTTTCAGGTATACTTGGTTTTTCATTAAAGACCAATTCAGGTCTTGGGAAGCTCCAATTTTCAGTTAGGAGCCACTAGGCACCAGTCTCTGACAAATGGTGCTCGTCCAAAGTCGTTGATGCGCTCCAGTGCTGACCGAACTGCACTGCCATTACTCAAGTGTAACACAAAGAGCAATTGCAAGCTCTTCATGACTGGTTTGTACATTATTTCACAAATCCTCAAACGGGTATTTGTCCCATGAAGTAACTCAATTTATAAATCCTGAAAAATGCTTTGTGCTGACAGCTAGATCCCAAATGAACAGAGGCTGCGTGCAAAGGATCTGCTCACATGTCTTCCAGGCGCCCTACAGATGAGGGGCGTATTGGCCACTTTTACTCCCAGAAAAAATGCAAATATGCGCTAAAAATAGGTAGTGAAAATATTCCCAACAAAAAATAACTTTCACCTTTGTGGCACCATGGATATGTTTGTACCAGTAGTGCACATAGCACCAGAGAAAGAAACTACTATAATCACTGAAGAAGTAAACCTTTGTCTTTTTATGTCCATGAATACCTAGGTGCGAAGAAATAATTATTACAAACACATTTCTGTTTTCCTGTTAACACATTTTTCCTAATGCTCCCATTAGGAATTGGTCTTACATTTTTACTCCTATAAAATCGTTTTACTCCCAACAGTAACATACTCCGACTTCCAAATCCTATCTGGAGCACTGCTGCCAGGGAATAAAAGGCAGTTAGAGAATGTTTGGCAGATTTCTGTACTCCCTGGAGGACAGGTCACAAGTTTGTCAATCATCTTGACCCGTTTCTGCACCTTGGTTTGGGAAAAGAGACAAAGTAATGCTAAGGAAAACCACCAACTAATAAGTACTTACATAATCAAGCAACCATCAGTCTCAAGATTAAGTGCCGCCTGGTGTAATATTTCATAACTGAGAAACTGCCCCTCACCTTTTGTACCACCAAGGCACTTTTTGGGCCAGCAAGACCCCATAGGTGGGACACGCCCATGCAACAGTACCTTATAAGCATCCTACGCAGGTTGGCTGACGAGAAAACCTATTATATGCATGAACAAGGTTCAGAAGGGCGGCGTGAGGAGGAGGGGGAAATACTGCACATCTGTGACCATTGCAATCTTGGGTAATGTAACAGGCAATTTCTTTGCTTTACACTTCATCTTTATTAATGTAGCCCCCCCCCCCTTCCTCCTCCGCGCACCACGGGAAGTACCTGGAAATACCAGTTTTCTGCTCATGCTGCATCTCCTGGACTTACTTGTGTGGCAGTATGTAAAGACTTCATCATTCTCAGATCGAATTTACTAGAGGACTTTTAGTGTAATAGCACTACTAAACTGATCTATATATAATTTGTATTCTTTATTATTTAGATCTATTTTGTTGTATTTCTGTGAAAAAACTGTTGAGGCCATGCCCCCTTGCCTATTTCAATCCAAGCTGCGTGCACCATTGGAAGTATCTTGAAGTACCAATTTGCTGCTTAGCTTCGAGGCAAACTGCAAGCGTTACCTCCTAATCCTGCAACATCAAAGCTTGGTTAGTATATTTTACACTTTTTTCTTCCCATTCTTTACCTTGAATACAGATCCAGTCTCCTGCTTATTCTTCCCATGCCCATAACGTTGTATACACTTAAAACCTAAGGGCCATGTTCGCTTACTTCAATCTCCCGCTAGAAACACACCCAGGGACCCCCCAAGCAAGAAAATGTGCTCAACGTCAACGGCTCTTGAATCGAAACAAAATCCGTGCAGCTGACATTCTCGACTTTTGTCGACCACGAGTCCCTAGCGAGACAGTTACAAGTAGCAGCAGCTTTGCAGCGAGCCTGTCAACCAACATGGTTGATTCCAGTTTACCACATGCCCTGATTAATATCAACAGCGAAAATGCTGCAGTCCGGGACTTACTGATAACAGGCATTTGTAACATGCCCACTCCCACCCCTTGTTCTGCTATTATGCTAACTGAAATTATGCAATGTAGCATTGAGAATTTGACTGCTCTAACTCCCGATATGCACTCAGAAATGCATAAACAATCATATCCACAGACTAAACAGCCGTCTATAGACCTGTGTAAGTTACCACTCACAAACACTGAAAAACAGTTTTGCACTGACTAAAATGACTGCAAACTTCATGAGAAATTGCAGACATGATTGTGTATCAGATATTTCCTTGCATGCGAGTTTTCAAGCAATGGACGTCTCTTAAAACGTGTTGCAATCACCTATTATGTTTGACAATTCTGCACATGAGTCATCTTTCATTTGCTAACTCTATACCACGTAAACCACTCACGTCAAATAAGCAACATGATGAAAAAAAATCAAACATCAGTGCTAGAAATGACCTTGTGCGCTTTGAATATGACCATTGTAAGCCTTTCAAAACGATTTGAGTCACTAGACGCCAAAATTGCATTTCAATCTAAGCAAATACAACAGGTTGTAGACTGGATGATTAAGGAGACAAACGATAAGCAAATCGATGCATTTCCGCCAGCATGGAAAACTCAAATCCCTCAGTGTAACCAGCTGAACAACCCTTCACAATCAGAAAATCAAACCAACATGTTTGTACAATTGGCCTTACCACTCTTTGCCCAAATCATATGTCCTTGCAAAGAATATACTTTAGACCCGCCCCTATTAGAGCATGATGATACATAAACGAATAATAATCAGGATTTACTCCAAACATCAATAATAGAGGAACAATAGCCGTATTACATTGTTGCCCAAAAAAGGTAAAGAAGAAAAATCCAGATGAGTGGAAAAAAGCACCAATGGCAAACCAAAAAAAGAAACCAAAAATATCAAGTCAATTTTTTCTGTCATGAACACTAACTCAAAACAGTTTATTCGGGCCATCACTGCTTCCCAAAAATGAGTGAGGTGCACACCGTAACACATCCCCTGTTAGATGAACTTATCTCAGCGTTAGTAGAACAGCCAAATTCAGACCTGGCAAAAACATTGATTACCAAAAACCAGTTTGGAGGAAAACAAGACTCTGATGACAAAAGTGCATGCGTCATCTTGTTCAGATCTAATGACCGATGAATAGAGACGCAGGGAAATCAGAAAAGCAGTAGACCTTTATTTGGCAAGACAATTTGGTCAAACTACCTCACTTCGAAAATGCAGACATACCACAAAAACAAATGTGTACTCACAATGATGAGAATATAATCTTAAAACCTCCACAATGAGAGAACAGAAATGCTGACATCTCAGTTAGAAAGTAGAGCTGTTGATAAATTAGTATGTATGCCACAACCCATAAACCCATAAATATTGATAAACGAGACTGTTTTCCATCCAGAGGCATATCTCAACTGTATCATCACCCCTTAATAATGAAATGCTGCCCCTCTCCGCATGTCGCGTATGACCTTTGCAGATCGGGTATTCTTAGCATTTTCAGAGATATCCCAACTCCGGAAGAGATAACTTCAACGGATCTTGATCAGGTAGAGTTCTTGGACGAAAATTATTTATCATGTGTTAGACTGTGGATTCCTTCTGGTTTAGTAGTAAATGCCATATGGAAGGCAATATGGATCTGTTTGCTTTGGGCTTTATAGTTGGAAAATATCCCAGTAACATTCAATGCATAAAGCAACAGAGAGCAGTGGGAGACACTGGAAAATATCACTCATTGTGAGCCACAAGAGTCGAGATCCAAAATAAACCAAAATCTTGTTCTAAATGCATACATCAGAACCCACAATGGACTAGACCCATGGCATAACAGTTTAAGAAAAATGCCAATACAGAACGGAGCCTAGCCAACTGGAACACACGTGGCCATGTGCATTTAATGAACTCTGCAACAAATCAGATAAACAATTTCGATATCTTAGCTTTACAGGAGACCTGGCTCGCAGAAATGCCGACCAGGGATGACCATAATATTATTCTGCTCCCAGCCAAGCTATCGCATAACGGCAGACCCACTTCAGGTTTATTGATTGCAGTAGAGACAAGTTCTTGGAGGCTCTGAATGACTTTTTACAACTAGCTAAGATCACCCACTTAGATGGAGAAATTACTTTCCTTAACATATGTAGAAACCCAGCAGGCATCTCAGATGATAGATTTTACAACCTCAGCCCTTATTCTGCTCGACCTCTCTGCAGCCTTCGACACAGTTAGTCATGACACCCTAACCAAAAGACTAGAAGACATAGGCATAAAAGACACAGCACTACTCTGAACTAAATCATTCCTAACAGACGGAACAGAAACTGTATGGATTAAACCCTTCAAATCCACTCCACGAGTTAACAACTGTAGAGTGCCACAAGGATCCTCACTATCACCACTGTACTTCAACATCTACCAGACTCTGGTTATCAGACTCTTCAAAAAATACAACATTACATGCTACAGCTACGCAGATGATACTCAAATCATCTACGAAATCAAAGGCACCCAAGCCAATCATTCAACTCTAACCGAGTGTCTAAAAGAAGTCTTCAACTGGATGAAGGCCAACAACCTGAAAATCAACCCAGGAAAGACAGAAATCATGATCATATGCAAAGATCAAGAGAACAAAACCACCATCCCGTGGCCAACGGAAATGGGAACCGCACCATCACCATCTGAGGTAGTAAAACATCTGGGACTCCTGATGGACAACACCCTAACCTTAGAACCACAAATAAATGCAACAGTCAAGAAATGCTTTTTCCTCCTCCACACGGCAAGAAGAATCCTACCTTTCCTCTCCTTCACGCACAAAGCACTCACTATCGTCGCCCTCATTATGTCAAGGATCGACTATGCAAACAGCCTCTACCTCGGAATACCAGAACACCACCTGAAGAAACTACAACAGATCCAAAATACAGCAGCCAGACTACTCCTCAAACTATCAAGAAGAGAACACATCACCCCTGCCCTAAAACACTACACTGTCTCCCAGTAAAACATCACATCACCTTCACAACAATGTGCATATAACACACAGGGCAATCGGTGGACAAGAAGCAGAATTCCTACAAAAGAAAATAACAATCTACAAGCCAACAGGACTCCTCAGGTCAAGCAACGAAATCCGCCTGGAACCAAAAGCATACCTCAAGAAAAAACTTGGAGGCACCTCCTTCTACCACTTGGCGGCAAAAACCTGGAACATCATCCCAAAAGAAATACCAAAGATCACCTAAAATTTAGGAAATTACTAAAAACCTGGCTCTTCAACACCACAGACTCAAACTGAAAACTGAAACAACAGAAAGGAAAAGGATGACTAAACTGGAGTACACGGACAGCTCCCAGAACCGAGTGGGAAGCTCCCACGGAACCTGGACGGGTGGCGCCGGGCAGAGTGGAACGCAGGTGACACCCATGGAGACGGAGTCAACAACCCCACCCTAATCCCACCCATTACCTGCCCTCCCACCCAACACCTGCACTCGCCCCTTAGTTGCCACCAGGTACCACAGTGTTGTGGAATTATCAGGATATTGGCAATCACCACATTAGCTGAGTTGTGGACATTGGCAGGTGCACTGGCCGTATGAGTGGGAAGGGAAGACAGGTAGGGATGTGAGGGAGGCTGGTGGAGGAGGGGCCAGATGGGAAAGGGACCTTGAAGGCCGGACGGACCCAGAGAAGGACAGAGGCACAGGGGTGCTCCCGAACCCCATCTGGGGATATTACACAAGACCAGCACCTCAATTCAGGATAAGAGATGCCAACTAACCAATTGCACTAACAATTTCCCCCTCTGCATGCACCTCTCAAACTCCAAACACAACCACAAACCTACAGCACAACAAACTTCACTACATTGCAACAACAAAACAAAAACACACATAGACTTGCACACCAGTACACGACTACCGACCGCAAACACCCCAGGCCCAGCCAACGGACCCACCGGGCTGAGGCCGCCAACAGCACATCACTGCTTTCTTGCACTTTTCCAGCTTCCTCCCACTAACCCCCCCCCTCCCTTCCTCTTTCAGAGCCGCCAGAGTGCCAGGGGACCACTCAGGTGGTGATAGTGCGCGGTACAAATGTCCTTTAACATTGTCCAGTCCTGGATTCTTCAGTCTGCGGAAGCTGCTGAACCCCACAGTCTCCCAAAAAGGTGTGAGCAACAAATGAACGGATTTACAGCTGAATTTCCAACTTCCTCAGAGCAAAAGGGGGAAATGGAGAAAATAAAAAACGGCACAGATCTTTCTTCATTCAGCCATCAATCTGCAGAAAAGTAAACAGAACAATTGTTACTATAAATCTCAATTTTCCTGCCCTCCACTCGAACCCCTATACGGAATCCCCATATCTGTGCATCCTCTGCCACTTGCCATGAGGATTAACAATTCACTGTGTAGAGTCTCTGTTCTTTAAAGAAGTTAACTTTAAAAAGAAACCTTCTCTGTTTAAAGAGTCCTTTTAATTCATTCTTTTAACAAAGAGATTTCCACCCTTGTAATCTCAAACATCTCCTGAGACAAACTGTAATACCAAGTGTGAGAGTGCTTTACTGTGTTGAACTGTCTCAATTGAAGGCAACTAATCTAGAAGACTGCACCACCTCAGTTTGTTTATTCAACTTCAGGATTAAACTGAGTCACTTCTGGGTCACAGCGTTCTCCTAGTTACGTTTCTCTGCATGGAGTACTGAACACTACAGTCTGCTTACACTGCGGCGCATGCGCATTCACAGAAACCTATCTGTTAAACCTTTCTTTCTGAAACTTGCTTCAGCGCACTAATACGATTCACGTTCCATCAGAAATTGACTAGTTTTGTCTAAATCCGAGTCATTGCACCATGCGAATCAAATGCAAGTAATTTCACAACTGACACTAGTCTTACAATCTACTCGCACGCGCATTAGGAGACCTAGTGCCTGACTTCACTGAGAACTTTCTATTGCACACTCGCCAAACGAAAACACCATGAACCTCAACCACAATTACGCGCAAGCGCTTTACAAGTCAAACACATTAACTGATGTTTTCTTAGCCTGAAACACTATTTCCCTATGCCTGCGGACAAACCCTTTGTGCTACGATCGGCACTGTTCGTCTTTTCTTCGGACCCTGTATAAATAGACTTAACGATCCAGAGACACTTTACCAACGGTGCGGTTCAACTCTTCGGGGGTTCTTGAAAGTTAATTTCACTTTTGAAACTTATCAGTTACGTGAGCTGGCTACACAGGAAAGAGTTAGTCAGTCTTTCAGCTTGTTTTCCTCCAGAAAGCAGTAACCTAACTAAATACCTAAACTAAACATTCTTCTTTCGTTATTATGCATTTCAATTAACAGTCACTTGTAACTTCACTTGGAATGAATAATCCACCTCAGAAACAAATAACTTAACGCTCCCACTAGAAACAACAGGTTGTCTTGTCCCACGCAGAAGTCGATCTGAAGTCTTCTCTTTGGAGGGTCAGGAAAACTATTTTTAAAAACATTAGATTACTAGAAAGTGGGAGAACTTAAAATACAGGACCATCCTGGAACAGACTGGACGATGAAAGGCAGTTTAGAATGTTGCCAAGTCCACCAGGTGACTACTTGGACCAATCTGCACTCAGCCCCTCTTCCATATTGGATTGGTTTACTCTCACTCTGGAAACGCTGTAGTTAAGGCCAAGTAAAATATCTCCAAATAATCAGATTCACACTTCTAACATCAGAATTCCTCCCGCTCCCACATTCACAACAGAACCAGACCTGACACTTATCTCCTAAGAAGCATGCTAAAACTCAATTGCTTCAAAATGGACCACGCTCATGACCGAGAGGCTCCTTACACAATGGTCAATGGTGCACTCCCCAGTGACTTACCACCACAGAGCACCTGGTGCAGAGGATCCCCAGAAAGGCATAATTGACTACATTTATGTTGATCAACAACTTTTCAATTCAGCAAACAAATTTGAAATCATCTGGCAAGGTGAAAGTGACCATGAAATGCTCACTCACTTCTGGTCTTTGGACTGCAAACGCCCTTGTGTCCCCAAACAAAGGTACAATGTGAAACTTGTGGTTAACAACGCTACGACTCGATTCTGATGGGCTGATCCTAAACTTCAACAACTGAACGCCTATATTTTGCAAAATCAAGCGCCCCTGCAGGCTTCCTGCCAAAACAGTACTACACCATATACAGTAACATTAAACCTTTTAAAATTGCACTCTATGATGGCCTCTAAAGCTATTTATAAAAACAAACACTTCTTTGATTTGGAAATGAAGCAGAGAAAGGCCAATCTTTGAAGTCTTAAGAAATTAACTTACTGCCTAGCTACCTGCAGAAAGAACAGCCATGTTAAAATCAATAAAATGCAAGTATAGAAACTGGCCACGAGGCAGAAAGGCGCTCTTGTACCAATGAGATGGAGAGACTATGCTCAAAACATTAACAACTAAGAACTCTGCACAGACATGGGGCCTCCTAAACCAAGCCTTCTATGTGACCCAGCTTTCGATACAAAGCAATGTCACAGAATAATGGCTAGCACATTTCTTCACCCTATATGCAAATACAATGACCTTGATTATCCGAAACATCTCTCTCCCATGCAAAAAGTGGAAACTAGAAAACAGAAGAAGATGTAGACTCTCATTAAGAAATCAAGTGGATCGAGAGCTCCCGGACCTGATGGTTTAAACAACGCAATGTTTAAAGCCTATCCTAAGATGTGGTCTATTATTCTTAGAAGCACTTTTTTGCATGTGATGAGAACTTGTTCCATACCAGACTCATGGTGCCAATCAGTGATTGTCCCTATATTTAAAAAGGGAGAACATTCTCTCCCCTCGAACCACAGACCCATCGTGTTATTAGACGCACCTGGGAAAATATTTGCCAGATTTGTACTTCAAAATTTCAACAAATGGACAAAACACCAGAAGCGTGACCCTAATCAAACACGGTTTGTAGCCGGTATGGGATCAGCAATAAACCTAATGACCATCCGTGCTATCAAAAATCACACCCACGCAACAAAACAGGTGCTCTATTTAGCGTTTGTTGACTTCTTCGCTGCTTTCGATTCTATGTCTCGAGAGCTCCTCATGACAAAATTACTCAAAGCATGCCGTCCAACAACTTTGAGCACCATCATAAAGTTACTGCATTCGAACACTTCAATCCAGATAAGACTGACTATTGATGGTCTTCTCTCTTCTCCCATCCAGATTTACAGAGGGCTGAAGCAAGGTTGCATTCTTGCTTCGGCCCGCTTTAATTTTTTTATATCGGATATAAAAGAAGCCTTGGTAAGCCCTCGGCGAAAGTGCGAGTACTGTGCTGTTTTGCTGCAGTGAGATTAACTGTGGAATATCTCCTGTGCCCCGCGTTTGCTGTGGAGTGTTGACGTGGGTACATAACTATTTGGAGGTGCGTGTGCCTTTAAGTCAGCAGAAGCAGGAGGACCGGGAGGACCAGCTGACTTTAAAAGAGCCGCCTCCACGCCTTTGCGGCGTAAGCCCTCGGCGAAAGGGCAAGTACTGTGCTGTTTTGCTGTTCTGCGTGGTCTGCGGCTGGAGTCCCTGTCGGACTGCCCGAATTAAAACATTACGCCGCCGCGATCTTGACGTTTGCCGAGTCTTTGAAATAATCTGCCTTAAACAACACCAACTCTGATGCACTCCGCCAAGACACGCGCACAAACCAGGAAAAGGACCGCAATGGACGCACACCTAGACTCCGAGAAGACAGCTGTAGCATGCCGTGGGGCGCTGAATCTAATAACTGTAAGTACTCTAAGCACACAAGCTTGTGTTGAGATAGGCGACGCTACACGACCACGCCCAACGGTCGAGGTTGTTATCAACAATGCTGAAATAAACGTCGAACGCGATTATGACGCCCCAACACACACGGCCGTTGAGCAGTGCCCACCACACAATCTAACTAATAGCGCTGACCCTACTTCAATGTCTGTGCGTTCAGATAGCCTTGTGGTCAATGCCTGTCATGTTAGTCTCGGCCCAACGGCAAATCCAAAGTCTGACTTCACGGAAGAGGCACAGGTGTCAACGTCGGTCGTTGATCACAGTAGAAAACATAGTGGTATCGATGAAAGTTGTTTGAATACAATGTGTTCTATGGAGTTTAATACTGGGGAAAATGGCGTAACGAACCTTATGGAACCAGATGATTGTAACAGTAAATCATACGTAACACACATCAACCCTGAGACCATGGTCGATAGGGATAGAGAAAACCTACTTTCTCCGTGTTGTACGTCCACTGATGCTGCAGATGCTTTCAATCATGACGGTTCTTCTCACAATGAAATACTGGTCATATCAACAACAAATACATCAAACACCTCTTGTGCCGAAATTCCTCAAAGAGATGATGACTTGAGCAGAAAGTCATCAATGCTCTCTGTTGTACCTAACTTGGAAGCTTGTACTGAGGCAGCTATAACACAAGGTCCCGGGAATCGTAGACCTTCATTAGACATTGCCAACAAGCTTATTACAGATCTAGCACTAATGACCAAACTCCAACAAAACCGACATGTTGAAATAACGAACCAAGGCCACTTGACGTTCACAAATGAACGGTCAGAACAAGTGATGCACGAAGCGACACCAAGTGGCCCCCAAAGTGTCACACGTACATCAACTACTAGAACTAAACGCAGGTGGTCTAACACAGACAGTTTATCACCGATACGCTGTTCCCAGGTAAAAAAAACAAAAGTGATCTCCTCTTTAAATCTTCCCAATGACCAAACGAGTTCCGAATTCTCCTCAGTTGAACACGTCGATCGCTCTAAAACCATTAGACACCAACACCTACAAAATAGTCCGATTTCAGAAACTTCTTCGTCTGATTCCTCAATCATGGAGCGTCCCTATCCAAAAATCAGATCTTGCAGACGATCAAACTCCTCAAAACAAATACGTATGTCCAATACACAAGAGATCCCCCGAATTGCACCTGTCGCTAAAGACCTACAAGCTGTTATCATAGCATCTATGGGAATCTCCATTGCGCCCTTCCTAAAACTGTATGAACAGATGAATGAAAACATAAAAGATCTTACAACCTTAACCGCCCTACTAAACACAAAAATAATCGAATTAGAAAGGAATGAAACGAAATACCATAACAAATTAATCTCTACTAACGACAAAATTGACTGTATTCTAAACTCTGTCTATAACTTTACCGCAAACAATAATGAAGACAAGAAACTGCTGGCAGAAGTAGCACGGGAAGCCTTAAAACTTTTCAAAGAACATCCTGGGAAGTCGACGTGTAACACAAACTTGGAAAAAACTGACTCAGTTAAGACGCATAGCGACACAGACAACGCAATTGAGGCAACATCTATAACACAGCAAGGAAATCGTAACGCGACGAACTATAACTCTGACACCCAAAAACAAAATAAAATGACTCAGTCGGACAAGAACGCAAACAAGATTGATGGACCACACTCACAGAAAGAGTGCGTGCCCTCTGTGTCTAAGGTGTGTGACAAAGACTCCTCCTCGCAAACGATAGCCTCATTCGACGAGATGGTCGAAATCAGCCGCCAACCATGCAATCCTGCAACTGCTGACCTCCAACTGGCATCATCTTCAGGAACCAAATCGGTCTCAAAACAAAAGGGTTCAAATGATGACATAACACCGACAAGACCGAGTGTTGTGCCGACCGCCGCTAGTGTGGAGGTATACGACATATTCAAAAAAAACAAACGGCTGTCAAAACCAGAGCACACACTCCCTGTCGGGAAGTCTGCCAACTGCGAGAAAAAATCTAAAAACTTACCGTCCAAGAATATGAGACGTGCAAATGGATCCAGAAAATTTTTACGAAACCTGAAAACAGTGCATCTAACAGTTGATGGTACGAGATGCAACTTTTCCAACCCTGCCAACCCAAAAACCCTTCAAAGAAGTGCAAACACTTATGACAAAACCTGTTCTCCCGAAAGAACTTCTGATGACGATCTGGACTTGATAAATCTATCTACATACGATGGTGATGAAGTAAACCAAACAGACGAGCTGATAGATCTTGCAAATGAGAGTTCACCCTCACAACATGCAGGAGTGCAAGTCTCCCATCCAAGTAATTACATAGAGAAGGATCAGTCCGACGTCTTATTTGACACTCAAAAAGTAACAAAGACACGACGCACATGTACAATCATCAGTGCTGTCGATACGATCTTTGACCCGAACATCAACCAGGACTCACCATTTGTAACAATGGCTGAAAGACGAGCCAAACTGGCGACCATAAGCACCAAGGATCCTGAACCGGTAACAGATCAATCTACGGTTTCCAAAATGTCCATAAAAAAGGTTACTTCAACGATCCCCGAAGTAAACGGCAATCCTGACTCACCTTTTGAAACACTAACTAAAAGGCGGTTTAAGCTGGTGTCGAAGAGTCTGAAGGATGGTGACTTCGTTAGCAGTAAGGAGGAAGCCTCCCACAAATTCACAGAAACTGGAAAAAGTGGCTTGACCTGTCTAGGACGCTCGAGCCATCAACACCAAGCTGTGTACAAAGAGCATAGAGATGAAACGAAACCGAACTCTAAAAACATGTTGTCTAAATCAAAAATAACAAAAAAGGAACCTTCTTTCGATAAACTAATACTTGAAAGGCTTGACTCCTGTGATAACATGATCCTAAATCGACAATACTTATCCAAACTATTTTACCTGATACCGAGTCTGCGAACACTTAACTCCGATGACGTGAAAATAGTAGAGTTTCACTGTGAAGAAAGAAACGATATGGTGACCCTACACCTTGCTTCCAAAATTATTCGTGAGATACTGCTGGATGCGGTACCTGCATTTTTATCCCTAGGTTTTGACCTATACCCACAAAGCCTAGTTGATAAAACGCCAGAGCCTCTTCTAAATAACACACACGACAAAGGCCAGGAAAGCCTAAAGAAAAGAACAACTTCGAGTACAAAACCCAAAGAATACAAAGACTCGAAATTCGACACATCAACTCGAATTGAGTCCAAACCAAAGGACTCTGAAACAACTCAGTCATATTTAAATGACCAAATCCAAATAACTATTGAAGGTATGAATAAAAACATCGGAACAACTCTAAAGAATGACGTAGAAAATGGAAACTGGTCATGGTTAGCGGCAAACCTAAATAACAAAAACCATGATTAACGCTCAAATCGGAGCTCACCTCAGTGTTATAATTTCGGATCTTGGAACACACGGGGCTTTGTTCACCTATTCAACTCCCCTTGGATGTACAATTTAGACCTGATTTGTCTACAGGAAACTTGGCTGACAACCTGTCCGCTGTCGCCGGCCTTTGAGATAGTGGCAAATCCAGCCATTAAGCCACCCAAAGGTAGGCCAATGTCTGGCCTTTTGATAGCGGTCAAAAAGGATCGTGGACTCAAAATAATCGAGACTAAAAATGTTTCATCGTACATACAAATTGCCAAAGTGGGTATTACCTCCCTTGACAAATCAGAGTACATGTACATAATTAATCTTTATTGGAATCATACTTCTACCGGTACGGTCAAGTTTATAGATCAGGTGACCGCTATATTGGACAATTTAATGGAAAATTCTAGCAGTCCATCGATTCTTCTATGCGGTGATCTCAACGTAGACTGCTTGAATTCGAATACTGTGCCAAAAAAAAATTCCGCGAATCACAACGTCAACGAAAAAACGGGACAGCTTTGGATGAACGAAATGAACCTAAGAAACCTTACACTTTTGAATGGGAACACATCGGGTGACATCCCGGCACAGCCCACATGGAGACGAGAAAATCAATTTTCAACAATAGATTATCTCTTCGTGTCTGAAGACCTTGCAGCCAAAGTACATCGGCTCGAGATTACCGAAATGAAACATAGTGATCACAACATGCTAAAGATGTCGTTCAATGCCTACAGCCAGACATCCCGAGAATTATGGCCCCATGATATCACGTACCGATCCGGAAGAATTCGCCTTAACCTCAAAACCAAAGACATAAACTCGGTAACATCCGCTTTGGAGGACGCTCAAGGCGTGATTGAATATCAACACCTGCTGATCCAATTTGCGGAACGTAAACAAGGCCTTAAACAACAAAAAACACTACACAAACATAAGTTTGATTTACAAGTATTGCAACAAAAACGAACGTTACGTAAAGAAATAACGACGCTACCTAGAAGTAACAAGGAATTATACGCCGCGGAGAAAAAACGTATAACGCAAAAATACAGAAATTGGAGAAATAACCACTATGCTACAATCCTGCAGAATGACTCCGAAGAGATGATGAGCAAGCTCAAAAACAAAAACGCAGCTGAATTTTGGCGTATAATAAACAATCTTGCCGCACCACAAATAGCGCTACAGGTATCTCCAATTTGCCAAGAAACTTGGGTCAAACACTATACGAACCTCTTTTACACACTTGAAGTGGAAAATAAAAGTACAAACGAGCATAAAATCCCATGGACACTGGAGTTCGACATTAATGACATCACAAACTCAATTAAGAACTCCAACGCTTCAAGAGCTCCAGGGCCTGATGGCCTCACGAACTATACAATGAAACAAAACCCGAATGAATGGGCAAAGCTCTGTTTACTCCTCTTTGAAAGAATAAAAATAAAACGAGCTACCCCAAGATCTTGGAAAAATGCCATAATTGTGCCAATCTTTAAAAAGGGGAATAGATTGGACCCGAGAGACTACCGACCTATTGCCTTGTTAGACGTAATAGGAAAAATCTACGCAACTCAACTTCAACAAACCTTAAAATCGTGGGCACTTAAAAATCATCGTAATGATCCACGACAAGCGGGTTTTGTCAAAGGCGTAGGTTGCGGTCTTAACACCCTTTTGCTGAATTTCTTAAAAATGGAGTCAATACGAACTAACACTTCCATCTATGTCGCATCTATCGATTTTTCACACGCTTTCGATAGTGTTGACCGCCTCATTCTGTTGGAAAAACTCAAAACTTGGAAGTGTCCTGCGGATCTTATAGACGCAATAAAATAGCTCCATTCTAACACCACTGTGCAAGTCAGACTCGGCCAGGGAGGTTCCTTATCTCCTCTGATTCCAACTTATAAAGGAGTGAAACAAGGATGCCCCTTGGCTGCAATTGTGTTCAACCTCTTTATTTCCGATATAGGAGATGCATTAAACGAGGTAATAGCCTTTCCACCCAAGATTCACGGCTCGCAGTTGGGTCACTTGTTGTATGCTGATGAATTATTAATCCTGGATGTCACACCGGTTGGCCTACAGCGAAAATTAGATGCCTTAGAAAAATACGTAAAGGAAAACAAGCTTTGCCTTAATAAGAAGAAATGTGAAATCTTGATATTGCGTAACCTGTCTGCCTACAAAAAGAGATCAACCAACTTTGTGTGGCACTTGGAAAAAACACCGCTCAGAATCTCCACTCACATAAAATACTTGGGATCCATAATAAGTGCACACATAAATGACAATCCTTGGGTTGAGGCCACCAAAAGGAAATGTCAACAATTGGCTTGTCAGGCCGCGATCATAAACAAAAAATTCGGGAAATTTTCTATAAAACCAGTGATCAACTTTTACAGACATAAAGCAATACCGGCCCTGATCTACGGTGCTGAAAATATGTTCGGTTGCTCACACGAGTTATGGAACACACTCGAAAACCATTTTTGGACTAGAGCGTTACACATCTCTAAAGGATGTCCGACTAGCAACATAAGATTTGAACTGGGACTGACCTCCATACAAGCGAGAGTTTGCTGGAATGCTTTAACTCTATACAGAAAGTCACAGCTCGCCAATGCAGCCCCTCAATTCAAAATAATACACAAGCCGGACTCAGAGCCCGAATACACAATGCTTGCTAAATGGAATCGGCAATGCACTGAAATTCTGGACGCAAACGACATTACCATCACTACCCTACTTGAAAATCCTGAGAAGGCCAAACGTAAATTATGGAACGCGGATTGGCACCAAACCTGTATCGACAGATCTAGCTCTCGTCTTCTAAGAGAAGTTCCACCAGAAGCCAGAGAGCTAGACAAACTACAACCGTATCTGACACAATTTCCCGATCAGAACTCAAGACTACTATATCTGCACTTCCGGCTCAATCTGTTTATGACAAAAGACCGTACAGGCACTTGGCAACCTAAGGAACCTGGAGATTTAATCTGCCGCTTTTGTAAATGTTCGACATAGACATTAAAACATTTGACGCTGCTTTGCCCTGAATTTCGCTCCTTGCGAACAAAGCTATTTGGACCACTCTTTGAGGCACGAAGTACCTACACAGCTGATGATTGGTGGAGGGTTATGTTTGAGGGTGCTGACCGAAAAATTATGTTTGGTCTAGTTCAATTGTTAAAGGAGTTGAAAATCCGGCTAAAAGAACTGATCTAGATAGTAGGAAGAGCCGACTGACAAAGTGTTTAAACAACGCACATTTGGTGAAAGAAGTAGGAAAAAGTGTATTTTGCTATCTGTTTTAAAGGTTTTTTTATTGTAAACCATATAAAACTAATAAAAAAAAAAGCCTTTGAACAGGTAATTACTGATGCTCTGAGAATGGGATCACAACCAATTCCTGCATTATTATACATGGATGACTTGGTCTTGCTCTCAAAGACTCCTAAGGGACTTCAAAGACTGCTTGACTCGCTGGCCCTTGAAAGCAAGCGTCCCCAAAAGGCAGTTCCCTCCCCACAATAGGAGGCAAATAAGGACACACCCCAGGAGGGAATGAGACCAAGACCAAGTGCGGGTGATGTAAAAAGGGGTTTATATAATCAAAATAGGGCATGCAAAGGACTCTGCAAGCTCCGAGAGCGCTCTGTCTGACAATAGCAAAGACAGTCATATTTATTACAAAACCACATCACAAGTCCTGTAACCTATAGGGGGCACATAGTCTCAGGGATTGGGTGACGTCGACTAAGCTATATGTGATACAATGATGAGCCGCTCCAGGATTCGTGGACATCTGCGTGGTGCCAACGTGGGGTGGATGGGTCAGCTGGGCTCGTCGGGGTGGAGCTGCCAGGCCAGGCGCAGTCTGTGTTGATGATTGATGGCTGCACTAACACTTTGCCCTTGTGGCCACACACACACAAACACTCATCCTTTAGACGATTCCAGTTGTCCTGTAAATCCTACAATATGTTACTCTAAGAAATAATTGGAGACCGGAGAAACAACATGCAATGTGAAGCTTCACCAATACATCAGTGCACTATTACTTTGACCTGCTGACCGGGTGTCATAAGTCTGGGTGTCTGGTCTGAGGGCACAAGGTGAGCTGCCTTGTCGTTCTGTTCTGTTAGATGTGGTGAGGAATTACTTTATGATATGTTAGTACAGGGTTGAATACCTATCTCCAAGGCCCATTAACTTTGGGTGAACTGGAGTACTACTGGATCAGCGAGGGTACACCTCTGGCCCCTTGAGGCGGTGGGGTTTAGGACCAGGTTGTAAATAATTCATTTGGCCGACTATGGCGGCCTCGGACATGGGGGAGATGAATTCTTGAAGCGGGTCCAGCAGAATAAGGGGAGGTGAAGCTGTGCTGCTCGTGCACCAGCAAGCCCTGGCGGGACTTGGCGGGAGGGGGAGATGGCCTTGTGGCTTTAAGCGATTCTCTGTGCCTGGGCTGTACAATATATCATATGAGGGAACAGTTAGTAAAGTTAGTATCATTAAGATGATTACAAATTTCTATTGTTTATACATTCGTTCACATCTTCATACGTACCTATAAAAGTTTGGCAGTGGCACATACATTACATAACATTAGTTGAATGCATATTGGTAATTCATAAGGCAATAGATGGATAACACGTGAGGTAGCATCAGGTTGGATTGTGTACTCGGGAGCATAGAAGCAATACGTTCATATGCAATCGTGCATTTGCATTTTCGGTTATACCAACTTAAACGCGTTTCACGATATTACACACAAGTATTCTTAGTAATGCTTTTTCCCCTTCCTTTGTACACTAGCAGCAATCATTAGTTAGCATTAGGTGGGGCTCTATCAAGCCCTTTCATTACGTCTTCAAGGCACATGGTATTTTGCAATGGACTGAGTTCACTCTTGCTTCATCAACGTTATAAGATTCATCCCTTCCCAACACCCGTATTATAATTTACAAACAACTCTGTGAATCGGTGGGTTTTGGTATGTAGTCAACACCTCATCTGGGGAATGTGGGCAGGGGTTCATGTAGGAAGGTTATTGAGACCATATATTTCAACTGTTAGGGGTTAGATGCCGAGTCGAGACCTGTTTGATTGGGATGGTTCTTGTTATTTTCCAGACTTAAACCAAGAGTCAGGTCACTCCGGGGACAGTGATGTACTGCGGAAGGTAAATGATACAGTGTTTGTTCTGATACTCGTTTGTGTCTGGTTGCTCGTAAGAACGGGCCTTTAGCGGATCTGCCATGGGGTGGAGGCGCAGGGGGAGTGCATGGCTCCCTGCACGCAGTGAGCGGGGGCCAAGCTGCCGCTTTTGCAGGCAGGCTGTTTCATTTGGGCTTTGGTCGTTTATATCTAAAATGGAGTCTTGATGCTTTCAAAATGGTGCCTATGGTTTGTTACAGTACGAGTCGATTGGCCCTGTGTGTCGATCAGCAGCCACCCTACCACCAGAGTACAGGTGCAGGGTGGGTTGCTGACGAGCCACAAACCTAACTGGGGTGGGGTATGCCGGGGACGGGGTCCGATAGACCTATCCTCCCGTACACCCTATACAGTGAAAAAAATCAGATGATAGTAAATTTAGACAAATCCAAAGTCATGGTCTGCAGTACCAAACGCAAAGCAAAAAAATAACTAAAATGGTCCCTGCAAAAGTAAAGGAGGTCCATCATTGCACATACCTAGGTGTGACTGTTTCTAACAAACTCTACGACAGAAATCATTTGACAATTTTAGAGATTAAATTGTCAACTGCCATATCCCAAACGAGAATCATATTGGCAAAGTACTGCAAGTTCTCCACTTGCCCAGCAGTGACTTGCTGTCGCCAAAAAGTGACTCCAATACTTTTGTATGGAATGGAAACAAGGGATGTTCTTTCTGAAATCTTTCTACAAAAAATGGAAGGAAAAATGTACCCAGTGCTGTCCCTTGGCATGGCTCAGATACGAGATGGGCTTAACCTCTTTAAAAGGTCTATACCATTGGCTATTATGTGCACTTTTTCAAAAATGTATTTTGGCTTCTAATGCAAATACACTGCTTTAAACATTATCAAATTATATATTCACATCCGATCATGTCTTTGTGAATAAATGGAAGACCATTGTTATCCAAATCTTGGCACATGCCGATATATCGCTAGATCTTTTGTCAACCAATCCCAATAGAGCTGAAGTAACTCTTTCTCACGGATTGGATCGATACATGAGCACAGTGCCTTCTGTACAAAGATTTCAGAAACTACTCCTTAATTGAAAAGACGATCCATACTATAGAAGTGTACCGAACGAAACATCCATCACCTATGTATCTGTCTGCAATACTGCGATTGAGACTTAACCTGTGGCCAACCAAAGACATACTGGCTAAATGCAAACTCATTGGCCAAGATAAGAACATTTGTCGATTCTGTAATAACCCAAAAGAACTGGAGACCCTGCCCCATTTAATCATAGAATGCCCTAAACTTCGTTTGAAAAGACGAACACACTTTGCTAAGCAGCTTGAACAATTTAGGCTTCTCAATCCAGGCATATTGTGGTCACTTATTCTATCCACCAACCGCACCAGTGTTAGAATTGCCACAATTACATTTCTGCACGCATTCTCACTTGACCAAGATTTTGAAACTGGCAGCTAATTATTTGTTGTAAACATTCTTCGCATAATTTGAAAACGACAATGTTATGTTAACAATGTATACATGAGATGGATCTGCATTCTAGCTAATGTCACTCTAAGCATCAATATTTGTATGCATTTATGTTCATCTTTATACAGACGGAAGAATTATGCACTGAATGTAAATGTGACTTGAAAAATATCCTAGGCAATTAATTGTTCACAATCGCAAGGAATTTCTATTAATTTATTTCAATATCATGTGTCTGAGCAATGAAATTGTATTTGTCTGCCTATTGTAAAATGCTATTTTATTAATTTGTATTTTTATTAACTGTGATAATGATGCTTGATTAGTAGAATTATTCTATTTTGTTTTCTTTCTTTTATAACTCAATGTATTGATCGATTGAATAATCGTTTTGTTTCTTTTTACTAATGTAATATTGAAAAGTTGATTATATTCAGCTATATCAATAAACTTTTTTTTTATATGTAGCCCTTTTATCATAAATGCTTTAGTGGCAGAAATAATGGCCAATGCCTTTCAGACGTAGCGTCCTTCATCGGGGCACTCTCTGCAAACAACATAAAGTAAATCTACTTGTTAAGTGTGTTTATTTATTTTAATTTTATTGGACATCTGTTTGGCGCCTATACACAAGTGTTTCCAGGATAAAAGGGAGAAGTGCAGGAGGGGGAGTGCTCAAAGGGACGGGAGTGGATAAGTGCTGGGGCGGGGGGCAAGACGGCAAGTGCCAGGGAAAGAGGGGGGAAGGGAGGAGGAGTACAGTGGACAGGGTGAACCAGGTTGCGGCTAGTCCGGGGAAGGGAACCAGAGGGCAAGTGCTGGCGAGGGATGCTGTTGGGACTGGTAAGGGGGGGGGTCTGTCCCCTGTATGTCTCTGAAGGGACCAGGCCCCAGTCGCAGCAGCAGAGGGAACGTTGGCACGGGAGAGGGAAGGAAGAGGAGAAAAGGAGTCTTGAAGAGTTTCCAGAAACTTAAGATCCGGCTCAAGTCTGAGGGGGGGGGGGGGCTGTGAGGCCATTCTAGAGGGAGGCACCAGCCGAGGAAAGGGATCTGCCTCCCACTCTCTGCTTGGAGAAACTTTTGACCTGCAGAGAGTTTGAGCCAGAGGACTGAACGACACTGACAGGGAGGTATTTAGGGAGGGAAAGCTGGTTGCAGAGAGATCCCAGGCCCCAGACAGCCTTGTGGATGATGCAAAGGGTCTTGAATTTGATCCTTGCGGTCACCGGGAGCCAGTGGAGCCAATTTAGGGCTGGAGAGATGCGGCCCCTGGGATTGAGGCCAAGCATAAGTCTTGCAGTCCTATTCTGGATTAGTTGAAGGAGGTGAAGGGAGGAAAAATATTTAGGAAGAGGCTATTGCAGGAGTCCAGCCTAGAGAGAACCAGGGCTCTGGAAATGTTGAGCTTATGGGGGAAGGTAAAGAAAGTTAGAATGCCCCTGGGGAGGTGGAGCTGAAAGTTGGACTTCTTGGCAGGTCTGTGATGTGTGGTGAGAAAGATGGAGAGTTTTTTGCCTCACAAGTTGGTGAGGGGAGAGGACCCAGAAGGCTGGCCAGAGGGAATTCCGGAGGTGGGGGGGGGATAAGGAACAGGTGTCCCAATGAGAAGGATCTCTGTCTTACTGGCATTAAGGCAGAGATCATTGGCAGAGCACCATGCCTGAATTGCAGTCAGGTATTAGAGAGTATGTAGAGGAAGGCAGCTTGCATAACACTGGAAATGAAGGGAGAAGGTGGAGATCAGAGGGGCCAGGTAAATGTTGAAGAGCCATGGCGATAGGATAGATCCCAAAGGGACGCCACAGGTAGAGTGTGAGGTGGAGGAGAGAAAAGGACCGATTTTCACTTGGGAGGGTCTGTTTGAAAGGAAGGAAGGAAGGGTATCGGGGACACGATTTATGAGGATGGAGTGGTTGACTGTGTCTAAGGTAGAAGAAGGATCAAGGAGGATCAGAAAGGAGGGAGTGTTTGAGTACAGGTTGGAGAACAAGTCTTCCCGGGGGTTCAGGAGAGCAGTTTCCGTGCCTCTAGATGCCCTGATATACCTGGACTGGTGGTCATGGAGGCAACGAGGTGAGGAGTTTCAGTTGGGGGGATGACAAGCTTCTCCATGAGTTTGCCCAAAAAAGTGGTGATGGAGATAGAGCGATAGTTAGCCGGCAAGAGTCAGCAGATTTTCATAAACCAATAAAAAAATAAAATAAAATTAAAAAAGTAGCTTTTTTTAGGAGAGGGTGCACAAGGGAGTGCTTAAGGGGTTGTGGGAAGGAGGTAGTGGCAAAGGAATGGTTGCAGAGGTCAGCCAGGTCTGGGGTGGTAGAGGCAATATTGTCCTTGATGGTTCTGGAGGAGCAGGGCAGCACCTGTTTAGAGGAGAACTTCACAGAATGGACAACTGTTGAGATCTCGTCAGGTGCAATGGGAGGGGAGGAGGAGAGTATGGGGGGAGCAGGGCCAAGGGAGGCAAGACGGAGGGGGGGGGAGAACATGACAGAGAAGACAGGATGTCCAGAGTTTTGGAGAAGTAGGTGGCCAGTGCAGAGGGACTGGGAGGGCGGAGGAGACTGCAGTAGGACTGGCAAGTTCCTTGCAGATTTTAAAAAGCACAGCCGTGTTTTTGGAGGCTCCAGAGATGTGAGCTTGGACATGAGCCCACTTCTTGGAGCAGATGGCGAGACAATATTGCCTTTGGAGTAGGTGGCAGGCCAGTTTGTCAGAGGATGAGCTAGATGCATGCCACTTCTGCTCTGCAGCTGTTCACTTGCTTTGCACTTATGTTTCAACGCTGCCAAGTTGGAGTCATACCAAGAGTTGCATTTGGAGGCAGGCTTCATGCAGATCCTCATGACGGGGGCAAGGATGTACAGGGCATTAAAGATGGAGAGATGGAGGTTAGCTAGAACAGAGTCAGAAGGAGAGTCAAATGAAGGGGGAGGAGGAAAGATAAATGAAGAGGCAGATGCAGCGACTGACGCTTCATTGGTCGAATGACTGAGAAGGAGACTGGCAGTGCGGGCAGAGGCATCATCATGGGACAGGGGAGGTCAACGTAGGAAGAGAGGAGGGAGTCGTCACACCAGGACAGAGAGGTAGTGAGAGGGTTGGACAATGGGATGTCTGTTGAGATGAGACCATCCAAGGTGGTTCTGGCAGAGTGGGTAGGGCCAGAGGGAAGGATAGTGAGGGAAAGAGAGCCGCAGAGGTCGCAAATGTACCCAAATCAAGCTTAGTCCATAACCGGTACAACAATTTCTGGGAGCAACACGCTCTTGCCTTCCCATCAAAACAAGGGTCCAGGTTTTCCTGGCAATTGTTCTGTTTTCAGCGATTCATGACCATACTAGTGAGAAATATCATTAAACTGTTAGGCATGATGGCATCATGTATTTATCCAATACCAGGTGCAAGACTTCACCTGAGGCCATTTCAGGAATAATCTGGTGTTAAGATGGATTTATATATTCTGGCCTGGTGGAGCGATTTTAGGAGGCCTCTCTAGATATGATGAACAGGGAGCTCTGAGATATTAGCCAAAACCCATTCAAGGTCGGTGGATGAGCAGGAGAGTTTGAATGGAGTCAGGGGCCCTCAATAAGACAACTTTAAATAGCACACAATAATTCAATTTAGACAGTCTGTTATAAAAAATAGTTATTTATTTTAGGCTTTTTTGAACACACTGAAAAATGTAACTAGCAGGTAGTACTGTGACACAATACAAATATATAAAATCAACAGTATGTATTATACTTCATCAAATAACTCAACCAAACACTGCAGGTAAGTAACACAGATGCAGTAATATAGTGGGAACTAGTTACTAGTACAAACTTGTAGCTTTAGAAGTCCGAACCCTAAGATGAACGGGTCCTTGTGCCCAAACGTCAAAGGGTCTAACACAATGGCTGGTGGTAATTAGTTTTTAACTATTAAAAGTTAAATAATAATTTACCCAAGGACAGGTAAGTTCTCTCCTGTCTTCCAGACCCAAGGCTAACACAGGGGCAGGATACCTGACCCAGGTTCGATGACCAAAGGTGAGGGGAGTAACGGGCCACAGCAGGGAAGTGGAATGCAGCGATGACTCTGAGTGAGCATGGTTTGTTTGGGCATATTTGTTCAGAGGTCTGAGTGAAAGTGGGAATTGGGAGAAAAGTTACCTTCTTCCTTAACAAGGTTTCCTCAGGGAGGTGGGCCAGTCCCTTTCCAAGATGGCAGAGACTCTTCTCAAAACTGATTAGCAGAAAGGCAGCTGTGAGGTAGTTTTGAGCATTGCAAAGAATTCTAAACTACCTTTCATCCAGGACTTTGACTAGAGAGGTAACGGCTTGCTTACGCTTCTAAGATTTAGCCTTTAAGGAAGAGAGGACTAATAAGTGATACCAGCTTTACAGACTAATGCTTCATGTCAAAGAAGATAAGTGGATAACCTTTTCTCATCTAAAATGATTCCAGGATTGTATATAGTTTTGATTTCAGCAAAAGATTTTGTATTTAAATGTTAGTAGTTAATTTGTCCTAGCGAAAAGACTAGAAGCGGCCAGAGCATCATGTGTGCAACCTTTAAAACTCTACTCTGTAAAGAGGGTACTTGGGTGCATACTGCAGGAGAAATAAGGAAGCGCTACGTAGCATGGTTATTGGAGAACTGACCAAGCTGACGATTTTGAGGCAGGAAAGCTCTCAGTTGAAGTAGCTGGCTGATGAGTATCTACATTGTGCGGGAATGCGTTGTTTTGGTATGCGCAAGCTGAATAAACCAGAACCAAAGAACCCTCTTTCGTGAGCTAGAACTTCAGAGAACTCGCCTCATGTCTCCTAGCAGCCTTAATAGCGCAGAAGCGCAGTGATAAGAGAAGTAACATGTCATTGGGAGTTCAAAGGCACAGGATGCAAAGTGACGGCAGAGATTCGGTAGTTCGTTTTATCCATTTAGTCCTTCTCTCCTGGAAAAGTGAAGTGTGCTGGTAGAATCCAGAGAACGCAGACGCAACATTTCTGTAGCGGAGAGTGGAGTCTATCAGCCTCGGCAGGATTGGTAAACTGGTACCTTGTAGGGATAAAGGAGACAAATTGACTTGTTCCCAATGTTACACTATAGAGGACAGAGGGTGTGGGGAGCTGGCACACTGATGCTTACTTACCCCCCTGACTCAGATTTTCCCAGATGTTTTGGCTCATCTGGGGGTCACTGAGGGCCGATGGGGGCTCGATTCTCCGCCCTTTGTTCCAGTGAGAGATGCCCAGGAGTTGTGGATTGGAGGATTCTTGGTCAGGTGCAACTGCAAGATGCAACCCCTGTTGGCGAAGAAATGCAGAATCTAATGGTGCAGGCCTCCTTAGGACACTGCACAGGATGGAGGAAGTTTAGTTCCAGCGACGATCATAGTTTGCAGGTGACAAGCGTCCTTCCAGTCGCAGGAGCTCCTCCAGGACAGGTTCCCTTGAAGTCAGGAAGCTGGAATTTGGGGAGAAGGCGACTTGTGGCACAAGCTGGCGATGCCAGGTCCTGGTAACCAGTCTAGCGGAAGTTGCTAAGCCCCACTGATCCCCTTTGAGCATCCTGTTTGCCACTCTACTAAATAATAGCATCCGTGACACCCCAAACAGCATCCGTGACACCCCAGACAAACTTCAGGCAGCATAATTCTCTCCTTCAGGTGATTCACCTTCATGCAATACCTGCAAAACTCATATACCTTTTAATGTTTGGCAGAATTCAGACTTCAATCTGTTTTATTTCCCAAATAAAGCCTCCCATAACCTGAGTTTCTGCTAGGGTACCTATGGACAATCAAGACAGATCCTGACTTGAGGTTATTCTTTTATTTCTTAATTGATGCCAATTGTTCCTTTATGGGGATTCTCAGAATCTGTGAACTTTTTTTTATAGAACCACTTTTATCGCTTGTTAAACTGCTCGATGTTTAATCTAATTAGCTATAACTAGCTTATTTGTTAGCACTTATTGTACATGTTCCTTGGATCTTGAAATTTAAATGAATAGAGGCAATGTTCTGGTAATGTTTCACTTGCTCTAAAACTATATTAACTTGTCTTTTTAGTTTGATTGCTTTCAGTGTAACTTTTTGTGCACGCAGTGATAAAAAAAACAGATGCACACACTGTGATGCTGTCAGTTTCTCTGTATCTGTACAGATGTTACCAAGGCGATGCTTGCTGCATCCCGACTGCTATGAACCGACGTGAACAATACCTCAAGTTCCTTTACTCTGCCTGGGTGTACAATCCTCCTCATACACTCACTGCTTATGGTTCTGCCGCTAAACTCACACAGCGCTGTAAAGCATTCAACTAATAACATGTGTCCATGCTCTGGCTGCCCTCCTCCAGGAAAATGTGTGCTGTACCTCTGAAGCAGGTTGAATATCACCACTTGATTCTCTTTTCAGTAGATTAACCTTCTCTCTTGTGAATTGTAGCACGTTCATACATATAGTAGATGACCAGGTAGCTTGTCCAGTTAAAAGCATCAAACTAAACATTTAGGAAAATTCCCACAGATAGTTTTCATGACATTCTGATTCTGCCTGACTCCTGTTTCCTGAAACTCTCGCCTGTGTTCTTCCAACTATCTTCTTAAAAGGCTCTTGAGCAGGATATCCCTGGCTAGGGACCTGCTTGCCCAAAGGTTGCTGATGAAAGAGAGTTTAGAATGTTCAGAACTTTTCAAAATGCATAACAATGAGACCAGAACCAATACTTCTCATGCTTTTTGCCCATCTTGGAAAGTGATATTAGTAGCCTCCTAATAGGAAATCCGATTCTGTAAAATATGTAGTACGCTCAACTAAGTCATCCAACAATACCCATTCAACCACGCCAAACAACTCTCCCTTTCTTCTAAAACTTCTTGCTAGTAAAACATCCACCCAATCTCTGCACCACCTTAAGGTACCTGTCCTTCCCCATGCATTGTGATGGTCACAAATACCTAGACCTGACACTCACCGATCTAGCGACAACCAATGTTCTGGACTCGAACAGCAAAACTTCTGTTGAAATAACCCTGAGGGAGCTGGTCAGTCCACTGGGCTATCCAGGGACACTTCCGAAGGCTCTGAAGGGCTGGATCCTTGAAGGCATCAAGACTAGTTGGTCCCCTTAGTACAAAAGCTGACATACCACTCAGGGTCTTCGAATACCAGGCAGAGGTGCGGGGCTTCACTGGGCCGGCCACTGGAAAGGATGCTCGGCCACTTTAGGAGTCTTGTGTTCATCAATGGTCTGTTCTTCAAGTGATTCTAGGCTCACATGTAGATTTGAAGACTAGCTGCAGAAGTCCTCCTCTTATCCAAAATCCTATCTGGAAGCAAGTCCAATCCCACTAATGGTATGCACCATTCAAACAGCCAGTAGTGTTCCAATCAGGGATAACTACTGGTTTAACATCCACCCCAGTAGCAGACTTTCTTGCACTAGTGATGTGGACTGGGACTCGACAGACCCAGCCCCCTTCCTGGGCCACACGCACACAGGCTCACTAGCCCTTGAAAGCAGCAGCTTAGTGCATGACCTTTTAAATATCATTTTTCTTTTATAATGCCCTTAATACCAGAGATTGGTTTCTAAGCGCAGGATCGGGTTTCAAACCTGTGTTGCGCTGTGTTGTATTGCTTCCAAGACAAACGCGTTGCCCCTAGGTAGGAAGGCCAAACTATGATATGGCCAAAGAACAAGTAGAAATTCCATGGTACGGCCAATTTAGGGCACTAGCCATGTTTAGTAGCCTTACACTGTATACACGAATGTGTGCACCACAAAAAATGCACAAATTGTAAAAATCTAACTTCTGCCACCAGCTTGTCTTTACGCACAAATAAAAGTAACCAGGAATCCTCTGTATAAAAAAGGTAGAGTGACACAAAAGTGTCCCTCTTGCACTGCACTGTAAGGCACTGTATGTAATTGTAAAAATATTCAAAAGGGAAACCAAGCTGTTCTTATACAAATGACAACACCACAACAGTGTTTTGCTTGAATAATCGGGGAGCTATGAATTCCCTTGGACTGTCACAATTAGCCCAAAAGATTTGGCTCTAGTGTCTACACAAGGACATAGGGCCTCAAGCCCAGAAGTCAATCACCATGTCCAACAGCATCCCCAGTGGCAATTAAACAAAAGTCAACTTGGAACAATTTTCGAGTGTACTTCAAGGGCACATGCCAGATATTAATTTATTTGTAAGGGACACAAAGGGCCTCAGCTTTCCATCCAGGTACCCTGAGCCCTAAAGTCCTAGAATTCAGACATTTCAAGCTTTTGCAAAGGTGCATGGACCTCCCTAAAGAAGCCTGCAAGCGAAACACATGTTACTTCAACAAATGGAAAATATTAGTGATTGTGTGTGGAGAACATATGAATCCAGAAGATGGCACAGTAGCAGACATTTGTCACTTAACCTAATTTACATGTTAGACTCAGGCATATTTCTTAACTCTTTAAAAGTACATTTGGGTGCATACACTGCATCACAACACTAAGTTTCATGATGGAACATTAAGTTGTTAATGCCTCCCTGCAAGGATTTAAGTGTATACACCCAGTAGCTAATCCCGCTCCCAGCTGCGATTTTCAGTGTTAAACAGGTTCATGCTGCCACCATTTATACCAATTTACAAATACTCAACATCTTGCATACAATGTAGCCTTTCTCATTGCCATCACATCCATTAGGAGAGTAACCACATTGCAGGATCTATCCATAAACATACTCATTGTAGTCCTACAAAAAGACATGGTGGTTTTTACAACAGACCCAAGGAATACACCAAAATTCATAGCAGTTTCATGTGAATCAGTCAATTGAGTTACCAGAAGTCTCCCAAAAGCCTGAATCAATGGCAGGAATGTCTTTATATAAACTTGATGTGCATATAGCAGTCTTGGTCTTCATGGACTGTACCAAGAATATATCCTTTGTCTCTTTTTTGCCCTAGGATGAGAATGCTGTATCGTAACAAAATCCAGCATTGCCAAGAGGAGTGTTCACAGCATAGAGGAGTGATACACTGGCACACATTCCTTTGTCTTGAACTCCAAAGGCACAGTAGACACAATGGGCAAGATCTACTCTTATAGTCATAGATAATGTTCCTCTGGAGGTAGTCTGCAAAGAAGAAGTCTTTTTACACATTCACAGAACGCAACTCTATTGATACACATACAAAAGCAGACTCACAGGTAGGCAATTTATCTGCAGAGCCAACTACACACCTATGGCCAAGGAGACACAATACTTAATGATTTGTGTAAAGCATGTATAGCTAAACAGATTCATTCACAAGCCCCAGAAGACAAATGTTACTTAGAGTAATGATCGTTCTGTTGCTGGTATTTGTTTGGAATCAAGTGTACTTACCAGCCTCTTTGATGTGAGACACATCAAAGTAGGCACTGGCATAGGCAAGAATGCATGGTGTAGTTAAACATGCAAAATTAGGTGTCTACACTACACACAATGAAACCTAACAATTTGAGGGCACAGGCACCGCAGGAAATCTGGTTACCTTTACGTGTAGTATAAGGACAGTATACCAGGAATACCCATTGCAATGTCTAATTTTTATTTTGGGCATTAAAAACGAGTAATATTCCAGAGCAACCACTAGATGGTGGAATATGCAGGGCATGTACATTTAAACAGATACAAGCAATTTAAAGACTATTACTAGATATGTTTAAGATGGTTTGGTGCCTTGTTCCCAAAAGTCAGCAGTTCCAAAGTAAAACCTCTTCAGGTAAGTTTATAAAAAAAGAATGCAGTGGGCTGTGTTAGTAGGATAAAAGTTCAGCCAAGTGGTCAACTTAATCCAACACACTAGGATAGGCCTAGGGAAGGATCCTTAACCCAGGTTCCACACCAAATGTCAGGTCAGAGTGAGTTAAGTCAGGACTTTGGGCCCAATTCAACTCTATGGAGGACAGCGGGAGGCAGAAACAGGTATGCTAACTTACCCCACTGAGTCGTCCAGAGACCACTGTAGGTGATAAGGAATCCATTGGAGACACAATCTTCTGAGCCGGTCCGTTTGAGGAAGGCACAGAGGTCTTGGGTGCAGAGGTCACTTGCGGTGCCATGATTTAGTTTGTTGTTCGCTGTACAAAGGAATCTGTTCCAGACAGCTTCCATTTGAAGACTCAAAACGATGAAACATGAAGACTTCTGTGGTACAGACCCACGCAGGACACATTACAGGATTCAAGGAGTATTCCAACGAGAGTCACCATGTTCAGGGAGTGACAGGCGATTGTACAGGGGTAATCGCAGGAGCAGCCCTAGCACTGCTTCCCTTGGAGTGAGACAGCTGAACAGGCGAGCAGGTGACTTGTGGCATAAGATGAAGGTCTGCACAGTTGCAAGACTCTGCTGGGAACAACGGCGGCTACAGCGAGGTAGACCAGACAAGAGCTGGTTAGTCCAGGGACACTTCTGAAGGCTCAGAGGGCACAGATCCTCGAGCTGGAGTCGAGACTGGTTGTTCCCACCAGAGTCCATATGTCGAAGCACCAACAAAGGCCTTCTTGAGATCAGGCAGAGGAGCATGGTTTTACCAGGTGTTAAAATGGATTTGTAGAATCTGTCCTACTGAACAGATTTTAGGAGGCCAACCTAGTTAAGGTGAACAGGGAGCTTTGAGAGGTTAGCCAAAACCCAATCAAGGTATGTGGATTAGTAGTAAAGACTTAGTGTCAGGGGAGTGCGAGCGGGGTCAGGATCCCTCTGTGAATTCACACAGAATAGCACACAATAATTCAATTTAGACAGTCAGAATTCTTTTATTTACTTTAAATCTTCAGAACACCATCGGATTCTTGTGATTAAGGCATTTTGCGACATAAGAAACCTGTGCTAAATTCCATGTGACATTTTGGATCCAGAATACAATGGTTGTGTGAGCTATTGTCTACTGGTCTTTTAACTTCCCTCTTCCCTCTGGAAGTAGTGTCTTTCACTGTGTATGGGCTTGCATTGTATGAGTATGGGTACGAGTGAGGGTGTGCGTGTTTGTGTGTGTTAGGCCTTTACTGAAAATGTTACAATTTTTATATCTACTCTATGCTCTGTTGTGTGTATGTTTCACCGGCGTAATTATTTTTCCTAACCGGTATTCTATGTGTGACCTTACAATAATAGCATATGTTGGTTGGGGTGCCAGTGTGGTGTGTGTTCTTTTGTGGTGACTATTGAGATTTATTGTACCTCCCTACTAGTCTTATTTCTTCTTGAAACTAAGCCTGACTTCTGTGCTGCATTTGAGAGAGATTTCCTTTTGGGTGACACACTGTTCTACTATTAGATTAGCTTACATGGTAAGTCACATTCATAAATCTCCCTAACACTTCCTTAGGCTTCTTTTCGCACTTGGGTTTCACAAGATTCACAGCAGGTTTTCAGATCAGACCTTGGCTTTTATTCATAACATGTCCCTCTTGGACGGAATCTTTCTCAGGAATCACAACAGGTCCCTCCTGGACCCTGGGTTTGATAGAATTCCCACCTGCAAACTTCACAACTTCAGGGATGGGATTTCTTTCCTTTTGGCCCCCATCAGGTTCCTTGTCAGGGAGCTAATATTACGATGCCCTACTGCCACGGGTCACTTCTTGCTCTAATTCCCTAGGGGTCACTGGTGGATAGCCCGATGCTTAGGTTTTCTAATTAAGTGTCTCTAACACCCCGACCACTTGCTCCTTCCAGTGTCTTTGGGCCTGGATCTCTTCCAGCTGGGTCTCTGGGATCTTCTCACAAACGTTCTTTACCTTCCTCCAAGTAGCAGTCCTTGTCTGGGTGCAACTTTCAGGAGCCTCCCCTTTTGTCAAGGGGACACAAGCAGATGCATCAGTCTCTGCTGGTATTATCGCCTCCTCAATCTGGGGCCTGCTGGTGCAGTTTTGCACGCTATCTGATACGTTATTCCTTATTCCTGCTTCAATTCTCAAACCGGATTAGTTATTTGTGTGTTAGCCTTAAATTGCTTTCATTATATTTGCGTGCCTACCATATTGGTTACTTGCTTGATCATTTTAATTGTCTGTAAGAAGGGTCTGTGTATTTTTAAAAGCATTTTTGGCATGCCGCGCCATCTTGGAATTTTGTATTTCTTGTAGCTCAGGCATTCCACTGTTGCTATGTTCTATCTGGAAATCTGCGATGCTGCGGTTGCTTGTAGCATGATGTACATGCTTCTTGCCTCCATGTCTCTTAGGTGAATGAGGGATATTTTCCCTCGCTTATTACTGAACAACTGGTTCGGGTAATTCATTGTTCTTCAAACATTTTGCCAATTGCTGTTGTTCCTGGGTGTTTGGGCCCATCTGTAAGGATTCCTGGGAACAATAGTTTTCTAACACATGACCCCCTCAGGATGTCTCCCAAGTGGATATTATTTAGTGTGCATACAGGCCCCGTCAGGAGAGGGAGGGAGCCTTCCCCAAACATCCTGTGCGAGTGTGTACAGGCCTCTTCCCCACCTCACCTATTGATGGCAGCGTCCCTGCCGCCATAGAACACAGACTGGGAAAAGCCACAACGAGCAGTAGCAGAAGGAAGACACCATGCAGCAAAGACTCTATTATTCTGCACGCCGTCCAGGAATAGAAGTCTTATTAATGAAAGTCCCACCAGGGTCATTAAAATATGTGAGGGGTCAGAAATGTGAGGCGGACAACTGAGAAAAGGTTGTTCACAAGGTGCCATTTTATTAACTTAAAAGGGTTGGATAAACGCCTCACTATCCCTAACCCAACAAGGCTTATCTGCCTATCAAAATAAACTAAAGGAAACAGAAACACTCTAATAAAAGGAATCTGTCCCTCACACTTAAACATACATTCAACACATAAGGGAAATAAATGGCAATTCAAATATAACAGAAATTAGTTAGGTTCAACACAGACCAATTAACTGTATATTCTTGTAACCTGGGTTGGATCCCCCTTCCCCAGATTCAAAGAAGGATTTCTCATTCAAAATAGAAAATTTGGGTTTTGTAATCAACTTCCAATTATAAAGTTCTTCTTACTCCAAGACTTCCACTTGGCTTTCAACCAACAGTTCAAATAGACGTCTTTATATCTTCACTTCTAGCCAAGAGTTCACCACAACTTCTCCTTAGGAATCAAACCACTTCTACATTTTATCCGTATCAATGGAAATGTTTTGTTAGAATGATTTCACACTGTAACAACAACACCGTTTTTCTTGGGATAATTTTATGACAGTTCACAAAGCCCTTTTAGCGATCTTGCCACTGCTGCTTCTTCACAACCTTTAACCACAACACTGTATTTCAATGACTTCTTCCTGGTCCAGTTACCTGCCCAGACTTCCACTGAAAAGTCCCTATCCTTGTATACTTGCCTGCTAGGACAACCAACACCTAACACGACTACAAGTACTTCACTACAAACCATTTGATAGTCTTTGACTTTCAATAACATGAAAAGGTTTCTACTTCTTCTGGGAACACATGATACACATTGGTCATATTTGTGCCACCCTTGTGAATGCCGCATGCAATGCAAGTTATGCTCTTCTCCTCCTCAATACCTATCAGGAGGGCTTCTCTCCTGCTACTCTTGTTTTCCCATTTTTACATCAAGCAAATGTTGACAATGGCTCTCTAGCACGCTAGCTCTTCTTTGGCTTAGACAATGCTTGTTAAGATCTTTTCTAAATATTGCTGCTTCCTCACTCTGGCAATAACGGTCGGTCAAGTGGCACAGCGAGAAGGGCGCTCGCTTTGACATCGGTGCAGAGTCTGCTAACGCAGGTTCGAATCCCGGCGGGGCCAAACTCAGCCTTTCATCCTTCCGAGGTCGATAAATGAGCACCACACACCGTGGGTAATAATAAGCAGCGCTCAGATACCTGAGGGTTCGTAGCGCTATATAAATGCCAAATTATTATTATTTTATTAAATTATTATTATTATTATTTATTATAACAGTTAAAAACCCTCCAATTACGCTAGTTATGGGGGATTTTAACGTACAGTATGAACCCATGGAGATATTGGAGGGTATTTGGGATGAACAAGACACGTCCTCTGGGATACCAGCATTGGATACTCCCAGACCGGCTAGATGCCATCCTGTCGCAGTAGAGGTGGCGAGATAAGGTCTGAGAGCATGTCATGGGAGAATGCTTCATGACACGCCTAGAAATGTTACCTTTGTAAGTCACCAGGGCAGATCCCGGATTTATTATGTGGCAATAAGTATGTCAGATTGGGCTAGGGCTGAAAGTTGGGAGGTGATGATAGATAGTGACAGTGACCATTACCCCTTGAGCTGTACTGTGAATATGGCAAAAAATGGGGAAAGCAGCCAAACAGGAATGAGGTTGGGGAACTTAATTACGGTAACAGGGAACTCTAAAAAGGCCTTTAAATTGTTGTCAGTCGGTCTCCTCCTAACCAAACCGAGGACATAGGTCAGTATTCAACAAGATATTGGTGGAATCTGCCTGAGATGTGAAACCATTGGTGAAATTGAAGAATTATATTTGAATAAGACACCCTTTTTTTAAAAAAATTTTTTAATCAAACCGGCTGGGAAAATAAGGAAGCAGGTGCTGGGCAATAGGGGTTGGTTTGAAAGTGAATGCCTTTAGGCAAAGAACGTCCTATCATCTTACTTAAGGACGTAACCAAGAGTGAAAGGTCACACCTAAAGAAACTTTGAGCCTCTTGCTAGTAGGTACCAAAAAGGCTCAGTTTATGGGGGGAAATGGGAGGACCTGTTAAGCTATTGTAAGAGAGGTGGTCAGGTTATCTTTTGGAAGTCTGTTGGGGGGGGGGGGAATAAGAGGGGCAATAATTTGTTTACCCATATCTCCCAGTTTGAATGGTTTCAGTATTTTAGCCCCCTTTATGAAATTGGCCATGATGCATCTCGAGATTGTGATGATTGCGGTGAAACCTGGGGAGAAAGGGGCATGCACTCAACTTTCACTGTTAACGAGGTGAAGGCCATTAACAGTCTGGGTGGGGGGAAAGCCCCTGGGCCGGACCATTTGCCAGTCGACATGTTTAGGGACGAGCCCTCTATCTGGGGCGCCATGCTCAATCTGGTGTTTGATAGTATTGCAAAGTTAGGGAATGTACCTCAGTTTGGAGAGATGCAATAATAGTGCACATTTAAAAAAAAAAAGGCGGGACTATAGGAAGCCATGTAACCACAGCCCATCTCGCTTTTGGAGCCCTGGGAAAAGTCTGTGCAAAAGTATTAACCACTCGCTTTCAAGAATGGGTCACTGAGAATGGTTTCTGATGCTTGTTAATCTGCTTAGAATCACATGCTGTGCATATGGTCCGACATCCAGTGGTAACCCCGGAGTATTGTATCTTGTCTTTCGGAGGACCGAAAGGGGACGTTGGCATAGGCGTGTCTGAAACACTATCCCTATCGTGACGTGCGTAGTACCCAAAATCCCTCACGCGCCGAGGTCCCTCAGATTGTTTTTTTCCGCCCAGATAACTGGTCGCCCTATAGCGGAGCTCTTCATGAGATATTGTTTCTTACCGAATTGTCGGTTATTCCCCGTTAAGTCACTTCGCCAATCAAGAACATCTTCGACGAAGACTACGGGGGAATCGTCTACGGCTGTGGGTTCTGGCGGCTAAGATCCGGCGTTCGGACTTCCACGTGGTCGGGCCTTCTGGCCGGCCTACACAGTAGGGAGAGTGGGCTCGGAGTTTGCCATACTGTTATTATGTCTTTCCTCTTTTCCACTGCTTTCCTTTTTGGTCTGGTCACCCTTCCCTTCTGCTATGGAAAGGACTCCATTTAGATTCTGCCCTGTGTGTAGGGTCAGATATCCGTGGAAAGACGAGCACACGTTGTGTAACCCTTGTCTCCCCCTAGAGCACGACGAGAAGCAGTGTTCGGCATGTAAAATCCTTAAACCTAAAACCCTTAAGAAGCGCCGGTTGAAGCGGTGGGCCGCATACGGAATGTCACGCGTGGAGCCTCCCTCCCCTGCCGCAACACCAGCCGAAAGTGACGGGGGTACATCGGATGACCAAACGTCCAACGCAGACGTTATAGACCTTGAGACGGACTATTCTAGGGCTGCCACGCCCGTCCCCGACCCCTCCAGGCTCAACTCCGGTCTTGCTACTGGGACCACACCCGGTGACAGGGGCGTACAATCGCACCGCACAAAGCACACAACCCAAGCGCCCTCCTCGATGACTTCGTCGAAGAAGGCAAAAGTGCCAACGGGTCCACCGGATACTTCGGCGACGCCCACAGATCGGTCTGATCCGAAGCCTTCCCCGCATCCGCAGCAGCGCATGACTGGGCATAAGAAACATAACAAGGGCGCTACTCCCCAAACTACATGCGCCGAAGTTTCAGAACAAGAAACTTTGACGGATTCCAAGGTTCCCAAGGCCTGTACGGGCCCAAAAACTACGAGTAGGCCTCTACCCGAGAAGCCACCACATCATCGGAGGCGTTGTCGCCCGAAGATTTGGTGACTATCCGTAAGAGCATCAATAGGATTGCTACGGCGGTGGGCCTAGTACCGGTTCCGGCCAGTTATGGGCCAATCCGCCGAAATTTTTTCCACTGATTGAGAAGACGATCCCGAAGACTCTTACGACGAAAGCCAGCTACCCCTCTCAAGCACCCTGAGGAGATCCTCTCAATGCCTTAGGACGGAGAACACGGTTCCTACTCAGCTAGGTCCATTTGGGTCATCCAAGTGGACCACGGAGCAATTCGAGGGGTGTATGGATCGGCTGGAGCAGTTTTTCAGGGCTTCTGATCAACCCCTGCCGAAAAAAGCTCAGGTAGACCTAACCCTCAAACACAAGATGTCCAACACCAAGTTGACTATCAAGAAGATGTCCAGATGGACACGTATAGAGACATCTATACAGAAGAAGAGGAGTCTTCTTTTCTGGACAACTATGGGGAAGAACGAGGGGCAGCGGACAACTGGGAGGACTCCCAGCAGAACGATCACAACTCTGATATCGTTTGCCTCGACTCTCCCCCATCCACCCCGATTCGACAAGCTTCCCCGGTGGATGATCAGATGGCTTTCAACAACATGTTGAAAAAAGCAGCAGAATTCTTTAAAATTGCCACGCTGGAAGCCCTGCCCGAACAAGATTTCGCGGAGGACATTATTAATGGAAAGCCTCCGGCAAGCCAGTCTATCCCTCTCTTGAGCTCTGTAAAGAGACGGCTGGCCCCTTCCTTACTCGCACCCGCTCAGACTAGGGCTGTGAACCCAAGGGTCGAAAAACTTTTCGACCCTCCCCCACCGACCCGCTTTATATCAAAGGACACGCAATTCCAGACTCGCTGGTGGTGACCAACACTCGCAAGAGAGCAGGGGTTCCCCTTGCCATGGGGGAGTCACCGCCGGACAAGGAGTCCAAAAGGTTGTATGCCTTAGGCAAACGGGTTACATCGGCGGCGGCCTATACCGTCCGGATTGCCAATAACACGACGTTACTGGCAAGCTACGTCGACGCCCAATGGAACCTACTCCAGGAAGGCCTTCAAGAGGTTCCGGAACCAACCAGAGCCAAGCTTCTCGCCATTGTCTTGAAGGGCAAACTTGCCAATTAAAATGTGGTAAAGAATACCCTGGACACCGCAGAGATAGCAGGCAGGTCTCTCGCACAGGGTACTCTCTTAAAGAGGCACGCGTGGCTGCGCACGTCGGGCTTCAGGCCTGAGACCCAGGCATCCATTATCAACAAACCCATCGAAGAGGCCAACCTCTTCGGGAAGACGGTAGACGATGCGTTGGAGACAGCCAAGAAGGAGCACAAGATTATTAACTCGCTGCACCAAATTTCCCAGAAACCCTCTTCAGAGGGGCAGTAATTCTTGGCGGTCCTTTCGAGGACAAGCCCGCGCCGCTCAAAATAATTTCGGCACGGACAACTTCAACTCAAGTCAACCTGCTGCAAGCCCCACTTACTACCCCCAGAGGGGTCAGAAGCACGGAAAGAATAGAGGCAGAGGCTCCAATTCCAGAGGAGCGTCAACTTCGGGTCACAAATGACCACCAAGTCCAGATCCCCTCCCATGTCTCCCCGGTCGAAGGGCGATTAACATCTTTCCTCAAGGCATGGGAGGGGATAACTTCAGACCAGTGGGTCTTAAAGACGGTCGCCCACGGTTACTGCGTGGAATTCGCCTGACCTCCACAGTTCAGACCGCCGAAACATCGACGCCTTTCACCGGAACATCTGCAGACCCTGATCCAAGAGGTGGAAGCGCTGCTGGGAAAGGACGCCATAGAAGCCGTCCCGATTCTTCAGGTAAACGAGGGTATCGATTCAGTGTACTTCCTTGTACCCAAAAAGGATCTCACCATATGTCCTGTTCTAGATCTGCGCCCAGTGAACAAGTTCATAAAGCCCCAGAAGTTTCGCATGGTAACACTGTAAGAGGTGATCCCATTGCTAAAACAGGGGGACTTCATGACAACATTGGATATGAAAGATGCATACTTTCATATTTCAATGCTGCCAGCGCACAAAAAATTCCTAAGGTTCGTGATTCAGGACAAACACTACCAGTTCAAGGTACTCCCCTTTGGCATAGCCTCGGTGCCAAGGGTGTTTACCAAGGTCCTGGCAGTGGCAGCGGCACACCTGTGCAGACTTTCAGTTCCAGTTTACCCTTACCTTGACGATTGGCTCATCACGGGGGACTCGTTCGACGTTTGTTTTTCGAACACCCAAAAAACAGTAGACCTACTGTTCAGCCTGGGATTTTCTATCAACGAAAAGAAATCCAGCTTAGTCCCCAGCCAAGTAAAACAGTTCCTGGGGGCTCTAATTCGTACGGAAGACGGTCTAGTCTTCCCTTCCAGCGATAGGGTTCAGAACATGCTCTCTCAGGTTCCTCAGTATGTAGCCAGTCGAGAGGTGACGGTACGCAAAGCTATGCGTTTGCTAGGGATGATGGCGTCATGCATATACTTTGTCCCCACGCGCGGATGCGCATGCGTCCCATGCAAGAGTGGCTCAACAGCCAGTGGTGTCAGGCCAGCGGACAATGGGAAGATCTGTTAGTTGTCTCGCCAGCCCTCGTTCTCTCTCTGCAGTGGTGGTCGAGGGAGAACCTCTTGAAGGGGAAAACCTTCACCACCCCTGCAGTGGAAGCCACTCTCCCGACAGACGCATCTCTCACAGGGTGGGGGGCTCACCTGCTTCAACAGACAGCGCACGGAGTGTGGTCCCCTCAGCGTCCAACCATATAAACCTACTGGAGCTACTAGCAGTTTTCAAAGCATTGAAAGCCTTTCAGGAGCAAATGCAAGGGAAGACAGTGCTGGTCCTAACCGACAGCACAACAGCAATGTATTATCTGAACAAACAGGGGGGCACTCACTCTCCAGGGCTATCCAAGCTGTCCCAAAACATCTGGATATCTTCTGGCAGACGTACTCAGCAGAGATTTTCCTCTGCCAGAAGAGTACGAATGGCGACTGCACGAAGACATTGTATCCAACGTCTTCGCAGAATGGGGGTTTCCAGAGATCGACCTGTTCGCTACTCAGGAGAACGCCCAATGCCAAGATTACGCCCCCAGGTACCCCCAGAACCGATCCAAGGGGAACGGTCTCTGGATAACTTGGTCAGGGAAATTTGTCTACGCTTCCCCCCCCCCCCCCCCGACTCCCCTTCTGAACAAGATAGTACACAAGATGCACCAGGAACCAGTCACCATGATTCTGGTGGCTCCCATGTGGGCCCGCCAACCTTGGTTCGCGCACCTGATGGAAATGTCCCTCTCCCCACCAGTCAAGATTCCCTGCCTGTACAACATGTCTCAGGACAGGGGGGAGACTCTGCACCCATGCCCACAAACTCTGAATTTAGCAACCTGGCTCCTGAGGTCATAGAGTTTGGACATCTGCAACTCCCTCAAAGATGCATGGACTTACTGAGGGAGGCAAGAAAGCCTAACACACGTTATTGCTATGCCAGCAAATGGAAATGTTTTGTCATCTGGTGCAGTTCCAAAGGCGTCAATCCCACCGATTGCTCGCCTTCGCACATTGTGTTATATCTAACCCATCTGTTGGACTCTGGGTTAGTCTTCAATTCCTTAAAGGTTCACCTAGCGGCGTTGTCAGCCTACACCACATCACAGCAGAAGGTGTTGTGGTGGAAAATACCTGTGATTAAAGCCTTTATGGAAGGGGTTAAAAGAATGTATCCCCCCATCACTCACCCAGCCCCTGGGTGGGATCTAAATGTGGTTTTAACTAGGCTCATGGGACCCTCTTTTGAGCCTATGCATAAAGCTAGTCTGAAAGACCTGACTTACAAGACAGCCTTTCTAGTAGCTATCACTTCTATCAGAAGAGTTAGCGAACTACAGGCCCTCTCGGTTTTGGACCCCTTTGTTACAGTCCACAAAGATGAGGTAGTTCTGCGCACTCATCCCAGATTTGCGCTGAAATGTATTTCGAAGTTCCATGTTACCAGTCAATCGAACTACCCACGTTCTTCCAGAGACCTACTAACATGAACGAAAGAAGCCTTCACACACTAGATGTGCGCAGGGCAGTCATGTTCTATATGGATAGAACTAAACCACTGAGGAAAACTAAACAATTCTTTGTTTCAGTGGCAGCTGGTAGAGAAGGGGATCCTGTCACAAAATCAGCAATATCGAGGTGGATTGTCACTGTTACACTCTTGCAAAGAGAGAACTGCCCTTCAAGCCTAGAGCACATTCTACTCGAGGCACTGGGGCATCCATAGCATTCATTGCAAATGTTCCCATAGAATCCATTTGCAAAGCGGCAACCTGGAGTTCTGTACACACCTTTACAAAACACTATTGCCTAGACACTCATTCTATGTCTGATTCTCAGGTGGGACAAGCAGTACTAAGACATCTTTTTTCTACTGTTCCTTCTCACAATCCACCTCCAACTTCGGGTACTGCTCGCTAGTCTATGCACAGCATGTGATTCTAAGAAGATTAACAAGCATCAGAAGACATGCATTACTTACCGTAAAAGTATTTCTGATGATTGTATCTGCTTAGATTCACATTCGTCCTCCCTGCCTCCCCGCTCGGGGTGGAAGGAACATAGACTTCTTACTACTTTCTCTCTTCATGTACACTCACTATAGCCTTGGGCTCCCTCATGGCAGAAAAAATACAATTGGAGGGACCTCGGCGCGTGAGGGATTTTGGGTACTACACGCGTCACGATAGGGATAGTGTTTCAGACACACCTATGCCGACCCCCGAAAGACAAGATGCAATACTCTGCGGTTACCACTGGATGTCGGACCATATGCAAAGCATGTGAATCTAAGCAGATACAATCATCAGAAATGCTTTTACGGTAAGTAATGCATGTCATATCAAACCAATTACAGGCTGGATTTGTCCCAGGCATTAGTACTCTGGATCAATGCCTTCGATTGAATGCTATCTTGTCAAAATATGTTACTGTTCAGCATTCCAGGTTCTATGCTGTTTTCGTGGCATTACGCACAGCATTCGACTGTGTATCTCATAGCAAGCTGTGGTCAGTTTTGGGAGAAAAGGGAATCCCAGAGGCACTTCTGAGCAACATACAGTCTTTATACTATAACCGGGCAGCTGTGAGGTGAGGGCTGGATGGGGAGCTCGCCGACTGTTTTGCTCTGAGGAGGGGGGGGGGGGAGTTCCATCAGGGGTTTGTGCTGGCCCCCTTTCTATTCAGCCTGTACATAAATGTCATTGTTGAGGAACTGCTGGGGGCATGTCCTGAACCCACCTAGGCTTGGAGGGGACAGATTCCCAGCACTCTTCTATGCTGACGATTACACTGAACCTAGAGAAAACAAAGGTGCTTGTATTTTGTAGAAAGAACCTGATGAAAAATAAAGTGAATATATCAATTGGCAACTATGTGTTGGAACAGGTGTGACATTATCACTACCTGGGGATACGATTAGCTGAAGATCTGTCATGGACAGCCCACCTCGCTAAAGCCACAGTGACCGTGGAAAAATGTAGCAGTGGAATCCGCTGCCTCTACAATAGGCTCAGAAGAGGTGCAGTTTCCCCAGCTATTAAATTATACCAAGAACAAGGTAGGGCAGTAGCACTGTATGGCGCAGAATTGTGGGGAACATTGTCCCTCATCAGAGCTAAGTGTGGTGGACCACGGGTTCTTGCAGGGCATTTTAGTGCAACCTAAGGGAGCCCGAATGGCAAGTTTACGTTGGGAATGTGGCCTTAAGCCCATAAACTAAGTCATTGCCAACAAACCGCTTCTGTACTGGATTAGGCTGCGGGGTGCACCAGAATTGACCAAATACAAAGACTCAATGAGCAGTCTGTTATGTACCCCGGATGTAGTTCATTAGCATGGCCTTGGTTTGTACACAAGGTTCTTCAGAATCTGAGTATGGGGACTGTCTGGGACAAACAGGAGGAGATAACTGCGATCATGAAGGCTCAATTTAAAACAAAGCACTGCTGTTAGGCAAGATTTGGAGTAGTACCCTTTCGGTGCACTATAACAACCTTGACCTCCTGGCAATAGGAACCCAACCTTTGGTATAAGGCTGTACTACACAGGTTGGTGGTGTGGTTGAACAGCAAGGCTTATCTCAAGAGGAGTCAATGTGAGCAGTAGGGTAGTTACACAGAGATCCACAGTGACAAGTATTCAAATAAACACTCACACACAAGGTTTCTTTTTTAAACAATTATTAATTTATTTAAGAGTCAGTTTGAATAAAACATCTTCAGAAGGGGCAATATAATAGCAACACACAGATACACTCCAAAATAAACACTCTTAGTGTCTCTAAAGCAGCAAGTACCCTTTTGGGATGGCACCCAGACACACTTGCAGGTGACTTAAATAGCTAGGACACTGTGGACCTTAATATATCACTGTTGCATTTAGAGCACTACTTAGAAGCATGTTAAAGAAAAGGGTCTTCGAATAAAACAAGATATCACACACATATTCTGAAGCAGCTAAGTACTTTTGAACCCCCAATGCAAAGTAAGTTAACCACTTCCTGGAAGGAAAGGTAATAAACAATGTCAGAGGACAGAAGAGTTATTCAGGGAGCCAGGTCAGCCAATGTCAATTGGGCAAAAGTGTAGGTGAGCTGAAGGACTTCCGGTGGTGAATAAAAGTCTTGCACAATGTTTTAGAAGTCTTTGTAGAAAATAGTAGAATCAATGTAGGGCTCAAGTTGTTTAGGCTTGTGAAGTAAAGAAGCTGTGAGCAACTCTACAGAAGCAACCAAGACAAGTAACTGAGATCAAGTAAGGCTACCACCACAAGAGGTAAGTTCTCTTAGACTGTACGGTACCTTTGGTTAGAATAAATGGTTCCAGCTGGCTTCTGTTTCTGTGTGGCGCTGCAGATCCTGTTACTGTGCCTCAGTCGTGGGGACAAGAGGGAGGACCTCTGGGGACTCCTGCAACACAACGGGACGGTCGGCAACCGGAAAGGACAAACCTCTATTCAGCAGCACCTCACGTCTTAGCAAATAGCACCACTGCGGACTCTTGGATACCACTTTGGACTTTCCTCACATCTGGGGTCCAGCACTCTGTTGAGGTGGCTCAGGCTTGGTCAGTCCTGCTTACTGGTAGTCCGGAGGATCTTCCTGCAGCTCGAGTTTGACTTAAAAGTGATGCACTCCGAATCTGGTGTTCCTCTCCATGGCACTTGGGTTCCTGCAGCAGCAATATAGTCAGCTCTGAGAGGATGTCCAGACGAGTTCACTTTGGAGTTGATTGGTCTCACCAACTCAAGGGGAGAAGTTGTCCTTGCAGGACTTCTCTAGTCGATGTGAATTCAGAGCTTCTGCACAGCAGCAGGGCTTCACCGGGCAAACCAACGGTCCAGGAGTTGCAGCAGGCGTATCTTCCAAGTTCTTCTTCGGATTCCTTCGTCCAGTGGTTGACTCTGCCTTCCAAGCCAAAAAGCCTCACCTTTTATGCAGGTTTCTACCATTCATTCCAGCCTACCTGTAGGTCACACAGCACAGTGGCTGCCCTTGCCGGACAGCCAGCTGGCCAATCACCTTTGGGTGCATTCCTGAAACCAAGGGGATTAAGCACAGGGAGTTTCGGGCACCTCCCTCACTTCCTGACCCTGCCAGACATACTGGAACCAGAGGCGGCTTCAATTGTGAATCCCGCCAAAGACAAAACGAACAAAGGGACCAAACCTGGTGTGGCACGCAGAGTAAATCTCAAGAAGGACCTTTCCACAAAGAAATGGCGAAAAAAGACCGGGCCATTTTGACAAAAATGGCACCCTTGGGTGCTTTACTGCAGCTGTGAACGCAGCCCATGGTAAAAACTCCCAATGGTAGTTAAAAGTAAACCACTGCCATCAGCCATTAATTGTGGAAAGGGTAACATCAAAATGTTACATGAGAAACTAGACAAAGGGGATACTAAGTAACCCCTCCAACACCCTATTGTAAGATAATAGCGTGTGCTGGTTCCAGAAAGTTAGTGTAAGTGAAGCCAATTTTACTTTACCACTCTTGGAAACAGTAGTTTATCCAAGAAAAGGTATTTAAACGTTGGGGAAATCCGAAGGACTTCCCTTTGCCACTGCACTGAAGGTGCTGTGTGTCACAATGTAAAAAGATGATGCCTATGGAGTTTGTCAGACTCCACAACCAAACAAAAGAAACAGAGTTCAAATCGCATAAAAATACATGAGAGAATGAGAAAAAGGTCTCGCTCTCTCCAGGTAAGAAATTAAAAAGGTTTAGAGTCCAGTAAAAGTGCTGGGGGTCTCTAAGGTAGAGAGGAATTAGCACATTTCTGAGAATTCTCCTCAATGGCCACAAAGCCATCATAAGTCAGATGAAATGTGCTTGTGTTGCGCTGAAGACTGGTGCCCCTTTCATGATGTTGAAATCAACTGAGGGATTTGAATTGTATTTAGACTGTGGAGCACCTGCTTATGCCAGGAGTTTATACATTCAATTTCGTGCTAACACCCTCAAAATGGCCAAGTATACGGCTAGTTGGTCAGCCTTAGCCGGGACGAGATGCAAAGTGTGCGGCATCTCTGAAGAGTCAGTAAAACACTTTCTATTATTCTGCCCATGCTACCCCAGACTGAAAAAGCGTTGCTTATTGCCAGTACTTCGACTGAAAGAAATCAGAACAACAGATTCAGCCATAGAGTTCTGTAAGAATCCACTAGATATGAATGTAGCCTATTATATTGCAAAATGTGTACATAGGGCCTGGTTGCACAGGGCAAAATATTATGGAAATGTCTGTGTGTTGGGTTAATTGTAATTTTTGTTTGTGAATGAAACTGTTTGCTTCAGCTAGTCTTTTATACTATCGTTTTTAACATGTTTTGTAATATGAAATGATGATCTTCTGTAAGATTTTGATATGATATTTTATTGCTTTTATGGTCAATACCGAATAAAGCTATGTACAACAACATAAAGGTTATAATTATCTTGTTTCAGTTCTGCCCTCTCTTGGCTTTGGCAATGATAGTTATTAGGTTGTTGTAATATTGCCCTTTTCGTGGCTCTTGCAATACGGTTTGCTTTCAGGATAATAATTATAACGTTTCCTTTTTTTGTCTGTCCACAAAGTTCTTATTGCTCCACTTCATCTTCTGTATATCAGTTCGATATTCAAAATAAGCACTAGGGGCCTACAGGCAATTATGGAGCGTACCGGGGTTGCTCAATATTGGTGAACTTACCGGTTGTTGCATATGCGTCTGAGCACTCCGCTACTACAGTGCCATCCACTGCCATCTTCTACACGGCAAACCTCTTGGGTTTACTTCCTGTGGCCCACGCCGACTAGGAAAGGAGCATTCCTTGCTCCAGAAGCACTCTGGTGCTCCCCTGCCACCGTAGCTCACTTCAATAGGGGGAAAGCTTTTCACAACGCTTCCCGCTACACAATCTTTGCATACAAGGCCATCAGGGGGAAAGCTTTACACAACACTTCCCACTGCGCAATCTCTGCATACAAGGCCACCAGGACTAGAGACCCTCTTGGAACCGACATCAGCTCTTAGCGGCGTCTCCGGCGTCTCTGCACAACTTCTTATGCTGCCACTACAACGTGGAGGCACGACAACCACTCCACCTCCTGCTTCTCCTTATGGCCTGCACTTAACTGGGTATTATATACTCAAAGGTCCCTCTCAGGTGTGGGTCATTTGAACCACTACACTGCATCTTGCAGTCTAGTGCCTCTGAGTCCCTCTTCCTCGTCCCAGTTCTTTTGGCATTGTGGGACTTGAAGTCCTTAATGTTCAAAATACCTTTTTCTTTAAAGGTTTCAATTTTACAGTAGGTCATTAAGAGTGTAGGGTCTTTAGGGAAGTTATTCAAGGGGTTTGCGCAGTTCTCCAGACCTGATCTCCCCCCCCCCTGTACCCCACCCAACCCCTGTCATGTGATCCTCCTGCAGAACACCAACCCCAGGGTCAGGATCAGGAAGCGTCTGCTTTTCCCTGGCCACATGAGAAGGTCAGGTTTTCTGTGAGGATCACCTCTGATTCCTCAAAAAGGCCCACCTGAAGGCTTTATCAAACGGGGACTCCAGTTCCTGTCTTTTACTTTTTTTGCAAGAGATGCTGCCAGAAAAGGGTGGCGGGGCTTACAACCCCTTTTTGAAGCCTCCCTAAGCACTTCCCCTGCCACACCCCTTTGAGCCAGGTAAGTATTTGGACAGGGTGAGTATCCAATCCTGGGAAGGGGTCGGGTATTTAAGGAGGTGTGTGTGAGTGTGCAACTGTGTATTAGTTTGGTGAGGACAGGCAGTGGAGAAGGATGTCCGAGTGACCAGAGGAGGCAAAAGCGGAGTGTGGAGGCCATCAGTGAGATGGGGTCTATGGAATTTGTGTTTGAGAGTAGGGAATGTGTGAACTAGCGATGGAGTAGAAAATGGTAGTAGTTGGGTGTGGTGGTAGTAGCAGGAGGTGGTAGTAGTGGGCGGTAGTTGGTAGTAGTGGATGGTAGTTGGTGGTTGTGGTCGTATTGGGAGTTACCATAGTGGGAGAGGATTTGTGAGAGTAGCAGGAGTAGTAGGAACAGGGGAGAGAAGTAGTGGTGGTAGTACGGTAACAGTAGAGGGGGAATATAGGGTGGTGTAGTAGTGAGAAGGAAGGAAGGAAGGAGATATTGGTAGTAGAGTGGCGGTCGGAATAAGGAAAGTGACAACATCCAAAGGTGGAGGCAGTAAGGTGGAGTGTGAGAGCAGAGGATCAGTGGTAAGGCGGAAGGGGGAACATCCCGGGACCCAGTGTATAGAAGGGTCAGGGGAGACTGTGCGTGCAAGGATAACAAGTGGAACTGGGTAGAAGGAAACGCCAAGCCATTTCGCCATAGAGTACTAAGCTGGGATAGGTCGGGTCTAACTAGGAGACCCCTAGGTAGTTAGCCAGCCATTGTCTTAGGGATACCTTTTTTAGTCTAAGGAATGAACTCAGACAGTAGTAGGGGTACCTTTCGTTATTGCTTACAACCCCATTGGAGATGTCTGGGTCAGGGATAAGGCCAGGGAAGGGGGGTAGCCCCAGTGCCAAATCTCCCAAGAGGACCCGGTAGACCCTAAAGAACCTTGAAAGCAGAAGCCATTCTGACCCTTTGTATTTTAATAACCCTTGAACTTGCAATCAGAGTTTGCGTGGTCATTTGTGGTGGGCCACCCCATCCCATAAGTCTCTGAAGGGTGGGGAGATAACATGCTGGTGTGATCCCTTCTCAAATACCTTTTTGGAGGCCTATTGGGTAGTAGCCAGACCAGCCCACTGTAAATGGATGGAGAATTCTGACAACTCCCCACAGTACCAAAATTCTGTCAATATGATACTCTGGACAATGCAGAGGGTTTTGAATTTAATCCTCGCAGCCACTGGGAGCAAGTGCAGAGATTTCAGTCCTGGAGAAATACAATCCCTGGGCTTGAGGCCAAGGACAAGTCTCGCAGTCCTGTTCTGGATAAGTTGCAGAGGGCAGAGAGGAGAGGTAGGCAGATTTAGATAGAGGCTGTTACAATAGTCCAGCATAGAGTGCTCTGGAGACAATGAGCTTATGGGGAAGGTGAGGAAAGGAAGAATACCTCTGAGGAGTTGCAGATGGCAGTGAGACTTCTTAGAGACATCAGAGATGTGAGGACAGAAGGAGAGTGTGGAGTCGAAGATAACCCTGAGGTTTTTTGAGCTGCAGGGAATGAGGGAGTGAGTGTGCCGATGAGTAGAATCTGTCTTACTGGCATTAAGGCAGAGGTCATTGGCTGCACACCACAACTGGATAGCAGACAGACAGTCACAGATGAGGGAAGGAGAGGAGGAGGCCGAGCGTAGCCTAAAAAATGAGCTGGGTATCATCCGCATAGCACTAAAAATTGGGGCAGAGAGCGGCGATGCAGTGGGCAAGGAGTGCCAGGTATTGGTTTAACAGCCAGGGAGAGAGGTTAGATGCCAGTGAAATAGGAGTAGGTGGGGTCCTTGAGCAAATACAAAATGGCATGGTGGTGCCTATCGCTTTCGCCTCCAGGATGTTAAGAGGAGCGGAAAGAAATTATTCTTCTATTGAGGGAGAAGCGCTAGGAGTGAGGTGGATTTTAGATCATTCTAAACGTCTGATTTGGGTTGCACCGATTGAGTTAAGAACAGATCACAAACCATTAATTCATGTTTTAAGTTCTAATCACATCACCACGTATCAAGAGGTGGATTTTAGACATTATGCAATATAATGTCAGGGTGAAGTATACACCAGGTAAATCAAATGTTGTGGCACGCCTGTCTGACTGCCTGTCACGATTGCCTTGGGATAGTGTTGAAGAGGAAATACAATGTAATGAATGTCTAGAAGACCGAGATATGGACTGTGTAATAGCGCAACTCACCTCAGGGTTTTCAAAAGAGGAGTGGATGAAGGCAAAGAATGAAGATATTGAGCAAGAACACTTAAGAAACGCTATCCGAAATGATTGGAAAAATGTTGATCAAAGTATCAAGGTTTGGACCAAGATAAAAGATGAAATCTCTTGTGGTGATATGTGTAGATGTAGCGGAGATCGCATTGTTCCGGCAATTACACTGAGAGAGAAAATAATGGTCATTGGTCATGAAGGACATGTAGGAAGAAGCCTTACAAAAAGAAGAGTAAGAGAAGTTTATTGGTGGCCTGATATGTGGAATCAAATGGAGCAATTGGTAAGAGAGTGCACAGCATGTGCCATTAGTGATAAAGGGAAGAAAATACAGCTTACACCACTGCAACCTGTTGAAGTCCCTAAACATATATGGACCAAACTGGCTATAGACATAATGGGACCGTTTGAAACTTTGGAGTCTCAAAAAGTGTACATTATGGTGTTGCTGGACTATACATCAAAATGGGTAGAGTGGGGTGTGGCAGAGGAAACTGTTACTGCTGCTAAGGTGGTGAGATTCCTAGAAGAAATCTTCAATAGAGAAGGAGATCTTCAAGAAGTAATATCAGATAATGGTGCTCAATTCATATCTTTGGAAGTACAAAAGTTCTTGAGAGAAAAAGCAATTGAACATACAACAGCCTTATATCATCCCCTGCAAATGGGCTAGTTGAGAGAATGAATGGATTCATAAAAAGTATAATCCAAATAGCAATTGCCAATAATTTACCATGGAGAGATACTCTCAAGGAGGCATTAAATACAGAGTTACACCACACTCAGTCACGGAAGTAGAACCATTCACATTGATGAGAGGCAGAACAGCTTCTAATAGATTAAGGCCGGCTTGGTTTATGTTGAAGAAAAACAAAGTGATTAGCATGGATGAAATTGTGGAAAGTGTGAAAAAGAGACAGACTATCTACAAGAGATATTATGATGACAATAAACATGTGAAAGAGAGTTCCATAAAAGAAGGAGATAGGGTTTATGTGAAAGAACCAAGGAAAATATTGAAAGACGAATCCAGATACAGGTTTCCACAAAGAGTAGAGAAATGTTCGAACAAGTCTGTAATTCTTGATGATGGGAAAAAATTGTCCTGTGATGACCTAGTGTTGTCTAGAGGAAGAATTCCTGTGGAAGAAGAGCACGTGGAAAAGGACACTAGTAATAGTAAAGGGAATAGTAACATGTCTTCAAGAAACAGAAGGATTGTACAGAACTTCGAAAAAGATTTTTATATATTATTGAATCCATACTCCATTCACACATGTGCGGTTATATCAAGAAATGGATTCCAGAATATATCCTTTTTGAGTTTTACTTTGTTACTACAATCATTTTAGTTTGTACAAGTTATGTTTTAGTACTTTTCAATGTAATGTTCATTTGTTGAAATATGTGGAGGGGGAGATGTTATATATGGTGTGTCTTGTTCTGCCATGTCATCGATGATGCAATTTCTGAAAGGGATAGGTGATGGGCAAATTAAAATATCAAATGAACAAATATTTAATGAGTAGCATACAGAGCACCAGCGGTGAGCCAGTACACAAAGTTGGAGTGATATGTGGCGCTAGTCGACCACATCCCTTAAAGCGGGCTACACACCATGTAAACTGATCTGCATATACAGATGCGCAAATGCTAAGGCAATGCAGTTGTCCAAAGAGTAAGACATAGTTAAACACTCAATATCTTGTAGTGTATTGTGAGGGGATTGGTGGGTGGGGTGTGTGAATTTACCCTCACTTTACCATAGCCTGAGGATCAAATCTCTGGATGAATGCACATAATCTTTATGGAGAGCCAGACCAGTTCCATTGAAGTGCATTTCTCACCCCTCGAGAAAATACTGGTGTCAAACACACATATGTGAACTTGCAAACGTTGGAGGTGGGGGCAAAACTTCAGTGAGGGAACAGCTTGTAGGCACACACCATTCTTGGATTTGTCTGGTGGAAGCACAGGCCACAGGCAGCGCTGTGTCAACGGGCGATCCACAAGAAGATCGCTCAAGGTGTCTTAAGATTGATTTTCAGAATTCACCCTGGGTGGATTCTGAGAGCCCAACATAAAATCTTGTGGCATGGTCCTTTTAGAGCCAAACAAAGAGGTGATGGCTAGAAGGTTTAAAATTAATCTTAAACCTCTGGCAATTGCTCTGGACAACCCTCCAGGCCATTGTTCTTCACCTACCAAGCCATTACAGAAAGAGGAAAGACCATATGCAAATCAGGCTTGGTCCCACCCAGATAGGAGTGGTCCAGTCTGAACTGCTAGGTCACACCCCTTCTGCAGAAGACCACATTCCCAGATATGTTTCAGCCTCATTGGGCACCCTCAGTAAGGAGTAGTTTAGGTCTCTATGCCCAGAATGCACGGAACGCACGTCTAGGCATACCCGTCTCACTCGGTGTGACAAAGCAAAATAATTATATTTTGGAGTACATGGTACTCTTTATGGCATTATATGGTAAAATGCAAAAGTGCACAAGTAAAAAGTCGAAAACACAGTAGAAAAATATCCACTGTCACAAGCCTGCCCTGGACACATTGCATTTGTAAAACCAAGTTGCAAGAGAAAAAGTTATCAGGATGAGAAGTAGCCTAACCATACTTCACTTTAAAGAGGATGTGTTGTGTGCAGCTTTAAAAATACAAGGAATCCACCAAGGGAGACTGTCTCCCAGTACTGATATTGTTGGGGACTGATTAGTCTCCCCCATAAGAGTGAGGAAAAACCAAGGGGAGTAAACGGAGCTGGTTTAGGATAATGTAGGTCCCTGGACTAGCCCTCTAGCTTCCTGTGTGGGTAGCTTTGGCTGAGTGGCAGTCCCAGAGAGCAACCTGTATGGTTGGTCATTAGAGCCTTTGCCCCCACTCCCTTTTTTGAGCGGCTGGCTGGCCTGTGGCCAAGCCCCTTTTACAGGGGTATTTAGGTTATGCGCTGCACCCTCACCCTCTCTTGCTTGCTGGTCCAAGTAATTTGGGGGTAGCATGTTTGTTGACGTGCTGAAAGCGATTTTCAACATGATTCCTGCAGCTTTTGCTGTGTTAATCCTTACCTTGCCATAATGGCTAGGTACAGTGGTTTTGGAATATCCTGGTTTGGGCTTTTCACTGCTAGAAGTCCAGTCAGGATTTGTTGAAGACCCTAGGTGAATTACCATATATTCTGTGCCTTGCCCTCCACTTTGGGACAGTGTCTAGGCTGTTTTACGGCCAAATCTTGTTATTTACTACCAGGATCTTCATCTTTGGGCTTGGACTGCTGCAGGAGGCAGAGTTGTGCTGAGAGTTATCACTTCGCTAGATCTTCAGTTTAGGATATCAGAGGGTGCCACCAGTTGTTTTCGTCCTGGGGCCATTTGCTGTCATGCTGCTGCCTTTTGTTGTTCACCCTGCCTGCAGAGAGCCATCTGCTTGGGTTCTCCCTTCTTCCGGTAATCGTCTTCACAGGAGCTTTCACTCCTAGATTGAAGGTAGATGTCCTAGTAAGAACCTTTGCGATTCTCCTGTCGCTGGGATTATCATTGGTTCATCATTTCCAGAAGCCTAATCAGGAGCATAATCACTGGTGCTAATTGCATATGAACAGGTAAAGACAAATGTTTCGAACATAAGAAGACACTACCAGTCTTTTAAGCAGTGCAACTTGAATAGAAGACTATTAGGTAATACTCACAGACGAGTAAAAGGAACTGTTACAATTTCCCTGCTAATCAGCCATATATGTACCAGCAATAACGCTGCTCACATTGATGTGTTAATCTTAATCCCTGATGAAGCTTTGTGAGTGAACACACATGTAGGCTGAACAACACATAATAAATTATGTCCTCTTACGTCCCGTCTCCTTTCCTCCATGCTGTATGGGCGTCCCTTGCGAGGGACAGGAGACTGAATCTTTTTCACCAGAAAAATCCTTCTTCCACTTTAAATTCAGAGGTGTGCAGGGCGCGGCACTGGGAGCATGCACTCCCTTGACTCCACCCACCTGCGCCACTCCTCAGTCCCCTTTTCTGCATCAACTGGAACAGGCCGATTTCACCAGCGTTCCTGGGTTTGGCTTTGGCCATGTAATTCCACGTGCTCTTGCCCGGATACTTTCTTCTGTCTATCTTCTTTTTGTCAATCAGTAACTTGGTCCTCCGGCATCACACTCCTCCCAGGTGGATGCCGACTGCAGCAGGCTTCAGTAGGTATCCAGCCTGTGAGGGGCTCTTCCCTACTTCAGATCCCCACGCTCTCTGCCTCTGATGCCTTGGCCCCGACCATAGCTGGAAAGGTTGTACCGCGTGCAAAGCACTTACACCGGGCGCTCTGAAGAACAGACTAGCACGGTGGAGGGAGCTCTTCAAAAGGTCGCCTCCAGAGGACTTGAAGGACTTCGTCAGATATAGATCAAGGCCCAAGGGTGGGCAGCTGTTTTCCATCGCACCCCGTAAGAGCGACTCCTTCCCAAGGAAACGCCCGAGCGGGAGGAGCCTCACTGGCTCACACCAGCCCACGTACCGAGGCTAGTCCAGCTACCGGCCTTACATCCGAGGGGTCATTAGATCCTTCCGGTGACAGTGCTGAGGGACCGCAAGGTTTTTACCGGGTGCAAACCCGATACGGCCGAGGGCAGCATGCCGTGCAGGGTACGTCTCATGCTCCACCGCCAAGAGTCTTGGTGGAAGCCGGGCCCAGTGAGCCAAGCTCCACGACTTCGGCACGTGGCACGAAGCTCGACAAGATGGCTACTGCGCCAGACAAGATGGCCTCGTGTCCAATACGGACCTTTGGAGCGGAGCAGGTGGGAGAGCGAGTTGCAAGGTGGGACTGGTGTCAACCAGGCACGTGGCCTACAGTTTATCCATCAGCAGCGCAGGGCAGGTTTCCCCTGCAACCATCTAGACAGAGTATGCACCGGCCCTAGCAGCCTCCCGCCACTCCGTCAATATCACCTGCTACCCCACAGGCCTCCGAGGACAGGTTCTTCGAAAGATTCTGAACACTGATGAGAACTCCTCAGATGGGGGCTATCCTTCGGGATGCTATCGGGGACATGTTCCCTCAGGCCCCTCCGCGAGCGCCCGTAGTAATTACTCCTATGGCTCCAGCACTTCAGCCCCCGGTGCAGTTCCTGCTGCCCCTTTCCTTGCCCGCTCCTTCAATTCCAGCTCCCCTGCCTCCCACAGTTCAGGCGGTTCCACACCAGCCTCCGCTGCAGCCTCCGCCTCCGGTCTCCACACTGCAGCCCTCAACGCCCAGCACTCCTCCTCCTGCTCCGGACCAGCTAGGCGCCGAGGTGGATACGGATGAGGAAGAAGACCCTGACATGCGTCATCAGCCAAGACCTTCCATGAACGGCTTGCAGGGCTGGCAGAGTACTTGGGCCTTCCTCAACTCGAGGTCAAGCAACCGGAAGCAGGGGTCCTGGCCGAGATCCCACTCTATGCCCCGTAGCTAGAACTGGGATCCCGATTCAGAAGGACATTGTCCCCTTGGCCAAAAAGGGGTGGCTCAAGCCCCACACAGCCCAGCCTGTCAATTGGCGCCTGGACACCAAGTATAGGCAAATGGAGGCGGATCCACCCTTACTTTTGGCCCACCGTCAACTGCACTATTTGGTGATTGCTGCGGCATGACTCTACTCAAAGCCTCAGTTGTCTTCAGCGCTGCTAGGCAAGGAGGAGAAGATCTTGGAGGCGTACGGAAGAAGCTTTATTCAGACTCTTCGCTGCATCTTTGTCAATCCAACATGGATGCGATGCTAGCAGCCGTTAATACTAGGCTTGAAGGGAAATAGCCAACTTCCTTCCAGAGCTTCTGGTGCAGAGCTAGTCACGTTTCAAGGCGGGACTGGCAGAGGCTAAAATGGTTGCGCAAGACATCATGGAGTCCACTGTGGCCCACATTGACAGCTCTGGCCGTGCCGTATGCATCGCCACAGACATGAGGAGGACTACCTGGCGTTGGGTTACTAAATTTAACCCAGACGTCCGGGAACGCATATTGGGCCTTCCATTTGGGGGTGGCGACCCCGTTCACTCCACCACCGATGAGGAGCTAGATAAAAAGAAAAACAGTTAGCAAACTGCAAAGTCTTTATCCTTACAAAGACCACGCCCAATACGTGCACCCAGTCACATCAGCGCTCTGACAATGAGCGGCTGTTTGGAGGGTTCCGCGGTTTCTAAGAACAGAGGTCCAGGCAGTCTGACCATTCTCCAAGTCAGCACCGGCGCAAACAACAAAAGGAGGTTGGATGGGAGGCAAGGGCTTTTTTCAGTACCTCTGCAACAGCCTCAGAGGAAAAGGCATGACGGTCCCTGCGGGTCCACGTGTCTCTGGTGGCGGGCAGGCTTGCCTTTCACGCACAGTTTTGGCGTCTGAAGTTCGCGGAGCCCTGGATCCTCACTGTAGTGTCCACGGGGTACCGCTTACTGATCCCTTCCTCCTGCCCTCCACTCCCACAGATTGGGACAGCAACTCTGTTGGTGGAAATTTGCTGTCGAGAGCCAGGCAGTGGAGGAAGTCCCAGCATCCCAGCGAGGATTGGGCTTCTATTCCAGGATTTTCGCCATGCAAAAGAAGAACCAGGTTGGCCTGAGAGTTGTCTTGGACCTTTGCACTCTCAACCTCTCCCTCTTCAAGATGGTTACGTCAGCACTCATTGCGGAGATACTGTGCAAGGGAGACTGGATGTGCTCCCTGGATCTGAAGGACGCTTATCTACACTTTGCGATTTGGCAGCCTCATTGCTCCTTTCTGCAATTCAGGATCATGGGCTGTCATTTCCAATACAAGGTGCTACCCTTTGGCCTGAACTCGGCCCTCAGGGTATTTACCAGGCTCATGAATGCAGTGGCAGCCCTCCTAGGGGGCCAGGGCCACCACGTCTACACATACCTGGACGATTGGCTTGTCAGGGCAGGATCTATGGAGGCGGTTTACCATGCGTCCTCTGCACTTGTGATCACACTCCACAAGCTGGGATGTTCGATCAACCTCAAGAAGTCCCAGATGCAGCCTCTGCATAGCATGACCTTCCTGGGTCTTGTCTGGGACACAAGCTCCAAGAGAGTTTCCCCCTCGCAGGACAAGATCATGGCCATCAAGAGGGCCACTACTCCATTCCTTACCTGAGCAGTGACATCAGGCTGATGGTACCAACACTTATTAGATATCATGGCAGCAGTCCTACTGGCCATACCCCACACAAGACTCAAGATGAGCAGATTACAGCTGCACTTCGCTGGGTTTATTCTTCCCTACCACCAGACTGATAAAGCTGCAATTATTACATTTTGGTTCAGAGGTATGCTAACTCTGGCTGCAGTGACTTTGGGGCGATTAGGGATGCATGTCAATTTTGAACCTGCCCTGTACCACTGAAGTGCAGATGTCGGGTGACTGGTGCAACAAAGGTACAAAGATGCCCTCATATTTTGGCATGAAACCTTCAGAAAGGTGGTCTGATTAGCAGACTCCTCTTTTAGAAATGGAATTACCCTTCTTTTATTTTAATAAAACTTAAAAAGAAAAAAAGCTAGGGCCTTCACACTGGCACCAGATGGCATTCTGTCACAACCCCTTATATACAGAAAACTAGGCTGGACCTGACTGGAGCTCACCCATCAGAGGATCTGAATCATTCAAACACTAAATGGCTATTCAATCATATATAGTTACTTTAGCCACTGTAATGACTTTACTCTGGTTTTTAGTGTGGGTTATGTTCTCTAGGGTTCCCTGGTCAACCAAACCGGTTTCAAGCACACAGTCCTATTCCTTGGCTCTAGCCAGCACTGACGAAGAGCATGACCATATTTGGCCATTTCCTACACCTGCCCAGGAGGAAGATGGCCAACAAACGTTGGTGAACTGAAAATACCGGGCATAAATGTGGTTAGCCATTTTGGCCACTATAGGTGTGAAATGGCCAGCTCTCAGGACAATAAAAGTGCACAGGAGTGCACCAAATACATTTTATATAAGGTACCAGTGCCACCAGCCTGTCTGCACCACATGAATTAGGGGAATATGCCCATAAAGTAAAAATAAAGGGGGAAACAAGATTCCCTGTGCTACTGGCCACAAGGGAGTTAGTACTGCTAAACAATAGACTTCAATGGGGAATAGAGTCCACTGCGCTGGTGGCCTGAATTACTTATTAGCTCTGTGGCAATGTCCGCAGCCTGGTGTTGGGGACCACGAAAAGGGGTGTCTCAAGGGTCTGGGTGCCTCTCTGAGTCAGTGGATGATGTGCCTGTGGGTGTTTTGTGGAGGTTACCTGTGAAAGCCTGAACCCCTCTTATCACCCATATGAAAATGGCACTGTTTATCCTGCCACTTTCACCAGTGAATCTCTGGTAGCAAGAAAATGATTTCCAAACCCCCTAGAGATGCTTCCGGAGCTCCCAGAGCCTGTCGTACATGTTACTACTATGTGGTTTTCCCACCACAGGTTTAACCACAAGTGACGGTCTTGACTGTCCATGGTCTCATGGCAAATCTCACCTACGTTTAAACACAATGTTGCAAATTTGTCATTTGTAACCCTCAGTGACACTATCTCACTGTTCCATTGTCTCATGGCAGGGTGTTCGTCTGCTGACGTTACAAAACTGCGGGTTAACCCCAAGCCAACATTCTATGCGCCTTCAGAGCAATTAAAAGGTTTGCCAAAGGCTTTTCCAGTAGCCAGTTCTCATGCTGGTAAAACAGGATCCCTGGGTAATTCGCTGGGAATGTACGACAGTAGCAGGAACAGGCAAGTGAATGTCAAGATAGCTGCTGAGCCTGATAAAGGCTTGTTCTGGCACCCCAATCTAAAGTAAACTCTTGTGAATGGGGAGAAGGCAGCTAATCTCCGCATTGCCACAATTCCAGACGAAGGATACAGACTGTGTCCAAGAAAACCATAGGGAACCAAACCCAATATGAAGCAGAAACCTCTGGCATATGGTGTGGGTTGCAGAAGTTAAAGGCTAGAATTTGGATGTGGTTGAAGATTGGACAATGTTTGGGAGGGCAGAGACGAAAGAGGTGGGGGAAGTTGGAGAGGTAAAGGCAGTAGAGACGAAGTGATAAAACCAAGGAGGAGGTGGTAGCATCAAGAAGGAAGGAAGGAAGAGATGGTAGCATCAGGAGGGAAGGAAGATGTGGTAGCATCAAGAGGGAAGGAGTAGTTGGTAGCATCAAGACTGAAGTAGGAAGCGATAGCATCAAAAGGAGAGTAGCAGGTAGGAGCATCAAGAGGGGAGGAAGAAGGTGGTAGCGTCAAGAGGGAAAGGAGGAAGGAGTTGTAAAAATGTGGGGGAGGCAGGGGTTGCATCAATTGAGGATGAAGAGGGGGTTTGCATCTAATGAGGAAGAAGATGGGAGGATTCTGTTAAGAAAGGAGGAGGGAGTTATTTTAAAAGGGAAGGAGTCGGATGGGGTTGAGCCAAGAGGGAAGGAGTCGTCCGTGGTTGCATTGGGAAGGAAGGAGGATGACCAGGTTCTGTCCAGAAGCAATGTAGCAGTGGTTGCTTAAAAAGGTCAGAAGATAACCACGGCAGGTGAAGGCAGCAGTCAGGAGACTGTAGTAACATGAAGACAGGAGAAAGAGATGATGGTAGGAGGTGGTGAAACAGAAGAGGTTAATAATACCAGTAGCTGAAGGCTGCCAAGAGGAGAGGAATCCTTTAGTTACACCAAACCGGGAGGTTCCTGTGTACAAGGTCATCCATAGCCAGAAAACAGAAGGTGGGGGAGCAAGCGGATGCCAGGAAGGATATAAAATGAGTGGGGAGGGGACGAAGCAGGAGGGGTCCTTGAAAGGGCAAGGCAAATGGGGTATCTCTCCTTGTTGGTTTCTCCCAATGACCTGTCTGCTGTCAGGAGTACACGCTAGTTAGTTTTGGGGTATGGGATCCCGGAATCCTGCAGCTAATCGGTCATCAGAAGGAGGATTTGGGATACCCTAGAGTCTGTAATTCCCAGAGTCCTGAAAGGGGTGAAGGAACCCTATTTGGGAACTGTAAAGGAACTGGGTAGGACACTCAAGATTGCAAAGAAGCTGGGCTGGTCACAGAGCCCTCGGTTGGCCTGGGAGGACAGTGTGGGACCCCCATAATGGGACAGGCCCAATTAAGAATGAGAAGCAAAACCATCCTGACCGATTTGAGTTTGATAAGATCTCGCTCTCTGATCTCTCCTGTAGCGGTCAGTGTTTCCTAGGTGTTCCCCACTCCCAACAGGGAACATACGGCAACTGGCTTTGCCCAGACCCTCTCGTGGCCTGCAATGGCTCTGACGTCTTCCTGGCTTTCATTCTCTCGGCGTCCTTTTCACCTGCCCATATGTTGCCTGCTCCACTTGGGATGGCCGCGCTCTCCGGCCCAGCTGCCTCTCTCCTCTGCTGCTTCTCACCCATTTTGTACAATGCAAACATTTAGCAGGTTGCAGGTGCGAGTACTCAGTTTAATCTGACGTTTAATCTGACTGGCCATAGTTATTGGGTCATGCCTGACCTTCACAGTACTCATCAGGCCTCTTCCTAGTCCCAGTACCAGAGTGGTGAAATGAGCAGTTAGTGTTCACCATTCCTAGTCGCCTCTTCCTCGTCCCAGTACCATCATGGTTTAAGTGAGGGGAAATGAGAAGATGGTTTACAATAGCCTATAAAGGCAGGGGGGAGGTTGATTTACATCATAAAAAGGGGGACACATGTCTCACCCTTGAACCTCTTCCTCTCCCTTTTTCTGGTGCTTCTAAACTGATAATATCTTCTGGTGTTATCCTGGCCATAGGGAAAAGGGTAAAAATGTCCCGTGAATACTTCTGGAATTGAGGATTCATCGTGGAATGGAAATGGGGGATGCCGCGTCTCACCAGGTGACCCTCTGTTGCATGTCCACCCCCAGGGTTGGGATCCAAGAACGATGCGCCTTCCCTGGTCACCTCAGCCGAGGGTAGTGGGGAGAAAGAAGAGAGGACGCCCTCAGGTTCCTCACACTGCATAAAGGTGAGGGTCCTGGAGCAGAATGAGTCGACCGATGGAATGAAAAATCTGAGGAAGGACGACGTCTGCAGCCACCGCCATTGACCACCAAGGTCTGCTGAGTGGCCACTCCAGCCTCCTCCTCGGATCAACAGGGAAGATCCAGACATGACAACTTCCTCCCCTGGACTGGTGGGCCTATCCAGTCTTGAGCTAATCTTCATTTTGAGTTATCTCTGGAAGAGCTCTGACCGTCATAGACTGCAATTTCCTAATACCCTGGCACCTGCACCAATCAGCTGTGCATCGTCTCCTGAAGCGCAGTTTCGGTTGGACATTCATGGGCATCCTGCTGGACCGACTGTGACTCTTGCGCGCTCTGAGAAGTCTCCCCTTCCAAGTCGGGGACTGAGAAACCGAGAGAAGCCTGCCATGTGACACTCGTCGCTGAACCAATGCCTGTGGTGAACCTTAAGGAGCCAGCAACATGAAGATCGTCTGCTGGGCCTCCTGTCCAAAGAAGCTGACCGTCTTCTCCTGGCAAAGGTTTACTCTTCAGCCTCCAGGCCAAAAATCCAAACGGGAGTTGCTGTCCCCTCACCTGGGGACCTGCCGGTGACAGTCTTCTTTCTTCATGAAAAGGTACTGTCCCTCTCCTAGGCACTTACCTGGGTGCTTACCGTGTTAAATCGGGCTACTCCGGGCTTTCTGAGACACATTGGGGTGGACAACCCAACTGTGTTCTCTCAGGCTTAACGACACTGATCCTTTGGTCTACAATCCTTCAGGGGGTCTACCTGACCTCCCATAACCACCTTTTGACTAAACATTTTACCTGCCTGCAGCACAGAAGACACC